>NC_060130.1:294843882-296233882 GCF_021461395.2 Schistocerca americana
ATGGTGTTTTCTTTTTCTTCCGTTCTTCCCGGTACTTCTTCATTTTCTCGCCAACTGCTCGTCTCTGCTCATCTGTCCACACTCTCTTGGGTCGAGGTTTTGGCGCATCTTCTTCATAGTTTGCGTTTTCTATAAGTAGCCTAAAGTTATTCCTGTCACGTATTATTTCTTCTGTAACACCTATTTTGTTGGCGTCTTTCTTTACTGCTTCTATCCATCCTACAGTGTTTTTTAGCTTACTAACGTAATTAAAAATTTTCTTTGTAATCCGTGTTTCTTCCATTCTTTTTAAATGTCCATAAAATTTTAGCCGTCTCTTCCTCATTGTATCTGTGATCTTTTCTGTATTTTTGTATAGGTCTTCATTTCTCCTTTTAATCCACCTATTTTCCTTGTTTTTCTCAGGACCTAGAATTTTTCTTAATATTTTTCTCTCTCTTTTTTCTAGGTCTCTTAATTCGCCTTTCTTATTCAATGGTAGGCACTCTGATCCATATGTTGCTTGTGTCCTAATAACTGAATTATAATGTTTAATCTTTGCTTGTATGGATATTGATTTCTTATTGTAGTAGTTTTGTGTTAATTTATATGCAAATTCCAACTTTTTTATTCTTTCTTTATTTGTTGTGTTATCCGGTCCATTGGCTTGGATCCACTCCCCCAGGTATTTGAATCTATCAACTCTTTTAATTTTTCCATACTTTGTTCTCATAAACTTTTCTGTATTATGTTTGTGTTCTATATACTCGGTTTTTTCGTAGGATATTTTTAGCCCAGTCTTTTCAGCAATCTCGTGCAACATATCAAGCATAACTGTTGCGTCTGTTCGGTTTTCAGTTATCAATGCCATATCATCCGCAAAGGCTAAACATTTTACTTCAAATTTGTTCTTTCCTTGGCCCATGCTTATACCCTTTGTGCTGCTGTTTTTTAATGTGTTTTCCCATGTTTTTACTACTTTATCTAAAACCAAGTTAAAGAGAATTGGGGACAGGCCGTCACCTTGTCGAACTCCTGTTTTGATTTTGAATGGTTCAGAAATTTCGCCTTGAAACTTAATTCTTGATGTTGTATCTGTGAGCGTTTGTTCAACAAGTCTTCTGGTGTTTTCATCTATCCCTGATTCATAAAGTATGTGGAATAGTGTTTGTCTGTCAACAGAGTCGTAGGCCTTCTTTTCTGTTAGCCCATATATATGCAGTAGAGATGAATTCGTGAAACCGGTCTCTTCAGAGTTTCCATGAGGAATTATTTGACGTAGTTCATATGCAGACAATATAGTAGAACATGTAGTCAGCAATTTTCGCACAGATCTCCTTAAAAATGTTGCATTGCACGTTGAGTACACACGACGTAGTCCATCATACTCTAGTGGCAGATATACATTATTGTAAGTTGATTGTAAGCGTCCTCACGCACAATACTATCCCAAATTCTATCATGCGAACCAGAATCAACTCATTAGTGTATTTTGTTTGCACTCAGTTTGCGACGACTAATATTGAGAAACATCGCTGTAGTTTGGGAACTACGAGCAAGCATAAGAGAATTATCTAAACATCAGTGAGGGTGTGCTACGCTTCTAACAGTCCTATATTAAAACCGGCACTATTGTATTGTGTTCTTACTCCTTCCTCATAATACTGAAAGTTATATCATCTCCATTAAATAACCTTTAGTAACGTTTTCTATATCCAAAATGTTACTCAGAAAAAGAGTATAAGTGGACGAGGTTTTGGGTTCGATTCCAGGTCCGGCACACGAGCTTAATCTGCCAGGAAGTTTCAAAATAGCGCAACGTTACGCTGCAGAGATAAAGATTCATCCTGGAAATAGTCCCTAGGCTGTCGTATAACCATTTATCTAAAATACCCTTCAATGGTAGTCTGGTAAGGTGTGCAGGAGATTTTCAGTGTATTATGGCAAGCAAGAGATGGCTGCTGGTTCACTGGTATTGGTAGAATTGAAGCTGGGAGGACGAGTCATGAGTTGCGTCTGGATTCTACCCGCAGTTAGGAAAGGTTCTGGGTTCGAATCCCAGTCCTGATATTATAGTTTTAACATCTTAGGAAATTTCAGGACATCATCTCCAGCCCAGAATAAGAGTCATTTGGGAAGACTACAAAAGGTGCGTAACATCCTTACTGGTTCACCGAAATTTGATTCCAGACGTAGTTCACAGAAACACTGTATGTATTGGCAACGACGATAATTTTACTAAAAATAAAAAGTGCATTATAAATATATTTAAGTAGTTTCTCATTATACGTATTCTGCACACATTTTCTGTACTTCCTTTATTCTCGAAACACTCTCTGTGTTGCAACTTTCCTGTAGAAAACTTCGATCCAATAGATATCATGAAAACTAATTGCAATTTTCAATTTTAAGTACTGCAGACGAATTTATAATTTGAAAAGTATTTTTCTGCCCTAGGAAGGCTAATTTAGTTGAATTTCTATACCTACTGCGCTACCGAATAGCAATTATAGAAAATGTTTGATTGGAAGGCGGTATAGCAGAGTTATAGTCATGAAACTGAATTTCAGACGAGAAATTTTTATAATTTTCGACATTTGGCCCAATGAGATCCTATGGCCCTCCTAAGTGAATATTCACGTTAACGCTTTACGATGATCGCTATACATTTTAAACGAGTTACACAAAGTTTCTTACATCTAACAGTGACATCATACATCTTTCAGTGATCTAGCTAAAATGCACAACTAACGTTAATAACTAATATACTTAGAATTTTCAAGATGATGTATAACAAAGAATTAAAACCATAAAATTACACAAGACACTAATTAATATAGTGAAAAGAGCTTCTAATATAAATCCAAAAAGTAATTTAAGAATTTCTGGCTTGTCCTAGTTTAAAACTGGGTTGATGTTTTGCGGTAATAATCATATAATATTCTTAGTTGTTGCATAAATTTTCCCATCCGCTTATACACTTCCTGCTTGAGAAAAAGAGGGACAAATATATCCAATCGCCACAGTATCACAGCCACATAATGCCATTTCTTAGATATTAAGTCTACACACGTCTGACAGACAAAACAATAGCAAATCCTAAGCTGCACATCGTGGTGATGGTTTGGTATGACAAATAACAACGTTTAAGGTCTTAGATGGGATGGTAGGGTATAACTCCGCGTAATACCTTGTCTTAACGAGTATTGACTGTTATCTTGTTCTTGCTATTCACGCCTGATTACCGATATCAGATAGATTTAACATGTGTCGTATAGAACCTTCAAATTGTGACATAATACATTTATAATTGTATTGGACCTCTTTTACACTCTAAATCCTCCAAACAAAATTATCCTAATATATGTTAAGTGAAAACCAAATGTGAATTAAATTTGTTTCTCTTACACTTCGTAAATTACGAATAAACAAAGTAGAAGTACTAGCCATCATCTAAGTTCCTAGCCTCTAAAACTTTCGGAGCCGACGATATTATCGAAGCAATAGTGTCGACGAGCTCCAGTACCCAAACGGGCGAATATCTTCAGGTAGCGTCAGGGCTTTTAACTTCACTGAGATACCTAATCAACTGTTTTTTAGTAGGATTATGTATTAATATAACGTTATTCAAGTCTCTTGAAAATATGATGACGTCCAGAGGATTTTTGTGATCCAAAAAAGCGACATGTGGTGTGCCGAAAATGTGTGCTCTAAATGGTTCCTTGGCAACTTTGTGAGACTTGCGACAGTGATACGGCTAGACAGTAAACCGAGGTGTCTCTCCACCGGCGGCATAGAGAACGTCAATACGGGCTGCGATGCCGTTGCATGGCAATACAGGCCATCCTGCATGACCTTAGGTAACACTTCCCATTGATCGACAACAGCCCTCTGGAGATCATGAAAAGCCCGTGGTGGCGGTGTTGTGAACGTAAGCCTGCAGATTCAAAAATGGCTCTGAGCACTACGGACTTAACTGCTGAGGTCATCAGATGTAAGAAACAGTCCCCTAGAACGTAGAACTACTTAAACCTAACTAACCTAAGGACATCACACACATCCATGCCCGAGGCAGGATTCGAACCTGCGACCGTAGCGGTCACGCGGTTCCAGACTGTAGCGCCTAGAACCGCTCGGCCACTCCGGCCGGCCCTGCAGATTCAACGGGGTTTAAGTCTGAGTATCGTTTATTAGGCCAGCATTGTGTGGTCGAGCATTCTCAAACAACAGTTGGATATGAGTGTAGGAACATAGCAAAATGATCGCAGTGAGATAGCGTTGTGCTACAGTTAAAGCCTAAAAATCACAACAGCAAAGTTTCCACTCAGTTGTCCTCTGTTCTGATAATATGAGGCTTTAAAGCCCGCGAGCTTTACTAGAAACCATTATATGTGTTGAAATAGTTTTTCAAGTATCTCGAATGTCGTCAAGGAAGTATAGTTTAGTATAAAAACCTATAAGTGCTTCAGTGACGTAACAGACAAAAAATGGTTACGAGGATTGGACGCACAGCAAAATGCTCGACCTTTTGCGTACTATCACTTATCGAATTTATTTATTTATTTAACGTCTGAGATGAACACTGGAACGTATGTAACCAGGCCACAATTTTTCGTGATTAGTTTGAAGAACATTCTAGATCAGGGGTCTCCAAACTTTTTAGTCCGCGGGCCACATTGACTCCTCCACGAAGTCATAAGGGCCAAGATCTACCTAGTGGGATTAAAGCACCCTAGCACTCCATGATCACCGTAATGAAAGGCTAGAGGAAAGATAAAATCGCAAAAATCTAAGGTTGTGGGAATAGCTATCACTGAAACGAACTACGATTTTTATTTAATTACATAATTTTGATTAGTGGACGTACCTGACCGAAATTATGGCGTATATTATTCTGGTGAATTTCACCGACAAAAAAGTATGTTACTGCACATTCTTCACGAAAGCGTCCTGCAAAGTTAACGAAATCTCAAAATCATTGTTAGCAACACTATTACTGCAAGACGTAACAGAGGTAGAGTATGTCAACGCATTGTTATTTCAAGCGGTGCAACAATAAGTTTCGTTATGTAGTCTTGTAGTGAGTAGGAGAGCCAATGTCGCGGTGTATTGGTCGCGATAGGCCTCGAAACTCAATTGTTGTCAGTATAGGTACCACCTCAAATATTTGGTAGGTCGGATACCGGGGATGTCCGGCCAGCTAACGCGGCCCGGTTTGCCGCCCTCGCGGGCCGGTTTCGGCCCGCGGGCCGTAGTTTGGAGACCCCTGTTCTAGATAATTCGAGCGAATGGTTTGGCTATCCATATCGTCAGACGTAAATCACATTGAACATTTATGGGAAATAATGGAGACGTCAGTTCTTGCACAAAATCCTGCATCGTCAACACTTTCGCAATTATGGACGGTTATAGAGGCAGCATGGCTTAATATTTATACAGGGCACTACCAACGACTTGTTGAGCCCATACCACATAGAGTTATTTACACTACGCCGGGCAAAAAAGTGTCCGACACGATATTAGGGGGTATCCAATAGCTTTTGTCACGTCATTGTAGTCATTCACATTGCGGAGCAGTATTCGGCGACAGAGTATACATTGTTGCATCTGATGAATTTAACTGCCATTGGCTCTAGGTGTTTCCTAAAGGACAGGAAGGAAGGAAAATTACGGTTTAACGTCCCGTCGACGTCGAGGTCATAAGCGATAGAGCACAAACCCGAATTTTTTCAAGGGTGGAGAAGGAAATCGCCTGTGTCCTTTGAAAGAAACCATTCAGACACTTGCCTAGACCGATTTAGGGAAATCACGAAAACCTAAATCTGGATGGCCGGAATCGGATCTGAACCGTCCTCCTCCCGAATGCCAGTACAATGTGCTAACCACTGCGCCACATCGCTCGGTCCTGAAGGACAAGATGCGATCCAGTATGGCGTCAAGGTACTCAGGAAACTGATTTTGGGAAATCACTTTATTGTCGAAGTATACTTTGGGAGATTTTGTGGGTTCCATATTATTCATGTGAAAACACTATTTCCGTTTTGCTTGTGTTGACACTCAGACTCCAGTCAGCGTAGAATTTTCCAACACCTTCAAGTTCTTTGGAAAGGAGACTGTCAGCATCTTCCATTTGATTTGGACAGCTATGACCAGGCAGTCGCCATAAGCAAATTTACATCCTTTTGTTTCTGGCATGTCGAATATGTACAGGCTGGAAAGCGCACGCGCTAGCACTGATCCTTGAGGGTGGCCCTTCTTTATTTTTCGGACGCTACTTACACTGAATAGCCAAAGAAACCGGTACACCTACCTAATATAGTGTAGGACCCCCGCGAGCACGCAGAAGTGCAGCAACACAACGTGGGATGGACTCGATTAATGTCTGAAGCAGTGCTGGAGGATATTGACACCATGAATCCTGCAGGGCGGTCCATACATCCGTACGAGGCGGTGGAGATCTCACCTGAACAGCACGTTGCAAGGCGTCCCAAATGTACTCAATAATGTTCCTGCCTGGGGAGTTTAGTGGCCAGCGGAAGTGTTTAAACTCAGAAGGATGTTCCTGGAGCCACTCTGTAGCAGTTATGGACATGTGGGGTGTCGCACTGTCGTGCTGCAATTGCCCAAGACGGTCGGAATGCACAATGGACATGAATGGATGCATGTGATCAGACAGAATGCTTACGTACATGTCACCTCTCAGAGTCGTATCTAGACGTATCCGTGGTTTGATATCACTCCAACTGCACACGCCCGACACCATTTCAGAGCCTCCACCAGCTTGAATAGTTCTCTGCTGACAGGTAGGGTCCATGGACTCATGAGGTTGTCTCCATATCTGTACACGTCCAACCGCTCGATAGAACGTGAAACGAGACTCGTCCGACGAGGCAACATGTTTCCTGTCATGAACAGTCCAAGGTCGGTGTTGTCGGGCCCAGGCGAGGCGTAAAGCTTTGTGTCGTGCAGTCGTCAAGGGTACACGAGTGGGCCTTCGGCTCCGAAAGCCCTTATAAATGATTTTTCGTTGAATGGTTGGCACACTGACATTTGTTGATGGCCCAGCATTGAAATCTGCAGCAATTTGCGGAAGGGTTGCACTTCCGTCACGGAGATGCTGTGTCCCATCGCTCGTGTGCCGACTATAATGCCACGTTCAAACTCATTTAAATCTTGATAACCGATCTAAAAACTGCGCCAGACATTTGGTCTCTTATATAGGCGTTGCCGAGTGCAGCGCCTTATTCTGCCTGTTTACATATCTCTGTATTTGAATACGCATGCCTATACCAGTTTCTTTGGCGCTTCAGTGTATTTTGTAACCCATTATTATTTGGAAGGTTATGTCACGTGGTATGTTTTTGACAAAGCCTAAGATTTTCTGGCATGGGAAGATGCTGTGCAGTATACACGGTGATACCGTGATGATGTTACAAATTTTTAGGGATGATGGAGAAGGGTAAGTCCATCGATTCGAGGTAAGGAACCCTGGTCCAGAAACGACCGAGTTGAAAGATATGCGGGAAAATCTTTCTTATACCGCTGACAGTGGAATACAAGTACCAGTACTGGTTCAAATGGCTCTGAGCACTATGGGACTTAACTTCTGAGGTCATCAGTCCCCTAGAACTCAGAACTACTTAAACCTAACTAACCTAAGGACATCACACACATCCATGTCCGAGGCAGGATTCGAACCTGAGACCGTAGCGGTCGCGCGGTTCCAGACTGTAGCGCCTAGAACCGCTCGGCCACCCAGCCGGCGTACCAGTACTGTTGTTGCTAAGATTATAGGGTAGGCAGCTCTCAGAGGTGGTAGTATGGACCAAAACAACAATAAAATGCCTAGCAAGCATAGTCTCTAAAACGCATACCGTAAGAGCTATGAGCAGTCGTTCACTTCGATACTGTGAAACACATCTTTCCTACTGAAATGTCTTTGGTTTCCATGTTACTCGAGGAGGTAGTAAGGACCAAAACAAGAAAAAATGTACTGTAAGTATAGGTTCTAAAATGTATGTCTTAAGATCTATGGGCATTTGTTCAGTAGAAAAGATTTGTTTCACAGTAGCGAAGTTGAACTTTTTCGATGTACTCCGTCAGTTCTATCTGGTAAGGATCCCACACCGATCAGCAGTATTCTAAAAGAGGACGGACAAGCGTAGTGTAGGCAGTCTACTTAGTAGGTCTGTTACATTTTCTAAGTGTCCTGCCAATAAAACGCAGTCTTCGGTTAGCCTTCCCCACAACATTTTCTATGTGTTCCTTCCAATTTAAGTTGTTCGTAATTGTAATACTTAGGTATTTTGTTGAATTTACAGCTTTTAGAATAGACTGATTTATCGTGTAACCGAAGTTTAACGAATTCCTTTTGGTTCAAATGGCTCTGAGCACTATGGGACTTAACTTCTCAGATCGCCAGTCCCCTAGAACTTAGAACTAATTAAACCTAACTAACCTAAGGACATCACACACATCCATGCCCAAGGCAGGATTTGAACCTGCGACCGTAGCGGTCGCGCAGTTCCAGACTGAAGCGCCTAGAACCGCTCGGCCACACTGGCCGGCCGAATTCCTTTTAGCACTCATGTGGATGACCTCACACATTTCGTTATTTAGAGTCAACTACCAATTTTCGCACCATTCAGATATCTTTTCTAAATCATTTTGCAATTTGTTTTGATCTTCTGATGACTTTATTAGTCGATAAACGACAGCGTCATCTGCAAACAACCAAAGACGGCTGCTCAGATTGTCTCCCAAATCGTTTATATAGATAAGGAACAGCAAAGGACCTATAACACTACCTTGGGGAACGCCAGAAATCATTTCTGTTTTACTCGATGATCTTCCGTCAATTATTACCAACTGTGACCTCTCTGACAGGAAATCACAAATCCAGTTATACAACTAAGACAATATTCCATAAGCACGCAATTTCACTACGAGCCGCTTGTGTGGTAGTGTCAAAAGCCTTCTGGAAATCCAGAAATACGGAATCGATCTGAAATCCCTTGTCATTAGCACTCAACACTTCATGTGAATAAAGAGCTAGTTGTGTTTCACAGAAACGATGTTTTCTAAACCCATGTTGACTGGGTGTCATTAGACCGTTATCTCCAAGGTAATTCATGATGTTCGAACACAATATATGTCCCAAAATCCTGCTGCATGTCGACGTTAACGATATGGGCCTGTAATTTAGTGGATTACTCCTACTGCCTTTCTTGAATATTGGTGTGACCTGTGCAGCTTTCCAGTCTTTGGATACGTATCTTTCGTCGAGCGAACGGTTGTATATGATTGTTAAGTATGGAGTAAATGCATCAGCATACTCCGAAAGGAACCTAATTGGTATACAGTCTGGACCAGAAGACTTGCTTTTATTAAGTGATTTAAGTTCCTTCATTACTCCGAGGATATTTACTTCTACATTACTCATGTTGGCAGCTGCCGCGCGGGATTAGCCGAGCGGCCTGAGGCGCTGCAGTCATGGACTGTGCGGCTGATACCGGCGGAGGTTCGAGTCGTCCCTCGGGCAAGGGTGTATGTGTGTTTGTCCTTAGGATAATTTAGGTTAATTAGTGTGTAAGCTTAGGGACTGATGACCTTAGCAGTTAAGTCTCATAAGATTTCACACACATTTGAAAAAAAAAATTTTTTTTGTTGGCAGCTACTCTCGATTCTAATTCTGGAATATTTACTTCATCTTCTTTTGTGAAGGCATTATCATAATGCACCATCTGCGAGGCAATGGCTTGTGGACAATAACGTTCCTGAAATGGACTGACATACCCAGAGTTCCGACCTGAACCCAATGGAACAGTTTTGGGATGAGTTAGAACGTCGATTTCGATCTAGACCCCAGCGTCCAACATCACTAGCTTCTCTGGGTTCGGCTCTTGAAGAAGAGCAGACATTCACGAACATTGAAAATTTTCGCAGCAGAGTTCATGCTGTCATAATGTCAAAAGGTGGGCACACCCCATATTCATGTCCACTAATAGGTGTACAGAAACATTTGATCAGGTAGTGTACGTACCGATTTCGCAGTGGAGGTGTTTATCGTAGTTTACACTGTTTTCAAAGCTCTTACCTTGCTCTCTCGTTAACAGTGGGTACTCCAATTACTTCTGCAACTTGAGATAACCTGTAATTACTCCTCGTGGCTGCAGTGGTAGATATCGTCATTTACATTGTTTTCAAAGCACATACCCTGCTGGAATACACAATATCAAATTATTGTGCGTTTTAGCTACATTGATAATAGAGTCACAAGAGACAATCCACGTACTCTAGATTTTATTTGGATAAGTGAAATCGACCAGATATCTTTCTTCCGAAAAGAACGAATGAGTGAAATAAATGCCGTCTTTACTGAATGGGAAACTCCATCTCAGACGTCACACAGGCACTGGTATTTTCACGTGCGAATATGTCGAAAGTTTACCATCAGTGCTTCGATTTGGAAACTTAACATCCAGAGATTCCATACACGTGGCTCCTATCGAACAACTTGTCATATGTAAACCTATCGATGCTGCTGTGTATTACTATTGACTTATAACTAAAACTGTCGGAAAAACCAGTCTGACATAGAACCGAGTAATTCCAAATGAATATTTGAGTGTGAATAGTTATGTGGATATTATTGGTGTCAACACCAAGTACCGTGACTGAATAGAACAGATTTTTAAAGACAAGACACATAGAGCATACTGTCGACATTTACACTGGTATGAAGGTACTTTCAGAGTAATACAGATATGAAAATACGTGAGGTAAGAAATCACACAAAATGCAATTACTCTGTGATGGTCCTCCGGATACCACGGGTCTCTTATTTCACAACACTCACAAAATATCCACGAACATCACCGAAATTTTGTCTGTGGATTTCGGGTTCAAAAAAATGTTCAAATGTGTGTGAAATCTTATGGGACTTAACTGCTAAGGTCATCAGTCCCTAAGCTTACACACTACTTAACCTAAATTATCCTAAGGACAAACACACACACACATGCCCGAGGGAGGACTCGAACCTCCGCTAGGACCAGCCGCACAGTCCTTGACTGCAGCGCCTGAGACCGCTCGGCTAATCCTGCGCGGCATTTCGGGTTCACCCCGTGCATGAAGTATCAGCCTAACGTTGCTGTGTCTCGTGTAGGGTATTATTCACAATTTTATTATATTAAATGACACCTCTATCTTGGGGCAGTTACTTTCCTGACACGAACAATCCTTCATGTGGCCTTTATCTGGTTCCATGTAAAAAGTCTCCTCCGGCTTTCATGCCCAGTAACTTACGTTATGTTAGTTGTGGACCAATTTGTTCCTCCACCTGAAGATAGATGAGAAAGATCACACGTTCCAGCTGAAATCAGTTAAAATTTGAATGAAAACTTTTCAAAGATTTCTTTAAAGCTTTTCTTTTAATGTGAGACACTTCGCTTAGTAAAATGCACGTTCCGTGAACTAGGAGTGCGTCAACTCCAATCATAAACGTGGCATGACAAGAAAAAAATTTAGTACTGCAAGCTACACTAGAAGAAAGAAAATTTAGAGTTTAACGTCCCGTTCGGCTACAAGGGACTGAACACTAGATGAGCTGGAGACGGCTGGGAAAGGAAATCATCTGTGTCTCCTTTGAAGCAACCACCCCAATGTCCGCAGTAAGTGATTTACGGAAAGCTGAATCAGAATAGCCAGACAGTGAATTGAACTGCTCTACTCCACTATGTGTGTCTGGCACTGCACCATCTCGCTTTACGTTAAAGGTTCAACACAGTAAGACAGGTTTTACAGTCAGAAAATGTGCAGGCTTATATGCCTTGCGGCAGTGCAACTCTTGGCGCGCAAATTGCCCAGAATATATTCATGCAGAATTTGAGAAGATAACACTCAGTGACTTCCAACAGACTTTACACATAATTTCAAACCTTTATGAAACTTTTTCTCGTTGACACGTCCCATAAAATAATGAGAGGAAAAAAAGTTTATCGTTTACTATATTTTCTCTGTTCGTGCAGCAAAACTTCAGCATCAGGCATGATGTTTTAATTTATTACTCGTTAGCTAAGAAATCTCTTCTCAATACACTTTGCAGACAGACAAAATTATTTCATTATGCGATATATAATTCAGGAGATATAACGCCATAAAGAATTGAGTAGCGTGGAACAGTGTTTTATACATTGGAGATCGATTCTTTAAAGAACTGCGCTTTCTGATGTTTCTGTTATTGTAAATAAGATGACATCTGATGTCAACAAGCTGTATTGTAGAGGTGTAAGTGCTGCTGCGGCTGACATCGGAGCTCTTATTTAACTAATTTTTCCTGTTTAGTGTAGCTTTTTAGCATCCTGCTAAGATGCTGTAAGTTCGATCCCTGGTGACCTACAGGGCAGAGATGCTCTCCATAATATAGTGGAAATTTAAGAGAAATAACGTCGCGCAACGGATTACGTCTTATTGGATGAAAATTATTATGGGTGGGCAAATTAAGCGTGGAAGTGTGGGTACCACACCCCACACTGATATATTAATGAAGCGGCTCATCTAACTACAAAATGAAATTAGTTGTCACTATAACAGTTTGCTTTATTAGTATAAGACATCAACCAAATGATTTACCCACTAGATCAAGCAAGTAAATATTTAATAAGTGGACAGAACATTGTAATAGCGATGGCGCAAGTGGGTGGACATATAAAAGCATACTGTGAAACAATATCTCGGGTATTGGCAATGACTGTGAAAATTGTTAGTGATTTGAAAAAGAATCCCAGGAAAGCAAGTACGAACACCAACAGATTCACCAAAGTGTATGATTGGTGCAAATAGCTGGCTGCAAATGTTAAACCAGAGCAATTAAACCCTGATGTAACTTAAGGGGGTGTAGGACGTCAAACGGGCCAACTTCGAGAAGGAGAGGCACCACAGGACATTTTAATTTGCACTGTCTATACTTTTACAAATAAAGTCATAAAACTTTGTCAGCATGACCAGGAAGGATTCAGGATTCACTCATAGAAGTGGTAGTTCAAAAACACGAAAAAATAATATTTTTTAAATGTGAAATTACATGATTTTTTTCACTTACTGTTGGCTGCATTTGTTGCTATAGGTACACTTTTCTTCATAAGTAAGAGAGATTCTTCGATGAATTTTGCACAGCTTACAAACCATACTTACAGGTGTATGAAACTCTAGAATTTATTTAATCTATGGAAAAATGAATGGGCCGTTACGTTTTAAACTTCGTGTTTAGAGGAAACTCGAATTTTATAGTTAATTATCTCAATTTTTACCACAGTTTTTAACCGATTTGGGAAATTCTAGAGTTTCATACACCTGTAAGTATGGTTTGTATGCTGTGCAAAATTCATCGAAGACTCTCTCTTACTTGTGAAGAAAAGTGTACCTACAGCAACGATGCAGCCAATACCAAATGAAAAAATGATGAAATTTCACACGAAAAAAATATTGTTTTGTTATGTTTTTGAACTTCCTCTGCTATGAGTGTGAATCCTGAATCCTTCCTGGTCATGCTGACAAAGTTTTATGAATTTATTTTTAAAAGTATAGACAGTGCAAATTAAAATGTCCTGTGGTGCCTCTCCTGCTCCAAGTCGGCCCGTTTCAGTCCTATCCCCCTTGACTAGCTTCACGGCGCTCTCGGTTCGGTGACTGCGTTGCCAGCTCATGATTACCACCCTTAGTTGGAATGGGCGTGGAAGACAGCTGCTGCAGTCGCTGGAAATTCTGAGTCCAACACAACCTCTGTACTCTGGTCTAAATTTCAGACGTCTCTCTCCAGAATATTCTGCAACGTCCTAGAGCAAGTCTACTCTTCGATGTCGCTGCGACAAGTGTTTTCTGACTTTACTCCCAGAAAAATAGCTGGTTTTGCCAGAGTAGGAATCTCGCCGAACAGTTGCAGCAGATCTTGCGAATTCTGACCAACATTTATTTTATAAACATGTTTAAATAATTCCTATTCTCATGGATTCTGTTACAGTTGACCAATAATGATGTGGCACAGGAAAGTGGGCAGAAAATCTCTCCGACTACATGACAGGTTTCCAACCCCAGTCGACCAAAAGATTTGCACGTAGACACATTTAGGAAAACCACCTTATACCGAAATAATTATTGTGAACCAATCAGAGTCATTCTTACTCCAGTTTAAATGAACGTTCCTTCATGGTGCAGCTACAGACAACGACCGGTGCCACGGACTCGAGTTCTGAATGCTTCGTCTGGCTTTCAGATCTTTATCTCAATAAAAAATTCTTTCTAGAATCTTGCACAATGGACTTTTATGGAACGCAGGCCATCGTCCTCCATGCCTCCTATGCGAGGCTGGAACAATGTGACTTCCCTGTTCTTTGCCTGCTCGGGGGCTGCTTTCACTGCCAAAGAAGTTTATGACACTCTGGTCCTTCTAAGTTAATTTCCCTTTCTTGAGCCAGCTAAAGAAAACTCCCAAGCCTGCAGAAAATAACAGGTCCTCCTCGCCATAGTAAAAGGAAGGGAGAAGAAGAAGCAATTCACTGCTTAATCATTGGCTGTAGTGTATATTGTCTGCAGGTTTCGTGCAGCGTTAAAGAATCGCCTATACTGACTGTTGGGATGTGCAAAATAGATTATAGCATAGGTTGCGTGACATTTTGGGCATAAACTGCCACATAACACCAAGACACCAAATCGATCAATCTGGTCTGCTATAAAAGCTACAAAGAAGCTGCTGTTATCGAAAGAAAGGACTTGTTTAAACAGAATACGCCATACGAACGCATTTTTGAAGCATCTGATTTCAGTTTTTCAACCTGATATAACAGTCGAAGGCATTAAAGCTTTCGCTTCCGGACCACGAGGAGGTGTGCTGGGCCTCGATCGAATCCGCCCAACGGATTAACGACGTGAGCTAAATGAGTTGGGCAGCCTGGATGTGGTTCTTAGCCGGTTTCCCACATCCAGTTGGGTAAGAACGGAGCTGGTATCCACGTCCTGCCTCCGATACATGCTACGCAAACATTTATAAAACGTTCTTATACTTGGATATAAAATAACACTAGATACATGGAGACGTAGGACAAGTCTAGGAAGAAGCAGACTTGAATTTTTCATCATCATGGCGCCCCAGAGTTTTACATGTCAAGTTAGTCAGAGGGAAGCGTCCTGGGACCTCTACCGTTCCTGATCTATATAAATGACCTGGGTGACAATCTGAGCAGTTCTCTTAGGTTGTTCGCTGATGATGCTGTAATTTACCGTCTAGTAAGGTCATCCGAAGACCAGTATCAGTTGCAAAGCGATTTAGAAAAGATTGCTGTATGGTGTGGCAGGTGGCAGTTGACGCTAAATAACGAAAAGCGTGAGGTGATCCACATGAGTTCCAAAAGAAATCCGTTGGAATTCGATTACTCGAAAAATAGTACAATTCTCAAGGCCGTCAATTCAACTAAGTACCTGGGTGTTAAAATTACGGACAGCTTCAGTTGGAAAGACCCCATAGATAATATTGTGGGGAAGGCGAGCCAAAGGTTGCTTTCCATTGGCAGGACACTTAGAAGATGCAACAAGTTCACTAAAGAGAGAGCTTACACTACACTCGTTCGTCCTCTGTTAGAATATTGCTGCGCGGTGTGGGATCCTTACCAGGTGGGATTGACGGAGGACATCGGAAGGGTGCAAAAAAGGGCAGCTCGTTTTGTATTATCACGTAATAGGGGAGAGAGTGTGGCAGATATGATACGCGAGTTGGGATGGAAGTCATTAAAGCAAAGACGTTTTTCGTCGCGGCGAGATCTATTTACGAAATTTCAGTCACCAACTTTCTCTTCCGAATGCGAAAATATTTTGTTGAGCCCAACCTACATAGGTAGGAATGATCATCAAAATAAAATAAGAGAAATCAGAGCTCGAACAGAAAGGTTTAGGTGTTCGTTTTTCCCGCGCGCTGTTCGGGGGTGGAATGGTAGGGAGATAGTATGATTGTGGTTCGATGAACCCTCTGCCAAGCACTTAAATGTGAATTGCAGAGTAATCATGTAGATGTAGATGTAGATGTACTTAAGTCAAAGAAAGGTAAATTAAGGGCATGCCGCGGTGTGCTACATTTATGGTATATACAGAGTCAGAACCTATGTATTTTATGCATTTAAAGTTTTTCTAACATCCTCTGCTTCAGTGATAAGTAACGCTTGGTGCCGTGGAATTACAAGGGGTGATCAAAAACTTCCATTTGATAGCGTTGCTGCAGCTAAATGCAACACAACGGGACTCCAATGCAGATATAGAAGCACCGACACGTAAGCAAGGGATTACTAGGATACTCGCGTATTTCCAGTGTTCGTGCGGTAAATACGGAGACATGAACTATGGAGACCAAATGCTTCCACACAGGACCAACGTCCTGTAATTCTTTTCTTTGCTGCCGAAGGCCAAACAACGGTAGGCATCCACCGGAGAATGAAGAATGTGTATGGGCAGTATGTCCATCGAAGATCATTGTTGAGTAATGGTGAGCCAAGTTCCGCGGGGAGGTCTGCCTCATCCACTACAGACGCCAAGCCAAGTGGGAGACACTCGACCATCCGCTCTATACTCCTGATCTCTCCCCATGCGATCATCACGCCTTGAGTCCATTAACAAGCAACTCGAAGGGTCGACGATTCCTGTCGGACGAGGATGTGGAGCATGCTGTTATGGACATCTTCACTCAGCAGGATACGATGTTTTGCCAAATGGTTATCTTCAACCTGGTGCGTCTGTGAGATGATTGCCTCAATGCTCAGGTCTATTTTGCCAGACTGGCATACCGATTCTGGACTGTACGGCCTTCGAACGGAATAGTTTTGATCACCACTAATACAAAATAAGTGCTCAGGTGAACAAAGCGGAACCGCTTTACAAGTCTTATCAATAGCTATATTATATTGCTACTTAAAACAAATCAACAGAGATAAGGAGGGATAACTTAAAGAGAAAGCTTGGTGAACTGGACTAACAAGATAAGCCTTCGCTACACACCTGTTCGGTTTGGTGACAAGGTTTCTGGTGGAAGACACGTTGGTAGTCGTTAGTACTGTTTTAAATCATAAAAACAGAGAAGACCTCTACAGTAAATAACAAATAGAAGTTAATGACACAGCAGGAAATTATATACATAAGAAATACCCACTCGATAAGAGTACACACATCGGAAATCCTGTAGTTAAACGACCTAGCCGGCAACTGACATTAAAAGCCGGCCAACGTGTTGACCTCTTACGTCCCGCCACTAACAGAATAATCAGGATTATGAGATCCCACAACTAAACGATTTTATAACACAGGCATTAAAGGTGTTCACCATTGCCGCTTCTTCAATACAAAAAAGAGAAAATATGTTTGAAGGTCACTGATAAGAACATACAACACTTACCTTTAACAAGAGTACCAAATAAACAAAGATACACTATAAGTTCTTAACGCTACAGTTCCCATAAGTCTGCAAAAACTGGTTAAAATCGCTTAGAATAGTTCATAACGCCCCCTGTATACGCAGCTTATATTCCAGTGTTCGATCTCTGTACATACATCCCTCAATTCCGAGTACATAAAGCATTATTTGGTCACAATTTTCAAATAAAATTTTAATTATAAAAAAATCGTTACAGAAACTTGAAACGAAGGTGATGCACTTGTATTATCTAAACAAAATATTTATAGGTAAATAACTACGCCAGCAGTGACTGAAGAGAGACTTTTCTAGAACCTATTCACAGTCATATGAAACATGGCATTAAAAAAGAGGATTCAGATGTACTACATCTCTATACTTTGTACTTAATTTCGTTGATCCATGTTGATACTCGTCTAGTGGTGTGCTTCATTTTGAAGATTGTCTTCATTTACATATATTGGCATCCTTTTATGATTCGTCTGTGGCTCTTGCACCCAGCTTCTGTATATGATATTACCTTTATTGATGTTGATTATTGTAAATTGTCGAGATTACGAATATCAAGATACATAAAATCATCACGGAAGTGTAGATCTCACGAAACCAGCAACACTGAATACTTATATATCACAATAAAGGACAATATACATAAATTTGAAAATCTGGGTCGATGGTTTATTGTGTGCTAAACACATATTAAACGTAAGTGAATTATTGATTTCACAGGGTATGCAGAAGAGAAAATCATACAGAAGAATGTTACTGTAAGTTCTATTGGTAATTTCCTCGACACTACAGCCAAGTAAATTGACAGTTTATATATATATATATATATATATATATATATATATATATATATATATATATATATATACTGCTTACCACGACGAGGTTAAGGTTGACAGTCCTGTGCTTTATGTGCGGACATATTGTCTGGCATCCTAACAACATGCTGGTGCCATTTATGTTGATGTGTTCGTGCATACTGCACATTTTATTCTACATGCCATTGTTTTCTTACATTTTCACTTCTCACTTTATATGTCGAAGTGCCTGACAGGCCACTAAGATTTATCATGAAATGTATTCGCAAACTGCGAATGCGGGACCACAACAGCTGTACAGTTTACTGGAAACAAATGAAAATTTGTGCCGCACCGGAACTCGAATCGGGATTTCCCACTTTACACAAGCGATCGCCTTAAGC
Source organism: Schistocerca americana (assembly GCF_021461395.2). Taxonomy (NCBI): domain Eukaryota; kingdom Metazoa; phylum Arthropoda; class Insecta; order Orthoptera; family Acrididae; genus Schistocerca; species Schistocerca americana. The sequence goes on from NC_060130.1 coordinate 294,862,521, forward strand.
ACGTCAGCTATACTAGCAGGATTTACGGACGGATCCATACTTCCATTCCGTAAGTCCCAATGCCTGCTTCCCATTGTGCTCACCGAGCGAGGTGGCGCAGTGGTTAGCACACTGGACTCGCATTCGGGAGGACGACGGTTCAATCCCGTCTCCAGCCATCCTGATTTAGGTTTTCCGTGATTTCCCTAAATCGTTTCAGGCAAATGCCGGGATGGCTCCTTTGAAAGGGCACGGCCGATTTCCTTCCCAATCCTTCCCTAACCCGAGCTTGCGCTCCGTCTCTAATGACCTCGCTGTCGACGGGACGTTAAACACTAACCACCACCACCACCATAGTGCTCGAACAATGATGTGATTTCCGCACAGGTAGAGACTTACTTTAGTTTCCTCGTCGGGTTGGCTTGGTTTTCGATTGAAAAACATTAGACGGATGTGACAAAAGTCATGGGATATACAGTGGCGGTAGTATCGCGTACACAAGGTATCAAAGGACAGTGCATTGGCGGAGTTGTTATTTGTACTCAGGTGATTCATGTGAAAAGGTTTCCGACGTGATTATGGTCGCAATAGACTTTCAACAAGAAATGGTGGTTGGAGCTACATGCATCGGACATTACACTTCGGAAATCGTTAGGGAATTCAATATTACGAAATCCACAGTGTGACGAGTGTGCCGCGAATTCCAGATTTCAGACCTTACCTCTCCCCACGGACCATGCAGTGGTCGACGGCCTTCACTTAACAACAGAGAAAAGCAAAGTTTTCTTACAGTTGTCAGTACGGACAAGCAAGTCTACGTGAAATAACCGCAGACATCAATGTGGGACGAAATTTGGAGTTAATGGACAATGGCAGCGGACGATCGACTCGAGGACCTTTGCTAACACTACGACATCGTCTGCAGCGCCTCTCCCGTCCTGGACTTGTGACCATATCGGTACGACAGTAGACGACTGGAAACCCGTGGCCTGGTCGGATGAGTCCCGATTTCATTTGGTAAGAGCTCATGGTATGGTTCGAATGTGGCGCAGACCCCACGAAGCTATGGCCTCTAGCTGTCAACGAGGCACTGTACAAGCTGATGGCGGCTCCATAATGATGTGGGCTGTGTTTACAAGGACCCTATGTTCCCAAAGAACAATGGAATTTTTGTAGATGGCATGCTCCATGTCACCAGGCCACAATTTTTAGCGATTGGTTTGAAGAACAGTCTGGATAATTCGAGCGAATGACTTGGCTACCCAGATCACCCGACATGAATACAATCGAACATTTATGGCACATAATCGTGAGGTCAGTTCGTACACAAAATATTGCAACGGCGACACTTTCGCAGTTACGGTCAGCTATAGCGGCAGCATGCCTCAATATTTCTACAGAGGGCTTCTAACTTAAAAAAAAGAGTGGCTCAGAGCACTATGGGACTTAACTGCTGAGGACATCAGTCACCTAGCACTTAGAACTACTTAAATCTAAATAACCTAAGGACATCACACACATCCATGCCCGAGGCAGGATTCGAACCTGCGACCGTAGCGGTCGCGAGGTTCCAGACTGAAGAGCCTAGAACCGCTCGGCCACACCGGCCGGCCCCTAACGCTCAACTTTACAGACACGGTCAAATACGAAACTGCACTAATGCATGAAAATTTAGATATTTCTGGAGTCTATTCACTCGCATTTAATGATTACCACGATATTTCCTGTGAATGGACCAGACATCACATTCCTTTCGTCGATGTCCAATATTGCTTAATAATTGTATAGTGGAACTCTCTCTCTCTCTCTCTCTCTAACACACACACACACACACACACACACACACACACACACACACACACACACACACACACATTGCCAGACAACTTAGATATATCCAGAATGAGATTTTCACTCTGCAGCGGAGTGTGCGCTGATATGAAACTTCCTGGCAGATTAAAACTGTGTGCCCGACCGAGACTCGAACTCGGGACCGTTGCCTTTCGCGAACAAATGCTCAACCAACTTTTTTTCTTATTGCTTCTCGGTCGGGCACACAGTTTTAACCTGCCAGGAAGTTTCTTAGATATATCCAGAATGAAATTTTCACTCTGCAACGGAATGCTCGCTGATATGAAACTTCCTGGAAGATTAAAGCTGTATGCTAAACAGAGACTCGAACTCGGGACCGTTGCCTTTCGCGAACAAATGCTCAACTAACTTTTTTTCTTATTGCTTCATTTTGGTCGGACGTTATATGACACCGGTTTAAGTTCATCGTTGATCTCTCTCTCTCTCTCTCTTTATTTATTTATTTATTTATTTATTTATTTTTACGGAGGGTAGCAAGTCCTCTGATCGAACACGCTGAGCTACCGTGTCGGTGCCAATTGACCTACTTTACACGGCTGGGGTTCCGTCACCACAACTTAACTTGCGCCGGTACCCCATCTCCTGCCTTCCCGACTTCCGAGTTCAAGTCTCAGTCCTGCACAGTTTCCAGCTGCCAGAAAGTTTCAGCTTAGATATAGAAAACATACATGAACTTTATAAGGAATATAACTTGCAGCTGAACTAATTCTGTACTGCCACTTGTATTCGTCTTTTCAAAGCAACTAGAAGAGTAAGCACGTCGGCTTGACCAATTTTAGCAGAAACATCACGTTGTTACCGAGATACTACACCAAATTCAACTGGGATACATTTCGGCACAGTGCCTGAGGCACGTTAGCAGATAGATAGCTTCTTTGTATCAGTAACATGATATTTGAGAAGTAAGTAGGTACAATGTAACTGCTTGCATGCACGCAAGGCGTCGCGTGCGGCAATCTGGACGAGAATATAGACCACACGCGCTCGTGTTACCTATGACTAACTCGTGTCTCGCTGTATAGGATTTTAAGGTGATAAAGTTTTCTACCTTGCCAACTCACGACATACTCTACACACAGAATTAGTTTCTCTTTGATGCTACTGGTTTGCAGTAATGTAACTTCCTACAGCTTGTAGCTATTCACATATTTGCCCGTGCAAAAATATGTCGTTATTTGACCATTAGTTCAATGAGTGAAACTTCGTGGCAGATTAAAGGTGTATGCCAGGCCGGTATTCGAACCCGGAGCCTTGTATTTTTATGGCAACGCTCTTGCCGACTGAGCATCCACGTACGACTCACTGCCCTCCCTCACAAGCGGAATATTCCTTTCCATTTAGTGCATTAAAACGCATAGGAACAACGTTCACAAATGACCGGGAGGCTAATTATATCGAAATTGCTCTCTCGTACACATGGTTGTGCTTAATACTTCGAGCGTCAACGGTGTCTAAACTCACCACACATTTCACAACATCAGATACATATCTCCCTGATGATTAACACGTGGCCACTACAGACTCCTGACTTCCGAGAGGAAGTCGTCATTAGTCGATCGAGCAATAAATTCTCCTGCACAAATCCCGCCATTAGAATAGCAGCATCGAGCGCTTCAATATGTATTAGTGCCACCCACTTACCACGAATCTAAACTCAGTTTTTAGGATGCCATTCTGTTTCTCTAGCTGCGTAACAGGCAACTTGATAAAGAACACTTCCGTTGCTATTGTGGTACTGTGAATGCGTTATAACAGAATTAAAGGTTACTGGTGATAATTTACACCGTCGTATATGCAGCAAAACATGTTCTTCATACATCTATAAAAATCCCTTTATTACTCGAAGACAGTACTAAACTGGGTAAACTGAAAAATTTGGTAGGTTTCAAATTAGACCTGATAAGTCAGAGGTGAATAAAAATATGGTGGATAGGGAAAGATGTTATCATTCCCAGTATGGAAGCATGCACACATTTTACCAAAAAATGGAAAGCTAAAGATAAAAAAGGTCACGACCTTTAAAAGAAGCAGAAACCGAAGGCCTTCCTGACTAAACATCCAGATACTCTCATGAAGACATTTGGTGAATCCGTTGCAAACCAAAATGTGGATGAGCATGCCGGTATTTTATCACCATGTCATCCAAAAATGTGACCAGGACAATAAAAAATGCATCTCATGCCTCGGAATCTGTGGAAAAGTCAACAGGACAGCATTTTCACGTCTCAAAAACTTTTGATTCAATATGTATATTAATTTATATTGATTAATATATTAATTTATTACTATATTCCTCACGCTGTTAGTTAGGTCACGCAGCCGACAGAAAGAAAACGAAACTAGGAAGATTTAAGTAGTACGACCATACGGCTCGCTATAGGATTAATAAAGAGAATCTTTATTCCTTACAAGAAATATACATAAGTAAATATACTTTCCGAGAACGTGCCACATGGAAATCAAAAGACAGTTAACGGTTCTTTAAGGCTATTATTATTTGTGTCTGTGTCTACTAACGTCTGTCAAAAGTGTTTAGACGTTTCAACGAGATATTTTGTAAAATTAGAAATTACAAATAAATTAGTCTCTGGCTGCTTGCTGACATCATCGATCAACAATACGTGCAACAAACCTTTGTCTCCAAAGCAACACAAAATTTGAGACATCAGCGGTCGGCAGACAAAATTTTGTGTGGTACTGTAGAAACAGTATTGGCAGCAAGGTATGATCCCGATCAGCCACAGACTAATTTATTTACAATTTCAACTCATCATACGTCTGCATTCCTGCCTTCCATCACGACAAAAGTTTAAATATTTCACAAAATTTTCTTCTGAGAGGTTCACAATATGCCGTTGATACAAATGTCAGTAAAAGCGATCAATTATTTCTGCTTATTTGAATTCGTCTGTATAATTATATATGATAGTTTAAATTTTAATCTTACATTTCTGTCGATGGTTAAGCGTTATTAGAGACAGAGCAGTTCATCAGAATAAGCATAAGAATGGAAATCGACTGTAACCTTTCCAATAGAATTTTTTTTTCCATTCACTTTAAAGGGGGTAGGACGACAAACTGGCCGACTTGGAGCAGGAGAGGCATCTCAGGACATTTTAATTTCCAGTGTCTATACTTTTACAAATAAATTCATAAAACTTTGTCAGCATCGCCAGGAAGGATTCAGGATTCACACCCATTGCAGTGGAAGTTCGAAAACATAACAAAATAATTTTTTTTTCCTGTGAAATTTCATCATTTTTTCACTTACTAATGGCTGCATTTGTTGCTATAGGTACACTTTTCTTCATAAGTTAGACAGATTCTTCGACGAATTTTGCACAGCATACAAACCATACTTACAGGTGTATGAAACTCTAGAATTTATTTAATTTATGAAAAAACGAAAGAGCTGTTATATTTTAAACTTCATGTTTAGAAAAAAACAAATTTTCTAGTGAATTACCTCAATTTTTTCCACAGTTTTTAATAGATTTGTAAAATTCTGGAGTTTCATGTCCCTTTGAGTATGGTTTGTAAGCCGTGCAAAATTCATCGAAGAATCTCTCTTACTAATGAAGAAAAGTGTACCTGTAGCAACAAATGCTGCCATTAGTAAGTGAAAAAAAATGATGAAATTTCACATGTAAAAAAAAAATTATTTTGTTATGTTTTCGAACTTCATTGCTGTGAGTGTAAATTCTGAATCCTTCTTGGTCATGCTGACAAAGTTTTATTAATTTATTTGTAAAAGTATAGAGAGTGGAAATTAGAATGTCCTGTGATGCCTCTCCTGCTCCAAGTCGGCCCGTTTGACGTCCTACCCCCCTTAAACGATTTAGAAAAACCTAAATACGAATAGTCGGACGGGTATTTGAATCTCGTTCCTGCAGTGCCATAATCAGTGCCCTCCCTCGGTCTCAGTCTGCGAGAAATATATAGCACAGAATTCTGTCTCCAGTTACGCTAGAGAAATTTATCGGCTAATTCTTCGAATAATTCTGAAAGTGCGAGGACGCAACAGGTGTCTTTAGAGTGTTGTGCGCATTGCCAAGACCCCGAGCTACCGCTGCAACCGAGATCGTACCAGCACATAATGGAGTTGATATTCCATTGCTTGCTTGTGGCTATTTGTCATTGTCGAACGCAAATACGTCCTATCCCAGATACACTTGCTCACTTGACGGGGTGCGTGGATACGAAGGGAGTGACTCTTGTTACAGGCACTGATGATGTTCCGCTCGAATGATGGGTGTAAACCTAGTATCATGTAACCACTTCGACACTATCACACAGCGGAACAAAACCGCAAACTTAGCTGCGAGGGAAGCGAGGAATACAATTCAGAGAGTAAAACGTTCGCTAGATCTGATAGCTAAAAATGAAGTTGACATGTGGCTTACTGTGGATTTTTCTGTGCCACAAACAATGTAAAGCAGTCGAAGAGTCAGGAATAGAGTCTTTCACAATCTTAAAAGATATTAGAAGTGTGCTGACTTTTAACTATCTTTCACAAATATTTCTCTCCGATTGCATCACTTCTGGTCGCCAGGGGAATTTTGTCCTCTACTGAGAAATGAAGAGAAATTTTAGCGCAGTGCTTCTTAGAGAAGGAGCAAATGTTTAGTTAGGCAAGGATAACATGAAGCCACGTGAAACATAAATCAGAGGCCGAACCCCAACGAGCTCAAGCCTAGAAAAACAGTAGATACAGCAATGGACACCCAGCCATGTTTCACTCTTCGGTCGAAAGTAGGAAGGAACGTGAAACAAGACTCATCCGACCAAACGACATTGCTCCATAGTCCAGGTCCAAATGGCTCTGAGCACTATGGGACTCAACTGAGGTCATCAGTCGCCTAGAACTTAGAACTACTTAAACCTAACTAACCTAATGGCATCACACGCATCCATGCCCGAGGCAGGATTCGAACCTGCGACCGTAGCAGTCGCGCGGTTCCGGACTGTAGCGCCTAGAACCGCTCCGCCACACCGCCCGGCCCATAGTCCAGGTTTTATGGCTTTCGCACCACTTTTTCCTGTTATGGGCATTTGCACCGTTGATGAGTGGTAATGGAATTCCAGCTAGCCCTGCAAGTCCATGCTTACAAGGGAACCTCCCCATCGCACCCCCCTCAGAGTTAGTTATAAGTTGGCACAGTGGATAGGCCTTGAAAAACTGAACACAGATCAACCAAGAAAACAGGAGGAAGTTGTATGGAACTATGAAAAAAATAAGCAAAATATACAAACTGAGAAGTCCATGGGAAAGATAGGTAACATCAAGGAAAATGTGAGCTAACCTGTGGTTAGCATGAGCAGCTGCGGAGCGAGAGGTCATTGATTCAAGTCTTCCCTCGACTGAAAATTTTAATTTTTTTTATTTTCAGACAATTATCAAAATTAAGGCACTCACACATAATCAACTTCGCTCTCCAAAATTCCAGGACATGTTCAGATTTGCTTGGACATATGCAGGATTTGACGGTCTACACACGGAAAAATTTAAAAACGTTAAAAACATATGTTTTGACAGAGCACAGGGAAAACTGTGCGAGTGTGGAAACTGTTGCACGCCGGCCGGTGTGGCCGTGCGGTTCTAGACGCTTCAGTCTGGAACCGCGTGACCGCTACGCTCGCAGGTTCGAATCCTGCCTCGGGCATGGATGTGTGTGATGTCCTTAGGTTAGTTAGGCTGAAGCAGTTCTAAGTTCTAGGGGACTGACGACCACAGATGTTAAGTCCCATAGTGCTCAGAGCCATTTGAACCAAACTGTTGCATTCATTTGTTGCAGTTTATGTGACAAACTCTTATGTTTTCATCACTTTTTGGGAGTGATTATCACACCCACAAGAAAACCTAAACTGGGCAAGGTAGAAGGATCTTTTTACTCATTCACCAAGTTGTAAGTCGGCTGTTTAGGTTTTCTTATTGGTAACGCCACGTAGCGCTCTGTATGAAAATCACTGGCTGTGCTGTGTGCAGTCTGTGGCTGGTTGGCATTGTTGCAATACTCGCCATTGTAGTGTTGGTCAGCGGCAGCTGGATGTGAACAGCGCGTAGCGTTGCGCAGTTGGAGGTGAGCCGCCAGCAGTGGTGGATGTGGGGAGAGAAATGGCGGAGTTTTGAAATTTGTAAGACTGGATGTCATGAAATGCTATGTATACTATGATTTTTCAACACTATTAAGGTAAATACATTGTTTGTCCTCTATTAAAATCTTTCATTTGCTAACTATGCCTATCAGTAGTTAGTGCCTTCAGTAGTTTCAATCTGTTATTTAGCTGGCAGTAGTGGCGCTCGCTGTGTTGCAGTAGCTTGAGTAACGAAGATTTTTGTGAGGTAAGTGATTTGTGAAAGGTATAGGTTAATGTTAGTCAGGGCCATTCTTTTGTAGCGATTTTTGAAAGTCAGATTGCGTTGCGCTAAAAATATTGTGTGTCAGTTTAAGCACAGTCATGCATAATTTTTCAAAAGGGGACGTTTCAAAGTGTACAAGTTAGGTGGGTCGGCAACATATTCCTGTCATGTGACGCACGTGCCGTCACCAGTGTCGTATAGAATATATCAGACGTGTTTCCCTGTGGAGGAATCGGTTGACCTATGACCTTGCGATCAAATTCTTCGGTTCCCATTGGAGAGGTACGTCCTTTCGTCTACTAATCGCACGGTTTTGCGGTGCGGTCGCAAAACACCGACACTAAACTTATTACAGTGAACAGAGACGTCAATGAACGAACGGACAGATCATAACTTTGCGAAAATAAAGAAAGTAAACCTTTCACTCGAGGGAAGACTTGAACGAAGGACCTCTAGTTCCGCAGCTGCTCACGCTAGCCGCGGGACCACGGCGCTTCTGAAGTCACAGTCTCCTTGATGTTGCCTATCTTGCACATGGACTACTCAGTTTGTATATTTTTCTTATTTTTTCATAGTTCCATACAACTTCTTCCTGTTTTCTCGATTGATCTGTGTTCAGTTTTTCAAGGCCTATCCACTGTGCCAACTTATAACTAAATCTGAGGGGGGTGCGATGGGGAGGTTCCCTTGTTAGTGTGATTTTGGTGCTGACGGGATTTGCGAATGCGACATTCAATTCCGTAGCGACTTTCGCTGCTGTCGTCCTCTTATTTTTCGTTGCAGTCCTCTTCAATGACCGTCTGTCACGATCACCCAACACACACTTTGTGAGTTAACGGATGATTTTTTTCCGATTACCCTGTATGCGGTATAAATCTTCGATATCGTGTCTCTTGAAATTCCAAACACTTCGGCTCTCCTGTTTATAGAAGCACCCACCATAAGAACACCAACAATTTCCCCCTTTCGAATTCCTTTAGCGCCGACATAATGCACTCACAGCTATACAGAACACTGTTCTGACCGCGACTGACACTCCCAATGTATTCGGGGCATAGTCCAGGTGCCGTGCGTTGTCAGATACAACACCGCAAACTGCAGGCTTGGCTAGTATGTGCATTTATGTTCAACCATGTATTTCTTGCGCTGCTTCCATATTTTTGTCCGAGCTCTGTAGGTATACCAAGAAATGTGGCTCTCCTTGTAGCTTGAAATGAAAGTGAGGCTTGGAAAATAAGGTACACTGGTAATTTTCTAATTCACTTAGCATTTTCTAATTTTTTGTAAGAAAATTGACTTTATTTGACAGAACTGTCCCCACTATGTTGATTCATCGCAAGGTTTTTGTTACATCTCAACTCTTCCCTTCGCTCTTCAATGATTTGCTAAAATTCCATGCTACTTTTTAGAGACGACATGATGTAACGAATATGAAGTTATATCATTGTCTAACAGAAAATCTTCTGTCCACAAATCAGTACAGATTTGGAAAGCATCATTTGTGCGAAACTCAGCTTCCCCTTTCAATATATGATATCCTGCAAACCGTGGATGGAGGACAACAGGCGCCGGCCGGAGTGGCCGAGCGGTTAAAGGCGCTACAGTCTGGAACCGCACGACCGCTACGGTCGCAGGTTCGAATCCTGTCTCGGGCATGGATGTGTGTGATGTCCTTAGGTTAGTTAGGTTTAAGTAGTTCTAAGTTCTAGGGGACTTATGACCACAGCAGTTGAGTCCCATAGTGCTCAGAGCCAATTGAACCAAGGACAACAGGCAAACTCCATATTGCTATATTTTCGGAAAGCGATTGACACGATGCCCCCCTGCAGACTTTTAAGCAAGGTCAGAGCGTGGAATAGATTCCCAGATATGTGAGTGGCTCAAAGTCTTCGGAAGCAGTAGAACCCGGTACGTTGTTTTCGACGGCAAATGTTCATCAGGGACAACGGTATCATCAAGAACGCCCCATGGAAATCTTAGGAAAGTCTGGTAGGAACGCTCTAGTCCTATTCGCATCTCCGCAACGCTCTCTCGCCAGCTAGACGATCCCGTCACGAAACGTATCGCTCTTCGTTGGATCTTCTCTATCTCCTCTATCAGTCTTGCCTGATAAGGGTCACAGATAGATAAACAATACTCAATGATATCGGTTTATTGGGAAAATAGGAAACTGTAGCTCATCAGTAAAGGAGACCGTGTGCAGAACAGTTCTCGGTTGTTTGGGCTCCCCAGCAGGTAGGATTAAAGGAAGACATCGAAGCAACTGAGAGGCTTGCCACTAGATGTGTTATCGGTAGATTAAATCAACACGCGATCATCATGGGGACGCATCGTGAACTGGAATGGGAATCCCTGGTTATAGGACGATATTCTTTTCGCAAAACTCTATTGAGAAAATTTAAAGAACCAGCATTTTCAGCTGATTGCAAAAGATTCTATTGCTGCCAACGTGCAATTAAGGACCACAAAGACAAGATAAGAGAGATTAGCCATTCGCAGGTGAATATGCACTCTCCTTTTGTATTTTTGACCATGCAGTAAGGCGGAGAGAGTAGCAGTGCAGTAGAGTTGGTTCGCGTACCGTAGCCAAGTGTTTCACAACGACAGAACCGAAAGTTTATCTATTTCTGTTACTACTTCAAGCATCTACATCTATATATGCAGCCATTTCACTATTTCCATATGTCTTTCAGGCAATATGTTACTATTTAGCTCGTTGTATACAACAAGATCATCAGATGGAAAGATAGCAAAATAAAGTTCTATATTGTCTTTACAATGAGGCCATTGAAGACTCAGCCATGGAGCACACTCTCGTATTTGGCTGTTGAATGGGCTTTGACTTTCATTAAAGAGTAATTCTGGGAAAGCAGCCCATCTTTGAACACCGCTGCTCCCGAATGTTTGCCCAGTGTTTTTTCTTAACCTACACGCTCAGAAGTGATGATTATCTTATGGGCTCAGAGAATGTGTCGTCTCATTGCTGTAAAGTACTCAAAAGAACGTTAATTAATATTACAGAACATTACTTTTGTAAACTTATCTGTCCTTCACACTATCTGCGTAATTCCAGACGTGTCAACCTCGAACATATCGCTCATGGAATTGTTTATCGTAGGTGGGTGCACTTTGGGCTGCTGACAATCTTGACCGTGCAACCCGGACCTCCAGCTTATCAGCCGTCCTCCTGAACACAAATACGTACCTGTGGTAAACAATGAGAGTTGTTGCTTCAATGTAGCGTATACTAAAAACCTAGGTGTTAGATCGTTATTACTCTTTAGAAACCGCTGGCATTGGTTTTAGTAGCTTGATGGCACTAAGGATACACACAGTAGTGCCAAGAAAGGAATTAATCACGGCCAGATTCAACAGTCATCTCATTTGAAGAAAACGGTAGAAAACTAAGAGAGGAAAATCATATTAGGTTGCTCTCGAGTACATAAAAAACTTACGCGGCCACACCTTCCTTCCTTCTGTTCAGCCAGTGTAGAAAAGCAGCTACATACCAGACGGGTACCCGGATCAAAGTTTTATTTTCCTGAACACAATCTAAAACGTGCACAACAGCGCCTACGAATGCTCGAGAATAAAGTCAGATACAGAAACTTTTGTCGAGAAGGCAAGCTTCGCACTAACCTGTGTACATCACATTTAGCCATATACGTTAAAAGCGTGTATTAGCTCTACTTGTAGTGGATCTGCTGGTTTTTATCGGTTGCGAGATTGACCTATGACTAGGAATCAGTTTCTTAACAAGCCTGAATATGGTTTTTACGTATATTTCCACATCTTGGGAAGAAAATGACTCACTACCACATTTCTGCTAGCCGATTACGAGGGATATTTGTATATTCAAAGCCGATACTTTAAGTAATTTTTCTTTTTTAGTAGTTATCTTCACTCGTTCACTCGGGCGGCAGCGATGGGCTGCCTGATCACTGCGAAGATTCACTGTTGTACATCTACATCTATATCATACTCCGCAAGCCACGTAATGGTGTGTGGCGGAGGGTACTCTCGGTACCACTATCTGATCCCTCCAACCAAGTTCCAATCGCGAACAGTGCGTGGGAAGAATGGTTATTGGTAACCCTCTGTACTGGCTCTAATTTCTCGAATTTGCTCCTCGTGGTCAATGCGCGAGAGGTATGTGGGGGAAAGTAATACGTTGTCCGACTCCTACTGAAAAGTGCTGCCCCGAAATTTCAGTAGTAAATCTCTCCGTGATGCATAACGCCTCTCTTGTAAAGTCTGCCAGTGGTGTTTGTTTCGTATCTCCGCAACGCTCTCTCGCCAGCTAAACGATCCCGTCACGAAACGTATCGCTCTTCGTTGGATCTTCTCTATCTCCTCTATCAGTCTTGCCTGATAAGGGTCCCAGACAGATAAACAATACTCAAGAAACGGGAGAACAAGTGCCTTATAAGCCACTTCTTTCGTAGATGAGTTACATTTCCTTAAGATTCTTCCCATGAATCTGAGTCTCGTATCTGATTCTTACCACTATCTGTTTTATGTGGTCGTTCCACTTAAGGTCACTCTGGATATTTACGCCTAGATATCTTACGGCAGACGCTGTCTCCAGCTGTTTGTCATCAATAGTGTAGCTGTACAGCAGTGGATTTCTTTTTCTATGTATGCGCTATATGTTACATTTATTTACGTTCAGTATCAACTTCCAGAGCATGCACCATTCATCAATTCTCTGCAGGTCGTTCTGCAAATTCTTATTATCTTCTGGCGTTGCTAATTTGGTATAGACAACAGCATCATCTGCGAATAGCCGAATAGCCTTAAAGCGCATCCGACGCTTTTACTAGATCATTTAATACACTATGTCATCAAAAGTATGCGGACACCTGGCTGAAAATGATTTACAAGTTCGTGGCACCCTCCATCGGTAATGCTGAAATTCAGTATGGTGTTGGCCCACCCTTAATCTTGATGACAGCTTCCATTCTTGCAGGCATACGTTCAATCAGGTGCTGGAAGGTTTCTTGGGGAATGGCAGCTTACTCTTCACGGACTGCTGCACTGAGGAGAGCTATCGATGACGGTCGGTGAGGTCTGGCACGAAGGCGGCGTTCCAAAACATCCCAAAGGTGTTCTATAGGATTTAGGTCAGGACTCTGTGCAGGCCAGTCCATTACAGGGATGTTACTGTCGTGTAACTACTCCGCCACAGGGCGTGCATTATGAACAGGTTCTCGATCGCGCTGGAAGATACAATCGCCATCCCCGAATTGGTCTTCAACAGTGGGAAGCGAGAAGGTGCTTAAAACATCAATGTAGGCCTGTGCTGTGATAGTGCCACGCAAAATAACAAGGGGTGCAAGCCCTTCCATGAAAAACAAGACCGCACCATAACACCACCGCCTCCGAATTTTACTGTTGGCACTACACACGATGGCAGATGACGTTCACCGGGCATTCGCCATAACCACACCCTGCCATTGGATCGCCACATTGTGTACCGTGATTCGTCACTCGACATAACGTTTTTCCACTGTTCAATCGTTCGGTGTTTACGCTCCTTACACCAAGCGAGGCGTCGTTTGGCTCAAGCATGAAATCCAAATTTTCTCCCCTCCCGCCTAACTGTCGTAGTACTTGCAGTAGATCATGATGCAGTTTGGAATTCCTGTGTGATGGTCTTGATAGATGTCTAACTATCAGACATTACGACCCTCTTCAACTGTCAGCAGTCTCTGTCAGTCAACAGACGAGATCAGCCTGTACGTTTTTGTGCTGTACGTGACTTTTCACGTTTCCACTTCACTATCACATCGGAAACAGTGGACGTAGGGATGTTTAGCAGTGTGGAAATCTCGCGTACAGACGTATGACACAAGTGACACGCAACCAGCTGACCACGTTCGAAGTCCGTGAGTTCCGCGGAACTCCCCATTCCGTTCTCTCACGCTGTCTGATGACTACTGAGGTCGCTGATATGGAGTACCTGGCAGTAGATGGCAGCACAATGCACCTAATATGAAAAACGTATCACATAGTGTGTATTGCAAACAGCAATGATCCTATCACACTTCGTTGTGACAGTCCGGGTATTACCTTTACATCTGTCGATTTTGTTCATAATCAGTGCGGCATTGTCCACTCTAATTTATATATTCAATTAATCCCTTAAGTCGTGTAAATCAGTTTTTAAAAATGATGTAATATCGTAACTACAAAAGACGGACAAACAAAACCTCCCATCTGATTACAAATCAAAACATATCCATCCTGCATAGTGGTTAATGTAATACTCAAGGATGAATGAGCTAATTTCAATCATTAATCACGTTTTCAGTAACATCATAGCGCCGCAACAAATCTGATCAAACATTTTGCTTAGGTGGAAGTTTACGGTATCTACAAATGTCAAGAAGGTTTCGATTCCCGGCTGGGGTCGATGTTTTTTCTCCACTTGGGGACTGGGTGTTGTGTTCTCACGTTTGTACCCTTGTAACTGACAGTCCACTACTGAGATGGCAGAATAATGGTTCAAATGGCTCTGACCACAATGGACTTAAATGCTGAGGTTATCAGTCTCCTAGAACTTAGAACTACTTAAACCTAACTAACCTAAGGACATCACACACATCCATGCCGGAGGCAGGATTCGAACCTGCGACCGTAGTGGTCGCGCGGTTCCAGACTGTAGCGCCTAGAACCGCTCGGCCACACCGGCCGGCTGCCAGAATAAGCATGGCCCATAAGCTAGTTATACAAGGTGATTTTTTCCATCGTGTACAAACTCTGGGGATTGATCGATAAGAGGAAACGGAACAAAAAAGGTATAATGAAGTTATGTCCGGAAATGCATGGTTTCAATGCTAGACCATTTATTCAATCATACATTGTTACAGTGACTGCGGTCTAATACGCGCTGTACCATGCAGCCACAGTTACAATATGCTTAGTTTCCTCCTAGAGGCTGGTGCTGTTCCTTATACGTCATGGCCGGCAGCGGTGGCCGAGCGGTTCTAGGCGCTTCAGTCCGGAACCGTGCGACTGCTACGGTCGCAGGTTCGAAATCTGCCTCGGGCATGGATGTGTGTGATGTCCTTAGGTTAGTTGGGTTTAAGTAGTTCTAAGTTCTAGAGGACTGATGACCTCAGATGATAAGTCCCATAGCGCTCAGAGCCATTTTTATACGTCATGCCCAAGCGCCCTCTCCTGCCATAGATAGTGGTAATGAAGTGTCCGATTCACTTCTCTTGCTGACTCACCTTGTAGTGGATGTGATACTGCGTTGTACGCAATGGTTCTGTATTCTAAACGAGAGTTTGGCGACATAGTGTTTACTTACGGAAAGGAAAATGGCAACGGGTGACGGGCAAGGTTTAGCAAGAGACCTATCCCCATCGACAACAAACACAGCATTCAACGTTTGAAACTGTGTTTCGCCGTTTGTCTCAGACAGGATCGTTTCAGGAAGCAGGAAATTATGAAGGACGTAACCGAAATGTTCGGACACCAGACGTGGAGGAAATTGTGATTAACGCTATGGAAGGCGACAGCCGTGTTAGTACCAGGCAATTGGCGCACCATTGTAGAGTAAACCAGACAACCGTGTGGAACATTCTCCATAACGATTGTTACTATCCTTATCACTTACAGCGTGTGCAGGGCCTACTATCTACACACTTTCCACATCG
Organism: Schistocerca americana; assembly: GCF_021461395.2. Taxonomy (NCBI): domain Eukaryota; kingdom Metazoa; phylum Arthropoda; class Insecta; order Orthoptera; family Acrididae; genus Schistocerca; species Schistocerca americana. Next base: position 294,878,397 of record NC_060130.1, read on the forward strand.
GGAGCAGTGTTGTCACTGGTTTCTTCACCAGGCAACCACGATCCAGGGGTTCATGTTGTACATCCTACTCACAGATGATGCCACCTTTACGCGGAGTGGTGTGTTAGGTTTCCGTAACAGTCACGTTTGGGATAGTATGCAGAACCCCATGGTATGGTGATAGCGAATCATCAGTATCAGCCCGCATCTCGTGGTCGTGCGGTAGCGTTCTCGCTTCCCACGCCCGGGTTCCCGGGTTCGATTCCCGGCGGGGTCAGGGATTTTCTCTGCCTCGTGATGGCTGGGTGTTGTGTGATGTCCTTAGTTTAGTTAGGTTTAAGTAGTTCTAAGTTCTAGGGGACTGATGACCATCGATGTTAAGTCCCATAGTGCTCAGAGCCATTTGAACCATCAGTATCAGTGAAGCCGGAATGTGTTTGCCGGGATAATTGCCGACCGTATTTTGGGATGAGTCTTCCTTCGACGTCACCTAAGAGGCCGGAACCATCGGCGTTTCTTGCGGGTGGCTTTGCCTCTCCTGTTGGAAGAAGTGCCACTGATGATTCGAAGGGTTATGTGGATGCTACATGATGGTGCTCCAGCCTACTTCGCCGTTAACGTCTGGACGCAATTCCATCGTGTCTTCCGTGGTCGATGGATCGGACGACGTGATCCAGTTGCATGGCCTGCTCGTTCACCGGATCTCAACCCGTGCCATTTCTGGTTATGGAGCCGTCTCAAACGCATAGAGTCTGTAGAGCCCATTCCAGATGCGGAGACACTGGAGCAGCGCATTCATGCTGCCTTTGACACTGTTCGGATGCAGCCTGGCCGATGTGAACTTGTGAGACAGAACACGGTACGGCACGTACAAGCATGCATCGAGTGCGTACGGAAACCATTTTCCACACACACTGTAACTGTGGCTGCACGGTACAGCGCCTATTAGACCGCAGTCTCTGTAACAATGTATGATTGAATAAATGGTCTCTAGCATGGAAACCATGCATTTCCGGACATACGTTCATTAGACCTGTTTTATTCCGTATCCTCTCATCGATCAATCTATACAGTTTGTAACGGTGGAAAAAATCGCCCTATGTTAAAGAAATACATGACACTATGCTATCAAAGTGTCAAACTGTATGATACTGGCCTTGGATCATAGCTGGCAACTATATTAATTCTGCTCGATTTGAAAGAACAAATTGCAAAAGCTTACACATCACGGAACACAAAAGATATGAATCGTATCTTACAGGGTACACAACAATACTGAATGCAGGGACCACTGTAATGGAATAGGGAAGTTGTAGAGCTGGACCGAGCTGTGATTGGTCATTAATCATACGCATTTTATTGTACACAAAGTATCAAACATCTAAAAGGATCAGTAAAGATTTCAGGGTTGAGTGCTCAAGGTTCGCCGGCCGGAGTGGCCGTGCGGTTCTAGGCGCTACAGTCTGGAGCCGAGCGACCGCTACGGTCGCAGGTTCGGGCATGGATGTGTGTGATGTCCTTAGGTTAGTTAGGTGATGACCTCGGAAGTTAAGTCCCATAGTGCTCAGAGCCATTTGAACAATTTTTTTGTTTTTTGTTTTTTTGCTCAAGGTTCACATCAAATCCGCCGAACATTAATCAAATTAACACTGAGTAAGACACATTTAATCTTATCGGTCATCAGTTAACCAATAATAAACAAAATGCAGGGTGTTACAAAAAGGTACAGCCAAACTTTCAGGAAACATTCCTCACACACAAATAAAGAAAAGATGTTATGTGGACATGTGTCCGGAAACGCTTACTTTCCATGTTAGAGCTCATTTTAGTTTCGTCAGTATGTACTGTACTTCCTCGATTCAACGCCAGTTGGCCCAATTGAAGGAAGGTAGTGTTGACTTCGGTGCTTGTGTTGACATGCGACTCATTGCTCTACAGTACTAGCATCAAGCACATCAGTACGTAGCATCAACAGGTTTGTGTCCATCACGAACGTGGTTTTGCGGTCAGTGCAATGTTTACAAATGCGGGGTTGGCAGATGCCCATTTGATGTATGGGTTAGCACGGGGCAATAGCCGTGGGGCGGTGCGTTTGTATCGAGACTGATTTCCAGAACGAAGATGTGCCGACAGGAAGATCTTCGAAGCAATTGATCGGCGTCTTAGGGAGCACGGAACATTCCAGCCTATGACTCGCGACTGGGGAAGACCTAGAACGACGAGGACACCTGCAATGGACGAGGCAATTCTTCGTGCAGTTGACGATAACCCTAATGTCAGCGTCAGAGAAGTTGCTGCTGTACAAGGTAACGTTGACCACGTCACTGTATGGAGAGTGCTACGGGAGAACCAGTTGTTTCCGTCCATGTACAGCGTGTGCAGGCACTATCTCTCTAAAGATTCTCTTTACGGATGAGGCTTCATTCCAACGTGATCAAATTGTAAATTTTCACAATCAACATGTGTGGGCTGACGAGAATCCGCACGCAATTGTGCAATCACGTCATCAACACAGATTTTCTGTGAACGTTTGGGCAGGCATTGTTGGTGATCTCTTGATTGGGCCCCATGTTCTTCCACCTACGCTCAATGGAGCACGTTATCATGATTTCATACGGGATACTCTACCTGTGCTGCTAGAACATGTGCCTTTACAAGTACGACACAACATGTGGTTCATGCACGATGAAGCTCCTGCATATTTCAGTCGAAGTGTTCGTACGCTTCTCAACAACACATTCGGTGACCGATGGATTGGTAGAGGCGGACCAATTCCATGGGCTCCACGCTCTCCTGACCTCAACCCGCTTGTCTGTCATTTATGGGGGCATTTGAAAGCTCTTGTCTACGCAACCCCGGTACCAAATGTAGAGACTCTTCGTGCTCGTATTGTGAACGGCTGTGATACAATACGCCATTCTCAAGGGCTGCATCAGCGCATCAGGGATTCCATGCGACGGAGGGTGGATGCATGTTACCCTCGCTAACGGAGGACATTTTGAACATTTCCTGTAACAAAGTGTTTGAAATTACGCTGGTACGTTCTGTTGCTGTGTGTTTCCATTCCATCATTAATGTGACTTGAAGAGAAGTAATAAAATGAGCTCTAATATAGAAAGTGAGCGTTTCCGGACACATGTTCACATAACATATTTTCTTTCTTTGTGTGTGAGGAATGTTTCCTGAAAGTTTGGCCGTACCTTTTTGTAACACCCTGTATAACAACTCTACATTAATTAGACAAATCACTGAGAACATAATTAGGACTCAACACCGATTTAAAGGTAGTTAAAATTGTACAACAATGTAAGCACTGAAGTTGTTAGTTACTGAAACAAGGCTCCACTAACCACATTTGTAGCGCATGAGTTAAAACAAACTGAATTGTTGGAAACTTCTCCCTTTCCACCTTCTCCCTTGCATCTTTGAATGCCTCTGTGTGTTTTGTGTGATTTGGTGAAGTGAAAAGTGTTTTACTACGTGATTTATGGAAAATACTTTTTATAGTTACGTGTGCATCACAACACCTCAGCATGATGCGGAGAATGGAAGCTACCTGTAGTAATTAACACGCAAGTGATCCAGAAAACTCATGCACACCAAATATAAAGAATAAATAGAAACGAAAACCCACTAATGATGGCAAAGTGGTGCCGAAACATGTTTAGTTACTGGGAAGAAACGGTGTTCTGCATAACTGGCGGACCTCACATCCAACAATTTTAACTGCAAACATGGCAACACAAGGAGCCGCAAATCAAAATGATGAGTATGGACACCTATGGTTGGGCCTGGAAACATCCGACAAGCAGAAAACAGGAAGAATGATTACGGCTTAACATAATTACGACAGTGAATTCGATAGAGAATGAGCAGTGGTTCTCTTGGAGGGCAATGGGGGATACAGTCGTCGGTGGGGCTTGGTGGAGGAACCATCCCCGCCTGACGTGACTCTGCTAGTTACGGAAAGGCTGAACATCTGCTTCCGAACGGAGTTTGAGTCCTATTTCTTGAGACTACGAGTTTAGCGTAACACATGTGCTACCTTGTTCGGCTTCACCGAAGTATCAGGCCTGTCTCTTACAAATGCTGATAACGCGATTCAGCCACAGAAATTATAGCGAACAGGGAAAACGATGAGCAGTATCTAGTGTCGCTAGCGCTCGGTTACGGAAGAGACGTCTACTAAAAACGCGTCCAGATACAAATCGATGGAAAAGTAGTCGCCTCTGGACTTCTTCGTGCGTAATGTCAAAATAATTCCATATACTGCTTGCTGACGCAAATGGAACTTCCACGACGAGTTATTTTACCGACTGGCCTTCGGGAATTGCAGCGATGCGGCGGGCGTCCCCAATAGCAAAAAATGCCTAGCAGTCCCGTTTAGTATTTTTCACTTCCGAAGAGTAGATTCTGTTGCGATCTGAAGCGATAAAAACATCACATCCAACTACGGCTACTTTACAAATTGTTAAGTACCATAGGCAATGAAAGAAGTTTTGAGTTTAACGTTTTATCGGTCCCGATATCATCAGAGGCGAGCAAAAGCTGGTACTGAGCAAGGATAGTGAAGGAAATAGGCAGTAGCCTCTTTAAGGAATCCCGATAACGTTCTGTTCAAGGTTTATTGACGCCTTAATGGAGCTTAATAGACTCCGAGTTATTATTCGATTAAAGGTTTTTGAGAGAGACTGCAACAATCCAAAAACGTGTTATAAAGCTTTTAATCTAGTACGGTACTGCAGTGCTTGTGTTGTTCAGAATTACGATGCAGTGTTCCTTCGGACATACATACCTGTCCGAAGGAACAGGCACTGTGGTGACTACACCTCGCGATAAGCAGCATATGGGGGCTCGAGTCCCAGTGTGGCACAAATATTCACTGCCGTCATCTCATTATGTAGCTGATGGTTGTTCTCATTCGCAACTGCGAATAAATTTCATGTATTTAATTTATTAATATGATTGGATTCAAGTATCTACGCCCAATTTGCTATGATTATATTTATGTTTATTACATGCGGCAACGTCGAATGTGTTGTCAGCGCTACACCAAATGTGCACTCGTCAGAGTCCTCCACAAATATCACACAACACTAAGGAAACATCTGAGTGTTAAAGCGCCTGTAGTAGCTTTGGTTGGAGAGTTGAGCGGTGTTATTGGTATACCTGAGACCCGCCTAAGAATTTCCCTCACACAATTATACTGCGTGGCTCAGCGACTATGGTTCTTCCCTGTGTGAGTGGACCCAGGAACAGGAGGGGCAGTGACCCACCTTTTCATGGTAAATCGTGGTGTAGCCTCGAGAACGATTGATTCTCAGTGTCTGCTAGTCTAGCGCTCTACCAGGACATCTCACTATCCAACCAGTATACTGTAAAAGAATCTACATTGTGACACCAACGTACACGTTTGGGACAATGCCATGTTAGGAGTACGTACGCTACTGAAATGGTTTCATATGGATATTATGAGTCCAGAAATCTATACGGATGCCATTATGAAGAAAATAAAAGAATACTAAGATCGTAACTGAGATAGTTGTTGGGTAGGAAGAGAAGGATGGTTCAAATGACTCTAAGCACTATGGGACTTAACATCTGAGGTCATCAGTCCCCTACACTTGGAACTACTTAAACCTAACTAACCTAAGGACATCGCACACATCCATGTCCGAGGCAGGATTCGAACCTGCGACCGTAGCAGCACCGCGGTTCCGGACTGAAGCGCCTAGAACCGCTCGGCCACAGCAACCGGCTAGGAAGAGAAGGACGTTATGTCATTACTGAGATAAAAATTGCTGTTACGATAAACCAATGCTCCGTATGCTTCCTATACATGGTGTTCAGAAACTTCCGTTACAAACTTCTGGGACTTGTAGAGGGGAGTGACTACGTAATACACTCCTGGAAATGGAAAAAAGAACACATTGACACCGGTGTGTCAGACCCACCATACTTGCTCCGGACACTGCGAGAGGGCTGTACAAGCAATGATCACACGCACGGCACAGCGGACACACCAGGAACCGCGGTGTTGGCCGTCGAATGGCGCTAGCTGCGCAGCATTTGTGCACCGCCGCCGTCAGTGTCAGCCAGTTTGCCGTGGCATACGGAGCTCCATCGCAGTCTTTAACACTGGTAGCATGCCGCGACAGCGTGGACGTGAACCGTATGTGCAGTTGACGGACTTTGAGCGAGGGCGTATAGTGGGCATGCGGGAGGCCGGGTGGACGTACCGCCGAATTGCTCAACACGTGGGGCGTGAGGTCTCCACAGTACATCGATGTTGTCGCCAGTGGTCGGCGGAAGGTGCACGTGCCCGTCGACCTGGGACCGGACCGCAGCGACGCACGGATGCACGCCAAGACCGTAAGATCCTACGCAGTGCCGTAGGGGACCGCACCGCCACTTCCCAGCAAATTAGGGACACTGTTGCTCCTGGGGTATCGGCGAGGACCATTCGCAACCGTCTCCATGAAGCTGGGCTACGGTCCCGCACACCGTTAGGCCGTCTTCCGCTCACGCCCCAACATCGTTCAGCCCGCCTCCAGTGGTGTCGCGACAGGCGTGAATGGAGGGACGAATGGAGACGTGTCGTCTTCAGCGATGAGAGTCGCTTCTGCCTTGGTGCCAATGATGGTCGTATGCGTGTTTGGCGCCGTGCAGGTGAGCGCCACAATCAGGACTGCATACGACCGAGGCACACAGGGCCAACACCCGGCATCATGGTGTGGGGAGCGATCTCCTACACTGGCCGTACACCACTGGTGATCGTCGAGGGGACACTGAATAGTGCACGGTACATCCAAACCGTCATCGAACCCATCGTTCTATCATTCCTAGACCGGCAAGGGAACTTGCTGTTCCAACAGGACAATGCACGTCCGCATGTATCCCGTGCCACCCAACGTGCTCTAGAAGGTGTAAGTCAACTACCCTGGCCAGTAAGATCTCCGGATCTGTCCCCCATTGAGCATGTTTGGGACTGGATGAAGCGTCGTCTCACGCGGTCTGCACGTCCAGCACGAACGCTGGTCCAACTGAGGCGCCAGGTGGAAATGGCATGGCAAGCCGTTCCACAGGACTACATCCAGCATCTCTACGATCGTCTCCATGCGATAATAGCAGCCTGCATTGCTGCGAAAGGTGGATATACACTGTACTAGTGCCGACATTGTGCATGCTCTGTTGCCTGTGTCTATGTGCCTGTGGTTCTGTCAGTGTGATCATGTGATGTATCTGACCCCAGGAATGTGTCAATACAGTTTCCCCTTCCTGGGACAATGAATTCACGGTGTTCTTATTTCAATTTCCAGGAGTGTATTTAGAGTAGCAATCCATGCTACAGAGCGTCGAAGTTTTAGGCACCTGTGCTTGTAAACGTATGTACGTACAGGATGATTCCGTAATGGTGTTACAGACTTTTTAGGATGATGGAGATGGATAAATGTATCAATTTGAGGTAAGGATCCCTCCTTCCGAAACGAACGAGTCGAAAGTTGGAAGCGAAAATCGTTCAGATACCTGTGTCAGTGGAATCCATGTACCGCTACCGTTGTTAATAAGAATATTGGGTATTTCACAGTAGTGAAGATGAAAAAGTGCTCGTAGTTTCTCAGGTACGTATCTTAGAGCCAATGTTTACTGGCCTTTTTTCCTTGTTTTGTTCCACCTCTGAAAGTTGCATGCTCTACATTCTTAGCAACAACAGTAGCGGTACATGTATTTCACTTGCAAGAGGTATCAGAATGATTTTTGCTTGTAACTTTCGACTCGTTCATTTTTGAACCAAGGACCTCTACCTCAAACTGATTCATTTATCCATCTCCATCATCCTAGAAAGTTTGTAACATGATTACGGAATCACCCTGTATGTACATACATATTACATGGGCCGCCACCAGTAACTTCGACACTCTGTAGCATCGTTGGATGACGTTTCCGGATAGGGGTTCCTATTCAAAATATTATGCACTCACTCCTTTCTGTAAGTCCTACACGTTTGTATCGGCAATTTCCGAACGCTCTGTATACATCATAGTGTCGTATGGTACGAAAAGCCCGGATTAATTCGCTACAGTTATGGTTGGCAGAAACAGAGAAGTAGATGAGTCCAGATTAAAGATTCAACTAATGGTTTGTGTCTAGATAATTTTTCATTACAATAGATATAAAACAAAATTAAGTTACAGCAAACAAAAATATGACAAACGTTTTTGGACACCATGCCTTGAATCCACAAACATTTGCTGAACTATATAATCTTCATCACAATCATGAAGTTGCACCAATATTTTATTTATCAACGCTTGACTGTTTTTCAGGGAAAACCCACTATCCATAGTCAGGCGTCAAAACGTTTAGTATTAACAATGTTTCCTTTGTTACATACATCGTGACGTCTGAATGTAAGCACCCCTCACATTTTTCACTTCTAACTCTTAATTGTGGGTTTATCCAGAAATACTTCCAGGTGTTGACAATTGCTGTATTGGTGAAGCTAAATGGTGTTTGTGAAAATAATGTCATTCGAAAATATTACGTCTTAATTTTTAATGTAATAGCTATTTTGAGTAAATATGTTAGTAGTGTGTATAAAATTCCTTATTGAATGGAATCTTGCAGTCGGCAGCAGCTTGTTACGAACCTTTGCAGCAGTTTAAGATTTGCCAGAAAGGGATACGAACACGGATCTCTGGGTTTGGCTGCCCGTGCTCTGACCTCTGACCTATACAAGCTTACCTCAAGGGCGGCCGCAAACCTTCAGTTTGACACCGGCTTTCCTGGTTACTGATATTCTGTTTCTGGAGATCGCCTCAGCCTTGTGAAAGACAGTTTTGTCTCCTGTCAGCCAAGCATGTTTCATAGCCGCTGTTGACACCATCATTATTCTATTGAATTATAGCATGACGTGGAAGTCGCGTTAGAGTCTTGTAAATTATGAGATATAAGTGCTGTCGCAAACGCCAGGTTGACTGTACATGATGTCGAAGTACAACGTCCATGAGATTCATTTTACGTGGGACAATCACTGACGAGGTCATAGGACATGTTCTATAATTACCAACGCATACCCTCGGCGCCTACGCTGTCCGTTAAATCACAGTTTAGCGTGTTATTAAGAAGCGTGGACACATTTCATGGCCTTTTATCAGTTAAAATAATGGGAAAATTGAGGTCGTGATAAAGAAACACAATCGTTAAAATAAAAAGGTAATTTTAAAACTGATGTTAAGGATGTTACACTTCCAAGTACGTCTCATCTTCTTCTGAAAATTTTGACGGGAAATCTTTAAAACGTAGCCTTTAAAAATATCCACTTTCTTTGCAAAACTTTCCTCCATATTATATTAGAACAAATAAGCCCTCGGTCACAAATATTAAGTCAAAATTGACCAGGTTTCGACGCTACTATGAGCGTCGTCTTCAGAATTAGACTAACTGTTCTAAAACATATTAGGTATGTAATACATTAAGAAAATTAAAGTTTGTACTGACTGGAAGAAGATGCAGTACTTACAAGTCACATATTAAAAAAGATCTAAGCCGGAAAGGTGACGTCATGAATAGTTGTAAGTGAGATGGCGAGCCGCTAAGGGCTGCTCGTACTGTGAACAAGGGTTGCGCAAAGTGTTACGCAAAGCCCAGTCGTTGCGGAGGTGTCATACGAAGTGGAAACGTGTGCCACTATGCCTCGCCGACATCACAGAGTGGAATATCAGCATGTGAGTGCGTTCGAAGGCGACAGAACGATTACTCTCCGGGAGGCAGGTCTGTCGTTGAGTGAAACTGCGGCTCGTCGGGGCAAGCTGCTTTAACAGTGAGGCGCATGTGGAACCAATGGAAAGAACACGGCCGTACACAACGCCGACAGGGTACTGGACGACACGATGTCACCAAAGCGGAATATGACTGCCATCTTGTCCTCTTGACCGTAACGGACAGAACAGCTTCGTCCACAGTGTTCGCTCGACATTGGAGTACTGCAACGGGTGTGGATATGTCTGCGTCGACGGTTCTACACTGTGTTCTGCGGGCTGGACTGATGGCACGCATGCGGTTGCGTTGGCTTCCATAGACCAGAACCTACCAACGCCGCAGACTGTCTGGGCACGTGAACGCCGATGCTGGCCTACTGAGTGGCAAAATTTAGTGTTTTCGGACGAGTAACTCTTCAACCTGTCCAACACAGATGGCTGCATACGCGTTTTATGCCGCCGTGGTGAACACTGTCGGGCAGAATGTATTATTGAGCGGCATAGCGGACAAACGCGAAGTATGACGGTTCGGGACGCCATTGCCTATAACATGCGGTCTCGCCTCCTACGTCTTGAGGCAATCTCAATAGCTACCCCGCTACATCAGGGAGGTCTTACAGCACGAGGAATTGCCCCTCCTGCAGGCTGTTCCACATGCCATATTTCAGCAGGACAACGTCCGGTCGCATGTGGCAAGGAATGTGCAAGCCCCTCTGCTTCCCTGGCCTGCCCTTTCTCCACACATGTCGCTCATTGAACATGCGTAGGTTATAGTCGGTCGGTAACTTGTTCGTTCAGATCCTCTTGCAGCCACAACTGATGCTTTGTGGACGCATGTATAAAACACGTCGCAGAGTATTCCCCAGTAGCATATCCAGGCGCCCTTTGACACCATGCCACGACGTCTGGAGGCTCTGATTGTAGCTCGTGGTGGCACTACTCCGCACAGTGACTGTTCATCTACAGGTATGTAATGCTAATCATTTGTGTAGTGTCATGTCCCTCATAGGTGGAATAAGTTTCATTGTGATCACATCTCTCGGTCTTGGTGTTTCACTTTTTACAAACACTAGCGTACATACACGATTTATGATATTCGTCCAGTAGCACTCTCATATTTACTGATAATACTGTTCTCTGCAGGAATTGTTTCTGGGTAAGTGTAAGGATATGTAAAACGGTTTAAGATAGTACCGCCAATCTGTATACTGAACGAGCGACTTGCCCCACCTTCAAACGGATACCACCAAGTATCTACGGCCGCCGGCTGGTAAATTACATACACAAACATTCCTAGTGCATCAGCCTATTTATTAATCGAAACCATAGCAAAATACTTACAGTAGTTCCTGAAATCAGCCTTCACGCACAGACATAATTACGCTGCAAGACACTAATTTATCACCATCTGCGACATAGTCGCGTATATGAACAGTGATTCAATATTGTCAAATGTTTTTTAGCCGGCCAGAGTGGCCGTGCGGTTCTAGGCGCTACAGTCTGGAGCCGCGTGATCGCTACGGTTTCAGGTTAGAATCCTGCCTCGGGCATGGATGTGTGCGATGTCCTTAGGTTAGTTAGGTTTGAGTAGTTCTAAGTTCTAGGGGACTGATGACCACAGCAGTTAAGTCCCATAGTGCTCAGAGCCATTTGAACCGAATGTTTTTTATTCCGGTCTTCGATCACAATATCAATTCTTTTGACGATTACCGGTTTCAGTCAGTAATGACCATCCTCAGATCTTTTCTACACCATGTCCTAAAGTGATAAAGCCGTAATGGCATCGTCAAAATATATAAATATACTCAGCCCAGCATCGTCACATAGATCTAAAATAAGGTGTAGAATAGGCCACATCGTCCACACAGTCATTTTAGCAACTCGTGGCCTATTCTACACCATATTTTAGATCTATGTGACGATGCTGTGCTGAGTATATTTATATGTTTTGACGATACCATTACGGCCTTATCACTTTAGGACATGGCGTAGAAAAGATCTTAGGATGGTCATTACTGACTGAAACCGGTCATCGTCAAAAGAATTGATATTGTGATCAAAGACTGGAATAAAAATATTTGACTTTGATTTATAATATATTTGGATGCCGGTTCCGTTTAAGTGTGACTAAATGGAAGATAATATCCATAAATAAGAGTAGGAATGGGATAGCATCTAATTACAATATAAGTGCTAAACTACACATGCCACATCGTAGTGGCATGTGGAACGAAAACGCAGTTTCAATTGTGGGGAACTTCACTGGATTTATTGGGAGGAATCTGTTCAGTTGCAACGGATCTGTTAAGAAAATTGCTTAAAAGGCGATAGGCCTATCTATTCCAGGGTGTGAAATCGAATAGGCATAACAGCGACACAACGAATTTGAACACGCTCACCAGGTGCAAAATATGTCGGCGAGGTTCATACGAAAACATGACAGAGATGCTCCGAGAAATCGTGTGGGGCTCTTTGGAAGATACATGATGATGTGGTAGGTAAAGTTAGAAACCTGGCATTCGAGGAAGATTTTGCAACAATTCTACATACGTCACGCGTGTGAGCGCGAGAAGTAATAAAATAACTTAAGGCGAGTACAGAAGCATACAGACAGTCGGTTTCCGTAGTTCCATACACGAATGGGTTGGAGCAGGAGGTGGCTATCGGTGGAACTATGTATCTTCCGCCATGTTCTATACATTGCATAGTATGGTGTCATACAGTATCGACACCACGCCAGGCATTCTACGTCCAGAGGTTGGCAGTAACACATGTGACTGCCTGCCAATCCGTAGCCAGCTAGTACACGCACCCTCTGCTGCACGTGCGAGCAGCGCCGTCACCGAGTGACCTTAAAAAGACGCCGCACAGGCGCCATCCAGACTGCTCGAGGAGTTCACTTGGAGCCTTCGCAGCGTTACCAGTTTACTTCCCTGCTACTGCGATTGTTTATGATGAACGTGCCTGTATAACAGACTATTGTGGATTACTGTTTGGACTTGCAGAAGGAAGTTAAGTAAAAGACATTGATTCTACTCATTTTGTGGCCGAGCGGTTCTAGGCACTACAGTCTGGAACCGCGCGACCGCTACGGTCGCAGGTTCGAATCCTGCCTCGGACGTGGATGTGTGTGATGTTCTTAGGTTAGTTAGGTTTAAGTAGTTCTAAGTTCTAGGGGACTGATGACCTCAGAAGTTAAGTCCCATAGTGCTCAGAGCCATTTTCTACTCATTTTGCTTTGTCTCAACACTTACCTGTTCCTCGGTATCCACCCTGGACCGGCCCAACACATAGGACATGGAACATTTGTTTATCGTAACAGTAAAGTTCTGACACTGCTGAGTCAAAGGGTGATGACCACTGCCTACCGAAAAATTGAATGTCACCCGGTGACGCTACGGGAACGTGACGCGGGGTGTAAACTACGCTGACCGAAAAAAACGCAACAGTTTTTTTGAACTGAGATCCTTTCACAAACTGATGGTCTTCTTGATTTCACCATTGCTCATACGAGGTGCATTCAAGTTCTAAGGCCTCCGATTTTTTTTCTAATTAACTACTCACCCGAAATCGATGAAACTGGCGTTACTTCTCGACGTAATCGCCCTGCAGACGTACACATTTTTCACAACGCTGACGCCATGATTCCATGGCAGCGGCGAAGGCTTCCTTAGGAGTCTGTTTTGACCACTGGAAAATCGCTGAGGTAATAGCAGCACGGCTGGTGAATGTGCGGCCACGGAGAGTGTCTTTCATTGTCGGAAAAAGCCAAAAGTCACTAGGAGCCAGGTCAGGTGAGTAGGGAGCAAGAGGAATCCCTTCAAAGTTGTTATCACGAAGAAACTGTTGCGTAACGTTAGCTCGATGTGCGGGTGCGTTGTCTTGGTGAAACAGCACATGCGCAGCCCTTCCCGGACGTTTTTGTTGCCGTGCAGGAAGGAATTTGTTCTTCAAAACATTTTCGTAGGATGCACCTGTTACCGTAGTGCCCTTTGGAACGCAATGGGTAAGGATTATGCCCTCGCTGTTCCAGAACATGGACACCATCATTTTTTCAGCACTGGCGGTTACCCGAAATTTTTTTGGTGGTGGTGAATCTGTGTGCTTCCATTGAGCTGACTGGCGCTTTGTTTCTGGATTGAAAAATGGCATCCACGTCTCACCCATTGTCACAACCGACGAAAAGAAAGTCCCATTCATGCTGTCGTTGCGTGTCAACATTGCTTGGCAACATGCCACACGGGCAGCCGTATGGTCGTCCGTCAGCATTCGTGGCACCCACCTGGATGACACTTTTCGCATTTTCAGGTCGTCATGCAGGATTGTGTACACAGAACCCACAGAAATGCCAACTCGGGAGGCGATCTGTTCAACAGTCATTCGGCGATCCCTCAAAACAATTCTCTCCACTTTCTCGATCATGTCGTCAGACCGGCTTGTGCGAGCCCGAGGTTGTTTCGGTTTGTTGTCACACGATGTTCTGCCTTCATTAAACTGTCGCACCCACGAACGCACTTTCGACACATCCATAACTCTATCACCACATGTCTCCTTCAACTGTCGATGAATTTCAATTGGTTTCACACCGCGCAAATTCAGAAAACGAATGATTGCACGCTGTTCAAGTAAGGAAAATGTTACCATTTTAAGTATTTAAAACAGTTCTCATTCTCGCCGCTGGCGGTAAAATTCCATATGCCATACGGTGCTGCCATCTCTGGGACGTATTGACAATGAACGCGGCCTCATTTTAAAACAGTGCGCATGTTTCTATCTCTTTCCAGTCCGGAGAAAAAAAATTGGAGGCCTTAGAACTTGAATGCACCTCGTACTAACATGGCTTGTAGTTTTGTGTTGAAGAAGTGCATAGAGATGATCAAGGTATTATACAAATATTTCTTTGTAAATACAAAGAAGGAAAAGGAATTCAATTGTATTAATAATTATAAGAAAGCCATAAGCATTGTTAAACGGCTCTACATCTGTGTTTTCATCATCTGTGGTGATATTTTGGCAAATGTCTTTCATCTCACGCTGTTTAAGATGTACCCTGACAGAAAAAAATCGCAACACCAAGAAGGGGTTGTGCGACATAAACGAAAGTTGGTAGATGTGTTTTTACATCTGAAAGATGACGTCTATTCAAGTTACCCACCAGTTGCATAGGAGTGGCGTTAATATCGCCGCTATGAGAATGCAAATAAGGTTTGCTTTAAATACACGCTGTAACGGTGGTGAACGTTAGCTACCTTTCAGATTGGACGTGCTGAGTTGATGTTAGTCAAGAATGTGTTTCAGGCGACAAAGACTCCATTATCAACACCTCACTGACTTTGAACGAGGGCCACGCGGGGTAGCCGGGCGGTCTGGGGCGTCTTGTCACGGTCCGCGCGGCTCCCTCCGTCGGAGGTTCGGTTCCTCCCTCGGGCATGGGTGTGTGTGCTGTCTTTAGCGTAAGTTAGTTTAAGTTAGATTAAGTAGTGGGTAAGTTTTGGGACCGATGACCTCAACAGTTTGGTCCCATAAGACCTTACCACAAATTTCCAATTTTGGCTCTGAGCACTATGGGACTCAACTTCTGAGGTCATTAGTCCCCTAGAACTTAGAACTAGTTAAACCTAACTAACCTAAGGACATCACAAACATCCATGCCCGAGGCAGGATTCGAACCTGCGACCGTAGCGGTCACGCGGTTCCAGACTGCAGCGCCTTTAACCGCACGGCCACTTCGGCCGGCGTTTCCAATTTTGAACGAGGTCGTGTATTTAAGAGAAGCTGGATGTTCATTCTGCGATATTGCAGAAAGGCTTACCAGCATTGTAATCACTATACATGATAGCTGTAAGCGGTGGTCACGAGAAAACACGGACACAAAGAGAGCGGGCTCCGTACGGCCAAGTCGCACTACGGAGTTGGAAGACCATCGTTTTCGGAGGATAGCTCTGGCGCATCGTACTACATCTGCAGCAGCAATACGAGTAGCAGTAGGTTCCACAGTGACGCAGCTAACTGTTACAAATCTGTTACTTCAAGGACAGCTACTTAGCGTCGTGTACCGTGCAGATCAGTGACCCCAAACCACCGCCATCTGCGAAGTCAGTGGTGTCAGCTGAGAGCTCATTGGAGGGCAGGCTGCAGGTCTACTGTGTTTTCTGATGAAGCTGGTTCTGCACCTGAAGTTATGATCTGCGTTGTCATTTCGTATGACACAGGAGCGCTCTGGTGGTTATCCCACTCATCCTGAGCGCAAAATTGTACGTCAGTCTGGTCATTCGACCTGTTGTGCTGTCATTCTTGAACAGCATTCCAGGGGTACACAAACACGACCGGCATGGAACTCCATCCCACAAACTGACATCCGGCACCTCTACAACACTATGCATTCACGTCTGGATGCTCGTATTCAACATTATGGCGGTTACACCGGTTATTAATGTACCAGCATTTCACATTTGCCATGGCCTTTTTGGCTCTTACATTAACCTGTGATCTTGCAATGTTAATTACTTAAATATGTAACCTAGACAAATGCATTCCCGAAATTTCATTACTCTACATTTTTTTTTTTTTTTTGTTTTGCGATTTTTTCTGTCAGTTTATATAGCCTAAGCAAGCAGAGACAGATCGCGCATTGTTCTAGCGACGACACAGGCTGCGAATGGTGAGAGCCGTTAATTGCAGATTGCTATGCTCCGACGCATGGGAAAGAACATCTCAGAAAAGACGAATTCAGTCGACTGTTAGCGTGATAGTATCGCGAGCGTCTACGGAAAGTAGTTGGACGGTGAAATCACAAGTAGGCGACGAGACGTTAAGCGTACAGACCTCATCAAAGAACGTATAGGTAGGAGGAGGCTTGCCCCCTCTGTTAAGCAGGATAGGCCAAGATGTGTGGTGGAGCTGTTGACAAAGTACAATGCTGGTGCAAGCACTCGCATTGCGGAGCACACCATTCAGGTCACACTGGTGAACCTGTGGCTCTGCAGCAGACGACCTCTACGTGTTTCCATGTTGACCCAACGAATGGTCAGTTATGACTGCAGTGGGCGCGGGATCTTAACGACTGGAAAGTGGGTCGATGGAAACACGCCGCCTGCAGTATTATGTTATGGGAGACATCCGCCTGGGCTTCCTTGGAACCTTTGTTAATAATCGAAGTGCCATGATACTTGTGGACTGTATGAACGTTGTGATCTCTGCGGTTTTCTCTGCGTGATTGATTAAGAGCGAGCTTCCAAGTGTTCAGCAGAGTTGTTGTTCCATTTTATGCACAATATTTCGACGACCGACCCATCTGTATCCTGCAGGCACTGTGAGTTTTGCTATTGTGTGTACTCGCTGCCTAGACTCCAACCAGACTGCGATCTACGGGGTGTTTATAAATGAATATCGGAGTTTTAACGCTTTATAATATTTATTACATTAAACTTACAGTTATAAATGATATGTCAAATGAAAGAGCAACTCAAACAGTTGTGTCTGGCACCAGTGCACATGCGCAGCGCACAATGTTTCTGTCACGATCTGCTAGACAGCGGTAGTAGCGAAGATGGCGACTAATGAACAGAAAGCGTTTTGTGTTTTGCAGTTTGCAAAGACAGAATCTGTAGCTACTGAGCAACATGCGTTCTGGATGAAGTTCGGTTGTGATCCTCCAAGTGATAATAACAGTCGTAGATGGGATCATCAATTTGATGATAACAGCTGCCTTTGAAAAGGGAAGAGCACAGGACGACCAAGAGTTAGTGAAGAGACTATTGAGCGAGTGAGAGAGTCGTTCACTCATAGCCCAAAGAAATCAGTCTGGACGGCTAGTCGTGAATTACAAGTTCCCGTGTCGACTGTTTGGAAAGTTTTAAGAAACTAGCAGACCTCCCTGAATTAAGAAACCGGATTGAAGCAGCTGTTGCTACAATCACTAAAGACACACTTATCACTCGGCTATAGACTTAATGTGTGCCGTGTGACAGATGATGCCCACGTTGAACATTTATAAGGTTGTTGGTAAAACTGTTTGAGTTGCTCTTTCATTTGACATATCATTTATAACTGTAAGTTTAATATAATAAACATTACAAAGCGTTAAAACCCAGATATTCGTTTATAAATACACTGTATTATTGGTCTTATGGGGCTATTTATAGCTGAGTTCGATTCCCGGCATCCAAATGCGCCCCCTTGAAAATCTTTCGTTTTACAGAGCACACACTGATACTCCGTGAAACGCAAATTCACGCACCGTTTTCCGACGCTGATGGATTTGACAGTGGGCAAGATTTTCATTAACTGAGTGCCGAACCCAAGCGTTATTAAAATTGAAACCTCCATCCCTGTCTAATAGGTTCTCTGACATCTTTATTTCGATAGACGCCCAGAAAGGGCGATCGCACCACAATACTGGTCTGATCGTATTTTATTACATGATTATATTCGAGGAGTGCAAGGTGGCAACTGATTTGCTTGGTTTTATAGTTGGGTGTGCCGTTGCTGTTCCTTGCATCCCTCCTCGACTGTTCTGACGATCTGGAGGACCTAAGGCATGCCACATTCACATGGAATGCGATACATCCGTCATCAGAGTTGGAAAACGCTGAGAGAATTTGCGTTTCACAGAGTATCAGTCGCCGGCCGGAGTGGCCGAGCGGTTCTAGGTGCTTCAATCTGGAACCGCGCGACCGCAACGGTCGCAGGTTCGAATCCTGCCTCGGGTATGGATGTGTGTGATGTCCTTAGGTTAGTTAGGTTTAAGTAGTTCTAAGTTCTAGGGGACTGATGACCTCAGATGTTAAGTCCCATAGTGCTCAGAGCCATTTGAACCATTTTGAGTCAGTTCGTGCTCTGTTAAACAAAAGAGCGTCAAAGGGCGCAGTGGACGTCGGAAATGGAAACCGCATAAATAGCGGCGTGAGGCATACAATACTGACGTTGAAATCTTGGCCACCAAATCTTCCCGATCTGAACCCGATGGAACTTACCTGAGACGCTGTCAGGCACTACCTCCGTGCCAAAAACCACCGGTCCTTACATTACGGGAATTGTGTGACCCTCTGCACACATCTGGTGTAATATGTGCCCTGAAACCTACCAAGGTCTTTTAGAATCCATGAAATGAATAATCGCAGCCGTGTTGTGTTCCAGAGGTGGAACAACGCGCTATTGGTTGTAATGTTTCGGCTCATCAGTGTATGCAGATACCACATAAACTTCCCGCAAACACAATTCATCATTCTACATATTCCTGAGAGACTTACAACATCGAATCACTTAGCCGTTTGGTTGACTGATGGCCCGTAACGAGATGGGCCTCCTTTTACGGAAAAACAAACCTATTTAAGAGAGTACGTTCCGCCACATTAGTGGCATTGTGAATAAAGGTTATACAGACCACAAGCTGAAGATAATGTTGCAGTTTATAATATCGTAAACAAACGATGTTCTGACGCGGCAAGGCAAATGTGAAAATGTTATTTGAGGATTAAAACAATAGCAATAGTATGCCTACCATGACTTCTGCGGAAATCGCTTAATGGAAAAAGGGAAAATTACGTCCAAGGTCCTTAATTACCTTTGAATGAGCAGTACGTTTCCTCAGCGACTGTGAAATTCAGCGACTGTCTTCATTTACATCGGAATTATGGAAAATCCTCAGCTCAAGTGTAGATTAAGCAACTCCGATGTCAACTGTAGCGTTTAAGAACGGCAGCGCCTGAGTAAACTAAACACTAGCCCGAGAAATTCTCGTGTACAGAACGTAAATATACACAATGTGTGGGTGAAATAGTATGACAATAGTTCATCTTTAAATTGTTCCCTATTTATCTTACCGTCTACAGTAGTTACGTTGATACAACCACCATGAGCAACATATAATTTTTCCCATATTTGCATATAAATACAGTATTTTGTAGACACGGTTCTTGGTACACTAAAATTTTTTTGTTTCTTTGCACACAGATATGATTTGCCATTACTGCTAAAGAGTCAGTGGGTACACTAGTTATTTTATTGAATTATAGCAAAGTGTGAGAGGTAATTACAAGATAAAGGTCTACAACACTAGTATGCGACTTCCATGCGTTATCACATTCAGTTTGGTTATAAATAGTGACAACCATTCTTTTCTGCAGTAATTACTTTCATTGCTTGATCGCTGTTATCTAGTAGATGCAAGTTTAGAATGAAGATGCATAACACTACCTACGTACCGGAATTGACATTTCCGTCGATATACATAAATATAGTCGTCAAACTACCTAACTATGTAATTTACAGTTTTCATCACTTGAATGTAGAAAACTAACTTACGTGTTCACAGTATCCATCAGAATCTTAACACTTTTGGAATCACTAGCGGTCCACAGTACTAAATCTACTTCCCAACCGTTTCCCGCACAGCTTTATAGTAACTTTAGGATCATCTCATGTATACAAATATTATTCGGGTAATTGTGAATCACTGCAATAACAGGCCTGAGCTTCATGGAGTATATCTACTTCTACATACATACTCCGCAACCAATCTCTACTAGTAATTTCCTTTCTTGTTCCATTCCCAAATAGATCGAGGAAAAAACGAGTGCCTATGTGCCTCTGCACGAGCTTTAATTTCTCTTATCTTCGTGGTCCTTACGCGAAATGTACGTTGGCAGTAGTAGAGACGTTTTGCAGCCAGTTTCATACGACGGTTCTCTAAATTTTCTCAGTAGTTGACTCGAAAAGAACGTCATCTTCCGTCCAGGGATTCCCATTTGAGTTCAGGAAACATCTCCGTAATACTTGCGTGTTGATCGAAACTACCGATACAAAACTATCAGCCCGCCTCTGACTTGCTTCGATGTCCTCCTTCAGTCCGGTCTGGTGGGAATCCCAAACACTCGAGCAGTACTCAAGAATGGGTTACACTAGTGTTTTTATGCGGTCTCCGTTAGAGATGAACACACTTTTCTAAACTTCTACCAGTAAGCCGAAGTCGATTATCCGCCTGCCCTGCTACCGTCCTTACTGGCTCATTCCATTTCATTTCGCTTTGCAGCGTTGCACCTAGGTGACTGTGTCAAACAATACACTACTGGGATTGTTTTTCCTATTCATCTGCATTAAATTACATTTAGAGCAAGCCGCCATTCATCTCACCAACTGAAAATTTTGTGTAAGTCATCTCGTATACTGCTACAGTTACTCAATGAGGAAACCTTCCTGTACACCACAGCATCATCAGCAAACAGCCGCAGATTACTGCTCACCTTGTCCGTCAGATCATTTGTGCATACGTGGCGATCACAAAGTATCCGCTTCAGGCTGTTGCTGCAGCATATATGCAACGTAGCGTGAACCCGATGTGGGTATATAAGCACGTACAGGCAAGGGATTAGGGTGTTATTCAAGTCTACCCCACCTGCGTGCGAAAAATACGGAAACGTAAAATATGGTGATGTTGTTACCAAATACGTCCAAACACGACCAACGTGCTGCTATTCTTTCCTTGCGTGCAGCAGGACATAAACCAGCGGACACCCATCGGAAAATGGAGACCGTGTATGGGGCAGCATGTCTGACGAAAACCACAGCTGTTGAATGGTGCGCCAAGGGGTGCTGCTGGTTCACGATAAAGCACGTCCCCATATAGCAAATGTCGTAACGCAGAAGCTACTCTAACTCAGGTGGGAGATAATCGAGCACACGCGCTATAGTCCTGCTTTCTCCCCCATGCAATTATCACGCATTCGGTCCCTTAAAAAACACATTGAAGGGTCGACGATTACTGTCGGACGAGGATGTGCAGCAGCCAGTTGCGGACTTCTGTACGCAGCAGGACACGGTGATTTACTAAACATGTATCTTCAACCTGGTAAGTCGGTGGGATGATAGCCTCAATGTTCTGGGCGGTTTTGCCTGATACGCATACCTCTTCTGGACTGCACCGCCTTCGAACGAAAACTTTTTAACCGTCCCCTATCACACTTTCCTGGGGCACTCCTGACAACACTGTTGTCTCTGATCAACACTCGTAGTCGAGGACAAAGTTCTGGTTTCTACTACTTAAGAAGTCTTCGGGCCAGTCACACATCTGGAACCTATTACGACTGCTCGTACCTTCGTTAACAGTCCGTAGTGGGGCACCGTGTCAATGGCTTTCCGAAAATCTAGGAATATTGAATCTGTATGTTGCCCTTCATCCACGATTTGTACGATATCATGTGAAGAAAGGGCAAGGCAAGTTTCGCACGAGCAATGCTTTCTAATTCCGTGTTGAATTGTGGAGCTCTTCAGTCTCAAGGAAATTTATTATGTTCAAACTCAGAAGATATTCAAGAATTCTGCACCAAACCAATGTGAGGAATATTGTTGGTCTGTAATTTTGCGGATCCGTTCATTTACCCTTCTTATACGCAAGTTTCACCTGCTCTTTTTTTCAATTGCTTGAGACCTTGCGCTCTGTGAGAGATTCGCAATAAATGGAAGCTAAGTAATGTGCGAATGGTGTAGCGTACTCTCTGTAAAACTGAACTGGAATTCTATCCGGACCTGGAGACTTGTTTATTTTCAACTCTTTCAGTTGCTTCTCTACGCCATGGGTGCATATTACTATGTGGTCCACACGGGAGTCTGTACGAAGGTCAAACGATGGTATGTTTGTACGATCCTCCGAGTGTGAGTGATTTCTTAAACGTAAGATGTAAAACTTTGACTTTCCTTTTGCTGGCTTCTGTTGTCGCACTAAACTGTCCTACTAGTGACTGGATAGAAAGAATCCTCGGACCCACTTAGTGATGTTACTTAGAACCAGTATGACGGTGGTAGTTGCTGTATGCATCGCGCGTCCTTCTTTTTACAGATTCACGAATTTCTACTAACTTTTTCCTGTCGTTACCTGCTCGTTCTTTTCTGAACTGAGAGTGCGACAGCCTCAGCTTTCTCAGCATTTTCAGAATTTCGTTATTAAACCACGGTGTATCTTTCCCGACCTTAATCTAGCCGGCCGGAGTGGCCGTGCGGTTCTGGGCGCTACAGTCTGGAGCCGAGTGACCGCTACGGCCGCAAGTTCGAATCCTGCCTCGGGCATGGATGTGTGTGATGTCCTTAGGTTAGTTAGGTTTAATTAGTTCTAAGTTCTAGGCGACTGATGACCTCAGACGTTAAGTCGCATAGTGCTCAGAGACATTTGAACCATTTGAACCTTAATCTATTTAGTCGGCACATACGTCTCCAGAGCACGATTTACAATCCTTTTAACTTCGCCAATAATTCATCTGCATCCCTCATACTGGAACTAAATGTCTCTTCTTTTTCTAATCGGATGCTAACAATTGCTTATCTGCTCTTTCTACCAAAAAAGCTCTCCTAACTTTGTTGATGGATTTATTAACTTTAGATTAAATCTCACAAACAGGAACCAGCAGTAATTATGGGTCCACGAATTTTTCTCATCTCAGTAATGTGAAGAGTCGCCAGAAATGACACGTGTTTCGGATTCAGCTCTAAACTTCCCCTTGGGGTCACACTAATGTGACTACTTGTCAAAAGCCTGAATAGCCACCTTCTGTAGTGCGGACCGCTGCGAGACGTGCATGAAGAGAGTTAATGAGGTTCTATAAATTGTGGAGCCATGCTGATTACAGTGCCGTAGCCAGCTGCGCTAAGTTTCTCGGATGAGGAACCATGGCGGGAACAGCCCGATCGAGCTGGCCCCACAAATTCTCGACTGGGTTTAAATCAAGAGAGTTTGGTGGCCAGGAGAGTACGGGAAACTCATCCTGGTGGTCTTCCAACCATGCACGTACACAGGTACACTGCGAGATGTGTGATACGTTGCATTGTCCTGCTGGTAGAAGCCATCGTGCCCAGGAAAAACACACTGTATGTAGGATTGGACATAGCCCCCAAAGATAGATGCATACCTGTGTTGATCCATTGTGACCGTTATGCTCCATCCTCCGTTCTGGCTTTCCGAGGATTGTTGCAGGGTGTTTTCCATTTGTCCGATGGAACAAGAAACGTGATTAATCTAAAAACTAAAAAGGCCACCTGTCGCCACTCAGTGGACAACCAGCTGCGGCACTGGCGTACAAAGTCCAGCCTTCGTCGCCGATGAACAACAGTCAACATGGGTGCACGAACAGTGCGCTTGCTGCGAGAGCCCAAATGCAGCAACGTTCACTGAACGGTAATTGAGAAGACACTGTTGGTAGCCCCTTGATTCACACGGCGGTCAGTTACTCAATAGTTGCACGTCTCTTCGCCTGTACACATCGCCGCAGCCGAAATTCACCCCTGTCATCTGTGGCCCGTGTTTCACCACAGTTGCCTCGGCGTTGGTTTTCGATAACGGCATTTTGCTGGTATAACTTTAACCATGGCCCCAAGCGAAGAGTTTACAAACTTCGCCGTTTCGTAAACGCTTCCGCCGTTGGCTCGAAAGCCAATGATCATGCCCATTTGGACGTCAGATAAGCCTCTCTGTTTCAGCATTACAACTACTCCGCTGTTATCCGCGTCCCTCCACCCTCCCCCCCCCCCCCCCCCATACAGCTGTCTCTAATTAGTGGTTATTGCTCGTTGACATAGTTAACGTGATTGGACATAGTTAACGTGATTGGACCGTGCACATTTTATGCCTCCTTTCAAAAAGTTGCTGAAAAGAATTTAATCTAAGACACTGGAGCTCATTGTTGTTCAGTAGCAACGCGATGCCAACCTTTCTCTTTGTGCGGCGCAATAGAGAATAAGGATGTACCATCAGATTATACTTCGCTCTGATATTTTTCCACGTTTACGGAGCCTGATACATCTGGATCGAAATGTCGTTCTAATAACATTAGTTTATTTACACGATCATATTGGAAATTTGCAGAACACCCCACTCTCTTTTTGTTCTTGTTTTTGGAGACAGAAGTTGATGTCCCTGAGATTTTAGTATTATTATATACTTGTGTTTAGATACTTACGATCATATAGCATATGCTAGTCATAGGTGAATGTAACAGGTCTCATCGTTATGGTCTTAACTCTGAAAACTTTTTTTATGCAGCATTCCGGTCTACTCTATCCTACGCAAGCCTCTTCATCTTCGAATTAGTATTGCAATCGAAATACACTGAAGCGACCAAAAAACTGGTATAGGCATGCGTATTCAAATACAGAGATATGTAAACATTCAGAATACGACACTGCGGTCGGAAACGCCTATGTAAGACAAGTCTCTGACACAGTTGTTAGATCGGTTACTGCTGCTACAGTGGCAGATTATGAAGATTTAAGTGAGTTTGAACGTGGTGTTATAGTCGGCGCACAAGCGATGGGACACAGCATCTCTGAGGTAGCGACGAAGTGGGGATTTTCCCGTACGACCATTTCACGAGTGTACCGTGAAAATCAGGCACCCGGTAAAAAATCAAATCTCTGACATCGCTGCGGCCGGAAAAAGATCTTTCAAGAAAGGGACCAACGAAGACTGAAGAGAAATGATCAACGTGACAGAGGTGCAAAATTTCCGCAAATTGCTGCAGATTTTAATGCTGGGCCGTCAGAAAGTGTCAGCGTGCGAACCATTCAACGAAACATCATCGATATGGGCTTTCGGAGCCGAAGGCCCACTCATGTACCTTTGATAATTGCACGACACAAAGCTTTACGCCTCGCCTGGGCCCGTCGACACCGACACTGGACTGTTGATGGCTGGGAACATGTTGCCAGGTCGGACGAGTCTCGTTTCAAATTGTATCGAGCGGATGGACGTGTACGGGTATGGGGACAACCACATGAATCCATGGACCCTGCATGTCGGCAGGGGACTGTTCAAGCTGATAGAGGCTCTGTGGGAGGTGTGCAGTTGGAGTGATGTGGGACCCCTGATACGCTCAGATACGACTCTGACAGGTGACAAGTACGAAAGCATATTGTCTGATCACCTGCATCCATTCATGTCCATTGCGCATTCCGACGGACTTGGGCAATTCTAGCAGGATAACGCGACACCCCTCACGTCCAGAATTGGTACAGAGTGGCTTCAGGAACATTATTCTGAGTTTAAACACTTCCGCTGGCCACCAAACTCCTCAGATATGAACATTTTGAGCATATCTGGAGTGCCTTGCAACATGTTGTTCAGAAGAGATCTCCACTCTCTCGTCCTCTTACGAATTTATGGTGAGCCCTGCAGGATTCATGGTGTCAATTCCCTCCAGCACTACTTCAGACATTAGTCGAGTCCATGTCACGTCGTGTTGCGGCACCTCTGCGTGCTCGCGGGGGTCCTACACGATACTAGGCAGGTGTACCAGTTTCTTTGTTTATTTGAAACTGCGTACTGTATTCATCTCTTGAGTTCCTTCTACATTTCCTACCACCTACACTTCCATTAATTATTAAACTGACGATTCCTTGATGTCTCAGGATGCGTCAGATCGACCAATACCTTCTTTCACTCAAGATGTGTCGCAAATTTCTTTCTTTTCTCGCAATTCGATTCGATGAGTTCCCATTAGTTACTCGCTACTTCTATTCTCTTCTTGTCTGAACTGCTTATTGTTCACTTTAACTTTCGCACAAGGCTACACTCTAGACAGATCCCTTCAGATAAGACTTACTAACACTTAAATTTATATTAAATGATGGCAGATTCCTCTTTTTTAGAAACGTTTTACGAGCTACAGCCTCTCTACTTCGTCATCATCAGTTATTTTCTTGGACGAACAGTAAAACTCATCCTAATCCAATTCCTTCAGCATAACCTAATTTGCTTCAACTGCATTCCATTATATGAATGCAGGTGATCAGACAATATGCTTTCGTATATCTCGGAAAGAACAGACACCTCATGAAACCTGTAGGTGTGACACATAATATGTAAATAGAAGGTGGAGGAAGGAAAAAGGAAAGGAAGAGGAAGGAATTCATAATGTCAGTTGCTTCAGGGCTTCATATGCATCGAGACAAATCAATTACATGAATGTGTGGTGTCTGTTCTTTCGCCGATGCTCGAAAGAACAGATACCACGCATTCTACATCTACATCTACATGGTTACTCTGCAATTCGCACTAAAGTGCCTGGCAGAGGGTTCATCGAACCATTTTCATACTACTTCTCTACCCTTCCACTCTCGAATGACGCGTGGGAAAAAGGAACACCTAAATCTTTCCGTTCGAGCTCTGATTTCTCTTATTTTATTATGATGATCCATTCCTCCCTACGTAGGTGGGTGTCAACAAAATATTTTCGCATTCGGAAGAGAAAGTTGGTGATTGAAATTTCGTAAATAGATCTCGTCTTTGTTTCAGTGACTGCCACCCCAACTCGCGTATCATATCAGTGACACTCTCACCCCTTTTGCGCGATAACACGAAACGAACTGCTCTTCTTTGCACTTTTTCGATGTCCCCCGTCAATCCTACCTAGTAAGGGTCCCATACAGCGCAGCACTATTCCAGCAGAGGATGGACAAGTGTAAGTAGGCTGTCTTTTAGTGAGTTTGTCGCATATTCTAAGTGTTCTGACAACAAAGCGCAGTCTTTGCTTCGCCTTCCCCACAATATTATCTGCGTGGCCTTTCCAATTTAAGTTGCTCATAATTGTAATTCCTAGGTATTTAGTCGAATTGACAGCCCTTAGATTTGTGCGATTTATCGTATACCCAAAATTTATCGCATTTCTTTTAGTACCCTTGTGGATGACCTCGCACTTTTCTTTGTTTAGTGCTAATTACCACTTTTCGCACCATACAGAAATTCTCTCTAGATAATTTTGTAATTGGAATTGATCGTCTAATGATTTTACTAGACGGTAAATTACAGCGTCATCTGCAAACAGTATAAGGGGGCTGCTCAGGTTATCACCTAGATCATTTATATAAATCAGGAATAGCAGAGAGCCTATGATACTACCTTGCGGAACGCCAGATATCACTTCTGTTCTGCTCGATGATTTACCGTCTGTCACTAAGAACTGTGACCTCTCTGAGAGGAAATCACGAATCCAGTCACACAACTGAGACGATACTCCATATGCACGCAATTTGGTTAATAGTCGCTTGTGAGGAACGGTCTCAAAAGCCTTCTGGAAATCTAGGAATATGGAATCAATCTGAGATCCCTTGTTGACAGCACTCATACTTCATGGGAATAAAGAGCTAGCTGTGTTGGACAAGAACGATATTTTCTGAATCCGTGTTGGTTATGTATCAATAAGTCATTTTCTTCAAGGTGATTCATAATGTTCGAGTACAGCATATGCTCCAAAATCCTACTGCAAATTGAGGTCAGTGATATGGGTCTGTAATTCAATGGGTTACTTTTATTTCCTTTCTTGAGTATTGGTGTGACCTGTGCTACTGTCCAGTCTTTAGGAACAGACCTTTCGTCAAGTGAGCGGTTGTATATGACTGCTAAGAAAGACGCTATTGTGTCTACATACTCTGAAAGGAACCTGATTGGTATACGATCTGGACCGTAAGACTTGCCTTTCTTAAGTGATCTGAGTTGTTTCGCAACACTTAAGATATCTACTTTTATGTCACTCATGCTAACAGCTGTTCTGGTTTCGAATTCTGGAATATTTACTTCGTCTTCTTTCGTGAAGGAATTACGGATAACTGTGCTTAGTAACTCATATAAAGGATTCGCAACGATAGGCTATGAATCCATCTCCAGTGCGAATGCACAGTAACGTTCGACTTCCTGCGGGAATCTCAAAGTAGCGAGCATGGGGGATATGGATGGGTACTACACATAGTGGCGCTGAGTGGGAATGTGGGTCAGCCGAGTGGCGTACCGACATAGTCCGCTCAGTTGCGATAAACACAGTGTACGAGTGGCGTAGTGGTTAACGCAACTGCCTAGTTAGCAGGAGATCCTGGGTTAGAATCCCCGTCCGGCACACATTTACACTCGTCGCTGCTGACTTCGCATAAACTCCTGATGCAGTTGACATCATGAATGTCTGCTCTTCCTTTTCCTTTCCTTCCGCCCCCCCCCCTCCCTTGCCCACTACGTTAAAGCTACATAATATGTTGCATTACCGTTAGTGTCTTTTGTCGATATTCCTCTTACGACCTCTTTTCTAGACACTATCCATACCATTCAATTGCTCTTCCAAATCTTTAGCTCCATTTCACAGAATTATGTCATCAGCAAACCTCAAATTTTTATTTCTTCTCCCTGAACTTTAATTCCCGTACCACAATTCTCTTTGATTTTCTTTAGTTCTTGCTCTTCTCAGCTGTTGTTTCCCTTTCACGTCCTTTGACTATTAGCATTGCAGTCTGGTTTCTTTAAAAGCTATAAATAAATTTAGCTCCTGTATTTTATACTCAATACCTCCATAATTTCAAAAATTATGCTCCAGTCAAAACTGTCAATACCTTTCTCTGAATCTACAAATGATATAAGCGTAGTCTTGCCATTGTTTAACGTATCTTCTAAGACACGTCCTAGGGTCAATTTTACCTCGCACTTTCCTACATTTCTCGGGTACCCTCTTCCCCGTGGTTGGCTTCTACCAGTTTTTCCATTAGTCTCCAAATAATCTGTGACAGCATTTGCAGCCATGACTTATTAAATTAATAGTTCGGTAATATTGACTGTTGTCAGCACTGGTTGGTTGTTTTGGGGAAGGAGACCAGACAGCGTGGTCATCGGTCTCATCGGATTAGGGAAGGATGGGGAAGGAAGTCGGCCGTGCCCTTTCAGAGGAACCATCCCGGCATTTGCCTGGAGTGATTTAGGGAAATCACGAAAAACCTAAATCAGGATGGCCGGACGCGGGATTGAACCGTCATCCTCCCGAATGCGAGTCCAGAGTCTAACCACTGCGCCACCTCGCTCGGTGTCAGCACTGGTCTTCGATGAAATTGGAATTATTGTATTCCTCTTGAACTCTGGGGTTTTTCGCCTGTCTCAAGTATATAACTCACCAGTTGCAATAATCTTGTCATATCTGGCTTTACCAAGAATCTTAATAATTCTGAGGGCCTTGTTTCGACTTAGGTTTTCTTCCGCTCTATTAAATGCTTCTTGCAGTATCATATCTCCCAACTGATCTTCATCTACCTCTTCCTTCCATTTTATATCAATGTCTTCAGTTTCATTTTCCTTTTATAGCCCTTCTATATATTCATTACAGCTTTCAGCTTCCCATTCTTTGCTTAGTACTGGATTGCCATATAAGCTTATGACATTTATACAGCTGCTTCTCTTATCTACAAAAGTCTCTTTAACTTTCTTATAGCCGGCAGCTATCTTTTCCCTAGTTATGAATGCTTATGTATCCTTGCATTTCTCGCCAAGTTATTCCTGCTTTGCCATTTTGAACTTTATGTCGGTCTCATTTTTTATACTTCTGTATCACTCTTACCTGCTCCATTTGCTGTATATTTATATTTTCTTCTTTCGTCAGTGAGATTCGATATATCGTGTGTTATCTAAGGATTTCTACTGGACTTTGTCTTTCTGTCTATTTGAGCCTCTGCTGCCTTCACTATTACATCTCTCAAAGCTACCCATTCGTCTTCTGTTGTGTTTCTTACCCATATATCAGTGAATTGTTGCCTAATTCTCACTTGAAACTCTCAACAATCTCTGGCTCTATCTACTGATCCAGGTCCAAATTTCTGCAATTTCTTCAGTTTTAATCTGCAGTTCATGACCGATAAACTATGGACAGAGTCCACATCTGCCCCTGGAAATTTTTGCAGTTTAAAGTCTGGTTTCGATATCTCTCTCTTATTATTATGTAATCTATTTGAAACCTTCCTGTGTCTACAGATTTCTTCCACCTATACAACCCTCTTTCACAATTTTTAAACGGAGTATCAGCGATGATTAAATTATGCCTCGTGCTAAATTCTACCAGGAGGTTTCCACTTTCATTCCTTTACCCCAGTCCAAGCACTCCTACCATTCTTCCTTCTCTTCCCCTTCCTACAACTGAATTCCACTCACCCATCACGATTAAATTTTCGTCGCCCTTTACCATTTGGGTAATTCTTTATATTTCATCCCACATTTTTTCAATTGCTGTATCATTTGCGGAACTAGCTGGGATATAAATTTGTATTATTGTGGTGGATATTGGCTTCTGACTATCTTGGCTACGATAATGCGTTCACTGTGTTGTTCATAAAAGCTTACCCGCATTCATACACTCCTGGAAATGGAAAAAAGAACACATTGACACCGGTGTGTCAGACCCACCATACTTGCTCCGGACACTGCAAGAGGGCTGTACAAGCAATGATCACACGCACGGCACAGCGGACACACCAGGAACCGCGGTGTTGGCCGTCGAATGGCGCTAGCTGCGCAGCATTTGTGCACCGCCGCCGTCAGTGTCAGCCAGTTTGCCGTGGCATACGGAGCTCCATCGCAGTCTTTAACACTGGTAGCACGCCGCGACAGCGTGGACGTGAACCGTATGTGCAGTTGACGGACTTTGAGCGAGGGCGTATAGTGGGCATGCGGGAGGCCGGGTGGACGTACCGCCGAATTGGTCAACACGTGGGGCGTGAGGTCTCCACAGTACATCGATGTTGTCGCCAGTGGTCGGCGGAAGGTGCACGTGCCCGTCGACCTGGGACCGGACCGCAGCGACGCACGGATGCACGCCAAGACCGTAGGATCCTACGCAGTGCCGTAGGGGACCGCACCGCCACTTCCCAGCAAATTAGGGACACTGTTGCTCCTGGGGTATCGGCGAGGACCATTCGCAACCGTCTCCATGAAGCTGGGCTACGGTCCCGCACACCGTTAGGCCGTCTTCCGCTCACGCCCCAACATCGTGCAGCCCGCCTCCAGTGGTGTCGCGACAGGCGTGAATGGAGGGACGAATGGAGACGTGTTGTCTTCAGCGATGAGAGTCGCTTCTGCCTTGGTGCCAAAGATGGTCGTATGCGTGTTTGGCGCCGTGCAGGTGAGCGCCACAATCAGGACTGCATACGACCGAGGCACACAGGGCCAACACCCGGCATCATGGTGTGGGGAGCGATCTCCTACACTGGCCGTACACCACTGGTGATCGTCGAGGGGACACTGAATAGTGCACGGTACATCGAAACCGTCATCGAACCCATCGTTCTACCATTCCTAGACCGGCAAGGGAACTTGCTGTTCCAACAGGACAATGCACGTCCGCATGTATCCCGTGCCACCCAACGTGCTCTAGAAGGTGTAAGTCAACTACCCTGGCCAGCAAGATCTCCGGATCTGTCCCCCATTGAGCATGTTTGGGACTGGATGAAGCGTCGTCTCACGCGGTCTGCACGTCCAGCACGAACGCTGGTCCAACTGAGGCGCCAGGTGGAAATGGCATGGCAAGCCGTTCCACAGGACTACATCCAGCATCTCTACGATCGTCTCCATGGGAGAATAGCAGCCTGCATTGCTGCGAAAGGTGGATATACACTGTACTAGTGCCGACATTGTGCATGCTCTGTTGCCTGTGTCTATGTGCCTGTGGTTCTGTCAGTGTGATCATGTGATGTATCTGACCCCAGGAATGTGTCAATAAAGTTTCCCCTTCCTGGGACAATGAATTCACGGTGTTCTTATTTCAATTTCCAGGAGTGTATTTATGAAGAGTGTACAAGAACCGAAACTTCTTTTTATGTAGCTGTATATCGAAGGCTCTAACCGATATTCAGCCTGTAATTAATTTCCGCTGAATCACTTGTTTCCGAACTAGGTAAAACGACCAGAATGCAATTGAGTTTATACCCTTCACAGTCCTTCATTTAACGAAGCACTTGTCACGATAGCACCGTTACGTAGCAGGCCTGTTGCATGGGCCATTAATGCCACACGATAACATAAAAGCATATTTTTACTTGTTGCCCTCGGCTTTTATGGGACAATTGATGCGGCCCAAAATATTTTAGTGCACCCGCAGTTGCGACATGAGTTGCGAGTTGCGAAATGCTAGATAGTCCCAAAACTGGAATTTAAATTTCTAGGACAGGAAACTACATGGTTGACCACGTATGACCGACTTTCGGAACTGACAATTTATACAGGGTGTTACAAAAAGGTACGGCCAAACGTTCAGGAAACATTCCTCACACACAAAGAAAGAAAATGTTATGTGGACATGTGTCCGGAAACGCTTACTTTCCATGTTAGAGCTCATTTTATTACTTCTCTTCAAATCACATTAATCATGGAATGGAAATACGCAGCAACAGAACGAACCAGCGTGACTTCAAACACTTTGTTACAGGAAATGTTCAAAATGTCCTCCGTTAGCGAGGATACATGCATCCACCCTCCGTCGCATGGAATCCCTGATGCGCTGAAGCAGCCCTGGAGAATGGCGTATTGTATCACAGCCGTTCACAATACGAGATCGAAGAGTCACTACACTTGGTACCGGGGTTGCGTGGACAAGAGCTTTCAAATGCCCCCATAAATGAAAGTCAAGAGGGTTGAGGTCAGGAGAGCGTGGAGGCCATGGAATTGGTACGCCACTACCAATCCATCGGTCACCGAATCTGTTGTTGAGAAGCGTACGAACACTTCGACTGAAATGTGCAGGAGCTCCATCGTGCATGAACCACATGTTGTGTCGTACTTGTAAAGGCACTTGTTCTAGCAGCACAGGTAGAGTATCCCTTATGAAATCATGGCGGTGAATCGAGGAAGTACAGTACATACTGACGAAACTAAAATGAGCTCTAACATGGAAATTAAGCGTTTCCGGACACATGTCCACATAACATGTTTTCTTTATTTGTGTGTGAGGAATATTTCCTGAAAGTTTGGTCGTACCTTTTTGTAACACCCTGTATACGTTCGTCTTTGGAGCATTGTGCAGTGGACTGTTCAATAGTCACATCTCGCTTAAGCCGGAACCGTATTGCAGCCAATTGACGATTGGCCACTACTAACATGTCATGTCGGTAAACAAAAGCACATTCTGCCTTCTCTTACATGAACTGGGTCCACTGAACCATTACAATGAGGACACTAGTAGTGATTTTTCCAGCACACTTTTCTTACTGGGACGATATGAGCGAAGCACTTGAACAACACGTAGCATAGTTCTGGCGTCCGGTGGGTCGTGGAATCATTGGACCCGTCGTCTCAGTCTCTTGGAGCGATCTACGTAATGTGGATTCGGTACATCGTCTTTTCGAATGTCGATCCAGCGTAAACCTGCTCAGCTTCCCATGCTCCGATCTCTCTTCCACAATTTGGTAGATTGGCTTCGTCGAATAGAGTGTTGCCTGTAGGTGGTATTGCTTCAAATATTAAGATCAAGTCACCATGTAATCGGGGATAATTGGGTAGGGGGCAGTGTTATCTCTGTGTTAAGAGAACCACATTTTAAGTATTATAATGGATCGGTCCAACCGATTTGGTCACAAGCCCAGGAGATGCGCTACAGGCGATGTCGTACTGTTAGCAAAGGCATTCGCTTCGGTCGTCAGCTGCCTTTGCCCATTAACGCCAAATTTCGTCGCACTGTCCTAACGGATACGTTAGTCGTACGACCCACATTGATTTCTGCGGTTATTTCACACAGAGTTGCTTGTCTGTTAGCACCGACAACTCTACGCAAACGACGCCACTCTCGGTCGTTACGTGATGGCCGTCGGCCAATGTGTAGTCCATGGTGAGAGGTAGTGGCAGAAATTCGGTATTATCAAATGGCTCTGAGCACTATGGGACTCAACTGCTGAGGTCATTAGTCCCCTAGAACTTAGAACTAGTTAAACCTAACTAACCTAAGGACATCACAAACATCCATGCCCGAGGCAGGATTCGAACCTGCGACCGTAGCGGTCTTGCGGCTCCAGACTGCAGCGCCTTTAACCGCACGGCCACTTCGGCCGGCTCGGTATTATCGGCACACTTTTAACACTGTGGATCTCAGAATATTGGATTCCATAACGATTTCCGAAATGGAATGTCTCATGCGTCTAGGTCCAACTACCATTCCGCGTTCAAAATCTGTTAGTTCCCGTCGTGCGGCCATAATCCGTCGGCTACCTTTCCACGTGAATCATCTGAGTACAAATGACAGCACCGCTAATTCACTGCCCTTTTATAGCTTGTGTACACGATACTACCGCCATTTGTATATGAGCATATCGCTAGCCCATGACTTTTGTCGCCCCAGTGTAATACTGTGGACGACTAATACATCAAACCACCTCAACAACAACAGAAACAACAGTCAGGTTCTAGCCAGTGTGCTCCTCTGGCAGACAGTGGTTCGAAAATGGCGCCCATAATGTCCCTTCAGGATCTAGGAACCAAATTCTTAAGTATTTCGATTAAAAATTTGTTGCTCCACTAAATGTTTCCACTCTTTGTCAGAAAACGTTTGTTTACATATACTTATGTATACCCTTTCCTTTTACAGGTAAGCAGTGCAGCAAGAAATATAAGACCTGTATCCTCGAAAAGAGGGTTAACTGATCTTATCATGAGGAGCCTCCAAGAAACTGGTCTGGTGAGCCTGTACCTGTAACAATATCACTCAGTTTTGCTTAGTATAGTCACCCTTGTCCTCGCTGACGACTAGCAACTAATCATCTCATAGTGGCATGGAATATATGATTGCTATTTTTTTCTAACTTATAAAAAACTGTAATCGAACTAAGAACTACATTGAAATAAATAACTTATTGTTATTATAAAGCGCACCACTGACGGTGTACCGTAATTTTTTAAGCTGAAGATGTTAATGAATTGGAGGTAAAAGAAATTCTAGAAGGAACTATAAGTCAGTAGTGGTAATCATCGGTGAGTACATGTAAATTGCAACCTTCTCTTTTACATCTGTTGTCCATCTTCAACACCGAGAAATAATGTCTCAGAATGTTGCCTCATGTAGTTTGCTGAGTACCACATTAACTTAGAGAATCCCATTCTGGAAACATCCCCCCGGCTGTGGCTAAGCCATGTCTCCGCAATATCCTTTCTTTCAGGAGTGCTAGTGCTGCAGGGTTCGCAGGAGAGCTTCTGTAAAGTTTGGAAGGTAGGAGACGAGGTACTGGCAAAGTGAAGCTGTGAGGACGGGGCGTGAGTCGTGCTTGGGTAGCTCAGTTGGCGGCAGTCTCCAGAGAATGCCGACGTGAAATACTTAGTTCTTGTAGCCGGCACGGTAGCTCAGCGTGTTCGGTCAGAGGGCTGCGTGCTCTCTGTAATTAAAAAACTGAGTGAAACGATCAACAACGAACTTCAACGGATGTCGTGCGACGTCCGCTACGACGGAACATACAAAAAAAAAGAGGTTGGTAGAGCACTTGCCCGCGAAAGGCAAAGGTCCCGAGTTCGAGTCTCGGTCCGACACACAGTTTTAATCTGCCAGGAAGTTTCACATTAATTTAGTTTTTAGTAACAGAATTGATTCGCTATTTACTTCAACGCTTTTTGTCAATGTCTAACAGTTTGAGTATGTAAAATAAAGTTAGCTGAAGTTGTCAGACAAATATACTTTTTCCCCATTCAGTAAAGGGCTATGAGGTGAACATTCGTGAATTGTAAAGTACTTCCAGCAGCAGCTTCATGGGGCATTATTTACACGGATAGTTCAGTGCAAAAGAATAATCAGTAGCGCCAACAGGCGGGATATTTGAGTTATCTATAAATTTTTTTTGCTACAGCTGTGGACCAGATTCTAAGACAAAGGAAACATTTTGTGCACTTTTGTTGCCAGAACTAAGTTTAAAGTTAATTAGTCGCTTCATATAGATGAAAAGTGCACGGTTAGAACAATATAATCGCTCCGCAAGCGGTCACTAAAATTTACACTCATGTTCAGAAAAAAGAGAACAC
Source organism: Schistocerca americana (assembly GCF_021461395.2). Taxonomy (NCBI): domain Eukaryota; kingdom Metazoa; phylum Arthropoda; class Insecta; order Orthoptera; family Acrididae; genus Schistocerca; species Schistocerca americana. Next base: position 294,914,907 of record NC_060130.1, read on the forward strand.
CTTAAATGACTAGAGGTAGGACTTTCGTATTCACAGGACATGTACATTAGTATGTTGTGAAGAAATGATTAGCATTTGAACCATGTCGGGTTCAAGGTCAACACCGACATCACGGCGCAACACCACCTACCGGTAAAATGTGAATGCGGCTCTTGTCGCTATAAACCGAAGGTAATGCATCAGTGCGACGTGCAGGATGCCTCGCAGACGTATGTGTGAACCGTGTCGTGAAGTTAGTGAGTTTAAAAAAGCGCTCATTATTGGTATGAGAGAATATAATGCATTCATCTGGGAAACTGATGAGATTGATGTTTGGTTTGTGGGGCACTGAACTGCGCGTTCATTAGTGCCCGTACAAAGTCTCAATTTTTACACAGTCCAATTTTTGTACACAGTCCAATCTAGCCACTGCCACGAATGACGATGAAATGAGGAGGACAACACAAACATCCAGTCCACGGCCAGAGAAAATCCCCAACCCGGCCGGGAATTTAACGCGGGATCTCGTGATCCAGATGTAGCAACGCTAGCCACTAGACCACGAGCTGCGGACATCTGGGAAACTGCTGCTCGTGTGGGACGAAGCGTTTCGGCAGTGCAACGGGTGTGTGCACAATGCTTCACGGAAGGCCGTAGAATAAGAAGAGATGGTTCTGGTCGCACCACCCATATAAGATCAACACCTCTTCCGAATGGCAGATCTGCGTCCTCCTCAGCTCTAGCGGTACAGTGTAATTAATGCATCGTGCCCTATCAGGGGTCACAATCTGTCGCCGTTTATTACGGCATAGGTTACGTTCGCGTCGTCCACTTCTCCGCCTACCTTCGACGAATGTACAGAACCATGCTTGACGGCAATGGTGCGTGGAACGACGTCATTGTTGACAGGAATGGCATCAGATAGTGTATTTGGACGAATTCAGGTTCTGTTTATTTGAAAATGATGGCTGCATTTTGGTTTGCGGCAGACAGGGCGAGCGGCATCACAATGACTGCATTAGCACAAGACATACAGCGCCAACTCAAGAGCTTGTGGTGTGGGGTGCTATTGGGTACCACCACAAATCACTGTTGATACGTGTCTAGGGCACTGTGACAAGTGTGACCTACATGAATGACATCCTGCGACCTGTAGCTATTGCCCTTTCTGCACGACACCTCAAACGTCATTTTTCAGAAGGCCAATATATGACCACATATTGCTGTACGAATATATACCTTCTTGGTGTCAGAGGATGACAACATTTTGCCCTGGCCCGCCAGATCACCAGACTCGTCGCCAATCGAAAATGTGTGGAATATGGTGAAACGACGGGTGCAGCACTGTGACCCAATGCCAACCACGACAGCTGAACTTTGGAACCAGGTGAACGCAGCATGGATGGCTAAACCACAGGACGCCATTCACGCCTTTTACGCGTCGATGCCATCATGCATGGAGCAAGTTATCAGGGTACATGGCGGACCCTGCGCCTACTAGGCAACAGGACACATGTTGAACTGGGGTGACTGAAATGCTAATCATTTCTGCAGAACATACTAATGTACATGTCCTGTGTATATGAACGTCCTATCTCTAGACGTTCAAGATGTTCTTTTTTTTTCTTATATTTGAAAGTCATGGTGCGTCTCGGATACTTAGATCCACATTGAGATAAAAATCTAGGATTTGAGATCGTCAGCATATCTCCCACGAAAGCAGCCCGTCATATAACATAAAGTACCGTTGATGTGGAGATTGTAAGAGGCGTAGCACAACATCAGATTGGACAAGGATGGGCAGGGGAAGTGAATGTGTCATTTCCAAACAAACTTCCCCTCATTCGTGTTAAGCTCGTTGTGGATACCACGAAAAAACTAAATCTGAATTGCTGGGCGAGGATTTAAACCTGGTTCCCGCTTCCCCCCTCCCCCCTCCCCCTCCCTCCGCCCTACAAACGCACGAATGTCGAATGTCACCCAGTCGCTCGGTGCTTCGCAGTATGTGTTAAGTGTAATCGTTTCGTGTAGGTGACTGCGATGGGCGCTTCTACAGTCTTCACCAAGTGCAGGGTGTGCCTAGCAATAGAGCCCTGTGTGGTACATTCGGTACATGAGAGAGGGAGCTATTCGTATATCCACCACAAAAGGAAAAATGAGCAATCGGTTTTTTTTTTCTTTTCGCATAGGAGGAATACTTACTTATACTGGTCTCACAAATCGCAGCCAGTCCTTGACCTCACTCAGTCCAGCCTTACACACCTTCATGTCTGCCGCACCTTCATCTCCCACACCCAGTATCTGCATGTCTCCCATGGTAGTATCCTCCATCTCGTTCTTGGCCGTCCTAGTCGTATCGTTCCTTCGGCTTCTCCATGCATCACTGCCTTTATTATCGTGTACTATCCTCTCTTCCTCACATGTCCGTAGAACCTGAGTCTTTTACCTTTCACACACGCTACGATGTCAGGTAGTTTATACAGTATAATTGTTTGTGTTCTCTGTTTTTCCTCATTCTCCACTTTTTATTTTCTTTCTCCGGTCTACATATTTTTCTCAGTACTTTATTTTCATAAGTAATGAGTTTTTCCTCTTTTTTGGTAGGGTCCATGTCTCGCTTGTGTAGCACAGTATTGGTTTGAAGATGGTCCGATATATTCTTATTTTTGCCTGCCTGGATACTAACTTAGATCTTATGATGTTATGTGTAGCTCCTAGACATCTTCTCCCAGCTTGAATTGTCATTACGATGTTTTGTTCTATGAACTCTTCTTCCAATTATCATGAACTTTTTTCATTTATAGTTAGAGCTACTTAGCTTCTTGCATCAGTATAGGTCCCCTTTTCTCCAGGTTTCCATGCTCTTCCCTATCGCCATAATATCAACCGCGGAATACAGAACATTTATCATTTTCCCTATGGTGACTTGTGCACACTCTTGTGTTACAATAGTAAAAGAAACGAAGGCGCCTTAGGAATACTGTCGATATTAGTCTACTGATAAAAATCTACCGAACCGTCCTCCTGTAGTTCTCTGGTGCCTTCTTTTGCGTGAATACATTTCTAATCATTCGGCATAACTTCCAGCGCGGTAACAGTTCCAAAATACAGCGTTGTTCCTCTGAGCACACATATTTCTTGACCGAACTATAAACTGTCGTACTGTGGCAGCCCTGTATATGACGATGAGAAAGGCATTAAAGAAGTACCGGCGCGTGGCCTGATCCTATGGAATAGCACGAAGGGAGCCGCCGAGCTCAACGTCGGACGGTTGAATCTAACACTACTTGGGGACAAGTTATTGTTATGATTTCCGTAAAAATTTTATGTTACGAAAGGTTTTCAAGAAGTAAGTCACACAATATTATGGAAGACCAAGTAAGTTTTATTGACATTGGCATTACACTTCAAAATGACACAGATACATGACACTGGTTTGAACATAATCACCAAGTATCTGTAAACAACGATTGGAGCGCTCTACAAATCGTTCAGTTCCTCAACGACAGAAATCCGGTCCTTGTCATGGAGCCTTTCGAGAACTGCTGTGTTAACGTCCTCCTCGTCGAAAAATCCCTCGATTGTTTGGGCATAGTCGTCTGTGGTCGATGCTGAAGGTTTTCGTCCAGGCTAGCATCAACTACGTCGATGCGCCGTTGGGCATTTGGAAGCGACACTGCGTTTGGTCCATATTACCGCCAGAATTTCACGTTCAATCTGCGTGCAAATAGGCGTTTTACCACACAAGAATCGTAATGTCCCGTGTACTTCAATTCAGGAGTGATGTTCCGGTTGACACGTCTTTTCACTCCCACACTGTGAGCCACCTGTTATCGGGGCCTCAGCAGGACTGTGAGTGCAGGAAACCCCAAACATGGACTCTCTTCTGAAAATGCGCTACTCTTGTTGAGCAATGGTCTTAGCGTGGGACGACAAGTGTAACTCAGTTTCTAGAGTTCCTACGTACTTGGTGAATACTGGGATGGTGAGGCATTGGCTGTGTGAGAATGTAGGTTAATTTTTACAATAAAGTAAAAACAGAAACAAGCACTGTAAACAGTGCTATTTATTAAGGAAGAAGCAGGGCAATGGTAATCCTGTCAGTTCGAAACAGCAATCTTTGTTCTTAGCATTACTGACAGCGGCTGGTTGCTGTTTTTATTTTATTGTAAGAATTCGCCTGCGCTCTCTAACAGTAATACGTGCCCTCTCTCGGTGAGAAACTGTAAACCGAAAAGTTGACATATAATACAGTGGTCAGGTACATTACGTTACCACCCCTGCTCGCCTTTTCGACCAAATATTGGTGAAGCAAACAAGTACTGGACAGCTGTTCAAATCTCTCACCAATATTTTATAAAGTTTTTGGTTTCAAATACTTATTTTAACAATTATTGGTGATAATATTTGCTGTAAAAGTAGTATATTAGTGGATTTTCATTCATCTCAGCCTTTCTTGTTGTGTTATTGATTCGAGTGGTCTGTTATTCGTGAGTGTGCTTACGTCGTTCGCCGAAGTCTCAGTACTGTGTTTATAATTTGCGGCGTGGGGTGCAGGTGAAGCGGTTTTAAAGCTAAGTACTGACAAAGTTGTTTGTGAACTGTATTCGGTTATTAAATTTAGTAGTTTTGGACGCTGAAATAACGGTTCAATAAAATCTCAGAAACTTTCACACACTGTGTTTGATAAAGTTATTTGTGCACTGTAGTCATTTATTAAATTTAGTGCGGTAATTTTCAGCCGGTATTTCTTGCTGTTTCTAAAGAAATATTTCACTGAAAACTTAAGCTCATTGTGTTTAGTTTCGTTGAGTGTTCCGATGGACACTTGGATTTTTGTTTTTAGACAAGAAATCGTGTGAAGTTTCTATCGTATTGGTTTCAGTTGTGGTTTAGTAGCATTAATAGAAGTATTTGCTTTCTTAGTAGAGAGCGAAATTCGAGACCACTATTGTCAGTTCTTTAATAGTTCTACTGTAGTAACTGAACTTCTGTAACGTGGACGTTTAGTGTTTCAGTACTTATTAACATTTTACCATAAGTGAGAACTGTGGGTTTTGACGTATGTTTGTAAATAGTGGGTTACGGTGTGAAATTTGTTCAAAGTATTTTCCTGAGGGGAATGCAGTGGGGAAGCCAGTGGGCATTCTAGTGAGATCCTTTCCTGGAAATGCATAATCTTTGGCAGAGATAAGTTAATAGAGGAGCAGGAACGTAATATCTGTCCCCTTCAGGTGCATTTACAAAACGCAATGGAGGAACTAAGCAGTACGAGGAGGGAGAGGGGGTCTGGGGAATGGGAACTGACAGATGGTAAGAAGGCTGTTACGAGGAGGACATATTCAGACAGTTGTACTTTGCGTATCACCAATAGATTTAACCAAATGTCAAAGTAGAAGGAAAGGACCCTAAGACAGTTGCAGTTTCAATAGAAAGAAAAAGGTTCTGCTATTAGATAGTCCACCTGGCAAAGGTGTAGTCCAAGAATTGCAAGAATGTTAAGGAGTGATTGCCAGGTCACCAGTATTGTGATGCCTAGTGCAGGGTTGGCTCAAGTGACTGTTAACTTAAGGGAGTTAACGTAGGGATTTTACGAAAGAGGATCAGGTAGTGATTGTGGATGGGGCTGGAAATAGTCTTGATAGGGACGAGGAGTGTGATGTAGGTGGTGACCTGGAAAAGATAACTACTCAAACGGTTGGCACAAATGTGCACTTCGTGCAACTGTTTCAGCGTCATGATCGGCCTCATTGTAATAATGCTACTAGGCATGTTAACATGAGGCTTGTGAAGGCACTGCTGGCGAAGGGCATGGCTCAAGTTGCAATGGTGGCGGTTGAGTCTATCAGTAGGTCGGGCTTTACTAGGCATGGCCTGCACCTCGGTAGGTACGGCAAGGGGAGTTTGGCAAAGCTTATAGGCGACAGTGTAATGGGCGGTGATGGGATCACTCATGGGAAAATTCCTGTAGTAGTTGGTGTTAGAGCTGCGCCTTTTTTTAAAATTGAAGTCAGCTGATAGGTATCCCTCCATAAAGGAAGTTTCTCTAATAAAGGAACCACCTTCGAAGAAGGTCAAGTACTCAAGTAGTGAAAGAATAAGCATATTTCAGCAAAATATAATAGATACTAGAGATAAAGGTAGTGAACTGTTTATAGATGTTTACTCTGACATTATTGGCATATCAGAGTGCCGCTTAAATGATGTGATAGTTCAGAGTCTTGACCAGTATACAGATTAGCTGACTGTTTATCAGCCGCGCGGGATTAGCCGAGCGGTCTCAGGCGCTGTAGTCATTGACTGTGCGGCTGGTCCCGGCGGAGGTTCGAGTCCTCCCTCGGGCATGTGTGTGTGTGTGTTTCTCCTTAGGATAACTTAGGTTAAGTAGTGTGTAAGCTTAGGGACTGATGACCTTAGCAGTTAAGTCCCATAAGATTTCACACACATTTGAACATTTGACTATTTATCAAGGGGTTCTTTGCGGAGTGGGGGATTGGCGATGTACTTAAAAAACGGTATTCGAGTCCATAGATGTATCAAAGGACTGCACTGAGCAGATATTTGAATGTTACTCAGGGGCAGTTGAATTTAGTGAGACTAACTCTTCTAGCTGTTATTTATAGTTCCCCTAACTCTGACTTCAGAACATTTCTGCTCAAGCTAGAGAGGATTCTTGGTTCACTATATATGAAGTGCCAAAAATTAGTTTTATGTTGTGACTTCAATATTAATTTTGTACGTGATTGTGCAAGAAAAAGGATGTTGGAAGATCTAAATTATATGATCTAATGCAGACTGTATTTTTTACAACCAGGGTGCAAGGGAACAGGAGCACAATCACGGACAATATTTTTGTTCATCCTTCATTACTAAATGGGCATTCTGTTAGTAAAAGGGTGAATGGCCTTTCAGACTATGATGATCAAATTTTAACACTAAAAGGTTTTTGTATTCAAACAAATGTTATATTTACTTACAAACTATGTAGAAAAGTTAATCCTACGGCAATAGAGCTTTTTAAACCTCGTTAAGCAACAAGAGTGACAGGATGTTTACAGTGCTGATAACATAGATGACAAATATAACATTTTTCTTAACACATGTCTCATGTTCTTTGAAAGTTGCTTTCCATTAGAACATTAGAACATTAGAACATTAAACAGGGCTAGCAGTAAAAACAGCCTGGGTGTCTCACTAGTAGGATAAGGATATAATGTGGAACAAAGTGGGAATTAGAGATTTTCACTCTGCAGCGGAGTGTGCGCTGATATGAAACTTCCTGACAGATTAAAACTGTGTGCCGGACCGAGACTCGAACTCGGACTCTCATTCTGGAAACATCCCCCAGGCTGTGGCTAACCATGTCTCCGCAATATCCTTTCTTTCAGGAGTGCTAGTTCTGCAGGGTTCGCAGGAGAGCTTCTGTAAAGTTTGGAAGGTAGGAGACGAGGTACTGGCAGAAGTAAAGGTGTGAGGACGGGGCGTGAGTCGTGCTTGGGTAGCTGAGTTGGTAGAGCACTTGCCCGCGAAAGGCAAAGGTCCCGAGTTCGAGTCTCGGTCCGGCACATAGTTTTAATCTGCCAGGAAGTTTCAGAGTGGGAATTATATCAAAATGTTAGAAGCAGACACAATCGAGACACAGTAGCCCATTACAAACAGTACTGTAAGGTAGTTAAAAAAGTGCTTAGGAAGTCAAACAGAACAGCTAATTCACAGAGTAAAATTAAAACTATATGGTCAGTCGTGAAGGAAGTGTCTAATCAGCAGCACAAGGTCGGGGAAGTAAAGTCACTACGTAGTAAAAATGGCTTCTGTCTCTGATAAGTCAGATATCTTTACAGTATTCAACAATCACTTTCTGAACATAGCAGGTGAATTAAATAAAATCTTACTTTCTATAGGGAATCATATAACTCTCTTGGGAAATGGCTCTCCGAGACTGATATCTGAAATACTCCTACGTGACACTAACAAGAGGGAGATTGGGTCGACAATTAAATCACTGAGGACTAAGGGCTCTCCTGGAGATGATCGAGTATGTAACAGAATACTTAAGTACTGTGCTCCACATGTTAGCTCTGTACTTAGCCATATTTGTAATTTTTCCTTTAGGAATGGTCAGTTCCCTGGACGATTAAAGTACTCATTAATGAAGTCGCTTTATTAAAAGGAGGAAGGAATAATGTGCACAATTTTAGACATATTTCTATGTCATCAGTGTTTGCTAAAGTTATTGAAAAGGCTGTGTATGTAAGGATAATTGATCATTTCATTTCATAGTATTTGCTATTAAATATACAGTATATTTTTGAAGTGGTTTAACAACTGAAAATGCTATATTCTCTTTTCTCTGTGAGGTACTGGATGGATTAAACAAAAGATTTCGAATCTTTTTTGATGGAACTAATGCATTTGTTTGTGTTGGTCACAAAACATTGCTCCAAAAGTTAGACCATTGTGGAATACGGGGAGTAGCTCTCAATTAATTCACCTCTTACTTGGAGAACGGACAGAAAAGGTCATTCTCTACAGTATTATGGCTATGGTGTGGTGTCCGAGTCTGGCATGGTTAAATTGGGGGGAGGAAGGGGTGTACTCCAGGGATCAGCTCTGGGGCCGCTCCTGTTCCTTATTTATATAAATGATATCACTTCTGTTACTACAGATGATTCTAAAATATTTCTGTTTGATGATGGCACTAGCTTGGTAGTAAAGGATGTTTTGTACAACGTTGGCACTGTTTGAAACAGTACCGTGCAAGACATTTTCATAACTTGTAAAAATGGAGTAACGCTACATCACGGCAAGACTCAATTTTTAAAGTTTATAACGCACAATTCAACAAAACCTGAAGTTTTAATTACATAGAATGGGCATATGATTAGTGAGATTGAACAGTTCAAATTTCTAGGTGTTCAGATAGATGGTAAACTGTCGTGGAAACACCAATTTCAGGATCTTCTTCAAAGACTTACTGCTGCCATTTTTACTGCTGGAGCAGTGTCTGAAGTAAATGATAGATAGTTCGACACGAAAAGTAATTTACTTTGCTTATGACATATGGTATTATATTTTGGGGTAACACTTTAAATTGTCAAAGGGTATTTTTGGCTCAGAAAAGGGAGTTTGGGATAATAAGTGGCGTAAGTTCACGAACATCTTGTCAACTACTTTTCATTAGTCTGAGCATTCTGACACTAGAATCTCAATATACTCTTTAATGTCGTTTGTTGTTAACAAGATCAGCTTATTCCCAAGAATTAGCAGCTTTCACTCAGTTAATGCTAGGCAGAAATCAAATGAACATTTGGATCGCAGTTCCTTGACTCCTGTGCATCCATCTTGCTACCGCAAGAATTGAAAAATCTTAGCAGTAATTCACGCGATTTCAGATCTAAACTGAAGAGTTTATTTCCTTGAGAAATTAAGCTGATTCCTGTGTTATATTGTTTATTGTGTTCATATAGACTTGTGTTTTTAGGATTCATAAACATTTGACTTTATCTGTTATTCCTTTTCTTTCGTAATTTCGTGTACTGTCACATTCCATGACCGTGGAGGTTTGCTCCTCAATTTGGTCCTACGGAACTAGACGCGTGAAATAAATGAAAAGTCTTTGAGGCTGTCCCCGGGTCCGAAGCACACTAGTGCGTGCGGGAACGAGTGACTTATTCAGTCACTCTGATGCGTTCCCCACGTCTGTACCTGTTATAAATGTCGTGTTGTACGTATCGTGCCAGGTCACACCACAGAATTACGACGCTCACCTCTGTACAACACTGTCACATCGCTGCTGTTCGGAAGAGGAACACACACTGTCTAAGATAAGCGGCCATTTGTAAGTGGTCACTCAAGCGTTCTTCATGTGTACTTTGTATATCCGCCCAAAGTGATAATTAAGTAAGTCCTTGGAAGTTTATCGTACGCAGCCCACAAATGTTTGTCGGTATTATCGACAGTCTGTGCCCGTAAGCAAGTAATGACCTGGTTATCTCGCCCAGCCAGTGGCCACAGCCAGAAGAACCTGATATATCGAGTTCTGATGACTGGACTTTTACCTTGGCCTGTGGTAAACAGGTTCGGGCAACTGTCTCATTCATTTAAAACGGTGCAACTGAAAGCTATACCTAATGCTGCTTACTGAAAGCGAGTCGCGTGAAATGTTCTTACTGTGTTAGCATAACAAGGGGAGCGCTATTGTAACGCATTCTCTGAAATTTTTACTGATGAAGCGTTGTAACTTGTACAAAGTCGTTATTCGAATAAAAATCCGTTAGTGGTCGTGCTTGTGGTGATCGTAACTGCCGAAAGTAAACGATGTAGAGACGAAGAAAACACGAGAAGTATGGCGTTCCGTCGACATCTACACGGTAGAGACGTTGTAATAGCGCAGGCGGACAAGGTTAGAGGCAGAAACTACTTGTCATATTGCTATGCGAACCATCACGTAATTCGCCTGCAAAGAGGTAAGAAAAAGCACATAGAGACCTAAGTCAGGATAAATGGGGTGGGGTTTGAACCATACGCCCCACAAACGGGATCAAATTTGTCAATCACTCCGCCACCTCGCTCAAAATGTTCCACAAGAAGTTCAGCTCTGATCGTAGTCGACAAGTATCTCATTCCACATTTAAGCACAGAACATTACGAACATGTCAGATAACTACGAAAATCTGTTTTTCAACTCAATCTTATTCCAAATGATGGCTTCATTCCACTACGGGGCATGAGCCTGTATACCTTCGCGGCTTTGTTCCACTGGTATTTTTTAATATTCCGTTTATACTTTCACAGACCACTTCATCAGAAAATTAAAAAGGAATACGTTTGAAGATGAAACATTCGCAGCTAAAAATGCAGAGGAACAGTGGCTTTCACCAATATACTTATTTCGTCTTTGGTATCAAAGAGTGTGTGACGCACAATGATAAATTCTTTTCTTAGTTGTATGACTTCCAATCCCTCAGAAAATTTGTTTCTAAGTTACTTTACCGTTTCAGCACAAGGTTTTTACAATGTGTACATTATACAGCGGCCGGCCGGTGTGGCCGAGCGGTTCTAGGAGCTTCAGTCTAGAACTGCGCGACCGCTGCGGTCGCAGGTTCGAATCCTGCCTCGGGCATGGATGTGTGTGATGTCCTTAGGTTAGTTAGGTTTAAGTAGTTCTAAGTTCTAGGGGAATGATGACCTCAGATGTTAAGTCCCATAGTGCTCAGAGCCATTTGAACCAGTATACAGCACGCTGTCCGTAAATGGCAAGAAACTTCAGATTCTGATGGCCGAAATTCGATCAGCTACAGTGATGGAATGAGGGGAGTACATCATATGTCCTAAACTGATGAATAAAGTAATCAACAGTGCACACTAACACATTAATGCCACAAAATGATCATTATTTAATTAGCGTAAATTTTATTGTATTGGCATAGTTACGTGACGGTGAGGTTTGCACTTCGAGATAGGTCGCAATAATAAAAATTTAAACAGAATAACAACAAATACTCACTCGTTATTACTGTAAAACGCATTTATTGAAAGGCTTTCTAATTTAGTAAACATTCTAATTCATTTCGCCCAGTAAATTATGCAGTTCACGGGCATAAACCTACTAAATTTATCCTTCCCAGTGACATAACTGAAGAACTCTTTTTTTCCGACGGGGAAGCTCTTTGGTCGCGGCTCAAAGTGACATGTCCACGATTCGTTCTCTGTTACATTCAGGACAAGAAATTATCACCTTCGGATTCCTAATGTGTAAGCAGATATGAACATACGACCATGTTTTTATTATTTATGGTCATCTACTATGACGAGATAGAACAGTTTGGCTCAAAGCTTGCGATGCACAAACTAATAGCTAGCTGTGTTGAGCATATGGATAGGGATGTAAGTTCAACGTGTAGCATACCTGATCTCATCGGCCTCTTTCCTTATGTCTATGTGTCAGACTATTAGATAATGCTTTCAATACTTTCACAAATTTTGCGGCGTTTTTTTCCATAACCATGTCCAACGCCAGCTTTAGACTCGTAATCGTTTAGCAACATTTTCAGTTACTCGAATTCACTACTGTGTTTTCAACAACAATTTTCATGTTACTTTTCCGACTCTCACAAAATCATATGCGTTCTACACTGTCTCTTTAAAATCAGTCAGCGTTATACTGCATACAATTTTGATGAAAAACTAATATTGTTTGGATACTGACGTAACACTGAACAAAATTATCAACTCCATTATGAATTAATATGAATTTTTTTCCACCTGGTCACGCAAAAAATGAGAGTTACGCAGACCGTTTGTTGATATCTCGCTAAAGGTACAAACGATTACGCTGGCCATAGTGAGTTCGAAAACGTTACGTTACGTTAGTAGGCGTTGACTGGCTCGAACACTAGTTGCTGATAAGGTCCATCCTGAGAAGTTGTGCCCAATTGATTATAGAATCAGTGACATTCGATAAATATACTGTCATAATTTTTGCGATGATGTCCTAATCTTCTCATTGAGATTTTCTGACATCCTTTTTGTGATGGCATTAATGTGTTACTAGCCTACATGTTACAAAGTATCACTACCGAACTGTTCGATTGTCTTTCCTTTCGTCCTGATACATATCGTGACACTAAAGCTACTTTGTGAGCTACTTACACATAATTTCAATTCAGTCAGACGTTCCCTAGCGTCTGTGCTGTCTCCCGATACTTGCACATCTCTGAACAATAACTGCATCGCGTATATTAAGTTACATGGTGTTGGGGCGCTCTGAGACGATTTATAATTCCAAACCCATTACTGTATCATCATTTTAGAGACGATGAGCGTGCCTATTTTACTTCTGGAGTGAGAATGACAATGAAATGCCACAGCGACCGTCAGATATGTGAGTGCAGAGGAGCGGAGGAGATGATGTCAGCATTCACTCAGTCTTAATCACACAGCTTTAGATGTGTGATCTTATAAGCTCAACGAACAAAGTATGTGTTACTCAGCCCCTTGAGAAGAACAAACTGGTCGTACTGGAGCGCACTGGATTGTGTAGAATTGGTGCCACGTGCCACCACTGCCAAAGCGGATATGACGCAGAACGATAGACTCCAGCTATCGTCTATAGTCACTCCCAGGACTACATTGTGAATGAGTATCTACAAGTCCGCCCCTGATAGCTGAGTGGTCGCCGGCACGATAGCCCAGCGTGTTCGGTCAGAGGCTTAGCTGCCCTCTGTAATAAAAAAACTGAGTTAATGGATCAGCGACGAACTGAAGCGGGTGTCTTGCGACGTCCACACCGAGCAGATACAACGATCAAAAACGAACAAAATGAGATAAAAAAAAGTGGAAAGTGGTCAGGGCGACGGAATGTTAATCCTAAGGGCCCGGGTTCGATTCCAGGGTGGGTCGGAGATTTTCTCCGCTCAGGGACTGGGTGTTGTGTTGTCCTAATCATCATCATTTCATCCCCATCGACGCGCAAGTCGCCGAAGTGGCGTCAAATCGAAAGACTTGCACCCGGCGAACGGTCTACCCGACGGGAGGCCCTAGTCACACAACATTTGTTTTATTTATTAGTGTCTACAAGAAAGATTGCACCATTCGCACTGGTGAAACACGGTGTAACAACAGCGGACGTAAAAAGATCGTAACGGATAGAGAGGGGAGGCAAGTGTCACGCATTGCCAATGACAGTCGGTTTCAAACCAGGCGAAATTGGTGTTGTCAGCGAAAGCAGGTACAACCCAACCGGTTTTGCGGGTGACCATTGCAAAGGGAACTTAATGCAATGGTCTTTTAGAGCCAAGTACCTGGGATAAGAACATTGGCTAGAGAGCCACTTGAAATTCCACGTCTTCAGTAGGTCAAACAACACAGAAACTGGACAGTAGCTGAGTGTGGGCGTGTATTGTGACCCAACGAGTCACGACTTTACTTTTCAAACAATGTAAGTCCACCGACAGCAACTGAAGTGTTTAACCCACAGTTCGTAGATGTACACTGAGGCGACAGATAGGATACCTCCTAATATCGTGTCGGACCTCCTTTTTCCCGACATAGTATAGAAACTCGACGTGGCATAGACTCAGGAAGTCGTTGGAGGTCTCTTGCAGAAATATTGAGCCATACCGTCTCTGTATCCGTCATTAACTGCGAAAGTCTTGCCGGTGCAGTATTTTGTGCACGAACTGGCCTCTCCATTATGTCCCATTAATGTTCGATGGGATTAACGTCGCGTGACGTGAGGGGCCAAATCATGTGCTCGAATAGTCCACAATGTTCTTCAAACCAAACGCCAACAATTGTGCCCCGGCGACACGTTGCCATCCACAAAAATTTCATGGTTCTTTGCTGCTAATGGTCTTGAAGTAGCTGAACATAAACATTTCCAGTCAGTGATCGGTTCAGTTGGACCTAGGAGACCCAGTCTATTCCATGTAAACACAGCCTATACTATTATGTAGCCACCTGAGCCACACTCTAACATCAGCTCTTACCAACTGAAATCGAAACTCGTCCGACCAGGTCACGATTTTCCTGTCGTCTAGGGTCCAACCGATATGATCACGAGCCCAGGACATGTGCTGCAGGCAATGTCGTGGTGTTAGCAAAGGCATTCGCGTCGATCGTCTACCACCATAGCCCATTAACTCCAAATTTCGCCGCACTGCCCTAAAGGATACGCCCGTCGTATGTCCTACATTGATTTCTGTGGTTATTTCACCCAGTGTTGCTTGTCTGTTAGCACTGACGAATCTACGCAAACACAATTGCTGTCGGTCGTTAAGTGGAGGGTATCGACCATTACGTTGTCCGTGGTGAGAGGTAATGCCTGAAATTTGGTATTCTCGGTACACTCTTGATTCAGCAGATTTCGGAATATTGAATCCTCTAACGATTTCAGATTTGGAATGTCCTATGCGTCTACCTCCAACTACCATTCCTCAGTCAAAGCCAGTTAATTCCTATCGTGGGGCCCTAATCACGTCGGAAACCTTTTCACATGAGTACAGATGACAGCTCCGCCAACTCACTGCCCTTTTATATCTCGGGCGCGCGATACTATCGCAGTCTGTATATGCGCGCGTCGCTATCCCAAGATTTTTATGACCTCAGTGTTGTTCAGGTGCTTCAGTGGCGATTCTTGTAGCATAACTTAAGCCCACTCATTCAGATAGTCGTGAATATGAAACTCAATGTTTATTTCAACATTTTCGGCGACCTGATGTTGTCATTTCTTCTACATCTTCGTGATGAATGCTGAGGACAATCCCGTCTTCCAAGACGACCCCACCCTTGTCCACGGGGCTGCACGTCTATATTCTCGGTTTGACAAATACTCGAGCACTCTATCGCACCTTGACTGACCTGCTGAATCACCCGATTCTTGTCTCTCAGAAAATGCGTGGTATTACTTTGAACAGGGGGTTTAATGTAGTGATCAACATCACCACAATTTGTTAGCTCTGTGGGATCTAATTGGCTACGAATGGCTTCATCTGGATATGGCACACCTGAAGAAACTTATAGACGCTCTTCTTCGCCAAACAGTCCTTTATCAAGGCTTCAGACGGTGTTACAGTATGTCTGCTGAGAATCACTAATTTTTTGTCCAGTGCGCTTATTTTTATTGGTGATACCTTTAGAGCCGTGTGTCTCTGTTTCATACATACTTACTTCGAATAAGGAGGCATTTAAATACAGATTGTACAGGTGGGTGCGCCAATGTATTCATTCTTCCGATTGATTTAAACAATTCTTGCGGCCTCGAACGGAAAAACGCACGTGCTATAACTGGACACGACATTATCCTCCAGAAAAGTGGTAGCTGTATATAAGGGAGGCGTTTTCTGTTCGGATAATACACGGTCCAGTCACATTAATATGACTACTGTTGTATTCGACGTCAACGTGCAATAATTACTCACAGACGCTAGCTAGCAGTACTAGCAGTGGACGGTATATAAAGCATGTCGGGGAGACGCGGGAAAAAGGACAGCATATGTCGTAATGCCTAACGGAGCGATTAATCTGAAGTCGAAAAGAGCATGATCATTGGATTTCGGGCTAACTGTGTCTTGTAGCTCAACTTTACGCTATCACAGGAAAGGTTCAGTCAGTGAAAGGACTAGGCCACAATTCTCAAACATGATTGACTTTATTACAACATAACTCTCTGAGCAAGTTTCATTCCTTGGTACTTATACAAAAAAATATACATACAGAATCATTGCGTTTCCAGACTTCATCTTAAGCAAGGGTGGGCAAACATCAGCTCATTTAGCATTAAACTTTTAGTCAAGCTATTAAAATAATAAAAAACTAAAATATATTTTACCAAACAATAATATTTAACAACCACTACCAAAGCAATCACAATCCAATAAGCCTGGTACTTCAACTAGAAAAATAACTAGACCAGAATATAACCTTTGGTCTTACCCTAAGCCGGCAACTACCAATGAGCTCATGATTTTTTTTTTTTTAAAGAAGAAGAGAGCATAGAATTTTAAGACAAAGTTTCTCATAAAAGCCGGCCGCGGTGGCCGTGCGGTTCTGGCGGTGCAGATCGGAACCGCGGGACTGCTATGGTCGCAGGTTCGAATCCTGCCTCGGGCATAGGTGTGTGTGATGTCCTTAGGTTAGTTAGGTTTAAGTAGTTCTAAGTTCTAGGGGACTTATGGCCTAAGATGTTGAGTCCCATAGTGCTCAGAGCCATTTGAACCATTTTTCTCATAAAAACATTTCTCTAGTTAAATATTGAAATCTCTAAAATAAATTCAAGCTGACAAGTAAATGACTTTAGTTTTAACTTCTGCAATAGTTCAACACAGGATCATTAAACAACATTGAACAAACTCGTAGTTTTAAAATGAAGCCACCACTCACGTAACTACAAATGCATCAAGAGATAATGGTTATAATTCGAGGCGTATACTTAAAGCAGGATTAAACAGCTTTCCTTTCATTACACATGAACTGCCGCTCTTGGTACGAGCCCTTTTACTCTCCAACAATCAACAGGCCCAGCTCGCCCGTATCCTAAGGCAGGTCGTTGTACACACGGAAGAGAACACCAAGTAACAAGACAAGCTTCTAAAACACATAAACAGATGGTGTTAATTCAACAGGCCTCAAAAACATGTTCATACGTGCTTCAGGGAATACCGGCCAGACCATAATGACACTTTAAACTATGGCCTGGAAAACTTCAAGCAGCCAGTTGGTTCAGTAAATAAAATTAAAAAAAATTAACCATACTTGATAAACCATCAATACACGGGCATTTCACTGCTAAGGAAATCGTTCAGGACTTTCATCTATCTATCGCTTGGGCCTTGTCCCACAGTTACTCAGGGTCAGCCATTGTTAGTCGGAATGGGCATGTTAATGTTTAAGGGATGGCCGGATGCCCTTCCTGCCGCCACCCCGTACCCCCCGGGACGGAATTAGTGTACCCCAACTGTCTGCGTCGAGTGTAATCCATGGAATAGTGCGAAAGTGTTCTGATGTCTGCGAGCCGTGTAACTGAGGCGGAACATGGGGACCAGCCCGGTATTCACCTAGCGGGATGTGGAAAATCGCCTAAAAACCACATCCAGGCTGGCGGGCACATCGGCCCTCGTCGTTAATCCGCTGGGCGGATTCGATCTGGGGCCGGCGCACCTACCCGAGTCCAGGAAGCAGGGCGTTAGCGCTCTCGTCTACCCTGGCGGGTCGAAATCGTTAGGACTGGCAGACGGTAATACCCATAGCACAGACTGAAGAAGCTGAAGAGAGTTTCGAATGAGGCAACAAGAGGCAGCAATACATTAAATCACGTTGTTACCACAGTTCATGGGCTGAAATTTTGCTCACCACAAAAAAAACCCACAAAAACAATGGTTCCAGTGCCGTCGTGAGCAGAAACAAGTCTGTTCACTCAGAGTATCGTCAACAAATGAACGTCAGAATCACCAACGCCAGTGTCTGTTCTACGCGTTGCCAGTTTATACTGCTCCAGCGTGCTTCCTAACACGTTGCATGCGCGACTCACGCCTCCTAGCGGCTCCGTGTTCACTCTCTCCTCTCGTGCCTCGTCTTAGGTGCGCGCTATATAGGCAAACTTTACGCCAGACGGGATCGATAATCCCTAGGTCGATGTGCACACATCACTGTGGAGGCAACTCCAAACGGCTAAGTTTGTACACTGTTCGCGTGTCGCTGTGGTTGAAGTATAGCGTGCATAGAAAAATGGCGCAGTCCAAAACCGGCGAATACTCGTGCAACTGTTCGGCAAGTGACCCAGATGAACCGAGTGGCTGCCAACAGTGTCTCCTCAACGACGGTTCAGCGAACGTCGAGCGCCATATGGACATGGGTCTCCGCAGCAGGCGCCTGGTCCATGCACCCATGTTGATTGCTGTTCATCGGCGACGAAGGCTGGGCTTTGCACGTCAGTACCGCAAATATATGTCCACTGAGTGGCGATAGGTGGTCTTTTTAGATGAATCACGTTTTATGCTCCTTCGGAAAGGTGGAAAACATCCTGCAACAATCGTTAGAAGGCCAGGCTGGAGGAGAGAGCGTTATGGTCTGTGGAATGTTCTCGTGGCATTCGCTAGGTAATCCTGTCAATGTGGATGGCTCAATGAATCAACACAAGTATGCATCTATCCTTGGGGAGTATGAGCAATCCTAGATACTGTGTGTTTTTCCTCGGCACGATGGCCTCTACCAACAGGACAATGCAAAGTGTCACACAGCTCGCAGTGTACGTGAGTGGTCCGAAGACCATCAGGTTGAGTTTACCGTACTCTCCTGACCATTAAACTCCCCGGATTTAAAACCAGTCGAGTATCAGTGGGACCACTTCAATCGGATTGTTCGTGCCATGGATCGCGAACCGAGAAAACTATCGCACCTGGCTACTGCACTGGGGTCGGCATGGCTCCACATCCCAGGATCTCATTCACTCTGCGAATGCTCGAAAAAGTTGTTATTAAGGCTTTTGACTGGTGGTCACATTATTGTGATTGGATAATGTACTTACGAAGATATGGACTGCATCTCCCTATCCTGACCTATACCTGAAATCTCGTTGACAGTCCGCTACACAAATTGCTGCCGTAGCTACTAGCACGTCTGTTTCAGAACACCTACACTGAAGAGATACGTATTAACTTTATAAAATTTATAAGGTCAAAGTATACAACAATAATAATAATTGCGTACCAAATACTTTGTTAAAATTTTATGAAAACATAATGAAAATATTTTTACAACCCGCACCGCCTACCGTCCGCCGTGAAAGGGGGAATACCCACTAGTGGGCGGTAGGAACCAGGTTAACCGCCACTGTTTTAGACTATCAATTTATTTAACTAACGAGTTCTCACCTTACAATGTCTTCATTGCAGTCTCGTGGTTTTCATTAATATAAAAAGTATAACTTCTTCTAAATGGTTCAAATGGCTCTTAGCACTATGGGACTTAACATCTGAGGTCATCAGTCCCCTAGAACTTAGAACTACTTAAACCTAACTAACCTAAGGACGTCACACACATCCATGCCCGAAGCAGGATTCGAACCTGCGACCGTAGCAGTCTCGCGGTTCCGGACTGAAGCGCCTAGAACCGCACGGCCACCGCGGCCGGCTTAACTTCATCTACATCGTTTCATTTAAAGTGAAGTTTAAGTGAGTTGTTTACATTTAAATATGCTAAAGTGGCCATTACTGTCGGGTAAAAATACTGACGGGTTACCATCCGCTCTCATTTAGGTATTGTATACATCTTTGTACTGACACAGACTTCAGCTGCAGACCAGTAAACATTCTTGGCACGCTCTTCCCAGCATTCAGTCTAGTCCACTCAAGCATGTCTGAGCTGTCCTGACGATGGAATGGGACACTCAAGAGCGCTGCGTGGGCTCAAATGCTGACGACAGCTAATAATGCTTGCTTGACCTTTCATTTCAAATATACAGCTTCATACAATTTGTATACCAAACGTGCAGTTTTATTTATACTTTATAAATAAGTTATTAATACTTAAGCATATCCTCTTCATAAATAAATAAAGAGTTATTGGAATTTTCACACGAAATATTACATATACGAAATTGATTTACAGTCAATAGTACGTGTCACTACCACATCAATCAGTTTTATGCGGTGGATAAGTTAAAACTTCGTGTGGCATGTTACAGAATTCGAAAAAGATTTTTTGAGATTGCGCTGTATTTTGACAACTGCTGACTTTGTTACGATTTCAATTGAAGGTGTAGACCTAGTAAAAAAGTTACTCAATAAATAGACAATCTTTAATTGGCGTTTTTTAATGTCAACGTGCAGTTTGTTGGAACGCAGGGAGAAAGTTTCGTCGAAATCACAAAACCGTAATTCATGTACGACAAACGGATGATCCATCTTATTATATTCACTCTCAAAACCAGCTTGTTCTCTAGTTTGGTTAATATCGAATGGTTTTTCTAGACTGCAAGTGAAAATTCTTGTAAAATCTTGTACACCAATGCCAAAAGCATTTGGAACTACTCGTATTATTTCGTCGTTTCAAGCACTGAAAATAGCTTCTTATCTGTATGAATTTTGCATCCACGTTCTGTTTCCTGAATTCAGTGAGACTGAGGTTACTTCAGTGTGACAAACAACTTCCTCCTCTATACCGCTGAAAAACAACAGCAACCCTACAACCCTTAAAGGCGATAGAGGTCCGTCTACAGTTGCCTCGGTCTGACACGTGTCTCCATTAATGTCAGTAAGAGGCGTACTGAAATTCAATACACTTTCTCGCGTTTCTCGGTCTTTAGTGATACACTTAACCTCGCCTCCTACACTGCGCGCAGCATTCCTCTCGTTACTACTGTTCCAGCGTCAGTATGAGCTTCTTAGGTTGCGTATCCAGACCTTCTCTTTATTCCCCTAGTGCCCTCTTCCGTCAATTTTCCTTCACCTACGAATAACGTGTGTTTTCAGTATGTAACTTTTACATCACACAGAAAGAGGTTTTTGTGTTAAAATAACTTGGCTTCAACCTTGGATAAAGTCTTTTGTTATTTTTGTATGCGAATCTGCCTCTTTTCCGTAGATTATACAATCCAAAAATCGATTGTTCACACAGTCTTCCTCCTTCTGGCTCTCCAACACAACTGTTTACGTAACAACTGACTGTTTCAGACTCGCTGTTATAAAATTTTCGCGAACCGCACCAACATTAAATTGAATAAAACAATTCAGCATTAAGAATAATTCAAAGCCAGGAAATCAGTAACAAACACTGAGGGACGATAGTTCACACAGAGAGCAGGATTCTTGATAATAAGGAACACATCTGCTGTAGCCTATCGGTCACGAGCTGCGCAGACAGTTTGTCCGTAATGTTCTGATAGTGAATAACAACTGTATAAGAATTACACTTTACGAAAGGTATAATCGAATAAATTTACGAAAGTTATCAATCAACCAGTCTTGAGCCCCGGTATATGCTTAAGACCTACTGTAAATTTATTCCAACACAGCTTTAACAAAACGCAAATCATTTATAAAATGTTGTTAATCATCCCCCAATCTTACTGAAAACTCACCCGTATAACTTATTAACGACGTATTACGAAGAGTATGTTCCTTAACAGAAATGGAAGTTTATCGGTGAAGTTAAGTGTCGTCAAAGTGTCCTTTGTTATACAGGGTGGTCCATTGATCGTGACCGGGCCAAATATCTTACGAAATAAGCGTCAAACTAAAAAACTACAAAGAACGAAACTTGTCTAGCTTGAAGGGGGAAACTAGATGGCGCTATGGTTGGCCCGCTAGATGGCGCTGCCATAGGTCAAACGGATAGCAACTGCGTTTTTTTAAGTAGGAACCCCCATTTTTTATTACATATTCGTGTACGTAGTACGTAAGGAAATATGAATGTTTTAGTTGGACCACTTTTTTGGCTTTGTGATACATGGCACTGTAATAGTCACAAACATATGGCTCACAATTTTAGACCAACAGTTGGTAACAGGTAGGTTTTTTAAATTAAAATACAGAACGTAGGTACATTTGAACATTTTATTTCGGTTGTTCCAATGTGATACATGTACCTTTGTCAACTAATCATTTCTGAGAACGCATGCTGTTACAGTGTGATTACCTGTAAATACCACATTTAATGCAATAAATGCTCAAAATGATGTCCGTCAACCTCAATGCATTTGGCAATACGTGTAACTACATTCCTCTGAACAGCGAGTAGTTCGCCTTCCGTAATGTTCGCACATGCATTGAAAATGCGCTGACGCATTTTGTCAGGCGTTGTCGGTGGATCACGATAGCAAATATCCTTCAAATTTCCCCACACAGAGAAATCCGGGGATGTCAGATCCGGTGAACGTGCGGGTCATGCTTCGACGACCAATTCACCTGTCATGAGATATGCTATTTAATACCACTTCAACCGCACGCGAGTTATGTGCCGGACATCCATCATGTTGGAAGTAAATCGCCATTCTGTCATGCAGTGAAACATTTTGTAGTAACATCGGTAGAACATTACGTAGGAAATCAGCATACATTGCAACATTTAGATTGCCATCGATAAAATGGGGGCCAATTATCCTTCCTCCCATAACGCCGCACCATACATTAACCCGCCAAGGTCGCTGATGTTCCACTTGTCGCAGCCATTGTGGATTTTTCGTAGCCGAATAGTGTATATTATGCCGGTTTGCGTTACCGCTGTTGGCGAATGACGCTTCGTCGCTAAATAGAAAGCGTGCAAAAAATCTGTCATCGTCCCGTAATTTCTCTTGTGCCCTGTGGCATTACTGTACACGCCGTTCAAAGTCGTCGCCATGCAACTCCTCGTGCGTAGAAATATGGTACGGGTGCAATCGATGTTGATATAGCATTCTCAACACCGATGTTTTTGAGATTCCCGATTCTCGAACAATCTGTCTGCTACTGATGTGCGGATTAGCCTCGACAGCAGCTAAAATACTCACTTGGGTATCATCATTTTTTGCAGGTCGTGGTTGACGTTTCACGTGTGGCTGAACACTTCGTGTTTCCTTAAATAACGTAACTATCCGGCGAACGGTCCGGACACTTGGATGATGTCGTCCAGGACACCGAGCAGCATACATAGCACACGCCCGTTGGGCATTTTGATCACAATAGCCATACATCAACACGATTTCGACCTTTTCCGCAATTGGTAAACGGTCCATTTTAACACGGGTAATGTATCACGAAGCAAATACCGTCCGCACTGGAGTAATGTTAAGTGATACCACATACTTATACGTTTGTGACTATTATAGCGCCATCCATCACAAAGCGAAAAAAGTGGTCCAACTAAAACATTCCTATTTCTTTACGTACTACACGTATATGTAATATTTAAAAAAATGCAGTTGATATCCGTTTGACCTATGGCAGCGCCATCTATCGGGCCAACCACAGCGCCATCTGGTTTCCCCCTTCAAGCTAGACGAGTTTCGTTCTTTGTAGTTTTTTCGTTTGATGCTTATTTCGTGAGATATTTGTCCCGGTCACTATCAATGGACCACCCTGTATACGTCTTATACATTTTTATTACATCCACAAAACAAGATTGTCGTATAGTTCTTACAAGAATATATATTTGCTGAACTGTTCATCTGAAACCCCCGACCTCAATCCCGCAACCATTATTCACAATGCTTCAGGGAGAACAAGAACGAATTCCATTTTCACTGTATCAAAATGTAACAGAAATGTCTCCCAGAATATGTCATGACAGCAATAAAATGAGTTCATATACGCTCATAGTTAAATGGACAGCGCCTTTGGAACGCAATAAAATACATGACCCTAGACTTTAGATGACTTCCCATAAGTAATTGGATAGATTGGCAACATCCCCATTACGCTCAGCGACGTGAGCCAGACTCTTTCACCTTATTTACAGGAAAAAAGTGTCAGTATTAAGTTATTCAAAATAAATGCAGAGAGGAATCCTAAATGAAGACTTCTCACTAAATTTTAAAATACTAGCTGATCACTGAGTACTGACAATGACCAAAGTGTTATCACTAGCAATTGAAACTGTTCTTTCTGTATTCTTAGGATTACATTTTCTAGAAGCTATTCAAAATTAACTCTCAGCTGTATAACAGGATCATAAACAGTTTGGCTGTAGCCATATAAATACTTGTACGCTTACATTTTCGTCACAGTCAAGAACAGTCAGTAACCAATAGTGCTCACAGTGATTCTACTCATCTTATTACATTTTTAATTTCTTTTATTTACGGTCGGCTCCCAGTCTTTGGAAGCGGTAACATCCCTCAAGTATCTGGGTGTGACTATTCGAAAT
Source organism: Schistocerca americana (assembly GCF_021461395.2). NCBI lineage: Eukaryota > Metazoa > Arthropoda > Insecta > Orthoptera > Acrididae > Schistocerca > Schistocerca americana. Next base: position 294,939,225 of record NC_060130.1, read on the forward strand.
GATCTCAAATGGAATGATCAGATTACACAAGTAACGGGTAAGGCAAACTCTAGATTGCGGTTTATTGGTAGAATCCTGAAGTTCGTCCAGTCTTATGGTATTGTTCGTATGTATGGGACCCTTACCAGTTGGGTCTGATCAAGAGATTGAGAAGGTCCAAAGAAGAGCGGCAAGATTTGTGAGGTACATTTAGCCATCGCGAGAGCGTTACAGATCTCATAGAAAGTTTGAAGTCGGACACACTTGCAGATAGACGGCGCGCTAAACGGAAGGGGCTACTCACTAAATTTCGAAATCCGATCTTCGCCGAGAATGTAGGTCATATATTATTATCACCAACTTTCAAATCGCGCAGTGATCACCATTCAAAATTCAAAGATAAGGGAAATTAGAGCTCGTACTGAGGCGTTCAGACAGTCGTTCTTCCCTCGCGCGATCCGCGAGTGGAACAGTGAGGGGGGGGGGGGGGGGAGGGGGGTTATGACTTGGGCGCTAATTGTGCTCTCCGCCACACACCGCTTGGTGGCTAGCGGAGTATATATGTAGATGTAGATGTACGAACACGAGATCGAGTTATGAATGAAAGAGAATAGGTGAATGTCATACGTCTGTTATAGCTCAAGTTTATATAGTTCTCATGCATTCTCAGTCATTTACCATATTAAGAAATACTTTCTCTGGAGGTAGTTTGCGATTAACGTTAAAGCTTATCTCTGGATCAACTTGATAGCTAAACCCGTATCCAGCCAAGGCGAGCTAAGAGGTGCTCGTCATTTAGCACGAAATACGTTGCATATGTAACTGGTCCGGTAATATACCTAGCCACACGCCTCTATATTGCTTCGATGGCGCCTATGGTGGTGGTGGTGGTGGTCGTGGTGGTAGTGCTTTCATTTTTATAACGGTGCTGCTGCTCTTGTTGCTGCTGCTTTCTTTTTTATAATCTCCTTGGCGCATTGTTACAGGGTCATATCTGAAACGTGGCTCTTCACCCTGGAAGCAGGCGGTGCCTGGTCGCTCATAAGTAAAAGACCGAAATACAAAATAAAACTATTATACAATTAAACTCGTAAACCAGATAACAATACATGACAATAACTGACCGAGCACGCGTAGTCGGATAACACAGGTTGAACCGACAGAACACGCCCTGCTACTGAAGGGCCTCTGTATACTCCACCGCAGTAGACCTGCAACACCTTGTTTCAACAGTAAATTGAGTTTATTGCTAGTTCCCGGTCTTCCCAGACCCCTCATGCATTCCCAGGTTACCTTCAGTTCTCTCTCATCTCTAATGATTTTGTCGTCGACGAGGCATTAAACCCTAATACACGTTCCTTCTTTCAATTCTCTCAGCGTGGATGGATGATGATGAACTGACTATTGATTGACAGACGTCGTTTTGAACTGCTAATCGGAGTACTATTGTGAGATGACAGGCAGCACGAAAATATAGATTGTCATGAGATGTTGATGGAACACAAAACTGTGACCAAACGAGCTATTATTCCAGTTGACGGTAGTGAAGTGATAAAGACCCTCGATACGTTGAAAAACATAAACACATCATGTCTTGACAACATTCTCGTGTTTTGAAGTAATAACACTATACCACAACCATCCCAATGGTTGAATTTGTTTCTATAGGATCTCTGAGGATTAATCAACAGCACTAAGAAATCGTTTTTTTTTGTTTGTTTTTTCCTTCAAATAACTGGGCTACGTCTGGGGATGGGATACAAATTTGTTGACAGATTTCGCTGTCGGAATTCCTGTTTGCGGATGCTAAGTGACCTTCTCTTGCTCTGTCGAATGCGTTGACTCTTAACGTTACCACCTCTCTCGGTAAACGCCAGTGGGATGATCTTCTTTGCGCAAACACCCAGTGCAAACGCCCTCATATCACGCTGTGTAGTGTGCCACTTTGATTCGTCCCCAGTCTCCGATCATTTACTGACACACACAAAAATATCAAACTTTTCATTAATAAAGTTATAAGCAGTCATGATTAAAACTACTCAGAGCGCGTACGGTTTTCAAATGAGGATCTGCTGGATTTTCGACATCGAGGTTATCATAGATGAAATAATTTAGGAAGCACTTACATATTAGCTCTCAGAAAGTTTGAGCAGCACTCTCAGATTGTTCGCTGATGCTGTTGTTGCCTAGAGGAAAACAATATCATCAGATGATCGTGTGAAAGTGCCAAAGGCTCCGACAATATTTCCAAGTAGACTACTAAACGATAGGTATCTTGAAACACAGATAAATTAAATATAAGGCCCACAACAAAGAGAAAGGTCTCGATATATCCTACTACAAGGCGAGTGTAAAGGTTATGGAGCCCATCACATCACTGATCAGATGCAATGACGACGTGAAACCAAAAGTAGGAACAACGAACGTAAGCTTTAGATACAAGACCAATAGACAGCTTGGAGTCTTTATCAAGCGTTGTTCTCACGAAACCCTGTTCCATTACTTTAGAGAAATACTGTTCCAGAAAATACGTGTAACAATTATACCGCCTTCCTCATATATCTCACGTAGTGATCATAATAGTGAGATAAACCAGATTACGGCGCATAACGTGTAATATAGATAGTCAGTTTACTCTCACTCCACATTTTTGCTGTTGTTGTTGTGGTCCTCAGTCCGAAGACTGGTTTGATGCAGACCTTCATGCTGTTCAAGCCTCGTTGTCTCCGCCTAAGTATTGCAACCTGTACCCGTTTGAACCTGCTCCTGTATTCATCTCTTAATTTTCCTCTTTAGTTTTTATCCCCAACAATTCCTATCGACACTGAATTCGTTATGCCTCAGAAGTGTCCTATCAACCGTTCCCTTCTTTTAGTCAAGTTATGCCACAAATTTCTTTACCCCACAACTCTTTTCAGTACCTCCTCATTAGTTACGAGGTCGATCCATCTAATCTTCAGCGTTCTTCTGCAGCAGCACATTTCAAAAGCTTCTCTTCTCTTCTTGTCTGAAATACTTCTTGTCCACGTTTCACGTCCGTACAGGGCTACACTCCAGACAAAGACCTTCAGGGAAAACTTCCTAAGACTTTAATGTATATTCCTGTTTTTGAGAACTGCTTTCCTTCTATTACTTTTGGTGTCTCATTTCCTATCTAATCCCTTAAACATCATCTGATTTGTATTGGGTTTTTTACGTTCAATTAAATTTTCCTTTCAAGAAATGGTACATTCTGGTCAACTGTTCGTCCAAGTCCTTTGCCGTCTCTGATAGAATTACGATGCCATCGGCAAACCTCAAAGTTTTTATTTCTTCTCCCTGAAATTTGATTTCTTTTCCAATTTCTTTTTGTTTCCTTTACTACTTGCTGACTATATAGACTGAATAACAGCAGGGCTAGGCTAAAAGCCTGTCTCACCCCCTTCTCAACTGCTACCTCCCCTTTATGTCCTTCGATTCTTACAACTGCCGTCTGCTTTCTGCACAAGCCGTAAATAACTTTCCGCTCCCGGTTACCTCTAAAATTTCTAAGTGTTTATTGCAGTCCACATTGTCAAAATCTACTTCTAAGCCTACAAATGTTATAAACGTAGGTTTTCCTTGCCTTAAAGTATATTCAAAGGCAAGTCGTAGGGCCTGTAGTGCCTCGCGTGTTCCTACATTTCTCCGGAACCCAAACTGATCTTCTCCGACGTTGCCTTCTATCAGTTTTTCCATTCTTCTGTAAATAATTCATGTCACTTCGTTGTGACCTTTACCTATTAAACTGACAGTTCGGTAACATTCACAGTTGTCAGCACCAGTGGAATTATTACATCCTTCTTGAGGTCTGAGCTTATTTCGTCTGTCTGATACATCTTGCTCACCCGGTGGGACAGTTTTGTCACATCTATCTCCATCAAGGATTTTAATAATTCTGAAGGAATGTCGTTTACTCCAGGGGCCTTGTTTCGACTTGGGTCTTCCAGTGCTCTGTCAAACACTTCTCTCAGAACCACATCCCTCACCTCATCTTCATCTACTTTCTCTTCCCTTTGTATAATATTGCTTAGAAATTCATTTCTCTTTTAAAGCCTCTCCACATATTTCTTCCACCTATCAGCAGTCGCCGGCCGCTGTGGCCGAGCTGTTCTAGGCGCTTCAGTCCGGAACCGCGCGACTGCTACGGTCGCAGGTTCGAATTCTGCCTCGGGCATGGATGTGTGTGGTGTCCTTAGGTTAGTTATGTTTAAGTAGTTCCAAGTTCTAGGGGATTGATTACCTGAAATGTTAAGTCCCATAGTGCTCAGAGCCATTTGAGCCATTTGTCAGCAGTCCCTTCCTTGCTTAGTACCCTCACTCCACACGCGGAAAGAATTTGACAGAGCTGCTGATATAAATAAGTAGCGCCTTCAGCTATGCACTGTACAATGGCTTGAGGATGTACCTACTACTTTGCGAGTGTAATAGTAATAGAGAGTGTACGAGTATCTGTTCTTACCTAGCGTTTCAGTTTGTGTGCTCTGAGTAGCTGAAGAACACCGTACGATGCAGCCATTATCGCCAAGCAAAAACTACGCTTCGCCAAGATGTAGACTGATGGTTACAGTGCATCCTACGATTGTCGTTTGTTTAATGGATGGTGTGCTCGAAAACTCGTTACGATATGGGTAGTGACATGCGTGAAAAAGATAATATATCTTTTTTTTTTTTCAAATGACTGTTCGACTACACTCTAGACATATACAGAGAGGTACTTCTGGTTATTTGCTCTGTGATTATGGTAAACTGACTTTTACTCCATGTTTGTTGTAGTAGAAATGAACAAATATATACTGAACCATCTATTAAGAAATGCCGTTCTGGACTACTTCCTACGCCATTGACTACCTTCGATAGTTATCAGTTGTGCCTAGTATATAACTGTAGACGATGGGCGCCGACGTCGAAGGAAGGCTGGTTAAGGTTTAAAGACTCGATGAACACGTGGGCATTAGAAACACAGCACGACTAAGGATCAGATCTGAGTGTTGTAAGAAACCGGCATTTCTAATAAACCATCCCAGCATCTGCCATAACTGATTTATCCTAAATATGAATGATCGCGTGGGGATTTGAACCTCACTCCTCTGAAGGCGGGACCAGTGTGGTAATCTCAACTCTACCTCGTTCGGATCCGACTACGCCAAGTGCTTGGCAATTGCACTAAAGTGTTCTACGAATATGGTACCAAATTATCGCATGAATCCGTTCACTGCGGAAAATCGTAACACGGTCCCTGACTTCAGCCGTCGCACGGACGCCAAAATGGAAAATATTGAAATAAACGATATCGGAATTGAAAAACAACTGCTATCACTTAGTAGCGGAAAAGCATCCGGACCAGACGAGATACCCTTAAGATTCTACAGTGATTATGCTAAAGAACTTGCCCCCTTTCTATCAGCAATTTATCGTAGATCGCTGGAAGAACGTAAAGTACCTAGCGACTGGAAGAAAGCGCAGGTCGTTCCCATTTTCAAGAAGGGTCATAAATCAGATGCGAATAATTATAGGCCTATTTCGCTTACGTCAATCTGTTGTAGAATAATGGAACATGTTTTGTGTTCTCGTATTATGACGTTCTTAGATAATACAAATCTCCTTCATCATAACCAACATGGATTCCGCAAACAGAGATCATGTGAAACTCAGCTCGCCCTATTTGCCCAAGAAATTCACAGTGCCGTAGACACTGGCGAGCAGATTGATGCCGTATTCCTGGACTTCAGGAAGGCATTTGATACGGTTCCGCACTTACGTTTAGTGAAAAAAATACGAGCTTACGGAATATCGGACCAGGTTTGTGATTGGATTCAGGATTTCCTAGAAGAAAGAACACAACATGTCATTCTTAACGGTTCAAAATCTGCAGATGTAGAGGTAATTTCGGGAGTACCGCAGGGAAGCGTGATAGGACCTTTATTATTTACAATATACATAAATGACTTAGTTGACAACATCGGTAGCTCCGTGAGGCTATTTGCAGATGACACGGTTGTCTACAAGAAAGTAGCAACATCAGAAGACTCGTACGTACTCCAGGAGGACCTGCAGAGGATTAATGCATGGTGCGACAGCTGGCAGCTTTCCCTAAACGTAGATAAATGTAATATAATGCGCATACATAGGGGCAGAAATCCATTCCAGTACGATTATGCCATAGGTGGTAAATCATTGGAAGCGGTAACGACCGTAAAATACTTAGGAGTTACTATCCGGAGCGATCTGAAGTGAAATGATCACATAAAACAAATAGTGGGAAAAGCAGGCGCCAGGTTGAGATTCATAGGAAGAATTCTAAGAAAATGTGACTCATCGACGAAAGAAGTAGCTTACAAAACGCTTGTTCGTCCGATTCTTGAGTATTGCTCATCAGTATGGGACCCTTACCAGGTTGGATTAATAGAAGAGATAGACATGATCCAGCGAAAAGCAGCGCGATTCGTCATGGGGACATTTAGTCAGCGCGAGAGCGTTACGGAGATGCTGAACAAGCTCCAGTGGCGGACACTTCAAGAAAGGCGTTACGCAATACGGAGAGTTCTATTATCGAAATTACGAGAGAGCACATTCCGGGAAGAGATGGGCAACATATTACTACCGCCCACATATATCTCGCGTAATGATCACAACGAAAAGATCCGAGAAATTAGAGCAAATACGGAGACTTACAAGCAGTCGTTCTTCCCACGCACAATTCGTGAATGGAACAGGGAAGGGGGGATCAGATAGTGGTACAATAAGTACCCTCCGCCACACACCGTAAGGTGGCTCGCGGAGTATAGATGTAGATGTAGATGTAGAAATCAATTTTGCATGAAAAGTGCAAAGAGTGTGTACCGTCCGATGAACGAATCACCATTAACAGATACTTACACCCTCATTCCACAAGAGGCTACAGAGAACACTAGCGCAAAATCTAGTTATAGGAAACGAATTTTACCCTGCCAGAATTCCTAGATTTGAAATTTTCTAGCTCCACGGGAATTGGATCTCTATACGCGTAAATTAAGATGGAGGTAAAAAGCGTCGACACGATTAAACGGTCAGAGTCACAACTTTCATCTTTTCTTGATAAGCAAAGAGCACTACCAGTCGTTAACGTTACGCCATCTCGGGCCCGTGGGTATCTGACGTAGTGGAAAAGGGTCACTTGGAGATCTAGCATCCTGGTGACAGGAGGTATAGTTATTCAACATAGGAGGTAACTTACAAACCTCTCGTTCGATCAGTGCTTGAATATTGCTCGTCAATATGTGATCCGTACAAGACGGAACTGATAGAGGGAATAGAGAAGATACAGAGAATGCCAGCACGTTTCGTAACAGGTTCATTTAGTCGGCGCGAAAGCGTCACGGAGATGCTCAGCCAATTCTAGTGGCAGACGCTGCAACAGAGGCTTTTTGCATCAAGTTATAGTCTATTGTTAAAGTTCCGAGAGCGTACAACCAACATATTGCTTCCTTCCATGTCTATGTCGCGCAGAGACCATGAAGATAAAATTAGAAAGATTCGAGTCCACACGGAGGCTTACCAGCAATCGTTCGTCCCGCGAACCATATGAAACCGAAACAGGAAAAGGGGTAAGTTACACTGGTGTACAAGGTTATCACCGCCACGCACTGTGAGATGACTTGCGGTGTGTAGGAGTAGATTTGCAGGGTGATTAGAAACAGCCTGGAAAGCTTGTAAAGGTATTGCAATGTGGATTTTGCTGAGATATAATTGTTAAGGAAAAAAATTTGATACGTTTCACCGTTTGAGTTAATTAGCACTGAGGCGGCACACCAGATTCAATTAGTGTCAGTTGTTCTCATAGCGTAAATAATGGCTCTGATTCGATCCTAACTACCGCCCCATGTCCCTGACTGGCTGACGTGACTGTGAAACAGCGCAACGTATCGAATTTTTTCTTAACAATTATTTCCCAGTACAACCTATCCTTCAACACCCTTACGAGCCTTTCAGACTGTTTCTTACCACCCTGCAGATGTTGGTGCACGTGAGGCGTGCGGACAACCAGTACACAACAATGTGAAGGAGGCATCTAAGATGTTTTCATAGGTTAAATGCAGTAACATGGAAGCCTTGTCTGAGTATTAGGCAACAGGCTGCTGCCTCTGAACAGCCAATGACGGAGTAACCAAGAAGGCGGAATAATCAACACCGTCGGACAGTTCAGTCTGTAGTGACGATATGGGCTGCAGACCGGGTAAACAAGCTTAACTACCTGCTTCGTCCTCCTCCCGTCCCCTGTAAGCTACTTGTGGATGCAAACCATTATCAGTCACGTGATTTCTGTGTCCGTTTCAGGGACTCTCGCTCTTGAATACGCCTCTTCTGCTGAGCGCCAGAGCATGCTTCCTTCACTTATAGCTTCTTAATGTTCACTAGTACTCTATATCCTCCAGGACTCAATACAAAATAGTTACGGAAGATTTGAGACGCCTTACAGCTGATTAACAAAATAACAATTTCGTAGGTGGCCCACTAGAGAAACTTGCTACGGCACCATACTCAACGCTTTCTCTGGGAAATTTACACATAACAGACGGACCTGGATTCTCTAAGGATATTGATTATAGGGACTGGGATTTGTGATCATGGTGCAGTTGTTGCAAAAATGATCAAGAACTTACAAAGATAAGCGGAAAATTCTGCTTGGTCGGTAAAGTGGATACGTGGGTGGTCCCATGATGTATTAGGCAGAAGGCAGAATCGTTTAATTCGGCCTATGATAAAAGGAAGAACTGTGGCTCAAGTTAATACCATTAGTATATTAAACAGTAAACAAACATACAGGACACAACAGATAAAAGTCCCAGAGATCCACTACGCTACATGAAACGCATTAAAACTCTTCTTGAGGAAGTACACCCGCTGCTCAACAGATAGAAACCAGTGCATCGAATGGAAGATGCTAACGGAAAACATTTTACTACCGAAACAGCTACACACGAAACTTCATTAATTAGAGTAGCGAAAACCTTATAGCAGGAGTTTTCCCAAAATTCCAAAAAATAGCTAATTTATAAAGGTTCTCGGTTAAAGAAAGTTAATGCTCGTATATTGCTTGATCGTACAGAGAACAACAGCACGAAACCAGAAATGAGAAGTTCTGTTTTTCCTTATGCAGGCAACTGTTTTTTGCTACTGGGGCAGAGCACACGCCACATTTGTCTATATCAAAGTCAGCAGAAATACAGCATTATTAATGGGTCTTTGTCTTTCACACGAAACCTTTCATCAAGTGAATTATCCGAGAATGCTTCATGACATGTTTCGTTGCTCCATTACAACAGCAGCTCTCTCCTACTCTTGCAAACTTTGCAGAGGCTACCTCGCTGAAATGCTACACGGGCAAAGTGTTGAGGAGTACTTCTGTGGAAGAAGGTGAAACGTACTACCAGATTTAATTTTTTCAGTCACGTGTAGAGGTGTGTTTTTGATTAATTAGTGAGTAGGAGAGTTCAAGAGTTCCAAGATCAAGAAACCTGAGGCCTGGGAGAGCGGTGTGCTGGTCACATCTCCCTCCACAGCGCACTCGATGAAGCCATTGGCAGAGGATGACACAGTGGTCGGTCGAGCTCGGTTGGCCCGTCTGCGGCCAGAGTGAAGAACTATACCTTACCTACGTAATTTATATGGTGAACAATGCAAGAATTCTTCATTGCTGTTTTTTGCAAAATCGATGCGAATATTGCTGTTACCTTCCTCCAAATTGCCACCAAGTATCAAGTGTGAATCCGCATCGCACGGATAGCTGTAATGAGAGCTTGAGCAATGTAGCGTCGATGTTGCAATGGATGGGCACGGAATGAAAGACGGAAAGACGGGCAGTTGTGACACATGCTATCGGCAGAAACGATACTCGTTTCGTTTAGCACTAAAGGTGTCACTAAGTTAAACACCATCCCCCCCCCCTCCAAATATAACAGTGCCGTATGTTCTCAGTCCGTGAGACACTGAGGAGAAGTTTTATAAAAGGTCTGGTGATGTGGACTAGTACCCACGACGCAAAGAAAAGGTTCAAATGGCTCTAAGTACTATGGGACTTAACATCTGAGGTCATCAGTCCCTAGACTTAGAACTCCTTAAATGTAACTAACCTAAGGACATTACACACATCCATGTCCGAGGCAGGATTCGAACCTGCAGTGCGGCTCCGAACTGAAGTGCCTAGAAGCGCTCGGCCACAGCGGCTGGCATACCCACGACTACTCCTCTTCTTTCCGGTGGGATACTGCCAATAAAACTCCTCCAGTACCGGAAATAGCAGATCGGGGTGAATGCCACTGCAACGCAACTGCGAACTAGGCTAAGAATTCAGGTATTAATTCAGCACTATTAGTTGTTTCATTATGTAACCTCATGCCCTATTTTCTGCACGCTGTATAAAACTGTAATCCCCCTTCGAATGTGCAGGATGCATTGAGAGTTAGCTCACAACCTCTGCACTGAAGTGACAAAGATCATGGGATAGGGATACGCACATATACAGGTGGCGGTAGTATCGCATACGCAAGGTATCAAAGGACAGTGCGTTGGCGGAGCTGTCATTTGTACTCGGGTGATTCATATGAAAAGCTTTCAGACGTCATTGTGTCCGCACGACGGGAATTAACAGACGTTAAACGCGGAATGGTAGTTGGAGCTAGACGCATGGGACATTCCATTTCAGAAACTGATAAGGAATTCACTGTTCCGAGATCCACAGTGTCAAGAGTGTACCGAGAATACCAAATTTCAGCTATTACCTTTTAACATGGACAGTGCATTGACCGACGGCTTTCACTTAACGACCGAGGAGAGCAGCGTTTGCGTGGAGTTGTCAGTGCTAACAGACAAGCAACTCTGCGTGAAATAACCGCAGAAATCAATGTGGGACGTACGACGAACGTATCGGTTAGGACAGTGGTGAAGTTTGACGTTAATGGGCTATGGCAGCAGACGACCGACTCGAGTGCCTTTGCTAACAGCACATCGCCCGCAGCGCCTCTTCTGGGCTCGTGACCATATCGGTTGGATACCAGATGAGGGGAAAACCGTGGCCTGGTCGGATGAGTCCCGATTTTAGCTGGTAAGAGCTAGTGGTACGATTCGAGTGTGGTGCAGATCCCACGAAGCCATGGACCAAAGTTGTGAACAAGGCACTGCGCAAGCTGGTGGTCTCTCCATAATAGTCTGGGCTGTGCTTGAATCGAAAGATCTGGGTCCTCTCGTCCAACTGAACCGATCACTGGCTTCATGTTCCCAAACAATGATGGAACTTTTATGGATGACAGTGAGTTATTTCACCGGTCTGAAGTATATTCTGGACAGTTCGAGGTCATGATTTGGCCACACAGACCACCTGACATGATTCCCATCGAACATTTAAGGGACATAGTCGAGAGTTTATTTCGTGCACAAAATCCTGCAGCAAGGCTCAGTAGGGACCGATGACCATAGCAGTCTGGTCCCATTACTCCCCCCCAAACCAACCAACCAACCAAGGCTCAGTACTTCTGCAGGGGACTTCCAACAACTTCTTGAGTCCATGCCACAACGCGTTGCTGCACTACGCCGGTCAAAATGAGGTTCAACTCGATATTAGGAGGTAGGCTGTGATTATTGTCGCCTCAGCGTACACTGGTCTTCTACACCAGTCATCGTACTACGTGATACGAGTACATATCAAATATAAACAACAAGGCTGACATTGAACTCGTGTATTGTAATACGACGACTCATTTGTAAAACCAGATATACACTTTTTTTTTCCTTCTAATAATTTCCGGGTATGCAGCCGGATCCCGTCGACATTCTGCCACGATATTTCGGCCCAGAGACGTCCCAATGAAATATAGTGGGGGATTCAATGGGACATTCAATGGAATACAATGGAACAAAAATTTTAGCCCCGGTTTCCGGTTTTTGGGATTCCGTAATCAAGGAATCAGTGGAAATACGTCTTGCCAATAATCTTATAAATCATGACAACGGCTTTCAGCTGGATAAAAATTGGAATCCTGTTATTAAAATTACACAATCACAGCGGAATCGACAGTGTCAAAAATGGTTCAAATGTCTCTGAGCACTATGGGACTTAACATCTATGGTCATCAGTCCCCTAGAACTTAGAACTACTTAAACCTAACTAACCTAAGGACATCACACAACACCCAGCCATCACGAGGCAGAGAAAATCCCTGACCCCGCCGGGAATCGAACCCGGGAACCCGGGCGTGGGAAGCGACAACGCTACCGCACGAGCACGAGATGCGGGCTCGACAGTGTCATTCGATACTCAGTGACTAGATGAACCTTTATTTTCACCACCGAGGGCAGCACGTACAACTCGGCTATGCTGCGCATGTCAACACCTGACGCATGCGCTGTAGGATACCAGTACATTTCGCATGCGCGAGATTCGGCATAATACCGCTACTGCACCTGGGCTCTTCAGTAGTTGTGTACTCACCTGATGATGGCCGGACGTCTCTGGGCCGAAATATCGTGGCAGAATGTCGACGGGATCCGGCTGCATACCCGGAAATTATTAGAAGAAATACGCCGGGAGAATTTCAGAAGTCACATCAGATATACACAGCCTGAAAGAAAAAAAAATAGTACACCTGGAAAGATGGCGTAGATTTCGATCCGATGACGGCATTTGCCATCTGGGGGATAGTAGATATACTCATAATGATTTCAACGTCGTCCGCCAAGAGAAAACGTAGCGGCATAGCTACCTGAGTGCCATCTGTGTCTACCCCTTAATAAGGAATGCTCACTGCTAGAAGCCTCAGTGTGGCGCAGATGTGCGAAGCAAGCAGGTAACAGTGTCAGGGAAACGCACTCGTGCTTTCTACAGCCGACTGAGCAGGAATGGAAGGGGTCAAAATGTGGTCTTCCGATTGGTGGGATGGCCTTTTTGGAGAACTGCCACACAAGTTATACGTACTGTGTCAGTTGTGCAACGATGCTGGTATCAGTCGCCATTGGAACATTCTCACAGCCGTGGACGAGTTCCTGGACGGCCACGCAGCATAGACGCCCGTCTGGATCATCGTAATCTAAGGGCAGCAATGGCGTGTCGTACAGCTACCACAGCACAGATAAGAGGGCTTATGAGCCCAGACATGTCAACACGAACTGCTGCGAACCGTTTATTAGCTGTGGCATTACGGGCACGCACGCCTTTAGCCCTTCTTCCATTCACGCCACAGCACTGAAGTGCACAGCTCGGGAGGCGCCGTCAGTCGTCTGGAAAATGGAATGGAACGCCGTGGTCTTCAGCGATGAAACCAGATTCTGCCTGTACGCGTATGACGTAGATCTGGTGAGCGCTATCTCGTAGAGTGCATTCATTCAAGACCTTACGATTTGGGGTGCGATAAGCTACAACTCTCGTTTACCTTTGGTGTTTCTGAAGGGGATGCTAACCAGCACTCGGTATGTGCAGAATGTTGTCAAATCCGTTCTTTTGCCGTTCTTGGAACGGGAAAGTGGTATTTTGCTCCAGCAGGGTAATGCTCGCCCACACACTGCCCGTGAAACCCAACGTGCTCTACAAGACCTGTAGCAACGTCCCTACCCAGCACGACCCCCGGACTTGTCTCCAGTCGAGCACATGTTGGACACTATGGGATGAGAAGTGACTAGTGCGACTCGTCAACCAACAACTCTTGCAGAACGACGTGAACAGGCCGAGCAGGCGTGGCATAACGTATCCCAGGACCGTATCGCAACCTGTACAATCGACTGGCTGTCAGAGTCAGCGCCTACATTGCCGCCCGTGAAGGCTACACAAAGTACTAATATAGGTGACGCAGCACTGGCCGATCACTGGTCCCTCGGAATCGCTTGTGCTAATGACCTGTAACGTAATCATTTCCTGTACTCCAAATGCACTGTTGCAACAATAAATACTGAGTGAATCAGAAACCTCTAATGGGATGTACTAATTTTTTCCAGCAGTATACGTTATTTCGACGACGACATGTCCTTTAGACATGTCGGACATTTCAGCTTGCACTTGAGAATGACTATAAGCCGAAATCATGATTGTGTGAAATAAACGGATAGTAATTACAGTTATATGCCGGAATTTTTTAAAGTGTTTATTTGAAGTGGTGTCGTGGCCAGGAAGCGTGCCGGCCGCTGTGGACGAGCGGTTTTAGGCACTTCAGTCCGGAACCGTGGTGCTACTACGATCGCAGGCTCGAATCCTGCCTCGGGCATGGATGTGTGTGATGTCCTTAGGTTGGTTAGGTTTAAGTAGTTCTAAGTCTAGGGGACTGATGACCTCAGATGTTAAGTCCCATAGTGCTCAGAGCCATTTGAACCATTGATGAACCAGGAAAGGTGTACTGCTGATGAATGGCGTCGCTGCGTGTTGAGCAATGAATCACAGTTCTGGACTATACCGGATGACCAGCGTAGGCGATTATGGCGGCGACTTGGGGATAACTCTCTCATTGTCCAATGGTTTGGAGAAGCACAGCACTAGTACTCCTTGCGTCATAATATGCGGATCCATCGGGTATGATTCCAGGCCACGGCTAGTAGTGATTTAGGGTTCTCTGATTGCACAGAGGTGCGTCATGGGCATCCTGAATCCTCAAATATTACCTCTCACGGAAGAGCAGCGAGGGAGTTTTCAAGAAGATAATGCTCGTCCACTCGTGGTACGTGTCTCTATGATCTGTCTGCTTCACGTTCAGGTTCCTCTGTGACCAGTAAGATTCCCAGATCTGCCCCGACAGAAGATGTGTGGGACCAGCTTGGACGTCAACTCCGTCCAACGACATCAAAGTCTGGTTGTGGGACAGTTTGCCTAAGGAGGGAAACCAATGGCTGAATGACGGCCTTACCGAATAAGAGCATCCATACAGGCCAGACGAGGAGCAACGTAATACTGATAAGAGGTGAATGACGGCCTTACGAACCGAATAAGAGCATCCATCCAGGCCAGACGAGGAGCAACGTAATACTGATAAGAGGACTCATTCTTCTAAGTTCCTCGTAAATTTCACTGGGTTTGGTAATCACTGAAGTGACATTACATGTCTTCTCAATGGATGAAATTTCATTTCGTTTCGATCTCCTTGTCTGGCTGCTTCACTTTCTGTCAGGCAGCGTGTATATCATAGTTAGAAGCGTGTTACTGAACCTGTCTGAAGTTACGTTGTGGAAAATTAAATGTCTGGCTCTTAACAGTGCTCTCAGATTTGCGGCTCATTTCCGAGAGGCTGCCGTTCCGTTCATTAGCGGACTTCAGTGAGGCTGGGGCGCAATTACCCAGTTGCTGTAGGGCCGCTATATGCGGAGACACTTGGCGACGTCACGGCGCGGCACGGCGCCAGTACACACAGATATAACGTCGCGGCATCGTAACCCCACAATACGTCACCGCGGCCAGACGGGGAATGCTATTTAGCCAACCCGCCCCAATATCTCGAACAAAGGAATAACTCCGGGTTGCTAAGCTCCGTAAATAAAATGCTCGTCGAGAAGCAAGAGAAAATTTTTTTTCTCTCTTTCTTCTTTTGTAGTGGTTACGAGGGGCTACAGCTTACCAAGCAGGCTAACACTTTGGCAAGAAACGGGAAGCGTATTCCGGGGCAAGTGATTTCAAATTGCATAACACGTATACTCAACCTTCACGACAGCTGAAGGAAGTACAAAGGACGAGGGGATGCAGTGATGCGATTTGTTTTCCTTAGAAGTTGCATTCGGCCGTCCTCATTTATTTAAGGGGGGGCTTGTTATCTTTGGCCCGAAAGAAGCATGTTTTTTGCGATTTTTTTTCTCGGGATGTGCTATAGATATCGATGTCAAATTTGGTCAAAATGTTTATTGATATTTCCTCTGCCGCGCACAATTAGCCGAGCGGTCTAGGGCGCTGCAGTCATGGACTGTGCGGCTGGTCCCGGCGGAGGTTCGAGTCCTCTCTCGGGCATGGGTGTTTGTGTTTGTCCTTATGATAATTTAGGTTAAGTAGTGTGTAAGCTTAGGGACTGATGACCTTAGCAGTTAAGTCCCATAAGATTTCACACACAATTGAACATTTTTGATATTTCCTCTACAACCTGGAATTTTTTCGACTGGAAATGTCGAAGAGCAAAGGCGGAAGTACCGTCGGAACGAAACAAAATTTCAATGTAGACCTCCACGTGCGGTATGTCACAGGTCAGCCGTTAGCAAAATATGTAAGATTCTTTAGGAGTTGCACCTCGCTTAAGTTATTTGGACCATAGGAAACAAAATGGCGGCCATTTGATAAAAATTGGGTTTTTTCATAGATTTTTCCACTTCGTCGGACAAATAAAAACATTTATAGTTGATGGATCGGAATAAAAGTGGTACAACTCCTAGACAATTTAGTTAGCTTCGTCGGAAACAAAGAATGATCCCAATCAGTTCAGTAGATTTGAAGTTACCATACCGCGCGATAAAAAAAATGTCATTTCGAGAAAAACACGTTTGAAGTTTTGACTACATATAAATGCAATATTATGCAACTTACGTTCAATCTGCTATTCCGGGTCCATAAACTAGTCCTTCCTCTTCCTCATAGAGGGCGTTTTGCTCGATCTGGTCCATCCTGCGCTGTTCCAGAGCCGCTCGCACAGCCGGTGACAAGCGTTTTTCGACCGCTTGAATCCGGTGGTCGTCCGAATGCTTGGCGAACTGCGTCGAATAGAGTCCCAGGGTGACGTCCATCGTTGTTATGGTCTTCAGAGTTGCTGAATACCCTTCGTTGAAGCTGCTCATTGCCAGGAAAGTCGCAATCTCCGCAGTCATCGCACCACAATGCAAATGCTTTGGGGCTAACTTCCAAACACACGCGTTCAAACTTTCATTTGATTTTTGTGTGTTTCCTCCCAAGCACCGGTAGAATAACTCGTCTTCCGAAAGAAAAAAAACTGGTGCGTGAAAAAGGCCAATTTCAGGCAGGTGCATTTTTTTATTCAACTGCGAATAACAAATATTTCTGTTCCGTATTCGGAAAAACCGTTTCACGGGTGGATTCTAAACACTTTAATGGATCCAAAAATGCAATTTAAAAAAATCAATTTTTTGAACCAAAAGATAGTAAACCTCCTCTTAATTTCCTCTGTATGCTGGTGATGTCATGGTGTATGTAAGATGACGAAGTTGAGTGACTGTAGGAAGATACAATACGACTTAGACAAAATTTCCAGTTGGTGTGATGAATGACAGCTAGTCCTAAATGCGGAAAATCTACCTTAATGCGGATGAGTAGGAAGATCAAACCGTAATGTTCGGATACAGTATTACTAGTTTCCTGCTTGACACAGTCAAGTCGTTTCAATATCTGGGTGAAAAGTTGCAAAGGGACATGAGATGGAACGAGCATGTGAGAACTGTGGTAGGGAAGGTGAATGTTCGACCTCGGTTTATTGGGGAATTTTAGGAAAGAGTGGTTCGCCCGTAAAGGAGACCGCATATAGGCTACTGGCGCGCGACCTATTCTTGAGTGCTACTCGAGTGCTTGGGATCCATACCAGGTCTGATTAAAGGAAGACATCGAAGCACTTCAACGATGGACAGCTAGATTTGTTACCGGCGGGTTCGAACAACACGTAAGTGTTACGGAGATGCTTCAGGAACTCAAATGGGAATTCGTGGAGATAAGGCGACGTTCTTTTCGAGAAACTGTTGAGAAAATTTAGAGAACCGGCATATGAAGTCGACTGTCGAACGACTCTACTGCCACCAACATACACTGGGCTTAAGGCTCACGAAGATAAGATACGAGAAATTAGAGCTCATACAGAGGCATATAGACAGTCGTTTTCCCTCGTTCCCTCGTGATGACTGGGTGTTGTGTGATGTCCTTAGGTTAGTTAGGTTTAAGTAGTTCTAAGCTCTAGGGGACTGATGACCATAGATGTTAAGTCCCATAGTGCTCAGAGCCATTTAAACCATTTTTCCCCCTCGCTCTATCTGCGATTGGAACAGGAAACGAAATGACTATTAGTGGTGCCACGCACCATACGATGGTTTGCAGAGTATCTGTGTATATGAAGATGAACTGAACTAACGCTCAGTATCCAGCAGCCTTTTTAAAGAGACGTTCAACTATTACCCAAACAATGAAATTACAGCGATTATCAACTGAACTGCAGATGAAAAAAACGTGTCTTTTCAGCAGGCGGATTATCTTGCCCGACAAGGAGCTGCAGAATGGCAAAACAGGAAATTTCTTTCCAAAAAGCAAAGCATAAAATCAAGCCTATCTTCAGATGTCCTACCAAAATCCGAACCGAGCGAGGTGGCGCAGTGGTTAGACACTGGACTCGCATTCGGAAGGACGACGGTTCAATCCCGCGTCCGGCCATCCTGATTTAGGTTTTCCGTGATTTCCCTAAATCACTCCAGGCAAATGCCGGGATGGTTCCTCTGAAAGGGCACGGCCGACTTCCTTCCCCATCCTTCCCTAATCCGATGAGACCGATGACCACGCTGTCTGGTCTCCTTCCCCAAACCAACCAACCAACCAACCAAAATCCGACAGTTACTGAGACCAGTTAAAGGTGCGACAGGTCTCAGAACACCGGTCTCCATGATACCTTGCGAGTGTGCCCAGTCTTACGCCGGACAAACAGTGCACGCTGCGGAACAGCGCTCGAAGGATCATGAGAGGTTTCATCAACAGCACTATCCCGAAAAATCCGCTTTAACTGGACATGTTCTAGAAAACGATCACCGGAGGAGATCTGACGAAACGTCTGTCATGGTGTCCACTAACGGCGGCTGGGGCTGTGTAGTTAAGGAATCCATCGAAATAAAAATAACCGATAACACCATTAATGGAGACGGCGACCTGTAGCTCAAGGCAGCGTGCGATCCAGCATTCATTAAGGTGAATCGGGTGCCGCGAATGCGGAGTCGACGTATGCCCATATATAGCGATGCAGTGAGCAGCACTGACCATCTAGACTATATAGGGATGTACTAGAAGCCCGTCAGCAGTCATTCTACTCAGAAATGACCAGGGAG
The DNA here is from genome assembly GCF_021461395.2 of Schistocerca americana. Taxonomy (NCBI): domain Eukaryota; kingdom Metazoa; phylum Arthropoda; class Insecta; order Orthoptera; family Acrididae; genus Schistocerca; species Schistocerca americana. The sequence continues at coordinate 294,958,239 of NC_060130.1, forward strand.
TGTTTGGTCGATGGCTCATGGCACTGTAGGCATTTGATGCTTCTGGAAAACAAAGAACATTTTATTCAGTGTTATCGCTGACTCTTCTGTATTTTTGAATTACAGATAGTTAACGTGTCTGTGTTTATCACGATAAATTTGCATCCTCCCTCCCCCCCCCCCCCCCTCTCTCTCTCTCTCTCTCTCTCTTTCTTTCTTTCTTTCTGACACACACACACACACACACACACACACACACACACACACACACACACATAAATGGAGAGAGAAATTGATTCTCTTCTGTTCGTGATCTGGAACTATTCTATTGTCATGCCTAAGTTAGTATGTCTACAGTGTAGGTTAACTATAGGTTAGTCCCGAACTGTTCAAAATTTTTTAACGTGTCAGTTTAGCAACAACAGCCAGACGCGATCTAATCTGTTGCTTATTTCTGATTACACATTTAACGTGTCCATACGAATGTAACAGCCGGACACGATGTACCCTGCGTAGGTCTAGTTAGGTATGTCTGCTATTGTGTGAGTATGTGTATGTTTATGTATTAGTTTTCTCATGTTAACTAATTCTTCCATCGCTGCTTGGTAGATCAACTTAACATTTACAAATGAAAAACGCAACACGTCGATGAGTCATCGGATAATGATGCCAATGTGATTCACTAAATAAATTATTATGGTACAATATGCACATTTTGTGTTTTTCATTTATAACTATCGGTTTTGTATCTGTAGTAGAGTCTGTATTCGTTGCAAATATTCTGTTCTGATGACATATGGCTCTGTGTTGACGTGTGTTGGTCTGTGGTTTGGACAGGAAAGTTGCGATAAATATTGGTACACGCGCGTAGAAAAGTGTGTCAGGTGACAGACCCCATTCGCCAAAACAAAAAGTTTTCGTCAGTGGTGTAATACTAATGTGGGGTTTATATTGTTACAACAAAATGAAATAACTAGTACCCGTTTCACAACGAGTGCAACCCTCTAGACGCCTGTACTTCCAGCTCCGCAGTGTGCTACCCAGCTGTGTCACACCACTGTGATGCACACTCCTGAGGTAGGAGACTGCTTCAAAGATCAATAGACCAACATCCTATCAAGCACAGCTTGTACGACGTCAGCTGAAAAATGCCTTCATTGGGCTCTGCTACAATCAAACTCCGTGAGCTTAGGCCAGCTGTTAAGCTTATCCCGTGTTCAGTAACGTAGTTAGAGATGAAGAATCTCAAATCACCCCCGCTGTCTTACACAGGGAAACAGCCACCGAGATGAAAGTTTTGTTTGTGTGTTCATTTACTTCCTGCCCCATTACACATCATTTGTAATACAGTATTTTGTATTTGTGTGTGTGTGTGTGTGTGTGTGTGTGTGTGTGTGTGTGTGTGTGTGTGTCAATCGGTGCCTGCACGTAGCTTACTCTCGAATAGCGCAAAGGGGGTTCCCAACGGACGGATCATCATCAACAGTGTGACATGTCCACATCTCTATCCATCTATTAACATTTATACTCCGCAAGCCACCCAACGGTGTGTGGCGGAGGGCACTTTATGTGCCACTGTCACTACCTCCCTTTCCTGTTCCAGTCGCGTATGGCTCGCGGGAAGAACGACTGCCGGAAAGACTCCGTGCGCTCTAGAATCTCTCTAATTTTACATACGTGATCTCCTCGGGAGGTGTAAGTAGGGGGAAGCAATATATTCGATACCTCATCCAGAAACGCACCCTCTCGAAACCTGGACAGCAAGCTACACCGCGATGCAGAGCACCTCTCTTGCAGAGTCTGCCACTTGAGTTTGCTAGACATCTCCGTAACGCTATCACGCTTACCAAATAACCCTGGGACAAAACGCGCCGCTCTTCTTTGGATCTTCTCTATCTCCTCCGTCAACACGACCTGGTACGGATCCCACACTGATGAGCAATACTCAAGTATAGGTCGAACGAGTGTTTTGTAAGCCACCTCCTTTGTTGATGGACTACTTTTTCTAAGGACTCTCCCAATGAATCTCAACCTGGCACCCGCCTTACCAACAATTAATTTTATATGATCATTCCACTTCAAATCGTTCCGCACGCACACTCCCAGATATTTTATAGAAGTAACTGCTACCAGTGTTTGTTCCGCTATCATATAAACATACAATAAAGGATCCTTATTTCTATGTATTCGCAATACATTGCATTTTATCTATGTTAAGGATCAGTTGCCACTCCCTGCACCAAGTGCCTATCCGCTGCAGATCTTCCAGCATTTCGCTGCAATTTTCTAATGCTGCAACTTCTCTGTATACTACAGCATCATCCGCGAAAAGCCGCGTGGAACTTCCGACACTATCTACTATGTCATTTATATACATTGTGAAAAGCAGTGGTCCCATAACACTCCCCTGTGGCACGCCAGAGGTTACTTTAACGTCTGTAGACGTCTCTTCATTGAGAACAACATGCTGTGTTCTGTTTGCTAAAAACTCTTCAATCCAGCCACAAAGCTGGTCTGATATTCCGTAGGCTCTTACTTTGTTTATCAGGCGACAGTGCGGAACTGTATCGAACGCCTTCCGGAAGTCAAGGAAAATAGCATCTACCTGGGAGCCTGTATCTAATATTTTCTGGGTCTCATGAACAAATAAAGCGAGTTGGGTCTCACACGATCGCTGTTTCCAGAATCCATGTTGATTCCTACAGAGTAGATTCTGGGTTGTCAGAAACGACATGATACGCGAACAAAAAACATGTTCTAAAATTCTACAACAGATCGACGTCAGAGATATAGGTCTATGAGACATTGCGGAGACGTATAGTATTTAAACCAGGACGATGGCGCGAACTCCGGTGATCAGGAACTTTACGCCACCACCTCGCCTCCAAGTGCTTGAAAAGTACTGGCAGTAAAATTTTTTCCCACCATTAGGATTCGAACCGGCTTACATCAGGGTCATTTTGTTCGTTATTGTTGGTTGCATATATTCAGGGTGGACGTCCTATGACGCCGATTCAAGTCCATCGTTGATCCATTCACTCAGTTTTTTTATAGCAGAGGGCAGCTGACTTCGGCCACGAGGCGGGTACAGATCAAAGTAAAGCCAGGGGCACAAGCAGGGCTTGGCGCTGCTTCTGTGCACTAGGTTGAGCGCCTCACTGCGGCTGTGACCGACTGCCACGTGGCTCCACGTGGCGGACAAGCACGTGCGGACAAGATCCTTGCCACGTGTCGGACTATTCATCTCCCTCTCTTGCAACGCAAGCGTAAAAACTAGAGCTTGCCACTGAGTTTGTTGTTGCGGGCGTTGCCGCTGTAGGTGGCACAGGACTGTATCACGTGTGACACGAATACCAATCCACTCAGCACTCGCTTTACCCATTCCATTCGTCACGTTTCCCAAACTAAGGGAGCGCTATGAGGAGAGATGTGTGACAGCAGAAGGGAGACTTCGGACAAGCACAACGCAGAATGTTCTGTCGGGAGATTTGCAAAACTTCCAAATCGTAACTCCAAAAGGAACTTTTCAAAATAGTATTGGAACCTGTCTTTTCTACACTTTTGCGTTAGACGAAACATGTTGTTAGAAACTGCATTATGCACTGAGGAGCCAATATATTATGGCCATCTGCTTCATAGCTTGTTTGTCCGTCTTTGGAACGAAATAAATCTCTGATTCTACGTATCAGGGTTCTACAGTTGGTGGTAGGTCTGTGGAAGTATATGGCATTAGATGTCTACGAGGAGGTCATGTAATTCACGAAAATAACGGACCGCTGATTTGCGCACGCGACGATGGCGCCCGATAGCGACCCAGATTGGTTACATAGGATTTACATCAGGTGAATTTGGCTGCCGAGGTATCAACGTGAGTTCACTGTAATGACCTCGAACCATGGTTCTGGCTCCGAGACACGGACAATTATATTGCTGAAAGATGACATCGCCATCGGGGACGACATTAAGTATGAAGGAATGCAGGTGGGTCGCAGCTGTCAGAATGTCTTCGATTACTACCACAAGTCCCATGCAAGAACAGGAGAACGTCTCCCATAGTATAACACTGCTCCAACCAGGCTGTGTCCGTGGCGCGCTGCACGTTTCGAGCCGTCGTTCGCCTCGATGACGGCGTTTTTGGAGACGACCATCGACCTAGTGTATCAAAAATATGATTTACGTGAAGAGCCGACACATTTCCATTGATCGACGGTCGAATCCCAATGGTCCCGTGCCCACTGCAGTCGTTATTGACGATTTGTCATGGCTTGTCTTCCGCCGGGCGTCTCCGGCTCCCTTTTTGTCGATGATTTTGTCATCTATTGGAGTTCTCTACGGACCTCTCTCACTGAGCGGCGTCTTCAGCTGTGTCTTGACCGTCTTTACTCCCGGAGCATCGCCAATGTCTTTCGATTTTCCACTAACAAAACCGTCTGTATGAATTTCTCGCGGTGGAAATGGTTTCTCCCTTCATCTCTACATCTTGGGCCTGTTGCCCTTCCGTTCGTTGACACTACGAAATTCTTGGGTCTCATGCTCGATAGGAAACTCTCTTGGTCCTATCATGTCTCTTACCTGGCAGCCTGCTGTACTTGGCCCCTTAATGTTCTCCGTGTCCTCAATGGTACTAATTGGCGTGCCGATCGAACCACTCTCCTCCGTTTGTGCCGGTCTCTTGGCCGTTCGAAACTCGACAATGGGTGCTTTGTTTATGCATCTGCACGCCCATCACTGTTACACCGTCTCAACACTATCCACCATCGTGGCATCCGTTTGGCCACGGGTGCCTTTTACACCAGCCCAGTTGAGAGTATGTATGCTGAAACTGCTGAACTACCACTGAACCTACCGCCATGACTTTCTCCTCGGCAGGTATGCATGCCGTTTGTCTGCCATGCGTGCCCACCCCTCCTATGCCTCCTCCTTTGATGATTCCTTAGATCGTCAGTATGGGGCTCGTCCCTCTTCCCTGTTACCTCCTGGCGTCCGCTTTCGCCACTTGAACGGCGGCTTAACTTAACGCTACCTGCAACTTTCCCCGTGGGCGTGAACCCTTCATCACCTTGGCTTCGTGAAGCGGCCCATGTTAACCTAGGCCTTCATTCGTTTCCTAAGGACACTAGTCCAGCCTCGGTCTATCGACTCCAGTTTCACGACCTTCACATGGAACTTAGCGATAGTACCTTTGTATACACTGATGGCTCTCGGACTGGTCGTGCGATCGGGTGTGCATTCGTCATTGGCACCCGTGCTTTCGATTCCGGCTTCCAGCCCACTCCTCAGTGTTTACAGCCAAGCTTTTCGCCTTGTATCTGGCCACGGAGTATATCCGGCGACACAGCCTTCCCAATTGTGTCCTCTGCTCAGACTCATTCAGCGACCTCCAAAGTCTCTGTGCGCTGTACACTGCTCATCCCTGAGTGCAGCGGTTCCAGGAAAACTGTCATTTGCTCACTGTTGGTGGAGCCAATGTCATGTTTCAGTGGATCCCTGGTCATGTCGGTCTGCTACGAAACGAGGCTGCTGACGCTGCTGCCGAGGCTGCAGTCCTCTTACCTCAGCCCGTGAGTACCTGTATTCACTCCGATGATCTCTGCGTTGCCGTCTGTCAGGCGGTGGTGTCCCTTTGGCTCCGCCAATGGTCCTCCCTTCACGGGAATAAGCTTCGGCTTCTTAAGCCTCTCCCGGCACCTAAGACGACCTCCTCTCGGCCCTCCCGCCGGGACGAGATTATTTTAACTCGGCACTATCTTTTTGGCCATCGTCATTTGCTCAATGGCGCTGCCCCACCACTTTGTACGCATTGCGCCCAAATTTTAACTGTCCGCCATTACGTGCTGGAATGCCCTTTTTTTTACTAATTTACGTTCTATCTTTGGTTTGCCATCTGATTTATCAGCTGTTTTAGCAAATGACGCGCGGGCTGTCGCCCGCGTTTTACTTTTTATTCTCCGAAGCAATATGGTGAAGGCCGTTTAATTTTTAGTTGTGGTTTTTTTAGCCCCTTTTCCACGTGTCTTTTTTAGATGTCTCCTATTCTTTCCATTGGAACTGACATATATAGTCGTTTTCCTTGTCTCTGTGTTTACGTTCTATAGTTTTGACTTGGGCACGTATGACCTCAGTTGTTTTTTCATAATGGTTCAAATGGCTCTGAGCACTATGGGACTTAACTGCTGTGGTCATCAGTCCCCTAGAACTTAGAACTACTTAAACCTACCTAACCTAAGGACATCACACACATCCATGCCCGAGGCGGGATTCGAACCTGCGACCATAGCGGTCGCGCGGTTCCGAACTGTAGCGCCTAGAACCGCTCGGCCACCCCTGCCGGCGCAGTTGTTTTTTGGCGCTCTAAAACAAAATATACGTTATTGACGATGTCGTTGGGTCAACGTGTGAACACGTAGGGGTGGTCTGCTGCGGAGCTCCATGTTTGACAATGTACGATGAACGGTGTGCTCCGAAACACTTGTGCGTGCACCAGCGTTGTGCTCTTTCGGCAGAGATGCCACAGATCACCGTGTATCCTACTTTACAACGCAGGCAAGCTTCTCGACCCCACGTTCTGTGAAAAGTCGTGAATATCCAACCATTTAGCGCCTAGGGGTTTGTTCCACTGTCCTTCTACCTCTTCCGTAGATGCTTACGACAGTAGCACGTGAACGTTCGACCACCTTCGCCGTTTTCATACTCGTTCACAGGCTCTGCGTAATAATAATTTGCCCTTTGTCAAAGTAGGTTATCTCAATGCTTTTCCACATTTGCAGCCCATTTCTTAGCTAGGGTGACCCTTCTGCCGTATCTGCTACGCTTACATACTTTTTCTATCGCGTCACGTGCCTGCAACGTCACCAGGCAGCATGCAATGTCGCGGTGGGCAGTGGTCGTAATGTTTTGGCTTATCAGTGTATCTGGACACCTTTTCGTGGGCAGTAGTATGGGAAGTGTGCATCCATTGTTTTTATGACGGTTTGAACTCTGCTGGAGACATTTTCACCTCCCCCACACACCGTCAGGTGGCTTGCGGAGTATGGATGTAGATGTAGATGTAGATACCTGAATGTCTGTGGAGGAATGACAGCCCATTCTTCCCCAAAAACCGAAACCGAAGAAGGTAGTGATTTTGGGTGCTGGCATCTGGAGCGCATTCGACATTCTAACTCATCATAAAGATTTTCCATCGAGTTCAGGTCGATTATCTGAACAAGTCAGTATGCTTCATGGTTGTTATTGTTCACAAACCACTGCTTCATAGAGATTTCTTTATGACAGGGTGCATTGTCATGCTGATACAATCATCCTCTCTGAAATATTCCTCTACCGTATGCAGTGCACTATGCTGTAAACTGTGTTCAAATCCAGGGGCATTTAGCGCTTTCTTAAGTGCAATAAGGTGACCACACTTTAAACACAAATAAAAGCCCGTACCTTAATACCACCTCTTCACTACTTCAGCGTTGGCACCACATATGATGGCATTTGTCAAACCCAGTTTTTTTCCATTCCCTTGCCACAGGATACACCGTGATTCATCACACCGAATCACTCGTTTCCAGGCATCCACTATACAGGGGCATCGCTCTTCACATCATTTCAAGCGTCGGTTAGCAGTGACTACAGTAATGTGTGGTTTTTGTGGACCTGTCCCATTATTTTTGTTTTCCGACGTAGAATCACTGATGTAGCGGAATTGCTGGCAGTGCTTTGTAATTCACGAGTGAGTCCTTACGACGATTTCATGCGTTTTTGTTGAACCACTCTTCGCAATGATCGACAGTCTTTGTCCATCAGTACACAGGTCTACCTGGTCTTGGTTTAGCTGTGATTGTTCCTTCACGTTTCCACTTCAGTCACCTCACCAACAGTCGACTTGGACAGCTTTCGAAGGGCTGAAATGTCCCCGATGAATTTGATACTCAGGTGACAACCGATGACTAGTCCAAGTTTGAAGTCACTGATCCCTCCTGAGCGACCCATTCTGCTGCTATTTTATTCGCTACAGAGCCAGTTTCGCGCCATTTGCCACAAAGTTTTGCACTGCAGACTTTGATCGAAGTTTTTCCAAAACACTTCCAGTCTTAAACTCCTGAGTATTCAGTTCCGCACACTATTCCACGAAATGTGTTTCACGTAACACAATCAGTATGCGCCATTTTATCGTGAGCACCATTTTGTGTTGCACTGAACTGGCCACTAAACATGTCTGCTCCTCTCACTCACTCTAGTGTAATGACACAGCGAAATACTCGGGACAGAGCGAGTGGGAGATGCGCACGCCCGCACATATGACAGCAGCTGATTGGTGCATCAAAATCATGGTTTCCAGCGGTTTCTGGGAAAGGCAGTTCTCCTGTACATTAAAAAGTGGGAATTCCGCGCAGTCTTACAAATATTTTGCTGGCCATTTTTTATGTACAGAATGTTTCAAAGTCTTTGCATCAAATGTCAAGGGATGATATATCAAGCCATGGGCAACAATTTTTCTTCGAGACAAAATATTCACAGAAGCTTCTCGGCGACGCTAGGCGCCCTTTAGGTTTCGCCGCCACTTGGACGACGAAATTTCACCTAACTAGCATAGGTTAATAACCAGGTGTGCTGCACACAACCTACCCCAGTGAGTTGATAGAGTAACCTTGAACAAGAAAATCTTAAGAATCGGCGTCTCTAAGCGGAGAAAGATATTTTACAAGCGAATCAGGAACACTAATTTTGCTGGGCCTCCCCGGAGAAGATAACTTGGTTATCGGCAATACACAAAACATATGCACACCGCAGAGCGCCTATACCCCGTAGTCTCTCAGGAGCATAGTCAGTACCAAAGGAGAAAGTTTGTTCCCCGCGGTGCTATCTATCGCATTTAGATGTTTCAAAAGCAAGCACACGCACACACACACACACACACACACACACACACACACACACGCACAACTGCCCCTACCAATAGGAGTTGTGCAACCCGCAACGCATTCACATTCTAAAATGGTTCAAATGGCTCTGAGCACTATGGGACTCAACTGCAGTGGTCATAAGTCCCCTATAACTTAGAACTACTTAAACCTAACTAACCTAAGGACATCACACACATCCATCCCCGAGGCAGGATTCGAACCTGCGACCGTAGCGGTCGTGCGGTTCCAGACTGTAGCGCCTTTAACCGCTCGGCCACTCCGGCCGGCATTCACATTCTCTAATTTACTACTGGAAACTATTAGTCCTAAAATAGAAAAAAAACAAACAGGATCGTTTTGTAGGAAACTTGATGTAGTTAAATTTTGTACTGTGATACGTTTTCGCTGGAAGCCACGGTTTTCGAGTTATTCAAGACAGACGTGTTTGAAGGTCACTCTTGCACGTTTTTCTTGAATAATTCAAAAACTACGGCCTTTTACGAAAAAGTATCTCAGCATAAAACGTAACTACAGTAAATCTCTTACAAAAGTAACCTGTTCAGTTTTTCTATAAGCCCAATAGTTTGCGTGCAGCGAGGGAGAGTGCATGAAAATGTTGCTTGTGGTATCTGAATATATATGGTTGAGAAAAACGACGTAATATAATGATACAACAGGGTAGGGGCCTTCGAAGTGAACAAAATTACCCAGGTAACTGCAGGACTATATTGCAGCATTGTGGAGCTATCGCCATAAATGGCAAAAAATCAGCGAAGATCCTGCGGAAGTGTGTTCATTTATAACAACTAGCCGCGGATTATACCTTTTATGCTAAAAAATGCAGTTACTAATTAAATTCGAAAAAAATACCATTCCAAGGCTCGTTACATTATATATGGATTTTCTCTGATGTTTACTGGGTAAAGATTGAGTGTCAAACCGTCTACGCTGAAAGTACCGTAAGGAAATTAATTGGTTGAGGTAATAAGCAGCAGTTAACTCGGATTAAACCGCATTGGCAAATACGCCCAAACACGTTCACTTAGTGGACAAAGTTCCATGCGCTCGTCGCTGGATAGCTGTCGTTTTATAGCGTGGCTGCACAACGATGCGTTTCTGATCGGTGTTTATGAGGAAAATTTTGCTATATTCGACGTCCGCCACCCTGCTCTGACCTTGTTATCAGATTTTTTTTCATTGTCCTGCACACGGGGTGCGTCACAAGCGATGCTGATTATTACAAGGATCGTTTGTTGCCATTCACAACCAGTCAAGAACATTATTCACTCCTGGACTAACTGTCCACTGCCGGCCGGGGTGGCCGAGCGGTTCTAGGCGCTTCAGTCAGGAACCGCGCGACTGCTGCGGTCGCAGGTTCGAATCCTGCCTCGGGCATGGATGTGTGTGATGTGCTTAGGTTAGTTAGGTTTAAGTAGTTCTAAGTTCTAGGGGACTGATGACCTCAGATGTTAAGTCCCATAGTGCTCAGAGCCATTTGAACCGTAACCCCGCACAAAATCGCTCTGTCGATGTCATTGCCGATGGAGCATTTGCTCAGTATGCACTCTTCGCAATTATCTTCTTTGCTTCAATGTTACCACTCGTTTATTCTTTCAAAACGAAATCTCGTTGACAGAACTTTTTTGTGAGTATGCTTACCGAAAGCTGAGTGTTTCACAGAGTTGAAAAGCCTTGATATGACAGAATGAAAGAGAGTTGTAATGTCAAATAGTAGCTGCCAGGTGAGCCATGAGGTGAATCTAAAGAACTCAGCCAGCAAGGGCACTCCAAAAGAAGGTAGTCTGCATCCGAACCACTTTCTGACACACAGTTTCACTCTGTCAGGAAGTTTCAATTCTTTGTCCTGCCCGTAATATTGCAGAAATTTCTCGCTAATAAGAAGTTTATAATATTGTCCAAGGAGTACTTATTGTGAGTACTTTGTTTCTTCTTTTCTCTCGAGCAGACACTCGAAATAACTCGTCAACGCATTCGTTCTCCCGTAATTTCACAAACGATTCATAGACAGATAACCTTCATTCAGAAAATGTCGTTATTGTAAAACACAACTAGCATTTCACTCTCTGGAAGTAACGAGTGCAATCGAAAACGGATGTCACATCGATCCCAGATATTTAGATATTCGGAAGGCTTTTGATACCGTTCCTGACAAGCGACTTCTAGCCAGATTGGGTGTCTACGAAATATAGTCTCAGTTGTGCAACTGGATTCGTGATTTCCTGTCAAAGTCCGCAGTTCGTAGCAATAGCTGGAAAGGCATCGAGTAAAACTGAAGTAATATTTTGCCTTCCCCAAGGACGTGTTATAGGTGCTCTGCTGTTCCTGATCTACATAAACGATTTAGGAGACAATCTGAGCAGACGATGCTGTCATTTCCCATCTAATAATTTCGTCGACAGATCAAAACCAATTGCAAAATGATTTAGGCAAAGAGCTGGGAATTTCGCAAAAATTTTAACCTGGTACTGGAGAGAGCCCTGAGAAAGGTAGCAAGCCTAGAGACAGGAATACAGCTGGGAACAAGGATCAACATCCTGGTCTATGCGTATGATATAGTTTCAATAGCAGGGAAAGACCTGGTTCAGATGACAAGAACATTAATGGAAGAGGCAATGAGAGCAGGACTGAAGTTGAATAAAGATAAGACAAAATACCTCGTAGTTACCAGAGAAAATGATGACAGACCCCTGAAGGTGGAGGACAAAGTCTTTGAAAGGGTAAAAGAGTTTAAATATCTTGGGGCTATACTCAGTGAAAGGAACGAGATAGACCAGGAAATTACAGCACGAATACCAGCAGAAAACAGGGCAAGGTTTGCTCTGGGAAAGCTGTTAAAGTCCCGGCTTCCAACGAGATCCTCAAAGACCAATATCTACAAGACAATAATATAACCTGTAGTCTAATATGGAGCAGAGACCTGGACCATCACCCAAAAGATGGAAAGAAAACTCCTGACATTTGGGAATGACATCCTCAGACAGATTTTTGGGCCAGTGAAGGACGGAGATGAATGGAGGAAAAGAAAGAACTGTGAATTGCAGGATCTGTATAAGTCGATGGACATCGTGGCAGTGATCAAAGAAAGAAGACTGAAGTGGTGTGGACACGTTATGCGTCGAGAATGCCAGATCATCAGGCAGGTAGTGGAGGAAGATATTAGAGGCAAAAGACCACTGGGATGACCACGACTCCGATGGAGAAATAGCTTGAAGGTGGTTCGATGATTCCCATGCCAGCCACTTAATTATGACTTCCAGAGTAATCATGTAGGTGTAAATGTAGATCAGCGACTTACTCGACTTACAAATCCTAGACGCACGTTACATCGCCTTTTCTGCCGGTGTTGTCACTCCTTTCTCACCAACATTGAATGTAAGACCAGTCACGCATGTCCGTGAGACATTTTGTGGGGTCAGTGCACATGCCTGTACCACTAGAAAACAACGTACACTCGGAGCGAGGCGGCGCGAAGCTAAGACACCGAGTTCCAAACCATACCAGTTTGGTGTTTCTGCAGTTTTCTCAAACCGTTTAAGACAAATTCTGAGCGATATCTTTCCATAATCAAAGCTTTTGATCCATATATAATGACCTATCGATGGACAGGGCCTTAAACCCTGATCTTCCGTTTTTAACAACGTACATTTCTCTGGACTAGAAGCTGTAGCTAGTCAAGTGATCAAATCAGTTCTCTCTCTGTCTAGGATACCGGATGCTTTGTCAAGTAATAGAGTGCTACTGACGAAACTAAATGAAGGAAGAAGATGAAAAACGGTGCCAATATGTAGTCATCTCATCTCCATTATCACTACGGACCACTGAAAATGTTGACACCTGAGAACGGATCACCATAAACAGTGTCACACGTCTTTAATCCAAGAGGCAGTTCAGTGAGGTATGGCAGTCTCGTGACCAAGGCTCTAATCCACCGCTCTTGCCCCTGGCCAGAAAACTCTGCTTTTCATATTTTTCACCTCCAGGATTCGAATAGGCTACCTTTTGTAATGGCAACCCCCGTTCTAACGAGCGTTACCGACAATGATGACATGAAGTCCGGTCTGCAAACATGCGATAGGACCACTTGTCTTTTTGCGTAGGTAGTACGGATGGGGGCCTTGACCAGTTATGAAGTGTGCCACCTGCTCGACGCTGCTCCGGTACACGACGTTAGTAGGTCATGGACCGTCTTTCCAGGCCGTGCCTCGTCATTAATTTCTGCAGAGTAAGCTGGCTCAAGTTCTGTCAGAGTCGGGAGGCGCGGTGTTCCAATACTCCGGCGCTCGACCACACTTATACGTTCCACAGTTTCCTAAATCTATCTGTGAAAATTGCTACATGTTACCTTTGTATAGGGGCACGATCGACTTCCTTTCCATCTGAGCAAGCCCTTCATCTCTAATAACTACGCCGTCATCAGGAAGTTAAACCCAAGCCTTCGTTCTGGTACCTCGAGCCGTCCTTTAACAGCAACCGACAAGGGGTGGAGTAGTGATAAGATTCACATCAGGGAGCACGTCGGTTCGGATCAGCATCTTGCCATCCTGATTTAGGTTTTCCGTGATTTCCCTAATTCATTTAAGGCGAATGCCGCGATAGCTCGTGAGAAAGGGCACGGTCGATTTTCTTTCTCATCTTTCTCCACTTAGAGCTAGTGCTCCGTTTCTAATGACCTCGCTGTCGATGGGACGTAAACCATAATCTCCTTTCCTTCCTTTCTGACTGTTGGAAATTTACTACATTTTTCCCCTCTGCTCTGTTCACCACGAGTGGTGACAAAGTTTCGCGCAACCGTCGTCCATTTGCTCTAGCCACTTTGCGGTGAACACAGTTTTGCTACGCGAAGTAAATATCGCGGTCGTGGAAGGAAACATTAAGTGACGCACCTGGCTCAACCTCATGCAATCCGGAAATTGTTAAATAATGTGTTAAATAACGTTAATAATCCAGAATGAGATTTTCACTCTGCAGCGGAGTGTGCGCTGATATGAAACTTCCTGACAGATTAAAACTGTGTGCCGGACCGAGAGTCGAAGGCGGGACCCGAGTTCGAGTCTCGGTCCAGCACACAGTTTTAATCTGTCAGGAAGTTTCATATCAGCGCACACTCCGCTGCAGAGTGAAAATCTCATTCTGGAAACATCTCCCAGGATGTGGCTAAGCCATGTCTCCGCAATATCCTTTCTTTCAGGAGTGCTAGTTCTGCAAGGTTCGCAGGAGAGCATCTGTAAAGTTTGGAAGGTAGGAGACGAGGTACTGGCAGAAGTAAAGCTGTGAGACCGGGGCGTGAGTCGTGCTTGGGTGGCTCAGTTGGTGGAGCAGTTGCCCGCGAAAGGCAAAGGTCCCGAGTTCGAGTCTCGGTTCGGCACACAGTTTTAATCTGTCAGGAAGTTCCAATGTTAATAATGGTCATCAGCCTCGTTTGGACTCTCTAGATACGGCTAAATAGTCACAACGCCTACACCATCGATCTGAATGCCCTGTAGCAATCTGACTGCACTCGAATAGAACGAGAGCCAACCAGAAATCGATAAACCGTGAACACTGACTATTTAACATCTAAATCATTTCCTTGCAATGTCTCCTGATTCTCTTAGAAGTAAAATTTCTGGATAAGAACTAAAACGTACGAAAATCAGTCACTCAAAATCGAACACTTCAGTTTCCACGGAAACAATACGCTTCGTTTCCGTTTCAACAAACCTCTCTTAATCCGTTCATTCGACCAACATCTCCTCCATTCTGCGACTAGTTCTACAATCTATCATAAGAACTCAGTCGCCTTCGAAAACTGAAAGAGCCGATACAAGTGTACATATACCAAATTTTATGAAAATGTGGTTCACGATAGTGCTGCAGGCTTTAAATTTGCTTTATTCAACCCTATCTTAACTTCCATTTTAAAGAAATTAGAAATTGATCACTGCATTTTGCGCCCCCATAGAACGTATTGAACGTCCCGCAAAACTGCGCACAACGTTTATAAAAGCTTCTAAAAATAGTTGAAGTGTTTAGACTATGGTAGAGATTAATTGGCTTTAGCCTCAGTAATGATCAGTCTCATTGTTTCATCTCTGTCTACAAGTATATGCACTTTTCTTTCTGGGAGCGTTACATGACAGCATCTCTTGTACTATCGTTTGTTACCCTAATGTCCATAAAAGCTCTGACGTTATACAATATCATGTGACTAACCCTGCAACTCTTAGTTTAATTTTAGAATCGACAACATTTTCCACCTGTACTGTTATTAAATGTATTTATTCATGATCGCGATTTCGGTCTCTTACTCCACAGTCAAATGAAAACTCACAATGATGTTCCTCAATGCATAATCGTTCCTTTTACGAGGACGCTCTCCACGTGGTTACCATGTTTACTATTCCACGTGCATAATAAAACAGGAGTCTTCGTCATTCATACAAGGTGATTTTGCTAAGCAGGGAACGATCCACGAAAGAACGGGAGGCAAGAAAGGTCATTTGGACATATGGCCGGAAATGTGTTCCAAGGAAGGTTCCCCCACTTGAAGCTGGAGATAAAGTTACTTTGACAGTGTAGCATCAATGATTGGAAACACACACGAGAACACAACAGGCATGTGGTAATGCTCTCTCCGTGCCATTATTTTAGCAGCAGACTCAACAAGACAGTGAGTTGGAGCACCATCCGGCAGGAGCCACAGCATTACCCATTGTACGTCTTCCAGAAGGGGAGGGAGGGTCAAACGCAGGAAGTGCAGATACACGTCGCCTATGAGGCGTGGGAGAAGTACCTGGTCCTAGAAGCAGTCGCCAATAATCCTCATCCACACACTGATGCTGTACCGGTGTCGATGGTTCGATGTTACCATTCGTGGGAAATCTCCGTTGCTCACAAGTAGTTGTTGTGAATGTTGGTTGTACCATCCCCTCGTAAACGTAGTCTCATCTGTGAATAGGATGGATGATAGAAATCCCATCACCTGTGCCACGAACCAGCGACAAAACAGTCGCCACTGAGGCTAGTCCGTACGTAATAAGACCAGTGATACGTTAGCGGCAGCTGTCGTGGATAGTGTTTCTCACGGACGTCTAGCTTATCCCAAGCTGGCAGGCCACCTCCCTGGTGCTGATACTGGACTACAATCGAAGTACTGTTATCTCCAGCCTTGTGGATGTACCTCCTATGGAACGAAAAATGGTTCAAATGGCTCTGAGCACTATGGGACTCAACTGCAGTGGTCATCAGTCCCCTAGAACTTAGAACTACTTAAACCTAACTAACCTAATGACATCACACACATCCATGCCCGATGCAGGATTCGAACCTGCGGCCGTAGCGGTCGCGCGGTTCCAGACTGTAGCGCCTAGAACCGTTCGGCCACCTCGGCCGGCTCCTATGGAACGAATTTCCGGCCATTGTCTATCTGACCTTTTTTGTTAAACATCTCTTGCAGTTTGTCCCCATTCTGTAACATCACCCTATATAAAATAACGTAGCACTTCATGTAATATTTATTATGAAAGTCATGAGTTATTATGTACATAGAATATGTAAACATGTGTGACACGAGGACAGTGCCTTCTTAAAATAAACTATCTTATATCCATTGACGCACCTCATAGTGAGCTGTCACTTGAGAATAGGATATTTAATAATATAATAGTCCAGGTGGATTTTTTTCCCTTTATTGTATGATGAAAAGAGAAATAGCCAAGATCGCATAAATTATTATTTATTTTCGACAACAGGTTTCGATAGACTTAACTGTCATCTTCTGGACATCAAAAAAGACCAGAAGATGACAGAAAAGTCTGTTCAAAAAGGTTGTCAAAAATGAAGAAGAATTTATGCGCTCTTGGCTATATAAAGCCTTTTACCAAGCAAAACAGATCGCTCCTTCTAATCTCTCATCATGAGAAAATTCAATCATTTCTAAACATATACACACAATCTCAAGAGCGTATTGGGTTTATAGCTCTACGTTAAGGTTTCACAGCCAGTCAGAAGCTCCTACAGACACATTTTGAAGGGCTTTTATTGTACCTTTTAATGATTTGAGTTACCATTCACATGTTATGTGATGTACTGTTTGCTGCTCTTCACCGCAGTCACATTCAGGACTTCCACCCCCATTGGTGCAGCTATGTTCCACATCCGCCACGACCAATTCCGATCCGATTCAGTATGCACGAGTGCCATCAGGGTGGAAAGAAACCTGCTGATCATTTCCTCGATAGGGTAGATGAAAACTGGCTGATTGCTCCCAGGGAGTTTTGATTAGTTGCAGCCGGCCGTGGTGGCCGAGCAGTTCTAGGCACTTCAGTCCGGAACCACGCGGTTGCTACGGTCGCAGGCTCGAATCCTGCCTCTGACATGGATGTGTGTGATGTCCTTAGGTTAGTTAGGTTTATGTAGTTCTAAGTTTAGGGGACTGATAACCTCAGCTGTTAAGTCCCATAGTGCTTAGAGCCATTTGATTAATTGGTGTTGCTTCATGGAAGATTGCTCATGCCATTGATTGTTACAGGCTTCTTACATGTTGAAGTTATTGTCCTGAAAGCTTAGTGCTGTGTGCCACGATGGTTTTCTAACCCTCAGTTGCTGATATTCTGATAACTAAATTTCTGAATGAATTGGTAATTCTCGACTTTGTCATTCTTGTCCACATAAACGGATGGTGGTGGAATATTACTGAGGACTGGTAGCCAGTGCGTGTTTGTGGAACGACTACACTCTATGATTAGGCGTGATACTTGATTGAGTTGTGTGTCAGTTGTTTCAATGTGGGAACTGTTTAGCCAGACGGAACAGCAGTATTCTGTAACGAGAGAACTTGAGGACTCAGGACTGTTGCAGTGGCTACTTGAGAAGTTTATGGTTCTGAGTTCTGATTTTAGTTGCCACTATCCGGAGCTGAATTTTTATGTGAAAGACCCGTCTAGGGCCACACCTAGGTATTCTGGAGTGCTGCAGTGTTGGAGACTCTGATCTTTAAATGTGATATTAGGTTTGTATTTTGATTGTTTATTCAGTAGGTGGCAAGTTGATGGTCTTTTATAATGCGGTTGGAGTGAGTTATGCTTGAAGTATTCATCCAACGTCTTCAGGTTTGATATTAGTGTTGCCTCAGAGTCTCTAAAGACTTGATCCTGAGCGATCAGAGTAATATCATCGGCGCCAAAAAATTCCATAGGCATTGTTTTTCCAAGGTCGCATGTACACAAATTAAATGGAAGTGGGGCCAAAATAGATCCTTGTGGGATACCATCATTTATTTTGTGAACTCTGCTTTTAGAGTTCTCTGAGACAACATGGAAGCATGTGCAGGGTGATTGATTCATCTGCTCCTACTGACGTCGTTTTATGCAACCCACACCAAATCTCAATCAGAAATTTTATTCAGACAGACGACAGCCACATAATCGATATAAGTTCTCAGAGATTTGGGAGACTGTTAGCAAACGGAATCACACTGTAGGATAATACAAGTGAGGATTGGCCATGAGTTACACGGTATTTTTAGACCAAGATACATCTTACTTCTGCCATACTTACCAAGTGTCTCCAATCTTTCTTTGTGTAATTAGCAGTGTAGTCATACAGATTGTGGTTGCCTGTAAGTTTATCCATTTATAGCAATATTGCATTATAAAGTGGTTTTTCCACCAGAAACAACGGAATTAATAGGATATATCAAAATGGGAAGTGTGGAAGTGAAAACTTTCCGGTATATAACCCAATGAAAAGATTAATATATGACTCGCTGCGTTCATGTGCTAAAACAGTTAAATAAACAAGATTTGTTTTTAACATATCTTCGTATACTTGACCAGTTATTCTGGAACATTTTGACAATGTGCTTCACATCTCCAGAGCGAAAATACCAACAACACTATTTTGTCATGTGGGATTGCATAAAGAGCAGCTGACTCAACCTGTGTTGTTAAGCATGTTGCCAGTTAGAGTGGTTAGTTTCCAACACGGAAATCGTCGTCACTTCTAAAATATGAAGTATTTAGGACGCAAGTAATCAGGAAACACCGAGGAATGCTGTCAAGATCCAAACATTATCGGCATGGCGAAATCTAATCGCGAATGTTCGTGTCTGTACAGTGGAGATGCTTATCACTCAATGAGGCTTCCGGAAACATCTCGTGCAGACGTGCATAATCGGAAATTGTCGTCGCTGCTTCGATATCTAGAATTCCATTCCAACCCCGACTGTCTTTCGGATCGGATAGTTTATTGATGTTCCTCCGTGCCCGTAAACGATACATTACACCATTACTTTCAGTCGCCTGTGACTCATATACGTAGAAGCTTCCTGCTATGCAAGTCAACAAGGATCATTTGGAGGGTGACTAAGAATGATTCAGCAGAGTGGTTTGCCAAGCCTTCGTCGACGCGCTCGACCATCTGGTGGCTGCATAGGTGGAGCAAGAGCCGTGAGCAGCGGCCGTGGTCGCGAGCACGTCCCACGGCGCGCCTACACGCCACTTGTATGCGGCCGGCGTCGCCTGCAGCCATTATCTTGTTGACCAATACTTAGAAATCACCTAAGTGGCTCGCGTTTATTAGGCGAAGCGCCGCCGCATCAACGGTGACGTTCATCCGGACAGTCACCTCCGGCCCGTCGTCTCCACCACCGCGAAATGGAGCACCGGCTATTATTGCTACTTGTGCGGTGAGGCTGTTATGGAACTCATTTCTCGTCAATCCTCGGTCGGTACTGTCAGACGGCTGGGCCAGTCCGCGGACAGACCAGCTCTGTGGGCCCCTTCAACAACGGAATCGTGGTATTGTTGTTCTACATCTACATCTACATTCATACTCCGCAAGCCACCTGACGCTGTGTGGCAGAGGGTACCTAGAGTACCTCTATCGGTTCTCCCCTCTATTCCAGTCTCGTATCGTTCATGGAAAGAAAGATTGTCGGTATGCCTCTGTGTGGGCTCTAATCCCTCTGATTTTATCCTCATGGTCTCTTCGCGAGATATACCTAGGAGGGAGCAATATACTGCTTGACTTCTCGGTGAAGGTATGTTATCGAAACTTCAAAAAAAGCCCGTACCGAGCTACTGAGCGTCTCTCCTGCAAAGTCTTCCACTGGAGTTTATCTATCATCTCCGTAACGCTTTCGCGATTATTAAATGACCCTCTAACGAAGGGCGCTGCTCTCCGTTGGATCTTCTCTACCTCTTCTATCAACCCTAGCTGGTACGAATCCCACACTGGTGGGCAATATTCAAACAGTGGGCGAACAAGTGTGCTGTAACCTACTTCCTTTGTTTTCGGATTGCATTTCAAAAATGGCTCTGAGCACTATGGGACTCAACTGCTGAGGTCATTAGTCCCCTAGAACTTAGAACTAGTTAAACCTAACTAACCTAAGGACATCACAAACATCCATGCCCGAGGCAGGATTCGAACCTGCGACCGTAGCGGTCTTGCGGTTCCAGACTGCAGCGCCTTTAACCGCACGGCCACTTCGGCCGGCGGATTGCATTTCCGTAGGATTCTTTCTTTCTATGTATTCGCAGCTCATTACACTTGCCTACATTGAGATTCAATTGCCATTCCCTGCACCATGCGTCAATTCGTTGCAGATCCTCCTGCATTTCAGTACATTTTTCCATTGTTACAACCTCTCTATATATAGGGGACTAATGACCATAGATGTTAAGTCCCATAGTGCTCAGAGCCATTTGAACCTCTCTATATACCACAGTATCATCCACAAAAAGCCTCACTGAACTTCCGATGTTATCCACAAGGTCATTTATGTATATTGTGAATAGCAACGGTCCTGTGACACTCCCCTGCGGCAGACCTGAAATCACTCTTACTTCGGAAGACTTCTCTCCATTGAGAAAGACATGCTGCGTTCGGTTATCTAGGAACTCTTCAATCCAATCACACAGTTGGTCTGATAGTCCATATGCTCTTACTTTGTTCATTAAACGACTGTGGGGAACTGTATCGAACGCCTTACGGAAGTGAAGAAACAGGGCATCTACCAGGGAACCCGTGTCTATGGCCGTCCGAGTCTCGTGGACGAATAGCGCGAGCTGGGTTTCACACGATCGTCTTTTTCGAAACCCATGCTGATTCCTACAGAGTAGATTTCTAGTCTCCAGAAAAGTCATTATACTCGGCCGGCCGCGGTGGTCTCGCGGTTGTAGGCGCGCAGTCCGGAACCGTGCGACTGCTATGGTCGCAGGTTCGAATCCTGCCTCGGGCATGGATGTGTGTGATGTCCTTAGGTTAGTTAGGTTTAAATAGTTCTAAGTTCTAGGGGACTGATGACCACAGCAGTTGAGTCCCATAGTGCTCAGAGCCATTATACTCGAACATAATAGGTGTTCCAAAATTCTACAACTGATTGACGTTAGAGATATAGGTCTATAGTTCTGCACATCTGTTCGACGTCCCTTCTTGAAAACGGACAAATGATATATGAACAAATGATATATGGTTCAAAGTTAAGAAAAACAAATGTAGAAGCATGACATTGGTTTTCTCTGTCGCTATTTCTTCCCAGTGCAGCTGGTTGGGCTTAGGTGTAATGCTGTGGTCACAAATACAAATTTTTATCTCCTGCGGTGGAGGTAAGGTGTGAAGCCTTATCGAGTTTTAATTGCGAATCAACGAACGTTATATAATTATTTCGGGACAGCAAGAGATGATTAATAGTCTGAAACTGCAATGATTTACCTCCTGATTCTCCCACTGTGTCTACAGCAGGAGGAACCGAAGTGGAAGAGCCTGTCTAGCGTTTGCATATTATAAAGCCATAGTAATTCAAGATTGTCAAACATCGACAGAACAGATTAATGTGTTGAAAGGAGTAGCAAAACAAACTTGCTTGAAAATATATTTTGAGAACACGATAGTATTGTCAGATAACAGGGACAATTCATCCCAGTATAACACAGGTATAGAACAATAAACCGTGTGAATAGTTCCGAATACTTGGGCGAATAAATTTAAGCCATTTGACTTAATAAAGAAGCCTTGAAAGCAAGAGTCAGAAAAATAGAAACAATTTTCCCATCCACATGATACATTTCAAGGAAAAAGTTTTTTTCCCATAAATAGCATAATTCATCATTATAACTCTGTCATAAAGCCAGTGATTCTGCATGTATTCGAGTGAGTCATCCTCATTGAGAGATATATACTAGCGGAATTATAGCGAAAAGAGAGAAATATTTTACAGATTATTCGGTTTTATGACTATGTACGAAGAATGAATGACTCCGAATGGACGAAACGTATCGTAAAAATGTGTGACTGGAACATAAAAACAAGAATAATCTGGTATATGAAAGTCAAAAACAGATCTAGAGAAAATGTGCATACAACCGGAACATACACAAAACCGAAACTTCCACAGAGTAGCTATAGTTACATGCGGCCAACCGAGACGAGAAGTGAACAACCGGTGCCAAATGTTCGGATGAACGCTCTACTAGGCAATGTGAATGGATGAAAACATCTGTTTTAAGCAACGTTACAATGAACTAAAGCAACTGTCGTAATGATTGTAAGCTTATTGTGGTCTTTAGATGGGCACCAAATTAGTACAGCGTACATCTCCCGAGCGCGGGTCCGTCGCCTTAGCAGTTTGCCACCTCTCTCTGTTTGGTATGACGTAGATGCTTCGGCTTCCTTATGCCTTTCAATCTCTGATAACAGAGAGGACAGCTTATGTGTCAGCTAGTCACGAATACGTCTAGAGAGGTACTGCGAGAAATATTGCTACGTCTGCGTTGCATGTTGCTAAAAGGGTTTAAATTGCGTTGCATACTTTAAGTGTGTTCTTTCACTTTTCAGGGGTCGTCTTGGGTTCTGCAATTCGGAACTTGAGTGATTTCAGGGTATGTTCAATGTCCACTGAGTGACAGTCACCACACATTTTTTGGTCCATACCTGACTAACTTCCTTTTTTTTGCGTTTCGCAACTATTCTTGCATAACTCTGCATTGTGCATGCTGTGTTACTACCTTACGCTCAGCGAACATTTCGTATTCTGTGTGAAGTATGAGTACCAGAACGCACTTTTTCGTTACAGTGTGTGCCGTGGTGCTGAAGGGATCCCACTGCTTCTTCAGATTTGTGTGTTTTGTGTTCCCAGATGGACCACTGATGGTTTTCGTAACGTGCATTGCGTGTAAAGCTTCACTTAATCACAGCTTGGCTCGTTTTGCATTGTGTGACCTAATTTTGATTCCCAAATAATTCTCTCGCTGATCTGTTTCAGTGCCTTGTTACCTCGCTGAACAATCTGGATTCTTTACAGAAGAGACCCAGATGCAGTGGACAGAATGAGATATGAGTCTGGAACATATATCTTTGCCGTTGTAGAGCTAATACACCTGGCCGCGTCGGGCTCTATCTGTTTCGCGTGAATCTTACCTTATGAAGTTCTCGCACAAAACTTTATCAAACATGAAGACTTTTAGTTAAGTGAAGAACTTCGTATTTAATTTGTGGTTAAAACTGCATATTGTGTTGCCATTTATAACAAAATATGAAGAAGTCAAAAATACAGATAGTCTCCAATATACTCGTGGAATAATTATTTACTTCTCACAGTATCAGATTTCTGTAATACCTTACAGCAAATTAACTTACGCAAATAGAAACAAATGAACTTAAATAACAATGAACAGATTTAAATATGGAATCATATCGCGTGCGCCGATGAGCGTTTCAGCATGGCCGCTAAATAGGCCGCAATGATACTATATGGGAGATAATGGGTTCTCTGTGCGTCCTGAAAGTGAACTGTAAACGAGAAAACTGTTTGGAATACCTCGTTAATAAAAGGGTCCTAACTAATTTTGTTTATAATTCGTGTTTTAGTTACGGGGGATGAAAAAAACACTACTTCCAGCTACTTCTATTCCGAATCATACCTTTGGAATTGAAATCTAGCAAAACTTGTATAATCATGTAAATCAAAAAACGCGTTTCCATATTATTATAAATTATAATTACCCTTTCTTTTTGCTATATTGGGTCCATGGTGTTTGTGGTTTGGTAACGTTTTCTCTAGAAAGTTCACGGATGATAAATGAACAGAATTTCGCATCCTTCAGTTACCACGTCCATGAACTTAGAGAATACGGATAGAGAAAAGAAATTAGTCCTGGAATTCAACCAGACGCAGCTGGGTCTGTGGTTAACGCACTGAACTCGATTTAGGAAGAGAATGCTTCATTTCTCACTTTGGAAATGCTGTGGTTTCCCTACATCACCTCTGGGGAATTGAAAAATATTCCCCCCTGAAGACCATGACCTGTTCCATGTACCATCCTTCATCTAGTTACATTTCAATATGTAATGACTCCAGTGTTGGAGAGACGTTAAACTATTTCCTTCCTCTTTCAGAAGGCAACCAGCTGTGTTCAGCCTATTTACCTCATTTTTATCTGCAAATCTCGAGCTTGCAAGTGTTCTTTCAAACAGGGAATTGACAGATGAGACAAAAACTTGGATTATAGGGTGAAAGATCCAGCATGTAAGAGCCGGCCGTGGTGGCCGAGCGGTTCTAGGCGCTACAGTCTGGAACCGCGCGACCGCTACGGTCGCAGGTTCGAATCCTGCCTCGGGCATGGATGTGTGTGATGTCCTTAGGTTAGTTAGGTTTAAGTAGTTCTAAGTTATAGGGGACTGATGACCTCAGAAGTTAAGTCCCATTGTGCTCAAAGCCGTTTGAACCGCTGTGAACCAGCATGTAAGATTTAGAGCGCTAAGGTGCACTAGCATATGAGAGTCTGTTAAGAAGTGGTACGTGGAACGATGTCTACCTTAACTCCCAGAAGTGTTTAAAGCCTAGACCGACACCCGAGAGCTGATTCTTCCATATCGGCAACGCTTTAGTACATAGATCAAAAATAAGTACTCTTCATTTACCTGTAGTAAGCTTCTAAGTACTTATTCACCTTTCTTGCAATCCTTATCTTCACACATGTTACTTTTCCTTATTTTCACAAGTGAAGACTCGATTTCTGATGAAATATTTCTGCAGATGTGCGTCTATTGGGGGAAGAGGGGGAGGAATGCGAGTGACTGTTAAAAACAGACTTCGTAAACCATTTGCTATCTGTTTTTGAATAATGACGTACAATAAGGGTATAGCAAATTCCTTCAAACTACTGTTGCATTTCCACTTAGAGCAACGAGAATCACCAGCCATGCCAACGAGTGAGTGAAATGTATACTCTTGCAGTTATTAAATTCGTCCCTTAAACGTAGCTAATTCACAGTCACCGGTAATTCTGAAATGTCACACGTTTCCACAGGACCACATGGTCTACCATAATTAGCCAACGCAATAAGTATACATAATTATATTTAACAATGTCTGGAGAAACATACAATGGTGATGATCTTGCAGCTGCACAAAATTTATGAAATTTTTTCGCAACTGCGGAATTCAGTTGACATTATCTGCATTAAATATGAAGCTATTACCTACTGGTGACACATGAAACTTTGTGCCGGACCGGAACTCAAACCTGCATTTCCCGCTCGAGATAATAAATAGTATCTTCATACCTAATGCAGCTAATGTCAAAAAGGTTCAGAAATTGCCAATAAATTTCGTAAGTATACTTAGGTTGGTCCACACACGACACGACCCACCGCCTAGCATTTATTTGTATGAGTTGTGACTTACGAAGTGCTCCCCATTTCGCCAATAACACTGGGTGGACGGCTTCCAAAGCGACTTCAGTGTCTCCTGCACGCAGTGCCTTTGGGGTCCTGTGGCCATCTATCAGAAGTTGTTGTTGTTGTTGTTGTTGTTGTTGTAGCTTACAACAGTGGTGTCCGTGAGTCTGATGTAGGTAGAATGCTTTAGTTGTACATTACTAGCCATTAAAATTGCTACACCAAGAAGAAATGCAGATGATAAACGGACATTCATTGTACAAATATATTACACTAGAACTGACATGTGATTACATTTTCACGCAATTGGGGTGCATAGATCATGAGAAATCAGTCCCCAGAACAATCACCTCTGGCCATCATATAGGCCTTGATACGCCTGGGCATTGAGTCAAACAGACCTTGGATGGTGTGTACAGGTACAGCTGCCCATACTGCTTCAAAACGATACCACAGTTCATCAAAAGTAGTGACTGGCGTATTGTGACCAGCCAGTTGCTCGGCCACCATTGACCAGACGTATTCAGTTGGTGAGAGATCTGGAGAATGTGTTGGCTAGGGCAGCAGCCGAACATTTTCTGTATCCAGAAAGTCCTGTACAGGACCTGCAACATGCGGTGGTGCATTATCCTGCTGAAATGTAGGGTTTCGCAGGGATCGAATGAAGGGTAGAGCCACGGGTCATAACACATCTGAAATGTAGCGTCCGCTGTTCAAAGTGCCGTCAATGTGAACAAGAGGTGACAGACGTGTAACCAATGGCACCCCATACCATCACGCCGGGTGATACTACAGTATGGCGATGACGAATACACGATTCCAATGTGCGTTCACCGCGATGTCGTCAAACACGGATGCGACCATCATGATGCTGTAAACAGAACCTGGATTCATCCGAAAACATGACGTTTTGCCATTCGTGCACCCAGGTTCATCGTTGAGTACACCATCGCAGGCGCTCATGTCTGTGATGCAGCGTCAAGGGTAACCACAGCCATGGTCTCCGAGCTCTTAGTCCATGGTGCTGCAAACGTCGTCGAACTGTTCGTGCAGATGGTTGTTGTCTTGCAAACGTCCCCATCTGTTTGTTGACTCAGGTATCGAGACGTGGCTGCACGATCCGTTACAGCCATGCGGATAAGATGCCCGTCATCTCGACTGCTAGTGATACGAGGCCGTTGGGACCCAGCACGGCGTTCCGTATTACCCTCCTGAACCCTCCGATTCCATATTCTGCTGACAGTCATTGGATCTCGACCAACGCGAGCAGCAATGTCGCGATACGATGAACCGCAATCGCGACAGGCTACAATCCGACCTTTATCAAAGTCGGAAACGTGATGGTACGGATTTCTCCTCCTTACACGAGGCATCACAACAACGTTTCAGCCGGCCTGAGTGGCTGAGCGATTCTAGGGGCTACAGTCTGGAACCGCGCGACCGCTACGGTCGCATGTTCGAATACTGCCTCGGGCATGGATGTGTGTGATGTCCTTAGGTTAGTTAGGTTTAAGTAGTTCTAAGTTTTAGGGGACTGATGACCTCAGAAGTTAAGTCCCATAGTGCTCAGAGCCATTTGAACCATTTTTTTTGAACAACGTTTCACCAGGTAACGCCGGTCAACTGCTGTTTGTGTATGAGGAATCGGTTGGAAACTTTCCTCATGTCAGCACGTTGTAGGTGTCGCCACCGGCGCCAATCTTGTGTGAATGCTCTGAAAAGCTAATCATTTGCATATCACAGCATCTTCTTCCTGCCGGTTAAATTTCGCGTCTGTAGCAAGTCATTTTCGTGGTGTAGCAATTTTAATGGCCAGTAGTGTAGATTTGACTAAACTATTACTAAACTGCCTAAGTTCTGGCACAACCTCCTCACCCTCCTCCGCCAAAGACTTGCATTATTTATGTTTCTTTTCTTTATTACTTGCATAATGGAAGTAAATAGCCCTGCAGTTTCAGTACAGTTCAGTAGGGCGCACTGTGATTCCAATCATGAATGTCACCAGATTGTGTACACTGTTCAATTTGTCAAAATGTGTCGAAGTTTCATTTCAGACATAGACAGTTTAAGCATTAACACTTTACAGTTACAAGCGTTGTCATCACAGCGAGTTGCCCACCGGATTGGTGTACATCACGACTTGATTCGAATATTCAGTCACTGTCGTGAGACATGAACTATTGAAGCAATACACTACCTGATCAAAAGCATCCGATCACTTTTTAGTGGACACTATTCCCCGGTTCGATTCCCGGCGGGGTCAGAGATTTTCTCTGCCTCGTGATGACTGGGTGTTGTGTGATGTCCTTAGGTTAGTTAGGTTTAAGTAGTTCTAAGTTCTAGGGGACTGATGACCATAGATGTTAAGTCCTATAGTGCTCAGAGCCATTTGAATTTGAGTGGACACTAATGTGGGGTGCGTCCACTCTTCGCCTTTATGACGGCTCGGACTCTGCTGGCGACACTTTCAGTGATATATCCGGATGTCTGTGAAAGAATGGCAGCACATTCATCATCAGGAGCTGAAATCAGAGAATGTAATTACGTTGGACGCTGGGGTCTGGAGTGAAGTCGACTTTCAGACACATCCATAAGGTGTTCCACTGGATACAGGTCGGGCCTCTGGGCAGGCCTGTCCATTTCAGTAACCAGTAGTCCACGTACCGCTGCTTCACGCATGCTATTTTATGACGCATTGTATTGTACTGCTGATACAATTATCGTACCCGAACTTCAAAAATGGCTCTGAGCACTATGCGACTTAACTTCTGAGGTCATCAGTCGCCTAAAACTTAGAACTAATTAAACCTAACTAACGTAAGGACATCACACACATACATGCCCGAGGCAGGTCTCGAACCTGCGACCGTAGCGGTCGCCCGGTTCCAGACTGCAGCGCCTAGAACCGCACGGCCACTCCGGCGGGCCGTCCCCGAATTGTTCTTCAACTGTACGCAGTACACAATGTCGTAAAATGTATCCATATACTTCGGCATTTAGCGTTTGCTTAAGTCCAATAAAAGGACCACACCCTACCCACCACAAAAAACAACTTCATACCTTAACACCGCCTCCACTATTTCACTGTTGGCACTACACATGATGGCATGTAACGTTTTCCGGCCACTCGACAGACCCAAACCCTTTCATTGGATTGTCACAGGCCGGCCGAAGTGGCCGTGCGTTTAAAGGCGCTGCAGTCTGGAACCGCAAGACCGCTACGGTCGTAGGTTCGAATCCTGCCTCGGGCATGGATGTTTGTGATGTCCTTAGGTTAGTTAGGTTTAACTAGTTCTAAGTTCTAGGGGACTCATGACCTCAGAAGTTGAGTCCCATAGTGCTCGGAGCCATTTGAACCATTTGATTGTCACAGGCTATAGCGTGATTCATCACTCCATATCACTCGCTTCCAGTCTTCCACTGTCCAGTGGCTTCGCCCTTTACGCCATCTGAAGCATCGCTTGGTATTAATTACAGTAATGTTTTTAGCTTATGAGGAGCTAGCCGCGCAGAGTGGCCGCTCGGTTAGAGGCGCCATGTCACTGACTGCGCGACCCCTCCCGCCGGAGGTTCGAGTCCTCCCTCGGGCATGGGTGTGCGTCTGTTGTTCTTAGTATAAGTTAGTTTAAGTAGTGTGTGAGTCTAGGGACCGATGACCTCAGTAGTTTGGTCCCTTAGGAATTCACACACATTT
Source organism: Schistocerca americana (assembly GCF_021461395.2). Classification (NCBI taxonomy): domain Eukaryota; kingdom Metazoa; phylum Arthropoda; class Insecta; order Orthoptera; family Acrididae; genus Schistocerca; species Schistocerca americana. The sequence goes on from NC_060130.1 coordinate 294,987,486, forward strand.
TGAACATTTTTTGAGGAGCTGCTCGACCATTATACCCCCTACTTTTTAACTTCCTACATACTGTGCTCGCGGGCAGCACTATGTAACTCACGAATGATTCCCTACGAAGATTTCATGCATTTCTGCTCAAGCGTCCTCTGGAATGCTCGACGGCCCCTCTCCGTGAGTACATGAGTTCTGCCTGTTCTTGGTATAGCTATAGTTGTTCCTTCACGTTTCCACTAGACAGTCACATCCCCAAAAACCCACTTGGATAGCTCGAATGTTCCCGATGGATTTGTTACTCTGAAGACATCCAATAACTAGTCTACGATCGAAGTCAATAAGCTCTCCTGACTGACCCATTCCTCTGTTACTGCTTCTCTTGTTGTGACTTGGCAAGACAGCCAAGTCACTATGCGAGGATGCCGAAATGCACGCGTTTAAGCTCACACAAACTGGCGTGAGGTCTGGAACAGGACAATGTAATTAATATAGCCAATAAGGTACGTTGCTGCTGGAATACTTAACTTTAATCCATAATTGGTGTACATCGGTCTTGACGGTACATAATTACAATCTCAATATAAACTGGTAATCGCGCCTTGCTAGGTCGTAGCAAGTGACGTAGCTGAAGGCTATGCTAACTATCGTCTCGGCAAATGAGAGCGTATTTGTCAGTGTAGCATCGCTAGCAAAGTCTGCTGTACAACTGGGGCGAGTGCTAGGAAGTCTCTCTAGACCTGCCGTGTGGTGGCGCTCGGTCTGCAATCACTGACAGTGGCGACACGCTGGTCCGACGTATACTACTGGACCGCGGCCGATTTAAAGGCTACCACCTAGCAAGTGTGGTGTCTGGCGGTGACACCACATCTCTACTGACAACACAATATTCCTCACTTTTTATTATGCTTACGGGTCCGTCTCTCGTGATATCCAGTGATCAGTTCCGCATTAGATAGAGATTTCCAGATAATTTTGATCAGATAGTGTGCCTTGTGATGATCGTCACGGTCGACATAACCAGCTGATGACCGCTGCTTATAAATTATGTCATTTACGTACACAGAGATCACTGCAACAGAGCTCTGTTTTTGGAGGGTACTGGATGGAGAGTGTCGACCCACACAGTATACAACCATCTCCGCACGATCAACTTCGCCTTCAGAAGTCCATTACACACAGCAGTGCAAACCTCGCAGCATCATGGTCCACGCAGATGGTTGAGCAAGGGAACACGTCAGGAAAGGCGTCAAATGGTGTCCATATAACAACCTACGTTTTGTCCAAACATTAATCATACCTGACTTTGTGGACTGACATATTCTGATCAGCACGGAAAATAAATGCTGATTACGGAGTTCTACAACAACACCATACAAAATCATGTATTCGAAAACTTTGTGAGCCACACAAAGGGGAAAGCCGAGGAAGAAGAAATATTGAGATTGAAGTGAGAGAAAGGTTCTTTTATTTGGATGTCACTCATAATGAACGCTCTTCGCAATGAGTCCACATTACGGTCTGATAAACTCCAGATACTAGCGCCAGCACTTCAAAACACACTGTCTGACAAAATAAGGGGAAGATACAGGGGAGGAGTAAACGAAATAAAGGTTCACAGTTTGAGAGGGTTCAAAATGGTTCAAATGGCTCTAAGCACTGTGGGACTTAACATCTGAGGTCATCAGTCCCCTAGACTTAGAACTACTTAAACCTAACTAACCTAAGGACATCACACACATCCGCCGGCCGGTATGGCCGAGCGGTTCTAGGCGCTTCAGTCTGGAACCGCGTGAACGCTGCGGTCGCAGGTTCGAATCCTGCCTCGGGCATGGATGTGTGTGATGTCCTTAGGTTAGTTGGGTTTAGGTAGTTCTAGGTTCTAGGGGACTGATGACCACAGATGTTAAGTCCCATAGTGCTCAGAGCCATTTGAACCATTTGATACTGGAACAGGGATGGAGTTGCCACCCGAAGAGGACCCACACATGTTCCATTGAGAGCTTATCGAGGATCTTGCTAGTCACGAGAGTACCTCAGTATTACATTGACAGCTCATAGGCACACGTGCCATCTGTGGACAAGCAGTGGACTGTTGTAAAACGGCGCCGTGATACTGTATTACGAGACGCAACATATGAGGCTGCAGGAAGTCCATGACATACCATTGTGCCGCCAGAGTTCCCTCAATCGCTACCAGCCGTGACGAAAAGTCATAACCGATGGCTCCTCTTAGCATGACGGTAGGAGTAACACTGCTGTGCCTCTCAGAAACTTTGGAAGAATGGGACATCTCCCCAGGAGACGGTCATCCAATTAGTGCAGAAGCGCAATTCCTCGCTGACACAATGCGACGCCATTTATCAGAGCACCACTCGAAACGCAGCCGTTTGTACCGTGCTGTTAACGACAGCCTATATATGGGACGATAAATCCCTGAGCCAACTGCTGCTAGTCTCCTACCAATACTGCAGAGATTCCTTTATTTCTTCTCGGATAGCAAACGCAGATGTGAAGGTTACGATGTGTTTGGTGTACAATACGGTGATTCTTCCTTGTTGTGGTCAGACATAGTCTGCTGAAACCTAGACGAAAAGTATGCCTGTCCTCACGTTTTCATGCAGTCCAACATCGGGCCACAAATCTCTAGACTGCCGAATCGGCCGCCTGGCCAAATGGAGACCAACAATGAGGCCCCTTTCAAATTGTGTTAGGTTACCCTGACACTATCTCACACCAAAAAGCGGCATCACCTTGTCCTTGACAGTCATAATTCGTTATATGACCCTGTTTACGCCTCTTATAATCCCTGCCAGGCCTGTTAACATCACTAAACATGAACAATACTAATGCAATCTGCTGGAAGTTCTACCTGTCACAGACAATAATTTACATATCCGCGGAGTGGCTCTGAGCACTATGGGACTTAACTGCTGAGGTCATTAGTCCCCTAGAACTTAGAACTAGTTAAACCTAACTAACCCAAGGACATCACGCGCATCCATGCCCGAGGCAGGATTCGAACCTGCGACCGTAGCGGTCTCGCGGTTCCAGACTGCAGCGCCTAGAACCGCACGGCCACTTCGGCCGGCCATATCCGTCGATGGTATGTTGGTGTGTACGTACGAAATTACGTTGAATCCAGCCATGGCTGGGTGCTTCACTTTTTTGTCAGGCTGTGTATACATTATAGGCTCTTTAGTAAGCATTAAAAATAAAGTAAATACAAATTTGTTGGTACAAATTGCAAACGAAAAGTAATATTCAGCAAGGTAAGAGGCTGTACAACCATCAGTTTTAACGAGCTGCGTTTTCTAAAGTCCGTCACAGATTTTTCAACCCTTTGGTCCGTCTGCCATCTCAAAAGAAACCTCAGTGCGAAACTGTTTACTGATTCCCAGCTCAACAGCCATTGTAAGCAGTTCGTTCGTAAGACTTCACAGGCTCCCAAACAAGCTGCCACAAAAATAGCGAAACACTACGTACTCTCATGTTGTCAACACGCTGAAAGAAAACAAGCACAACCTCTTTGCATGTTGACACTTGGCAGACACTTCACAGTGTTGTCCTACAGTGGCCTTTCGCAACAAGTATCTACCCAAGTTACAGTTCGGGAACTTTTACTTTCAGCCAGAGCCAGTGTTTATAGTCCACGTATACTGTTCAGCGAGATGCAATTAGAATGTATCGCAGTTTCACGTCATTCTGATCGTTTCCCAGCATTTAGTATTCCACACTACTAATTATTTAGGTTCGTAAGTAATAAAAGGACAGCCGAAAGACGAATGCAAGGAGAGAAAAATAGCGTGGCTGCGGTATCAATAATATTCTCTGTATCAGTTCACCAGATGAAATTATTTCTCTGGACTTTAGTCTATTCGTTAGGCAAGTAAATATGCATGGTGAGACAGTGGCGTTCCATATTTCAGCAACTATGATTTAAGACTTTTTGTGCCACATGGGTTTTTCTGCTTCAAGTAGAGCAAAGAAGATCTCACAATTGTCACATTATTCGTCCATTTATCAGTTCCAGACCGGGACGAGTTACATTAATTGTTCAATTATTCCAACAAGTCCCTTATTTCTTCACGTAAGGTTTGTTCTACGTCATTACTGCGGTTGGGCCAGAGATCAGTAGTAAATGCTTTACCATAATGATGCAGCCTGTACAGTGATAAGAGCTGGCCATATGCCGATAAGTAATCTTTGTTAAGCTATAGTTAGAATAAAGTACATTTTAATCGAGGTAAGGCCATGCGGTTCTAGGCGCTACAGTATGCAACCGAGCGACCGCTACGGTCGCAGGTTCGAATCCTGCCTCGGGCATGGATGTGTGTGATGTCCTTAGGTTAGTTAGGTTTAATTAGTTTTAAGTTCTAGGCGACTGATGACCTCAGAAGTTAAGTCGCAAAGCGCTCAGAGCCATTTAATCGAGGTAAGTCAGAAAATAGTTCATTAAGTCTCTGAAAAAAGTTGCGAATGGAATATATTATGCTACCGAAATAGAGTTCTCCCACTGTAAGTAGCATCAGTATCAGGGTTGGGTTGTTTTGGGGAAGGAGACCAGACAGCGAGGTCATCAGTCTCATCGGATTAGGGAACGACGGGGAAGGAAGTCGGCCGTGCCCTTTGAAAGGAACCGTCCCAGCATTTGCCTGGTGCGATTTAGGGAAATCACGGAAAACCTAAATCAGGATGACCGGACGCGGGATTGAACCGTCGTCCTCCCGAATGCGAGTCCAGTCCTGACAGGTCACTTCAGCTTGGTACAGTTAAGAGAGTCTACTTATAAACGCAAAATAACAAAGAAAATTTTAATTTAAAACTGATACTAATCACTTCTGCGTGCACGTGGTTGGACCGACACACCAACCAGATGGCTAAATACATGGCACCTTAACAGTCAACTACGGTGCAGTTCTCCTCCTGCTTCTGCCAGAGCCTTTAAAAAATTTGCAAATTAAAAATTGAATGGATTTTTAGAACAGGGAATGATTTTGTTGTCAAGATACACTCATAATGCAAAGTCACATCAGCAACAGTAGCAGAAACGAAATCACAAAAGAATGTGGTGATAAGAGCCTCCTTGAAACTCCATTTATGTCGTCAAGTTTTTGAAATGTCCACCATCAACTGCAATACACATTTGCAATCGCTGTTGCAAAGACTTCTAGGCAGAATGAACAGATTCCACCGCTATCATTGGACATACGTGTTAAATCCTCTTGGGTCGTCGCATTGACTTCATCTCTAGTTTACCCCAGACAAAAAAAGTACAATGGCGCCAAACCAGGCGAACGTGTAGATCAACCGATAACGTCTTCACCTTCTACCAAGCGAGGAAGAAAGAGCCGGATGATCTCTTCCCTAGCAACAAGCGGGTTGTGAGCCATGAACCCATCGTGCTGGTGCAACATATAGCAATATATTTCGAATGGTACTTCCTACTGGACAGCCCGTAGTACTTCGGATACTTATCTTTTACTCGTTACGGTTTTTACAGTGAAGTAAGGACCTCTCGAATGTATCTCACGAAATCACTATGCTGGTAAAATCGGAGAAATTCTAGCTTATACTGAGCTTACCGACAGATGCATTTCCTGAGCACCGTTCTCGTATTGAACTGGAAAAGGGTCTGAAGATAAATTCGCTACACCGCACACCGTAACGTGACTTCTGGAGTGTACACTGTACGACCAAAATTATCCGGACAGCTGCTAGTGGCTACTGATATAGTGCATGTCCAACCTTCGCCTTTAACACGGGATCAGGTCTGCTGGGACACTTTTAGTGAGGTGTCTGAATGTCTGTGGCTTCTTCCTCAAGAGCCGGAGGAGGTAATGTTGTCCGATGCTGGGGTCTAGAGTGAAATCGACGTTCAAACTCATCCCAGGTGTTCCATTTCAGGAATCTTACTGTCCACAAACGGCTTGCTCGTAGATGCCGCTTTATTACAGGGAGCGTGCTGGTACAAACAATCATCATCTCCGAACCGTTCCTCTACTGTACGCACTACGTAATGCTGTCAAATGTGTTCATATCCGTTCACATTTAGCGTTTTCTTAAGCGCAATACGGGAACCATACCCAAACCATGAAAAGAATCGCCATACCGTAACACCGCCTCCTCCGTACTTGAATGATGGCACTATACGTAGTGGCAGGTAACGTTCTCCAAGCATTCGCCTTACCCAAACTCAAGCGTCGCCTAGCATTGACTATGGAAATGTGTCTTATGAGGAGCTGCTCGATCATTGTACCTCAAGTCCCCAGCACAATCACTGTGCTAGCTGGACTTCTGTTAGCACTTCGGAAGTAACGAGTGATTCATTCTGCTGATTTGATGCAGTTTTGTACAACCATACTCCGCAGTGCTGAAAGGTCCCTGTTTGTCAGTACATGAGTCTGGTCGGTCTTGGTTTATCTGTGGTAGACATTTCGCGTTTCCATTTTACAATAACATCACCAAGAGTCGAATTTTGAAGCTTTGGAAGGGTTGAAATGTCCCTGGTGAATTTGTTATTCAGATGACATCCACTGACTGGTCCTTGTTTAAAGACATAATCTCCCCTAACCGACCCAATCTGCTGTTACTTTTTCTCTATCGAATTCTCTCTCTCTCCTTTTATACTGGCTGGTATACCGCCTGTGACAACTAGCGGTCAGTTCCCCATTAGAGAGGGTGCGGATACTCTTCCTCCGATAACGTATACAGGGTGATTTTTTCCACCGAGTACAAACTCTAGGGACTGATCAATGAGAGGATACCGAACAAAAAAGATCTAATGGACTTATGTCCAGAAATGCATAGTTTCCATGCTACAGACCATTTATTCCATCATACATTGTTACAGAGACTGCCACAGTTACCGTATGTGTTGAAAAGGGTTTCCATGTGCCTCAACGCACGCGTGTTCGCGCCGTAGCATGTTCTGTCTCGCACGCTCACATTGGCCAGGCTGCATCCGACCAGTGTCAAAGGCAGCACGAATATGCTGCTCCAGTGTCTCCTCATCTGGAATGGGTTCTGCATACACGATACTTTTCAGATAGCCCCATATACTGAAATCGCAAGGGCTGAGATCCGGTGAACTAGCAGGCCATGCGACTGGATCCTCTCGTCCGATCCATTTACCAGGGATGACACGACTGAGATGCGTCCGGAGGTTAACGGCGAAGTGGGCTGGAGCACCATCATGTAGCAGCCACATAACCCTTAGGATCGTCAGTGGCACTTCTTCCAGCAGGGGAGGCAAAGTCACCCACAAGAAACGCCGATAGTTCCGGCCTGTTAGGCGTCGTGGAAGGAAAACTGGTCCCAAAATACGGCCGCCAATCATCCCGGCCCACACATTCCGGCTGCACCGATTCTGATGATTCGGTGTTACAATAGCATGGGGTTCTGTATACTGTTCCAAGGATGTTTGTTACGAAAGTTCGACGTACCACTCCACGCATCTGTGAATGACACAAATCCTGGAATCGTGGTTACCTGATGAAGAAACCAGTGACAAAACTGCTCCTAGTGTGAAAAGTCTGTCGCTAGTAAGCCCTTCACTCGCTGTAAGTGATAAGGGTAGTAACTATTGTCATGGAGAAACTTCCACACAAGGCTTACCCTGAACTGGAGGGCCTACTGCCTGGTACTAACACGGCTGTCGCCTTCCACAGTGTTAATCACGTCTTCCTCCACGTCTGGTGTCCGAACATGTTGGCTACGTCCTTCATGATTTCCTGCTTCCTGAAACGACCCTGTCTCAGAAAACGGCGAAACACTGTTGCAAAAATTGAATACTGTGGTTGTTGTCAACGGGGATATGTCTCCCGAAACAACCTTGATCCCCGCCGCCCGTTGCCATTTGCCTTTCCGTAAGTAAGCACCATGTCGGCAAGCTCTTTATTCGAACATCGAACCATTGTGTACAACGCTGAATCATATCCACTACAAGATGAGTCAGCAAGAGGAGTGAATCGGACACAACATTACCAATTACTAGGGCAGGAGAGGGCGCTAGGTCATGACGTATGAGGAATGGTAGCACCCTCTAGGAGAAAACCATGCATACTGTAACTGTGACTGCATGGTACAGCGCGTATTAGACTGCAGTCTCTGTAACAAACATGTTTGAAAATAGGGTCTCTAGCCCGCATCTCGTGGTCGTGCGGTAGCGTTCTCGCTTCCCACGCCCGGGTTCCCGGGTTCGATTCACGGCGGGGTCAGGGATTTTCTCTGCCTCGTGATGGCTGGGTGTTGTGTGCTGTCCTTAGGTTAGTTAGGTTTAAGTAGTTCTAAGTTCTAGGGGACTGATGACCATAGATGTTAAGTCCCATAGTGCTCAGAGCCATTTGAACCATTTTTGAATATGGTCTCTAGCATGGAAACCATGCATTTCTAGACATAAATTCAATAGACCTTTTTTGTTCCGTACCCTCTCATCGATCAGTCTCTGGAGTTTGTACAAGGTCGAAAAAATACGTACGTAGCTTTACATTTCTACAAACATGCAGCAATCACGTGGTGTGCGTCGCCTCGCACTAACCAGTTTTTACTTGAATGACGTGTCAACAACTGACGATCGCGACTGCATATCCGTCGGTTATTGATCGAGCGAAGTGGCGCAGTGGCTAGTACACTGGACTCGCATTCGGGAGGACGACGGTTCAAGCCCGCGTCCGGCCATCCTGATTTAGTTTTTCCGTGATTTCCCTAAATCGCTCCAGGCAAATGCCGGGATGGTTCCTTTGTAAGGGCACGGCCGACTTCCTTCCCCGTCCTTCCCTAATCCGACTGGACCGATGACCTCGCTGTCTGGTCTCTTCCACCAAACAACCCAAAATCCGTCGGTTATTAAATAATTTTCGGTGTTGTGTGTGTGGTAGTGTGTGATGTCCGCAGAACAAGGTATCACACAAAATTTGGTACCTCAAGACAGCACCACAAGTACAGACAGTCGCTGCAAAACGCAGCGACGAATCTGAGAAGTCTGTGCAGACGCGCCCCCAATGTTTCCTTACGTCACAGCAGCTGGAAAGTTATTTACGTCCGAGCACAGTGCCGCTCAGCCTACTCTCTATGTAATCAGCGATCAATAGTAATCATCGCTTACTTCGACGGTATCGTCATAGTGCAGATCCGTCTGCGTGCGACTAGAACAGCTATGCTGAACATCGTGTCATGCAAAAGAAAATTAGCTCGGATGTGAAACTACTATTCTGCAATGAAGTGCTGAATTTTATAAGTGTCAGAGACAGCATCAGTTTCGTGTCATCTGTATGGACACTACTTGTTTCCAAAGTTAAGTATTCACCATGTTCAAGCTTTAACATATTACTAATAATTAGTATGTTGTAGTATCTGTTCGACCTCAACCCGAACTAGACTTGCTACAATACTCCACAATAGGTATCGAGCAAATGTACTGCGTAGCAGGGTGAACCGTGATTAAAAAAACGATCAAAGTGACATAAGTATTATGGGCTCATCGATAAGCCAATAAAGGGCAGAAACATTACGAGCGTCTCAGATGAGTTATGTGTCGGTTACAACGTCGTGCCATGAGCTTCTCTGTGATGGCAGGCAAAAGTTCAGGAATATATTAACTTCGTGGACAGTCGCATATCGTAAGTGACCCGCTAGTGGACTATGTAAAGCAGAAATCGCAACACTGCGGAACGTGTTTGCTGACATACCATGATTTTCAGACATGAATTGGCACATACGCAACTTAATTGAGTGTGCGGGTTAGAAATAAAGATACGAACACGCTCGTTTAGAATAGTCTCAAAAATTTTTTTGGAACAAGTTATTTCACCTACGAAATGAGAGTCGACTCGACACCTGACTTCGGACATTACCTGGTCTGCTATCGGAACAATACTTACGTTAGAGCAGTGTGATAGAGTGCAAAAGTGTGGGAGAGGACTCGTGTCTGGTCCAGTATAGATATCAGTGTACACTCTGGCTTAAAACTGCTTGAATAAAGATCAGAGAATTGTGAAATCTACTGTCATGTTCTCCTGTTCCTCCGAAATTCTACTTCATGGGTAGTGCTCGCCAACGTACTTGTTGAATGTAAGTTACTTGTATTAATATAAGCATATAAGAGCGTAGGCTTTTAAGGCCGGAGTCAATTTTAATGAAATTGTTCTACGTGTGTCATCTACTGCTACTGCAGGTAGCCTTCATAAGGGTGGTGATGAAGACTGCTCCTGCAATAGAGCCGAAACGTTTGATGTTTTGTCATATATGATGCGGTCACATATACAAAATAATTTTATTAATAAATTATAAAATGTGTTAATAAAAAAAGCAGACAAGGTCCACATTAGGTTGGGACACCTGTAATAGAGTAAACCGCCACCGAAAGTTTAATTAAACATTCTCATACGAGAACAAGGCGAGAATACCTCGGCCTGGCGTTGAAACACATGATTTGTAGATCAAATATAAATTTTTTTATAAGATTCCTTGCTCTGAAGAAGATTCTGGAAGGTCTACTTACGGGTGGCAGTCAGACTGTTTTCCAGACGCAATTTTTTTTTTGTAAATACAATACGTGGTAGTTATACGATGCCAAATCTAATGAATACGATAAGTATTCTAGCAATCTGCTCTCCAAATCCCTACGTTTTTCTACTGTGGAGGCACTTCATGGACAGGCACGTTGTCCTAAAGAAATATCAGTACTTTCTTTTGCAATCGAGATGTCTTCCCACGCCGACCAGCGTGGCCGAGCGGTTCTAGGCGCTTCAGTCTGGAACCGCGCGACCGCTACAGTCGCAGGTTCGAACCCTCCCTCGGGCATGGATGTGTGTGATGTCCTTAGGTTAGTTAGGTTTGAGTAGTTCTAAGTTCTAGGGGACTGATGACCTCAGATGTTAAGTCCCATAGTGCTCAGAGCCATTTGAACCATTTCTTGTCTTCCCACATATGGTTTATGCAAATCAAATGGGTCTGAGCACTATGGGACTTAACATCTGAGGTCATCAGTCTCCTACAACTTAGAACCACTTAAACCTAACTAACATAAGGACATCACACACATCCATGCTTGAGGCAGGATTCGAACCTGCGACCGTAGCGGTCGCGCGGTTCCAGACTGAAGCGCCTAGAACCGCTCGGCCACATCGGCCCGCTGGTTTATGCACCTGGACCAGAAGATACATATAATATTCACTAGTTATTGTTATACGTTCTGCGAAATAAACAATAAGAAGATACCCTTTTACATTTGAAAAAAAAACGTTTGCCATAATTTTCCCGGCAGGTGATATCGGCCTTGACTTTTTGGTGCAACATCCACTAATTTCGTTTCTGCTTCTGTCTGGTGTAAACTACTGGATCATATCCAGTCTCCAGGGAAAAATCGACAAACCAAAATAAGGGGATTTTTTTAAAATGGCACTGATATTGCAGATACATTCATTTTGGTATTTGCTGTTGGTGAATATTTAACTTACGCGGCACACGTCTCGCACAAAAATCTCTTGTAGTTAATTCTTCGTGTAAAATGTGGCGTATGTCATTTCAGTCACCTTCGATTGTACAATATCATATCGCGTAGTTTCTCAAAGTGGTATAGTTTTTGGATGTCCTTCATGTAGATTGTTTTCAACAGAATTACGGCTCATTCGAATTCAGCCATTCCTTTCGTAGTTGTTCAGATTGAAACAGATTCCTGGGCAGTAAGCTGTCTAGAACAGGAAATGCTTTCGACGCCACGATATTCAAGTTCATCCCTTTGGATGAAACATAAAAAACACGACTGCTATAGAAAGCCGTGTAAAAACCTATTCCGGAGAGTCAACAGATGTTTGACTAGTGTTATTGCACAACGTGTATCAAAGTAACGGAAACAAGATTTCAGTGATACTGACACCATCTTTGTACGAGGCTACGAAGTTTTCACCGTGGGCTAGCACTAGCAGTTGAAGTCCATGCCAGACTGGCTCTTCTGTTCATAGCGAATTCTCCATGTGTGTTAATAGTCTTCTCAAGACGTTGGATGTGTGAAATATCTTGCATCATTCAAAAATATGATGTGTGACACCACCATTCTGAGTAACTGCAAAAAGTAAGCTGTATACCTGTGAGAAAAATTTTAAGTGCCTGGTTGGTGCTAAAGTATCGAGCAATATAAGTCAAATGTGTAAATTGTACTGAAATGTAAATCTTGCGATACTTTCTTATCACTTGATAAGAATGGTATCTGAACCCACAAACGAGTCAAACTCCATTAAACGAAATGTCTCTACTTGACTGTGTACGTCTCCAAATATAAGAATCTGTATTTTCGTTTATCTTCATATCACCTCTAAAACTGCATTTACATTACACGAAACAGCCTACTGTATCAGTTTCTCGAGGCAAGTCTCACGTGGAGCAGACGTGGTCCCCATCGCGAAACGTGTTACACAAGGCTGTTTCGCGGTGAACCAGACCCCTGGAGGTTTGTGGGCGCGAAGCAAAGTGTCTCGTTTCTCTTGTCGCGCCTAGTGTAGATATCATTCCTTGATGCACACTAGACACTGAACCACGAGGAAAGCATCTACCTCACAGAATTTTACAAAAGCTCTTCACTTTTGGGAGCTCTTAAAGAAAAAGTCCATCATATTCATGCAAAAAGGGAGGATGTATGGAATGAAATAAGTGTGATCCTTCAGCAACCAGCCTCAACTTTGAAAGTTCCTGTTGATATCTTTGATAGGGTATGGGTTACACCGAAATTTCCCTCACAAACTGGATCCATATTGGCATCGGTGGCGGAATAATTCCTTTCTTCACCAGCGGCGTCCTCGTTTAGATTTCTTTTTCACATAGAACGTCATAATGAGAGTGAATGCGACTGCAGAAACCGGAGGTGCGACAGTGCGCAACATTGTTCTCTTGCCAAAACTGATGGGACACCATTTCCGTGCTTGTTTTGCACAAAAGTTTCTCTCCATGCAAGTGAAAGGATAAGACAGCTGTCTCACGAAACAGCCTCACGCAACTGTCTTACGAGGCAAGTCTCACATAGTGTAAACGCACCTTAAGGAGAACAGATGCTTCATATTGTTTTCCAAGTAGCACCACAAGCAGCGAGGTAGTAGACTTGTTTTTTATGAAAAAAATCAATTTTCAAACGTGTACCACACACGCTCTGTTCATTCCAAACCACCTTCTGCAGCCGGCCGTTGTGGCCGAGCGATTCTAGGCTTTTCAGTCCGGAACTGCGCTGCTGCTACGGTCGCAGGTTCGAATCCTGCTTCGAGCATGGATGTGTGTGATGTTCTTAGGTTAGTTAGGTTTAAGTAGTTCTAAGTTCTAGGAGACTGACGACCTCAGATGTTAAGTCCCATAGTGCTCAGAGTCATCTGATTTGAACCTCGTTCTGCATGGAATAACCATTGCCGACCATGAATTCCTTATTTCACGGTACTTAGTAAAATCTTCTAGAAACTGTTTAACTATGTAGTATAAGCGACAGCTCAAATGAAGGTGTGTGTTTTCTAGTAGTATTTCATTTTTGTTTCTACACGATTCAGTCACATTAATGTGACTACCGCCTACATTCGGCGTCAGCGAGCAATAACCACGCACAGACGGCAGGTGACGGCTGTAGCTGTAGAGAATATACACGACTGGCCATTAAAATTGCTACACTAAGAAGAAATGCGGATGATAAACGGGTATTCATTGGACAAATATATTATGCTAGAACTCACATGTGATTACATTTTCACGCAATTTGGGTGCATAGATTCTGAGAAATCAGTACCCAGAACAACCACCCGTCGCCGTAATAACTGCCTTGATACGCCTGAGCATTGAGTCAAACAGAGATTGGATGGCGTGTACAGGTACAGCTGCCCACGCAGCTTCAACACGATACCACAGTTCATCAAGAGTAGTGACTGGCGTATTGTGACCAGCCAGTTGCTCGGCCAACATTGACCAGACGTTTTCAGTTGGTGAGAGATCTGGAGAATGTGCTGGCCAGGGCAGCAGTCGAACATTTTCTGTATCCAGAAAGGCCCGTACAGGACCTGCAACGTGCAGTCGTGCATTATCCTGCTGAAATGTTGGGTTTCGCAGGGATCGAATGAAGGGTAGAGACACGGCGCGTAACACATCTGAAATGTAACGTCCACTGTTCAAAGTGCCGTCAATGCGAACAAGAGATGACCGAGACGTGTAACCAATGGCACCCCATACCATCACGCCGGGTGATACGTCAGTATGGCGATGACGAATACACGCTTCCAATGTGCGTTCACCGCAATGTCGCCAAACACTGATGCGACCATTATGAAGCTGTAAAGTGAACCTGGATTCGTCTGAAAAAATGACGTTTTGCCATTCGTGCGCCCAGGTTCGTCGTACACCATCGCAGGCGCTCCTGTCTGTGATGTAGCGTCAAGGGTAACCGCAGCCATGGTCTCCGAGCTGATAGTCCATGCTGCTGCAAACGTCGTCGAACTGTTCGAGCAGATGGTTGTTGTCTTGCATACGTCCCCATCTTTTGACTCAGGGATCGAGACGTGGCTGCAGGGTTCGTTACATCCATGCAGATAAGATGACTGTCATCTCGACTGCTAGTGATACGAGGCCGTTGCGATCTAGCACAGCGTTCCGTATTACTCTCCAGAACCCACCGATTCCATATTCTGCTGACAGTCATTGGATCTCGACCAACGCGAGCAGCAGTGTCGCGATACGGTAAACCGCAATCGCGACAGGCTACAATCCGACCTTTATCAAAGTCGGAAACGTGATGGTAGGCATTTATCCTCCTTACACGAGGCATCACAACGACTTTTCACCAGGCAACGCCGGTCAACTGCTGTTTGTGTATGAGAAATTGGTTGGAAACTTTCCTCATGTCAGCACGTTGTAGGTGTCGCCATCGGCGCGAACCTTGTGTGAATGCTCTGAAAAGCTAATCATTTGCGTATCACAGCATCTTCTTCCTGTCGGTTAAATTTCGTGTCTGTAGTACGTCATCTTCGTGGTGTAGCAATTTTAATGGCCAGTAGTGTATAAAGAGTGTCGGAGGACCGCGAAAAACAGAGCGATTTATCTGACGTCCAAACGGACATGATCGTTATCATTGGCTTTCTGTGGAAGTATAACCGAAATGGCTAAGTTTGTAAACAGGCCAGTGCAACCGTGGTTAAAGTATACCGCACATGGCAAAATGGCAATATCCAAAACTGGCGCTGAGGCAACTGTGGTGCACCGTGGGTAATAGATGACATGGTTGAACGACGGCTGCAGAGATGTACGGGGGAATAGGCGTGCAACTATGCATCAAATGGCCGCCCAGATGAACCAACGGGCTACCAACAGTGTCTCCTCAACGACTGTTCAGCGAACGTTACTGCATACGGTACGCTGCACAGACGCGTGGTTCCTGCATCCATGCTGACTGCTGTTCATAGGCCACGAAGGCTGCAATTTGCACGCCAGTGCAGCAGTTGGACGTCTACTGAGTGGCTACAAGTGGCCTTTTCAGATGAATCACGTTTTATGCTCCATCGAACAGATGGCCTTTGGCGTTTATGGCTCTGCAACAACCCTCGGAAGGGTCCAGGACGGAGGAGGGAGCGTAATGGTTCGGGCAATGCTTTTGTGGAATTCCCTGGGAAGGCACAATGGATCAACAAAAGTATGCATCTATCTATGCTTGGGGACTATGTCCACCCCAACATGTAGCTTGTTTTTTCCTCGGCACGATGGCATCTACCTGCAGGGCAATGCAACGTCTCACACAGCTCATAGTGCACAAATGTGTTTTGAAGAGCAACAGTATTAGTTTACACCAACGGCCTTGCCGCAGTGGTAACACCGGTTCCCGTCAGATCACCGAAGTTAAGCTCTGTCGGGCTGGGCTAGCACTTGGATGGGTGACCATCCGGTCTGCCGAGCGCTATTGCCAAGCGGGGTGAACTCAGCCCTTGTGAGGCAATCTATGGAGCTACTTGATTGCGAAGTAGCGGCTCTGGTCTCTGAAACTGTCATACGGCCGGGAGAGCGGTGTGCTGTCCACATGCCCCTCCATATCCGCATCCAGCGACGCCTGTGGGCTGCGGATGACACGGCGGCCGGTCGATACCTTTGGGCCTTCATGGCCTGTTCGGGTGAAAGAGGAGGAGGAGGAGGAGTAGTTTACCATACTCTGTCTACTGAACTACCCGGATTTAAACCTAATCGAGAATCTGTGGGACCACCTTGATCGAGCTGTTCGCGCCATGGATCCTCAACTCTAGCGGAGCTGGTCACCGCAATGGAGTTGGCGCGGTTCCACATCTCTATCGGTATCTTACATAACCTCACTGACTCTCTTCCTGCACACCATGTAAATTCATGTATTCGATAATTTTGTGAGCCACCCAAAGGGGAAAGCCGAGGATGAAGAAATATTGAGTTTGAAGTGGGAGAAAGGTTCCTTTATTTGGATATCACTCATAATAAACGCTCTTCGCAATGAGTCCACATTACGTTCTGAGAAATTCGGGATACTAGCGCCAGCACTTCAAAACACACTGTCTGACAAAAAAAGGGTAAGACACAGGAGAGGAGTAAACGAAATAAAAGTTCACAGTTTGAGAGGGTTCAAAATGGTTCAAATGGCTCTAAGCACTGTGGGACTTAACATCTGAGGTCATCAGTCCCCTAGACTTAGAACTACTTAAACCTAACTAACCTAAGGACATCACACACATCCATGCCCGAGGTAGGATTCGAACCTGCGACCATAGCAGCAGCGCGGTTCCGGACTGAAGCGCTTAGAACCGCTCGTCCACAGCGGCCGGCTGAAAACACATAAAAATCATAAAAAACAAATCTCCAGATCTCCGATCGACCAGTAACTTTATTGAAAATGAATTCAATTTTCGCACAGTATGGATGTTTCACACATAGTGAGGGTTGCACTCTCATGAATGTTAACAACATCAGTTTGTTTTAGAGCGCCAGCAGCCAGTTGCATGTGATGATATTAAGTGTAATTTGAATATCACTGAGGAAGGCGGAGACAGACCTGATATGCGGCTGGTATCACGGCGTACGCATTCAAAAAATGCAGCTTATCTTCGTGTGTACTACGGTTATTCAGTTAGTAGAGTGTTTCTCCGTGCTTCCTTGTTACTGCCAGAAAACACGAGGTAAATGACGTGTTCGTCTGCAGAATGAAATGTAATTCTCTTATCTCTCTTTACAGTGATTATTTGAATCCTAGCATAGACAGTACACACGGAATATGTAAATTGTTTTCCACAAGATACTACGACGTGTCTCAAACAACAACCCGCCATAACAAGGATTAATGAACGATGACGTTACAGTGGTGACCCTTCAAGCCTTCTTTATACTAATCTTGCAGTTTCCAGGAGCCGCTTGTCTTGGATATGGCTGAGCTGCTCTGCTTATATACTTAAAGTGATGGAGTTTATAGAACATATCGTACCACATAAATCGACTATTATCACAAAATTTTAGCTACTACATTGACTAGCAGCCAATCTTTGCTGATTATAAACAGTCTTCATATTTCCAGAATGAGATTTTCATTCTGCAGCGGAGTGTGCGCTGATATGAAACTTCCTGGCAGATTAAAACTGTGTGCCCGACCGAGACTCGGAACTCGGGACCTTTGCCTTTCGCGGGCAAGTGCTCTACCATCTGAGCTACCGAAGCACGACCCACGCCCGGTCCTCACAGCTTTACTTCTGCCAGTATCTCGTCTCCTACCTTCCAAACTTTACAGAAGCTCTCCTGCGAATCTTGCAGAACCGCAGGATCCTTTCTTTCAGGAGTGCTAGTTCTGCAAGGTTCGCAGGAGAGCTTCTGTAAAGTTTGGAAGGTAGGAGACGAGATACTGGCAGAAGTAAAGCTGTGAGGAGCGGCCGTGAGTCGTGCTTCGGTAGCTCAGATGGTAGAGCACTTGCCCGCGAAATGCAAAGGTCCCGAGTTCGAGTCTCGGTCGGGCACACAGTTTTAATCTGCCAGGAAATTTCAGTCTTCATATTGTTATTTAATCACTGCTTATTGTACAACACTCAGTTACGTACAGAATCTAATTCACTACACGTCAGTACGAAGTTGTGATACACTATCCTAAGGTGGCATTGGTTCTGATATTGCAACCTTCTTGCTTCGTTTCCAAAGGATTATCCTCGATGAAATTTTACTCTTCGTCGTTTAGTCCACAAAAACATAATGCTAATAGAGCGTATAAATAAAACTGTCGTCCAATAGAGAAACGTTTATGGTAGCTAGATTTATAAACAATTTAGCATCTACACTCCTGGAAATTGAAATAAGAACACCGTGAATTCATTGTCCCAGGAAGGGGAAACTTTATTGACACATTCCTGGGGTCAGATACATCACATGATCACACTGACAGAACCACAGGCACATAGACACAGGCAACAGAGCATGCACAATGTCGGCACTAGTACAGTGTATATCCACCTTTCGCAGCAATGCAGGCTGCTATTCTCCCATGGAGACGATCGTAGAGATGCTGGATGTAGTCCTGTGGAACGGCTTGCCATGCCATTTCCACCTGGCGCCTCAGTTGGACCAGCGTTCGTGCTGGACGTGCAGACCGCGTGAGACGACGCTTCATCCAGTCCCAAACATGCTCAATGGGGGACAGATCCGGAGATCTTGCTGGCCAGGGTAGTTGACTTACACCTTCTAGAGCACGTTGGGTGGCACGGGATACATGCAGACGTGCATTGTCCTGTTGGAACAGCAAGTTCCCTTGCCGGTCTAGGAATGGTAGAACGATGGGTTCGATGACGGTTTGGATGTACCGTGCACTATTCAGTGTCCCCTCGACGATCACCAGTGGTGTACGGCCAGTGTAGGAGATCGCTCCCCACACCATGATGCCGGGTGTTGGCCCTGTGTGCCTCGGTCGTATGCAGTCCTGATTGTGGCGCTCACCTGCACGGCGCCAAACACGCATACGACCATCATTGGCACCAAGGCAAAAGCGACTCTCATCGCTGAAGACGACACGTCTCCATTCGTCCCTCCATTCACGCCTGTCGCGACACCACTGGAGGCGGGCTGCACGATGTTGGGGCGTGAGCGGAAGACGGCCTAACGGTGTGCGGGACCGTAGCCCAGCTTCATGGAGACGGTTGCGAATGGTCCTCGCCGATACCCCAGGAGCAACAGTGTCCCTAATTTGCTGGGAAGTGGCGGTGCGGTCCCCTACGGCACTGCGTAGGATCCTACGGTCTTGGCGTGCATCCGTGCGTCGCTGCGGTCCGGTCCCAGGTCGACGGGCACGTGCACCTTCCGCCGACCACTGGCGACAACATCGATGTACTGTGGAGACCTCACGCCCCACGTGTTGAGCAATTCGGCGGTACGTCCACCCGGCCTCCCGCATGCCCACTATACGCCCTCGCTCAAAGTCCGTCAACTGCACATACGGTTCACGTCCACGCTGTCGCGGCATGCTACCAGTGTTAAAGACTGCGATGGAGCTCCGTATGCCACGGCAAACGGGCTGACACTGACGGCGGCGGTGCACAAATGCTGCGCAGCTAGCGCCATTCGACGGCCAACACTGCGGTTCCTGGTGTGTCCGCTGTGCCGTGCGTGTGATCATTGCTTGTACAGCCCTCTCGCAGTGTCCGGAGCAAGTATGGTGGGTCTGACACACCGGTGTTAATGTGTTCTTTTTTCCATTTCCAGGGGTGTATTTGTGGTTAGAGTTGGAGGTGCTATGCATGGATTGCAATCCTGTATTCGCTCAGTGAAACGCGCAAAGGATCACAAAAACTTAATCAGTCATCACCATCTGTCGAACATTCAATTCCTGAAAAATGGGTGTACCATGAAACTATGAGATCAGGAGGTATGCTACATATAACTTACTATTATCACGAGGAAGTTAGATACGGAGAATGAACGATATTCCAATAAGGCCAAGCGAAAGTTTCCCACAGTCTCATTAAAAGAGTACTGATAGGAAGAGAATTTTGAGAAGTAGTGAACAGTGTAAATTATGACAGTCTGAAAAGAAATTAAAAAAAAACAAACTAGATATCTCCCGTTCAGTCCAACACTTCGACATGCCACGTCGCTTGGGTTCCTTTCTTTGTTTTTCAATCGGATCTGAACGAATTTTAAATTAGCTCCTCGGGAAAAGTATTATGACATTGTCACCCCTTAGTCGTTATTTCACACGCCACTGCTCGTCAATGTGACTAGACGAGATATTCTCTGTCGCCTATTAAAGTTCGGATTATTCGGCGCGTGCGTTATGTATGTTAAGAGCAGAACCCCAATATATGTCTCGTATAATATACTTTGTGTCGGCAGGGAAAGCGTACATGAATGCATTCCACGTACGCTCAGATAAGTTTGACTAATAAACATGGTGCAGTCTTCTGTCTCGAATACGACTTTCCCTTGAGTTCACAATCCCAGGACTTACTGTTTAAGTAAATTACACAAGGGCTGTTTGGCTCTCTCCACACCTCGTAGAGTGTATATTAGGGTCACCAGACTCGAATTATTCTTAGGCCATCCAAATGCTTCAGTCTACAAGACCTGCGGTTCGCTTGATCACTTTTTTATTCGTGTGAGAAGGATCAGTACAAAGAAATGAAAAAAATAAGAGTGTATGAAGCAAGTTACATGTAGTAAAAACGATTAAGTATAGGTGCATGGAAGATTATACCATGGATGACCAATAAGGTTGGCTGGTTGGCTGATTTGGAGGAGGGAACCAAGTTGCGAGGTTATCGGTCCCATCAGGTTAGGGAAGGATGGGGAAGGTAGTCGGTCGCGCCCTTTCAAAGGAATCATCCCAGCATTTTCCTGAAGAGATTTAGGGATATCACGGAAAACCTAACCGCCGGACGCGGTCTTGAACCGTCGTCCTCCGGAATGCGAGTCCAGTGCACTAACGACTGCGCCACCTCGCTCGGTGACCAAGAAGGGGCACCGTCAAGAGTGTTGGAACCGCTTGCCACATATCTTCCTCGGTGAAAGACCCGAGACAGTGAACAGCAGCTGATCAGGCGCTCCATGTCTGCGCTTCTCTGCAGTCACAGTCTGTAGGGACGACTGGAGATCCCCATTTCGGGGTATTATGTCTATGTCTTCTGACTCGACATCGTAGGCAACTGATAGCCTGTCACGTAGACCACTTGTCTTGGTGGACAGGAGGGCTATTTTCAGACGCTTGAGGACAATGAGAATCATATACTGCTTGTAGTTTTCGCGTTAACATTCTTGCTTTTGATGGAATGCGTTGAAAGATGTTGCTAATTTTCATAAGGCTTTTCCTGAGCCTCAATCTCTGGAGGATTGGTACTTAATCATTTACTGGATGACTAGGCTTGATTGTCAGATATGTTCTTTCCACATTGGCGTCGACCTCGGCCAGTATATCGGGGTAAGCAATCCCTGCCAGCGCATATGTCTTGGCAAACTTCCAATAATAAGCCTGTGTGTGTCTCATTCGGTATTTTGGTGACCACTTTCGCGTGGGCAGACCTGTACCAGGCAGGGTATGCGTATTATGCCATCGAGTAGCAGACATAGGCTGTTCTTAATGCACTACTGATAGTGACTTGCTTCTGTTTCTATGACAAATTATGTAGTACGCGTTAAGTACTGTATGCATTTATAAATATTCCGAACCAGTATTCTCACTGCCAAAATATCGAAACATCTTCCTTCTTTAATTGGATAATCTGTGCTGCGTCTTCTTACGTATCTTGCAAAATAACTTTCGGAATTATCATTTGTATAGTCATGTTGTTTCATATCTAAGGGAGAGTGTTGTACGTAGAGGGTAGTGTACGTAGGAACACACGACGTTTTGTGGTCGGTACTTTAGGCCAGTGACTGATTTTAGAATCACATGCAGAAATACGTACAAGAGACCGCCACAAACATTTTTCGCCATTTTCTACAGTTTTTGTTGTTGTTAGGCATGAGCTTTTGTTTTGCGCAGCATTTGTAAATATTTCGCGTTCTACGCATTTAAGTGCTGGATAACATATCAAAGCTACTTGTAATACATCATTAATTCTTCCGATACAGAATTTTATAATGAGTAAAACACTGTATTTTTAGAAATCTTTATACAGGGTTTCCAAGGAGGAACGGTCAATATTCAGGAACGATCATTTCAAGCAAAAAACGTCTAATAAACACGGGTGCATATCTTAACAGTTATGAGTACTTCTTCATCTTCGATTCTGTGAGACAAATCTGTTCTACCACAAGCTCTTTGCTTTCCATATTTTGGGATGAGGTAGTATGGACCAAAATAAGGAAAAATTACCCAGTAAACATGAGCCCTTACCTTAAGATTATAAACACTTCTTTCAGAGGAAGGGATGTGTTTCACAATAGCGAAGATGAACGAAGATGAACAACAGCTCATACCTCTTAATGTATGCTTTTCAGAGCCCATATTTAGCAGATTTCTTTTTCTTGTTCTGGTCCATACTACCTCTTGCCAAAATATGGAAAGCAAAGAGCTTGTAGCAGAAGAGGTATGATTCACAATACCGAAGTTGAAGAAATGCTCATACCTTTTAAGGTCTGCATTTTAGAGCCCAAGTTTACTAGACATTTTTTGATACGAATGATCGTTCCTGTCATACTCCTGAATACCGACTATTCCTCCTGGGACACCCCATATAGTATGTGGCCATTTAAGTCATACTTCATCGGTCGTGCACCTCTTGTACCTCGACACAGAAGAAGGTCTTTTACCGAGGAACATGTGATACCTGCAAATGAACTGAGTTTCTTTAATGTCTTCTCAATTTTACATGCCTTGAAAACAAAAATCTGTGTTGTTTGGTAATTATTTCTATTTCAAAATGTATTTAAATTGAAACCGGGTTTTTGATATTTCTGTACTTCTGCTTAACTTGATTTGACTCACTGCTTAATTGTGTGTAGCAGATTAATACTGTATCAGATAAACTATTAAATAAAGTATTGAAAAGATTTTTTCGATTGCTACTCTTAAATTTCAATCCAATTTTTCTCTCTAGGTAGATGACCATGTTGCACATTGGAACAAGTTTTCATATTTCGAGAAACCTTAGTTTTCTGGAGTAATTTTTTTTAATGTCAGAAAAAAAGACTGCAGTACTTAAAAAGTGAACGCGATCATTCAAAAATGGAATAAGAAAATATACATAACTTCTCATACATGGCTGGCTGTAGACGAAAAGCTGAAGTGTACAACACTCTCCACTAGTAATTATTTAGTCAGAATAGACTGTTGTCTTTTATTACAAAAATTCGTAAGTCGTTAAAAATGGACGATGACTGCTACATACATAGTTTAATTAATATAATTTTCACACACACTTTTGAGCACTGTCGCAAAACTGGACTTTTACTCGACACCAAATGAAGTGTCACAGTGATTAAGACACTGAGCTTGCATAAGGGCTTCAGACTCCCTTCTATTTGTCCACATTTAGCTTTTCCACGGATTCTGTTGATCGCATCAGACAAATGCCAACATAGTCCCTATGAAAAAGACATGGCTGATTTCCTTCGCCACATTTTTGTTATCCGAGCTCGTTAGCGTTTTATAAAGGTGTAGGGGATGATGCAGTCATTGGTAACACCACTTGTAAGGGGTGTGGACTGAGCTTGGGTGACTGATGCTTTGGTGGAGGTAGAGCGTAGGTGCAAATATGTATGCAGCTAAGGGTGACGAATAATATAGTGACTTCTGATTTCGACGGTCAGTCGGTGGACCCACACCGTGTCCTTTTAGTCTGGCATATCACTAACGTTCTTTGCGTCCGTCTTCATACTCCATGTCATAATAACCTGCCCCCACATAATGCAAACCACATTCACATGGGTTACGGTACACACACGACTTTCGAGACTTAGATCCTCTTAAACAATAGAAAGAAGAGTTTATCTTTGTTGGCAGGAGAAATTCCACAGAAGTCTACAGAACTTTCTAGAGACTGCCAGCATAAGGCAGATAAGCTATATCCCTTTTTCTTTTTACTTTTTCAGTCTCAAGTTCTTCCTCAATCGTCTTTGATTTTGACAGCAATGCTTGCTCAATTTGTCGATCTGAGTACCCTTCCATCCGAACATTAATCTTAGGTGTTGTATTTCTTCAGCGAAGTATTCCTTGTTTGGCGGCATGCGTGCTCCATGGACCAGAGTCTCTAACACGGAATTCCTGTGAAACATATGGTGATGGTTGATGTGAGGAGGTAAAGGTCAGTATGTGTGGGTTTCTATATACAACTAATGAAGCAATGTCTGTACTGGCTCAGCCTGCATTGTTCTCAGTTCTCTTCCTACCCCTTCCTCCTCACCCGCCCTGTCTGTTATCCTATTAGTTGAAGAATACTGGCCAAACCACCATATAAGCCACGTTTCCAGGAACATCATGAGATAATTTCTTACCCAATTTATTAAACTTATGGCTACAATTTATTACCCAAGGTGGCTGTCTCTTCATTTATACCGTTCTTATAATTTATGATCTAATGTGTCTACCACAGTCAAAATATGGCTGCCTAAGTAACGGCCAACACTATGACATTACAGTAGTCATAGCCAAATCCAAGTGAGATAGTTTGCACATTGTATGGTCTATTTATTTAGTAATCTTTTTTGTATAGATTTGCTGCATCTTCTAAGTGTTGCGGCAATAAACTACAGCCTTTGCTCCACCCTTCCACATCTTCTAAACACTGTCAAGTAGGATAATCACAATATTTCACTAGATCTGTGTATGTACCGATGCTACATGGAGATGTATAATTATTAGTGACTTAAGCGATAGAAGTTACTATATAGTCCACAAATGAGTAAAGGATACACTCCCAATGGAGTGGGTGATATCTGTATTATGAATCTGATCTCATTTGGTACCTAGCTGTAGGGGTAGTTTAGTGGTATGGGGTGTTAGTATCGAAGCGTGTGTGGTGCTCAGAATTTGCAACAGAAGCCGTGGAGTTAGACATAAGAAGCAGATAAGACAATAACTCTATTCTTTAATAGAGGAATTGCAAAACATTCAAGGGTCATCGTAATATATATACTGCAAAGATGGATTATACAGGGTGTTACAAAAAGGTACGGCCAAACTTTCAGGAAACATTGCTCACACACAAATAAAGAATTGATGTTTAGTGGACATGTGTCCGGAAACGCTTAATTTCCATGTTAGAGCTCATTTTTGTTTCGTCAGTATGTACATGATTTCATACGGGATACTCTACCTGTGCTGCTAGAACATGTGCCTTTACAAATACTACACAACGTGTGGTTCATGAACGATGGAGCTCCTGCACATTTCAGTCGAAGTGTTCGTACGCTTCTCAACAACAGATTCGGTGACCGATCGATTGGTAGAGGCGGACCAATTCCATGGCCTCCACGCTCTCCTGACCTCAACCCTCTTGACTTTCATTTATGGGGGCAATAGAAAGCTCTTGTCTACGCAACCCCGGTACCAAATGTAGAGACTCTTCGTGCTCGTATAGTGGACGGCTGTGATACAGTACGCCATTCTCCAGGGCTGCATCAGCGCATCAGGGATTCCATGCGACGGAGGGTGGATGCATGTATCCTCGCTAACGGAGGACATTTTGAACATTTACTGTAACAAAGTGTTTGAAGTCACGCTGGTACGTTCTGTTGCTGTGTGTTTCCATTCCATGATTAATGTGATGTGAAGAGAAGTAATAAAATGAGCTCTAACATGGAAAGTAAGCGTTTCCGGACACATGTGCACATAACATATTTTCTTTCTTTGCGTGTGAGGAATGTTTCCTGAAAGTTTGGCCGTACCTTTTTGTAACACCCTGTATACATAAAAAAATTATACATGGTCGTTGTAGCCCGTATGCATTATTGCAGCCACTCTAAGGCACATTGCGAAGAATTTATCCCAATGGGATGGAAATCATTAGATGCAATTTACATGTACATACAAACAAATGATTACAATTTCAGACATATTGGATGATTTATTCAAGAGAAAGAGCTTCGCAAACTGAGCAAGTCAATAACGCACCTCTGGCCATTATGCAAGCAGTTATTCTGTTTGGCATTGATTGATAGAACTTTTTGATGTCCTTGTGGGGGATATCTTGCCAAATTCTGTCCTATCGGCATGTTAGATCCTTAAAATCCTGAGTTGTTTGGAGGTTCCTGTCCATAATGCTACAAATGTTCTCAGTTGGGGAGAGACCCAGCGACCTTGCTGACCTAGGTATGGTTTGGCAAGCACGAGGGCAAACATTAGAAGTTCTTGCCATGGGCGGTCAGGCATTATCCTGCTGAAATGTAAGCCCAGGATGGCTTGCCATGAAGGGCAACAAAATGAGATGTAGAATATCACCGAAGTACCGTTGTGCTGTAAGGGTGCCACAGATGACAGCCAAAAGTGTTCTGCTATGAAAAGAAATGGCACCCCAGACCATCACTCCCAGTTGTCGGACTGTATGTAGGCATCAGCCAGTTTGTTGCATCTCCAGATACATCTTCGGCCTGTAATCTCATTGATTGGTGTAGAGCTGTCCTCAGTGATGAGTCCCACTTCGAATTGCACCCCAATGGCGAGTGAAGACATGTCTGGAGACAGCCAGAGTCACCTGCCATATAGGGTGACAATAAGGAGTGCTGCCGGCCGAAGTGGCCGTGCGGTTAAAGGCGCTGCAGTCTGGAACCGCAAGACCGCTACGGTCGCAGGTTCGAATCCTGCCTCGGGCATGGATGTTTGTGATGTCCTTAGGTTAGTTAGGTTTAACTAGTTCTAAGTTCTAGGGGACTAATGACCTCAGCAGTTGAGTCCCATAGTGCTCAGAGCCATTTGAACCAATCAGGAGTGCTGGTCTCTTGCGTCATTTCTTTTCCTAGCAGGACCCCTTTGGTTCTCATTTGTGACACTCTTACAATACAGTGGTATGTGAGCTATATTCTAATGCCTCATTTTGTTGCTCTTCATGGCAAGCCATCCTGGGCTTACATTTCCACAAGATAACACCTGCTCATGTATGGCGAGAATTTCTACTGTTTACCTTAATGGTTGAAAAACCCTACCTTGGCCAGCAAGGTCACCAGATCTCTAGCTCTACCTTGGCCAGCAAGGTCGCTAGATCTCTCCCCAACAGGAGCATTATGGACAGGGCTCTCCAACCAGCTCAGGATTTTGACGATCTAGCGCACCAATTGGACAAAATTTGGCACGATATCCCCCAGGAGGACATCCAACAGTTCTCTTAATCAATGCCAAGCTGAATAACTGGTTGCATAAGGGCCAGAGGAGGGCCAATACATTGTTGACTTGCTCAGTCTGTGAAGTTCTTTCTCTTGAATAAATTAACCATTTTTTCTGAAATTTCGATCATTTGTTTATTTGTTTGTACATGTACATCACACTCACCGATTTCTGTCCCATTTGGATAACTCCTTCGTAGAGTGGAATTTTTTTTCTCTTAGAGTGTATTTGCAGCCAAAATTGGTGAGGTCCTATACAGGAGGACCTTGCTAGGGATACTATGTTAGGGTTTTGGAATGTTAATAACATCTCTTTCCTGGAAATATTGTAGATGGCTAAGGCAGCAGAAGTCCTCTACTCTCTTAGCTGAGACAGATTTCCCTGTAGTCCTGCGTCATGTGCGACATCAGTTGCTCTGTGCCAGAATCTGTCACCAATTGTATGGCAGCTAAGTTGTACAGAGGAGCAGTGTTTGTGTTGGCAGTCACTCCCTCAGGCTGGTGATGCAATGGCTCACAGACACTCATGTGCCCCTGGCGTAGGGTGGGCGCTTAACGTGCTTACTCAGGTGTACCGCAGACCACTCTCCATCTCACACAAAACTGCTGGCCGCGCTATTAATGTCACACCATGCTTGGCCTCTGAACCAGTCAGAGGCAGCTGATTCTGCCTGCTTAGCTGAGAAGTAATGTGTTTGCCTACCATCCAGGAGGCCTGGGTTCGATTCCCAACCAGGTTGGGGATTTTCTCAGCCTATGGAGTGGGTGTTGTGTTGTCCTCATCCTCATCTCATCATCACCGACACGCAAGTCACCCAATGTGGCGACACCTGAAATAAGACTTGCAGCTTGGTGGCCTTACTTCCCTGGGTGGGGCATCCCGGTGATCAATGCCACACGTTCATTCCATTTTCATTCCAGAGGCAGCAGCAGGTGTACAGCTCCTTCCAGCATGGCGGTGGAATAGTGAGGTGAGAGTGAGGTGGCTGGAGACTTTGCAGTGGCATGCTGATGAGTGCAATGAAGAGGCACAGACAGGCGCAGGGACAATGGTAGCAGCACGGGGCAGCAAAGCTTTGTATGAATAAACAAAGATAGAGTTGTTCCCATCCAATCCTACACATACCTTCAGTGGTAACTGCTTAAACATTAAAATACTCTACATGTGTCTTTGGATGACAATCTTGTAGTGTTTTTTAATGCACATGTTAGTAATTATTTCAGCAAGCAAACAAACTTGAATTATTTTAAATTTCATTCCATTTTACGCTCATCACAGCACTGAACGTTCCTAAATAAATACACCATACAATGTAAAAGCTACCTCACTTGGATATTTTTAATTTCTCGACACTTTTACATTGGGCTATGTCTGGTCAGACATGTTTTGATTGTGGCAGCGATATTGGGTCAGAAATTATACTAATAAAGATAATGCTCTCTTAGAAAAACATCCAGCAACCATATTAGCTCAGAATTACAGCAATAATGATAAGGCTGGTATAACTATACAGGCAGCCAACTTGAGTAATAAATTTTAATGATAAAGGTAATTAAATGGGTAATAAATTATCTGAGCATTTTTCCAGAAATCTGGCAACCATGCAGACTGGGTCAGTATGCCTTAGCAAATAATAAAACAGCTCACCATTTACACATAAGGCAACTGGCCTAGAAGGTTGGAGCTGGTGAGGAGGAAGAAGGGAGAAGGGGGCATATCTGGCAACAGTGCAGGCTGTGCCAGTATAGACTTAGCTCCATTACTTATACACTGTGATCCAGTGGTCTGTCTGTTCTTCTCTTAACGCAAGGTAACTGGCGCTCATTTTCAAGTTATATCGTGAATTTGATATTATGGTGGATATAATTCTTGAGTTTCTCCCGGCGTATTTGATAATCAAAATATCCACGGGTATGCTGCCGGTCTATAGTGTCCAACGGGCACAATATTTCGGCGATCAAACATGTCGCCATCATCAGGTGAACTGACGGACTGAGCTCCTGTGAACGTGCCGGCACGGAGATCCGTACGCTATGGCTGCTCAGAGGGAACTGGGTTCGGTCGCGGCGGCGGCCGATTTAAATACCCTCCGCCCGCGGCGTGCTCCCTCCGCCGTCCGCGCCCAGCGCCACGGTCGCGCTGAGGAACAGATTGCGACGGCGTCTGAGATGACGTCGGTGTGTTGGCTCTGTCCGCCGTGGTCGTCACAACTATACGTCTGCTCGATTTACTCTTGATTAACCCGATCGCTGGTTCCCAAGCCTTGCTAAGATTATAGCCACAGTCACGGTTTATGAGGTCGTCATTGGTGCGAATGAACAGGTTGCAGCTCGACTTCCGCCAGAATCAGCCGAGGAAATACGTCGTGAAACTTGTCGTGCGTTGACGAAATCCAAGCCGATGAAGTCAAATATCAGCAGTAAAGAGAGGGCGGCCATTCGTGATCTGAGGGAGCGCTCTGAAATTGTTGTCTTACCGGCTGACAAAGGCAATGCTACAGTTGTTGTCTCCCATAAGGACTACACTGATAAGATGCAGAGCCTGCTAAATGACGATTCCTACCGGAAGATCAGCGTTGACCCTACAAAGAAGGTGGAGAACAAGACGAGGGCGCTTCTCAAGGACGCAGATTTACCGGAGGGTGACGCTAAGAAATTGTTACCCCAAGGTCCGGTACCGCCTAGACTATATGGACTCCCGAAGGTTCACAAAGAGGGGGTACCATTACGCCCCATTGTCAGCAACATCAGGGCACCTACGTATTTGTTGGCCAAATACCTGACGGGAATATTAAGTCTTTATGTGGGTAAATGCCCTCATCACATCCGTAATTCCGTGGATTTTGTTAAACGCCTTGATAGCTTCAGGTTGGATGAGTCAGATATCATGGTGAGTTTTGACGTCGTTTCCTTGTTTACGAGGGTACCCCTGCGAGAGTCACTAGAATTGATTAGTCAGAAGTTTGACGAGAAGACCACTGAACTTTTTAGGCATGTCTTGACTTCCACGTATTTTCTTTTTAATGGAGAATACTACGAACAAACGGAGGGAGTCGCCATGGGTAGCCCACTCTCACCGGTGGTAGCGAATTTGTACATGGAGAACTTCGAGGAGGAAGCCCTGTCGTCATCCGTATGGAAACCTATTTGCTTTTTCCGTTACGTTGACGACACGTTCGTCATCTGGCCACATGGTATGGATAAACTCCTTGACTTCCTTACACATCTAAACTCCATACACCCCAACATCAAATTCACTATGGAGACTGAAACGGAGGGTAAATTACCTTTCCTTGACGTCTTGGTCAAGAGAAGGGCTGACGGCACCCTAGGTCATGGGGTGTATCGGAAGGCTACGCACACCGATCTGTATTTGCATGCAGACAGCTGCCACCACCCTTCACAGAGGAATGGGGTACTTAAAACTCTAGTACATAGGGCGCGCACTATCTCTGACGCAGAGAGTCTACCCCAGGAACTGGAACATCTGAGAACTGTATTTCGAAAAAATGGGTACTCAGAGTGGCAGATTCAACGTGCTCTCCGCCCAACCACTGCAGCACAACCTGTTGAGATGGATGAAGTCACGAGGGAGGAGGTAGGCACTGCATTTATTCCATACACTGGCGCAGTCTCGGGAAAAATCGCCCGCATTCTGAAGAAACACCGGGTCGGAACTGTGTTTTGTCCTCCAAATAAAACTCGTGCACTGGTGGGGAGCGCCAAAGATGACCTCGGTTTGAGGAAGGCCGGCGTGTACCAGATTCCGTGTCAATGTGGCAAGTCGTATATTGGTCAGACGATGCGTACCGTCGAGGATCGATGCCGTGAACACCAGAGGCACACTCGACTGATGTATCCGAGCAAGTCGGCGGTCGCTGAACATTGTTTGTCGGAAAATCACGCCATGGAGTATGACCGCACGAGGATTCTGGTACAGACGTCGAGATACTGGGACAGCGTTGTTAGAGAGGCCATCGAAATTCGCACCAATGACGACCTCATAAACCGTGACTGTGGCTATAATCTTAGCAAGGCTTGGGAACCAGCGATCGGGTTAATCAAGAGTAAATCGAGCAGACGTATAGTTGTGACGACCACGGCGGACAGAGCCAACACACCGACGTCATCTCAGACGCCGTCGCAATCTGTTCCTCAGCGCGACCGTGGCGCTGGGCGCGGACGGCGGAGGGAGCACGCCGCGGGCGGAGGGTATTTAAATCGGCCGCCGCCGCGACCGAACCCAGTTCCCTCTGAGCAGCCATAGCGTACGGATCTCCGTGCCGGCACGTTCACAGGAGCTCAGTCCGTCAGTTCACCTGATGATGGCGACATGTTTGATCGCCGAAATATTGTGCCCGTTGGACACTATAGACCGGCAGCATACCCGTGGATATTTTGATTATGGTGGATATAGTTTATATTTTCCATGAATTCATCAAGGTTTCTCCGTCCATGTGCCCAAACCATACATACATCCTCCTTGTATCAAGAGGTACAGATTGACTTGAACTTGGCAGATTCTAGTGTGTTTGTTACATGTTGCATATACAGTTCGCCACTACAAGCGGTATAGGATTATTCACCACCACGCCACCTATTTGTTCATGGTATTTTCCGTCAAGCTGAATATAACACCATTAATAAGTAAATGTAAATGACATCTGAAGATATTAGCTGTGATACCTCAGAGATCCAGCAGCCAAAATCGGAAACTCCAAAATAGAAAACTGTATAATTACTCCTGACAACTTGATAACTTTCCTTTGTAAATGTGAGTCACCTGTTTGCCTATCACTCCACCTATGATCTATTGGTCATCTCTGTATGTTGAATTTTCACACGCGATTGCGTGTCTAAGGCACTGGATCCATCCTTCAGAACATACATTCCTTTTTTTCCGCTGCCTTCATTGTCCTCCAATTTTAACAAATCGAACGATTCGTCTTGTCACCCTTTAGTCGAGGATATTAAATTCGTTTCAGTCAGACTTACTACATGAGCATGTTTCTGACTCATAAAGTGCAACTGAGTGAATGATGGAATTATAGGTGCAGATCTTTGTTCTATGTGATGGCACTGTGGACCTCAGAATATCTGGCATTTTGAACAAATATCTGTCATCATCTTATATCCTATTTTTCAAGACCAAGTCTAATTCATTGCGTGCAGTGACGCATACTCCAAGATACCCGAATTGCTTCACTGATTATAAATTTAATCCATCCGAACGTACTATGTCTCGTATTGGCCATAACTGACGTGGGCATGTTATCCTGTTCGGTAAATTTCATTTTATAATTCCATTTTTTCCAGATCGTAAATGTGATCAGCCTATTATTTCGGAAGACAATATCGGTTCTGTTCTTTTTCTGTCGTCAGTTTCTCTGACACGAATGACACTATAGGGCGCTGTCTGCTGTCACGTACCTCTTCTTGATCCTTCCGCACCCCCACCCCCCACCACCGTCCCCTTCCAGTCCGTGGCAATGAAGGAATGTGTGTCGTTTATTCCCTGGCGCATCGCCTTTCCTGCTTTCTGTTCAAAGTCATCATGTAAAGTCTTTCTTAGGAGAAAACGGAAATTAACTTAGCAATAGCCTAAACAGACTAGTGACATTCTGATATTGAACGCAAGCTTACGTTTTACTGTGATTAAGGGTAGTTAACGCTCATTCTTATGCAATAACGTGTGTCCCTGTAAAGTACAAATGTTCAGATGCAACCAGTTTCTGACTAACTTCTTATAATCTACATTCCTGAACAGATACTGTGGGGGCAGTAAAGAAGTGTCACACTCGGTGAGAGCCGGACGGAGTGGCCGAGCGGTTCTAGGCGCTACAGTCTGGAACCGCGAGACCGCTACGGTCACAGGTTCGAATCCTGCCTCGGGCATGGATGTGTGTGATGTCCTTAGGTTAGTTAGGTTTAAGTAGTTCTAAGTTCTAGGGGACTGATGACCTCAGAAGTTAAGTCCCATAGTGCTCAGAGCCATTTGAACACTCGGTGAGCACTTAGGCAGTAAATAGTTGCTGATTCATGCGAAGCGACCCGGTCTTCGAAACGTGTGCAGTTAGCGGAATTTTCTTCTAATATAAGACAGTTCCATATGGAATCCGAAGCCTAAGGCATCCCTAGTTCATTTCACCAAGTATAAAGAAGATCCATAAGGGATGTATACAGTGTCCACCTGACGAAAAACGTAGAGCTGGTATTGATGCACTTGTACTACTGGAACAAGTCGGTATTCCCCATGCGAAAACAGACTATAAAGGATATTCTCAGTGACCTTAAATAGGAATCGTTGGAAGAAGTGAACGTCGCTCTTGAGAAACTCTGTGGAATTATATTAGAAGCTATTCACGGTAATGCTTGCAATAATTCTGCAACTTTCGTTATATATCCCGGCCAAGGATAATAAGACAATACAGATAAGGGTGCCTTCTGAAGCAATAAATACAGCCTCTGATCCTTGGTTCTACACAGTAACAGTACAGCGAGTGGCAAACATTCGCACGCAGTGCCCTCCGCCATTCTTGTACAGAGGCTTGCAGCATATGTAGAGCCTGATGTATGGTTTAGTTTGGTATTTCCAAACAACATACTTTGTCACTGGACAAATAAATTATAACGCTGCGTAATTATTTGAAAGCCGGCCGAAGTGGCCGTGCGGTTCTAGGCGCTGCAGTCTGGAACCGCGAGACCGCTCCAGTCGCAGGTTCGAATCCTGCCTCGGGCATGGATGTGTGTGATGTCCTTAGGTTAGTTAGGTTTAACTAGTTCTAAGTTCTAGGGGACTAATGACCTCAGAAGTTGAGTCCCATAGTGCTCAGAGCCATTTTTGAATTATTTGAAAATAGTAGCCTGGTTCAAGTGGCCTCGTATTTCCGTTAATCTCAGACGTCGCTGTAGCACCTACAAGAGCCGTTCTGGCTCACTGCCAGTTATGTAACTTTCGTACAACCGGCGAAATCCAGCTTGCACAAGAATTCTCCAGGACTCTAGAAAGGACCTCTTCTCTCTCTTACTCACATACATATTCACACGCACAAATACAGATAACAGATAACATGGATTGTACATGACGCTCAGTACAGCTACAGACGAAAGAAGTTGGTAAACGATTTTCTTCATTTTTTGTCGTAAAAGTGTCTTCGATCTCTACCTGCGGCGCATTTGCACTATTTGCCTCGCTGTCAGAATGTGCTCCAGTGTGTGTTACTTTAAGTTTGATTCTCATACCCGGAACTATTAACTGGTCTTAACAACAGACGTTTTACTGATTACTAGTATCACGATGTGCGGCTGACGAACAATTGACAGTGGTATCAGTACACGGAGTTCAGGATTTTTGCTCCTTGGAAGCAAAATGACACTTGAAGGCAAAACGAGGATGACATATAAAGCAGAATACCCTTTTTGCCTCTGCTAAAGAGGCAAAAAGGGTATTCTGACCAAGAGAAGTCTGCTAGTATAAAACATCGGCCTTAATATTAGGAACACATTTCTGAGAATGTGCCTTTGACGTACAGCGCTGTAGGGTAGTGAATCATGTGCTGTGGAAAAACCGGAAGAGAATCTAATCGTTTGAAATGTGGTGGTACTATAAAATGTGTTGAAGAATAGATGGACTAATGAGATAACGAATGAGGAAGTTCGCCGCAGAATCAGCGAAGAAAGGAACGCATGGAACACTCTGATAAGATGAATAAACGGGATTAAGGACATGTGTTAAGATAGCAGAAGAGAATAACTTCCATGGTACTAGAGGGAACTGTAGGGGAAGACAGAGATTGGAATACACTCAAAAAGTCATTGAGGACGTAGGGTGTAAATGATGCTCGCAGATGAAGAGGTTAGCGCAAGAGAGGAATTCGTGGCGGGCCTCATCGAACCATTCAGAAGGCTAATGAGTGCAAATAAATAAAATCAGTTATGGGACATGTATTTTCGTGTTAAACGAATGCAGAAAATCGCAGAAATATTTGTCGAAATGAGTACCCTCAATAATTTTCAGTACACTTGGCAACTTATTTCGTTACCACAAGAAATACAAGTATAGCAGCCGTCAACCTGGGTAGTGCTATGGAGGTAGTTTTCTCATAGTTGAGAACCAGTCAACATCTAGATTGTTTAACGGAGAATTCTACCCACGCTACGAGTCACGTTTTTTGCACGATGTACTGTCACAGATAAAAGTCCGATGTGTGATTGTTCGGTCTATTTTGTAAGCCAGCCAGTTCAATTTTTATCTTCAGTATTATATTCTTAGCGCAGTTTATACCGGCATATCTGTCGTCTACATGACAACACACTCAATGACTGTTTTAAATGGCTATATTTCATCTGCAGTTTAGACTTTTTCCGGCTTGATGTTTGTTACCTGTTAGGGAATGCAGCCACTTAGTCACACCGTCCATGACACATATTTCGATTGCCAAGATTCTCACCATTCTCTAGTAAAACTGGAAAAATAAGATTTAAAATGATGATGTCGAAGTGGCGAATTTCATAGTAGTCAGTATCACGCAGGTCAAGTCAATATCAATATCACAAGCACAACGTTTGTATCAGTTTTTATTGGGCTGAGATCATTGATTTTATGGTAAGTCCCTTATCATTCTTAGTAAGGTGGATGCTGGTTCCAACGTGGAATCAGATTGAAATTATACGCATTCTTAAGAGCAGTGGGGCAGATGAGATATGTTGCGACTGCTAAATTCGACTGTTCCCAGTCCCTGAGAGCCCATAACTCTCTACAACACTTCCACCTTGCAAATAAAATAGTCCACAATATTTAGGACGACCTTCTTCACCTACAAATGCTGGGGAAGGAGGTGTCCTTCTGCTGGGTACTAGGTAACATGGGTATTAAGGAACCATCACTGTTTAGTAGCTAATTTTCCTAGCTAGTTCTGAACAGCCTCTTTCAAAAAGCAATTCCAAAATCTGCTGAAACAGCAAACCTCCCTGGGATAAATAATAGTGTCGATGGACAATGCAGAGACAGCACTCAGTAGTGACGGATTTGTTTGCTTCTCGCTGACAGCTGTGTTGATCACGGTGATCCTGTATGGTCATGGTGGTCTCGCTAATATAAGCATTGCCACAGCACCAAGAGAGGCCGTACAGTGCTGGTTTCCTGTACCTGAAGCCATCCTTTCCAAAGCCTTGTACACTGTCATTTGTGAGAACTCAAACCATCCGGCAAGAATTACCCGAATTAATTCAATCTTGGAGGATCTGTAGACTTATATATCAGAATCAGAATTTATTTATTAAGACTGCAGAGAGAGGACACAGTAGCGTCATCTCTTGCGTGGGCGGAAAGATGATCCTTACATCAAGTTGAATCAAATGGTTCAAATGGGTCTGACCACTATGGGACTTAACATCTGAGGTCATCAGTCCCCTAGACCTTAGAACTACTTAAACCTAACTAACCTAAGGACATCACACACATCCATTCCCAAGGCAGGATTCGAACCTGCGACCGTAGCAGTCGCGCAGTTCCAGACTGAAGCGCCTAGAACCGCTCGGCTACTCCGGCCGGCCAAGCTGAATCAATGAAGAGCTGTCAATCCAAGTGGAAATGCGAAATAAGTATGAGCATATCAGCGAGTACTCTGGGAAATGGGTTAATCATCTAGAGGATGCATTGCTGTAGCTATTGTGTGTGTGTGTGTGTGTGTGTGTGTGTGTGTGTGTAGCTCACACCGGGTAAGATAGCGATAAAATGGTTAGCTGTTCTAAAAATGGCTATTGAAACACAAATATGACAAGAGGTAAACACAAACTGATACACAGGAATATGTGGGCAGCTGAACATTAAAAAAAAAAAACACGGATGAGGCAGCCACCGTGATAACATATTAAAAATTGCTCACTAAGATTTTAGAGAACCTTTCGGACAGTTCACAAGACCTTAAAATACGTAAGACATTCCCTTAATTATCGGTTAAAATAGAGGGTAAATCTGTCAGTAAATTAGCTACTGCCCTCTGGTCTTAATATAAAATACAGTCTATTAAAATGGGGCGTACAGTGATCCGTTCGCCTCAAGCACCACGCATTGGAGAGTTTTCCCGTCGGAGCAGGAAGCCATGCTTGTTACAGCTCTGCCCTACACGAAGACGAGTGAAAAGGACCTAATCCCGTCTGTTTGGCTGGAAGGAGATACGCCATGTCCGCGTTGTAGACTTTAGATGCAGT
Organism: Schistocerca americana; assembly: GCF_021461395.2. Taxonomy (NCBI): domain Eukaryota; kingdom Metazoa; phylum Arthropoda; class Insecta; order Orthoptera; family Acrididae; genus Schistocerca; species Schistocerca americana. Next base: position 295,024,932 of record NC_060130.1, read on the forward strand.
CTACTGTCTGTCACATCTAGCAACTCTTCTTCACTTCTGCGCATGACTCTGTTCCTTAACAGTGAGAATTAGCATGTAGGAGGATGACACAACTAACTATCACACTATCGTGACATGCTAGCTCCTACATCTGCCATTTCGTTGCCCGTAATACCCATGTGCCCTGGTACCCGGCAAAAAGACACCTGCTTACTCAGACTTTGTAGGCGAAGAAGGGCGTCCTGGATATTGTGGACTATTTTATTTGTAGCGTAGAAGTGTTGTAGAGAGTTGAGGACTCTCAGGGACTCGGAACAGACGAATGTAGCAGTCTTAACACATCTTATCTGCTCCAATGCTCTTATGAACGCGTACAATTCGACACCGGACACAGTGAATTCCTGAGGTAACCAGATCGTGACGACACGCTCAGTGAAAACAACAGAGCAGCTAACGCAGGCCCATCAATGAATAGAGCTATATAGTTATGGTGCCATTTAATATTACGTAAAATATTGTATTAAATACATATCCAGAAGTCCAACCTCTCTTGTGCTGCGCTAAATCCAAAATTACTCTGGGCCATGTAGTAACCAGGGTGGTAGTCGGTAGCAACCGTGGACTTGTATGGTACGCTGGTGAATTGGAGTTGCTGCTGATGGGAAGTGGCATTTACCCAGCCTCAGCACGGATCTTGGGCATTGGGCTGGTCCTGTAAGAACCCGTGGCCAGCCGGGTAACCTCATGGTGGATAACGTTAAAGATCTTCAGGTAGAAGGTCTGGCCGAGCCGTATACCGTGTACCGATAATCTGGCCTCGATCTCACGAATGCCATATAAAATTGAAGCAGATGCGCCCTGTCTGTTTCCGGGCCCCTGCGGCTAAGGCACTTTTAAGATATTAAGCACTCTCTGGGTCCTTGCCTTCAGTTCCTTAGGTGTAATAACCACGACCGTTTGGAATCAAAAATGAGGCCCAGAAATTTCACACAGCCTTTAAACTGTAGAACAGTATCCGTCACATGTAAGCCAGGTAAATTAAAAATACGACGAGAACGATTAAAATTAACACAAACACACTTACCAACACAAAATGAAAAACTAGCCACTGAAATCCTCTTCTCCAGCCCATCACGACTTTGCTGTCAGAGAGGTCACAGTTCGTAGTAATAGACGGAAAGTCATCGAGTAAAACAGAAGTAATATCCGGCATTCCCCAAAGAAGTGTTATAGGCCCTCTATTGTTACTGATCTACGTTAACGACATAGGAGACAATCTGAGTAGCCGTCTTAGATTGTATGCAGATGATGCTGTCATTTATCGTCTTGAAAAGTCATCAGATGATCAAAACGACTTGCAAAATGATTTAGATAAGATGTCTGTATGGTGCAAAAACTGGCAATTGACCCTGAATAAGGAAAAGTGTGAAGTTATTCACATAAGTACTAAAAGAAATCAGCTAAATTTCGATAACGCGATAAGCCACACAAATCTGAAGGCTGTAAATTCAACTAAATGCTTAGGGATTACAATTACAAATAACCTAAATTGGAACGATTACATAGATAATATTGTGGGTGGAGCAAACCAAAGACTGCGATTCATTGGCAGAAAACTTAGAAGGTGCAACAGGTCTACTAAAGAGACTACTTACACCACGCTTGTCCGCCCTATTCTAGAGCATTGCTGTACGGTGTGGGATACGCATCAGGTGGGACTGACGGATGACATCGAAAAAGTACAAAGAAGGCAGCTCGTTTTGTATTATTGCGAAATAGGGTAGATAGTATCACAGACATGATACGTGAATTGGTGTGGCTATAATCAAAACAAAGGCGTTTTTCGTTGCGACGGGATCTTCTCATGAAATTTAAGTCACCAGTTTTCTCCTCCGATTGCGAAAACATTCTGCTGGCACCCACCTACATAGGGAGAAATGATCATCACGATAAAATAAGAGAAATCAGGACTCGCACAGAAAAATTTAAGTGTCGTTCGAGAGTGGACCGGTAGAGAGACAGCTTGAAGGTTGGTCATTGAACCCTCTGCCAGGCACTTTATTGTGAATAGAAGAGTAATCACGTAGATGTGTAGATGTGTCACTGTAATTTTCAGCTGATTATTTGCTGTCGCATTGTTGGAGCAGAAACAGAAAACTGCAAAATCGTCCACAAATAAGGAGTACTCCATAGGACCCCCTATCATAGACGTAACGCAGTTAAATGCTATGGCAAAGAGGATGTCACTTAAAAATCTGTTCTGGGGAACATCATTCTCCCGCTCAAAACTATTTGACAGCACATCACCAATTTGGTACAAAAAAAGCGCTTAGATAAGAAGGACTGATTGAATATGTGGAGGTGGCAATTGAAGCCCAACTGCTTGATCTGTCCTAGAATATTGTACCTCCAAGAAGTGTTGTAAGCCTAACTGACGTCAAAGAATGTCCCTATATAAGGCTTTTTACATCGGAAAGCCTGCTGTATAGCCACCTCTTGTAGGATCCGGTGGTCGACAGTGGGTCGACATCTCCTGAACACACACTGAGATGAGCTAAGGAGCAGCCTGGTCTCTGATAACCAGACTAGACGACGGTTGCTCATTCGCTCCAAGGTCTTTCCTGCACAGCTCTTTAAGAGAATCTCGGGTAACTGCTGGGACACGTTCGGTCCTTGCTTGGTTTGAGGAGAAATTATCCTGTCTGCAACATTGTATAAAAACAATGTCGAAGGATTTCCTTTGACGCTGTTTGCAAGTTTCGCATTATGCTGTAGTGAATTTGGTCGGACTGGGAGCAGTATCACGAGCCTTAGACAGTTCTGAATCCACGTGGGGGAAGGACAACTGTATGACTCAGAATTATTGGATCTGAATTGCAACTCACACCTCTCCATGTTCGCGCGATAGAGGCGGAGCGCTGAATCCTGCCTGGCAGTGGCAGCAGTCATCGCAAAATGCTCTGCCGTTGCCTATGGGATGTTTGTAGACATATATAATCGACGTTTTTATCTGAATTCCTCCAGACGACTTTGGGTACTTCCATAGAAAAAGTGGGGCGATTGATAGGGTCCAGGAGCGTTTGCTACGACCTTTTCTTGCTTTCCTTGATTATGAGCCGAGCTACTTTAAAGTCTACGGCGTTTTCTGTTGCTGGGCGACACTTGAACCGTTACGGAGCCACACGTCTGAGCGGAATGTGTCAATCCAAGAAGGTACAGGCTGCCTTCGAAAAAGACCTGAGGACTTCTGGATGGATAAGTCAATAGCATGTTGCCTAACTCGTATGATGTGGTCCACCCATTCCTGGTCGCTACCTCGTTCAAACACAGCCAGCTAGCTGAACAGCGCCCTGTTAGCTCTGCTGATCATCCATCTTGGCAGCTTCCTGTCAAGGATTGGTCCATTTAGTAGGCGAATCCTAAGGACGAAGCGGTCTTGGAATGAAGGTCATCAGTAACTTCCCACTGCTTCCCTCTGAGTTTTAACTGCTTGGTCTGGGGAGCAGAAAGAAATGTCTCTGGCCGAACATGAGCCAATAAAGGCGTCGAAATGAGTAGGATGGACTGTGTTGTAGATGTACAGCTCCTGAGACATTGTGAGGTTAGGGCAAGTAGAGTGTGAGACCCATAACAAGGTATGCTCATTTAAGTTTCCCAGTAGGAGAAATTATCCGGAGAGCCGGTCTACGAGACCTCCGAAAGCGTCAGAATCTATCACTTCTTGTTATGGTAGATACAGAGCCCATATAGTGATCCCCACATGAACTTGACCTGCAACTGCTCGCATTATAGTAACCAGGGAAAGAACTGAGAAGTCAGAGACGCCACAACGTTATAGAACTGTAGCGAAATACAGGAAGACCTACAGAAGATCAGCGCTGGGTCCAGGGAGTGGTAACTGACTCTCAACATTAAGAAATGTGACGTATTGTGCATACACAGACGGAAAAACTATTTTTTAGATGATCACACGAGTGCAGAACAGTTACTAGAATTAGCGATTTTCATAAACTATCTATGAGTGTGCGTACGGAGCGGGATAAAGCGGAACAAACACACAAAAGTAACTGCAGGTAAGGCACATGCTAGGCTGAGATTCGGTTCTACCAGTACTTGTACATTGTTCATCAGCATGGCATCCATACCATATAGGATTGATAGAGGAAATAGAGAAGATCCATAGAAGAGCAGAGCGTTTCGTTACAGGTTCTGTTACCTAGTGCGAAAGCGTGGCGGAGATAATCCTGCTACAGTGGCAGGCGCTGCAGGAGAGGCGTTCTGCCTCACAGTGTGGTTTCCGAGAGCGTACGTTAGTAGAAGAGTCAACAAATATATAGCGTCGACCTACGTAGATCTCGCGAAAGGGCCATGAAGATACAATTAAGAGATATTCGAGCTCATGTGGAGACTTGTATTGTATTGTATTGTATGTTTACCGGGGGTCTAGAAACGACGGAGAGGCTCCGTCCCCGCCGCAGTTGCAGTGGTCCACAACCCGACGACGACTACTGCAGTCCACTTCACCCCTCCGCCGCCCCACGCCGAACCACTCTTTCAGGGTTATTGTGCGGTTCAGTCCCCGGTGGACGCCCCCAGGGAACATCTCACACCAGACGAGTGTAAGCCCTATGTTTGCGCGGTGGAATTATGGTGGTGTACGCGTACGTGGAGAACTTGTTTGCGCAGCAATCGCCGACATAGTGTAGCTGAGGCAGAGTAAGGGGAACCAGCTCGCATTCGCCGAGGCAGATGGAAAACCGCCTACAAACCATTCACAGACTGGCCGGCTCACCGGACCTCGACACAAGTCCGCCGGGCGGATTCGATCAGGCGCTTCTTCCCAATCCGGAAAGCCGTGCATTACACCGCACGGTTAACCGGGCGGGCGTAGGGAGGCTTACTGGCAACTGCGAACCAATCGCGATTGGAATAGGAAAAGGACGAAGTGTCACTAGTACACAAACTATCCTCCTCCACACACCGCAATGTGGCATGCGGAGTCTAGATGCAGATGTGAATTTGGATGTAGATGTAGATCCTCCGTTGTTTTGAGCTCCCTTTCTTCAAGATAGATACTATAGTCTCTACTCCCGACAGAACGATCCTCAGAGCAATTAACACACGTCACAGGAAATGAATGAAGAAGTGACTCAATCGCGCGTGGCCTTACCACATTTGCTGCAAGTGGCTTCTCCCTGACACACTAAAAGTGGTATGCCTAAAGCAATGCACATTGGGTTGGGGGCGCGAGGCTGCACGTTAAAGCAAAGGAAAGCTACCTAGATATGCCCCGGAAGGGTTGTGCTGTTGAATGTCAGAACGAAGGAACCTGCTTTGAGCAGGTCGTCATCAACACGTTTCATTATGTTTTGCACGTCAGTGACACCTTCTGGAGCCCTCTCATCTTTCAGGTGGAAATATTTACAATATCTCTGCAGGAAACAACACTCACCTTTGCTGTTGTTTAAGGTGTTGTGTAGTTCTCTTTTGATGGTATATTGTCCGAGACATTCAGCTGTTTTATGGTTTGTCGGGAACTAGATGTTTCAACCAACATTGCCCCATTTTTCAATCGTTTAATAGATTTTAGGTTGCCAGCAATGACCTCTAAACCCTTTTGAATGTAGAAAGAGGAACTTTCTCAAAGCTACTCTCCTTCCTTGTAACTATTAAAAACACAGCCTGCAGAGCAGCCTGTGTTCTGTTACTATAAAATGAAGAATCTGAAGTAAATCCTGTATCAGAAGAATTGGTAACACGAACCCTCTTGTTGGGTTGGGTGTTGGTACCCTGCAACTGTAAAAACCCATTCCGGAAGCAGTTGGGTGGTTGAACCTCGAAGGTCCATCCCGGTCCCTCGACCAGCTACAGAAAAAACGCTCCACCCAGACAGCCCTGCTTGCATGGGGAAGCTTTATATAACTGAGATGCGGCTGGTTCCCCAAAGGTTGCCCGATAACGACTGTTCAGCCTCAGCAGCCATGTGTCTCATCACCGTAGCACACATTCAGATTGAGGTTTTTTATAAATGTTTTTACCATCCTCACGATTTAAACGGTTAAGTCAAGATCCCAATTCCCTGTGACACACAAAAATCCATTGCTGCGCTGCATGGTGGTCGCTGAAGCTTACAGCTACAGAGGACTGGCGATGCTCACCAGTTTTCATCTTAGGAAATCTGGATTCGCCAACAGTACCCAGAAAACGAATGCTGAGATCCCCGAGTTGCTCGACATTTAGATTGCCCCACGAGAGCAAGTGTGGCTTTATTGAAAATACCATCGACAAGACAAGCAATACCTTCCCTGTGACGTGGACGTGGGACCAAGCGATTTTGGGTATCACAGCTGGAGATAACAGTGACTTTCTTTACACGCCCGTTGCAGCTGCGTCGACCGAGTTGACCCGGCGTTGGGGGCTGCATCAGGCATGGATCTGTCTGCGTCGACAGTCTGACACTGCCTGCTTTAAGCTGAACTGATGGTATGCATGCCATTCAACTTCCATTCTCCAGAACCCACAGATGTCTTCCAATAAAATGGCCAGGTGAATGTTATCGTTGGTGTACTGTATACCAGAACTTAGGTTTTTGGACGAGTCCCACTGCAACTTGTCGTATAGTAATGGGTGCAAATGTGTTAGGCACTACTGTGGTAATCGTAGTCTGCAAGGCTGCATTGCCATGCGGCGTAGTGTTACAACAAAATGTGTAATGGTTTAAGCTGCCACTGGGTATTAAGTCATAAGGATAATTTAAAGTCCTAAGAAAACCCCAATTTCCCTTGTCAGTCATGTTTATATGCCATAATTTAGTGTGATAATTTCCTGTCACATATGCAAGGGTATGCATACTTCCTTTCAGGAACAATAGGCTGCTTTCTTACTTGCAGTGCCTCCCACTGGAGATGGTTCAACATTCCTCTGACGCTCTAACGTTAAGTAAGCAAACGCAGGACGAATAACGTATCTGTCCTTTACAGCTTCTTTATCTCTTCCGACAATTCGACTTGGTAACGGTTTCAGGATGACGTACCATGTTCAATAAACAGCCGAGCGAGGGTTTAATTACCGTTTTCTTCATTTTCTTTCAATAAACCTGAGGCTGGTATCTACCTCCAGTAGATTTATGTGGATTTTCCTCATCGGCTTGCCCCGGACAGACACTCATACGTGCTTGAGAGTTTAGAATGATTCCAGTCATTGACCACCCATAGTTCAGCCAAACAATATTGAGTCCTTTCGTCTGTTCAAACGATTTAAATTACATTTCCTTGAACTGAGGCGCAGCTGCTAGTCATCCAAACAGGTGATGATCATCCACACACGTCTTCTGTCGTAATAATTTTCCAACTAAGAGACGTCCCTCTACACAGGCTGTTCAAAAATTCAATGCGCAAAATTAACAGTTATTACTAAGGTGCCAACAACACATATATTTCGTTAAACAACCACATGTCGGTAACGGATATTGAGTGAGCACTGAACATGGGTAAGTATGCCCGTGGCGAAAGCTATAAAAAGTACCTTCTTCAAACATCGTTACACCAAAGTTGATCTGAGGTAGGTAGTACTGTGGCGTCCTGGCGTACTACAGTTATGCGGTGTCATCAGGGACTATTTGCAATTAACACATTCTTCGGTACCGTTGGTAACTACTTGCTTAGGCCCCACATGTTACTTCCTCCGTTCAGGTTGTCAGTGTGTGTACTGTTCTTGTAAGATCATCTGGCTATGTTTTTGGAAGAGGTACCTCTGCGAATCAGAGGGGGAATGTGTTACCAGTGCACTGTGCAGAGCCAGTACGTGTAGCATTAACCCGTACATTCGGCGATCAGTGGATCGGTCAGGGAGAACCTGAACATTGGCCTGCTAGGTTCCCAGAGCTTAACCCATTCGATTTCTTTCTGTGGGGCTGCCAGTTCTTACAACGGCCACACACATACAAAACACGAAACACATATTTCCGTCCAGCACGAGACGACTTGCTACGTCGATACCGGCTCTGCGCTGAAGTAAATAGTGCTCATTGTGAAAACTTACCGTAGCACTGATCACAACAATAAAAGACTGAAACAGATTCAGCACTGATTTATTCTGAATCACACATGACCTCCTGGATACTCCATACCGGTTGCGTAACGAAGTATACAGGGTGAGCCAAAAGTCCATTAACGTTTGTAAATTCAGTACTTCACGGAATAGTTTAGGCAGAGAGGTAAATACTGATACACATGCTTGATATGACATGGTGTCTTACTGAAACCAAAAAAGTGCACAAAATTATCAACAGGTGGAGCTTAATGTGGTACAAAAGCAATAATTAGCGTAACAATTAATTTTTAGCAAAGAAAATATTCTTTATAACAAATGATGAACATGTCGGCTGTCATTCATCAACAATATCTGTAGTCGAGGGACAATGTTGTGAGTAGCACTGTACAGCATATCAATAGGTATGGTGAGATATTGCCATTGGATGTTGTCTTTTAGAATCCCTAATCAGGTCAGACGATCGTGGTAGAATTGACTCCCCCTCCCGGATGATGTCCTCGTGCCTCCCATCTACCCTTCCTACCAGATCTAACCCCTCCTTCTCCCCCCCTTCTCAGGGCTCCCTCTCTCCCTCCCTCTCCCCCTTCCCTTCTTCCTCCTTTTTCCCTGCTGAACACCTTCTTTCTCCTTTTCACCCTCCCCCCCCCCCCCGGGCTTCCAGCACCTTTCCTTCTCCCCTCCACTGCCCCCCTTCTACCTCCCACCTGGTTTCCCCTACCGTCTCCCCCCCTTTTCTTCCCCCGTCCTCCCTTCACCCAGTGGTAGGTTTTCGTTGTGGTGACAGTGTTTCTACAGTGTCGTGTGCAATGCTATGTTCCACCAGCACCAACAGTGTCGCCAGCATTATTCATTTGTGTTCCCGCTGTGGAGTATTCTTTGTTCTCATGTCGACTCATAGTGTTCATTCTCTGCATGTGTGTGTGGCTCTCATCTGTGTTGTTTTTAAATCTACCTTTTCCACTCATCTATTTTTGTTCTTGTTTAATCATCACTTTATACTATTCTATGTTATGTGTTCTTTTCTCATTTGACTATGTTTTCTTTCCTGCAACTCTCTTGGTTGACGAGCAGTGTATTGTGCCGCTGCCAGCCCGCCCCATTTTGGGGAGTGAAATAACAATAAAAACTTCAGGTAACCCCACCACCAATAATCACACTGATTGAGGTCTGGGTACCCTGGGGACCAAGCATGACGATAGTGATGGTTGAGTACCCGATCCTTACCAAAAGATGTGCACAAGAAATCTTTCACACATCTAGTAGTATGGGATTGAGTTCCATCCTGCATAAAAGTCGTACCTTCCAGCTACTGTTTATAAGACAGGCTAAGGATGATGCGGTTCTTTAGCATTTCGGCGTATCTTGAACTCGTCACGCTGACAGTTTGAGGAGAAGTAATCCGCATTTCCTCGAAGAAAAAGTGCTCGATCACGATTGACGTACTAAATCCAAACCACACCGTGATTTTCAAGTCATGCAATGGGGTTTCTACGACAGTTCTAGGATTTTCCGTAGCCCAAATTCTGAAGTTGTGGGTGTTGGAAGACCGTCAAAATGTGAAATGGGCTTTGTCTGTCTAGCGCCATCTGTTATCCTATTTTCGTACTCGTTGTTTGGTTTCAATAATACTCCATGTCATTTTAGGCACGTGTCTAAAGTTTTACCTCTCTACCTACATTATTCTGTGAATTAGTATGTTTTCCAATGCTAACGGTTTTTGGATCACCTTACATTGCCTGTAAGTTTGGGCACAGAATTTTTGAACGCCTGTATAATTATCTTGTATGCCAAAAGCCTCAAAGAGCCACACATGTTTTCAGACAGGACATTTGTATTTACTTGCAGTTAATATTTTTTCTTTAGAGTCGTTGGTGACCATCACCATTGATTTTTAGCAAAGAAATTGTTCTTTATAACAAATGCTGAACATATCGGCCGTCATTCATCAACAATATCTGTAATCGAGGGACAATGTTGTGAACAGCACTGTACAGCATATCAATAGGTATGGTGTGCCGCCCGGAGTGACCGACCGGTTCTAGGTGCTTCAGTCTAGAACCGCGCGACCGCTACGGTCGCAGGTTCGAATCCTGCCTCGGGCATGGATGTTTGTGATGTACTTAGGTTAGTTAGGTTTAAGTAGTCTTAAGCTCTAAGGGACTGATCACCTCAGATGTTAGGTCCCATAGTGCTCTGAGCCATTTGAACCAATTGGTATGGTGAAATATTGCCGTCGGATGTTGTCTTTTAGAATCCCTAATCAGGTCGGACGTTTCTACATTTTATTCTCGTGTTCTCCTCTACAAATGCAGTCGATACAGCTGTAGATTATGAGGCTGTCGCAAGGAAGGTGAGGCAGTTTAGGGACTTCGCGGGCGATGGCCGCAACTCACGTGGGCGCCGTGCGCCAGTTTCAGAAAGGCGGAAGGCCAGGGGCTTCGCTTCCTCCGCGCCGACAGTTGTCGGGCATCACAAGATTAGCGCACACTTTTCCAGGTCGAGCTGCCCACCACCTTCGTCTTACTGTGTTCATCTGCGAGCTTCGCCGCTTAGGCTGTGTTATACATCTTGCTGAGCGAAAGTACAGCTTAGTGAGATGGCCTAGTGGTAGAAGGATCAGCTGGTATCTTGGAGGACAACGGCTGAAATACGCGTCCCGCCAAGTATATTTATGTTTTCCGTACTCGTGCTAAGGATGAATGATTTATATGAAAACAGCGCATCTGGTTTTTTTCCCAACCCTTTCTCTATTCGAGTTCGTGCTCCATCTCTTTGTAAGTTAAGTTTCGTCGTGGTCACTATCTGTAAGTTGCGGAAAAAATTGTCGTTATGCGTAAGTTGAGTGAACCTCATTTTGAATAAGAAAATGCTAACTGACATAGAAATCAACGTAAAAGATTGGGTCGCCACCGACTCTAGGCATACGTCAAATAAAGGGTTCGGCTGAATCGAAAAATTAATTAATTTAATCCTAAGCAAAAAGACTCATAAAAGAACATTCATTGTAGTATCACTCGTAAAGAATGGGATGTAATTACTAGTTTGGTCCAGGCAGCCGGCCGGGGTGGCCGAGCATTTCTAGGCGCTACAGTCTGGAACCGCGCGACCGCTACGGTCGCAGGTTCGAATCCTACCTCGGGCATGGATGTGTGTGATGTCCTTAGGTTAGTTAGGTTTAAGTAGTTCTAAGTTCTAGGGGACTGATGACCTCAGAAGTTAAGTCCCATAGTGCTCAGAGCCATTTGAACCAGTTTGGTCCAGGCATTGTTCACGTGAATTAAATATTTAAAAAAAGTAAATAATGTGTAAACACTGTGCATGAAAATGGTTCAAATAACTCTGAGCACTATGCGACTTAACTTCTGAGGTCATCAGTCGCCTAGAACTTAGAACTAATTAAACCCAAGGACATCAAACACATCCATGCCCGAGGCAGGATTCTAACCTGAGACCATAGTGGTCGCTCGCTTCCAGACTGTAGCGCCTAGAACCGCACGGGTACTCCGGCCGGCCACTATGCATAAGAACAGCTTGCAGCAGCACTCCTGAAAACAACATCTATTCTAAAGAATTTGTTTTAAATAAAAAGGGAACACTAATTATTGGACCTGTACGCATGGAAACGCTATGGATGGGCTAACAAGGAAACTACAAGGTAAATGGCGTAGGTAATAAAGACGTAACATCGGTACATAGGATAAGATTGGTGGCAAAATTATTTATTCCTTAAAACATTGATGTAATGCATCTACACAACTGCTGTTGCCTGGTAACTAAGTACAGTTTCTTGTGAAACGATACATGATTCACGACACACTCGTATGCCCACGTGGTTTGCGGAGACACAGTATCTACATACCATGTCCAAGTTTTAACCATATTAAACCACGCAGCCGCGAACAATTAACATTTTCCAGAAGGACCATTTGAATAGACAAAGGGTGATAGCAGTGGGCCAACAAACTCTAATATTAAACCACGTAGATGGCTTCCACCGGACATAAGGTAAATGAGACAAAGAATATTCACGAAGAGGCAAAATTATTGAGGTTCAGGAAAGATTAGAACGAATGCAGACGCAGTTGCAGGCAGACAAACATTCACACTGAACCGAGGGCGCACTTCTTACATATGCAACACCTTTGTGTTACGTTATTCTTACGGATCAAAGTCTGCGTTAGGAATCAAACTGAAAGTGTGCAGAAGACTTGCATTTCTTGCTGTGACAAGGTTAAACAATCTTTATAAGATGAGACGTCAGGCCAAAGCTAAAAGCTCCCCAGAAAATATTAGATACAGGCCCTCAGGTAGATGCCATTTTCCTTGACTTCCGGAAGGCGCTCGATACAGTTCCGCACTGTCGCCTGATAAACAAAGTAAGAGCCTACGGAATATCAGACCAGCTGTGTGGCTGGATTGAAGAGTTTTTAGCAAACAGAGCACAGCGTGATGTTCTCAATGGAGAGACGTTTACTGACGTTAAAGTAACCTCTGGCGTGCCACAGGGGAGTGTTATGGGACCATTGTTTTTCACGATATATATAAATGACCTAGTAGATAGTATCGGAAGTTCCATGCGGCTTTTCGCGGATGATGCTGTGGTATACAGAGGAGTTGCAGCATTACAAAATTGCAGCGAAATGCAGTGGCAACTGACCCTTAACATAGGCAAATGTAATGTATTGCGAATACATAGAAAGAAGGATCCTTTATTGTATGATTATATGATAACGGAACAAACACTGGTAGCACTTACTTCTGCAAAATATCTGGGAGTATGCGTGCGGAACGATTTGAAGTGGAATGATCATATAAAATTAATTGTTGGTAAGGCGGGTACCAGATTGAGATTCATTGGGAGAGTCCTTAGAAAATATAGTCCATCAACAAAGGAGGTGGCTTACAAAACACTCGTTCGACCTATACTTGAGTATTGCTCATCAGTGTGGGATCCGTACCAGATCGGGTTGACGGAGGAGATAGAGAAGATCCAAAGAAGAGCGGCGCGTTTCGTCACAAGGTTATTTGGTAACCGTGATAGCGTTACGGAGATGTTTAACAAACTCAAGTGGCGGACTCTGCAAGAGAGGCGCTCTGCATCGCGGTGTAGCTTGCTCGCCAGGTTTCGAGAGGGTGCGTTTCTGGATGAGGTATCGAATATATTGCTTCCCCCTACTTATACCTCCCGAGGAGATCACGAATGTAAAATTAGAGAGATTAGAGCGCGCACGGAGGCTTTCAGACAGTCGTTCTTCCCGCGAACCATACGCGACTGGAACAGGAAAGGGAGGTAATGACAGTGGCACGTAAAGTGCTCTCCGCCACACACCGTTGGGTGGCTTGTGGAGTATAAATGTAGATGTAGATGTAGCTGTAGATGTAAAAGTCTCAAGAAATACTTGGTTTATTTCAAAAATTAACAATCTCATACATGACGCTTTGATTGTTCCTTTATTCCGGCAGTTTTTTTTTGTTGATGCGCGATATATTTCTGACATACATAGCGTCTTAGCTCTTCAGTGCTTTCATCGTTCTTGTAACATGCCTGAACGTACAAAAGGAGCATTAGAAGTGAGAAGCGTATTTGTTATTAGTCAAAAATGGCTCTGAGCACTATGAGACTCAACTGGTGAGGTTATTAGTCCCCTAGAACTTAGAACTAGCTAAACCCAGCTAACCTAAGGACATCACAAACATCCATGCCCGACGCAGGATTCGAATCTGCGACCGTAGCGGTCTTGCGGTTCCAGACTGCAGCGCCTTTAACCGCACGGCCACTTCGGCCGGCTGTTATTAGTCGTCTACGAAACAAGGAAATAACACTTTAAAATAATCTCTGCTTCAGCTTGGGAAGAAAATACTCTTCAAAAACCATGAAACGGAAAATGCACCCTACATTTTTTTGTTCTTTGGAAATTCACAGCAGTAAGTCGCTAAATAATCGTGGTCGAATTTCCGACAGCCATGTGCTGCAGTCTTATGCTACATAGTGCAATACCCAAAATGTTTCAAACGCTGCAGGAATATATGTTCGTTTTAAGTGAGAAACACAACGATCCGCAGTTTTTAGGAATATACCTACCAAAAAAGAAAACGTGCAGATATATTTGCGGGTCGAAGGTCTTTTGCACAGAAAATGACACACCAATTATTATGTATTTATTAGGCGTAAGTCGCTGAAACATACCAGCCATGTTGAATAACAGTATTGCTGAAAACAGTCTTCCTTCGAAGTATTCTCACAAAATAACCAGAGAAAAATTTTCACGATAGTTTTTCTCCAATATTTTTTTATATTCGGCGATGTCTCTCTTTCCTTTCTGCAGATAATTTCACAACCATCCTCTTACGATGTTCATTTTTTAGGCCTTATATTCTAACATACTCATATTTTTGTGTAACTATAATTCAGGGGCCAGATTCCGTTCGCATAGCAGCATTTTTATTTCTCTGCTACTTTATAATGGGGTATTTTTGCGCTTCTAGATAGGTACATTTACCGTGAATAGTCCTCGTTACTCCATGTGCTCTTACCACTTTACAGTTTCTTTCATATGTGACAAATTTTTTCTAACGCAAGTTCTTGAATTCTCTCTTCTTCATATTAGAACTATTTAACGTTTCCTGTTCGCATAACATCTGTTTCTAATATTTTCGTGCATTTTTCGTGTTAAAACTGCTCTCTTACAAGAAACACTGTCATTTCTGTATGTATTAGATTTTTTAAAAGTACAGAAAAAATGTCATCAACAAGAGTGTCTATTTTGGCACACAGATATTTTTCCTTTCCAAATTTATCGCTGCTTCTTCATATTCTTTTCATTTTTCGTCGTAGATTCTCACAAATTTCTCTAAGGCCCTCTGGACAGAAACCATAAACTTTTTTGTCACTCGTCAGTTTTCTAGATGTTGTAGATTAATTTTATTGAACTAAAATTTGCTATACTTTGCAGGACGGTGGGAAGAGCAGACTCTATTTGAAAATGACTCTCATTAGTTTATAAAAGCCGCGCTGGATTAGCCGAGCGGTCAAAGGCGCTGCAGTCATGGATTGTGCGGCTGATCCCGGCGGAGGTTCGAGGCCTCCCTCGGGCATGTGTGTGTGTGTTTGTCCTTAGGATAGTTTAGGTTAAGTAGTGTGTAAGCTTAGGGACTGATGACCTTAGCAGTTAAGTCCCATAAGATTTCACACACATTTTTTGTGTATAAAATCTGTTTTGATTGAACTTACTTGTATTTTTCAAGCAAATGTTTAATTGACGCGATGTAAGATAACCTGGTGCAGGAGTAGTGTCAAAGAGCGATTAATTTGAAGAAGTAAATGGGAATTAAAGGGCAACTTAATCGAGACGAAAATTTTCAGAAATGCCTTGGGAGAATCGAAGCAACTCTTTACCCCTTATACTAAAGTGTAACAGAATGCTCTAAGAAAGTAAATAGGAATAGTTTGGAAGAGGAATGAAGTTGTTCTTGCGAAGCCACGTCGAATGAACTTGGAGGAGCTGTATCTGAGATAGGGTGCACAGTAATTTAATTGCCTTAATCGGCATCCGCAAAAACCACGAGAATAAGATAAGACAGATTAGTGTACGTGCAATGGCATATAATCAGTCGTATCTTCCTCTCTCCATGAGTGAATAAAATGGGCTAAATAATACCAGTAACAATTGCCTTCTGCCACTCACTGTGAAATGGCTTGCCGAGGAGCGTTCAGTAAGTAATGCAACACTTTTTTTGTGAAAGCAGGTTGGTTTTATTCAGGATTCCAACAGGCCATATTATTCCCTATTCTTTTGGTTACAAAACCCTATTTTTCAACATAATTTTCGTTCAATGCTACGGCGTTACCCCATCTTACTGGAAGAACCTGTATGCCTGCATGATACCACTCTTCTGGTCGACGTCGAAGCCAATGGCCGGCCTTTGTGCCCGAGTGGTTCTAGGCGCTGCAGTCCGGAACCGCACGACTGCTACGGTCGCAGGTTCGAATCCTCCCTCGGGCATGAATGTGTGTGATGTCCTTAGGTTAGTTAGTTTTAAGTAGTTCTAAGTTCTAGGGGACTGATGATCTCAGATGTTAAGTCCCATAGTTCTCAGAGCCATTTGAACCATTTTCGAAGCCAATGTCTTGCTACATCAATAACCTCCACATCATCCATGTACTGCTTCAGGGGAATGCTCCCGTCATTGGGCCACATAAATGGAAGTCGGAAGATACCCTCTCGGGTATGCAGACTTGGGTGAGACCTTGCGTTGTCATGGGGAAGGGGAGGTTCGTTTGCATTTTTGTGGCGAGAACGTGTTGAAGTCGTTTCTTCAGTTTCCTAAGAGTAGCACAATACACTTCATAATTGATAGGTACACAGTGGAGGAGTACATCAAGCAGAAAAACTCCTTCAGAGTGCCAGGAGACTGTCGTCTTGACGGTACCGACTGAGGGTGCTGCTCTTAACATTTTCGTCGGAGAAGAGGTGGTGTGACGCCAATCCATGGATTTCGGGTTCGAACAGATGAATCCATGTTTCATCTCCTGTGACGATGTTCGACAAAAAATTGTCACGCTCAACCTCGTAAGGCGCAAGCAATTGCGCACAAATGGTCCCTCGTTGCTCTTTGAGAACCCCTATTGGTGGACGAGTATGTCATCCCTACGGACAGCGATGATCAACTGTGCAGCGAGGTGTTTGACTGTGATTCGTCGGTCACCTCGAATGAGAGTGTCCGCACGTTCCAACACTGCAGGAGTCACAGCTGTGTACTACCGGCTCGCACGCAGGAGATCGGACAGGTTTGTGCGACCTTGTTACGATGATGACAGACGCTTCCCCCAACGACTCGCCGTGCTTTTGTTCACTGCGAGGTCTCCGTAGACACTCTACAAGCGCCTATGAATATCTGCGATGCTCTAGTTTTCCACCAAAAGAAACTCAATGACAGCGCTCTGCTTGGAACGCAACTCCGTTAGGGCCGCCACTCTGAAGTCTACGCACAGCGCCGCTACCTATCGGAACTTCATAAAACTTTAGGGACCGAACCAGGAATAATTCCACGATGTACCACAACAAATTCCGCATTTTCCAACCGAAACTAAGACAAAAATGTGTCGCATTTCTTATTGAACTCCTCACATAGATTCGTTTTAAAAGCCATTTCCGTTTTACTAATAGCTAGATCGTATATGAAATGAATGGATCCCTGGGGAAGAGATCTGTGAACAGCAGTGAATCAAAATATACCAGTGCAAACAGTTCAGATGTGTGGAAACTGCAATGTAATAAATACGTCGTGCTAATTAGATTCATTTCATCGCATTTAATTCATTCCACATATATTTGTTGTGGCGGCACAAACCACACTCCTCCACCAACTGAACCTCCCAGTGTTCGGAAATCATAGGTGGAAATATCACTGACAATGAAAGTTTGAATAACGCAGGAAGGCTTGGTCGAATAGCCAGATGGTTAAAACGACTGTTCGCGACTGGCAGGTACCTCGGTCTGACACAGCTTTTCAGTTGTGACGATATATTCATTACGATAGACTGTCTCATAATCAACGCAACAGCATTTCTGTTAAGTGTTTGGTAATTAGAGGGACTTCTGATCTGATTAACATAGAGGTACATGTAAGCAGTTGCCAGCGGAAATCCACTACACGAAATTCTACGCACAATTAGTTGCTTCCAATTGAACTGCACGGTAAACGAAGTCAGCTGTGGCGTGGTCACGCAGAGGCAGGCGTCGCGTCTCTAGTGAACATAGCGACAGAGGCGCGAGGTGAAGCGAGCGCGATAGGGGACGCAGGCGGAGTAGGGGAGTGGGGAGGTGGTTGACTGGTGGGGGTAGGAGGGGGCAGGGCGCAGCAGACTGCACGCCGCGTTGGCATCGATCAGGCCGGGCACTGCAGGCCCACACACACTGCAGTCCGGGTCAACGGCGGATTCTCCGCAACACGCGCTTCTGTGGCCGTCCTCAGTTCCAATCCGCGACAAGGGGTTACTTACTAGCTTGCCGCTCAGAGCATGATGGCTTTCACATCTACAGGGTGTTACAAAAAGGTGCGGCCAAACTTTCAGGAAACATTCCTCACACACAAAGAAAGAAAATATGTTGTGTAGACATGTGTCCGGAAACGCTTACTTTCCATGTTAGAGCTCATTTTATTACTTCTCTTCAAATCACATTAATCATGGAATGGAAACACACAGCAACAGAACGTACCAGCGTGACTTCAAACACTTTGTTACAGGAAATGTTCAAAATGTCCTCCGTTAGCGAGGATACATGCATCCACACTCCGTCGCATGGAATCCCTGATGCGCTGATGCAGCCTTGGAGAATGGCGTATTGTATCACAGCCGTCCACTATACGAGCACGAAGAGTCTCTACATTGGTACCGGAGTTGCGTAGACAAGAGCTTTCAAATGCCCCCATAAATGAAAGTCAAGAGGGTCGAGGTCAGGAGAGCGTGCAGGCCATGGAGTTGGTCCGCCTCTACCAATCCATCGGTCACCGAATCTGTTGTTGAGAATCGTACGAACACTTCGACTGAAATTTGCAGGAGCTCCATCGTGCATGAACCACATGTTGTGTCGCACTTGTAAAGGCACATGTTCTAGCAGCACAGGTAGAGTATCCCATATGAAATCATGATAACGTGCTCCATTGAGCGTAGGTGGAAGAACATGGGGTCCAATCAAGACATCACCAACAATGCCTGCCCAAACGTTCACAGAAAATCTGTGTTGATGACGTGATTGCACAGTTGCGTGCGGATTCTCGTCAGCCCACACATGTTGATTGTGAAAATTTACAATTTGGTCACGTTGGAATGAAACCTCATCCGTAAAGAGAATATTTGCACCGAAATTAGGATTGACACATTGTTGGATGAACCATTCGCAGAAGTGTACCCGTGGGGGCCAATCAGTTGCTGATAGTGCCTGCACACGCTGTACATGGTACGGAAACAACTGGTTCTCCCGTAGCACTCTCCATACAGTGACGTGGTCAACGTTACTTTGTACAGCAGCAACTTCTCTGACGCTGACATTAGGGTTATCGTCAACTGCACGAAGAATTGCCTCGTCCATTGCACGTGTCCTCGTCGTTCTAGGTCTTCGCCAGTCGCGAGTCATAGGCTGGAATGTTCCGTGCTCCCTATGATGCCGATCAATTGCTTCGAAAGTCTTCCCGTTGGGACACCTTCGTTCTGGAAATCTGTCTCGATACAAACGTACCGCGCCACGGCTATTGCCCCGTGCTAACCCATACATCAAATGGGAATCTGCCAACTCCGCATTTGTAAACATTGCACTGACTGCAAAACCACGTTCGTGATGAACACTAACCTGTTGATGCTACGTACTGATGTGCTTGATGCTAGTACTGTAGAGCAATGAGTCGCATGTCAACACAAGCACCGAAGTCAACATTACCTTCCTTCAATTGGGCCAACTGGCGGTGAATCGAGGAAGTGCAGTACATACTGACGAAACTAAAATAAGGTCTAACATGGAAATTAAGCGTTTCCGGATACATGTCCACATAACATCTTTTCTTTATTTGTGTATGAGGAATGTTTCCTGAAAGTTTGGCCGTACCTTTTTGTAACACCCTGTATTAGCCGACTGCCAACTTCTGTTGATGAAACACAGTATCACTGTCTTTTCAAGCGATCGCAGCGTTGTTAAAATGCTGGACAAGCATTCAGAATGAGTAATATTCAGATCCCAATTGGGAGGCGGGGTGGCGCAGTGTTTTGCACACTGGACTCACATTCGGGACGTCGACGGTTTAAACCCATCCTGATTTAGATTTACCGTGATTTCCCTAAATCGCTTCAGGTAAATGCCAGGATAGTTCCTTCCTCATCCGATGGGACCGAAGACCTAGCTGTTCGGTCCCCTCCCCCAAATCAACCAACCAACCAATCGGGTGGCACCAGAGTGGAAATGTCTAACGGTCTAAGTGCCAAATCTTACAGTTGTCAGTAACATCAAAAAGAAAAGTGTCTCTGTTTTTATGTAACTTATTTGCATCCAAAAAATTGAGAAGTTATTCTGATACCACAAAATTATGCTGTTCACCTCATCAACGCAAGAAATGACACAAAATAGAAAATAAATATTTTATTAAGAACTTTGAGACTCAAACCAGGGATCTGACTGTTTCCAAGTGCCAATAGGAAAGTTTTTTGTCCCATGTGCTATTAATACTGAGGCAGTGCATTTTATTTGTGATAATACAAGTGCAGCACCACAGCAGTAATGTTTTAACCAGTAGAACAGTTAATTTCTCATATCTTCTACATTTTTTACAAGGGAATAACGAACTAAATTCAAGAAAAATTCTGCCGGTATTGACTTCTGTTTCGTAATGCTGTTTCATTCCTGGGATCAGATATTGTTAAGTTACTGCAGAACTCCATTTGCTGTTGAGAAAGAAATGAAGTATCAACATCGTCAACAGGTCTTTCTGTTTTGCAATTGATAAACATGGCTGGTCTTTCAGATGAAGTACGGCATGGCATACTCTTACATGAGCCATGGTCTCTCCTGTTTCGAGTAC
The DNA here is from genome assembly GCF_021461395.2 of Schistocerca americana. NCBI lineage: Eukaryota > Metazoa > Arthropoda > Insecta > Orthoptera > Acrididae > Schistocerca > Schistocerca americana. The sequence continues at coordinate 295,045,533 of NC_060130.1, forward strand.
ACAGATATTTTTCCGTTCCTCTGTTTCGGAGTAAGAATTTTTAACAGTTATTTGATATGGATGACCATGGGAGACTATGATCAGAGATCTTACACGCCTGCATTGACAGCAATGTTTCTACACTATATTTAAAATCGAAGAAGTGGGTGTTTGCAACATTTATAAATGATTTGGCCCTTATAACAAGTCTAGGAATATGCAACAGAGTGCTGAAAGCAACAAAATTGCATTTTGTGAAAAAACCTCACTTAGAACGTTTGACATTTCTACTCTTCAATTTCCGGCTTTTCTTAATAACACCAGTACCGTATTTTGAGGATATGCCTGCCACTGTTCCACGTTGTCTCACAAATAAATGTATTCCCTCGTTACTGAAGTGTATATTATGTCCTTTTCGAGACGTTACTACCAAGTGTAGTGTTTCTTGCTCCGAATGGCTACCAGTATTACAGGAGAAGCTGTTACACCAACTTAGTGCACTTTTACGTGTTTCTTTCATGAAATCACTGAAAACATCCCAACAATGAAGGCAGTTTGTAGCTGAGTCCATATCAACATAAGCACACAAGCACGTTTCATTAGACGCCATCTCATTTCAGGCTATGTACAGGCAAAGAAGGTTTTTGACGAGTGTTTTGTCTGACTTAATCAGTGTCTAACAAATGGATTTATAGTTAAAACGAAGTCGACATTTATAGCTATCATCCTCCGCTTCAGAGTCATTGTCGAAGCATTATTACAAATATGATACACAGCACGGATGTCCTAACTGTTCATTAACTATGATTATACATTCCACAAACAATTTATTTGTCTGTGTTTAGCTATGAAATATGATGGATAGGAAATGTATTTGTGTACCTATGGACACGAAGAAAGCGTTTCTGCAAAATGTTGAGAGAAAACAACAAGCAATATTACTGTGCATATGTGCAGAATAAATTGTCACAAATAAAAACATTTTTAGTACTGTAATACATTTTGGTGATATTATACGATCATCATATAACAGTACAGAAAGCCAGTGTAGCAAGACTGTCACTCGAAGATGAGGAAGTAAACTCTTGAAAACACACGATGTGAAAAATAAATAATACATGCGATTGTAAGTAGTGTATTTATTTTTCATTTGGATTAAGGTTCTTTACGCTGAATGCTAATTCATATACAACAGTTACTCCATACTTCTACTTACATTTTTTTGAGTATTCACTTTTCTGCATAGTAGCAATGGAATAAATAATCATTCTTTTTCTTCGTAGTGTTTGTACTCCTCTACCTAAATGTGAGTCTTTTTTGGAAGATTATTATTCTTAGCAGTAGTGTAGGTAAGCACTAACCAGCGCACTTTGTTCAAACGTCATAAAACCTTAATTTGTTTACACACGTGACCAAGGTGACTGACCTAACGAAGATGGCGGCAGCCACGCACCCTCTTATCCATCACGTGACCGGCCAAGACCTCATTCTTATCTATCACTACATGCCACGCCCCACCGTATCTTCCCACGCTCGGGTTCCCGGGTTCGATTCCCGGCGGGGTCAGGGATTTTCTCTGACTCGTGATGGCTGGGTGTTGTGTGATGTCCTTAGGTTAGTTAGGTTTAAGTAGTTCTAAGTTCTAGGGGACTGATGACCATAGATGTTAAGTCCCATAGTGCTCAGAGCCATTTGAACCACCGTATCTGCTATAATCACCTACTATATAACACCAACACATAATCAAAATACTCTACGTAAAGCACCACACTCACACAACACAGGAAGAAAGGTGTTTTATTCGATATATCACTTAAAATGGAGAACGACTGCTTTGTTTATATCTCACAACACGACCGAAGATGATTACAGTGGCGCAAAATTTCCAAAGACAATGACTGAGTTGATGCCCCAAAAGTAAATTCTTTGATAATATTATTTAACGTTTATTGAGTACACACACACACACACACACACACACACACTCTCTCTCTCTCTCTCTCTCTCTCTCTCTCTCTCTCTCTCTCTCTCACACACACACACACACACACACACACACACACACAAAATTAAAGGTCTCTATGATAGTTCGAGCAAAACAAAATTATGTTACTTCCCACTGCTACGGTCGCAGGTTCGAATCCTGCCTCGGGCATGGATGTGTGTGATGTCCTTAGGTTAGTTAGGTTTAAGTAGTTCTAAGTTCTAGGGGACTGATGACCACAGATGTTAAGTCCCATAGTGCTCAGAGCCATTTTGGACCATTTTATATTACTTCCCGAGATACGTAAAATTTTGCACACTTTGGAAGTACATTGGGACTTCAATTTAAATATTTCCTCATTGTCTGTATTCCATATTAAAACTGTATTAAAATAATGCCTTGACAGCAAAACAGAAAATGTTTCATTAATTGTGTTCGATTTTAATCTATACAGATCATCTTCAGAGCGTGAGGCATCTCCTTTAGTTATCCGGAGAGACACTGAGCGCAACCGAACTGTATACAATTGTAGTTAACGGATGTGCCCTCTGGCATACAGTTCGGTTCCGACCAGCGTCTCCACACATCACTGAAGGAGATGGCTTATGGCCTGTACATGATCCGTATGGACTGAAACCGATCACCATTGATGAAACTTCTGTTTTGCGATCAAGACTGATTACATCATTACAATTATATTTAGATCACTGTTATTCCAGATATTTTATCAAAAAAACATTATCTTATAAAAATGCATACGACTCGCTTATTTGCACAACTGATAAAGGGTTTTAGGTTAAACAGCACTCATTACTGACGAAAGTTCGGTTGCTATACCACACTTTTCAAACTCTACGAAACTTCAAATTAATTACACTGAGGTGCCAAAAGTCGTGGTATACGCCTTTATATGATGTCGGACCTCATTTTGCCGGCGTAGTGCAGCAACCTGACGTGGCATGGACTCAACAAGTCGTTGGAAGACCCCTGCAGAAATGTTGAGCCATGTTGTCTCTACAGCCGTCCATAGTTGAGACAGTGTTGCTGGTGAAGGATTTTGTGCGTGAGCTGACCCATAAATGTTAGGTGACATTCATGTCGGGTGATCTGGTGGCCAAATCATTCTCTCGAACTGTCTAGAATGTTCTTCAAAGAAATCGCGAATTACTGTAGCCCAGTTAAAAGGAGAACTGTCATCCATAAAAATTCCGCAGTAGTTTGGTAACATGAAGTCCATGAGTGGGTGAAAACGGTCTCCAAGTACAGTTTGACCAGAGGATCCAGTCCATTCCATGTAACCACAGCCCACATCATTATGAAGAGACCACCAGTTTGCATGGTGCCTTGTTGACAACTTGCGGCCGAGCGGTTCTAGGCGCTTTAAAATGGTTCAAATGGCTCTGAGCACTATGGGACTTAACTTCTGAGGTCATCAGTCCCCTAGAACTTAGAACTACTTAAACCTAACTAACCTAAGGACAGCACACACATCCATGCCCGAGGCAGGATTCGAACCTGCGACCGTAGCGGTCACGCGGTTCCAGACTGTAGCGCCTAGAACCGCACGGCCACCCCTGCCGGCCTAGGCGCTTTAGTCCGGAACCGCGCTGCTGCTACGGTCGCAGGTTCGAATCCTGCCTCGGGCATGGATGTGTGTGATGTCCTTAGGTTAGCTAGGTTTAAGCAGTTCTTAAGTTGAGGGGACTGATGACCTCAGTAGAAGTCCCATAGTGCTGAGAGTCATTTTTAACAACTTGCGTCCATGGCTTCGTGGGGTCTGAGCCACACTCGAACTCTACCATCAGCTGTTACCAACTGAAATCAGGATTCAGCTGACCAGACCACGGTTTTCGAGTCCTCTAGCGTCAATTGATATGGTTACGAGCCCGGAGAGGCGTTGCAGGCGATGTCATGCTGTTAGCAATGGCACTCGTGTCAGTCGTCTGCTTCCATAACCTCATATATCGCCGCACAGTCCTAACTGATACGTTCGTCGTACGCCCCACATTGATCACTGTGATTATTTCACACAGTGTTGCTCGTCTGTTAGCACCGACAACTCGACGCAAACGCCACTGTTCTCGGTTGTTAAGAGAAGGCCGTCGACCACTGCGTTTGTCCGCGGTGAGAGATAATGCCTGAAATTTGGTATTCTCGTTACATTCTTGACGCTGTGGATCTCGGAACATTGAATTCGTTAACGATTTTCGAAATGGAATGTCCCATGCGTCTAGCCCCATCTACCAGTTCGCGTTCAGAGTCTGTTAATTCCCGTCGTGCGGCCATAATCACGTCGTAGTGCAACAACTTGACGTGGCATAGACTCAAGTCGTTGGAAGCCCGCTGCAGAAATACTGAGTAATGCTGCCTCCATAGCCGTCCATAATTGTGAAAGTGTTGTAGGCGCAGGATTTTTTGCGCCAACTGACCTCTCAATTATCCCATAAATGTTCGATGGGATTCATGTCGGGCGATCTGTGTGGCCAGATCCTTCACTCGAATTGTTCCGAATGTTGTTCAAACCAATCGCGAACAATTGTGGCTTGGTGACATGACACCTTTTCATCCATAAAAATTCCATCGTTGTTTGGGAACAAGAAGTCCATGAATGGCTGCAAATGGTCTCCAAGTAGCCAAACATAAACATTTCCAGGCAATGATGGGTTCAGTTGGACCGGACGACCCAGTACATTCCATATCAACACAGCCCACACTGTTATGGAGCCACCACCAGTCTGCACAGTGCCTTGTTGACAACTTGAGTCCATGGCTTCGTGACGCCTGCGCCACCGTCGAATCCTACCATCAGCTCTTACAAACTGGAACTGGGACTCATCTGGGCAGGTCACAGTTTTCCAGTCGTCTAGGCCCCAACTAATATGGTAATGAACCATTGCAAAGGTCCCGAGTTCGAGTCTCGGTCGGGCACACAGTTTTAATCTGCCAGGAAGTTTCATATCAGCGCACACTCCGCTGCAGAGTGAAAATCTCATTCTGGAAACATCCCCCAGGATGTGGCTAAGCCATGTCTCCGCTATATCCTTTCGTTCAGGAGTGCTAGTTCTGCAAGGTTCGCAGGAGAGCTTCTGTAAAGTTTGGAAGGTAGGAGACGAGGTACTGGCAGAAGTAAAGCTGTGAGTACCGGGAGTGAGTCGTGCTTCGGTAGCTCAGTTGGTAGAGCACTTGCCCGCGAAAGCTAAAGGTCCCGAGTTCGAGTCTCGGTCGGGCACACAGTTTTAATCTGCCAGGAAGTTTCATATCAGCGCACACTCCGCTGCAGAGTGAAAATCTCATTCTGGAAACATCCCCCAGGCTGTGGCTAAGCCATGTCTCCGCTATATCCTTTCTTTCAGGAGTGCTAATTCTGCAAGGTTCGCAGGAGAGCTTCTGTAAAGTTTGGAAGGTAGGAGACGAGGTACTGGCAGAAGTAAAGCTGTGAGCACCGTGCGTGAGTCGTGCTTCGGTAGCTCAGTTGGTAGAGCACTTGCCCGCGAAGGCAGGTCCCGAGTTTGAGTCTCGGTCGGGCACACAGTTTTAATCTGCCAGGAAGTTTCATATCAGCGCACACTCCGCTGCAGAGTGAAAATCTCATTCTGGAAACACCCCCCAGGGTGTGGCTAAGCCATGTCTCCGCTATATCCTTTCTTTCAGGAGTGCTAGTTCTGCAAGGTTCGCAGGAGAGCTTCTGTAAAGTTTGGAAGGTAGGAGACGAGGTACTGGCAGAAGTAAAGCTGTGAGTACCGGACGTGAGTCGTGCTTCGGTAGCTCAGTTGGTAGAGCACTTGCCCGCGAAAGGCAAAGGCCCCGAGTTCGAGTCTCGGTCGGGCACACAGTTTTAATCTGCCAGGAAGTTTCATATCAGCGCACACTCCGCTGCAGAGCGAAAATCTCATTCTGGAAACATCCCCAAGGCTGTGGCTAAGCCATGTCTCCGCTATATCCTTTCTTTCAGGAGTAATCTGCACGCAACACTCTTACGAGGTTGTCCGTCATATGACACTATGTCGCGGTACTCGCAAACGTTTATATAATAAGGGATACCCTTCTGAAGTTCGATTTTTAATTGGCGTAATCCGATCAATACCGGAAACTTACAAGTAGCTGACCGCCTCTGAGCAGTGTTACTGAGAACTCATCTGTACGTCGACACCACGTCATTTATTTGCTCGGCTGTCAATTAAAAGGGCAGTTAAGATATTCTTACTATTCGAATATGAAACATTTCTAACATTTACATCACCAGCGTTTCCGCCACTGTGTTTGAACTTCAAAGTTCCCCCATAAGATAGAACAATTTTATCACATAATTCAGCAGATGTTAACTTAATAAAAACAACGCTACTCACAATAAACATGTGAATGCCAATGATATTGTCAAAATTCAACTTAACTTCTTCTTCAATGAACGATTCAAACACAAATGAGTTCTGCCTTGCAAAGTTACGATCTAACGTAAACTTCAACATATCGATTCGAGGCAGTTCTGACATCACTGAATCATTGTTCAAAAACCTTTACAACGCGCACAAATAACAGCGACAAGCTGCAATAGCGTAAACCACACCAAGCACGAGCGAAGTCAGCCGCAGCACACAGCAGACCATCGCTGCAGACGGTAGACGGCTTTTCGAACACGCCTCCAGGACCGACACAAACTTCAATTTGTCACAGAGGCCACAACCCTTACACTTGCACATTTTATGCTTCCCGCTCATGGTCTATTGACTAGTGTTGCTGCCACTGGATCACGGGGTCCCGGGTTCGATTCCCGTCAGGGTTGGGGATTTTTCTCCGCCCGGGGACTGGGTGTTTGTGCTGTCCTCATAATTTCATCATCATCATTATTCTTGACAGTGGTTAGACTGAACCGCCTAAAAAATGGAATATGGAAAAAATTGGGACTTTGTATGGGCCCGCGTAGTTGAGCGCTTCACAAAGCAAACACCATTGTCGTCATTTCATGCTTCCCGCCCAGGGAAGGCCATCGAGATAAGGGTACATCATAGATAGTTACAATGTTTGTGTTTATACAGTGCCTGACTCCTGTATCTTATCTGTATCTGTATCTTGTAATGTGAAGGTACAGACACTGTATAAACACAGACATTGTAGACATCAGTGATGTCTTTGGAGATGTTATATCTCTGTCAACATCTTTGGTATTGGTGTGGGTGTGTGTGCGTGTGTGTGTGTGTGTGTGTGTGTGTGTGTGTGTGTGTGTGTGTGTAAACAAAACAGTTGTTCTCGAGTTTACGTAATATCCTGTAATAAAACACCTTCTCCCTTCCTTTCTAAAATAATTTTTTGCTATATTGTACGAGTGAAGTGTTTTAAGCCGTGTGCTTTTATTCCATGTTGTTGTTATTTAGTACTTTATTATATAAAATACAGTCTGTAAACGTTTCGGAAAGCCTTAGCTCCGACTGGTAAGGGTGTTACAGAGCCATAGTTCCGATGGCAGCAATTAGTTTCATACTTGACCACGACTAGGTCCAATTATTTATAATAACTGGCAATCAGTATCATCTGTTATATTTTTCTACTGATACAGTATCTTTGCCCTTGTCCTGAACTGGTCGTGAAAAATGTTAGGTGACGACAGTACACAGCAACAGACTGGACAGCCTTTGTGTGTTTATATACCATTGTAACACTTAAATATTTAATATGAGGGTTCTACACGAAGAGCCTACCTAAATAATTACATTCAGAATGCCTATATGTTTGTGTGTTTGCCTTGTATTTTAGCCTGGTCAGGTTAGATTCGACTTTTTAAGCCTAACTTTAATGTCAACTGTCAGCTACTTCTCTTAGCCCATGTGTGTTTGGACAAGGAGATAGCATACTTTAGAATTTAGAATCATATTTTAGACATAAATTTGACAGATATGCTTGTAAAATAATGTTGTGGTATGTGATGGTACCACTGTGACTCTCGACGCAGGCACTGCACTTTTTCGCACTGCTTATGCGTTTCTGCAAACATTTTACACTTCGAAAGAATATTGTAACATCTGACAAGAATCACAGATGTAATATATAATTAGTTTATGCCTCTGTTTTGTCTTACACTATAACACAGCAACGAAACTTTGAACGTTAACGGGTGCAGCCATATGTTGGCGAAGACAGGACAAAAGGGCGTATATCAGTAGTTGATTTTGAAGTTTTGTAGAACATTATTTAAAGTAAAACTCATGTTCGAAAACTGTGTAGTGCTAATTTGTTAACTGCATTGTATCAATAAATATTGGTTTTTAACTATTTATGGAGAGTGTTTTATACTCATTCTAATATTCCATAGCTAATGCTTTATAGCTTCTTATTAAATTCACAGATGTGGCTTGCGAGCCAGCCCATAAACAATTTTTTTGGTGAGTAATTAGAACTTAGTCGAGAATAGTTTTGGTGTCATTTACGCAAATTAGGCATGTTTTAGATGTGTGTGTGTGTTTTGATGACTATTTTAGATGTGGATGTTGGGTCCTGCCCACTCATCTCAACAGGGTGCCTAAGGGATGTTGCGTTCTCGGAATGCTATACAAAGATTCAAGCAAATAACATTAATAGTTTTATTTCAGTAAAGCAGATTTGACAATAGTTAACTTGAATGTACAGCAAGTGTCGCAAGCAATGGGTGACATGCAAACAGTAAATGATCTTCGCTCTAGACAAAGTCCAAGTAAGCACTTGATACGGATCTCTGCTAGGCCGTACTAATACTCTGCGAATGTCCACTAACGTCCAGCCGAGGCTGACAGGAGCGGCTCTTACATTCACTTCGGCTTGGGGACGCTCCTGTCATGGCTCGGTCCTGGTCAGTGCACCATTGGCCGACGTCGTTTCAGAACCTCAGCTGGTATCGCGTTCTTCATCTTCGTTCCGGCGCTTGTGGTTACGCCAGAACAATGGAAATACTGCAAACGTAAACTTTTGACAAACAATTTTGATACAGTTAAGAACAGCCAAGATTGAGCTGCACTATGATAGGCTGTTTCATTTTAATCGCGGATAAAATACTTCGTTATGACTGGAGTGGTTTCTCACGTCATTTTAATATTAAAGTGGTTAAATATAGAAGTATGTATATGTAAATAATGTAACTTGACAACATTTTTACATACCATTTTAATACTGCTCTGTGAGCGGCTTCAAAACGGGGAGGGGGTGGGGGTTTAGAGCGATCAGCCTAGGATTGGACTGATATCTTTCATGTTATATTTTTGTCGCACCAATTTATGGTAATTTCTGTATTGATTGAGCTTTTTTATTGTGTTCAGCAAAAGGCTTGATATGAAAGGAAGTAACTGTTCCTGCTACATTTCCCACATTTTTAGTATGACTTGCCCCGACTTCACGGAGTGGTTAACACACTGGACTCGTATTCGGATGGACGACGATTCAAACCCACGCCCGGCAATCCTGATACAGGTTTTCCGTGATTTTCCTGAATTGCTTAAGGCAAATGCCGGGATGGTTCCTTCGACAGGGCACGGCCGCTTACCTTCTCCATCCTTCCCTAATCCGAGCGTGTGGTTCATCTCTAATGACCTCGATATCGACGGGACGTTAAACATTAATCTCCTCCTCCTCCTCCTCCTCCTCCCTCCCCGGCTTCGCTCTGGCAGCACTATCTACTGCTGAACGACTTGTATGGCGCAGCGATAATAAATTATATACACAAACCTTCCTCGTGAATTAGTCTATCTATTAGTGAAAACCATATCAAAACCCCTACAATGGTGCCTGTGATATGCCTTCCCATACAGACAGAAAAACTCTCTAGGGGATTTTAGTTTGTAATATGTACCACCGTGTTAAACAAATATTGAAAAAACGCACTATGAGATTTCGCTTATGACGTACTTAGCTCCTCGGCTATTAATGCTTTTCTCTTTGGTGGCACCACAATTGCTTTATATTCATGAAATGACAACATTTCCGCTAGGAGGCTGTAGGTGGTATAACATTCAACACATACAGAGTGAACCCGAACTAAACCGACAAAATTTCTGAAGTTTTTCAGAGATATTTTCTCATTATTGGTATAAGGAATCTTTGGTCTCCAGTGGCTCGCTATACAGTAGTTGCATTTCGTTTGATTTCTTTGTACCCACATTGAACCAAAAATATCTGCACACCGTTTGATTTCTTTGTACCCACATTGAACCAAAAATATCTGCACACAATTGCAAATGTTGACAGTATGCACTGATTGTCTTCTTTGGAAACAAACTTGCTCAATTCAATCACGGTACTTGCTGTTGACAATTTCAATACCCAATTTATTACATCTCCACAAGCCAGCAGTCAGTGCTGCTAGGTTGTGTATCGGTTTTATTTTATGGTAGTGGAGTATGTAGAGGGTCTATACAAGGGCGATGTACTTGAGGACAATATTATGGAAATGGAAGAGGATGTAGATGAAGATGAAATGGGAGACACGATACTGCGTGAAGAGTTTGACAGAGCACTGAAAGACCTGAGTCGAAACAAGGCGCCGGGAGTAGACAACATTCCATTGGAACTACTGACGGCCTTGGGAGACCCAGTCCTGACAAAACTATACCACCTGGTGAGCAAGATGTATGAGACAGGTGAAATACCCTCAGACTTCAAGAAGAATATAATAATTCCAATCCCAAAGAAAGCAAGTGTTGACAGATGTGAAAATTACCGAACTATCAGTTTAATAAGTCACAGCTGCAAAATACTAACACGAATTCTTTACAGACGAATGGAAAAACTGGTAGAAGCCGACCTCGACGAAGATCAGTTTGGATTCCGCAGAAATGATGGAACACGTGAGGCAATACTGACCCTGCGACTTATCTTAGAAAATAGATTAAGGAAAGGCAAACCTAAATTTCTAGCATTTGTGGACTTAGAGAAAGCTTTTGACAATGTTGACTGGAATACTCTCTTTCAAATTCTAAAGGTGGCAGGGGTAAAATACAGGGAGCGAAAGGCTATTTACAATTTGTACAGAAAGCAGATGGCAGTTACAAGAGTCGAGGGGCATGAAAGGGAAGCAGCGGTTGGGAAGGGAGTGAGACAGGGTTGTAGCCTGTCCCCGATGTTATTCAATCTGTATATTGAGCAAGCAGTAAAGGAAACAAAAGAAAAATTCGGAGTAGGTATTAAAGTCCATGGAGAAGAAATAAAAACGTTGAGGTTCGCCGACGACATTTTAATTCTGTCAGAGACAGCAAAGGACTTGGAAGAGCAGTTGAACGGAATAGACAGTGCCTTGAAATGAGGATATAAGATGAACATCAACAAAAGCAAAACGAGGGTAATGGAATGTAGTCGAATTAAGTCGGGTGATGCTGAGGGAATTAGATTAGGAAATGAGACACTTAAAGTAGTAAAGGATTTTTGCTATTTGGGGAGCAAAATAACTGATGATGGTGGAAGTAGAGAGGATATAAAATGTAGACTGGCAATGGCAAGGAAAGCGTTTCTGAAGAAGAGAAATTTGTTAACATCGAGTATAGATTTAAGTGTCAGGAAGTCGTTTCTGAAAGTATTTGTATGGAGTGTAGCCATGTATGGAAGTGAAACATGGACGAAAAATAGTTTGAACAAGAAGAGAATAGAAGCTTTAGAAATGTTGTGCTACAGAAGAATGCTGAAGATTAGATGGGTAGATCACATAACTAATGGGGAGAAGAGGAGTTTGTGGCACAACTTGACAAGAAGAAGGGATCGGCTGGTAGGACATGTTCTGAGGCATCAAGGGATCACAAATTTAGCGTTGGAGGGCAGCGTGAAGGGTAAAAGTCGTAGAGGGAGACCAAGAGATGAATACACTAAGCAGATTCACAAGGACGTAGGTTGCAGTAGGTACTGGGAGATGAAGAAGCTTGCACAGGATAGAGTAGCATGGAGAGCTTCATCAAACCAGTCTCAGGACTGAAGGCAACAACAACAACAGTGTTACTTGATATGTTGACAGATATGCAAAGCAGAATGGAGAGGTTCACTAATGAAGAGTTGTCAGTTCTATCTCACATATGGGTTCACTGTATGCAATGGAAGAGCGGCACGACGACTCTACTCTGCGCTGTTTCCGCATGACAGTGCTTTTACGTTACTCTATGTTTTGGGTTGTACAACTTGGTGATTCCATCTCACAAGTGTTTTTCACTGTTGTGAAAGTACTTTTAGAGAAACAGAGATAAGTGGAGTAACGTACCGAATAAATGATAATTACGTTATTGCTCTGTGGTGAGCCGCCGGGCCGGCTGCGGTGGCCGAGCGGTTCTAGGCGCTTCAGTCTGGAACAGCGCGGCCGCTACGGTCGCAGGTTCGAATCCTGCCTCGGGCATGGATAAGTGTGATGTCCTTAGGTTAGTTAGGTTTAAGTAGTTCTAAGTTCTAGGGGACTGATGACCTCAGATGTTCAGTCCCATAGAGCTCAGAGCCATTTGGACCATTTTTGAGCCACCGGAGTCCAGGGGTTCCTAATACCAAAATTTTCGAAAAACAAGCCTGAACCACTTCCAAAATTTCAGGCCCAGCCTGTAAATTGAATGCCACATCACAGACAGTCGCGTAGCGAAAATGTTGTCATTTCATAAATTTCGTGGCTACTGATCGGTTTGGTTGGGGAAGGTTTTGCTCATGGTTAATGTTAGAATTATGAGGTTGCCAAGATAATACGTCATACTGTCCCAGAAGATGCCTCAAAGTTAGGGCGAAACGCGTCTGACAAATTAAAAACGCGATTTATGCAGTTGCACGTAGGAAATCATAGCCGAAAAATCGGCCCGCATCTCGTGGTCGTGCGGTAGCGTTTTCGCTTCCCACGCCCGGGTTCCCGGGTTCGATTCCCGGCGGGGTCAGGGATTTTCTCTGCCTCGTGATGGCTGGGTGTTGTGTCCTGTCCTTAGGTTAGTTCGGTTTAAGTAGTTCTAAGTTCTAGGGGACTGATGACCATAGATGTTAAGTCCCATAGTGCTCAGAGCCATTTGAACCGAAAAATCGTTAATAATAAAACAATCTACTGATGTTTTTGAGACCGCGTCGCCAACAGAATTTTGGGAGACGCTGAATACTGCAACGAAAGACGCAGGACGCAACTAAAATGACAATGCGCACTGAATTCCCGGTTTCCTGAGAGCATGATACGGACACGGTGAAGGAGCAGCGAATTGAGAAATATGGGAGAAACGTGAGTAATGGAAGGACGCAGTCCAATCCGTCCACAGCGGCACTTTCTCTCCTGGACTTTGTGCAATTCTGTAGCGGCCGCGAGGCGTGATATCGCCAGCAGACATAAGCTGCCACTCTCACTTCACGCGGCGCGGGCTGGACCACTTGCAACAATGCTCGCTCGACCGGCAAGTGCTCCGCCGACTGCGCTAACGAGAGGCGCGAAGCCGTACTTCTTCCCTCTCCCTCCTGTGTCATTTGCGAGAACAGTGATCTGAACTGCAAGGGCAGTCTACATCTATGCTACTATGTAAAGACAAGTCGTTGTTTAACGTTGTTACCAAAAATCTTGAAAAGGTCTTCAGCAATTTACTTCAGATTTTTAAACGATAAACTAATGAACATTCGGATGTTTATAGGCAATATATTTTTTAACGTATATGATATAAATTTAGGTTTTCCGTGATTTCCCTAAATCATTCTCTAATACAGATTTGTTGCATGTATACTATAAATGCATTGTATAATGTTTCCAGATATGTTGCTATAGTGCAGTTGTTTTCTTCAAATTCAAATGGCTCTGAGCACTGTGGGACTTAACTTCTGACGCCATCAGTCCCTAGACTTAGAACTACTTAAACCTAACTAACCTAAGGACAGCACACACATCCATGCCCGCGGCTGGATTCGAACCTGCGACGGTAGCAGCAGCGCGGTTCCGGACTGAAAAGACGCACATAGGGCATAAATTTTTTTAAATGGAAATGTGCAAGTTTTCTCTTAAAACCAACTGTGAGAAAGAAATACATGTGCTGTGCTGTGAAAAATGTGCTATTTCGTTTTCTTTATCGCAGTCAGTTTCAACTACGATAGCAGGGCATGTAGACCAATAGACAAATTCGATACGATATTGGAGACTGTGTTGTTAACAAAAACGATGTAATGTTGCTTGAGACATGCACCCAAGTCCGAAGGAAGATTACATCGTTCTTCTTAACAACACAAGCATTTCAGTATCGTTTTTATCCGGCAGTACTGGGCAGCGATTTTCAATTAAAATGTCCTCGTCTGTACAGGAATTACATAATGTGTATACGAGTACAGGTTGTGACGTAGGGATGACGACCTATGGAAGTTTGGGTCTGTGAGTCGTGCACGGATAAATTGGCTCCGAGCACTATGGGACTTAACATCTGAGGTCATCAGTCCCCTAGACTTAGAACAACTTAAACCTAACTAACCTAAGGACATCACAAACATCCATGCCCGAGGCAGGATTCGACCTGCGAGCGTAGCGGTCGCGCGGTTCCAGACTGTAGCGCCTATAACCGCTCGGCCACCCCCGCCGGTCGTGCACGGATAGCCAAAGCGGTTAAGGTGTAAAGCGGGAAATTCGGTTTCCAGTCCCGGTCCAGCACACATTGTCACTGTCGTCACTCCCTTAATACACCAGATGGTTGTTCGTATTCGCAACAAATTCTTTCTCCATACACAGGGTGCCCATAGTTAAACTTCCAGTTCCAAGACACTGTAGAAAGAGAACCAACGTCAAATTTGAGCAGCATATTATTTTAGCAGGGGGACACGTTACGGAAGAAAAAAATTTAACGAAAATTTTGCCTATAGATGGCGCTGTAAGTGTCAGAATATGCTCACCAACAGACGCGCGGCAGGCGGCTGTTCCTTAGTCTATGTGAGAGACGCTCAAAGTGACTGTCTGCATGGAGGATCGCGTGCTGATGGTAAATCCTACTTACAAGAACGGTGTCTGTGCGCCAGCAGCCCAGCAGAAGTTTCGTACTCTCAGGGATATGAAGAAATGCACTAGTCCGATGTCTGCTAAGCGTCTGGAGAATATGATCATAAAATTCGAAAAGACAGATTCTTTGGAAGTGCAATGTGGCACAAGGAGGTAAGCAGTTGATCCGACATATGTCGACGTAGTAGCCACAGCATTGTAGGAGGGGCGAGCGGTGGTGTCCAAACATCTATACTATCCAAATGAAATCCCCCATGTTCAGGCGTTTCTTCGTACTGACCTTCCAGCAAGACAAATGTTCGCGCTGGAATTTCTTACTCGCATGGAAGTGGACAACGAATGACCATGGAATACTCTGTGGACAGACGAAGCCCATTCCCATCTCCAAGGACAGAATTGCAGAATATGGGCAAAGGAAAATCCAGACGCACATCAACCGGTGCCACTTTATTCTGCAAAGCCGCGCGGGGTAGCCGCGTGGTCTGCAGTCCCTTGCCACGGTTCCCACTCCCCCTATCGGAGGTTTGAGTCCTCCCTCGTGGAGAGTGTGTTGCCCTCAGCGTAAATTACACTACTGGCCATTAAAATTGCTACACCACGAAGATGACGTTTTACAGACGCGAAATTTAACCGACAAGAAGAAGATGCTGTGATATGCAAATGATTAGCTTTTCAGAGCATTTACACAAGGTTGGCGCCGGTGGCGACACCTACAACGTGCTGACAGGAGGAAAGTTTCTAACCGATTTCTCATACACAAACAGCAGTTGACCGGCGTTGCCTGGTGAAACGTTGTTGTGATGCCTCGTGTAAGGAGGAGAAATGCGTACCATCACGTTTCCGACTTCGATAATGGTCGGATTGTAGCCTATCGCGATTGCGGTTTATCGTATCGCGACATTGCTGCTCGCGTTGGTCGAGATCCACTGACTGTTAGCAGAATATGGAATCGGTGGGTTCAGGAGGGTAATACGGAACGCCGTGCTGGATCCCAACGGCCTCGTATCACTAGCAGTGGAGATGACAGCCATCTTATCTGCATGGCTGAAACGGATCGTGAAGCCGCGTCTCGATCCCTGTGTCAACAGATGGGGACATTTGCGAGACAACAACCATCTGCACCAACAGTTCGACGACGTTTGCAGTAGCATGGACTATCAGCTCGGAGACATTTTTCGGGTGAATCCAGGTTCTGTTTACATTCTGTTTACAGTATCATGGTGGTCACATCCGTGTTTGGCGACATCGCGGTGAACGCACATTGGAAACGTGTATTCGTCATCGCCATGCTGGGGTATCACCCGGCGTGATGGTATGGGGTGCCATTGGTTACACGTCTCGGTCACCTCTTGTTCGCATTGACGGCACTTTGAGCAGTGGACGTTCCATTTCAGATGTGTTACGAACCGTGGCTCTACCCTTCATTCGATCCCTACGAAACCCTACATTTCAGCAGGATAATGCACGACCGCATGTTGCAGGTCCTGTACGGGCCTTTCTGGATACAGAAAATGTTCGACTGCTGCCCTGGCCAGCACATTCTCTAGGTCTCTCACCAATTGAAAACGTCTGGTAAATGGTGGCCGAGCTACTGGCTCGTCACAATACGCCAGTCACTACTGTTAATGAACTGTGGTATCGTGTTGAAGCTGCATGGGCAGCTGTACCTGTACACGCCATCCAAGCTCTGTTTGATTCAATGCCCAGGCGTATCAAGGCCGTCGTTACGGCCAAAGGTGGTTGTTCTGGGTACTGATTTTTCAGGATCTATGCACCCAAATTGCGTGAAAATGTAATCACATGTCAGTTCTAGTATATTTGTTCAATGAATACCTGTTTATCATCTGCATTTCTTCTTGGTGTAGCAATTTTAATATCCAATAGTGTAGTTTAAGTTAGACTAAGTTGTGTGTAAGCCTAGGGACAGATGACCTCAGCAGTTAGGTCCCATAGGAACTTACCAAAGGTGACTGTGTGGTACGGATTGACGGCTTCGTTTATCGTAGGGCCGTATTGTTTCGAGGACGTGAGGCGTGAGGGTCCCGTTACGTGTACCGTCATTGGTAAACGGTGTGAGGGTATTTTGCGCTCCAACGTCATTCTAGCCCTTCAACAGCGTTGATGTGTGGATGGGGTCATTTTTATGCAAGATGGCTCTCCTTCGCACGTTGCACAGCCAGTGAAACAGCTGCTGCAGAGGCCTTTCAGAAATACTAGAATTGTCAGCCGTCATTTCCCTAGAACTCAGCTGTCCAGATCACCTGATCTTAATCCGTGTGACTTCTGGCTGAGAGGTCACCTGAAAGATATTATGTCGAATTATTCAATTGCGAACGTAGCTAAACTGAAGATACTCATTGCGTAATGCATTCTGAAAGTGACCCCCGAGACACTATGATGTGTTGTGGAACTCTGTTTCTCGATTTCAACTTGTGGCAGAAAACAGTGGACACCATCTTAAACATCTCTTGTGCCAGTGGCACTATAATTAGAAACCGTTGTCATTTATTTTGGTTCAAATGGCTCTGAGCACTATGGGACTTAACATCTATGGTCATCAGTCCCCTAGAACTTAGAACTACTTAAACCTAACTAACCTAAGGACATCACACAACACCCAGTCATCACGAGGCAGAGAAATGTCATTTATTTTTTATGAGGTTTTTGGTCTCAGCACAATTAAAAACAGATTTTTCCAATCCGATGTAGAACGAACTTACGGTGGTGGAAGGGCTTACCTAATTAACAGTGCCACAACTGTTGACTGCCGCACTTGTGAAGTTATGTACTTTGAAAAATACGGATGGTGTAATGTGTAGTTCAAACCATAGCCGTCGTATTGCGCTTTATCTGTCATCTGTAGCTGATCCCTTTATGTTAAAACGCTTGCAGCACCATCCATTAATAAAAGTTTCGTTTTTCTTTTCGCGACATTTCCCCATATGTCGAGAATATGCTATTCAAATTTGACGTCGTTCTGAGCAATGATTCTCTTTCTACAGCGTTTGAATTTGAAACATAAATTATAAACAACCTGTATATTCTTTCTTCCTATATATAATTTCGAACAAAAAAAGTGTGTACAACAATGCGCTGTTTTGTTCCCTTGCTCGCCGTCTTTCTTCCTATATATAATTTCGAACAAAAATTATGTGTACAACAATGCGCTGTTTTGTTCCCTTGCTCGCCGTCGGCTTTACAGGAAACAGAAAAGTTGGACTTAGGGGTTATCTGTGTATCATTAGAATAGTCCTATGGAATCCGAATCGTTCGACACTGTGTAATTCTACCCATTTGCAGATTAAAACTGTACAAGAAGCTTTCATTGAAGCTACTATCTTTTCAAATTCAACATCTGGAGAAGTATCTCTCGTACCCTGCGTACAAATGGTCGGAACCGATTTATCCTTTCGTTTTAAGGGCTTGAATTCGAAATCAAGGTAACATTTACAGAAACAATAAACAAGGCTGAAAGGTAAAGAGAGAGGTAATCGAGCAGAAAGGGTAGGGGAGGAAAAGAAAATAGAGAGAGCGGAGGAGGTGGACAAAGAGAGAGGGTTGGGAGATGGGTAGAGAAAGGGGGGAAGGAGTTGAGGATGTATATCCAATTCCTATACATATTTAGCAATGGCGAAGCATTGCCAGGTCTGCAAGTGTTATAATATACACTGAAGAGCCAAAGTGGTTCAAATGGCTCTGAGCACTATGGGACTTATCATCTGAGGTCATCAGTCCCCTAGAACTTAGAACTACTTAAAGCTAACTAATCTAAGGACATCACACACATTCATGCCCGAGGCGAGATTCGAACCTGCGACCGTAGCGGTCGAGCGGTTCCAGACTGAAGCGCCTAGAACCGCGCGGCCACACTGGCCGTCGAAGAGCCAAAAGATTATGACCACTGTACACGGGAGTTTGAAGGCCTCCTGTTGGCTCTGCGGACAAGAGGTGCGGTAAGAAAAGTATTTAAATGGAGCAGACAAGAATGGGAAAGGCTTCTAAATATGATAAGGGCCGAAAATGGGGAAATCAAATGGCACGTGAAACTTTGAAGAAGGGTAAATTCTTATGGGTTGGCATCGATGGATAGTGGTAGAAGGTGACCGTCCACGCCTCGCTACAGGACGCGCAGGTGGCAGATCTGACGACAGAGTGGTGCAAGCAAATGTTTTCCAGAGCACACCGTCAGTGCACATCATTAAATATGTGGCTCCGCAGCAACCGAGCGAGGTGGCGCAGTGGCTAGCACACTGGACTCGCATTCGGGAGGACGACGGTTCAATTCCGCGTCCGGCCATCCTGTTTAGGTTTTCCGTGATTTCCCTAAATCGCTCCAGGTAAATGCCGGGATGGTTTCTTTGAAAGGGTACGACCGTGTTCCTTCCCCGTCCTTTCCTAATCCGATGAGTGCGATGACCTTGCTGTCTGGTCTCCTCCCCCAAAACAACCCCCCAAGCCAACCCGCCTCGCAGCAGATGACCCAATGACATCGTCAGTTACGACTGCAGTGGACACGGGATCAGCAAATTGGTCGTCGGATCAGTGGGATCCGTGGCCGGATGAAACTTTTTTTGTCACGCCACGTCGATGATAGTGTCCGAGTAAACCGTCACTCAGGCGAAATATTCATCTACATCTACAGCTGCATAGATTCTCTGCAAGCCACCACCTTACGGTGCGTGGCGGAGGGTATCTTGTATCACTAATTGCCATTTCCTTTCCTGTTCCATTCGCAAATGGAGCAGATTCTCTAAATTTTCTCAATAGTGTTTCTAGAAATGAACGTCGCCTTCCCTACAAGGATTCTCATCTGAGATCCCGAAGCATCTCCTTAGTACTTGTGTGTTGTTCGAACCCATCAGTAATAAATCTAGCAGCCCACCTCTGAACTGCTTCGATGTCTTCCTTCAATCCAACCTGGTACGGAACCCAAAAACTCGAGCAGTACTAAAGAATAGGTCCCTACAGCGTCCTACATGCTGTCTCCTTCACAGGTGAATCACTTTTCCCTAAAACTCTCCCAATAAACCGAAATTTTATTATGCCGTGTGGCTAGGGCCTCCCGTCGGGTAGACCGTTCACCTGGTGCAAGTCTTTCGAGTTGACGCCACTTCGGCGACTTGCGTGTCGATGGGGATGAAATGATGATGATACGGACAACACAACACCCAGTCCCTGAGCGGAGAAATCTCCGACCCACCCGGGAATCGAACTCGGGCCGTTAGGCATGACATTTCGTCGAGCTGATCACTCAGCTACCGGGGTCGGCCAAACCCGAGCATTCGCCTTCCGTGCCACAGTTT
Source organism: Schistocerca americana (assembly GCF_021461395.2). Taxonomy (NCBI): domain Eukaryota; kingdom Metazoa; phylum Arthropoda; class Insecta; order Orthoptera; family Acrididae; genus Schistocerca; species Schistocerca americana. Next base: position 295,065,715 of record NC_060130.1, read on the forward strand.
TCACGTGCTCGTTCCACCTCATATCGCTTTGCAGCGTTACTCTCAGATATTTAAACGTCTTGATGGTATCCGAACATTACGGTTTAATCTTCCTACTCATCCGCAATACCTTACATTTTTTCACATTTAGGGCTAGCTGCCATTCATCACACCAACTAGAAATTTTATCTAAATCGTCTTTTACGTTCCTACAGTCACTCAACTTCGACACCTTACCGTACACCACGGCATCATTAGCAAACAACCGCAGATTGCTGCCCACCCTATCCGCCAAAACATTTACGTATATAGAGATCAACAGCGGTCCTATCACACTTCCGTGGGGCACTCCTGACGACACCCTTGTCTCTGGTGAACACTTGCCGTCGAGTGCCTTGCCACGGACATAGGCTGGTGGGGACAGTGGGGAGTCTTTCAGATGGGCTTCCTTGTGACCTCTGGTAGTAATCCAAGATACAATGACAGGTGTGGACTACATGAAAAGTACTGTGGATCACCAGCATCCTGGCATGCTAGGTGTCTTCCACGACGGCTATGGAATATTCTAGCAAAATAGCTCTCCATGTCTCACGGTCAGAAACGTGCTACGGTGGTCTCAGTAGCATGATAGTAGACTCAATTTGATGTCTTGGCCAACAAAGTCGTTTGATCTAAATTCGATGGGTCACGTCTGGAACGGTATCAGGCACCAGCCTCAGCATCAACATATCACCGACTCGCAAGTTACGGGAATCGCAAATTTGTGTACGTAGCAGCAGTCGAGTACAATACGCCACGACAGATAGTGTCTTAGTTGTTTCTTGTCAATACATGTATCCCACTGTCGTCGGAATATGAGAGACTCTCTCTCTCTCTCTCTCTCTCTCTCTCTCTCTCTCTCTACTTGACGTAACTGCCTGGCATTTGTAGGTGCAGTAACTAGGGTACAGCTGCAGCGTACTGTCACAAATCAGTGATGTTAGGCTATTTCCACCTACACATGTGGCCAAATTATTGAGTGAAATTGCTCGGAATTGGCTGCGCACTTTCAGCTTGAAAATGTCCTTGCCGGAAAGAGACATGAAGCTCACAAAGGGAGATCGTGGGCTAGCGAAACGAAGTATAGTTTCCTAAGACTCCGTTCCGTCGGAGGATAAGATCGTGCCTTGAGAATGTACCCCATCTCATTAGGCAACTACCACTGTGCTAAACAATGCCAGGTAGTGTCTGTGTGACGCCTGAATTTCAAAATAAGTTCCCATCAGTAAACATCTTGATCAGTTCAAGAAAGATATGTTTTTCAGCCATCTAGGACGAAGAGTGGTGTTCGTGCTTCCTTGTAGAGCGTGTGTCCTTGTAGAGCAGGGGTGGACACTTGCTAACGCGCCCACGTACGCCCATACTGCTTGTCAGCCAGCAGTTCCTCCTCCACCTCTCTGCTAACATCGCTCATTCGTTAACGGCGCGCGAGCGGCATGATGTGCTTGATCGAACTTAAAAGTTCTCAGAAACATTATATGTGTTAAGTTAATAGCAGTGTAGTAAAAAATGTGTTCTTTGCTTATTATCGATATTTTATTCATATTTTCTTTATCCTTGAATCGCCTCTCTCCCCTCCCCCCCCCCCCCCCCCCCACCCGTTTCTACACTGAACAGAACGACAGAATTTGGAAATCTGAAACGCTTGTACTTACTGTCAACCTATACAATGTAATTACTTTGCAACGCCACTGTGCTGATTAAGGCATTGCGAAGTGAAAAGATTATTATTTATTTGTTTCTTTGTCGCTGTGTTGTGCCTCAATCGAACTGCAGACGTTCAACGCCTCTCCTGTCGTGTGCTATTGTCACCTTGTGCTGTTCTTTAGTGTGTGCTACCACACTGGTTGTACTAGTGTCGGTGTGGGAGCCGGCCGGTGTGGCCGTGCGCTTTTAGGCGCTACAGCCTGGAACCGCGTGACCGGTACGGTCGCAGGTTCGAATCCTGCCTCGGGCATGGATGTGTGTGATGTTCTTAGGTTAGTTAGGTTTAAGTAGTTCTAAGTTCTAGGTGACTGATGACCTCAGATGTTAAGTCCCATAGTGCTCAGAGCCATTTGAACCATTTTTGTCGGTGTGGGAACTCTTCAAAGTACGATATCTCGTAAACGACTCGCACTGGAATCCTATAATAATCACCACTGACATTCTGATTTATCCTACTTTTAGTTTGTTGATGTCAATAGACAGTGATCCATTTAAAAAGCGTATTTTTGCATAAAAAATCACTTTCCAAGTATTATTACAGCCTACTGATTGGCTAACAATACGAACCCCTGACTATCAATCTATTCTGTGAAAACCGCACATCAATAGCACTTTCCATTTCTGCAATATCTGCGGCGCAGGTTTTAGGTGATTAACCCTGTATATCCAAAAGTGGTGTGCTTCGTATGCATGTGGATGTGGACATGTAGAAGGGGTACAACGTTTCGTTTCCAATGATTCCTCTGATACCCCTATTTTTACATACAGCCATATACGTACAACCAGGAATATGGATATTAAATGACCAGTAACTGTTGTTCACTTATTTTCAACATATCACAACTAGGTTTGGAGCCTATGCTCCGTCGTCAGGTGATGAACAAGCATAGAGCGATGTCGTCCAGAGCTCGCGGTGCCAGACCGATTTCGAAAACGCGAATCGATCGATGCCACAGACATTAAGCGAGGGTTCCCTGCAATCCGCAACAACCAATGAGAGGCACGCCAGATGACCACGCCTCCCTCTCAGCAGAGCTGCACCCTCATGCTGAGGTCAAAGTAATGTCGAGCATGCAAGAGCTCTGTCCCAGTTTGTGACCTCAGCTTCAGCAGTCAACAACGTTGTGAAGGAACATTGATCGGGAAGTTTCAGAGGAACATGTGCTTTAGTTGAAGCTGAACACCGTACTTCAAGAGATCAGTTTGTGATCGTATGCATCAAGTGATGCTTGTGTAGTCAATGACAGTTGCAAATATTCTAGGCTCTCTTCTGACAAAGAACAGTCTGAAGTAAATATTTTCATCCATTGTGTAATAAAGTGAACTAATATTTCATGTGTTCTAGCTCGATGAGCCTTTTCCCAGAGCAAAAAAAAGAAAACGCAGTTATGACCAGCCGAAAGTAGTTTCGTCTAATCACAATACCCAGAAATTATTTTTTAGCGTTGGCATACTTCAGTTTTGGCCATCAGACCGATCTGCTTCCCTTTTAGTCATTTACTCATTTTCGTAACTATACGTGTGTAAAGACACACTTGCCATATTTTGGCATAACTGTCGATTTTACACTTTGTAAAAATGAGACAAATGCTACATGTTATGCCTTTTTCTCCTCACTTACCCGTCCTCCATTTGCTTGCAAAGCAAATTCAGGAAACGTGTTATTAGAAATAACTGATTTCGCTAGGTTATGTAGCTCCATACATGTCTTACAACTTCGCAAAGGTGTGACCGCATTAAACATGAGCTTTATCTTGCGTTATACACTCCGCTTAGCCTCAGATGGTGGAAGGTGAACGTACCATAGACAGTCCTATGCGTCAGTCTCCATGACTGTGTTAGTAAAATTAATCGTTGATCATAAAATTACAGAAGTTTCGACTAGAAACAGATGATGGACTGGAAACTAGGTAAGTTTTAGTTTTATAGCATAGAGCATGTTATTGGTTAACAAGTGTTCTATTAAGATAAGAATTTACAGAAAAAATTGATCTACTGTGATTCTTGATTTACGGGAGATGCTAAATGACTTCATTTCACCACTTTCTTAGCACAGATGTCTGGAGTTCACGAGGTTCTACCAAGGACAAAAATAAACTTAGAAATCACACGATACATGTTTAAAGTATGAGAAAGTCTGTTCGTTCCAGTTAAGTTATATTACTGCTCTGAAAGAATAACAATACTATGTCTCGGACACTGGACTCGCATTCGGGAGGACGACGGTTCAATCCCGCGTCCGGCCATCCTGATTTAGGTTTTCCGTGATTTCCCTAAATCGCTTCAGGCAAATGCCGAGATGGTTCCTTTCAAATGGCACGGCAGACTTCCTTCCCCATCCTTCCCTAATCCGATGAGACCGATGACCTCGATGTCTGGTCTCCTTCCCCAAAAAACAACAACAACAACTATGTCTCGTTCGTCTTAGCTGCGCTGTCCAACCTGGCACGCTGTAATTAATTTCAATAATGGGAAGGTTGTGTGTTCCTGAAAATTTCGTGAACGCAACATGGCTTGTAGAACATCGAACGGCTCTTTCCAAACACTTTAATCAATCCTATCACCGCAGCTCTCTCGCGAACTTACTGGAAACGCTTACTTGCGACAGCACTTGAGAGGTTTTCCAATGGTTCAGCATAGGCGACTAGCTGGGAGTGATGAGACCGGTTTCCATACGGATCTGGCAACAAAATCGTAGCTTTCACACCTAGAAACCATTGCTTGAAGCGAACACCATAAAGATTTGTTGTCGGAGGATACTTGGCGCGTACGAGTGGGTTACTTTTAAGAGTGATTGGGGAATTGTTGGAATGATCAAAGCAGTGTATGTTCAGTTCATATGTTTCACGTTGACGACATTTTCGTTTGGGCGATGATGATGATGATGAAGTGAATGTATCTGTCACAAATTTACACGAGGGTGTATAATATCTGGTATCACGCTACCACAAATGCCTCAACAATGTGGACAAGTTTTAAGAAAGGTAGTTGAAGTTACTTGAATTGCACGAATTCTTCGTAATACAACAGAATTTATGTATGAGCTGGATGGCGTGAGATTTCCACCCAATGATACACTTTACTGCGTAGGGGTGTGTACCACGTTAAAAATTATAAAATTATGGCGTAACATGCCTGAAGTACTGACTTTTTTGTGCTGTATAGAGTCTGTAAGTACATAAATTACATTTGTTCCTTGCGTTACACAGCACAAAACTAACAGACATATTACTCATATGACACGTTGAGAATGTCAGTATTTTGCCAATTTTTTTCAATGTTCATCCATACTTTAAGCTTTTACGCACTTGTATCACAAAGTGCTTGAATATGCACTATGAAAAAAACAGTCGTCTCGGGACAAATTTTAACGTCCTGCATCACGTAAATTCAGTTACATGCTGAGGAATGCGCGTCATCTGATGACGAGTTTCGTCTCTTTTAACCAATGATTACTGTACGTACTCTTCATTTATATTACTTACTGCAGTCATTGAGGTTCTAGTAACATACATTGTGGATAAAATGATAGCACAGACTGCCACCGTAGCCGAAGTCGCAAACGTACCCTTGCCTTGTTGCGCTCGACGTGCTGGTAGGTTAGAATCCTGTCAGGAGCAGAAGTTTTCATCACCAGTATTTGGCTGGCAAGGGGATGAGAGGTGATGGCGTCAAGTTCTTGATGAGCAGACTTTGCGCCAATATCTTGTATTAAATCCCAACCTCTCGACAGTGTGTCATAAAATGAGAACATGTAACAAGTTTGCTACAGATCCTTCCATTAAGAGGAGACGTTAAGCTCTGCGGCCCTGTTGGTGCTGAGCTCCCACTAGGTTTCATTCTCTCCATTCTCTCATCATCATACACTATATACGCATACGTTACATTCACCTTGGCTCAATACATACACTTAAGACATAATTCACACACACCAAGACGAAGGGGCCATTATTCGCGAAGGAAGAAAATCTTTTCCGATTACGCGGCTGGGCCTACCCTTTGGGGTCTCCCAGTTACAAACATCATACGACTTTTTGTTCCTTTGGGACCACTGATGTATCTATTTGTTGCGACATCAGGATCTGCTTGCCGGATAACTCTCATAGACCATGTTTATAAATCTCATTAACAGTGACGATTTTAAGCTATTTCAACAAACTACCCTAGTGACGAAGTGCAGAGATAAATGCTGGGATGGTGTACAATTGGAACTGCGTCCTAATTCCACTTCGAAAGTTTTGGTTTAATTCTTTAGTAGCTCCCAGTAATCCCTCTAGAACAGGACTGGGCGCCGGCCGGAGTGGCCGAGCGGTTCTAGGCGCTACAGTCTGGAACCGCGCGACCGCTGCGGTCGCAGGTTCGAATACTGCCTCGGACATGGGTGTGTGTAATGTCCTTAGGTTAGTTAGGTTTGAGTAGTTCTAAGTTCTAGGGGACTGATGACCTCAGATGTTAAGTCCCATAGTGCTCAGAGCCAACAGGACTGGGCGCGCGAGCTGCCACCAAGACTGCCCGCTAGAATTGTGGGCATTTGTATCACCGTGAGGGCACGATGCGCGCGCAGCTCACATTCTCTTACTCGCGAATAGGACCGAAGACTGCCGCCAATACACGATCGAAGAGTGACACTGGAATTTTTAATCATAAGTTGTGTTCAGAACGGCCACCGACTGCTGCACACGTCGTTACATACCTTCGGGTGTAGTTGGTATGTTCTTGTAGACAGCGTCTCTCAGCTTTCCCCACAGAAAAAAGTCTATAGGCGTCAAATACCGGGAACAGGCCGACCAAGATACAGATCCTCTGCGTCTAATCAAACGATTTGGAAACAATTCATGAAGACATACCGTAGTACTTCGTTTACTATGATCTGGACAGCCGCCATGTTCGTACTACAGGTTCCTCCTAGTCTGCTGAGGAACTCTGTCTAGCATCTGTGGAAGACGGTGTGTTAGGAAGCTGTGATACTTGTGCGCGTTCAATGTTCCGTCTATGAAAAACAACCCTATGAACTTATGGTTCACTATCCCACACCATACGTTTACATTCCATGGACGCGTATGTTCCACCTGACGAAGCCAACGGGGATTCTCAACAGGCCAGTAGTCTATGTTTTTGCGGTTTACATGCCCATGTACAAAAGTTAACACGATTCTTGTCTTGTGACAGCCAGAGCGAGAGCACCAGCAGCAGCGAGTACCGTTTGTATAAAGCGTTTATTTTGCATTTTGTTTACGACCTTCCACTAAGGAAGGGATTCTATTTGTGTTTATCTGCTCTGCATAGTAACTAACAGTTCTTGATAAAACTTTACGTAGTTTTCGTGTTAGATTTCTTAGTGTTTTCTTGATCGTTTAGAACAGAAAGCGCCCTAAAACCGTCTTTTGTTTGTTTCGCGGCCGTTAGCCACTAGTCACTTGAATCAGCAGTTGTCTTGTGACAGCCAGAGCGAGAGCACCAGCAGCAGCGAGTACTGTTTGTATAAAGCGTTTATTTTGCATTTTGTTTACGACCTTCCACTAAGGAAGGGATTCTATTTGTGTTTATCTACTCTGCATAGTAACTAACAGTTCTTGATAAAACTTTACGTAGTTTTCGTGTTAGATTTCTTAGTGTTTTCTTGATCGTTTAGAACAGAAAGCTCCCTAAAACCGTCTTTTGTTTGTTTCGCGGCCGTTAGCCACTAGTCACTTGAATCAGCAGTTGTCTTGTGACAGCCAGAGCGAGAGCACCAGCAGCAGCGAGTACTGTTTGTATAAAGCGTTTTTGTACTTATTTGCTGCGCTTAGCTTTTAAATAGTTTTTCTGGGAAAACCTAGCGTAGTTTTCGCGTCTCGTATTTCAGTGAGTGTTTCTTGATTATCAGAATAGCTCATCAGAAGATTATCTTGGGAATTTGTCACCGTATAGAGTAGGGTAAACATAGTCATGTGTAGGGACTGTGGTTGTTGTGAGCGGACGCAAGGAGAATTGGCCACTCTTCGGGGGCAGGTGGAGGCTTTGTCTGTTAGGCTCATCGAGCTCGAGGCGCAGGCGTCGGCTCGTAGTGGCGTTGGGGCAACTGTGGTGAGACCTATGCCTACTTCGGTGGCCTTGGAATCACATGGAACCCCTGATGTCGCTGCGTCTTCCGGCAGTGAGCATCTTACCGGTCAGCCATCACTCCAGGGTGAATGGCGGACAGTGGTGGGCTCGCGCGTGCCTGGCCGAAAGGCGAAGGTGGGATTTGGCCGCGTGGCAGCTGCCTTACCCCTTTCCAACAGGTACGGGGTGCTTCCTAGTGGTGATGACATCGTTTCCGAGCCACCACAGGATGCCTCGCCTGTTGGGCCAGTGGCCGATTCTCCGGCAAGGTCCCGACAGTCACAGAGGGCGGGCCTATTAGTTATAGGGAGCTCCAACGTTAGGCGGGTTATGGAGCCCCTCAGGAAAATAGCGGGTAGGTCGGGGAAGAATGCCAGTGTGCACTCGGTGTGCTTGCCGGGGGGTCTCGTCCGTAATGTGGAGGAGGCCCTTCCGGCAGCTATTGAACGCACTGGGTGTGACCGGCTGCAGATAGTAGCACATGTCGGAACGATTGACGCCTGCCGCTTGGGTTCTGAGGCCATCCTTGGTTCCTTCCGGCGGCTGGCTGATTTGGTGAAGACAACCAGCATCGCACGCGGAGTGCAAGCTGAGCTTAATATCTGCAGCATAGTGCCCAGAGTCGATCGCGGTCCTCTGGTTTGGAGCCGTGTGGAGGGTCTAAACCAGAGGCTCAGACGACTCTGCGACTATAATGGTTGCAAATTCATCGACCTCCGTTATTGGGTGGAGAACTGTAGGGCCCCCCTAGACAGGTCAGGCGTGCACTACACACCGGAAGCAGCTACTAGGGTACCAGAGTACGTGTGGCGTGCACACGGGGGTTTTTTAGGTTAGAGGGACCCCCCCTTGGGCGAAACGATAAAATACCTGACGGCTTACCAGAGAGGACATTATCATCGTTTATAAAGAATGTCCGTCCTCGGAGACCAAAAACAGGAAAAGTTAACGTAATATTGGTAAACTGCAGGAGTATCCAGGGCAAGGTTCCTGAATTAGTATCTCTTATTGAAGGAAATAGTGCGCATATAGTATTAGGAACGGAAAGTTGGTTAAAACCGGAAGTGAACAGTAACGAAATCCTAGACACAGAATGGAATATATACCGCAAGGATAGGATAAACGCCAATGGTGGAGGAGTATTTATAGCAGTAAAGAATTCAATAATATCCAGTGAAGTTATTAGCGAATGCGAATGTGAAATAATCTGGGTTAAGTTAAGTATCAAAGGTGGGTCAGATATGATAGTCGGATGCTTCTATAGACCACCTGCATCAGCAACCGTAGTAGTTGAGCGCCTCAGAGAGAACCTGCAGAACGTCGTGAAGAAGTTTCGTGATCATACTATTGTAATAGGGGGAGACTTCAATCTACCAGGTATAGAATGGGATAGTCACACAATCAGAACTGGAGCCAGGGACAGAGACTCTTGTGACATTATCCTGACTGCCTTGTCCGAGAATTACTTCGAGCAGATAGTTAGAGAACCAACTCGTGAAACTAACGGTTTAGACCTCATAGCAACAAATAGACCGGAACTTTTCGACTCCGTGAATGTAGAAGAGGGTATCAGTGATCATAAGTCAGTGGTTGCATCAATGACTACAAGTGTAATAAGAAATGCCAAGAAAGGAAGGAAAATATATTTGCTTAACAAGAGTGATAGGGCACAAATCGCAGAATATCTGAGTGACCACCATCAAACGTTCATTTCTGAGGAAGAGGATGTGGAACAAAAATGGAAAAAATTCAGAAACATCGTCCAGTACGCCTTAGATAAGTTCGTACCGACTAAGGTCCAAAGCGAGGGGAAAGATCCACCGTGGTATAACAATCATGTACGAAAGGTACTACGGAAACAAAGAAAGCTTCATCATAGGTTTAAGAGTAGTCGAATCATAGCTGATAAGGAAAAGCTGAACGAAGCGAAAAAGAGCGTAAAGAGAGCAATGAGAGAAGCATTCAACGAATTCGAACATAAAACATTGGCAAACAATCTAAACAAGAACCCTAAAAAGTTTTGGTCATATGTAAAATCGGTAAGCGGATCTAAATCCCCTATTCAGTCACTCGTTGACCACGATGGCACCGAAACAGAGGACGACCGAAGAAAGGCAGAAACACTGAATTCAGTGTTCCGAAACTGTTTCACTGCGGAAAATCGTAACACGGTCCCTGACTTCAGCCGTCGCGCGGACGCCAAAATGGAAAATATTGAAATAAACGATATCGGAATTGAAAAACAACTGCTATCACTTAGTAGCGGAAAAGCATCCGGACCAGACGAGATACCCTTAAGATTCTACAGTGATTATGCTAAAGAACTTGCCCCCTTTCTATCAGCAATTTATCGTAGATCGCTGGAAGAACGTAAAGTACCTAGCGACTGGAAGAAAGCGCAGGTCGTTCCCATTTTCAAGAAGGGTCATAAATCAGATGCGAATAATTATAGGCCTATTTCGCTTACGTCAATCTGTTGTAGAATAATGGAACATGTTTTGTGTTCTCGTATTATGACGTTCTTAGATAATACAAATCTCCTTCATCATAACCAACATGGATTCCGCAAACAGAGATCATGTGAAACTCAGCTCGCCCTATTTGCCCAAGAAATTCACAGTGCCGTAGACACTGGCGAGCAGATTGATGCCGTATTCCTGGACTTCAGGAAGGCATTTGATACGGTTCCGCACTTACGTTTAGTGAAAAAAATACGAACTTACGGAATATCGGACCAGGTTTGTGATTGGATTCAGGATTTCCTAGAAGAAAGAACACAACATGTCATTCTTAACGGTTCAAAATCTGCAGATGTAGAGGTAATTTCGGGAGTACCGCAGGGAAGCGTGATAGGACCTTTATTGTTTACAATATACATAAATGACTTAGTTGACAACATCGGTAGCTCCGTGAGGCTATTTGCAGATGACACGGTTGTCTACAAGAAAGTAGCAACATCAGAAGACTCGTACGTACTCCAGGAGGACCTGCAGAGGATTAATGCATGGTGCGACAGCTGGCAGCTTTCCCTAAACGTAGATAAATGTAATATAATGCGCATACATAGGGGCAGAAATCCATTCCAGTACGATTATGCCATAGGTGGTAAATCATTGGAAGCGGTAACGACCGTAAAATACTTAGGAGTTACTATCCGGAGCGATCTGAAGTGGAATGATCACATAAAACAAATAGTGGGAAAAGCAGGCGCCAGGTTGAGATTCATAGGAAGAATTCTAAGAAAATGTGACTCATCGACGAAAGAAGTAGCTTACAAAACGCTTGTTCGTCCGATTCTTGAGTATTGCTCATCAGCATGGGACCCTTACCAGGTTGGATTAATAGAAGAGATAGACATGATCCAGCGAAAAGCAGCGCGATTCGTCATGGGGACATTTAGTCAGCGCGAGAGCGTTACGGAGATGCTGAACAAGCTCCAGTGGCGGACACTTCAAGAAAGGCGTTACGCAATACGGAGAGGTTTATTATCGAAATTACGAGAGAGCACATTCCGGGAAGAGATGGGCAACATATTACTACCGCCCACATATATCTCGCGTAATGATCACAACGAAAAGATCCGAGAAATTAGAGCAAATACGGAGACTTACAAGCAGTCGTTCTTCCCACGCACAATTCGTGAATGGAACAGGGAAGGGGGGATCAGATAGTGGTACAATAAGTACCCTCCGCCACACACCGTAAGGTGGCTCGCGGAGTATAGATGTAGATGTAGATTCTCATAATCGTTTCAATGCAGCTCTTGATGGAGAGAGATGTGATAGGCTGAGATGGTTCAAATGGCTCTGAGCACTATGCGACTTAACTTCTGAGGTCATCAGTTGCCTAGAACTTAGAACTAATTAAACCTAACTAACCTAAGGACACCACACACATCCATGCGCGAGGCAGGATTCGAACCTGCGACCGCAGCGGTCACGCGGTTCCAGACTGAAGCGCCTTTAACCGGCCGGCAGATGTGATAGGGATGGAACCTACGTCGATGTAGAATGTGTAAGATACTTGCCTGACTCATGCCACTTCCTCGTGCGATTGCGCGGGGCTAACGTGCGGATCAACTGCCAAATCAGTAAGAACATTAATTTCCTCCTCTTCTGTCGTCAATTGTTTCGTTATGTTACGTTGTCTAGGTGTTACACTACCATTTTCTCGTAATTGGTTGAAGAAGGTAATGAATAATTGCCGATATGGTTGATGTCTATTGAGATATATTGCCGCACACACTGCACTAGCCGGCCGGAGTGGCCGTGCGGTTCTAGGCGCTACAGTCTGGAGCCGAGCGACCGCTACGGTCACAGGTTCGAATCCTACCTCGGGCATGGATGTGTGTGATGTCCTTAGGTTAGTTAGGTATAAGTAGTTCTTAGTTCTAGGCGACTGATAACCTCAGCAGTTAAGTCGCATAGTGCTCAGAGCCATTTGAACCACACTGCACTAGAACGAACTGCATTTTCACACACTCACACACACACACACACACACACACACACACACACACACACACCATGAAAATGTTGACTTTTTATGCATTGGTAAATCCCATTGTCCACTCACGACCTACTGCTTGAACTGTGTCACACTAACTGACAAGCAAGTTGCAATACACTCAAAAAAATGTTCAAATGTGTGTGAAATCTTATGGGACTTAATTGCTAAGGTCATCAGTCCCTAAGCTTACACATTACTTAACCTAAATTATCCTAAGAACAAGCACGCACGCCCATGCCCGAGGGAGGACTCGAACCTCCGGGAACACACAAGCATACTGTAGGCAAACATAACAAACAGCGTGCCTAGCAACTACGTGGGTTGAAAGGCACAAACATGGGTAACTCATAAACACCACGGACATTCTAATTTACCCTACTTTCAGTTTGTTAACGTCAATAGGCATTGTTTCATTAAAAAAGTGTATGTTTGTACAAATAATACACTTTCCAAGTATTATTACAATCTGTTTACTGGCTAATGATACTAGCCCCTGACTACAAATCCATTCTGTGAAAATCGCGCCCGCATCTCGTGGTCGTGCGGTAGCGTTCTCGCTTCCCACGCCCGGGTTCCCGGGTTCAATTCCCGGCGGGGTCAGGGATTTTCTCTGCCTCGTGATGGCTGGGTGTTGTGTGCTGTCCTTAGGTTAGTTAGGTTTAAGTAGTTCTAAGTTCTAGGGGACTGATGACTATAGATGTTAAGTCCCATAGTGCTCAGAGCCATTTTTTTTGTGAAAATCGCACATCATTAGCACTTCCCATTTCCGTGATATTTGCGATGCAAGTTTTATATGATTCACCCTGTGCCGTGGACGGTATTTTATATTATTGCTATTTGCGGCCTTCCCAGTTCCATTTAAATAGAAACCAGAATAGAAAATGTCTGTCGCTACATCTATGCTTTGTTCGCTTTTAGCTTGTCCTTATAGTCTTTGCGCAAAGTATGCCTCAGAAATAGTAAAATAATTTTATGTTCAAAATTAAATTTGATCTATAAATTTACCACTGGCTTTTTGTGAGAAAACTGATGTTCAACCAACGGTTGTGATTAAAGTTCGTTTAGCATCCCCATAACAGCCGACCTTAGCGGCCGAGAGGTTCTAGGCGCTACAGTCTGGAACCGCGCGACCGCTACGTTCGCAGGTTCGAATCCTGCCTCGGGCATGGATGTGTGTGATCAGGTTAGCTAGGTTTAAGTAGCTATAAGTTCTAGGGGACTGATGACCTCAGTAGTTAAGTCCCATAGTGCTCAGAGCCATTTGAACCAACCATCCCCTTAACACCCTTGTACTGGCTAATCCAGCTGACTGAAATCCTGTTCCGATAAAAAAAATAAGCCAATAATATACCAGAACTACTAATTGGTTTAATATCGGAACCAAAATTCACGATTATCGCACATGCTGCTCAAAAACCAATTCTTTATTTACTGCCTACACTTTGTGGCGTTCTGCCATCCTGCGTCTCTGCCGTCAACAGTAAAATACGTTGTATACCCATTAGTAAAATGTACTGACACAATTAACTGATCTTCATGTACCATCATCATCAGGTTCCACTGTGTCAGTACGTTTTAGTATTGACTCTACAATACATTTTTCTGTTGATGGCAATGTACTAACGCAGTTAATAACTTTACACGAAAACGTTAAACCAGATTATGACGGTACATGAAGACCAGTTAACTGTGTCAGTACATTTTACTATTGACTGTATAATTATTTTATAATTGACGCCAGAGACGTGATATTGCTTTTATTTTATTCTACGCACAGTATTAAAGTAGTCGTGTAGGTTGCTGTAAATAGCTTTCTGATAAATGAAGAAGCCCAGATGACAGAAACTGGTAATACCGTATCGTTTATCAGCAGGTTAAAGGCCGTTACAGGTGATATAGTGGACCGAGCACTTAACTGCGACTGACACTATGCATATTCATTTTATTGTGAACTGCCGCCTTCGCTAGCTGGTTAAGACTGAACTTGGGATTTACGTCACTGGCGACGAGTACGAGCGTAGCTAGCGGGAGGGAAAGCATGTGCTCCAGAAGCAAGCGCAATAGCGGCGGCACAATGCGCGAGGAATGAGCACAAGGCCGCTTGCACGCCTCACCACGCAGCTGCCGTGTTACACAGACACCGCAGCCGCTCACCGCTGCCAGACTCGTAGTCTGCAAGGTCCCACAGCACGTGCGAAATCGCCGACTCGTGTCTTGCTTGCGTTGTCAAGTTATTCGACGTTCACCACTAAAAAAATCCACACGACACGGAGCAGTCAGAAGGCGTAAGGGCCAAAAAGCGATCTCCTTCAAGACTGTACTAAGATAGCAGTGAAAGACAAACAGAGAGCAGTCCTTCAAGGAAGATTTGTGGAGACTTCATAAAGTACGCTGTTGTCCATCCAAATTGCAATACAGACAAGAAGGCATGCAAAATACGTCAAATTAGCATGAAATACAAAATGGTTCAAACGGCTCTGAGCACTATGGGACTTTACTTCTGAGGCCATCAGTCCCCTAGAACTTAGAACTACTTAAACCTAACTAACCTAAGGACATCACACACATCCATGCCCGAGGCAGGATTCGAACCTGCGACCGTAGCGGTCGCGCGGTTCCAGACTGTAGCGCCTAGAACCACTCGGCCACTCCGGCCGGTCATGAAGCACACTACCGGGTGGTTATACGAGGGACGTCCGATAGAAACACAACAATTTTTTTTTCTGAAGGCAGGTTGGTTTTATTCAGGATTCCAATACACTCGTTCGACCTATACTTGAGTATTGCTCATCAGTGTGGGATCCGTACCAGATCGGTCTGACGGAGGAGATAGAGAAGATCCAAAGAAGAGCGGCGCGTTTCGTCACAGGGTTATTTGGTAACCGTGATAGCGTTACGGAGATGTTTAATAAACTCAAGTGGCAGACTCTGCAAGAGAGGCGCTCTGCATCGCGGTGTAGCTTGCTCGCCAGGTTTCGAGAGGGTGCGTTTCTGGATGAGGTATCGAATATATTGCTTCCCCCTACTTATACCTCCCGAGGAGATCACGAATGTAAAATTAGAGAGATTAGAGCGCGCACGGAGGCTTTCAGACAGTCGTTCTTCCCGCGAACCATACGCGACTGGAACAGGAAAGGGAGGTAATGACAGTGGCACGTAAAGTGCCCTCCGCCACACACCGTTGGGTGGCTTGCGGAGTATCAATGTAGATGTAGATGTAGATGTAGATGTATATCACCCGCATTCTTTTGGCTTCCTAACCCTAACTTTCAACATAATTTCCGTTCAATGCAACAGCCTGACGTCACCCTACTGTGAGGGCCTGTATGCCCGCTGGTAGACGTCGGAGCCAATGTCTTGGTCCATCAATAACCTCCTCTTCATTCACTCCTAGAGTGTATCAATCACTGGGCCAAACAGATGGAAGTCGGAAGGTGCGAGATCCGTGCTGTAGGGATGATGACGAAGAATAATGCAATGAAGTTTTGTGAGCTCCTCTCGTGTGCGCAGACTTGTATGAGGCTTTGCGTTGTCATGGAGAAAGAGAAGTTCGTTTGCGTTTCTGTGGCGACGAACACGATGAAGTCGTTTGTTCAATTTCCTGAGGGTAGCACAGTACACTTTTGAGCTAATCGTTGCACCATGATGGAGGATAGCGAACAGAGCAACCCCTTCACACTACCGAGTGAGGTGAATGGAAATGCCATGTGGCTAGGGCCTCCTATCAGGTAGGCCGTTCGCGTAGTGCACGTCTTTCGAGTTGATGCGACTTCGGCGACTTGCGTGTCGATGGGGATGAAATGATGATGATAAGGACAACACAACAACAGTCCCTGAGCGGAAAAAAATCTCCGACCCAGTCGGGAATCGAACCCGGGCCGTTAGGTATGACATTCCGTCGCGCTGACCACCTTTTTTTTTGCATTTTGTTCGTTGTTGATCCTTCCACTCAGTTTTTTATTACAAGGGCCAACCAGCTCTCTGACCGAACACGCTGAGCTACCTCGCCGGCGACCACTCAGCTACCAGGGGAGGGCACCGAGTGAGGTGTTGCAATGATTAGCACACTGGACTCGCATCCGGGAGGATGACGGTTCAAACCCGCGTCCGGCCATCTTGATTTGGGTTTCCCGTGATTTCTCTAAATCGCTTCAGGCAAATTCCGAGATGGCTCCATTGAAGGGGCACGACCGATTTCCTTCCCCGTCCTTCCCTAATCCGATGGGACCGATGACCTCGCTTTTTGCCCCCTCCCTTCCCTCCCCTCCCAAACCAACCCTTCAGAATCGCAGGTATTTGACTGTGATTCGTCGATCACCTCGAATGTTCTAACACTGCAGGAGTCACAGCTGTGCGCGAGATGGGACAGATTTGCACGACCCGTTGCGATGATGACAGACACATTCCCCGACGACTCATCGTGCTTTTATTCACTGCCATGTCTCCATAGACTTTCTGGAAGCTCCTATGAATATCTGCTACGGTCTGTTTTGCCGCCAGAAGAAACGCACTCTGCTTGAATGCACCTCTGTTAGAGACGCCATTTTGAAGGCGACGTGTAGCCCCGCCACGTATCGGAACTTAGTGAAACTAGAAGGGCTAAAGCGGCTATATTACACGATGTCCCACAACAATTTCTGCCTTTTTTGAATCGAAACTGGCCGAGAAAAAAAGTGTTGCATTACTTATTGAATGCCTCTCGTAATTAAAGTGCCGGTATTCACGTAGGCACAATGTGGACTGTAGTTATCGTATGGCAGCGAAACTTGGTAGATATGCTAAAGCGTTACTGCAGAACCGATTTACACCGGAAAAAATTAGTTCCAATTCTGATCTCCAGGTGCCAATAGGGCGCTGTACAGCATCTCGTCGACGTCTCCAGTGCTCATACTGCACAAATTATGTAAGCCGCGGTTAATAATAAAACTAGCACTATGCCTTTCTCATTTGTGTGACCTTTTCTGCCGACGTCCCATTCTTAGTACATTACATATGGAACCATTTCCATACGTTTTTCTTGCACCCAGAGCGCAAAAGTTGCACCCAGTGGCCAAAATTGGAACTAATTCTTTTTTCCAGTGTAAGTTGGTTCCACATTAACACATTAAACTGTCTATCAAGTTTTGCTGCCATACGATAATTGCAGCCCGCCCTTGAGCTTTGTGAGTAGCTGCACTTGGATTATAGCCACCCGGTACATGCCAAAATAAGTAAATGATTAGCATGTCAACGCAACCGCAAAAAAGTGAGTTCGGATAACGCTATCTACACTCTGTGTGCAACAAAAAATTAAGCAGTGGGTTTCTCCATCAGAAGTCGCGTTTCTATGTTCTTTCTGTTATGAGAAATCATCCAAGATGGAGAAACGTACACCAGCATATGACAGAATTCAAATGGCTCAAATGGCTTTGAGCACTATGGGACTCAACTTCTGAGGTCATCAGTCCCCTAGAACTTAGAACTACTTAAACCTACCTAACCTAAGGACATCACACACATCCATGCCCGAGGCAGGATTCGAACCTGCGACCGTTGCGGTCGCGCGGTTCCAGACTGTAGCGCCTAGAACCGCTCGGCCACTCCAGCCGGCATGACAGAATTGAACAACAGCAGTATCGTGGCATACCGACACAGCAGTTTATCGTTCAGTAGTATAGCTGCCCGTATTGGTTGGGATCCCAGAAGTGTAATGTGAACATGGAATCAGTGCGTTCGGGAGAGCCATACTCGACACCACGGAGGATCTCAATTGCCCAATGCGTTTAGCGCCTGAGAGGACAGGCACATTGTTCTGGGCTTTGGCTTGTTTGCAGCAAAAACAGAATCCATGTCGAATTTGCAACGGCTTTTGAGCAGCACGGACGGTCAGCATGGCGACCATAACTGCAGTTTCCCTTGACATGGCAGCAGAGATAAGCGCGCTGGCTGTGTTGCGCACAACGGAAACAGAGGACATGGGAGTGGCACCATCACGTCTTTTCAAATAAGTCCCAGTCGTGCGTACAACATCACGACGGGCGTTTCCGTGAATGCAAACTCTGAGAACGACGAACGCTGACAGATTGTATTCGTTATTGTTATAAAGGCGCAGTAGCTGTCTTAAACGGTATGGGCTGCATCAGATACACAACACGATCACTACACGCATAGTCGGTAATCGGGACTACAGATGCAACATTTCTGACGTGTTAAGGCCAGCGGCTGTGTCCTATCATCGAGGTTTCAGTGACGTTATATTTCAACAAGAAAGCCGGCCAGGGAGGCCGAGCGGTTCTAGGCGCTACAGTCTGGAACCGCGGGACCGCTACGAACACAGGTTCGAATCCTGCCTCGATCATGGATGCGTGTGATGTCCTTAGGTTAGTTAGGTTTAAGTAGGACTAACAAGGGAACCCCCCCCAGGGGGTCCACAACTCTTTCGTGGATACGTGCGTGGCGAGCACGGGGCCCCGAGCCATTGCAGCCTTCTTTCTCTCCCGGGCTGCATTTCCTTTCCCTTCCCCTCCTTTCCCCTCCATACCCCTTTCCCCTCGCCCTCTCCTCTCCCTCTATTGGTGTC
Source organism: Schistocerca americana (assembly GCF_021461395.2). NCBI lineage: Eukaryota > Metazoa > Arthropoda > Insecta > Orthoptera > Acrididae > Schistocerca > Schistocerca americana. The sequence continues at coordinate 295,084,592 of NC_060130.1, forward strand.
CTTGCTTATGTTGGCCCCCGCTATCCTCCTGGTTCTGTTGGTTTTACACTCTGGCTTTGTTGCGTAATCATCTCCTCCTTTTGGCATTCCTTGGTCCCCCTCTGGGGTTTGACCTCCATTCCAAAATTTCTCTTTCCGTAGTGTGAGCCATTTGGGGAAGAGCACCTTACCTAGTGTCTCCGACGTGTGCCCTCCTAGTATATTCCACCTTTTCTTCTACGTCGTTGTCTGATGCTAGGGTGCATAGCCAGCACGGTAGCCAGCCCGTGTGGTGGGGTCGCTATGTACCCTTTTGGTTGAGCCCCCTGAACACACAGGGATCACACTTCTGATACCTGAGCTGTGACCTCCTCATGCATGCCTTGGAGTGGTTGCTCGTCATCCTGGAGCATCGGAACTCCCGGCAATGGCCGCCGTGCCAGACGGCCCTTGCTGTGGCTGGGTGGCGCCCGTGAGGAGAGCCCCTGATCGGAGTGGGTGGTATCAGGGCGGACGCTATGCAGATGAAACGCATAAGGGTCCAAACCTCTGGCCGCTCTTCTGCGGCCGTCTCTCTGCGTGGTACTGATTCCTCAAGTGCTGCTTCTCTTGCCCCTTCGGCCTTCCCTTCCGTGGCTACCCCCTGGGAGGAGGGTCAGGCCCGTCGTCTAGGGGCAAAACCTTTCCCCCGTTATCTAGTTTGCACCAGGACTGATGGAGATACTTTCACCGGTGTCAAACCTTTATTCTTTGTGGAACACATTGAAGACAAGTTCGGCGAAGTGGACTCCCTGAGCAAGATGCGGTCGGGTTCATTACTGATAAAAACTGCTTCGGCTGCCCAATCTGCGGCCCTTCGTGCCTGTACCCATCTTGGCACAATTCCCGTGTCAATTACCCCTCACCAGTCTCTAAATATGGTACAAGGTGTGATTTTTCACAGAGACCTCATCCTTCAAACTGATGAGGAACTTCGGGACAATCTCGGACGGCGGGGTGTTCACTTTGTTCGGCGTGTTCAGAAGGGTCCTAAAGATAATCGTATTGATACTGGTGCCTTTATCCTGGCCTTTGAAGGGGATACCCTTCCTGAGAAAGTTAAGATTATGGTCTATCGCTGTGATGTGAAGCCGTACATCCCACCTCCTATGCGGTGTTTTAAGTGCTTGCGTTTTGGCCACATGTCTTCTCGCTGTACCCAGGACCCTCTCTGTGGTGACTGTGGACGTCCACTCCATGAGGGGAGTCCCTGTGTTCCCCCTCCTGTATGTGTAAATTGTCATGGTAGTCATTCTCCACGTTCAGCAGATTGCCCAGTCTATAAGAAAGAAAAAAAGATACAGGAGTATAAGTCTCTTGATCGTTTAAGCTACACAGAGGCCCGTAAGAAATATGCACGATTGCACCCTGTGTCCATGACATCTAGTTACGCCTTGGTTACATCTTCATCCCTTCCTCCCCCTTCCTTACCCCCGTCCCGGACCCCTCTCCTTGCCCCCTCCCCTGCGGCTCCCACACCTTCTCCTCTGGGCGCTGCTCCCCCTCCCCAGCCGGAGAAGTGTCCCACTCCTTCGGCGTCTGCCGGTCAAGGGCGCCTCTCCCGGGATGCCCCTTCCCGGCACCTTCCAGGTCAAAGGTCTGCTGCAGCGCGGCGACCGCGAGAGCCGCGGTCTATCGGCCCCCAGGTCGCCCGGTCTCTTTCTGTTCCTGATCTTGCTGCAGCTGGCTCCATTATGCCACACAGCCCTCCTCGATCTCAGCCTGAAAAGAAGAAGAAACATAAGTCCCGGGACAAAGAGCCTCTGGTGTCACCGGAGGTCCCTTCCCCGGCTTCACAACCGGATTCTGACCTGTCGTTTATGGATGTCGCCCCCTCCTTGTCGGTGACAGGTGGGGACCCGGCGGTATGACTGGATTTAGCGTGTTCAGCCCTCATTTAAACCATCGTTCTGTGGTTCTCCAATGGAATTGTAATGGCTACTATCGTCACCTTCCGGAATTGAAATCCCTTCTTTCGTCCTACTCAGCAGCTTGTGTGGTTCTCCAGGAATCTCATTTTACTGATGCTCACTCACCGACCCTCCGTGGGTTCCGTGTTTTCTGTCGAAATCGGGTCGGACCCTTGCGGGCTTCTGGTGGCGTTTGTACGTTGGTCCGTACAGACATTGCTAGCACGTGGATTCCTCTCCAAACTACATTGGAAGCAGTTGCTGTTAGGGTCCACTTAGACTCTGCAGTCACAGTATGCAATCTTTATCTCCCTCCTGACAGGACTCTTACACCTGCTGCCTTAACCACCCTTCTTCAGCAACTTCCTCCTCCCTTCCTCCTCCTTGGGGATTTTAATGCTCATCATCCTTTGTGGGGCAGTGCCTTTCCATCTAGACGAGGTCTTCTTATCGACCAATTTATTGCAGACCACGACCTGTGCCTTCTTAATGATGGCTCCCCTACTCATTTCAGTGCTGGTCATGGTACCTTTTCTGCCATTGATCTTTCTCTTTCTTCTCCCTCTCTCCTCCCTTCATTACACTGGTCGCCACACGACGACCTTTGTGATAGTGACCATTTCCCGTTGATTATCACGCTCCCTTCCCGCTCCCCGATGGAGAGGTTACCTCGTTGGTCTTTCCACCGCGCCGATTGGCCTCTATATACTGCACAGGTCGAGTTTTCTCCCTCTTTGTCGGGTTGTATTGATGACGTCCTACGTGACGTGTCTGACGCGATTGTTCGCGCTGCTAACCTTGCTGTCCCGCGCTCATCTGGACAATTTCGTCGTCGGCAAGTCCCGTGGTGGAGTACGGCCATTGCCATTGCCATCCGTGATCGCCGTCGAGCTTTGCAACACTTTAAGAGGCACCCATCTGTAGCCAGCCTTTCTACCTTTAAGCGCCTTCGCGCTAAAGCCCGTTATTTAATCAAACAGAGCAAGCGGATATGTTGGGAACGATTCGTTTCTTCCCTTGGTTCCACTGTCCCTCTGTCGCGGGTATGGGCTACACTTCGCTCTCTCCAAGGTTGCCATCGGCAGTCCACCCTCCCAGGCCTTCACCTCCCAGATGGCATTTGTACGGACCCATTAGTTCTCGCAGAACATCTTGCGACCCATTTTGCAGTGGCATCAGCGTCGGCCTCCTATCCAGCTGCTTTCCTTCATCAAAAACAGCAGGCTGAAGCTGTCACCTTATGTTTCACCACTTGTGAGTCAGAATCTTACAACGAACCTTTCACTGAATGGGAATTTCTTTCTGCTCTATCTGCTTCTCATGATACGGCTCCTGGCCCAGATTCCATTCATAACCAGCTGCTTCAACATCTCAGTGCTCCACAACGGCACCATCTTCTTCGGGTGTTTAACCGTATCTGGCTCCAGGGTGACTTCCCTTCTCAGTGGAGGGATAGCATTGTGGTTCCTGTCCTTAAGCCTGGTCAGAACCCCCTATCTGTTGACAGCTATCGGCCAATTAGTTTGACCAATGTTGGTTGTAAGTTACTTGAACGGCTGGTAGCCCGTCGGCTCACTTGGGTCCTCGAATCTCGGGATCTATTGTCCCCTTACCAGTGTGGCTTTCGAGAGGGACGATCTCCAATCGATCATTTGCTTCGCTTGGAATCCGCAGTTCGGCAGGCTTTTTCCCAGCGCCGCCATTTGGTTGCAGTGTTTTTTGACCTTCGCAAGGCCTATGACACGGCCTGGCGCCATCACATCTTACTAACCCTTCATCAGTGGGGTCTTCGGGGCCCACTCCCGATTTTTATCCGCCAGTTTCTGATCCATCGGTCATTCAGAGTTCGAGTTGGTACTGCTTTTAGTTCTCCACGGACCCAGGAGACGGGCATCCCACAGGGTTCTGTCTTGAGTGTCCTTCTTTTCCTCATTGCTATCGATGGACTTGTGGCCTCTGTCGGTCCCTTGGTCGCCCCTGCCCTGTATGTGGATGATTTCTGCATTTGGGTTAGTTCCTCCTCGATGCTATCTGCAGAACGGCAGCTCCAGGTGGCTATACGGCGTGCCTCTGCATGGACCCTCTCCCACGGGTTTCAATTCTCTCCTTTAAAATCGCGGGTGGTCCACTTCTGTCGCCGTACTACGGTCCACCCTGATCCAGAGCTCTATCTCGCTGCACAAAGATTGCCTGTGGTTCCACAGTTTCGTTTCCTAGGTCTTCTTTTCGACAACAAGCTCACTTGGCTGCCCCATATCAGACTCCTGAAGGTAGGATGTTTCCGTAAACTCAATGTCCTTCGCTTCCTTGCCCACTCCTCCTGGGGTGCGGACCGTTCCCTCCTCCTCCGTCTTTATCGTGCTCTAGTTCTGTCACGTTTGGACTATGGTTGTCAAGTTTATGGTTCAGCTGCTCCTTCCACGCTGCACGTGCTGGATCCAGTCCACCATCGTGGTATCCGTTTGGCCACCGGTGCCTTCCCTACTAGCCCTGTTGATAGTCTCCTGGTTGAAGCTGGGATCCCCCCCCCTTTCTGTTCGGCGGTCCCAGCTTCTGGTGTCTTATGCCCTTACTATCCGTTCTTCTCCCGCTCATCCTTCCTATTCTATCCTATTCCCAGACCATGGGCGTCGCCCGCCTGACTCCCGCCCTCGGGCGGGTTTACCGGTTGGGCTGCGCCTTGCGTCTCTTACCCGTGATTTTCGGCTTCCTTCTTTGTCCTGTCTTCCTCGCTCCCTCCCCTCCACCCCTCCTTGGTTAGTTCCTCGGCCTCGAATTCGGATGGATCTCCGCCGCGGTCCGAAAGATTCCATCCCCCCGGTGGTGTTCCGTTCCTTTTTCCGCCAAATTTTATGGGAGTTTCGGGATGCTGTTGTTTTTTACACTGATGGTTCTAAATCTGCTGATCATGTTGGGTATGCCTTCACGTCCTTTGTTGGAACGGAAAATCATCTACTGCCACCCTCATGTGGGGTGTTTACTGCGGAATTGATGGCAATTTCCCGGGCCCTTACCTTTATTAAACAATCCCAACACAACCGCGTTTTGTTATGTACGGACTCGATGAGTGGCCTTCTTGCTATTGACCGGTGTTTTTCGCGCCATCCCTTGGTCTCTGCCATCCATGACCATCTCGCTGATCTTCACCGTGCTGCTTGTTCCATTGACTTCCTATGGGTCCCGGGCCATGTGGGTATCCCGGGTAATGAGCTCGCTGATCGTTTGGCTGGGGGAGCAGTTACTTACCCCCCGTTTTCTGTAACCCCTCCTGCAGCGGATTTACGGCTTCACATCAAATCCCACTTTGCACAGTCATGGGCCAATTCTTGGGAGGCTACTCCACTGTCTAATAAACTTCGTGCCATTGAGGTGAATACAGGCCCATGGCGTTCTTCCTTTAGCCTCTCCCGCAAGGACTCGACCACACTGTGTCGTCTCCGCATTGGCCATACTAGGCTGACCCATGGTTTCCTTTTGCGTGATGAGCCACCCCCGCTATGTGGTTGTGGAGCCTTCCAGTCAGTGGCCCACATTTTGGTTGAATGCCCCCTTCTTTTGGCTCTGCGTGCTAAGTACAGACTCCCCCACACTTTACCTTTGATGTTGGCTGACGATTCCCGGATGGTCTCTCTGGTTCTAGGTTTCCTCCGGGAGAGTGGTTTTTATTCTCAGTTTTAAAGTTTTTAATCTCCCTCTGGTGTTGGGGCAGGGCGGTGAGTGTTTGGGTGTCTCCCACTGTAGGCAGTGTTCAGAGATTCCCGATTCACCTCCCTGACCGGAATCCTCTTTTCTTTCCCTTTTACTCTGTTTTTACCCCTTCTTTTTAAGGCTTGGTTAGTTTTTCTATTCCCATACGTACTTTCTGCATTATAGCAGTTGTACCTTTTAAGTCACAGGTGGTCTTGCCTATGCTGTTTCAGCATAGTGTTGGGTTCGTTCTCTTGCCAACTTCCCTCATTTGTTTTTACTAATGACAACGTGACTGCCCTTTTACGTTTCCCCTTCATCCGTTTTATTTTTCTGACTATACTGAGATGTCCCGTTAGCAGAATGGAGTCTATTTGAAACAAGGGACTGATGACCTTGCTGTTTGGTCCCTTTAACCTCAAACAACCAACCAACCAACCAACAAGGGAACCTCCCCATCGCACCCCCCTCAGATTTAGTTATAAGTTGGCACAGTGGATAGGCCTTGAAAAACTAAACACAGATCAATCGAGAAAACAGGAAGAAGTTGTGTGGAGCTATGAAAAAATAAGCAAAATATACAAACTGAGTAGTCCATGCGCAAGTTAGGCAACATCAAGGAGAGTATGAGCTCAGGAGCGCCGTGGTCCCGTGGTTAGCGTGAGTAGCTGCGGAATGAGAGGTCCATGGTTCAAGTCTTCCCTTGGCTGAAAAGTTTACTTTCTCTATTTTTGCAAAGTTATGATCTGTCCGTTCGTTCATTGACGTCTCTGTTCACTGTAATAAGTTTAGTGTCTGTGTTTTGCGACCGCACCGCAAAACTGTGCGATTAGTAGACGAAAGGACGTGCCTCTCCAATGGGAACCGAAAACATTTGATCGCAAGGTCATAGGTCAACCGATTCCTCCACAGGAAAACACGTCTAATATATTCTATACGACACTGGTGACGGCATGTGCGTCACATGACAGGAATATGTTGTCAACCCACCTAACTTGTACACTTGGCGAATGGGTAAAAAGATTCTCCTACCTTGCCCGATTTAGATTTTCTTGTGGATGTGACAATCACTCCCAAAAAAGTGATGAAAACATAAGCGTTTGTCACATAAAGTTAAAACTTTTCACCCGAGGCAAAGCTTAAACCAAGGACCTCTCGTTCGGCAGCTGCTCGCGCTAACTACAGGACCACGGCACTCCTGAGCTTGAGCATTCCTTATTGTTGCCTATCTAGTACATGGATTACTCAGTTTGTATATTTTGCTTATTTTTTCATAGTTCCACACAACTCCTTCCTGTTTTCTCGATTGATCTGTGTTCAGTTTTCAAGGCCTATCCACTGTGCCAACTCATAACTAAATCTGAGGGGGGTGCGATTGGGAGGTTCCCTTGTAAGTTCTAGGCGACTGATGAACTCAGCAGTTAAGTCCCATAGTGATCAGAGCCGTTTGAACCATTTGGGTTGCCATGAAGGGCAACAAAACGATGAGTAGAATATCGTCAACATACCGCTGTGCTGTGAAAGTGCTACAGATGACAATGAAACGGGTTCTTCTACCAAAAGAAATGGCACTCAAGGCCATCACTCACGGTTGCCGGGCCGTGTGGTTAGCGGCAGTGAGGTCACTATACCACCGCTGTCCAAAGCGTCTCCAGACACGTCTTCACTGGTCGTCGGGTCCCACTTCTAAGCGGTACTCACCAATGAAGACAATTCTACTCAAGTGAATGAGATTCTAGGCCGAAGACGTGTCTAGAGACGCCCCAGACTGCGGTGGGATACCAGTCCGAAGTCGTCAGACACACGGCTCAATATCCAGGAGTAATAGTCTGGCATGCCGTTCCTTTTCCTAGCAGGACACCTGTGGTTTTCACTCGGCGCAGCCTTACAGCACGGCGGTACCTCGACGATACTGTACACCATGTTTTGCTGCACTCCATGGCAAGCCATCCTGGGCATACATTTCAGCAAGATAATGCCCGACCGCCCGACCGCAAACGGCGAGAGTTTCTATTGCTTGCCTTCGTGCTTGCCAAACCCCAACTATGACAGCAATGTTGACGGATCTCTCCCCAGTTGAGAATATTTTGAGTATTATTGACAGGCCGTCCAACTAGCACGGGATTTTGAGAATAGAATTGGACAGGATTTGAAATGTTATCTCTCTGGAAGACATCCAACAACTCTATGGATCAATGCCAAGACGAGTAACTGCTTTCATGAGGGCCAGCGGTGGACCAACGCGTAATTGACTTGCTCTTTTTGTTAAGCTCTTTCGCTTGAATGAATCATCCAATACTTCTGAAACTGTAATCATTTGTTTGTCTGTACATGTACATCACATCTTCTGATTTCCATCCCATTCGGATAATTCCTTTGTGGTGTGTCGTTTTTATTCATTTATTTATTTTAGTGTAGCTTGAAGGTGGTCCGATGAATTCTCTGCCAGGCACTTAACTGTGAACTGCAAAGTAATCGTGAAGATGTACACTATATGATCAAAAGTATCCGGACACCCCCAAAAACATATGTTTTTCATATCTGGTGCATTGTGCTACCACCTACTGTCGGGTACTCCATATCAGCAACCTCAGTAGTCATTAGACATACTGGAGAACAGAATGGGGCGCTCCGAGGAACTCACGGACTTCGAACGTGGTCAGGTGACTGGGAGTAACTTGTGTCTGTACATCTGTAGGCGAGATTCCCACACTCCTAAACGTCCCTAGCTCCAGTGTTTCCGATGAGATAGTGAAGTGGAAACGTGAAGGGACACGTACACCACAAAAGCGTACAGGCCAACTTCGTCTGTTGACTGACACACACCGCCGACAGTTGAAGAGGGTTCAAATGGTTCAAATGGCTCTGAGCACTATGGGACTCAACTTCTGAGGTCATCAGTCCCCTAGAACTTAGAACTAGTTAAACCTAACTAACCTAAGGACATCACACACATCCATGCCCGAGGCAGGATTCGAAGCCTCCGACCGTAGCGGTCTCGCGGTTCCAGACTGCAGCGCCTAGAACCGCACGGCCACTTAGGCCGGCTGTTGAAGAGGGTCGTAATGTGTAATAGGCAGACATCTATCGAGACCATCACACAGGAATTCCAAACTGCATCAGTATCCACTATGACAGTTAAGCGGGAGGTGAGAAAACTTGGATTTCATGGTCGAGCGGCTGCTCATAAGCCCTACATCACGCTGGTAAATGCCAAACGACGTTTGGTGTAAGGAGCGTAAACACTGGACGATCCAACAGTGGAAAAACGTTGTGTGGAGTGACGAATCACGGTACAAATTGTGGCTATGAGATGGCATGGTGAGTGCTTCCCACCGCTGAAGAGAAATTCGGGGATGGCGATTGCATCTTTCAACACGATCGAGCACCTGTTTATAATGCACCGCCTGTGGCGGAGTGCTTACACGACAATAACACACCTGTAATGGACTGTCCTGCACAGAGTCCTGACCTGAATCCTCTAGAACACCTTTGGGATGTTTTGGAACGCTGACTTCTTGCCAGGCCTCACCGACCGACTTCGATACTTCACCTTAGTGCAGCACTACGTGAAGAATAAGCTGTCAGTCCCCAAGAAACCATATAGCACCTGGTTGAATGAATGCCTGTGAGAGTGGAAGTTGTCATCAAGGCTAAGGGTGGGCCAGGACGGTGCCACGAACTTGTAAGTCATTTTCAGCCAGGTGTCCAGATACTTTTGATCACATAGTGTAGATATAGATACAGATCTCTCTCCCACGGAAAGCATGTGCTTGTGAGTTGCCGCGACACTCTGTAGCCACTACGATTGACGAACGCTGGCGTAGAACCGAATCAGCATGAATTGGCATACCCTTACATGTCACTTCACTCGATGTTCAGCCGGTATAGAAGAACTACTGCTGACAAAGACTGCAGCTCTTTTTACAAAATTCCGCATACGTATACCACCAAATCAGCTACAAACTTAATCTTGCACTCTTCCTACTATACTGCATATGCTCAGAAGTAAAATTTCGTCATTTTTATGGCCTTCGGTGTAACTCGGAACAGATCATCTCTTCAAAGAGTGGTTTTAGTTAGTCTTATGAAAATAAATTACAGCAAGCGATAATGGGCTTGCGTACAGTGCCTAACATTATTTTGAACCATTTAAACTGAAAGACAAAGAACATTCTTAAAACATTGATTCTCTGCCATGATGTCATTTCTAAGATTTATCAAAGCTGTGGAGCACAATCAACAAAAACTGTTCTCAACTTTTGTCGTGAGTGACGATTATCTATTAACTTATTACCTGGAATTACACAAGAGAAACTAACAGGACCGTATTTGTTACCGTACCGTTTGAGTAGCGCATGTTTCCAGGTGCTGACTGAGCTGTGTGTACACAGTTGTTGGAGACTGTGCCTCTTGGTGCCCACGAGATGATGTGGTTTCAACGAGACGGTGCGCTGTTTCGCTTCGATATCAGTTTCCGTGGGCATGTACCGCGTTAGGACACCCAGATTTAGGTAGTATGTAGTCTTCGTAAATCACTTAAACCAAATACCAGGATTATTCCTATGGAAAGAACACAGCCGATATACTTCGTTACCCGAGCTTGCAATCAGTTGCGATGTCGATGAAAAATTAAACTGTACTATTCCTACTACGAGCTCCTGAACTACAGTTACACTCGTCTTTGGATTTTAAGTGAGGTTCCTGTCTCATTTGCAACTATATCAGTTGGTCTCACTCCAATGATTTATTTTCCTATCGCGTTACACGAAGTCGTTGGCGTGCGAAATACCGAAGGGACTGATAGGTGGGGTCGTAGCCTCTGGAGGAGGAGGAGGAGATTACTGTTTAACGTCCCGTCGACAACGAGGTCGTTAGAGACGGAGCACAAGGTCGGATTAGGGAAGGATGGGGAAGGAAATCGGCCGTGCCCTTTCTAAGGAACCATCCCGGCATTTGCCTGAAGCGATTTAGGGAAATCACGGAAAACCTAAATGAGGATGGCCGGACGCGGGATTGAACCGTCGTCCTCCGGAATGCGAGTCCAGTGTGCTAACCACTGCGCCACCTCGCTCGGTTCGTAGCCCCTGTCTCAATGCACAACAGACAATAGGAATACTCAAGCTTAAGTTGTTTCTATAAGGTGTAAGTTGTTTGTGTCAATAAAATAACAACTATTCAGTTTGGTTAAGTCAAACTACTCAATTTAAGCCACTGGAGGTATGTCCATACCAGCTGTTTACAACAGCTACTGGAGCTAAGGTATTGCAATGACCCCGAGGAGCAAAATGCTGTCGTACTACACTGGTCGAGAGCGGTTAATGACCGATGACCTAAAATGTCCCCGTGTGATGGATAACGATGACCTGGTAACGGCCGCACTCGATGAAGGACGCATGTTTTCTCTTGTGGTACTCGTGCGAAACGTCACGTCGCCTCTGGTTCAGTGCGTCCCGCAGTCGCAAGCAGTTCCCTGAAACACCCAGCCTTTCTCTGTGTAATACCGTGCAAACATACCGGCTGTCCAAACGTTGTGAAATGCTCCTTCACGGTATAATGTGTTGTCACTCGCTAAGAGAGCAGTTAGTCAAACAACTGTCCTAATTTACAGTTTCTAGTGCTTTACGTCTCACCGATGATCCTGTTATCACAGTCAATGTATGCAATCGCCGTCGAAATCTAATCAGTGACACAACTGTCTAATGCTATACTGTCTTACAGTTCAATTGTAGATGCTCTTTTTAATTCATTGCATATGGGCCGTTTTCTTCGCATATTACTGTACAAGTATATTACAAAAATGTAATCTTGTTGCCGGCCGCAGTGGCCGAGCAGTTCTAAGTTGCCGCCACGGCAGATCAACAACAAACTTCAACGGATGTCGTGTGACGACGAAATACAACAAAAAAAAAAAAGAAGAAGAAAAGGCGCTTCACTCTGGAACCGCGTGACCGCTACGGTCGCAGATTCGAATCCTGCCTCGTGTATGGACGTGTGTGATGTCCTTAGGTTACTTAGGTGTAGGTAGTTCTAAGTTCTAGGAGACTGATGACCACAGATTTAACATCTGTGCTCAGAGTCATTTGACCCTTTTTTTTGTAATGTTGTTGTTATGGTTGTCAGTCAGACGGCTGGTTTGAGGAAATACGCCACGCTAGTCTATACTTGCAAGTCTTTTTATGTCCGCACAACAAATGTATCCTACACTCGCTTGAACTTGCTTACTATATTTAAATCTTGGACTCCCTCTACAATTTTTACAAATGGTTCAAATGGCTCTAAGCACTATGGGACTTAACATCTGAGGTCATCAGTCACCTAGAACTTAGAACTAATTAAACATAACTAACCTAAGGACAGCACACACATTCATGCCCGAGGCAGGATTCGAACCTGCGACCGTAGCGGTCGCTCGGCTCCAGACTGTAGCGCCTAGAACCGCACAGCCACTCCGGCCGGCACCTTTTCTTCCCAGATGCATTATCATGAACGAAAACCATATCTTTGTCAACTGCATTCTTCACTAGTGAACAGTCCAAGCTTCATAGTAAATGCTGAGACATGTGATCGAGGAACCATAAAGTGCAAATGAAAAAGTAATAGCGATGATGTACGCAGTGCCAGAGGAGTTGTTTGTAGTAGTTGGTTTGGTTTACCGCTGCCCTAAATATCAGTGCTAATCTTGACTTTAAAATTTGCCATGTTGTCGAACACCGATCACTGCCTACCGAACGCACGTACACGTGAATGCTCACTTCTCACTTCTTAAAGTCCTAACTGGTCTATGATTATCTGCGGGAAGCATCGCTCGTCCGAAATGGTTCAAATGGCTCTAAGTACTGTGGGACTTAACATCTGAGTCATCAGTCCCCTAGACTTAGAACTACGTAAACCTAACTAACCTAAGGACATCACAAACATCCATGCCGGAGGCAGGATTCGAAATTGCGACCGTAGCATCAGCACGGTTCCTGACTGAAGCGCCTAGATCCGCCCGGCCACAGCGGCCGGCTCGTGAGAAATTCAGATTGCTGTTTTCTCGCATGATATACTGCGAACCAAGAATGGACGACAGCATGGGAATTCCGTATTCCTGGATTTCCGTAAAGCATTTGAAACGGTGTCACACTGCCGACTGTTAACAAAGATACAAGCGTGCAGAATAGGTTCCCAGGTATGTGAGTGGCTCGAAGACTTATTGAGTAACGTAATCCAGTACGTTGTCCATGGCAGCGAGTGAGACAAGAGTGTCGACAGGAGTGCCCTAGGTGAGTGTGATAGGACCACTGTTATTTTCTGTGTACATAAATTATCTGGGGAACATGGTAAGCAGCAGTCTTCGGCTGTTTGCTGATGATGCTATGGGGTACGTGAAGGTGTCGTCTTTGAGGATACAAATTAGTTACACAAAATTTGTAGTTGGTGTGATGAATGGCAGCTAGCTCTAAAAGTACAAAATGTAAGTTAAGGGGGGTTTACTATCTTTTGGTTCAAAAAATCGATTTTTTTTAAATTGCATTTTGGGTTTTATAAAAGTGTTTAGAATCTACCCCTGAAACGGTTTTTCCGAATACGGAACGGAAATGTTTGTTATTCGCAAGAGAACAAAAAGTGCACCTGCCTGAAATCGGCCTTTTTCACGCACCGTTTTTTTTCTTTAGGAGGAGGAGTTATTGTACCGGTGCTTGGGAGGAAACACACTAAATTCAAATGAAAGTTTGAACGCGTGTGTTTGGAAGTTAGCTCCCAAGCATTTGCATTCTGGTGCGAAGACCGTGGAGATTGCGACTTTCCTGGCAGTGAGCAGCTTCAACGAAGAGTATTCAGCAATTCTGAAGACCATGACAACGATGGACGTCACTCAGGGACCCTATTCGACGCAGTTCGCCAAGCATTCGGACCACCACCGGATTCAAGCTGCCGAAAACCGCTTGTCACAGGCCGTACGAGCGGCTCTGGAGCAGCGCAGGATAGCCCACATTGAGCAGAACGCCCTCTGTGAGGAAGAGGAAGGACTAGTTAATGGACCCGGAATAGCAGATTGAACGTAAGTTGCATACTATTGCATTTACATGTAGTCAAAACTTCAAACGCGTTTTTCTCGAAATGACTTTTTTTTATCGCGCTGTATGGTAACTTCAAATCTTCTGAACCGATTGGCATGATTCTCTGTTTCCGACGAAGCTAACTAAATTGTCTAGGGGTGGCACCACTTTTATTCCGATCCATCAGCTATAAATATTTTTAATTGGCCGACGAAGTCGAAAAATCGACGAAAAAACCCTATTTTTTCAAATGGCCGCCATTTTGTTTCCTATGGTCCAATTAACTTAAGCGAGGTACAACTCCTAAATAATCTTATGTACTTCGCTAACGTCAACTCAATTTTGATTTCAGACGAGCCTGCTGACCTGTGACATACCGCGCGTGGAGATCTACATCGAAATTTTGTTTCGTTCCGACGGCACTTCCGTCTTTGCTCTTCGACATTTCCGGTCGAAAAAATTCCAGTTTGTACAGGAAATATCAATAAACATTTTGACTAAATTTGACATTGATGTTTATAACAGATCTCGAGAAAAAAATTCTCAAAGAACATGTTTTTTTCGGGCCGAAGATAGTAAACCTCCCCTGAATGTAGATGAGTAAGAAAAACAATCCCGTAATGTTCGAATACAAGATTAGTAATGCGCTGCTTGACAGTCACGTTGATTAAATATTCGCGTCTAGGCGTAATACTGCAAAGCGATTTGAAATGGAACGAGCACCTAAGGATGGTAGTAGCGAAGGCGGATGGTCACCTTAAGTTTATTGGGAGAATTTAGGGAAGTGTGGTTCATCTGTAAAGCAGACCGCGAATAGAACACTAGTACTGCTCGAGTGTTTGGGATCCCCATCAGTTCGGATTAAAGGAAGACATGGAACAAATTCACAGGCGGGCTACTAGATTTGTTGCTGATAGATTTGATCAATATGCATTGCGGAGAGACTCCGTGAACTTATGTGGAAATTCCTGAAAGGAAGGTGGCATTCTTTTTGAGGAACATGTTGAGAAATTTTAGAGCACCTGCATTTCAAGCAGACTGTAGTACGATTCTACTATTGATAAGTGCATTTGCTTTAAGGACGATGAAGATAAGAGAAATTAAAGCTCGTGCGAAGGCCCTCGTTCTATTTACGAGTGCAACAGGAAGGGAAATGACTAGTGGTGGTACAAGGTAACCTCGCCACGCACCGTACCTAGGCTTACGGTGTATGTATGTAGATGTAGATGTAAATATTTACCTTTTTGAAACCATGCATAATTACGGCAACCAATAACCATTACTAAATCTGGGATCCCTGGTTGCGAAGGGTAGTTGTTCAGTCCTTGACTGGAACTGCCAGGCTTTGGCAGTAGTTGCTAATGCGAAATGCATTTTTGTGGCAGGTAATAGATGGTTGCCGTGCACAGAGTTGGATAGTCACCAGTGCTATCGACAGTAGTGAATCGTACGTAATGACGCAAGACATGGAAAATGAGCAAATAATACCAAGGTCTCTTACCCGGAAGGATTACGATTCGAATCACTTTCTTGTAACTGTGATTTAAATATTCCAAATTTATTTTTCCTAAGCTATTCAAAGCAAATGTCAGATCGAGACCTCAACCAATCCCTTTTAACGAGTTTGAACAGGTGTGTGAACCTTCGCCTTCACCAATCTTTAGGCGCTAACTAAAACATCTTAATCATATTAGGCTTTTTTCAAATTGCTAAAGAGATATGGGTTGTATTAATAAAGCATCTTACCTGCGAAAAGAAATATCTTCAGTCAAAAGATGTAAAGGTACAAGCTTTGAGATCCACAATAATATTCCTGATAGCCTCCTAACGGTTTCATACTGTTAAGAAGAGTAACGCACGACAGAGCAACGACTGCATTAGTGTGAGTAAGCGCTTTCCTGTAATGTTTCTGTGACTCACAATTTATCCAAAATTACTGCGAACATTCTCCATAAGCTTTCTGTTACGCTTATTAGTGGTAGTTCATTGCTGGGATGCAAATCATCTGAACAGAAATGCATCTGCAAGCATAAAAGTAGGTCCTTCATTGATCTCTTAATTGACATTTTCTCAGCATGCTTTTCCTTTCTTTGACATCGATTTGTTGTCTGATTTTGGGACATATACGATAAATAGTTTAGACAAGAAGAGAATAGAAGCTTTCTAAATGTGGTGCTACAGACGAATGGTGAAGTTTAGATGGGTACATCACATAACTAATGAGGAGGCATTGAACAGAATTGGACAGAAGAGAAATTTGTGGCACAACTTGACTAGAAGAAGGGATCGGTTGGTAGGGCGTATTCTGAGGCATCAAGGGATCACCAATTTAGTATTGGAGGGCAGCGTGGAGGGTAAAAATCGTAGAGGGAGACCAAGAGATGAATACACTAAACAGATTCAGAAGGATGTAGGTTGCAGTAGGTACTGGGAGACGAAGAACCTTGTACAGGATAGAGTAGCATGGAGAGCTGCATCAAACAAGTCTCTGGACTGAAGACCACAACAACAGTCCGCAGCTCGTGGTCGTGCGGTAGCGTTCTCGCTTCACGCACCCGGGTTCCCGGGTTCGATTCCCGGCGGGGTCAGGGATTTTCTCTGCCTCGTGATGACTGGGTGTTGTGTGATGTCCTTATGTTAGTTAGGTTTAAGTAGTTCTAAGTTCCAGGGGACTGATGACAATAAATGCTAAGTCCCATAGTGCTCAGAGCCATTTGAACCACAACAACAACTGTGTTCCAACGTAATGTAATACGAGGGTTGTTTTTTAAGTAAGGGCCGTTCACGCGTGTAGTCCCGTAGTTTGCGCGGACGCCGCAACAAGCCACCGCGCACTTGCCGGCATCCTTCCCGTTCACACTGATGCAAGTTGCAGCTCTGTAGCTGACGTGTACGCATCGCTGTGCTACTTTATAATGTTTACGATTATTGAATCGCCCGCCGCGTGTGAGATACGGTCAGTGATACGTTTTTTGACCGCGAGAAGCCTATCAGCTGCAGAAATTCATCGTCAGTTAACAGAACTTTTATGGCGTGAATGCAATGAGTGAAGGTAAAGTGCGTCAATGGGTTAGAGAGTTTAAAAATGGCCGTCAAAACGTCCATGACGAAGAACGCTCAGGCCGGCCCTCTGTGATCACTGATGATTTGGTGGCTGCAGTCGAAACAAAGATTCGTGAGGACAGAAGATTCACAATTTCCACTCTTTCTTTGGAATTTCCACAAGTTTCAAGATCGGTTTTGTACAAAATTGTGTCTGAAAACCTAAACTTTAAGAAACTGTGTTCTCGGTGGGTACCCAGACTCCTCACAGAGGACCACAAAGGAAAGAGATTTGCCACTTCATTGGACTTTTTGATTCGTTACGAGGAAGAAGGGGATGACATGTTGAGTCAAAAAGTCACTGGAGATGAAACATGGGTATCCCATATCACTCCCGGAAGCAACTCTAAAGAAGCTCCGCAGAGCAATTCAAAACAAAAGGCGCGGCATGCTGACAAAAGGAGTTTTGCTCCTGCACGATAACGCTAGGCCTCACACCTCTCAAAAGACTCGGGATTTGATTGATTCTTTTGGCTGGGAAGTTTTGAACCATGCACCGTACAGCCCCGACCTTGCTCCTAGCGATTTTCACCTTTTCCGGTACCTGAAACACCATCATGGCGGGCAGCGCTTCAATGACGACGATGAAGTGAAAGCGGCCGTGAACTCTTGGCTGTCGGAGCAGGCGGCCGAATTCTTTGAAGAGGGAATTAAAAACTTAGTTGTACGGTATGACAAGTGCTTAAATAAACAAGGCAACTATGTAGAAAAACAAGTAAAAGTGTGTAGAATCGGAAAATAAAAGTTTTTTTACAAAAGTATTTGTATCTTTTTTATAAATAAAAACGGCCCTTACTTAAAAAACAGCCCTCGTACCTCGAGGGAAAACAATGCTGTTGATATATACCAGCACGGTTTCAGAAAATATCGTTCTTGTGAAAAACAACTGGCTATTTGTTCACACGAAATAACGAGTACTATCGACAGCGGAGCTCAAGTTGATTTCAAATTTCCAGATTTCCAGAAGGCTTCTGAATCCATTCGTCACAAGCAGCTTCCAGTCAAACCGTGTGTTTTCTCTCTGTCGTGTTTCGGGTTTGTGATTCCTTGTTACAACAGTCACAGTTAGTAGTAATTAAAGGTTAGTCATCTAGAGAGATCGAAGTGATATCTGGGGTTAGCCAAGGAAGGCTATACACCGATGTAACAGAAGTCAAGGGATACATACTAATTTCGTGCCGGACCTCTTTTTGCCCGGCTTCGTGCAGCAACTCGACGTGGAATGGACTCAACAATTCGTTGGAAGTCCCGTGCAGAAATGTTGAGCCATGTTGCCTCTATCGCCGTCCATAATTGAGAAAGTGTTGCTAGTGAAGGATTTTCAGCACGAACTGACCTATAAATGTCGGGTGATATTCATGTCGGGTGATCTGGTGACCAAATCATTCGCTCGAATTGTCCAGAGTGATCTTCAAACCAATCGCGAACAATTGTGGCCCCGTTAAGAGGCGCACTGTCATCTATAAAAATCCCACTGTAGTTTGGGAACAGGAAGTCCATGAACGGCTGAAAATGGTCTACAGGTTCAGTTGGACCACAGGATCCAGTCCATTCCATGTAACCACAGCCCACATCATTATGAAGAGACCACCAGCTTGCATGGTGCCCTGTTGACAACTTGCGTCCATGGCAACGTGGGGTCTGAGCCACACTCGAACTCTACCATCAGCTATTACCAACTGAAATTACGATTCAGCTGACCAGGCCACGGTTTTCGAGTCATCAAGGGTCAATTAATATGGTCACAAGCCCCGGAGAGGCGTTGCAGGCGATGTCATGCTGTTAGCAATGGCACTCGTGTCAGTCGTCTGCTTCCATAACCCATTCGCCTCATGTTTCACCGCAGTGTCCTAACTGATACCTTCGTCGTACGCCCCACATTGATTACTGTGATTATTTCACACAGTGTTGCTGGTCTGTTACCATCGACAACTCGACGCAAACTCAACTGTTCTCGGTTGTTAAGAGAAGGCCGTCGGCCACTGTTTTTGTTCAAAATGGTTCAAATGGCTCTGAGCACTATGGGACTTAACAGCTCAGGTCATCAGTCCCCTAGAACTTAGAACAACTTAAACCTAACTAACCTAAGGACATCACACACATCCATGCCTGAGGCAGGATTCGAACCTGCGACCGTAGCGGCCGCGCGGCTCCACACTGAGGCGCCTAGAACCGCTCGGCCACCAGCGGCCGGCTGCTTTTGTCCGCAGTGAGAGGTAATGCCTCAAATTTGGTATTCTCGTTACCTGACACTGTGGATCTCTGAACTGAATTCCTTAATGATTTTCGAAATGGAACGTCCCATGCGTCTAGCTCCAACTACCATTCCGCGTTCAAAGTCTGTTAGTTCCCGTCGTGCGACCATAATCACGTGAGAAAGCTTTTCACAGCAATCACCCGAGTACAAATGACAGCTCCGCCAATGCTCTGCCCTTTTATACCTTGTTAACAGGATACTAGCGCCATCTGTATGTGCATTTCGTTATCTCATGATTTTAGTCACCTCAGTAGAGGCTCTCTCCTATTCTTAATCAATACGCACGAGTAGGAGACACACTGAGCAACCCTATTAGGCTGTTTACAGATTATGGCGTCGTTTACTGTGGTGTCACCGCCAGACACCACACTTGCTAGGTGGTAGCCTTTAAATCGGCCGCGGTCCGGTAGTATACGTCGGACCCGCGTGTCGCCACTATCAGTGATTGCAGACCGAGCGCCGCCACACGGCAGGTCTAGAGAGACTTCCTAGCACTCGTCCCAGTTGTACAGCCGACTTTGCTAGCGATGGTTCACTGACAAATTACGCTCTCATTTGCCGAGACGATAGTTAGCATAGCCCTCAGCTACGTCATTTGCTACGACCTAGCAAGGCGCCATTACCAGTTACAATTGCTGTAAAACATGTACCGTCAAGAGCTATGTTCACCAATTATGGATTAAAGTTAAGTATTCCAGCAGCTACGTACTTTATTTACTAGTCTCAATTACTTTACCTGTTCAAGACCTCACGCCAGCCTGCGTGAGCTTAAACGCGTGCCTTTCGGCTTCCTCATATTGGCTTGGCTGTCTTGCCAAGCCACAACATTTACCATCTAGTAAAGTCATCAGAAGATCAAAACCAATAATTGCAAAATGTTTTGGGCAATAAATCTGCATGGTACGAAAAGTGGTAATTGACCCTACACAGTAAAATTGCGAGGTCCTCCACATGAGCAGAAAAATTTCGGTTACACGATAAATGACCCTAATTTAAAGGTTGTCGATTCAACTACGTGCCTAGGGATTACAGATATGAAAAACTTAAATTGGAACCATCTCTTAGAAAATGATCTGGGGGAGGCCGACCAAAGGCTGCGTTGTATTTGCACATCACTTAAAGATGTGAACAAATCTGATGAAGAGATTGCTTGCAGTACGCTAGTCCATCCTGTTCTGGAATACTTGTGTGCGATAGGGTATCCTCACCAGATAGGACAGACGAAGGACACTGAAGTAGTTCGAAGAAGAATAGCTCGTATTGTATTATCACAAAATGGGGGAGGGAGCGTCGCGTATATGATGAGCAAGGTGTGGTGGCAATAATTGAAACAAAGGCGTTTTCCGTTGCGGCTAGGTCTTTTCACGAAATTTCAGTCACCAGCTTTTTTCTGGGAATGGGAAAATATTTTGTTGCCTCTCACTTACATTGGAAGAAATGAGCATTGTAATAAAATAAGACAAATTAGAGCTCGCAGTTTTCGGATTAATGATGTAGATGTGAATTCATTACTCTACTTTATTTCTACATTCACATTCTACAACTTGGCGTGAGTGGGGTTCCTATTTCTGTAAACCATTTCGAATTAATTATTTCGTTTTCATTCAGATGTTTTGTACACAAGATGAATACTATCATATTTTCTTTATTGAGCCAGCCTTTAAGCAGCGCTCACGAAGTTCTGAGATGCCTGTACCAGATTTCCATACCTTGGAAATGGTCGGAAGAGAGCACTTCGATGCGTAAACAATTACTACAGTTTCAAGATGACAGACGTAGTTCTGTACTCTTTTAGTAGTATCAAATAAAATAAGAGAATGAACTTCAGTAAAGGTTTAATTTTAGGCGTTTGTTCGTAATTGTATGAAAACCCATGCGTGTTGTCTCATCTTTCGCCAAGCCAGTGAACAGTAATAAACAGTAACCTTCTGTTTTACATCTACATCTACATTTACATCTACATGGATACTCCGCAAATCACATTTAAGTGTCTGCAGAGGGTTCATCGAACCACCTTCACAATTCTCTATTATTCCAATCTCGTATAGCGCGCGGAAACAATTAACACCTATATCTTTCCGTACGAGCTCTGATTTCTCTTATTTTATCGTAGTGATCGTTCCGCCCTATGTAGGTCGGTGTCAACAAAATATTTTCGCATTCGGAGGAGAAAGTTGGTGATTGGAATTTCGTGAGAAGATTCCGTCGCAGCGAAAAACGCCTTTTGGAGCTATAGATTTAGAAAGAAAAGAAGAATTCGTGAAAAATTTTGAAATGTTTTGTTAAACAACATTATCTCTGTCTAGTAGGAAAGTACGTAGCCGTCTAGTGCTTCTGCCTGAGCACATAGGGCGATTTTGTTGCAGCCGTGCCTGACCATAGCTAGCGAATCATGTAGGCGACGCACCTCTTGGGCGCATTCACACACACTTCCTCGTTAGCGGACCAGAAGCACCAACAAAGAAACAGCTTGGCTGACCATTTATGCTGTGCCGGCAGTAATTGCGTGTGCCTATTAGATAATTACTCGAGTTTCCGGCGTCGAATTCCTCTCGCGTCCTCAGCCGCAGCCTACACACGGTTTTTGCTTTCACTCCGTCTATCTAATAAATGTATCCCACGTACACGTTATGACGTTTATTTTTAACAACTCGCCGCTACTACAAACTCTATTAAAAGCCAATTACGAGAATAGACGAACGAATTCTTCGTTTCCTCCCTACGTTCTACGTGCCGCACAGCTCTTACTCGTTGTCGGTGCTAGACAAGAGTGCATTAAAAACCGAAAAAAAGGAATTTGCATTGTTAGATCGTTCCCTAATTACAGCAACATTTCTTTGTTCTTCCTGAATTTATCATCCAGCGATTTGATCGTCTACTCACAGGGCAACACACCCGTGTTTGAAACTTCCTGGCAGATTAAAACTGTGTTCAAAAAATGGTTCAAATGGCCCTGAGCACTATGGGACTTAACTTCTGCGGTCATCAATCCCCTAGAACTTAGAACTACTTATACCTAACTAACCTAAGGACATCACACACATCCATGCCCGAGGCAGGATTCGAACCTGCGACCGTAGCAGTCGCCCGGTTCCAGACTGTAGCGCCTAGAACAGCTCGGCCACTTCGGCCGGCTAAAACTGTGTGCCGGACCGAGACACGAACTCGGGAAACACCCGTGTTTGCATGGGAGGAAACGAAGGGGGCAAGATCGAGATTTAACGTCACGTCGACGACAAGGTCGTTAGAGACGGCACACAAGCTTGGAGTGTGGGATGATGGAGGACGAAATTAGCCGTGTGCATCCTACAATTTGCCTTATGCGGCTTAAGGAAACAACGGGCTCTGAACCGCCATCCTCCTGCATGCGCGTCCATTATCTTAACCACTGCGCGAGCTCACTTTGCAAATAAAAAAGTGCCAGAAAATCCTGTCGGTGATCTTCTCCCCATGATCTTGAATTTTTCCAACCACAAATCGATTATTCTGATTCAATATGACTTGCAGATTTATGAAAAACTGTCAATTAGTAACCAAGCAGGAACAGTATAGAACTTTCTAGTGAGTGTTGTTTTTCTTGATGGAAGTGTTTCGTAAGAAGTGGTGCTATGATTTAGCCGTCCACTAACCTGGTAACAGAGTCACCACAATAATGCAGCTATGCTGTATGTAACAGTCGAGTTATCTCTCCGGAAAAAAAACAAGGAATTCCCAGTGTTTAACATCTTCCATTTGCATTTCAGTCCGCTTATTAACTAGCTTCTTACTCTCGGCTTCGCCAACGTAAGAGTATGCCACATAAACTGCACACATATGTGTCTAATTCTCTGCTGTTTTACACCATACGAATCCAAGAAGGATGTTAAATTTATCTGTGGTATTCGGCCATATGGCATGATCTTAGGTCCCGAAACACGCTGACAAAATTATTGGCTCGCTTTAATGCATATCCTCGCGATCTGGTTGACACACTGAACAGCAAAAATAAGAGAGATTTTGCACTTCATATTTTTTAAATATTCGAATTCACGTAAATACAAGAAAGAAATACCAACAGATCGTTTAAAAAATTTTTACTTATCACCCACTTCTCATCACCATCCCCATCCGTAGGGGTGGTAGGGGTATTCTACCTCCACAGCGCTTTTACACAAAGAAATGAGTCAAGAATATACTAAATCTGCGTGAAGTTGCTCCAGGCGTCCCTGAGTTATTCTTTTAAGTAACTCCTTTTCACCCTCCACACCCGTGGAAGGTAAGCGGTTCTTGCTCACACAGTGTTTCTTTCCAGATAGTAAACGTGTACCAAAGTTTCTTGCAATCGGTCCAGTGGTTTAGTAGGAGATATGGAACATACGCATGTACATAAAAACTTACACTTTTATTTTATACTAGTTGACAAAGCGGTTGTTGCCCGGATATTTATTTATTCCACCTGTCTTCTCCTCCCCCTCTATCTGTCCATCTCTTCCTCACCACTCTCTTCTGTCCATCTTCTTCACTCCTCAATCTGTCTATCTTTTCCTCCCCTCTCTATCTGTCCATTTCTTTCTCTGCCATCTCTCTGCACATCTTCTCACCCTCCCCCCTCTCTTACGGTCCGTTTTTCACCCACCCTACCTGTCTCTAGCCAGCTCCTCCTCCCCCTTCTCTGTTTATCACCATATTATCAATCCCCACCCGACCCTATCCCAACGGAACGTTGGAGGTTCTATCCCCACATTATTAGTTTCCAGGTAGTAAATATTATGTGTACCAAGTTTGGTTCAAATCGATTTAGCTACTTAGGTGGAGATGTTAAACATATGTGTATTTGACATCTATTGCACACGTGTATGTTTGATTCTCAGCTGTTTTACGTCATACGCTTCCAGGGAGGATGTTGAATTTATCTGCGGTATTAAGCCGTGTTGCTCGATCTTATGTCCCAAAACACTTTGAAAAAATTATTGGCTCGATGAAGCTATCATTCTCGCTATCTGGTTGACTCACTGAAGAGCATAAATAGGAGACAAATTGCACTTTATACTTTTAAAAGTATTCCAAGTCAAATAAACACAGGAAATAAGTACCATTAGGGCGTTTTCGACCATTTTCTCATCATCCCTTCTCATTCACGCCCCTACCCCAAGTGGAGGTGGGAAATCTAATTCGTGCTACATATAGGATATTTCAGGAGGAATGTCACATAATTTGTGACATTCAGACTTGTCTTCATGTTCATTCATGGGTGTGTGTAATCTTCAACCTGCTCCAGTTCCGTAACGATCGGAAATTGGACACGCGTTCATAGGACTTTCTTGGTTTATTTTCACATGCAGAATCATCTCACGAATTATGTGACGTTCCTCCTAAATCATCCTATGTTTATTCATATAATACATTTACGTAACAAATTTGGTTGAAACTGCTTCAGGTGTTACTCAGCTGTGCTTCAATGTCACCCCGTTTTCATTCACACCCCTAGGGGATCTAGATGGTTGTTAATCCCACGGTGTTTCTTTCCAGTTAGTAAGTGATCAGTGTACGACGATACTTTAAACAATTGATCTCCCCTATATAAAACAGCTTCAAACTTCTGGTCACTTTACAAGTGAGTCAATGTGTTAAATATCTGACGTTATGCAGCCGGTTCGAATCCTGCCTCGGGCATGGATGTCCTTAGATTAGTTAGGTTTAAGTTGTTCTAAGTCTAGGGGACTGATTACCTCAGATGTTAAGTCCCATAGTCCACAGAGCCATTTGAACCATTTTGACGTTACGCATGTAATCGAGAAAATTTTTGTAAAAGGTTTGAAACATGTTTAAAGTTTGTTGGAAGTTACTAAGTGCTCTCATTATCAAACAGTGGGTGAGTATAGCCTAGGTAATTTGCCCCCCGTTTTCAGAAAAACAAATTTTTTAACTATTTAGTGCTTACGACGTCATATCTCGTGAACTGTATGTCGTACAGTGATATAAGTTTTCAGGTACATTCAGTGGTGTATGTGGCTAGTGTCAGCAACCTGTGTTTTAATAGTTAGTAATAAAGAAATAATAAATTAAAACGTCATGCCTCGTGCGGCAGTTTTACTGCATCAAAAGCGAAAATATAGTAAACTATGAACATTTTCTTTTCATCATTTTGTGAGAAGAGTCAGCGAGAAAAAGTTTCATAAGCGTTTGAAATTAGGGGTATAGTTTGCTGCAAGCTCCTAAATGCTCTCATTGTCAAATACTGGATGAATAGATTCTGAGTAACTGCACGCGGTGCGTTAGGCTTCTTGTTCACCGCTTCCCCCATCCCTTTGATAGGTAGAATGTTTTTGCCCCCACACTGCTTCTTTCCAGATACGTGAAATGTGTCCCATGTTTGGTTGAAACCGATAGAGTAGTTTAGGAGGATATGTTGAACATACATACATACTTTTTACAATTTATACGCAGATACAGATATACTCTACAATCACCATCCTCTTCTTGTACACACATTCTCTGAAAAAGTTACTGTACAGTTCCTAACGTCTTATATAGACTGATTATAAAGACTGTGTAATATTTGAACGTTTCACAATATCGGCTTACAATGATGCTGCGTTAGAGTCCCACAAAACCTGTCTTCAGAGACCTTCCTCTGATTTCTGGCGAGGAACTTTCCACACACGTGTAAAAATTTTTAAAAATATTTTTACTCCAGTTTTTACCGAGCAAGATGCTGCAATGATTTGACATTGGCCTTTCATCTGGGAGGATTGAGATTCAATAATAAAAGAAACAAATTTCCTGTATATGTTCACGATCATTCTGAACATTTTGTGAGTATAACAGTTTAGACAGCTTAACAAATTTCTTTATTGATTACGCCGTTTCGGTTAGTCCCATCATCTGATATAAAAAGACTCACAACTCGCAAAACAAGCTTCAGTGTCAGTATTAAAGACTGTGCGTAGTAGGAGCGTGCGTATGTGTGTGTGTGTGTGTGTGTGTGTGTGTGTGTGTGTGGGAGGACTCGAACCTCCGGCGGGAGGGGCCGCGCAATTCGTGACATGGCGCCTCTAACCGCGCGGCTATAAGGACATGAACCAGCTTGTTCTGCAAGATCTAAGCTTTTTGTATATTAACAGCTGCCACAAAGCCACCTTAAGACTATTCTAGGATAGTACATAGCATTGAACAATTACTCTACGTTCACACTCCTGTTTGTGTTTCATATACTACATAAATAATTCCCGGTAAAAAATTAGTGAATCTTTCGACATTTCTCTTAAATATATTGGCGAGGATACATTGCAACACTTATTATATTGGTAAGCGTGGCACGTTAACATCATTTAATATAGGTACATTTGATAATAAACTGATCTACGTTACAAACATTTCATGTTAAGCAACAATTGAATACAGTTAACGACTTCGTAATGTTGCACAGAAAAAGTCACAAAATCATTTTCAGAAATTGTGACAGAAAACTGTAACTTATGGAACGTGTCGAGAATATGACAAACTTTGTTGCATTAAATAGTGGTCATTGTCGACCTCTGCGTTCTTACTCAATGGAAGATAAGTTGCGAGGTCCGACTTCAGTAGGCTAAAATTCAAACCTGCCGTCAGAGTTCCAGAGTACTTAACTGACTAGTTGCGTACGCATAAAACTGACTTGCGGACAGGATTTCTCTCGCCTGCGCAGATCTCTAGCTACGGGAAAGGCGTCTCCGCAAATACAGGGTGGCGCACGAACTGTGTTACCAATTGTTTCTTTCAGAATTTACGACGCGCATTAGATATCCCGCTGGGATCTCTACAGCAGTACCAACAGAGCATGGAAAAACAAATGAGTTACGAAATGACGTGTAATTCACGATACTGACGCTAGGAGACTAGTAAGCAGCAATGGCTGACAATGGAAGACTGATGATACAGCAACGATCGGCAATTGTGTTACTTTTTCATGAAACGAAAAGCCTTGTTGTGACTCATCCCTTGCAAGAAGACCATCCACAGGTTGTACGATAAATTTGTACAGGAAGGGACAGTATTGGAAGCGAAGCGACCTCGGCCTAATCCTGTTTGTTCGCCGGAGAATACTGAAGCGGTACGAGTTGCTGTACAGAGAAGTCCCGGGAAATCGTGTAGAAAGGCAGCAGTGCAACTGGAAATATCCAGACGCTCCGTTCAACGCGTTCTTAAAAGTGACCTCCATATGTATCCATACAAGATGACCTGTGCACAGAAGCTCATTGAAGAACACAAGCAGCAGAGACTACTGTTTGCTCAGTGGGCGGAGGATAGGGAAGAAACTCTCAACAACGTTTGGTTTTCAGACGAGGCGCATTTTCATTTAGACGGTGCGGTTAACAAACAAGTACGCTTTTGGGCCACTGGAAACCCACAAGTGCTTCATGAACGACAACATTATGCTCCGAGGATTACAGCGTGGGCAGCAATTTCCAGTCACGGACTTATTGGACCCTTTTTCTTTGAAGAAACTATGAACAGCGAGGGTTATTTGAGCATGCTTCGCAATAGCTTCATTCCACAGATTTCTGCTACTGCCTTGCCCTTCAATACACAGTGGTTCATGCAAGATGGAGCAAGGCCACATACTGCAAACACTGTGTTGGAGTTTTTACACGAGCATTTCGACATGCGGATCATTTCATTCAGGTTCCCAGGCCGCTTCAACGACGGACAAAATTGGCCCCCCAATAGCCCAGACCTCAATCCATGTGACTTTTTTCTTTGGGGGTACCTAAAGGAAAATTTTTCCCGAAACGTCCACGTGATTTAATGGAGCTCAGAAGACTTATTCTCCAAGCTTGCAGTGAGACAGAGAACATGCAAGGAAGAGCGGCGCGTTTAGTCACAGGGTTATTTTGTAAGCGTGATAGAATGAAATTTTCACTCTACAACCGAGCGAGGTGGCGCAGTGGTTAGACACTGGACTCGCATTCGGAAGGACGACGGTTCAATCCCGCGTCCGGCCATCCTGATTTAGGTTTTCCGTGATTTCCCTAAATCACTCCAGGCAAATGCCGGGATGGTTCCTCTGAAAGGGCACGGCCGACTTCCTTCCCTATCCTTCCCTATTCCGATGAGACCGATGACCACGCTGTCTGGTCTCCTTCCCCAAACCAACCGACCAACCATCACTCTACAGCGGAGTGTGCGCTGATATGAAACTTCCTGGCAGATTAATACTGTGTGCCGGACCGAGACTCGAACTCGGGACCTATGCCTTTCGCGGGCAAGTGCTCTACCGACTGAGCTACCCTAGCACGACTCACGCCCCGTTCTCACAGCTTTAATTCTGCCAGTACCTCGTCTCCTACCTTCCAAACTTTACAGAAGCTCTCCTGCGAACCTTGCAGAACTAGCACTCCTGAAAGAAAGGATGTTGCGGAGACATGGCTTAGCCATGATGTTTAGCAAACTGAAGTGGCAGACTCTACAAGAGAGGCGCTCTGCATCGCGGTCTAGCTTGCTGTCCAAGTTTCCAGAGGGTGCGTTTCTGGATGAGGTATCGAATATATTGCTTCCCCCTACTTATACCTCCCGAGGAGACCACGAAAGTAAAATTAGAGAGATTCGAGCGCGCACGGAGGCTTTCCAGCAGTCGTTCTTCCCGCAAACCATACGCGACTGGAACAGGAAAGGGAGGTAATGACAGTGGCATGCAAAGTGCCCTCCGCCACACACCGTTGGGTGGCTTGCTTAGTTTAAATGTAGATGTAGATGTAGAAATTACGGAAGACATGTGCCGTAAGGTAATCACTAACTTCAGTGTTCGTTTGAAGTTAGGAAAAGGAAATGGTGGACATATTGAGCATGTCCTGAATTAGAACAAATCTCCGTGGACGGCTCTTCATTGTAGTATATGTTCCTTTCAGATTGTATTGACAATGAAGTTTATATTCAAAGACAAAAAGTATGTGGTATGCAGATAGAATAGCTAAGTCTCAGGATAAAATTAAAACCATATGATCAGTCGTAAAGGAAGTGGCTGGTCTGCAGAGACAGGTCGAGAATATAGAATCAGTGCGTAGTGGGGATGTCCGTGTTACTGATAAGTCGCATATATGTACAGTACTTAATAATCACTTTCTGAATATAGCAGGTGAACTAAATAGAAACCTAGTCCCAACAGGGAATCATATAGCGCTCTTAGAAAAAAGTGTTCCGAGACTGTTACCTGAAATGCTCCTCCATGATACTGACAAGGGGGAGATTGAGTTAATAATTAAATCACTAAAGACCAAAAACTCTCATGGATGTGACGGGGTATCTAGCAGAATACTGAAGTATTGTTCCACGTATGTTAGCTCAGTACTTAGCCATATCTGTAACTTTTCCTTTAGGAGTGGTCGGTTTCCTGACCGATTAAAGCACTCGGTAGTGAAGCCACTTTATAAAACGGGAGACAGGGATAATGTTGACAATTATAGACCTATTTCTATGCCATCGGTGTTTGCTAAAGTTATCGAGAGGGTTGTATATACAAGGTTACTGCAGCATTTAAATTCACATAATTTGCTGTCAAATGTACAGTTTGGTTTTAGAAATGGCTTAACAACTGAAAATGCTATAGTCTCTTT
This sequence comes from Schistocerca americana, assembly GCF_021461395.2. NCBI lineage: Eukaryota > Metazoa > Arthropoda > Insecta > Orthoptera > Acrididae > Schistocerca > Schistocerca americana. The sequence continues at coordinate 295,114,182 of NC_060130.1, forward strand.
TCTCTGTGAGGTTTTGGACGGATTAAATAAAAGGTGGCGAACGTTAGGTGTTTTCTTTGATTTAACGAAGGCTTTTGACTGTGTTGACCACAAAATATTACTGCAGAAGTTGGAACATTATGGAGTAAGGGGAGTAGCTTACAATTGGTTCGCCTCCTACTTTAAGAACAGAAAGCAGAAGGTAATCCTCCGCAATATTGAGAGTGGTAATGATGTTCAGTCCCAATGGGGCACTGTTAAATGGGGCGTTCCCCAAGGGTCGGTGCTGGGGCCACTGCTGTTCCTTATTTATGTAAATGATATGCCTTCTAGTATTACAGGTGATTCAAAAATATTTCTGTTTGCTGATGACACCACCTTGGTAGTGAAGGATCTTGTGTGTAATATTGAAACATTATCAAATAATGTAGTTCATGATATAAGTTCGTGGCTTGTGGAAAATAATTTGATGCTAAATCACAGTAAGACTCAGTTTTTACAGTTTCTAACCCACAATTCAACAAGAACTGACATTTTAATCAGACAGAATGGGCATGTTATAAGCGAGACGGAGCAGTTCAAGTTCCTAGGCGTACGGATAGATAGTAAGCTGTTGTGGAAAGCCCATGTTCAGGATCTTGTTCAGAAACTAAATGCCGCTTTATTCACCATTAGAACAGTATCTGAAATAAGTGACATTTCAACACGAAAAGTAGTATACTTCGCATATTTTCATACGCTTATGTCATATGGTATTATTTTTTGGGGTAATTCTTCTGATTCAAAAAGGGTATTTTTGGCTCAAAAACGGGCTGTTCGAGCTATGTATGGTGTAAGTTCGAAAACCTCTTGTCGACCCCTATTCAATAGTCTGGGAATTTTGACATTGCCCTCACAGTATGTATTTTCTTTAATGTCGTTTGTTGTTAGCAATATTAGCTTATTCCCAAGAGTTAGCAGCTTTCACTCAGTTAATACTAGGCAGAAATCAAATCTGCATGTGGAATGCACTTCCTTGACTCTTGTGCAGAAAGGAGTGCAGTATTCTGCTGCATCCATTTTCAATAAGCTACCACAAGAACTCAAAAATCTTAGAAGTAGCCCAAACACTTTTAAGTCTAAACTGAAGAGTTTCCTCATGGCTCACTCCTTCTATTCTGTCGAGGAGCTCCTGGAAGAGATAAAAAATTAAGCAAATTCCAGTGTTACATTCTTGATTTTCTTTATTTAAACTAACGACTTGTAGCCTGAATATGTTTCTTATATTTCATTTTATCTGTTTCTACAATCGTGTTATAGTTTCATGTATTGACTCGTTCCATGACCATGGAGACTTCTCCTAAATGTGGTCCCACGCAACAATAAATAAATAAATAAATAAATAAAAAATAACACATTTCGTGCGCCACCCTGTACTAGCGTCTTCGTCGCAAGCTACCTTCGTCTGAGCTGTGTCAACTGGGCGGCGTAGCCTGCGTCAGGTGGCCGCTGTAAATACTGTAGCTGCCACCGTTGTTTGTGATTTGTGTAGCAGACGCTGTGCGTCATCGTCTGTGTCCGGTGAAGGCCGGCAGCCAATTTCGGGGAAGGTTCCCTGGCGGGCGGCCAAGCGCTTTGGGCGGTCGCGGCCGTTCCTCTTCCTGCTTTCCACTGGCAGCCCACGTCACGCGCTCTTGGATATCCGCCGCGGCCAACACCGTCCGCCTGGCCCTGACATCCAGTTCTCACATGTCACCAGCTCTCCTGTGGTATTCTATCGCTCATGGGCACATTTTTATGCGTAAGCATTTGTTTAGCCGTTACCACCGATGTTCACATGACTGCATACCTCCTACATCCAATTACGCTAAAGCCGTTGGTAGTGATTTGGAACGTCACAGTTGAGGGTGTCAAGTTCAACATCTGCTGAACGCTCGAAAACGATGCGACTTGTGCATACGGCATGTGTGACTCAACGTGGTATACGCGATCGCAGCGCACTCCAGCGGCAGTTATCGGCTGTATCTGGCTCTCAAATCACACTGTTTACGAAATGGACAGGCGTAAAATTTCTACGTTATCTCTATTAAAACGCTCATTCCTCCCTTGCCCATATGCTAGTCATTTTTGTCTGTAGTATAAATAAATAAAAACTTTAATGTCGATTAACATGCTACAAGGCAAAAAGGAAAGTACCATGTCCAGTCAGTGCGGACATCGGCTAATAGAAAACAGTGCGATACAAATTGACAATAGTTCTCCACATAAGATAAAAATTATTTCATCATTCTCAGTTTTTAGTAAAACCCTAAGCTCGTTCTTACTCGATCACTGTTCCTATCCACTAGCAGAATCTTTACAACATGTGAAATAGAAGACTTGAAACAAGAAAGAGAAAATATCTTGCTGCAAGTAGTGCAAGCTGTCTTCAGCCTAAGGACAACAGAACAAACCAACTCCTCACAAGGGAACCTCCCCATTGCACCCCCCCTCAGATCCAGTTATAAGTAGGCACAGTGGATAGGCCTTGAAAAACGGAACACAGATTAATCGATAAAATAGGAAGAAGCTGTGTGGAAGTATGAAAAAAATAAGCAAAATATACAAATTGAGTAGTCCATACGCAAGATAGGCAACGTCAAGGAGATTGTGAGTTGAGGAGCGCCGTGGTCCCGTGGTTAGCGTGCGCAGCTGCGGAGCGAGAAGTACTTGGTTCAAGTCTTCCCTTGAGTGAAAAGTTTACGTTCTTTATTTTGGCAACGTTCATTGACGTTTCTGTTCACTGTAATAAGTCTAGTGTCTGTGTTTTTCGACCGCGCGGCAAAACCGTGCGATTAGTAGACGAAAGGACGTGCTTCTCCAATGGGAACCAAAAATATTTGATCGCAAGGTCATAGGTCAACCGATTCCTCCACAGGAAAACACGTCTGATATATTCTATACGACACTGGTGACGGCATGTGCGTCACATGACAGGAATATGTTGTCGACCCACCTAACTTGTACAATTGTCGAATGGGAAAAAAGATTCTTCTACCTTGCCTGATTTAGGTTTTCTTGTGGATGTGATAATCACTCCCAAAAAAGTGATGAAAACATAACGGACGGACAGATAATAATTGTCTGAAAATGAAAAAATTAAAATTTTCGTACGAGGAAAGAATTGAACCATGGAACTCTCGCTCCGCAGCTGCTCATGCTAACCACGGGACCACGGCACTCCTAAGCTCACGTGTTCCTTGATATTGCACATCTTGCATATGGACTACTCAGTTTGTATATTTTGCTTATTTTTTTCATAGTTCCACACAACTTCTTCCCGTTTTCTCGATTGATCTGTGTTTAGTTTTCTAGGCCTATCCACTGTGCCAACTTATAACTAAATCTGAGGGGGGTGCGATGGGGAGATTCCCTTGTCAGAAAGAGCGCACTACTATTTACATAACATCGAATATTGTGGAATATATTTCTGTTTAACTAATAAGCAAGTATTAGAACATATTAGAAAACGCGAAGGTAACTAAAAAAAATATTTGGGTGCAGTGAGATGTGAATCAGCAACACATCACCTGTTAAAGCTCTGCATCTCTACTCATTACGCTCCATCGTCCAGGATTGATAGACAACCATACTTAACGTCTTACCATTTCCTGGTGGTTTCAACTGTAGATATGTGATTAACTCACATTTAATTATAACAAATCGTACCAAGAACAATGCGTTTTTGGTGGATCCTCAACTTGCCGATGCCTTGAAACAGCATACTTTCATAATACACAAGTTACAATATTTTTTTAACCACGAATATGACGTTTCCCGTCATTGTCTTACAACAAATTGTGCAATTAACGACGGGATTTCGAGAGACCCTCAGTTTTCTGGTGCTTAGTATCGGCATACATGGGCTTCAACTGAAAGTGGTTAGACACTGGACTCGCATTCGGAAGGACGACGGTTCAATCCCGCGTCCGGCCATCCTGATTTAGGTTTTCCGTGATTTCCCTAAATCACTCCAGGCAAATGCCGGGATGGTTCCTCTGAAAGGGCACGGCCGACTTCCTTCCCCATCCTTCCCTAATCCGATGAGACCGATGACCACGCTGTCTGGTCTCCTTCCCCAAACCAACCAACCAACCAACTGAAAGCCAATATGGCCTCTTGGGACTCTGTAATGAAGAGGGATGTCGTCGTGTGACGTAGGTGTCGTTTCTCTGTCTCACTTTTCTATGTTTAAGCGGTAGCGTTCTCGCTTCCCGCGCCCGGGTTCCCGGGTTAGATTCCCGGCGGGGTCAAGGATTTTCTCTGCCTCGTGATGACTGGGTGTTGTGTGATGTCCTTAGGTTAGTTAGGTTTAAGTAGTTCTAAGTTCTAGGGGACTGATGACCATAGATGTTAAGTCCCATAGTGATCAGAGCCATTTGAACCATTTTTTTTTCTATGTTTAAACGCACGTTAAGAATACCTGACATGCTAGATATTGCTCTGCACTTTCCGGTAGATTCCGCAACGTGCTTTTTCCACTCAGTGGCGTCAGAAACTTGTCAAGTTGCACGTTGACGTTTGAACGCATGGACCGTGTGCCGACGGCATAATGGATTGCTCCTTGATTTTGCTCCACATGAAGAAAAGGAAATGAAAGTACGCATCTAGCGCCTGCAACTCTTGGCCCCAGAAGGGAAAGCTAATAACGAAATTGAACTTATTGTATATGATATAGTAGGACGAATATGTTATTTAATTTAAGGGTGTTATGGGGGTATAAAGGGTGCGAAATTAAGTACACAAAGCTGTCAATTCTGGCACTACCAACGGCTCTAGCACCGCAGAGTATCAAGTTCGACGCAGCTAAGATGACGGATACGTGTACGTCATTCCATGTAGCTACAGCTCTGTGCCCGTGCTCATCAATCGTAGTGGTTGTGTGCCAGTGTCTTGGCTACAAATCACCAGATGTTTTGAACGGGTTGGAGATCTGGAGAATGTGCCGGCGAGGGCAACAGTCAAATATACTCTGTATCGAGGTAGGTCAGGACAGCACGGGCAACGTGCGGACTTGTGTTAAGTAACCTGTTGAAAGGTAACGCCCAGGCGACCTCGAAGACAGGGCACAGCCACCAGCCTTGACACGTCAGAAATGTTACGCCTGGTGTCCAAATTACCGGCTGTGTGAATCAGAGGTGACCGTTTTGTGTATTCAATGGTACCCCAGACGGTCACACCAGGTAATAAACCACTATAACGGTGACGAATGCAATGCCACAACGTACCTTCTCCTCGGGGCCTACACCGATAGGCACTGACCAGCCATAACATTATCGCCATCGACCTACTACAGACACAGCCGCGCGGGGTAGCCGTGCGGTCTGGGGCATCTTGTCACGGTTCGCGCGGCTCCCCCCAGTCGAAGGTTTGAGTCCTCCATCGGGCATGGGTGTATTTGTTGTCCTTAGCATAAGTCAGTTTAAGTCAGATTAAGTAGTGCGCAAGCTTAGGGACCGATGACCTCAGCAGTTTGGTCCCATAGTCCTTAACACAAATTTCTTTTACTACGGACACAAACGGGTCCGGCGACAGCAACGTCACCTGGCGAGGAATGACTGCTAGTCAGACACACGCACGGTGGATGTAGTATCAGTGAGCTTGCTGTCTGTGTGTAGAATGGGGAAGCCACACGATCTATATGAGTTTGACCGAGGGCAGATTGTGATGGCCCGGAGGCTCGGTGCGAGCATTTTGGAAACTGCACGACTTGTCGGGTGTTCGAGGAGTGATGTGGTGAGCGCCTTCAACACGTGGCGAAACCAAGGTGAAACCACGCCCAGACGTCGTGGGGTACCGGGGCGGGGACGAAAGCACCCCTCTTCGGACGTCGTAGACTGGGCACACTGGTAAATCAGGACAGGCGGCGAATTGTGGCGGAATTAACATCAGACTTCAATGTTGGGCAGAGTACAAGTGCGTTTGAACACACAGTGCACCGAGTAATCCTAACGGTGGGCCTCCGCAGTCGACGATCCATGGATGTGCCGATTATAACACCACGACATCGGAAACTACGACCGAAAACGGTACGTGACCATCGGCACTGGACGTTGGCACAGTAGCAGAGCGTTTTATGGTCTGATGAATTCTGATACCTTCTTCATCATACCGATGGGAGGGCGCGAATCCGTCGTCTTCCAAGGGAACAGTTCCTTGACACCTGTACAGTGGGACGGAGACAAGCTGGCGACTGCTAGATCATGCTCTGGGGAACATTCACGTGGGCATCCATGAGTCCAGTGGAGCTCGTGCAAAGCCCCATGACGGCCAAGGAGTATCGTACACTGGTTGCAGACCACATACATTTCTTCCTGACGGTCACGTTTCCCGACGGCTGTGGCATTTTCAGCAAGATAATGCGCCACGTCACAACCTCAGGAGTGTGATGGATTGGTTGGAAGAACACATTGATGAGTTCCAATTGATGTGCTGCCCCTTAGCTCATCAGATCTGAACCTGATCAAACACATCTGGGATGTGATTGAATATGGGGTAAGAGCTCATCGCCTCCTCCCCCTCCCGGAATTTACGGGAATTATGTGAGCTGTGTGTGTGCAGATGTGGTGCCAACTCTCTCCAGCAACCTACCAAGGCCTCATTGCTCCAGTGCCACAACGCGTCGCTGCGGTTATACAGGGTGTTACAAAACGGTACGGCCAAACTTTCAGAAAACATTCCTCACACACAAATAAAGAAAAGATGTTATGTGGACATCTGTCCGGAAACGCTTAATTTCCATGTTAGAGCTCATTTTAGTTTCGTCAGTATGTACTGTACTTCCTCGATTCACCTCCAATTGGCCCAACTGAAGGAAGGTAATGTTGACTTCGGTGCTTGTGTTGACATGCGACTCATTGCTCTACAGTACATCAAGCACATCAGTACGTAGCATCAACAGGTTAGTGTTCATCACGAACGTGGTTTTGCAGTCAGTGCAATGTTTACAAATGCGGAGTTGGCAGGTGCCCATTTGATGTATGGATTAGCACGAGGCAATAGCCGTGGCGCGGTACATTTGTATCGAGACAGATTTCCAGAACGAAGGTGTCCCGACAGGGAGACGTTCGAAGCAATTGATCGGCGTCTTAGGGAGCACGGAACATTCCAGCCTACGACTCGCGACTGGGGAAGACCCAGAACGACGAGGACACCTGCAATGGACGGGGCAATTCTTCGTGTAGTTGACGATAACCCTAATGTCAGCGTCAGAGAAGTTGCTGCTGTACGAAGTAACGTGACCACGTCAATGTATGGAGAGTGCTACGGGAGAACCAATTGTTTCCGTACCATGTACAGCGTGTGCAGGCACTATCAGCAACTCATTGGCCTCCACAGGTACACTTCTGCGAATGGTTCATCCAACAATGTGTCAATCCTCATTTCAGTGCAAATGTTCTCTTTACGGATGAGGCTTCATTCCAACGTGATCAAATTGTAAATTTTCACTATCAACATGTGTGGGCTGACGAGAATCCGCACGCAATTGTGCGATCACGTCATCAACACAGATTTTCTGTGAACGTTTGGGCAGGCTTTGTTGGTGATGTCTTGATTGGGCCCCATGTTTTTCCACCTACGCTCAACGGAGCACGTTATCATGATTTCATACGGGATACGCTCCCTGTGCTGCTAGAACATATGCCTTTACAAGTACGACACAAATGTGGTTCATGCACGATGGAGCTCCTGCACATTTCAGTCGAAGTGTTCGTACGCTTCTCAACAACAGATTCGGTGACCGATGGATTGGTAGAGGCGGACCAATTCCATGGCCTCCACGCTCTCCTGACCTCGACCCTCTTGACTTTCATTTATGGGGGCATTTGAAAGCTCTTGTCTACGCAACCCCGTTACCAAATGTAGAGACTCTTCGTGCTCGTATTGTGGACGGCTGTGATACAATACGCCATTCTCCAGGGCTGCATCAGCGCATCAGGGATTCCATGCGACGGAGGGTGGATGCATGTATCCTCGCTAACGGAGGACATTTTGAACATTTCCTGTAACAAAGTGTTTGAAGTCACGCTGGTAAGTTCTGTTGCTGTGTGTTTCCATTCCATGATTAATGTGATTTGAAGAGAAGTAATAAAATGAGCTCTAACATGGAAAGTAAGCGTTTCCGGACACATGTGCACATAACATATTTTCTTTCTTTGTGTGTGAGGAATGTTTCCTGAAAAGTTGGCCGTACCTTTTTGTAACAGCCTGTATATGTCAAAGGTGGACATACCGACTATTACGTAGGTGTTCATAATGTTCTGGCTGATCAGTGTATACGTCCATTGCGATGTTGTATGTAGAAGAGGTACTCGTCTGAAAAGACGGCGTGGTGTCTTTCCTGTGTCCAGTATCGTCGATTGGTGTGCATCTCTCTATTACCGCGTCAAGGGAAACCGCCACAATTGTCGCTGTGCTGATTCTGTAGTGTACCAGACGTCGTCGTATTGTCAGAGTTTTCCTCACACAAGCAACGTGACGTAACTGTAGGATCCTGCATGACCTAGCGAATAAGACCCCGTATATTTCGAAACTGGATTAGTAACAAGTGGAGAAATATGACTACAGTCGTTTTAATGCTTCAGGTGCTGTGCATAGCCACTGGAGTAAAACGCTTAGAACTTTAACACAATGAAGTGAAATTCTCAGTTAAGTCCTTCTTTGGGTTGTTGTCCCACTCGCACGTCTCATTATTTCGAACATCGGTCAAAGCGTTGACATTTCATTTTGTGGTAGGTTCGTACTGAAACGCCAAGCATCGTCGCCTATGACGATTTTTCCTAGAAGAGAACTGTCCGCGTTTCACATTTCAGTCAAGTCGCAGCAGGCATCCACACGTCGTCGTTTCTATTCGGGAATCAAGGTGTGCGGGGCAAACTTCGAACATATTTCAGTCATCTTCCAAACATTCCAGAGAATATCTTGAAAGCTTGATTTAAGATACATTGTTCCACTGCGATTTCTGACACAGCAACACTGATACAGTAAAGCCGTAAGTTCACTGCTTAACACTGCCTGCTCGCAACTGACTGGTCTATGCAAATCTGTTGTTTATAAACTGACGGAGAAAACTGCAACACGAAGAAGGAATTGTGCGACATGAACGAAAGTTGGTAGGCGTATTTCTGCATGTGAAATATGATGTCTCTTCAAATTTCGCACCAGTCGCGTATGAGTGGCGCTTGTAGCGCAACTACGAACGTGCAAATCAGGTTTGCTTTAAATACACGCTTAAAAAAAATAAATGTCAAAACATTGGACGTAGTGAGCTGATGTTACCCAAGAATGCCTTTAAGGTGGCAAAGACACCAAAGTCAACACCTCACTGAGTTTGAACGAGGTCGTGTAATGGGGCTACGTGAAGCTGGATGTTCCTTCTGTGATACTGCTGAAAGACTTTGCAATAATGTTGACATTGTACATGACTGCTGGTAGTGATGGTCAAGAGAACATACGGTCGAAAAAAAAGAGCGGGCTCCGGACAGGCCGGTCTCTGTGGCCGAGCGGTTCTAGGTGCTTCAGTCCGGAACCGCGCTGCTGCTGCGGTCGCAGGTTCGAATCCTGCCCCGGGCATGGATGTGAGTGACGTCCGTAGGTTAGTTAGGGTTAAGTAGTTCTAAGTCTAGGGGACTGATGACCTCAGATGTTAAGTCCCATAGTGCTCAGAGCCATTTGAACCATTTTGCTCCGGACAGTTAAGTTGCACTACCCAGAGAGACGACCACAGTGTTCGGCTTGGAGCTCTGGCGTATAGTACTGCATCTGCAGCAGCAATTTGAGCTGCAGTTAGCACCACAGTGACACAACGAACTGTTACAGAGCGGTTACTTTAAGGACATCTCCGAGCCACATGCCTTGCAGTTACTATCTAATGACCCCTTACCACCGCCATATACGACTGCAGTGGAGTAAAGCGAGAGCTCATTGGAGGTAGGGAGGAGGTAGGAGTACTCTCGTGGTTATCCCACGCACCCTGACTGCAAATTTGTGAGTCAGTCGGGTGATTCGACCTGTTGTGCCGCCATTAATGAACAGGATTGAAGGGGGTGTCTTCCAGCAAGATAACGGTCACCCACGTACCGATGTTGCAAGCCAACATGGTCTACAGAGTGTCGACATGATGCCTTGGCCTGCTCGATCTGTCTCCAATCGGGCACATATGGGAAAACATCGGACGACAACTTCAGCGTCATGCACATCCAGCAATAACTGGTCCTGTACTGACCGACCAAACACAACTGACATGGAATTCCATCCCACGAACTGATATCCGGCACCTGTAGAACACAATGCGTACACGTTTGCATGCTTACTTTCAAGACTCTGGCGTTTACACCGGCTATTAATGTACCAGCAATTGACATTTGCAATGGCTTATCACGCGCTTACACTAATCTGTGATCTCGCAATGTTAATCACTTGAATAGGTTACCTAGACAAACGTACGCCCGAAATTTCATTACTCTACATTAATTATTTTTTGGTGCTGGGATTTTTTCCCTTCAATGTAATTGTTAGTTCAACCTATTAACGTCGCTTGTACGGCAGGAATAAAATCAGTACCAGACCCGTTTGGACAGATGGTGTACAGGGATAGTCGAAAGAATGTTAACACCTGCACTTACTCGGGAATAATTTATTAATAAGGAATTGAGCCCCAACTTGCACGTAATACAGCTGCGATTCTTCTTGGAATACTGGCATATAATGATTCTATAGTCTCCAGTGGAATGTTACGCCACTATTCGATCAGAACCTGTTCTAACTCCTGTAGTGACGAGGGAGGCGGAAATCTGCTCCGGAGTCTGCGCTCAAATACCGTCCATAAGGTTCCCATAATGTTCAAGTCCAGGGACTATGCTGGCCAGGGAAGACGCTGCAGTTCAGTTGCATGCTCCTCATACCACAATTGTACTGTCCTGGCTGTGTGGATGTGGGCATTATCGTCCTGAAATATGGCATCATTGTTGGAGAACAACATTTGAATCATTGGGTTCACTTGATCACATAAAATCTTCACATAATCGTTGGCTGTAACACGGCCTTTGAGAATAATGATGGGATCAGCAGAATACCATGGCTGCCCACAACATCAGACGTCTACCTCCATGCTTAAACGTTGGAATCAATCAGGATTGCAGGCTTCTTTTGGCATTCTCCAGACGTAAAACCGACCCGATGTTGGAAATAATGAAAACGTTGATAAGTCGGACCACATTGTGTGTTTCCACTGATCAGCCGTCCAGGATTTATGCTCCTGCCACCATGCTTTACGTTTCTTTGCGTTGGTTGTCGTCACTAATGGTTTCGATATAGCAGCTCGTCGGTGAATATTCGTTTTATGGAGTTCTCGGCATACAGTGTCGATAGATACGGGGTGTTTTGATCGATAATTTTCTTATTCAATACTCACACCTATCTACTGCCTCAGTATTCTTTCAAAAACGTTTTGTTATCTTAATATTTCTACAGCAGTCCCGTATAATTCGTCATCGTTTATTCCTACGTCCAGCACTCTCGCATTCCTAGCCTGCTTTGCTCTGTTGTGGCACTACCCTGACAATCCCTCCGGTCGTTTAGCGTCCCTACGATGCACTCATATTTTGCCGAAGATTGCAATACTTTTCGAAATAATTCAGTTTTCTTACTGGGCTTTTTATCAACAAACTACTAAACAAGAAAGGGGGTGAGTTCAGGGTGAATTTAAATACTCATTTACCCAGACAAATATTTTAATTATTTGGCAGTTAATTAAAATGTGAGGTAATATGGAAGATTTACGAAGACCTGACTGCCTTACAACCCATATTTCTTTACCTTATTATCAGGTAAGTACCTGGAAACAATCAGGCAGTACTTCTCAAGTCGTCTTGCAAATTATTTAGAAATTCCATCGATACAAATGTCGTTCCGAGCATCCTCGATAAACGTCCAAATCTACATGAATTTTTGGTAAGTGCTCCCACTTAGAGATAATGTGCCATGTTCCGCATGTCAAGAATTTTCTTATCTAATCACACATTAAGCGTATTTTTCGTACAAGGTGACAGCGTGAATCATATGACGAATACGAAATGTAACTGTGTTCATATCAATCACGTCCTACATTCAGTTTCTCATGATCAGTGTAACAGAAAATCTTAAATTCTGTGACAGAGTACAATCCTCATTTTCACATCAAATAAAAACCAGCTGTGTTCTTCTCCAAACGTTTGACGTTTTTCGTTTGAATATATCTGCTATAAATTATTGATAGCAATGGATTATGTAGACCCATTATGGAGTACATTTGTAGCCTATTGTTCACCCGCTCCAGGCAGTACCAAACAAAATCTAGATATCTATACAGACATTGTTATGAGAACGTCGATTTCCGTTTTTCAGCTATCTTTAGAATAGTAACTTATTTTAACATGCCAACAAGTCCCATTTCAACACTGCATCTCAAAAATTCTATCATACTCCGTAAAAACCTAGGTATTATATCCCAAAATACGTCAGAAGCGTCATAGCGCCAATCTCAGTCCGGTAGTGACTTCAGTCGGCTCTCATATTCAACACAGATATTATTTTCCTGTCCGTTCTTTTTAGTACATTTACAGTGTGCTCATATCAATGGTCAACTGCCTTTCTCTTGGTCGTATTCCCCCAAAGGTTCCAATTTTATTCAAGGTCATTGCTACTGTAAATACATACAACATCTTGAAGATTACTGAAGTAGCGGCAACGCGAACTTTTCAACTAGCATCTGAGTATTAGATCTCTGCTAATTTTCCTGCAAATTTCTCCTACACACCTACAGTTTCACTTGGAGTAATGTTGCCACTCTCGCGAAAATTCCGCGTCTGGGACAAACTCATGTCTTTCGAGAACACGTTATCAATGCAACGATTCGGACTCCAGGTTTTTTCCCAAAAACCTCAACATTCTGTTGCGATCCAGGTAGCTGGAGTTGTGTCGTGAGTGTTATGCTGAGTACTGAGTGAGGGTGAGTGGTCCAGTTTACGCCTGAACACAACGGTATCTACAATAACATTTATTTACCGTGCTGAGTTTATAAAGTGTCTTCAAGGCGGCAGGGCGTAAGGGCACGTCGTGAAGAAGTGCTGATGTCATGTCAGCGAGATGTGACGTCACCCCGCAGGACAGTGGGCCATGGGCACATGCTGTGTTGGCAGCAATGGTGGACAAGGAGGCATCAACCCCCCCCCCCCCCCCCCACCATTTCCCTTCGCGAACGTTCCGTGATAAGTGCGGCTCCCATCTCAGCACCTTCGACGACAGCCCTTCACATGCTGAGGTGAAGACTGTCGTCTTTTGGTCCGGCATGTTGTCTGTCCTGAAGACTAGGCCCTGGCCATCCACCATAGATTGATCAAGACTGCAGCAGATGCCCGGGAATCGGCCAGGAGGCTGCACGATGTCACACCTGCTCACTGTGGAGATGGCAGCTTGCAGATCGTCCGCGGTGACTCGTACTGCAGGAAGGCTGACCGCACACCAGTCTTCTCATCCGCGAAGTGCCAGTAGGTAACAACCGCAGACTATGGTTATGGTATGCATCAGGCTGGCAGCATCTCGGTGTTGAAGTCAGCAAGCAAGTAGCAGGCAAACTATTATCTATCGGCTTGTTATGGTTTTACCGAAACTCAATACAGTGTCATTCTCCCTGGTTCTAGGGACATGGACAGATTGGCAGCATGACTGAATGTGTCTTTGAGGTCTGAAAGCCTAGTTATTAAAAGAGCCGAGCCTGCGATTATGGCTCTGGATTTATGAGTGCATTTTCCTTCGTTTATAGGTCCCGCCATCGCTGCTTGCCTGACTGTGGTACGATAACTAATCTGGGTCGTCGAGCTTTGTTCGTTCTGCCTTTATTTGATTTTGCAATACCGTTCTGACGTTGAAATTACACAGTGTTACTACACAGTGCTTTGATACGTAGCGCTTCAATGTTGCGTTTCTGCCTTCCTCACTCTGCGATGATGGGTCAATGCTTGGCGTTGTTCTGATGTCTGTTACATCAACAGGTTTGCCTTGTTGACATTCCGTCTGGAACACTGGCCCTGGAACACTGTTCTGAACTCGGATGGTAGAACTTTTAAAAAAATTAAACATCTGCAATATAATTATTCTGCTGCACGAGAGTTCACTCGAACTCCCGACCACTGAAGGCTGAACACCTAGACCAATTGCATATTTGCCGCGAACGTATTTAAAGAATCTTTCTGGCAGTCATATACAACTATTTTCAAAAACGGAAGATCATAAACATTTTTATGGCGCTTCTTCTGAATAATGAACCAGTCTCGTTCTTAGTCCACAACATTTCAAGGCAATATTTCAAATGGCTTGGTTCAAATGGCTCTGAGCACTATGGGACTTAACATCTGTGGTCATCAGTCCCCTAGAACTTAGAACTACTCAAACCCAACTAACCTAAGGACATCACACACATCCATGCCCGTGGCAGGATTCGAACCTGCGACCGTAGCAGTCGCGCGGTTCCGGACTGAGCGCCTAGAACCGCTAGACCACCGCGGCCGGCGGCGATATTTCAAGTGTAGATACTTTTCACTGATAAGTTGTAATAAACGAGACCAGAAGGAAGTTTTCATTGATAGAACATACTGCCCGCAATAACATTAAAGACATGTGGAAGATGACAATGAATAAATACATAAATAACAAGCAAAAATTAAGAATCGGTTACTGACGTATCTGGTACCAAAACCTGGACCATTATTAAGGTTCTTAAACTAACGTATAGTTATTGGCTGGGAATAGACGTATTCTTCATATTGAACCTTATACCGATTGTGTAGTTTGTACTTGTCAACAAACATATTTTCACTAATGACAGCAACACCAACAAAAAATGAAAATATAAAAGAGTTCTTAGATAAAGAAACTCGTTGCAAAAGCTACATTAAGTCTGCGTTTGGACCATACAGTATTTCTATTCGAGAAAAATTTTACCCTTATAACGGTCCCGCCATCATAATTTTTGTGCTGCATAGTCTTTGTCAGTCAATGCCCTATGGATATTGCCCGACCACTTTAGCCACGGTCACTGGCAACCTCGTCCTCATTTTCTACAAGAGACAACTCTCCGCGTTTAATAACCTCAGTGTCTACAGATTATGAAACCCTAAGAAAATTTTAAAAATTAGTATTAAGCTTGAGGTACATTTCAAGTAAAGAATAAGTTAATGTATCTTCGTCCCAAATTAGCATTTGTACTATCTCTAACGACCTCCTTATCGAAGAGACGTTTAACCATAAACTTCCATTTTATCGACAGACACAGTACAGTCAGTAAATGGGTGATAAAACGTGGCTTCCAATAGGTAGATAGGCCGTTCGAATCCCAGTGGTGGAAGAAATTTTTATCACTAAAATTTACCACCAGAAGAAATATTGTCAACCATTGTTGTGTATTTAACTAATGCGTCTCGTCAATGCCCAAAATCTACCGATTATTCTGAAGGTTATAGTTGTTCATAAAAAGGTAGACATAATGCCTAACTGCTCAAGCCTTCATCGCAGTCATCCCCATAAGTAAGGGATACAT
This sequence comes from Schistocerca americana, assembly GCF_021461395.2. Taxonomy (NCBI): domain Eukaryota; kingdom Metazoa; phylum Arthropoda; class Insecta; order Orthoptera; family Acrididae; genus Schistocerca; species Schistocerca americana. Next base: position 295,129,753 of record NC_060130.1, read on the forward strand.
GATTCTTGTCGTTTTCTCTGTCTGACGTCTCAACAAATGCCCCTCTGTTGCGGTTGCACCTACGGTACAGCTGATTGTATCGGTGAGGCACGCATGCCACTCCCAGTGACCAAGTCTCTAGTCCCTACTTCCTGAGGATGGTGCCTGAGGTGGGCAGCAGCCTTTTCAACAGTTGCAGGGCCAGTAGTCTGGATGCCGACTGATGTGGCCTCGTACCATCAACCAACGAGGCCTCGCAGTGCTGGTTCTGTGAACGGCTGAAACCATAGAAAATGTACAGCCGTTATTTTTCTCGAGAGCATGCAGCTCTACTGATCAGTTAATTCATTATGTCGCACACTTGGGTAAAATATTCAAAAGGAAAAGCAGTCCCTCATCCATTTCTCCAGGTGGGGAGTACACAGGAGGATCTCAACATCAGGAGAAACAAAACTTGTGTTATATGGGTGGGAGTGTGGAATGTTAGAGCCCTTCTTAATCGGGTTGGTAGTTGGGTTAGAAAATTTAAAAAGGTAAATTGGATAGGTTGAAGGTAGATTTAGTGGAGATTAGTGAAGTTCGGTGGCAGGATGAACAGGACTCCTTGTCAAGTGAGTATAGGGTTATAAATACAAAATTAAGCAGGGATAACGCAGGAGTAAGTCTAATAATGAATAAGGAAGGCTTAATGCCAGTAAGGTATTTGGAGTAGTGAATACATTATCATAGCCAAGCCAGACACGAAACCAACAGCCACCACAGAGGTACAAGTTTATATGGCAACTATCTTCGCAGATGATGAGGAGATTTGAAAAAAATGTATGAAACAAAGAAAATTATTCAGTTAGTGAAGGCAGAGGAAAACTTAACTATAACGGGCGACTGGAATTCGGTAGTAGGAAATATAGTAAGTGAATATGGCCCGAGGGAAAGGAATTGTGTATCTGTATAGTAGAATTTCGCATAGAACATATAGTCGAAATCGGCTATAACGACGTTGAAGAGACCGACGGCTTTCGGCCGTTATAGCCGATAGTCGCATAAAACTGTGAGTTTCTTTTGTCTGCCGTGGAGCAAAATGTAAAAAACTTTAATAAGTGAAGAAAGAGGCAGCAAAGTAGCAACACGATCTTAGAAAATGAATAAGATAAAATATCGGGCATGTTTGAAACTTACTGTAAGTGCTCTATAGTATAACAGACATGAATGACGCAAATTCGTTCCAGTTACTGTATGACAAAAATTGATCAACTGTACAAAAGCGGAAAGAGTATGACACTGATCAGCCAGAACATTGTGACCAGCGACCTACTACCGATCAAGGCGATAGGAGCGTCACCTAGCGAGTCAAACACACGCACGGTGCATGCAGTATCAGCCAGCGTGCCATCTGTGTGTAGAATGGGGGAGGCGAGCGATCTATCTGAGTTTGACCGAGGACAGATTGTGATAGCCTGGAGGCTCGGCACGAGCATTTCGATAATGGCACGACTTGTCGGGCGTTCGAGGAGTTCTGTGGTGAGTGTCTTCAACACGTGGCAAAACGAAGGTGAAACCACTTCCAGACGTCGTGGGGCTGTGCTGTACCTAAAACATTGAAAATATCCAACGCACATAAGCAGAAAACATCAATAACGAATACAGTACTACGAGGTGCATTCAAGTTCTAAGGCCTCCGAATTTTTTCTCCGGACTGGAAAGAGATAGAAACATGTGCATTGCTTTAAAATGAGGCCGCGTTCATTGTCAATACGTCCCAGAGATGGCAGCACCGTATGGCAGATGGAATTTTACCGCCAGCAGCGAGAATGAGAACTGTTTTAAATACTTAAAATGGCGACGTTTTCCTTACTTGAACAGCGTGCAATCATTCGTTTTCTGAATTTGCGTGGTGTGAAACCAATTGAAATTCATCGACAGTTGAAGGAGACGTGGTGATGGAGTTATGGATGTGTCGAAAGTGCGTTCGTGGGTGCAACAGTTTAATGAAGGCAGAACATCATGTGACAACAAACCGAAACAACCACGGGCTCGCACAAGCCGGTCTGACGACACGATCGAGAAAGTGGAGAGAATTGTTTTGGGGGATCGCCGAATGACTGTTGAACAGATCGCCTCCAGAGTTGGCATTTCTGTGGGTTCTGTGCACACAATCCTGCATGACGACCTGAAAATGCGAAAAGTGTCATCCAGGTGGGTGCCACGAATGCTGACGGACGGCCACATGGCTGCCCGTGTGGCATGTTGCCGAGCAATGTTGACGCGCAACGACAGCATGAATGGGACTTTCTTTTCGTCGGTTGTGACAATGGATGAGACGTGGATGCCATTTTTCAATCCAGAAACGAAGCGCCACTCAGCTCAATGGAAGCACACAGATTCACCGCCACGAAAAAAATTTCGGGTAACCGCCAGTGCTGAAAAAATGATGGTGTCCATGTTCTGGGACAGCGAGGCCATAATCCTTACCCATTGCGTTCCAAAGGGCACTACGGTAACAGGTGCATCCTACGAAAATGTTTTGAAGAACAAATTCCTTCCTGCACTGCAACAAAAATGTCCGGGAAGGGCTGTGCATGTGCTGTTTCACCAAGACAACGCACCCGCACATCGAGCTAACGTTACGCAACAGTTTCTTCGTGATAACAACTTTGAAGTGATTCCTCATGCTCCCTACTCACCTGACCTGGCTCCTAGTGACTTTTGGCTTTTTCCAACAATGAAAGACACTCTCCGTGGCCGCACATTCACCAGCCGTGCTGCCATTGCCTCAGCGATTTTCCGGTGGTCAAAACAGACTCCTAAAGAAGCCTTCGCCGCTGCCATGTAATCATGGCGTCAGCGTTGTGAAAAATGTGTACGTCTGCAGGGCGATTGCGTCCAGAAGTAATGCCAGTTTCATCGATTTCGGGTGAGTAGTTAATTAGAAAAAAAACGGAGGCCTTAGAAATTGAATGCACCTTGTACTCCACTTCTGTGTTTTGAAAAAAATAACATATATTGGAACTGAATTTTCTAGTTTTCTACAATAACAGCAAAGATAGTGTGTTGCATTTGAAAGTTAAAGCAACTGGTTAAAAAACTAACACATACTACAAACAGTACATTGATGAGCCAGAACAATATGCCCACCTAAATAATAGCAGTACAGGTGTCAAGAAGCTGTTCCCCTGGAAGACGACTGATCCGCGTCCTCTCATCGACATGATGAACACGATATCGGGTTTCATCACACTATGCAACGATCTGCCACTGTGCCAGCATCCAGTGCCGGTTGCCACGTGTCCATTTCAGTCATAGTTGGCGATGTCGTGGTGTTAACATTAGCACATGCATGGGTCGTCGGCTGTGGAGGTACATTGTTAGGAGTGCTCGGTGCACTGTGTGTTCACACACACTTGTACTCTGCCCAGTGTCTTGACTAGCAGTCGCTCCTTGCCAGGTGGCCGTGCTATCGCCAGGACGGGTTTATATCGATAGTAGGTTGGTGGTCGTAATTTTCTGGCTGATAAGTGTATACTGTCCTACTTAAGTTAATAAATTGTCTTTGTTTGCTTCTTGTATTTAAGGTGTGCGTGCACATTTTTCATTTGACGACGCATTCGTTTTAGCGCCTTGTTATTGTTATTTGAGTTAAACTCTTTTTCGAAAATAATAAATTTTTGTGAAGTTCTCACCGCACTGAGAGTTTCTGTTCTTTTTGTTCATTTTCATAATTGTCAGTCAAGTGTTGGCTTTGAATGTCAGCTACAATTTCTTCTTCACTCGCTGAGGCGCACACATTATTTTAAGAGACGACGAAGTTCTTGCACTAATTCCGCCAGAGAAACGTTATCCTCATCTTTGTCATTATCACCGTGAGATGGCGGAGAAAGATCTCTGGATTTTGCATGTTTAAAACAATTGGCAATTGTCTTTTGAGTGACAGTTTCCCACGCTTCCGAGATTAAAATTGCAAAAAGAACACTGGAAACTGTTCCTTCACCTTCTTCGATTTTTTATAACGTGTTCATCTCTTGAAATTTTCTGTACTGCGTTTAGGAGAGTTTACAAATCCCCGGTCAATTGGTTGTAGAAATTAAGTGACCTTTGGAGATAAAAACACAAGCTTTAAGCACTGCATCTACATCTGCATCTACATCTATTTGGCTACTCAGCAAATCACACTTAAGTGCCTCGCAGAGGGTTCATCGAACCACCTTGACAATAGTTGGCTATTACTCCATTCTCGATTAGCGAGCCGTTAAAACGAACTCCTATATCTTTCCGTGCGTGCTCTGATTCCCCTTATTTTATTATAATAAACGTTTCTCCCTATGTAGGTCGACGTCAACAAAATATTTACGCATTCGGAGGAGAGAGCTGGTGATTAAAATTTCGTGAGAAGATTCCGCCACAACGAGAAACGCCTTTCTTTTAATGATGTCCACCCCAAATCCTGTACCATCTCAGTGACACTGTCTCCCCTATTTCTCGAAAATACAAAACGTTCTGCTCTTCTTTGAACTTTTTCCGTGTACTCCGTTCGTCTTATCTGGAAATGATCCCACACCGCGCAGCAGTACTCCAAAAGGGGACGGACAAGCGTAGTGTAGGCAGTCTCTTTTGTAGATCTGTTGCATCTTGTAAGTGGACTACCAACAAAACCGCAGTCTTTAGTTCGCCTTCCCCACAACATTTTCTAAGTGTTCTTCCCAATTTAAGTTGTTCTTAGTTGTAATTTCTAGGTATTTAGTTCAATTTACGGCCTTTAGATTTGATGGATTTTCCGTGTAACTGAACTTTATCAGATTGTTTCAGCACTCATGTGAATAACCTCAAATTTTTCATAAATAGGGTCAATTGCCCATTTTCGCACCATACAGATACCTACCTAAATCATTTTGAAACTGGTTTTGATCTTCTGACAATTTTAATAGACGATGAACGACAGCATCATTTGCAACCATCAAAACTACCTTGGGGAACGCCAGAAACCACTCATGTTTTACTCGAGGGCTTTCCGTCGATTACTACGATCATCGACTACTAAATGAGCAAGTCAGTTATCGACCAGGAGAATAATTTTTCGTTTCTTTAATTTCAGCTGAGAGTTCCAGTTACGCAACCACTTTTCAAAAATGTCATATGTCATCCAAGAATCTGCACTGTTTTCGTAAAGTAAAGGTAGAGTGTGAATTTTTTAAAACATCTAGGTTTCCTCGATTTTCCGATCACCAAAAGCTTTTGTTTACATGATCCTGTCACATTTGCAGCAACCATAACTGTGATTACTGCCTTACATATTTTCCCACCTGGCCATTGTTGTTCGCATTTAAATTTCAGTGTCTTACCTGAGGTCATGTTGTAAAACAAGCCAGCCTCATCTGCATTAAATATGCCATCTGGCTCGTAACCTTCACACAAAACAGGCCCCTTCTTAGATAGCCACTCGTCTGTTACGCCATCAGGTACACCAGCAGTTTCGCCACAAATTTTCCCGGTGATAATATCATGGCGAACTCGGAAGCGTTGTATCCAAGATAAAGAACACTTGAAGTTCGGATTTCCCAACGCAAGCGTAAATTCATTGGTTTTCACTTGAACAGTATGTCCATTGAACGACACATTATTGATATTTACCGCATTAAACTTCTTCAATATTTTTGTGCTCAGATGATATCGCTCCCCCGATTTTTAAAGTATTGTGTTCGAAAAGAAACTGTGTTTTCTCTCTGTCGTTCCAAATTGCAGTAATCGTTGAGTGTGAGACACTCAATTACTCCGCAATGCTGACGTTTGTTTCCCCGTTTTTTATCGCCATATTGTCTGTGACTTTCCTTTCGTATTAAATACTTTCCTCTTTTACTGTAACATCTTTAAAGCGATGCTTGCATTGACTGGAACTAAAAACCTACAGAAAGCAAGACTATGATAATTAGGGTTACATTGTTGTTAGTAATCCCCAAATACGTAACAAATAAAAATGAATATTTGGAGATTATAGCCGACAAATTTCTCCGAAAATGTAATGAAAATACATCGTTTTATACGGCAGAACTACTGATATCATTGGGAAAGGCAGCCATAAGAAAATTTTTCCACCTGGTATGCAAGATGTATGAAACTGGCGAAATACTCCTAGACTTCAAGAAGAATGTAGTAATTCCAATTCCAGAGAAAGCAGGTGCTGAAAGGTGGGAATATTACCGAGCTATCCGTTTAATAAGACATGGTTCCAGAATACTGACACGAAATATTTACAGAGGAATGGAAAGATTGGTTGAAGACAATCCCGGGAAATATCCGTTTGGATTCCGGAGAAACTACGAACAAGTGAGGCAACACTGACCCTACGACTTATCTTAGATGGTAGGCTAACGAATGGCAAACCTACGTTTATAGCTTTTGTAGGTTTGGAGAACGTGTTTGACAATATCGACTGGAACACACTCTCTGAAATTCTGAAGGTAGCAGAGATAAAATATAAAGTGCGAAAGGGTATATGCAACTTGTACGGAAACCAGACGGCGGTTATAAGAGTCAAGGGGCATGAAAGGGAAGCAGTGGCTGAGAAGGGTGTGAGATAAGATTGTAGCCTATTCCCGATGTTATTGGTTCAAATGGCTCTGAGCACTATGAGACTTAACATCTTAGGCCATCAGTCTCCTAGACATAGAACTACTTAAACCTAACTAACCTAAGGACATCACACACATCCATGCCCGAGGCAGGATTCGAACCTGCGACCGTAGCGGTCGCGCGCTTCCAGACTTTAGCGCCTAGAACCGCTCGGCCCCGATGTTATTCAATCTCTTCATACTAACCCAATGAAAAATTTGGAGAAGGAATTAAAGTTCAAGGAGAAGAAATAAAGACTTTGAGGTTTGCTAGTTACACTGTTATTCTGACGGAGACAACAATGGACTTGGAAGATCTGTTGAACGTAATGGACAGTGTCTTGAAATGAAGATGTAAGATAAACATAAAAAAAAGCAAAACAAGGGGAATGAATTAAATCAGGTGATGCTGAGTGTGTTAGATTGGGAAACAATACACCCAAAGTAGTAGTAGAATTTTGCTGTCGGGGCTGTAAAGATAATCATGATGGTCGAAGACGAGAGGATATAAAATATAGACTGGTATTGGCAATAAAATCTTTTCTGACGAAAAGAAATTTTTCAACACCAATATAGATTTAGTCCGTAGCTCGTGGTCTCGCGGTAGCGTTCTCGTTTCACGCGCCCGGGGTCCCGGTTTCGATTCCTGACGGGGTCACGGATTTTTACCTACCCCGAGATGACTGGGTGCTGTTCTGTCGTCTTCATCATCATCATCATTCATCCTCATTACGGTCGGAGGAAGGCAACCAAAAACCACCTCCATTAGGACCTTGCCTAGTACGGCGGTGCGGGTTTCCCGCATCGTTACCCTACGCTCTGTCAAGAAGCATGGGACTTCATTTCCAATATAGATTTAAGTCTTAGAAAACGTTTTCTGAAGATATTTTTGAATGGAAGTGACACGTGGACGATAAATAGTTCAGACAAGAAGAGAATAGAATGTTTTGAAATGTGGTGCTACAGAAGAATTCTAAAGGTTAGATGGATAGGTCATGTAACCAATGAGGAGTTGATGAACAGAACTAGGGAGATACGAAATTTGTGACACAACTTGACTAAAAAAGGGATCGGTTGATAGGACACATTCTGAGATACTAAGGCATCACTAATTTCGTATTAGAGGATTGCGAGAGTCCGTAGCTCGTGGTCGTGCGGTAGCGTTCTCGCTTCTCGCGCCCGGGTTCCCGGGTTCGATTCCCGGCGGGGTCAGGGATTTTCTCTGCCTCGTGATGACTGGGTGTTGTGTGATGTCCTTAGGTTAGTTAGGTTTAAGTAGTTCTAAGTTCTAGGGGACTGATGACCATAGCTGTTAAGTCCCATAGTGCTCAGAGCCATTTTTTAAATAATATCCCATCGCTGTAGCTATCTCAAAAACATTACCATCTAAACCAGGCAACAAACCCCCTCTTGATCACCCATAATAGTTGGTTGGTTGGTTGGTTTGGGGAAGACCAGACAGCTTGGTCATCGGTCTCATCGGATTAGGGAAGGATGGGGAAGGAAGTCGGCCGTGCCCTTTCAGAGGAACCATCCCGGCATTTGCCTGGAGTGATTTAGGGAAATCACGGAAAACCTATATCAGGATGGCCGGACGCGGGATTGAACCGTCGTCCACCCATAATAGTACTGTAATAAAGAACTTTACCAAAGTAATAACTGGCACACACACACACATACCAGTCGAAAAATAGAAATAAACAGAATAACAGCAAACGAAGCCACAGTCAAACAAACAACCCAAGCTGATATTATCAACGCAATCGAAAAGGTTCACAAGTATAACAAGACAAACATGAAAAATACAATGTATTCTGTGTGCGTAAAGTGCAATGTGATCTGTTGAAACATGTTAGTCTGTTCTGGGCTGACTCGTCTCATTTTTATTTCATTTCTCCAATTATATTTTCGCATCTGATACATTCTTGTACCGATTACATAAGTATATCAGTGCTGATTATGAGCAGCCTAGGTGACTGCAACGGTTAAACCATCACTTCCTGTTCTCAAATTCTCTTCACACTTGACAGATATTGCATGTTGAATTTTTCTGTAGTTCTATGTCTGATGAAGGAACAGGCACGTTCCGGTGACTCCAGGCTAATAAAAAGGGAGAGTTGCTTCCGTTTCTAAGAGAAGTGCCGCCAAGGGTGGGTGAAGCACGTGCAGAGCGGACAGCTTATTGACTGTTTCGTTTAGACCAGCACCAGACTGCCAGCGGTCGGAAACTTCTCAGAACGCTGTGGACGGCACAGAATGAGAATCCACCGACTTCACCTTAAAACGCTAATATAATGAGCAATGACGAAAACTTCGCCCTGTGCAGAATACTGCCAATTTTTACAAGCCAAACCTATTCGCTGAGAGCACCACTTTATAGAATTTTGTTTGCTTTGGCCGTCAGCCTCCCTAGAAAGTAGGAGCGTGGGATGCCACTAGCAGATAAAGATGTCTGTCTTATTCGAGTGAATAGGTGAGTTCGTTTAAGAATTTCTTTCCCCCCTTTGTGCCGATGAGGTGCCGTCAGGTGGATGTCTTCTCCACGCTGGGTGAAGGGCCTTTCTATTTCGTAGAAAACGAGGGAAAGGACTCCATGGCCGCCCCTTGAAAAAAAATAGCGTGTAGGAGATAGCAGACCACTTTTTTGGGTAATATTACGGACCTGGAGGAACCGCGGGTTTGCTGAAATAGAAATATCTTTGGGGCGTGGGAATTCTACGTGAAACTTTCAGGAAACATAAGCCATTGTCTGGTTGATAAAACTTTCCCTAGGAGGGGAGTTCGGCAGTTTTGTCACGAAGATTTTCATTCGCCAAAAATTAACGGGGCCTTGCCGCTTGCGAAGAACAGTTCATGTGACCTACGCGCGTGCGGGGGGGCGGGTGGGGGGGGGGGGGGAGGGGCTGAGAGGAGCCAGCTCTGCAGGGGCACTCTGGTTCGACAGCTCTGGGGGAGCACTGAGGACGTCTCTGCGAGAACACCGGGGTTCTATACCTCTACGAGAGCACATTGCTCTCCACCTCCTTCTGTGACTCTGGTTGGGGACAGCCCTACTTCTGGGGGAGGAAACTGTAAGCAGCGTCCAATCTGTCAGCAGCCGTCCACACTGCTCCATCCTGCGGTTTAAATCATGACGAGAACCTGCTGCACAGACGATCGGGAATGAGAGTTATCAATCATTCGGTAGACGCATGTTTTGAACAAAGTTAGATTCCGGGCTCTCGATATTTTTCATTAGGAGTTTCACGGCTCATAAATGACCCATTTAGTTATGGTACTTGCATGTGACATCCTATGCCTTCTGGCAAAGTCGGAGCGCCGTTATCGTTTCGTTTTATCAGTAATTTGTAAGTTTGTGACTATTCCCTTCTTCCTTATAGCTACCCAAACACGACTCACGACCCGTCCTCACAGCTTCAATTGTACCAGTACCTCGTCTCCTACCTTCCAAACTTCACAGAAGCTCTCCTGCGAACCTTGTAGAACCAGCACTCCTGGAAGAAAGGATATTGCGGAGACATGGCTTAACCACAGCCTAGGGGATGTTTACAGAAGGAGATTTTCACTCTGCAGCGGAGTGTGCGCTGATATGAAACTTCCTGACAGATTAAAACTGTGTGTTTGACCGAGACTCGAACTTGGGACCTTTGCCTTTCGCGGGCAAGTGCTCTACCAACTGAGCTACCCAAGCACGACTCACGACCCGTCCTCACAGCTTCAATTCTGCCAGTACCTCGTCTCCTACCTTCCAAACTTCACAGAAGCTCTTCTGCGAACCTTGTAGAACTAGCACACCTGGAAGAAAGGATATTGCGGAGACATGGATTAGCCACAGCCTAGGGGATGTTTCCAGAATGAGATTTTCACTCTGCAGCGGAGTGTGCGCTGATATGAAACTTCCTGACAGATTAAAACTGTGTGCCGGACCGAGACTCGAACTCTGAAACCCGTGAGTCGTGCTTGTGTAGCTCAGTTGGTAGAGCACTTGCCAGCGAAAGGCAAAGGTCCCGAGTTCGAGTCTCGGTCCGGCACACAGTTTTAATCTGTCAGGAAGTTTCATACCAGCGCACACTCCGCTGCAGAGTGCAAATTCTCATTGTAGATGCTCATAGTCGATAAAAGTTATTTCTTTTATTTTCCCTTTGTATTACCCCTCTCGATATCATTTTGTCTGAAAATATGTGTTACTTATTTGACTCACACATTTCGCAATTAATTGGAGACAATTTGGACCAATATCTTATTCTAGTAGCCTGATGACCACTCTTTATTGGAGTTATTAATGGTTTTTGAACGCACAATACCCAGGACTCACTTGTTAGGCGCACCCTGTTCATCACCTTATTTCGCTGCACCCAAGTTTCTATTGCTGCATCTGAGTCTGTAGATAGCGACCTACCTCTCCGGAGGTCCAACCGATTTAGATCATTGCGACTGCAAGAAGGCATGTCCAGCTTTTGCTCAGTTGGCGTTTTTCGCTTTGTGTAGAAATCTTTATGAAATGAAATAGGAGCCAAAAATCATGAGCGATAATAGTAATTTAAAACCTGAGAATTGCTCAACAGTATTAATTTCAAACATGAGCACTCTCTAAGATACCGCCAGGCAGACTTGTAAGAAAAAAGCAGTTACAGTGACCACTGAATATGCTTCAAAATTAAGCGAAACACTCCTGGTCTAAATAAGACTTCTATTACAGTTGCAAAGATGGAACACATCCCATAGCACTTGTAAAACTGCGGCTACAGAAGAGAGACCTAAAAGGCAACATGTATTCATTCCTTTCAGCAAAAGCGTGAAGAAGGTAACCGATAATCATTCTTTTAATGCAAGTTATAGCTTGAAAAACACAATTCCAGACTAAATTAATCATGTTCCGTCAGCTAACGACAAATGGTGGTCATCAAAAAGCTGCCGTACGCCGCCAGCAGAGCTGCGTAATTGGGTGGCATTGCTGAACGGCTTTTTGCGTTTACGTTGTCCGCCGGCAGTCGGCAGCCTCGGAAGTTTAGCGCCGAGGCTATATTTTACTGGTCATCTTGGCCATTGTCCAGCACAGCGACGTTGCAGGTAGCATTTAACCCTGTTTACAAATACATTCGCTCCTCTTCGTGAAAACAATAGTATACAAGCCCAGACAGACCTCATTATGGGGGTTCAGTAAAAACATAGTAGTTCTGATTATTACGCCACTGAACCTGAGCATTCAATGAAGGAAGAACTAACAGACATCTAGCTAATTAGAGGTTCACCAGTATATCAGTAGAAAAGGACAGGGAAGGAAACTGACCGTAATCTTCTCGAAGGGTTTATTCAATTGGAAAGACTCGGGGAAAGCTGAAAATCTAAATCAGAATCCTGTTTCGTCGAAAACTGACGCCATAAGAGCGTGGCTGTGTGAAAATACAGGCGAATTTTTATTGTAACTAAGAAAAACATCAAACCACAGCCAATTGTTATATTTAAATAAAGTAGAACCGTTACTTGTTTCGAACCTCAAGCTCATCTTAAGACGGCCGTACACATTTGTTTGACATATTATAAAAGGCATGTGCAAAACTCATCAAATAAACGTCCGCAGGCGTCTAAGGATGAATCTGTCGATAAGAAACCGATAATAGCCACATTTTTAGTAAGCAGAGCTATTAACAGTAGCCGGTTCGTGATTTATTTTCGGTACAATTTCGCCTGTGAATTGGGATGGCTGAATGAGAATTTGAGCTCTGCTTCTTTTGCACACAAATCCGTTGTCTTTCTTGTCGTTCATACAAATATGTTCAGTTCCGTGTTTCTAGGAACTTATTCCTTTGGAGAAAAGTGTAACAACAGTTTTTCGAAGAAAATAATTCGACCAACACATATCAGCTAGGATGCGCAGAGTCGAACTGTCTGTATTCATTGTGAACTTTAGTTCATCGTAGAAAATTGGCAGAAATGATGTCTTCCGATGTTTTCCATTTTGGCGAAGAAAAATCTTCAAGGATGGCTGTGTGCGTCTGTGGAACAAGAAATGTAGGGAACTCTTCCAAAATGTGCGTAAAAAGAGGATTGTAGTAGGTACCTCATGGAAATGTTGACAACCAGCGCGCTTTGTCAACAATCATCCGCTGAGAAGTGTTTATGAAATACTCGTAGTGATTGGTCAGTTGAAACTGGTTAGCCAGTAAACAACTTATGTTGGTGTCGCCTGAAACAAACTTTATAGTTAAAAATAATGTGCTCAAAGATTCCGTGACTTCTTTGCCAATGGAGTATGAACTTGAACCGAAGGACTAAGGAAGATTGTTTTAAAATGCAATTTTTTGGTTGATTCATATCTTCAGACACTGTAACAAAAACTGAGCAGCACTTTGGAAACTATCAACTGGTCGCTTTACAACTTCTTTGAGGACAGCTTGCGCATGCCTTTCCTATCTGTGCTGTATGATGAGTGAAATGTGGAACTGCATAGTGCGGCACAGTGAAAACTCGTACCATTCATTGGACAAAACACTTACAGCTGTATTAAATACAGCAAATGTCACATTTCAAAACAAAATGTCCGGGTGTGATGGTCAATAATAAGCAAATAAGGGTGAGCCAGGGCGTAAATGAAATCCAGGTGGATCTTATGTTGAAGTTGACAGTAGAGAGTAGACAGAAGAGAAAAACTGTGCCTCCTCCAAGTATTTCATACATACTAGGAGATCTCGCGTCGCTACCAATGAACCCATTGCCATCGATAGTTTTTCGCGCGCTAACGAGGCTTTGATTGGAAGGTACGGACAAATAACAATGAACTTCGGTGCATGATGTTTAGATCAAGAACTGTCATGCCATTCAAATCCTGTTTATTCTAATGCTTTCTGTCACTGAGAATTGAACAGTCTACTCATAGACGAGTACCTCTCATCCCGTGAGTGCAGCGATCTCATTTGAAATGTCGATCAAAGAATTAGGTAGCTCACTTGCAATCTACTGGCACAACAAAACAGACTTATTGTAAGATAAATGTTTGTTATGTATATCTCAGATTTTTGAAAGCTTAAATATCTAATGTATCGCTTGAGAGTAATACACTTCCTGGTAAAAGAAGTAAAACACCCAGACTGGTAGGAGGGAAATAAATGAAACTTCACGAGTTGAGAGGGAATGTGATGTTATTGCGGTGATTACAAAGACGAGTCAAATTGACAAAGCGCTTCGCAGAATGGGTCCACTTACTGGTATAACGTCACACCCCCTCTGGCCTGAATGCATGCATTGATTCGGTTAGGCATTATGTATTAAATCCGTTGCATCCTCTCCTGAGACAAACTGGCCCGCAACTGTACTAACTGGTCCTGGATATTGGCACTGGGATAGTGTTTATGTCCGAGTTGGTCCCACACATGTTCTATTGGGGACAGATCTGGGAGTCCTGTTGGCTACAGGAGTTCATCAACATCAGCTAGACAGTTCACAGAGACACTTGGCATATGTGGACGAACGATCTCCCATCGGTAAATGGCGTCACAATACTGTCGCATGAGAGGCAATACACAATGACGCAGGATGTCCATGACGTACCGTTATAGTTCCCTCAATCACTACTAACCGTGACTGAAGTAATATTCGGTGGCTCCCCACACCGTGGTGGCCAGAGTAAGAGCGCTGTGCGTCTCCAAAACATTAGTTAAGTGGGGCGTCTCACCAGGTCGCCGCCATACTCGCTGACGACGGTCATCCGGGGTTCGTTTTGGACATAATTCGCATTCGGTTCGTATCTGTAACTGCACGGTCAGCGTGGCGTATTACTAACTGAAGGGGCCCGGGTTCGATTCCCGACCTAGTCGGAGATTTTCTCCGCTCGGGTACTGGGTGTTGTGTTGTCCTCACGTTAATACCGACATTTCACTGCTGAGATGGCTGTATGGGCACGTCCCGAAAGCTAGTAAATAAAAAACAAAAATGCGTCACCGTTCATCATCTACATCTACATCTACATGATTACTCTGCAATTCACATTTAAGTGCTTGGCAGAGGGTTCAACGAACCACAATCATACTATCTCTCTACCATTCCACTCCCGAACAGGGCGCGGAAAAACGAACACCTAAACCTTTCTGTTCGAGCTCTGATTTCTCTTATTTTATTTTGATGATCATTCCTACTTATGTAGGTTGGGCTCAACAAAATATTTTCGCATTCGGAAGACAAAGTTGGTGACTGAAATTTCGTAAATAGATCTCGCCGCGACGAAAAACGTCTTTGCTTTAATGACTTCCGTCCCAACTCGCGTATCATATCTGCCACACTCTCTCCCCTATTAAGTGATAATACAAAACGAGCTGCCCTTTTTTGCACCCTTTCGATGTCCTCCGTCAATACCACCTGGTAAGGATGCCACACCGCGCAGCAATATTCTAACAGAGGACGAGCGAGTGTAGTGTAAGCTGTCTCTTTAGTGGACTTGTTGCATCTTCTAAGTGTCCTGCCAATGAAACGCAACCTTTGGCTCGCCTTCCCCACAATATTATCTATGTGGTCTTTCCAACTGAAGTTGTTCGTAATTTTAACACACAGGTACTTAGTTGAATTGACAGCCTTGAGAATTGTACTATTTATCGAGTAATCGAATTCCAACGGATTTCTTTTGGAACTCACGTGGATCACCTCACAGTTTTCGTTACACCATACAGCAATCTTTTCTAAATCGCTTTGCAACTGATACTGGTCTTCGGATGACCTGACTAGACAGTAAATTACAGCATCATCTGCGAACAAGCTAAGCGAACTGCTCAGGTTATCACCCAGGTCATTTATATAGATGAGGAACAGCAGAGGTCCCAGGACGCTTCCCTGGGGAACACCTGATATCACTTCAGTTTTACTCGATGATTTGCCGTCTGTTACTACGAACTGCGACCTTCCTGACAGGAAATCACGAATCCAGTCGCACAACTGAGACGATACCCCATAGGCCCGCAGCTTGATTAGAAGTCGCTTGTGAGGAACGGTGTCAAAAGCTTTCCGGAAATCTAGAAATACGGAATCAACTTGAGATCCCCTGTCGATAGCGGCCATTACTTCGCGCGAATAAAGAGCTAGCTGCGTTGCACAAGAACAATGTTTTCTGAAACCATGCTGATTACGTATCAATAGATCGTTCCCTTCGAGGTGATTCATAATGTTTGAATATAGTATATGCTCCAAAACCCTACTGCAAACCGACGTCAATGATATAGGTCTGTAGTTCGATGGATTACTCCTACTACCCTTCTTAAACACTGGTGCGACCTGCGCAATTTTCCAGTCTGTAGGTACAGATCTACTGGTGAGCGAGCGGTTGTATATGATTGCTAAGTAGGGAGCTATTGTATCAGCGTAATCTGAAAGGAACCTAATCGGTATACAATCTGGACCTGAAGACTTGCCCGTATCAAGCGATTTGAGTTGCTTCGCAACCCCGGTTGCTTACTCCGCTGTGTCAGAAGAATATGCGGCGTCTCCGCATCCTTCACAGTGACCAGTCAACATCTGACGCTGTTCATCCCCTTTATACATCCTACCAGGCCTGTATTTGTTGTAGAGTCATGGAACACATTTTGTGTTAAAACATAATGAATGACCTTTCTAGACTCTGAGAAGCTCATCTGCAGAAACCAGCAAGATTTTAGGAAACAGCGGTAATGCGAGACACAGCTGGCCCTCTTTGTGCATGATACACAACGGGCTCTAGATACCGGCTCTCAGGTTGATGTCATATTTCTCGACTTTCGAAAGGCGTTCGACTCGGTTCTGCACTGTCGCTTGCTCCAAAAGTGCGCGCTTACGGCCTATCCGATGACATGCAGTTGGATAGAGTTTTCTAACAGGCAGAGCGCAGAATGTCGTCCTGAATGGGGTGACTTCAACAGAAACAAGCGTAACTTCAGGTGTGCCCCAGGGCAGCGTAATAGGTCAGCTGCTTTTTACGATTTACATAAACGATCTGGTTGATGGTATTGACAGCGGTATTAGATCGTTTGCCGATGATGCTGTAGTCTACGGGAAAGTAGTATCGCACGAAAGTTGTGAACAAATCAATGAGGATTTGCAGAAAATAAATGCTTGGTGTAATGACTGGCAGTTATCTCTCAATATTAGTAAGTGTAACCTACTGCGTATAACAAGGCGCAAATCCCCATAAATGTACGAGTACAATATCAATGCCCAGTCTTTGGAAGCGGCAACATCTCTCAAGTATCTGGGTGTGACTATTCGAAATGATCTCAAATGGAATGATCAGATTACACAATTAACGGGCAAAGTGAACTCTAGATGGCGGTTTACTGGTAGAATCCTGAAGCGATGCAGTCCTTCAACAAAGGAAATTGCTTACAATACGTTAGTTCGTCCAGTCTTAGAGTATTGTTCGTACGTATGGGACCCTTACCAGTTGGGTCTGATTCAACAGATTGAGAAGGTCCAAAGAAGAGCATCAAGCTTCGTGACTGGTACATTTTGAAATCGCGAGAGCGTTACAAATCTCATAGAAAGTTTAAAGTGGGACACACTTGCAGATAGACGACGCGCTAAACAGAAGGTGTTGCTGATCATTCAAAGATAAGGAAAATTAGAGCTCGTACTGAGGTGTTCAGAAAGTCGTGTTTCCCTCGCGCGATCCGCGAGTGGAACAAAGGGGGAGAAATATGACTTTGGCCCGAATTGTGTCCTCCGCCACACACCGCTTGGTGGCTAGCGGAGTATATATGTAGATGTAGATGCAGATGTGGATGTTACAAAATTAAACATTAGCAATACTAACGCACTGTGATAGCTGTTCTTCCCGTCACAGAGAATTGCAACTCTAATCATTTACGTACATAGCGGTGGTATGTGTGGGTACAAAGTTACATTGACATCCGCCCATATCTTTTGTGTGCCTTACTTGTTTTATCAGGCAGTGTGCCATGTGAAAAATATTCTGCAAAATTTTACAATACTGGCCATTACAATTGCTTCACCACGAAGATGACGTGCTACAGACGAGAAATTTAACCTACAGGAAGAAGATTCTGTGATATGCAAATGATTAGCTTTTCAGAGCATTCACACACGGTTGGCGCCGGTGGCGACACCTACAACGTGCTGACATGAGGAAAGTTTCCAACCGATTTCTCATCGAGATCCAATGTCTGTTAGCAGAATATGGAATCGGTGGGTTCAGGAGGGTAATATGGAACGCCGTGCTGGATCCCAACGGCCCCGTATCACTAGCAGTCGAGAAGACAGGCATCTTATCCGCATGGCTGTAACGTATCGTGCAGCCACGTCTCGATCGCTGAGTCAACAGATAGGGACTTTTGCAAGACGACAACCATCTGCACGAACAATTCGACGACGTTTGCAGCAGCATGGACTATCAGCTCGGAGACAATGGCTGCGGTTACCCTTGACGCTGCATCACAGACAGAAGGGCCTGCGATGGTGTACTCAACGACGAACCTGGGTGCACGAATGGCAAAAAGTCATTTTTTCGGATGAATCCACGTTCTGTTTACAGCATCATGATGGTCGCATCCGTGTTTGGCGGCATCGCGGTGAACGCACATTGGAAGAGTGTATTCGCCATCGCCATACTGGCGTATCACCCGGCGTGGTGGTATGGGTTGCCATTGGTTACACGTCCTGGTCACCTCTTGTTCGCATTGACGGCACTTTGAACAGTGGGCGTTACATTTCAGATGTGTTACGACCTGTGGCTCTACCCTTCATTCGACCCCTGCGAAATCCTACATTTCAGCAGGATAATGCACGGCCGCATGTTTCAGGTCCTGTACGGGCCTTTCTGGATACAGAAAATGTTCGACTGCTGCCCTTGCCAGCAGATTCTCCAAATCTCTCACCAATTGAAAACGTCTGGTCAATGGTGGTCGAGCAACTGCCTCGTCACAATACGCCAGTCACTACGCTTGATGAACTGTGGTATCGTGTTGAAGGTGCATGTGCATCTGTACCTGTACACACCATCCAAGCTCTGTTTGACTCACTTCCCAGGCGTATCAAGACCGTCATTATGGCCAGAGGTGGTTGTTCTGGGTACTGATTTCTCTGGATCTATGCACCCAAATCGTGTGAAAATGTAATCACATGTCAGTTCTAGTATAATATATATGTCCAATGAATACCCGTTTATCACCTGCATTTCTTCTTGGCGTAGCAATTTTAATGGCCAGTAGTGTAAAAACGTTCGTTGATTTCGGCGTAATTATACGTAAGTTTCGAAAGTGAATCTTCCTCTCTGCAGCGAAGTCGTTTGCTGATTTGAAATTTTCCAACAGATAAAAATTGTGTGCCAGATTTTTTTTTTTTGCAAAGTAATTGCAGCCGTTTTATTCGCGCTAACTTCTCGGTGGAATCAGAATGACTGTTATAGGGCCATTATTGACGTGATTCATCGCTATTAAAAAGAAAAATTCCTGACTAGATTAACACAGAGCATAAATACAGAGACCCCTTTCACGTTTAAATTCTTTGCATTTACCTTCACAGAACCCCTATAAGTGCGTTTTTGTACAAACATTTTAAAATGCAGGGAGGTGTGTTACCTGCAGTGATCGTTAAAACGACGAGACTCTTTCTCGGAGTTCACTGTCCCGGTTGCTACAGATGCTGCGGCCAACGCGGCGCCTCACTTCTCTGTCAGCGCATTAGAACAAAAACTTCCGCTCCCAAAATAGTAACGCATACCTTGGCACAAGCAGCAGTACGGCTGATGGTAGTTTCGCGGCTGCGTATTTAGTAAACGTGAACCAAAGTGTCGTGCATGTGTTTACTTTAATAATATCCGTAGCGGCGAATGAAACTGGCTGACGTAGCCGCGTTTAATGTAAGTTAATGGTCAGGACTCTAGACATTACAGGGCTGAACGCTGCTTCACAGGAGATACAGCGCTTACTTGCAACTCATCTACACTTACTTCTACGACTATACTTCGCAAGTCACCTTGCGGTGTGTGGCGAAGGGTGCTTCGTATAGCACTGCCACTTCCTCATTTTCCTGTTCCAGTAGCGAATAGTTCGCGGGAAGAACGATTGCCGTTAAGCCTCCGTGTGGGCTCGAATCTCTCTAATTTTATCTTCGTGGTTTCTTCGCGAGATTTAAGGAGGTGAAAGCAATATATTTATTGACTCATCAAGAAACTTGCGCTCTCGGAACGAACTGTAATAATAATTCACACTGGGATACAGAACGCCTATCTCGCAGCGTCTGCCACTGCAATTGGTTGATCATTCCTGTGACGCTTTCGTGCTTACTAAACGAACATGTAGCGAAACGTGCTTCTCTTCTTTGGATCTTCTCTGTTTCCTCTATCAGTCACGGAAATTCCGATGTTATCTACGAGGTCATTTATATCTATTGTGAAAATTAATGGTCGTATAACACTCCCCTGCAGCATACCCTAAGTTTATTTTTCGTCTGAAGACCTCTCCGTTCGAAATGGCACGCCGTGTTCCGTTTGCCACAAACTTTTCAATCTAATCATACAGTTTGATATTTCATACGCTCGTATGTTGTTCATTTGGCGGTAGCGCGGATCTGTATCGAATGTCTTCCGGAAGTCAAGGAACGCGGCATCTACTTGAACGCCTGTATCTACTGATTTCTGGGTCTCGCGGACGCACGGAGCGAACTGTTTCACTCAATCGCTGTTCTCGGAACTCATGTTGGTTCCTACGGAGGAGATTTTCGGCCTCCAGGTATCGCATAATACGCGTAGCATAAAACATGTTCCAAAACTCTACAACTGGCCAACGTAAGATATACAGGCGTACAGTTTTGGGCGTCTGTTCGACGACCCTTCTTGAAAACAGGAATGACCTGTGCTTTTTTCCAATCATCAGGAACACTTCGCTCCTCGAAAGATCTACGGCGCCCTGCTGTTAGAAGAGGGGCAAGTTCTTGCGCATACTCTATGTTGAATCTTATCGGCATTCCGTCAGATCCAGTGGCGTTCCGTCTCTTGGGCGATTTAAAGAAAACACTGCAACAAGATCTTCCTCTGTGAAATAGTAAGAATTCATGACGCCCCTCCTCTTCATACATAAAAATAACGTCCAAATTTACGAGTGGGTAATCAGCACAGGATCGTCGTCATTGTATAATTTAATTCCTTAATGTTGTTTTGCGTATGAGACGTGGCAACTCCATTTAAATACAAAGAATATTTTAGACCACAAACGACACATCAGGGGAACTCGCGGCGTTTGTGTTTTATAGATGGCAATATAAATGTGTCTTAAAGAAACAGCGTAAACCATTTAATGAACACAAGGAAGTGGAACAATATTTATCATAAGCCATGTCTCCGCAGTATCCTTTCTTTCAGGAGTGCTAGTTCTGCAAGGTTCGCAGGAGAGCTTCTGTAAAGTTTGGAAGGTAGGAGACGAGATACTGGCAGAAGTAAAGCTGTGAGGACCGGGCGTGAGTCGTGCTTCGGTAGCTCAGATGGTAGAGCACTCGCCCGCAAAAGGCAAAGGTCCCGAATTCGAGTCTCGGTCGGGCACACAGTTTTAATCTGCCAGGAAGTTTCATATCAGTGCACACTCCGCTGCAGAGTGAAAATCTCATTCTGGAAACATCCCCCAGGCTGTGGCTAAGGCATGTCTCCGCAGTATCCTTTCTTTCAGGAGTGCTAGTTCTGCAAGGTTCGCAGGAGAGCTTCTGTAAAGTTTGGAAGGTAGGAGACGAGATACTGGCAGAAGTAAAGCTGTGAGGACCGGGCGTGAGTCGTGCTTCGGTAGCTCAGATGGTAGAGCACTCGCCCGCGAAAGGCAAAGGTCCCGAATTCGAGTCTCGGTCGGGCACACAGTTTTAATCTGCCAGGAAGTTTCATATCAGTGCACACTCCGCTGCAGAGTGAAAATCTCATTCTGGAAACATCCCCCAGGCTGTGGCTAAGGCATGTCTCCGCAGTATCCTTTCTTTCAGGAGTGCTAGTTCTGCAAGGTTCGCAGGAGAGCTTCTGTAAAGTTTGGAAGGTAGGAGACGAGATACTGGCAGAAGTAAAGCTGTGAGGACCGGGCGTGAGTCGTGCTTCGGTAGCTCAGATGGTAGAGCACTCGCCCGCGAAAGGCAAAGGTCCCGAATTCGAGTCTCGGTCGGGCACACAGTTTTAATCTGCCAGGAAGTTTCAATATTTATCATCCTAGCACACTCTTAATTATGTTCAAATAGTGTGCAGAACTTTTTATCATACATTTACAAGAGGATTCTACAAAATATGAAGGCTATCGTTGACAAACTTGAAGTATTAGACCCTAATTAGAAGGCTTCCCAGCTAGAAAGCCCATTCTGTGGCTTGCAGGAGTACTTTAGATCAATTTACTTGTGTTACGATGATTGTAGTTCACAGAAATAAGTTACAGAGTAGGGGAATAACTGTTCATGTAAGGCAGATTTAGGCTTGTTTACCAGATACAGCTATTTATCACGGCGTGTTCAAAAGTAACGCCTCCTAATTTTTTATTCTGCACTCAGTATCGGTTGGCGTATTAGTATTGCATTTCATGCATATTACTCGGTCGACTTTCCCACGTCGCTGGCGCAAGTTACAATCCTCTGCCACTAGTTTCTGCATGTGGCTTACAGAGCGGTTCCACGCGAATAACGGCAGTTCATGTTTAGAATATTAGAAGCTTCAGATACGTGAGAACTGCGAAGAAGCTTGAAGATGGAGCTTTCGCTTGTACATGTATATTCTAACATAGCGATTTTGTAGCAGTTGGCTTACCTGGTTAGCAAACGAAACTGATAAAGATTATTTGAAGTCATCTCCTAATTAGGTTCTTTGCAGTACATGCTGAAAGGAATGTGCTAAGGTCTGATCAGGGTAGCTGCAGAAAATAGTCGGTAGTTGCCAACGGCAAGGTTGAACGAGTATAATATCTTCGAGTAGGAGGTTCTTTGATGGTTAAGAGAGCCGGGCACAGCAGTAAAAAACCGGGAAGTCGCAGCTAGGTGCCCGGAGGAAGCAGACGTGTGGTGACAGCTGTAAGGTAGTTCGCGCTCGCTGCCCCAGACTAAACCTTAGCACGTAAATGAGAGAAGATATATGATGATTTCAAATTGGTTTTGTATGTCCAAGGTTTGACACAGTAAGCGTTTAGTAAAATTTTTTGTAAGATTGTTTCGTGCTACAAAAATGTTGGAAATGTAGGTTTTGTGAATGACTTAAAATTTTAACAATATATATATTGAGATCAACAATGTGTTTCAATGTAAGAGCCTGAATCATAATCCAAATCCTTTGCTTAAATTGAATATGAAAATGAGTAGTAGAGTACAGTTACCCACCAATGAAAGAACCAAGTAAACATCAGGGCCAAAAGTTAATTTTCCAGTACCATCTTAATGCCATTGCACAAACGGCATTATTCTCTTAAATTTTATTGCTGAGTCAAAAACATGTTGCATTTCTGACAAAATGGAGGAGTGCAAGAAACACGTTCACAGACGCAGTCAGATGCAGGTTTGCTGAATAATTAATTTAGAACAATCTTATCACTGATACTTTCACAGAATAAAAGGATACAATTTTGGTTAGATACTTTCAATGCCATTACATTTTTGTTATGTTGACCTGGTAGGTTGGCTGAGTTGAGAGTATTCGGATCCGGCGTGATTTCGAACTAATCCACATTTGCTGCTACCTGGTTGACATCAATAACTTTTTCATATATTCTCATGAAGCATACTTTTTTTTAATGCTGGCAGTACAGAGCTAACAGCTACCTAGAAATCAACTCCTCGTTATCGCATTTTACCTGGGGAAGATTTCAGTTTTTGAAATGGTGAGAATGTCTCTTTCCCGATAGTTCTGATTCTGACATAACTGTGATAACGAAGTCAGCAACATGGTGATGACCGCATGGAGGTCGGTCAGCAACCGGCTGTGTTATCTGAGCTCGCCGGGCCACGCCGCCTGCGAATGCCCGCCCAAAGCGACAGCTTGTCGTGACACACACACATTTCCTACTCACGCATTTACGAGTCAATTAGCCATTCTTTCTTCCAACGATCATTTCCCCACATTCCTCACATTCTCCTGAATATAACAAGGATTAAGTGCAGAAATATGGAAAGAAGAACTGCGAAATTACTTTATTGTATTGCTTTAGTCAAACTGACAGTATCAGAGACATGCTCAACATACTCCAGAGGAAGCCACCAAAATAAATCATGTGCGCATCATTGGTTGGATTCATCTTATAATTCGGGAAACGTACGTTTCGGTAGCTGCCTTAGGAAAGTACCGTTTCAGCCCATACATATATCGTGTAAAATTTGAGATTTCGGACCGATACAGAGGTGTAACTTCTGCGTTCTTCTTGTTTATCATCCTACCGATCCTGCTGTACCATGCGTACTCCTCTCTTCATGTCCTCGAACGCTACGCATTACGCCCCTCTTTTAGTATCCGTTTCTTGTTCTCAAAACGACTCTCTCTGCAAGTCGTCAATTTCCGCTCTTTGCTATTCTACATTAAACATCGATTTATATCCTGTGTTTCCCGAAAACTATACTCCAGCAAACCTGTAATCCGCCCCCCCCCCTCCCCCATAATCTACAATCCTGGTACTCGGCCATGCCTTACTACATATCTCGCCGACCTGACATCTACACATGCACTATATCCTCCCCAACGAATTTTCGACCGACCTCCAGTCACTGGATCTTGAAACTTTGTAAGTAGGTTTTCGCGGGATAGTGTCATCTATCTTCAAGCATTTGAAAGCTCAGGTTTTTCAGTATTTCCGTGGCACTCTGCTGTGACGAAAACAAACATGCAACCATTTGTGCTATCCTTCTTTCTGTACTTTCAATGTACCCTGTGAATATGGTAAAGGCCACACACACTAGGGTCATACTGTATGATGCGTTTCACAAGTATTTTGTTAAAAGACTCCTTTGCAGACTAATTGCATCTTTCCTGTATCCTATCCATGAAAGAAAATCTCTCTCCTGCTTTACCTACGACTGAGCCTATATGATCATTCCGTTTCATATTCCCACAAGCTATTACTCTCAGCTATTTGTATGCACTGACTGATTCCAACTGCGATTCATTTCCACGACCGTACATCATTGCTCCGTATTCATACCCAACAGTCAGGCACCACAAATCCTACTCATACATCCAAACTCTCCTGATCCTGCCGTAGCACACAACTAAAGCCCCATAGTCCAGTCAACCATCCCTCTTCTTATTTATCCTTACCCAATGCATGTCCTTCCCGAACAGATACTTGCAGTACTTCTTTTAAACCTTTTCGGCGAGTCGTTTGAAACAAAATAATTATGACTGTGTGAACTTGTAAAAGTGTCAGAGGAAATAATTTTTTAAATAATAATAAAGCTATTGCATGCGTTCGTACCTGAAAAAAATCATCAGACTTTCACTTTTAGTATTGTGTGGTTGTGGAGTGGATTCTTGTAGTGTTACCAGTCCGCTCTCGTCAGCTGGGGCAGGTAGTCTGAAGTAGCAATAAAGAAAAAAAGTAACCTCATCCATGTGGTGTACAGTGACTCGCAGCATTCAAATGTGGAACACATGGTTTAGCTGAGAAAAGTCAATGAATATTGAAGTTATTTTAAGGGGAGGTTTACTATCTTTTGGTTCAAAAAATCTATTTTTTTAATTGCATTTTTGGATCCATAAAAGTGTTTAGAATCCACCTCTGAAACGGTTTTTCCGAATACGGAACGGAAATGTTTGTTATTCGCGGTTGAACAAAAAATGCACGTGGCTGAAATCGGCCTTTTTCACGCACCAGTTTTTTTCTTTCTCAGGATTAGTTATTGTACCGGTGCTTGGGAGGAAACACACAAAATTCTAATGAAAGTTTGAACGCGTGTATTTGGAAGTTAGCCCGCAGGCATTTGCATTCTGGTGCGAAGACTGTAGAGATTGCGACTTTCCTGGCAGTGAGCAGCTTCAACGAAGGGTATTCAGAAATTCTGTAGACCATGACAACGATGGACGTCACCCTGGGACTCTATTCGACGCAGTTCGCCAAGCATTCGGACGACCACCGGATTCAAGCTGCCGAAAACCGCTTGTCACCGGCCGTACGCGCGGCTCTGGAGCAGCGTTGGATGGCCCAGGGCGAGTAGAACGCCCTCTATGGGGAAGAGGAGTGACTAGTTTATGGACTCGGAATAGCAGATTGAACGTAAGTTGCATAGTATTGCATTTATGTGTAGTCAAAACTTCAAACGTGTTTTTCTCGAAATGACTTTTCTTTTATCGCGCGGTATGGTAATTTCAAATCTACTGAAGCGATTGGCATGATTCTTTGTTTCCGACGAAGCTAACTAAATTGTGTGGGAGTCGTACCTCTTTTATTCCGATCCATCAAATATAAATATTTTACTTGGCCGACGAAGTAGAAAAATCGATGAAAAAAATCCCCTATTTTTTCAAATGGCCGCCATTTTGTTCCCTGTGGTCCAAATAAGTTAAGCGAGGTACAACTCCTAAAGAATCTTGTATACTTCACTAACGTCATCTCAATTTTGATTTCAGACGAGCCGGCTGACCTGTGACATACCGCGCGTGGAGGTCTACATCGAAATTTTGTTTCGTTCTGACGGCACTTCCACCTTTGCTCTTCGACATTTCCGGTCGAAAAATTCCAGTTTGTAGAGCAAATATCAATAAATATTTTGACAAAATTTGGCATTGGTATCTATAGCACATCCTGAGGAAAAATTCTCAAAGAACATGCTTTTTTGGGGCCAAAGATAGTAAACCTCCCCTTAAATTCGTCTGCGCAACTAAAAGAAGTGCGTATTTTTGTCGTCACACGCGTCTCATTACATTGATACAAAACGTCATCAGTAGTTAATTTATGTCCGATTTTCGCTTTGCAAGCAAACAGTAGTGGTGCCACATTGTGTCCTGTTCCACATCAAGAAATATGTGGTGCTGCAAAGCTATGGGGGATCTGGGAAAGAACAGCAGTGCCAAACGAGAGAATACCTCAGAAATGTGCAAGAAGACGACACTTCTTGCTGTGAGAGAAAAGAGGCGGAGGACGAGGAGGAGATTAGTGTTTAACGTTCCGTTGCAATGAGGTAATTAAAGACGGAGCACAAGCTCGGAGTGGGGAAATCGGCCGTGCCTTTTCAAAGGAACCGTCAGGGCATTTGCCTTAAGCGATTTAGGGAAATCACGAAAACCTAAATCTGAATGGCCGGACGTGGGTTTGAACCGTCGTCCCCCCGAATGCGAGTCTTGTGTGCTAACGGTTCCGCTACCTCGTTCGATGTGGGCCAGCATCAGACATAAAACAACTCCGCTGATGATGTTTTACATCAATAAAACGTGTATGGCGACAAAATCACGCATTTTCTTGTAGTTGCTTGGATGGATTTAAAACATCTTCGACAATTATAAAGCAGCTAAGGACACTATGGCTACACAAACGAAGAATTTTCAGTACATACTAAAGAAGCGCCGCTGTTTACAGGAAGACCAACGAGCATTTTGGAATATTTGCCATATAGTAATCCAGGGACCAGAGGAAAAAAATAATACCGAGCCAAGAACAGATCATCCGAAAGATGGCAAACTGTGAATGGATACAACACGCTTACTATTGACATCTTTAAGATGAATTGCGTCCGCAGCTACATTTTCACCCAGCTTGAGTGGAAGAACGATCCAATATAAGCAATAGCAGAAGAGTATCGAGAATGCAAGAGTATGAGTGTAATCCTTCTAAAATGTGGGCTTAAAAGCTAGAATGTAGCTTACTTCGATTATAATAGCTCATAAAAGTTATCTGTCGTTTCATTCGTTGAAGCTAAAAAAAAAAAAAATGGTTCAAATGGCTCTGAGCACTATGGGACTCAACTGCTGTGGTCATAAGTCCCCTAGAACTTAGAACTACTTAAACCTAACTAACCTAAGGACATCACACACATCAATGCCCGAGGCAGGATTCGAACCTGCGACCGTAGCGGTCGTACGGTTCCAGACTGTAGCGCCTTTAACCGCTGGGCCACTCCGGCCGGCCTGAAGCTAAAAACCTGCAATGTTTTAGCAGTCACTCAGGGGCAGGGCACAACACTTCACGAGTCTCCATGCGATTTTTTTTCGTGCGTTTTGGTGTGATTTAAACCACCATAAAAACCAAGATCCTCAGTGACGGAACAGGAGTTTAATTCTGACAAAGATAAGGGCGGGAATTAGCTGTGACATATTCCAAAGAAACACTACGGTATTATTTTGATTAATGGTATTATTTCGATTAATTTCGGGAACCATACGAGACATAAATCAGATTTTGCAACCGGCTGCCTGAGCACAGTGCTTCTTGACTGTGAGTCTAGTGTTGTACTACTGAGCTGTTTCTCTCGGTAAAGATCCTTCGCAACCAGCTACCGTGTCTTGAAACGCGTTAGCTGGAGAAAATAAACCAAAATTGATGACATACACTGTATTGCTAATACCTCTCCGTAAATTCAAAACTTTACCTTCATTATTGCCCTAAAGCAAAACTGTTTCATGATCATTATCCTCTAAAATGGAGGATATGTTTCCATATCGTTCATTTCTCACCCTTCTCACCTCATATATTGCATCAAAAGCTTAAATGTTGTATATCTATAGTTGCGAAGAGCACTCCCTCCTTTTCCTCATTAACTGATTCAAAGCACGAACTGCTGCGCTGAATAGTTAACAAGTGGAATCTTCTCCGTGAGATTCGTTTTACAACTCCTCGTTAATGCGGTTCGATGTGTAATTGATGGAACGGTTTAATATATAAGGGGCCATCAATAAGCTTCTGTCTGACCGCTGTACAGTTCGGAATCGGTATGCCATTCAGGCAAAATTGCATTGAGTCAACCGTCCTACCGACGCACCAAGTTGAAGATACCAGATTAGTAAATCACCATGTGCTACTGCGTGATAAATTCCGTTATTGCCTGCTGCAAATTCTCATCCGAAAGGAATCGTCGACCCTTGAAGGCCTTTTTTAACGGATCGAAGGCATGATAATCGTATGGGGAGAGATCAGGACTATGGGCGGATGCTCGAGTCTCTCCCACTTCAGTTGGCGTAACTTCAGCTTTACGACGTTAGGTATGCGGCGACATGTGTTATCACGAAGCAGAAGCACTCCTTGGCGGTCCAATCCACAACGGTCGTTTTCGACAGATATGCTACTCCATACCCATTCTTCATTCTCCGATGGATGTCTACTGCTGTTTGTCCTTCAGCACCCAAGGAAAGAATTACTGAACATTGTTCCCGTCTGGACGCATTTGGTAACAACGTCGCCATAGTTCACGTTTCCGCATTTACCACACGCACGTCGGAAAGACAGATCCATTCTTTTAGTAAACTTGGGCCGTAAATTTCTTTCCTCCCGGATTCTACTCAATTCATCAGTTATCCGATCTACCTATCTGATCTTCAGTTATATTTTGTAGCACTAGATTTCAGAAGTTTATATTATCATCTTGCCAGTACAATTTGTCGTCCATGTTTGGTCTAGCGTTCCGCAAGGTAGTGTCATAGGCCCTCTGCTGTTCCTCATTTACATAAATGATGTAGGTGATAATCAGAGCAGCCCCCTTGGATTGTTTGCAGATGATGCTGTAATTTACCGTCTAGTAAAATCATCAGACGATCAATTCCACTTAGAAAATGATCTAGAGAGAATTTCTGTATGGTGCGAAAAGTGGCAATTGGCACTAAACAAAGAAAATTGCGAGGTCTTCCACACGGGAACTAAAAAAAATCCGATAAATTTTGGATACACGATAAATCGCACAAATCTAAGGGCTGTCAATTCGACTAAATACCTAGGAATTACAATTACGAGCAACTTAAATTGGAAAGACCACATAGATAATATTGTGGGGAAGGCGAAACAAAGACTGTTGGCAGAACACTTAGAAGATGCGACAAACCCACTAAAGAGACAGCCTACATTACACTTGTCCGTCCTCTGCTGGAATATTGCTGCGCGGTGTGGGACCCTTACCAGATAGGAATGACGGAGGACATAGAAAAAGTGCAAAGAAGGGCAGCCCGTTTCATGTTATCGTGCAATAGGGGTGAGAGTGTCACTGATATGATGCGCGAGTTGGGGTGGCAGTCACTGAAACTAAGGCGGTTTTCTTTGCGGCAAGATCTATTTACGAAATTTCAATCACCAACTTTCTCTTCCGAATGCGAAAACATTTTGTTGACACCCACCTACGTAGGGAGAAATGATCATCATAATAAAATAAGAGAAATCAGAGCTCGAACGGAAAGATTTAGGTGTTCCTTTTTCCGACGCGCCATTCGAGAGTGGAATGGTAGAGAAGTAGTATGAAAATGTTTCGATGAACCCTCTGCCAGGCACTTAAGTGTGAATCGCAGAGTAACCATGTAGATGGAGAAGTAGATGTAGACGTTTCACTTCCGCAAAAGGCTACACTTAAGAAAAATATCATCAAAAAGGCTTTGTAACAGTATTCGACTTTAACAAATTTCTCGTTTTCATGAATGCTTTACTAGCTATTGCAGTATGCAGTTTATAATCTCTCTACCTCGGCAATCGTCAACTATTTTTCAGTCTAAATAGCAAAACTCATAGTATCTCACATTTTAATGCAATCCATTCAGTACCGCCTGATTTAACTCGACCACACCGCATTCTGTTCAAATGATCTTCCAGACATTTTGCCGTCTCTGGGAGAATTACCTTGCAATAGGAAAAATTCAGTGTTTCTGTTTCTTCTCCATGAATTTTAAACCCCTTTCCAAATTTCTCTTTGGTCTCGTTTACGGGTTGTTTAACTTATAGACTGAATAAAGTATGGGACAGGCTACAATTCCTTCTCCTTTGCTGCCTCAAAGACTGTTATGTACTCCATCACAGCTGGATCAGGTATTTTAACCACGTGGCATCTACTCAAAGCAAGAAGGCACGCGTGATCTAGCGCATAGGTAAAATGAACCGTTTTTCGTCGTCCATCGAAGTGAGTGGATATAGGGAAGGTGCTGGCGCCAGATGATTCTTTCAGTGAAACATAACCCAAAATGTTCTCCTCATAAACTGGCAAGGGAACCGCGGCTACTAGTAAACACCGATCGTCCAAATTTATTGTATATTCAGCGCTTGGCTGGAAATAAAAGCGAGGGAAGTGAGAGCTCCAGATGACCAAGCGTTTAGAAAAAATAGCTTTTTTGGAGCGGGTCGGGCCAGCATGAGCCATTTATGTATCCAAACAGCGGTTGCCGTAACGGAAAGAGCACTGAACGGCAATATGAGGGTAATGGGGTCGAGTCCCTATGTAGAAATTTTTTATTTTCAATTGTTACGTTACTTACACTGCAAATAAACCGAGCTAATGCTCAATAGATTGTATTTATTAATATTTTCATAAAAGACATGAAAAGGAAAGGCAAAGGAAAATTTGGGAATGCCATCGTGCAATTATAAAGCGATACCCCACAAATACACTAGGCTAGTGCAACCCTTCGACGTGTTTGTATCCTCAAGTAAAGAATCTGACCAAAAAGCTTCAAATCTGCTCTTATCTCTTCGAGAGAGAATAAGAAATCACATCCCGAGAAAACTGCATCAAAATACATTCCGTTGGACATCGCAAGCTACGCTCACCGTTACAAGCGAAATGATGCGTTAAGCGTGGTTCACTGCCAAACTGTGCAATGAAAGAGAACTTTTTATGAATGTAAACCAGGGTTGCTTAAAACAACAATGTGATCGTAAAAATGCAACGTTTATAACGTGTGAAGATGCCGAGAAAATTACAACCTGCCCTGTTTCTACGGTGGATATTACACCAGGACATGTAAATGAGCAACCGTAAAACAAGAAATGTATCAAATTTTCTATAGGAAGTTCTCGTATACCCCTCATAATCTCTTCCTCGAATTTAATTCGCAATCCCAAATTTTTCTTTGGCTTTTCTTTTCATACGTTTTAATAAAATGTTAATAAATACTATGTATTGAGCATTACTTCAGTTTATTTGAATTATAAGTGAAGTAAAAAAATAAATTTTATATACGGACTCGAGCCCACGACCCTTGGAGCACAGTTCTGCACTCTTTCCACTGCGGCAGCCGCTGTCTCGAAGCGTTGCTAACATAAACAGCTCATGCGTCACCCAACTCGCGTCAAAACCCGCCATTTTTTTTTCTGAGTGGTTGTCCATCTTGAGCTCACTCTTCCGTCACTTTCATTTCTGGCCAAGCCCTGCATATACCATTAATCTGGACGAAATCGGCATTGACGATTAGATCGGTCCCTTTTGTGAATAGCCAAAAGTCGCGGGAAGCGTTGTTCCATTTGAAGTGTGCCGTGTATGACGCCCAATGTTGCGTCTAAATGCTAGGTGTGGCGGTAGTGTGGACATGGTATCTGAGCAGTCCGTTGCAGAACGGTGTGTGGTGAACATGGCAGCTCGTCGCCTGTAAACCGACTTCAGTTATGGGAATTACACGAGAATTTTGGTGTCCAAGGTGGATCTTAAATTTCGTAGAGATAATGTTTCCATGCGCGAAATAAGAGGACCACAAAAATTTGACGAACGGAAGTCACGTCGTCTCCTCAGGCTTATACAAGTCGACCAGCGGTCAGCTGATAGTCAGATAGCGGCCGATTTGAACGTGGAAAATCAGGAATTCATTTCTACTAGCACTGTAAGAAGAGAGATGAAACGCATAGGTGTCAATAGCCGCCATACAGTAAATATGTTACGTCTGTTCTGTTGCTTCCCTCGTAAGTTATGTGCTTAACCAAAATCTTTCCTTTATTCTATTTTATTGGTTTTGGGCGTAGAGTAGCCAAAGTCGTGGCCCATACCTCTTCGCCCTTATGAAAAACGTAGTCATGCAACCAACCATAATCTAACAATAGACCAGGGCGTTCTGAAAATTAGTACCTCCGATTTTTTATATGAAATTTCTTAAGGCTTTTTAAATAAAAGAAACTTTCTTAACATTCTATGTCCTTATTATTCATGTCTACATATTTTTTTCTCAACATAATCACCCTGGTGACGAACATATTCCTCTCAACGAGATACCAGTTTGTTGATACTGTCGCTATAGAATGACCGACTTTAGTTGGCGGAGCCACAAGCTTACCTCTGCTTGCACGGCCTCATCATTATCAAAGTGAAGTCCAAGAACGCGTCCTTTAAGTTTGTGGCCAAGTCAGGACCGGATCAAGGATGATCAGTAACAGCGAACCCAAATCGTCGGGAATTTAGCACATGTCACAAAGCTTGTGTGTGGTCTGACATTGTCATGCTGAACAATAGTGTGTGTCATGTGCGGACGAACTCTTAGAGTTCGAAACTCGATTATAGCACTCTGTTTCTCTCGCACCGAAATAGTTAACAATACTCACCACCATGTTACACGCTACAAATCTGAACCCTTTAACGGCAGAGGGTTGCAAATATGTAGACATGAAGAATAAATATCGAGAATGTTAACAGCGGTTGTTTCATTTAAAAAGCCTTAAGAGTTTTCATATAAAATATTCGGAGGCACGCCCTGTACTCCTGGTCTTCCATGAGTCTGGAACCGAACTAATTAGTGTAGCGGTAAGACACTGGACCTGTTCTCAGGAGTACAGCGGTTCAGATACAGAAACGGGCGTATAGGTTTAAGTTTCCCGAGATTTCTCTACATCACTCTGGGCAAATGCCGGGACGGTTCTTTCAGAGGAATATGGCCGCGTTCCTTTCCCACCGATCCCCAATCCGAGCTTGTGCATAGCCAATAACGACCTCATGGTGGTGGAACGTTCTTGCTTCTTTGTGGCTGACGCCTGATAGACTAGTAATGGCGACGATACCTGCCATCGCCGAGGACGTTTCAAATGGTTCATATGGCTCTGAGCACTATGGGACTTAACTTCTGAGGTCATCAGTCCCCTAGAACTTAGAACTACTTAAACCTAACTAACCTAAGGACAGCACACACATCCATGCCAGAGGCAGGATTCGAACCTGCGACCGTAGCGATCCCGCGGCTCCAGACTGTAGTGCCTAGAACCGCTCGGCCACTTCGGCCGGCTGCAGAGGACGGCTCAGAGGCGTTCGCGAGAGAGTAGCAGAGAGATTAGTTCACGGTCAAGGCGATTTTCTTATCGCAGCTGTGTCGCCCCGTTTGTCCTTTCTCTGCAACGCGCACTCAGTTATGACTCATACACAGATTGACTGTTATCGTTACTACGCAATGAGAAACTCGTTATCTTCACTCATTGATTGTCCCGGAATTCTCACCATCCTTCCGGCAATCTCTACGTAGGCTCCTGCACTTTCCGTAAACTACTTTCAATGAATAACGGAACGGTTCCTGTATTCCTGCCATCTTCCTCGTCCAGCTCCGTCTCTCAAGACCTTCTCTCTGTCAAGAGGACGATTAATCATTCGAAATAAAGAAAATGAAAACCATTACTCACATTCTCACACATCCATAAATTTGCCACAGTTCGCCAAGAGAGCTCCAAGAAACAAAGAGTAGAGGTAGGCCATTTTCAAATCATTGGATTTACACTCAGAGGAAATATTAATTTCAGACAATCTTTAGTTTGATAGTTTCCTTCACATGTTGTTGTTGTTGTGGTCTTCAGTCCTGAGACTGGCTTGATGCAGCTCTCCATGCTACTCTATCCTGTGCAAGCTTCTTCATCTCCCAGTACCTACTGCAACCTACATCTTTCTGAATCTGCTTAGTGTATTCCTCTCTTGGTCTCTCTCAACGATTTTTACCCTCCACGCTGCCCTCCAATACTAAATTGGTGATCCCTTGATGCCTCAGAATATGCCCTACCAACCGATCCCTTCTTCTAGTCAAGTTGTGTCACAAATTTCTCTTCTGTCCAATTCTGTTCAATGCCTCCTCATTAGTTATGTGATCTACCCATCTAATCTTCAGCATTCTTCTGTAGCACCACATTTCGAAAGCTTCTATTCTCTTCTTGTCTAAACTATTTATCGTCCACGTTTCACTTCCATGGCTACAATCCATAAAAATACTTTCAGAAACGACTTCCTGACATTTAAATCTACGCTCGATGTTAACAAATTTTTCTTCTTCAGAAACGCTTTCCTTGTCATTGCCAGTCTACATTTTATATCCTCTCTACTTCGACCATCATCAGTTA
The DNA here is from genome assembly GCF_021461395.2 of Schistocerca americana. Taxonomy (NCBI): domain Eukaryota; kingdom Metazoa; phylum Arthropoda; class Insecta; order Orthoptera; family Acrididae; genus Schistocerca; species Schistocerca americana. The sequence goes on from NC_060130.1 coordinate 295,164,488, forward strand.
TTTTGCTCCCCAAACAGCAAAACTACTTTACTACTTTAAGCGTCTCATTTCCTAACCTAATTCCCTCAGCATCACCTGATTTAATTCGACTACATTCCATTATCCTTGTTTTGCTTTTGTTGATGTTCATCTTAGAGCCTTCTTCCAAGACACTGTCCATTCCGTTCAACTGCTCTTCCAAGTCCTTTGCTGTCTCTGACAGAATTACAATGTCATCGGCGAACCTCATAGTTTTTATTTCTTCTCCACGGATTTTAATACCTACTCCGAACTTCTCTTTTGTTTCCTTTATTGCTTGCTCAATATACAGATTGAATAACATCGGGGATAGGCTACAACCCTGTCTCACTCTCTTCCCAACCACTGCTTCCCTTTCATACCCCTCGACTCTACATACATCTACATACGTAGATGTATTCTGGGTTGGTATACATACCCCGCCTCACACATCAGAAATACGTGAAACAACTATTATACCTTTAGTTAATTTATCTGTTACGATGGGTCGTCTCTGCCAGAAATAGATCCTTTTGAGAACTGTTGAATTTCATTTATTCTTAGTAATTAAATAATTAAGTAGTCGCAGGTAAACTCTCATTCCGGAAGAGCGTGGTTCAAATTCCCGTCCAGCCATCACGATGCAAGTACTCCATAGTTTCCGTAAATACACTCCTGGAAATTGAAATAAGAACATCGTGAATTCATTGTCCCAGGAAGGGGAAACTTTATTGACACATTCCTGGGGTCAGATACATCACATGATCACACTGACAGAACCACAGGCACATAGACACAGGCAACAGAGCATGCACAATGTCGGCACTAGTACAGTGTATATCCACCTTTCGCAGCAATGCAGGCTGCTATTCTCCCATGGAGACGATCGTAGAGATGCTGGATGTAGTCCTGTGGAACGGCTTGCCATGCCATTTCCACCTGGCGCCTCAGTTGGACCAGCGTTCGTGCTGGACGTGCAGACCGCGTGAGACGACGCTTCATCCAGTCCCAAACATGCTCAATGGGGGACAGATCCGGAGATCTTGCTGGCCAGGGTAGTTGACTTACACCTTCTAGAGCACGTTGGGTGGCACGGGATACATGCGGACGTGCATTGTCCTGTTGGAACAGCAAGTTCCCTTGCCGGTCTAGGAATGGTAGAACGATGGGTTCGATGACGGTTTGGATGTACCGTGCACTATTCAGTGTCCCCTAGACGATCACCAGTGGTGTACGGCCAGTGTAGGAGATCGCTCCCCACACCATGATGCCGGGTGTTGGCCCTGTGTGCCTCGGTCGTATGCAGTCCTGATTGTGGCGCTCACCTGCACGGCGCCAAACACGCATACGACCATCATTGGCACCAAGGCAGAAGCGACTCTCATCGCTGAAGACGACACGTCTCCATTCGTCCCTCCATTCACGCCTGTCGCGACACCACTGGAGGCGGGCTGCACGATGTTGGGGCGTGAGCGGAAGACGGCCTAACGGTGTGCGGGACCGTAGCCCAGCTTCATGGAGACGGTTGCGAATGGTCCTCGCCGATACCCCAGGAGCAACAGTGTCCCTAATTTGCTGGGAAGTGGCGGTGCGGTCCCCTACAGCACTGCATAGGATCCTACGGTCTTGGCATGCATCCGTGCGTCGCTGCAGTCCGGTCCAGGTCGACGGGCACGTGCACCTTCCGCCGACCACTGGCGACAACATCGATGTACTGTGGAGACCTCACGCCCCACGTGTTGAGCAATTCGGCGGTGCGTCCACCCGGCCTCCCGCATGCCCACTATACGCCCTCGCTCAAAGTCCGTCAACTGCACATACGGTTCACGTCCACGCTGTCGCGGCATGCTACCAGTGGTAAATACTGCGATGGAGCTCCGTATGCCACGGCAAACTGGCTGACACTGACGGCGGCGGTGCACAAATGCTGCGCAGCTAGCGCCATTCGACGGCCAACACCGCGGTTCCTGGTGCGTCCGCTGTGCCGTGCGTGTGATCATTGCTTGTACAGCCCTCTCGCAGTGTCCGTAGCAAGTATGGTGGGTCTGACACACCGGTGTCAATGTGTTCTTTTTTCCATTTCCAGGAGTGTATGTAATACGCAATCCGTAAATACATAATACATTACAAATATACAGGGTGTCTTTTCCAAAAGTTGTCAGACACATTGTTCTCATATTTCGGCCGATATTAGCAATTTCGGTTTCTAGTGTATAGCTGGAGTCAGCCCAAACAAATACCGTCCATCACGTCTTTCATTCGACACCCAGCGTCGACGGAAAGTGTCGGCTTGCTATCCGTTACAAGCAAAATTATTTGTATAGCAGAATTTTGAGTGCCCATTCGATACAACGTTCCCAAATGAGTCTAGTCCGACATTCCTTTTATCGATAATCAATGACAAGAACCAGTACGCCAGCAGCGACTGACGAGCGCCGCTGGACAGTGGTAGCTGTCAGCGGGGCCCAGGGCGCCGCTCATTTGCTCCTGGAATACTGGACGTTCTTCGCCTTTTACTGTCTTTGTCATTGCACATCGATAAAACAAATATCGAAATCCACAAATTTGAGACCATTCTATAGAATGGACACGAAAAAGTCTGCTTTGAAAATAATTTTGTTCGTAACAGGAACAAAAACCGTCGCTTTCCGTTGACACTGGGTTTCGAATGAAACACGTGATGAGCAGTACCTGTTTGCGCTGTCTCCAACTGAACACTGCAGACACGAAATTGCAGATGTCTGCAAAATACGAGAGAAAATCTGCCTGACGACTCTTAAAAGGAACGTCCTGGATATATTTATTTTCTTTTATGATTATTTTATTATTATTATTATTATTATTATTGCTAGTACTATTACTGTGTTGAGACATAATTTTATAATCAATCAAAACATTTAACTTCAAAAAATGGGAAAAATATGACAAATTATATAGATAGAGTAGGTCTAAAGGAATCAGTAAGTTAAATAAACATGAAAAACTTCCGTAAATATGACAGAAAGGCGAGAAAGGACATCAGCGACTGATGTTCCGTAAATATCTTAAGGTAAATACCGGAATGGAACATTTCAAAAGGATATGGTCGATTTCCTTCACTAATCCTAAATTGCAAATGACCTCGTCATCGACGGGATATTAAACTTCCTTCCTTTAATCTTAAGATGAGACTCAAATGGTTCGAAACCACTTAATAAAATAAACTAGTATACCGTTATGTTATTGGCTTCAACTATTCGTAGCACAAATTGAAAATTTTCCCGTACTTCGTATTTTAAATAAAATTTCATGATAATTAGTTCTTATATTGTATTATAAACGAATCATTCATCTATTTTCGGTTTGCTGTAAGAAATACTTAAAACGTTTTTCGTCTTATTCTATGCATATTCGTGCCCCGTCTACAGCTACATACTTTATTTACAACTAGTAGCAACAAATGTATTTCCAGAAATAAGTAATCACTTCACCTCTTCTCGTAGGACAGTATCAGTACACCGTGTCTTTGACACTCTCCCGCAATAAACAATCGTGGAGAGCTAAGTTTCTCTCTGAACCCATCGACTAGCGAAAATTTTGAGCAAAGTATGAGTGGCCCACCAAGGAAATGTCAGTCGGAAATAATGACCATAACAGGTGGTAGTGTTATTTTGTATTAATTTCCATATAAAATATTGTTTACGACTTGATAACCGTAATCTTATTGCTACATTGGAAAAAAAGAGTAAGAGTAAGAACCTTATTTTCTCATCGCAGAGCTAGCAATTAACGTTTTATTACATCTTTCCTCAAGCGTAGTTCAAGCCTAGAGTGTCAGGAACGTATCTTTATCGCAGTCCTTGAATCGGGACAACACGCCAAAGCGCTTTCCAGACAAAAAATATTTAACTTTGAGAGCTTCGTTCAACGATACTTATTTTTTAACGGCTCCCCTTCGAGAATTTAACTATGCAAAAATGGTTCAAATGGCTCTAAGCACTACGGGACTTAACATCTGAGGTCATCAGTCCCCTAGACTTAGAACTACTTAAACCTAACTAACCTAAGGACATCACACACATCCATGCCCGAGACAGGATTCGAACCTGCGACCGTAGCAGCCGCGTGGTTCCGGACTGAAGCTCCTAGAACCGTTCGACCACAGCGGCCGGCTTAGCTATGCAACTCGTCGTTGATAGTCTGTTGAAACCACATTCTACCGGAATTATGTGGGACGTTATGCTATCGAAAAAAATGGCCAGGAACACAATGTACTGTATCTAGAAATACATCCTCTCATGTATGATGAGAGAGTGAGCTGCTAACTTGACGCTAATGCTTGACATCTAGTACGATGTCATACTCGTTTTGACCGACATGAATGGAAATGAGGATTCTGTGCCTACGGGCGGAAGAGAGGTGAGACTACTGTGTTGCGGAGTAGTCTGTTGCTGATAAGGCACACGGCGTGCCGCAGACACGGGAAAAACTCACACGTGGACTCGTTTGTGCGTGTGTGCGTCTACAACTGTACCATGTTGAAGGACATGGCAAGCGCAGCTAGTTTTCGTTGTTGAAATCGTTTCTTCCGGTTCGCTATATCGCTAAAGAAGGGATATTGTAAGACCATCAGACCGAAATAAAGGTTTCGTATAATTCCTGTCTCTCTGAATCGAAAGCGTGACTAAGTTCGTAGATTGCACTCACGACAGAGTCATCACACAAGGACGCCGCCACGCTTTCCTCCTCCGAAGGAAGGAAGCTAAGAGCCGACGTAGAGGTCATTAGGGGTGAAACAGAATAGGGAAAGAAGAGGTGAACTTGACTGCGGCCCATGCAAGGGAACGCACCCCGCGTTCGCTTCAGGTGAATTACGGGAAGTCTAAACCTGTTTGGCTGTCGGACAGGTATCGAAACGTCGCTTCTCCTAAATAGTAGTCCCTGTGTATATCAAAAACTACGTGCTTGTTTACTTATTTATTTATTTATTTATTTATTTATTCATTCATTCAACCAACAACGGGCTCCTATCATTAAACGTCGCTTATGTGTGTCTACTACGCACTTGACTCAAGCTACTATATGGCAAACCACCAGCTTTATAGTTTGTTTTAAGCGGTACGAACGGTGGTATCATGTTAATCTCCCTTTGGATCCATTCACAAAAACTCGTTCAAACTGAATTCATTGCCGCCAACAATAACAGAACACAGACTTACTTCAGTGGATATTAGTGTGTACCAAAAGTATTTAAAAATACGTACTACTAAGTATTATTTTGATCAAACTACCGATCGCTGCGTCTCGGCTCGGCTAGTGGAGAAACGAATACACAGTCTAGTTTATATTAATAGCCGCTAGATGTCAGTTGTCTTCGGCTTTGCTTAGTAACCGTCATACGTTTGAAATGGCTACTCCGCAGCAGAAATCATTTGTGTTCTCGAGTTTGCGAGGTGTAATTCCGTGATTACAGTGCAAAGACGTTTCAGGTTGAGGTACTAAATTGATACCTTCCTGTGGGGTTTCATTAAAGTCAAAGTTTGTGTACCGCCACTCCCACAGAACCCGGAAGAGTTGAAGAACCGTATCTGTACTGACATAACATCAGTGACGAAGGACACACTTGCCCGAGTATGGGAGGAATTTGAGTTTCGATGTGATATTGTTCGTGTCGCTGATGGAGGACATATTAAACGTCTGTAATCTGAGCTTGAGAGGTTCGTAAATATGTGTGTAAAGTTTCATATTCGTAAGCCTTAAAGTTTAATAAATATATGCATTCGAAATAGGTATATTCTTTTCCAGCATACATAGTATCTTGACATAAAATGAGATTTAAAAGATTTTTCCGCTTTTCACACTTCCTTCAGTACCATTTTACGCTGCATAAAATTATCAGAGTTGTGTGTTCATGATAGACGTTGTGGCAGATTAATTCCATTAGGAATACATATAAACTATTTATAATCAAATGGTTCAAATGGCTCTGAGCACTGTGGGACTTAACTTCTGAGGTCATCAGCCCTCTAGAACTTAGAACTACTTAAACCTAATTAACCTAAGAACGTCACACACTTCCATGCCCGAGGCAGGATTCGAACCTGCCACCGTAGCGGTCGCGCGGTTCCAGACTGTAGCGCCTAGAACCGCTCGTCCACCGCAGCCGGCTATTTATAATCATTCATTAAAACAGTTATCCAATCGCTCTTCTCTCTCTGTCTCTCTCTCTCTCTCTCTCTCTCTCTCTCTCTCTCTCTCTCTCTCTCTCTTCCTCTCTTTATCTCCTCTCTCTCACTATCTTTCTGTTTTTCTTCCTGCCTGTAACTCTCTCAAACACACAAACGCGAGCACGCACGTCTACCGGTTGGCAAACTCGTCCTTAGATATTGTTAACATTTGCAGTGAAAAAAAATATCGAGAAAACCTTTGTTCACTTATACGGACATGAATTTCATATTCTTCCGGTAGTAGATGAAGGATTTTTACCCAGAAACGAACCATTTCGGGAAACTAAGTGAGATAGATAATTGAAAAATTCATTCATCAGGAGAATATGTTAGTAAAATAGTGTAGTACTTCAACCGCCTCGTCACACACACACACACACACACACACACACACAAACACACACAAAAAGAACATCATCTTTCCTCAAAGAATTCCCATTTGAGTTCACGGAGCATTAATAAAGCATTCTAGTGCTGATCGAAAATACGGGCAACAAATCTAGCAGCATTCCTCGGAATTAGTTCGATGTCTTCTTTTCATTCGAGTTGATGGCGATCGCGAACAGTAAAACAGTATTCAAGGAAGTGCCGTACAAGTCCTCTGTAGACTTCCTCCTTTATAGGAGTGCTACAGTTTGCTATAATTCTAACAACAAATCGAAGTGTACCATTCGCTTTCCTTTCAACAGACCTTGCATACTCGTTCCAGTTAGCTCCGTTAGTTTGTTAGGCTTTAAATCTTCGTTAAATTTCTTCGTTGTTCAGCTGAATGTAGAAATTTGACGTAAATTGCCAAGCACTTCAAAGTAAATCAGTCAAGTGCTTTTCGAGCTGTTTGAAACAAAGTGGCCGAGCGGCGCTAGGCGCTACAGTCTGGAACCGCGCTGCCACTACGGTCGCAGGTTCGAATCCTGCCTCGGCCAAGGATGTGTGTGATGTCCTGAGGTTAGTCAGGTTTAAGTAGCTCTAAGTTCTAGAGGAATGATGACCTTAGAAGTTAAGTTCCATAGTGCTCAGAGCCATTTGAACCATTTGAATCTTTTATAGCCTTCGTCCGCCCAAATGTTCATTAGGGTATCACCGAGCGAGGTGGCGCAGTGGTTAGCACACTGGACTCGCTTTACGGACGACGGTACAGACCCGCGTTCGGCCATCCAAATTTAGGTTTTCCGTGATTTCCCTAAATCGAAAATGGTTCAAATGGCTCTGAGCACTATGAGACTTAACATCTGAGGCCATCAGTCCCCTAGAACTTGGAACTACTTAAACCTAGCTAACCTAAGGACATCACATACATCCATGCCCGAGCCAGAATTCGAACCTGCGACCGTAGCAGTCGCGCGGTTCCAGACTGAAGCGCCTAGAACCGCTCGGCCACCGCAGCCGGCTTCCCTAAATCACTTCAGGTGAATGCCAGGATGGTTCCTTTGAAAGAGCACAGTCAATTTCCTTCCCATCCTTCCCTAATCCGAGCTTGTGCGCCGTCCCTAATATCCTCGTTGTGGATGGGACGTTAAATGCTAATGTCCTCCTCCTCATTAGGAGATCCTGAAGAAATTTGAAGTAAGTCGGCCAAGAAGTTCCAGAGATTTTTGGCATCAATCTCTCCCATTCATCATAGCATGTACATATTTTTCAGGTCAGATTTACAAATCTTATGCAGACAGCGATCATCCTCTTGTCTTGAGGGTAAAGTCTGAAAAATTTCATCAAGATCGGAATAAAACTGCAGATTTGTATGAATTACAAACAAACGGACACTATTCTTTGTATATACATATACATCTACATCTACATGATTGCTCTGCAATTCACATTTAAGTGCTTGGCAGAGGGTTCAACGAACCACAATCATACTATCTCTCTACCATTCCAATCCCGAACAGGGCGCGGGAAAAACGAACATCTAAACCTTTCTGTTCGAGCTCTGATTTCTCTTATTTTATTTTGATGATCATTCCTACTTATGTAGGTTGGGCTCAACAAAATATTTTCGCATTCGGAAGAGAAAGTTGGTGACTGAAATTTCGTAAATAGATCTCGCCGCGACGAAAAACGTCTTTGCTTTAATGACTTCCGTCCCAACTCGCGTATCATATCTGCCACACTCTCTCCCCTATTACGTGATAACACAAAAAGAGCTGCCTTTTTTTGCACCCTTTCGATGTCCTCCGTCAATCCCACCTGGTAAGGATGCCACACCGCGCAGCAATATTCTAACAGAGGACGAACGAGTGTAGTGTAAGCTGTCACTTTAGTGGGCTTGTTGCATCTTCTAAGTGTCCTGCCAATGAAACGCAACCTTTGACTCGCCTTCCCCACAGTATTATCTATGCGGTCTTCCCAACTGAAGTTGTTCGTAATTTTCACACCGAGGTACTTAGTTGAATTGACAGCCTTGAGGATTGTACTATTTATCGAGTAATCGAATTCCAACGGATTTCTTTTGGAACTCATGTGGATCACCTCACACTTTTCGTTATTTAGCGTCAACTGCTACCTGCCACACCATACAGCAAACTTTACTAAATCGCTATGCAACTGATACTGGTCTTCGGATGACCTTACTAGACGGTAAATTACAGCATCATCTGCGAACAACCTAAGAGAACTGCTCAGATTGTCACCCAGGTCATTTATATAGATCAGGAACAGCAGAGGTCCCAGGACGCTTCCCTGGGGAACACCTGGTATCACTTCAGGTTTACTCGATGATTCGCCGTCTATTACTACGAACTGCGACCTTCCTGACAGGAAATCACGAATCCAGTCGCACAACTGAGGGTGAACATTAATAAAACCAACAACCTGCAGGGACGAAAATGGAAATGGAGGAAAAAAATGTCCTATGAACAAGTGTCCGGAACCTATCGTTGCCATGGTAGATGTCTCTGACGAATGGCAGTTCCAGAGACCACGTGTCGTGTGCTCCTTGCGTGCTGCAGGCTGTGTGACTGATGCAGCGTACTGCACGCAGCAGAATAGTCCGGTACTCATGCTGGAAACAAGCCGAGATGGTGTTTGTGTACGCCCAAGCACACGGAAACGGTAGATAAGCAGCACGGTTGTACCAAAAAATGTACACTCACAGACACCAACCCCATCACACAACATTTCAAGCCCTTTTCGTATGATTGTGTGCCTCCACACCTACAAATCCTTAATCCGTCCCATCCTCTGTTATGCCAGTCCCGCCTGGATATCTGCCCCCCCCCCCTCCCCAAGTTCTATAAGTCCGTCCAGATCCTTTAGCGTCATGCACTCCGCCTCGCTTTCTGTATACGCCTCCCGTCCCCCACGCGGATCCTCTATGACCTCATTCCCTTCCCCCATCTGCTCCTATTCCTCGAACATATCCGCATACTCTACACCTCCCGCTGCCTTGATCCCCCTCACCCCCTGGTTGCTCCTCTCCTCTCCCATCCCCAAAAAAATGGCTCTGAGCACTATGGGACTAAACTTCTGAGGTCATCAGTGCCCTAGAACTTTGAACTACTTAAACCTAACTAACCTAAGGACATCACACACATCCATTCCTGAGGCAGGATTCGAACCTGCAACCGCAGCAGTCTCGTGGTTCCAGACTGTAGCCCCTAGAACCGCATGGCCACTCCGGCCGGCCCTCTCCCATCCCCACCCCCTGCCGCGTCTTCACTGTTGTGTCCCCGCTACCCTCCATCTCTACACCCTTCATCTCCTTTCCCAAGGTGGCTTCCATCAACTCCCCCTCCCAGATGATGCCCTCTCCCTCCATTTACCCCTTCTATCAACTCTGATCCTAACCCCCCCTCTCCTTTCCTCCATCCTTTCCCTGGGCTCCCTCTTCCCCCCCCCCCCTTCCAGCCTGTGTTTCTCCCCGCCTAACCTCTCCCTACCTCCCTTCTCCCCCCCCCTAAGTCCCATTGTATTCCCACCCTCTGCCTTCTCCACTCCCTGTCGCGTCTAGCATCCCCCACCCCTCTTATGGGTCCTCATCCTCCATTGGCTCCTTTCCCCCCTCCCCCCCTTCGCTTTTTCTCACCTTCCCCCCTTTTTTTATCTTCCCCTCATCTGTCTAGCTTCCCCCCACGTGCTCACGGCTGTGGTATGGCATTCCAGTGAATGTTCAGTGTTGTTTCATCTTTTCCCGTGTTGCGAACAGAAACCATGCTGTCACTGGGTGTGAATTTTATATCCTTTGCGAACAGAAACCAGACTGTCGCCATGATTTTTTTTTTTAAATTGTCTGTCTATTATTTTACCTGTCTGCTTCGTATGTATTTTTATTAACATCATCATCCCTTTGTTCTGTTTTAAGTTCCACGATGTTTTCGCCATGTTACCCTTTAAGTCTTCGATTTTATCGCCTGTTTTTTATTACGTATTATCTTCGCCTTTTTAAAACAAAGTCTGTAGGCTGAAGAGGGGCATCCTAAGCTGCTGCCAGCCCGCCCCTCTTCGGGAGGAATTCGAAATTCAATAAAAAAAAAGACTGTATAATCATGGGTTATTTCAGACAGACGAACGTGCAGGGAGGAGGCGGACAGTGCGTGCACCAGATCTGGAGGACTGTGTTCCACAGGATATTACGACGAACCATTGTACAAGCTCCAGGCAAGTCACCCTCCAACATACTACAAGCCAAACTACAATCGCGTGTATCTCCCATGGCAACCGCTACTATCCTCAACACCAGCAATCCCACTTTGCTTAGCTGTGTACGCTGTTCCAGGAAAATTTGTTGTCGTTGCATTCACACCTTCCATTTCCGGACGTATGTTCATAGGACCTTTTTACTCCATTTCTAGTCAGGAATCCGTCTCTGCACTTTGTCCGTTTTATTAATGTTCGGGCTATAGAGACGGATGTCTACACATTTGCAGCCCTAGCCCTCTGCCTCCTCTCTAGAGGACCTCGAACTGTAGCGTGCAACATGGCCGTGTGCAACGTAACTATGACGGTATGTGAGAAACGCTATACTGCAGTCGAGTTTCGAATTCGAAGATTCCGTCCACGCATGGAGCACTCACTTCTCTAGCATGATAATGTCAGACCACCGACGGGCTCTGCTACATCTACAACAATCTGACGCCTTGGGTTCACTGTCATCGATCGTCCTCATTAAATTACTTGACACCATCCGGAGGACTTCACTTTGACAGAGATGAAGCGGTGCAAGCACAACTGAAGCTGTGGATCTATCAACAAAGTTAGACATTCTGTGGTGGCGGTATCCTCAAACAGGTTTCTCATTGAGAGAAATGTGTTCCTCACCAAGGTGACTACGTTGAGAATAATTATGTAAGCATAAAGCATAAATATGTAGAATTCTGATATCGTTTGTCTTATTTAAAAAGCTTTGAGAGTTTTTACATAAAAAATTCGGGGACTTACTTTTCAGAATGTGAAGTTAGGTAAAAAAACATTACATGGGTGTTAGTGGCTCGATTTTCGCAATTATCATCATTACCCAGGACGTCATCATACAGATATCTGTAGATCGGGGCAATAAAGGGGAGATATTAACGTTTCAGCCCAAAATCTGGCTGTCACATTTCAAATTTAATCGGGAATGGACAGCGTTTGTATAGGAGAATGTACGATTACTGTCCAGTTTATGAAATGTTTCAAGGCTTTCCGTACCAAGTACATAAAAATAAATACATTTTAACATAGGAAATAATCTTTAATATTACACTTACACAAAGCATGACTTGTACAGACGGGCATAATGGTACGGAACTTCTGCACTTCGTTATTGTGCGGAGTATCTAACAGTATGTTCCAAGGCAACATACACATTACAGTGAGTATTCATGATCCGATTAGGGAGCAAAGAGAACTCTGTGGCATCTCCAAGACAGATGCCATTTCCCGTAAGCACCTCCATCCAGGACCCATTCAGTGACGTTCGACAGAAAGTAACATTCGCCTGCCTCCAGGAATACTGGCCACTTTCACAGAAACTCCAGTGGAAGACTCTGCAGGAGAGACGCTCAGTAGCTCGGTACGGGCTTTTGCTGAAGTTTCGAGAACATACCTTCACCGAGGAGTCAAGCAGTATATTGCTCCCTCCTGCGTATATCTCGCGAAGAGACCATGAGGATAAAATCAGAGAGATTAGAGCCCACACAGTGGCATACCGACAATCCTTCTTTCCACGAACAATACGGGATTGGAATAGAAGGGAGAACCGGTAGAGGTACTCAAGGTACCCTCCGCCACACACCGTCAGGTGGCTTGTGGAGTATGGATGTAGATGTAGATGTAGATGTAGAAGCACCTGCCAGCTGTACTGGCAGAGACAGCATGGACATTGACAAAGACAAAGGTCCTCCATCATTATCGCCAGTGTATTGCTCTTATCTAAATGACGGCGGCTTCCACTTATTCACAAAGAAATCTACATTATTCCACTGGCTATTGACCGTCGAATGATGAACCACATGTATTCTTTCTTACCGTTTGAGTCAAACGTTGGAAAGCTTTCAAATTCAAATGGCTCTGAGCACTATGGGACTTAACATCTGAGGTTATCAGTCTCCTAGAACTTAGAACTACTTAAACCTAACTAACCTAAGGACATCACACACATCCATGCCCAAGGCAGGATTCGAACCTGCGACCGTAGCGGTCGCGCGGTTCCAGACTGAAGCGCCTAGAATTGCTCGGCCACACCGGCCGGCTGCAAAGCTTTCAGTTCCCCATATCTACAGCACAATAGTTCATCAAACAAATGTTATCTACTGTCCTAGTAAACTACGTCTACACATTAAACCTGCACACAAACGCTTTAAAACAGCAGTTCGTCAACGCTGAAATATTAAATTTCCAGTTGAAGGAAGATAGATATTTCCAAACGACGGCAGATTGTGTCAGTATAACCGAAAGTTCTTTCTGCCTTGCTGCTACACAACTTACATAAAAGTTGACCAAATATTATAATGGTTTATGTATGATGAAGTCCCATACTCCGTAACAGAGCGTAGGGCACGATGCGGGAGACCCGCACCGCCGTACTAGGCAAGGTCCTAGTGGAGGTGGTTTGCCGTTGCCTTCCTCCGACCGTAATGGGAATTAATGATGATGATGAAAACTAAACAACAACACTCAGTCATCTCGTGGCAGGTGAAAATCGCTCAACCCGGCACCCCGTGCTCGGGAAGCGAGAAAGCCACCGCGAGACCACGAGCTGCGGATGGTTTTGTATAAGTTTTGTATTGACAACAAAGTAACAGAGACTGTCAGAAACTTTTGTTCACGCCCAGTGAACGAATGAACTTTATAGCGATGAACATTCTGGCTAATTTCAGGTATAAAACACTGGAAACTAAAAGTAAAGCAATTTGATTTCTTATACGGGAGACCCCGAAGCGTTGTGCAGGAAGAAATTTCTTCCTTCCAGCATACTGACACTTTTCCACCGATTTCCAAATTGTGTGCCAAATGCGAGCTTACAGAATGCCTACCTTTGTGATGATACTGAAGAGTTCAGAGCAACTGGAGCTCAGCATTTACATGGCTTTGTTTAGGAAAAAATCAGATGTGGAAACAAAATTAGTTGTATTCCAGTGGAGTGTTATAGATCTGTTAATGATATACGTAAACCATTTGGTGAATAACGTCGAATGGCCGCGGGAATGGTGTTGTAAATACGGTTGTCATAAGGCCAGAAAATTATAAAAAAAAATAAACAATGAGAAGAGCTACAAAGTATCGACGCTTGGTAAAGGCTAAGGGAGTGGAATTTATACCCAGCACAAGCAATTTTCACATGTATCGCATAAAAAGGCAAGAGGATAGTTATTATTTGAATCCGCAGTTCATCATCATTCATGGAAAATAATCAAAACCGTTAAATATCTTAGAGTATTCGTTCGGAGCGATTTAAAATGGATTGACCACACAAAATTAGTAGTAGAAAAGGCAGAAGACAGACAGATTCAATGGGACAATGGGAGAATTCTAAGAAAATGTAAGTAACTCAAAAAGGAGATAGCAGACAAAACCATCGTTCGACCAATTCTTGGGTATTGCTAGTCAGATTGGAATCATAATCAGGCTAAAATAATAGGGGACGTAGAGAAAATCCAGAGAGACGCATTTCGTCTAACGATCGTCTAGACAGCGTGAAATGATGATAATGCTAATATCAAGAAAGTTAATGGTTGTACAAGGGCTTACTGGCAGTCGAACGGGACCGAGTGTGGTACATGGTTCAAATGACTCTAAGCACTATGAGACTTAACATCTGAGGTCATCAGCCCCCTCGAACTTAAAACTACTTAAACCTAACTAACCTAAGGACATCACACACATCCATACCCGAGGCAGGATTCGAACCTGCGACCGTAGCAGCAGCGCTGTTCAGGACTGCAGTGCCTAGAACCGCTCTGCCACAGCGGCCGGCTGTGGTACATGAATAGGTAGTTTGGGAGTATATAATATACGCTCCCAAACAACCCTTCAACCGTGTACCTCTACATCTGTGCAGTATACACAACGGAAACAACAGCAACACCAGGAAAGAAAAGTGCGACATAAACGGAAGTTGGTAGGTGTGTTACTACATCTGAAAGACGATGTCTATTCAAATTTCAAGCAAGTCGCATAAAGAATGGCGATAGTGGCGCCACCATGAGGATACAAATCAGATTTGCTTTAAATACGCTCTCGTTTCCCACGTCCGGGTTCCCGAGTTCGATTCCCGGCGGGGTCAGGGGTTTTCTCTGCCTCGTGAAGGCTGGGCGTTGTGTGCTGTCCTTAGGTTAGTTAGGTTTAAGTAGTTCTAAGTTCTAGGGGACTTATGACCACAGCAGTTGAGTCCCATAGTGCTCAGAGCCATTTGAACCATTTTTAAATACGCGCTGTAATGGTCGTGGGCGCAACTTACCTTTGTGACAGGATGTGGTGGTGAGTTGGTCAGTCAAAAATGCCTGGCGCATCGTATTGCATCTGCAGGAGCAATTTGAGCAGCAGATGGCACCTACATTGACACAACGAACCGTTACAAACCTGTTACTTCTAAGACTGCTCCGGGCCAAACACCCCGAAGCGCTCATTCCATCGGCCCCAGACCACCGCTGTTTTCGAGTTCATTGGTGTCAAACGAAAGCTCATTGGAGGGCCAAGTGGACATCTGTTGTGTTTTCTGATGAAAGCTGGTTCTGCCTCGGCGCCAGTGATGGCCGAGCGTTGGTTACGAGCAGGCCAGTTGAGGGACCGCAAACAACCTGTCTGCATCTTAGACAACTGCACCAACACCTACAGTTATGATCTGGGGGTGAGATTCAGAATGACAGCAGGAGTACTCTCGTGGTCATCCCATGCACCCTGACTAAAAATTTGTGGTCATCCGACCTGTTGTGCTGCCATTCATGAACAGCATTCCAGGGGATGTCTTCCAGCTGGATAACGCTTGCCTACTTACTGCTGTTGTAACCCAACATGGTCTACAGAGTGCCAAGATGATGCCTTGGCCTGTTCGATATTCAGATCTGTTTCCAATCGAGCATCTATGGGACAGCATCGGAGGACAACTCCAGCGTCATGCCCAGCCTATATTGACCGACCAAACGCAACAGACGTGAAAGTCAGTCCCACAAGCTGACATCCGGCACCTGTACAACACAATTCTCAACATCGTGGCGGTTACACCGGTTATTAATGTGAGAGCATTTCACATTTGCAATGGCTTATCCGCGCTTACATGAATGTGTGATCTTGCAATGTTAATCATTTAATACACAACTCACTCTGTCGTCAGGCCACGAGTGGCCTACCGGTCCCATCCGACCGCCGTGTCATCCTCGGTGGAGGATGCGGATAGGCGGGGCGTGAGGTCAGCACACCGCTCTCCCGCTCGTAAGATGGTAATTCTTGACCGAAGCCGCTACTATTCGGTCGAGTAGCTCCTCAGTTGGCATCACTAGGCTGAGTGCACCCCAAAAAATGGCAACAGCGCATGGCAGCCTGGATGGTCACCCAGCCCGACAGCGCTTAACTTCGGTGATCTCACGGGAACCTGTGTATCCACTGCGGCAAGGCCGTTGCCATTTGATACACTACTGGCCATTAAAATTGCTATACCACAGACGCGAAATTTAACCGACAGGGAGAAGATGCTGTGATATGCAAATGATTAGCTTTTCAGAGCATTCAAACAAGGCTGGCGCCGGTGGCAACACCTACAACGTGCTATCATGATGAAAGTTTCCAACCGATTTCTCATACACAAACAGCAGTTGACCGGCGTTGCCTGGTGAAACGTTGTTGTGATGCCTCGTGTAAGGAGGAGAAATCCGCACCATCACGTTTCCGACTTTGATAAAGGTCGGATTGTAGCCTATCGCGATTGCGGTTTATCGTATCGCTACATTGCTGATCGTGTTGGTCGAGATCCAATGACTGTCAGTAGATTATGGAATCGGTGGGTTCAGGAGGGTAAAACGGAACGCCGTGCTGGATCCCAACGGCCTCGTATCACTAGCAGTTGAGATGACGGGCATCTTATCCGCATGGCTGTAACGGATCGTGCAGCCACGTCTCGATCCCTGAGTCAACAGATAGGGACGTTTGCAAGACAACAATCATCTGCACAAACAGTTCGACGACATTTGCAGCAGCATGGACTATCAGGTCGGAGACCATGGCTGCTGTTACCCTTGACGCTGCATCACAGACAGGAGCGCCTGAGATGGTGTATTCAACGACGAACCTGGGTGCACGAATGACAAAACGTCATTTTTTCGGATGAATCCAGGTTCTGTTTACAGCATCATGATGGTCGCATCCGTGTTTGGCGACATCGCGGTGAACGCACATTGGAAGCGTGTAGTCGTCATCGCCGTACTGGCGTATCACCCAGCGTGATGGTATGGGGTGCCATTGGTTACACGTCTCGGTCACCTCTTGTTCGCATTGACGGCACTTTGAACGGTGGACGTTACATTTCAGATGTGTTACGACCCGTTGCTCCACCTTTCATTGATCCCTGCGAAACCCTACATTTCAGCAGGATAATGCACGACCGCATGTTGCAGGTCCTGTACGGGCCTATCTGGATACAGAAAATGTTCGACTGCTGCCCTGGGCAGCACATTCTCCAGATCTCTCACCAACTGAAAACGTCTGGTCAATGGTGGACGAGCAACTGGCTCGTCACAATACGCCAGTGACTACTCTTGATGAACTGTGGTATCGTGTTGAAGCTGCATGGGCAGCTGTACCTGTACACACCATCCAAGCTCTGTCTGACTCAATGCCCAGGCGTATCAAGGCCGTTATTAAGGCCAGAGGTGATTGTTCTGCGTACTGATTTCTCAGGATCTATGCACCCAAATTGCGTGAAAATGTAATCACATATCAGTTCTAGTATAATATATTTGTCCAATGAATACCCGTTTATTATCTGCATTTCTTCTTGGTGTAGCAATTTTAATGGCCAGTCGTGTATGTTATCTAGACAAATATATTCCCGAAATTTCATTACTCTACTGTATCTATTTTTTGATGTTGTGATCCTTTTTTAGTTAGTGTAGATGCAGAGATAAAAGGAACGAAGGTAGATGAGGTTTAAAGTCCCGTCGGCAATAAGACGGAGCGCGAGCTTGGGTTCGACAAGGATGGGGAAGGAAATGGCCAGTGATGTCTTCAAAAGGACCATTCCGGCATTTACTTTAAGTGGTTTAAGGAAACAATACGCAGATGGCTCGAAGGAGATTTGAACCGTCGTTCGTCCGAATACAACCGCTGTGCCTTAACGACGCTCGGCGTGGATATGTTCAGTGCAGAAGTGCAGCGTGCAGCGTTTTATAGCCGTGTGTTTGTGGCTCGCCTTTGCCTTAGACTTCCGTGCCTTAAGGCCGCTTATCTAGTAGTCGGCAGTAATCGTGAAACAAAGGTAAACGCTGATCCAGCGTTGCCGCGCAGTAACTGTAAACCATCATGGTGTCACGCTGACATGGCTCTGAAGGACTCACATGTATCAACATAGTTCCAGATTAGTCAGCCACATCGTTCCCGGAGACAGACTCAGTTTGTTAACGACACGTGTGAAAAACCAAAGAAAGTTACATGATAGTTGTCGTGAAAGAGACGTTGGAATTCTCTTCTCATGCAGTCAAAGGCATGTAGCTACAATATGTCATACTGGGCGACGCAGCTGAGACAGGTCACCTCAGATATATCCAGAGTGAGGAAATACGTGAGCGTGATAGTTTCTTTATGCTGCAACGGACAACGTGGCAAAGTTTCTGATGTATGCGAGTAATTTTTAACGTCTATAGCTGCCGAATTATGACTCTCGTTTCTGTTTTTTAAATGAAACTACATGCTTTTTCTGTGGCACTGGAAAGAGCGTTCGTAATGGATTTCAGAGACGTAGCACGTGTGGAACTATCTCAAGCGGTAAAAAGATAACAGCATCACAAACCACTGACCCAGAGGAGAAGAGGTCCCTCATACATCTACCCAACTGGGAAAAATATCAACAAACTGGATAGTAGATATGGCTCGTGTGTTTACTTGTGCGCTTGAAGTACAGCAGTTTGTGCTCTGCTGTTATAGCTATCATACAACTTTTTGCTGCAGCAATTCAGAATTTCACATTGTATGCGATAATGTACAGAATGTATGTGGTTTGCGTTTATGTAAAACTAGCTTAGCGCACTCTGCGACGCTCTTGTAGACTGTATGGTATGTACAGATTTGTTCTGTTTTTGTTTAATCGATTTATTGTGTTGTTCACAAATTGAAACACCTTCTTAATTTTTCACGGTACTTAAGGCCAGACAAGTATGGTCTTTTCCGAATGCACTTATGACAAAAAAGCGATTCTGGTAGCTGGATTATAAGGTTTTTGTTACTCATGCCTTTCGCGTTCTTGTGGTGATATTTCCATGGAAACTTCCATCCCCTAACATACTTCTTTATATCTAGACAGAGTGAAATGCAGATTTTCATAGATTTAACTATGAAAATTGCTTAGTAGTTCATTAGTTACGATTTATCTCATAACAAAGTTCACCCACTATGTCACCCCATAGAACTTCCCAAAATAGTGAAACATGTATTTCTTTATTTTTGACGAGAAATTAAATATCAATTGTCGTAGGTCTAGTTCCAAAATTACCCTAATAGCGACATATTTCCAGAGACCTTCCAGCCGCTATTTCACCCACGACGCCTATAGTGTAAGATCAACATCCTCTCCAAATTTCAGTTCCTGTCTTCAACGGTTTCGGTTGTGCGATGATGGGTCAGTCAGTTACGACACTGCCTTTTATATACTCGTATACAGATATCGCCAAACTGATAGTGCAGCAGTGCGATAATATGCTGAAAGAAGGCCTGGTGGCGTCAGATCCTCGTTGTCTGTCTTTGCAAATATTACGAAAAACTTTCAGGAAACTGAAACTGTGAAGAATAAAATACGGCAACAATAAAGAACAGCAAATGATGAGAGAAATGCAACTAACATCTTAGCAGCAGTAACACTCAGCCCGAATGTCCCTACGAGGCAGCTTCAACGTAGGAGTGTGACCACCGACGCGTGCGTTCTGCGAATACTACATTCCAATGCATTTCATCCTTTCCACATTTCGCTCCATCAACAGCTTCATGACAACGACTTTGAAAATCTGTTACAGTTCTCAGGATGGTGTCGACAAGAAACTCAAAGTGATCCGGAGGTTCTATGCAAGATTTTGTTTACGGATGAAACATACAAATAGAAACTATGGGCAAGTCAATCATCGCAGCATTCGCTACTGGTCAGCTGAAAATCTGTCCTTGCTGAGAGAAGAATCATAGCACTGATGGTACTCTAAATAGCCACAAGTACATACAGTTCCTAACAGATATGCTGCCTGAGTTATTGAAAGACACCCCACTGTACATAGAAAAATCCATTTGAAACTTCAAGGCAGATTAAAACTGTGTGCCGGACCGAGGCTCGAACTTGAGATCTTTGCCTTTCACGAGCAAGTGCTCTACCATCTGAGCTACCCAAGTACGATTCACGACCCGTCCTCACAGCTTCAGTTCTGCCAGTACCTCGTCTCCTACTTTCCAAATTTCACAGCTCTTCTGCGAACCTTGCAGAACTAGCACTCCTGGAAGAAAGAAAATTGCGGAGACATGGCTTAGCCACAGCCTGGTGGATGTTTCCAGAGTGAAATTTTCACTCTGCAGCGGAGTGTGCGCTGATATGAAACTTCCTGGCAGATTAAAACTGTGTGCCACACCGAGACTCGAAAAGAAAATAACACGCACCATGAAGAAATTATCTGAATTGGACGTAAATTGGTACCTTTTATGTGTATGTACAAACAAACAAATGCTTACAATTTCAGGATAATTGGGTGATTTATTCAAGAGAAAGAGCTTTACCAACTTAGTGCGTCAGCAATGCATTGGTGCACCTCTGGCCCTTATTCAAATAGTTATTCCGTTTGGTATTGATTGAAAGAGTTATTGGTTGTTCTACTGAGATATCGAGCCAAATTCTGTCCAATTGGAGCGTTATATCGTCAAAAACCCAGGATGTCTGGAAGGCCCTCCCCATAATGCTCCAAACTTGGGGAGGGATACGGCGACCCCGCTGGCCAAGGTATAGTTTGGCAAGCACGAATACAAGCGGAACAAACTCTCTCAATGCGTGGGTGGTCATTATATTGCTGAACTACAAGCCCAGGATAGCTTGCCATGAAGGGCAACAAATCACCGTGCAGAATATCGTCGACGTATCGCTGTGCTGTAAGGGTGCCGCAGATGACATCCAAAGGGGTTATCCTGTGAAAAGAAATGGCTGCCCAGACAATCACTCCTGGCTGTCGGGCCGTATGACAGCAGACTTGTATACCACCGCTGTCCAGGGCTTTTCCAGACAGGTCTTCGGCCTTGAATTTCAGTGACTGGAGTAGAATTCTCTTCAGTGATGAGTCTCGCTTCGAGCAGTGAAAACATTCTGGAGACTTCCCGGACAGTCGTGGGATATCAACCTGACTTTCGCCAGCCATACGGCCTGACAGCCAGGGGAGATGGTCTGTGGTGCCATTTCATTTTCATAGCAGGACTTCTTTGGTTTTCATTCACGGCAACCTTACAGCACAGCAATATGTCAACGATATTCTGCTGCCAGTGTTGTTGCCCTCGTGGCAAGCCCTCTTAGCAAGATAATGCCTGCCCGCACACGATGCGAATTTCTACTGCTTGTCTTTGTGCTTGGCAAATCCTACAGCTGCACGGAGTGGCCGCGCGCTTAGAGGCGCCGTGTCACTAATCGTGCGGTCCCTCTCGAAGGAGGTTAGAGTCCTTCCTCGGACAGGGGTGTGTGTGTTCTTCTTAGCATAAGCTATTTTAAGTAGTGTGTAAGTCTAGGGACCGATGACCTCGGCAGTTTGGTCCCTTAGGAATTCCCACACATTTGAACAAATCCTGCTTTCGCCAACAACGTCGCCAATTCAGAACGTTTGGAGCATGGGAGGCGGGCTTTACAATAGTGTCGGAATTTTGACTATCTAACGCCACAAGTGTTAGAATTTGGCACAATATCTCTCAGGAGGACATCCAGCAACTCTGTCAATAAGGGCTAAAGGTGAACCAATTCGTTATTGGCTTGCTCAGTTTGTGAAGCTCTTTCTCTTGAATAAATCGTCCAGTTTTTATGAAACTGTAAACATTTGTTTGCACATCACATATACCGATTTCCGTGCCAATCGGGTAATTTCTTTGTGGTGCCTCGGATTTTTTTTTTTTTTTTCCTTAGAGTGTACTTTACGGAACACTGAGAAATTGTTGCATCTTTCGTTCGGTAAACAAAAAATATTTTCGCTCTCAAGACTAAGATCTCTGGATTTTTATCAGTGGGAAAAATTAAAATAAGAGGTTTAGAAGTTAACACCGACTTCTCATGAAGACATGAAATCCCATACAACACGGCCCTGTGCTGGTATAAGTTCAGATGAAAATCAATGCGCAGACTTTCCTGTCCAGAATCGCTTTATAGGAATGTATCACTGTTAAGAGTCAACATTTGCAGCAGTTGATAATATCGGCCATAATAGTAGACACACATACCGTACTTGAATTAAATGTTTACTTACATTTTGCACTGTTAGGCGGAGCTGTGGTTTACGGTGCTCGTATCTCCTTATATTTTAACTAAGTTCCACACATATTAGGGCGCTGAACTCCTCTCTAATGAGTCATTCCAATGCCAGAGAAAAAAAGTATACATTTCTCTTTAAAAGGTGGTATAATTCTGGAGCTACAAATGTTAACAACTACTTGTTTGCCTGAGAAAAACCACCACACTGTCAGCTAGAGCATAGCGAAAACTGAAACTCAGTATATTTACTAATTCTGGTCATAGAGGGTGAACATTAATAAAACCGACAAACTGCAGGGATGGATTGCTGACTGGAAACGGCGGAATAAAGGTACTATGAACATGTGTCCGGAAATGCATCGTTGCCACGGTTGATCACGCTGACGAATGAATGTTCCTCTGATCACGTTTCGTGTTTTACTTGTGAGTCGCATGCTGTGTGATTGACACAGCGTACTGTAGGCAGCAGGTGGTCCCGTATTCATCTCGGGAACAAGCCAAGATGGTGCTTGTGCACGGTCAAGCAGATGTAAATGGTCGAGAGGCAGCACCACTGTACCAAAACGTCCGCCCCAATAGCTGAGTAGTCAGCGTGACGGATTGCTGTCCTATGGACCCGGGTTCGATTCCTAGCTGGGTCGGGGATTCTCTCCGCTCAGGGACTGGGTGTTGTGCTGTCTTCATCATTTCATCCCCATCCGGCGCGCAGGTCACCCCTTGTGGCGTCGAATGTAGTAAGACCTGCACCAAGGCGGCCGGACCTGCCCCACAGGTGCCTCCCGGCCAATGACGCCAAACGCTCATTTCCATTTGTACCAAAACAAGTACCCTCGCGGACGCCAACTACATCACTCAATATTTCAAGCCCTTTTCTCATGCAGATACACATAATCGTACTTTGGCTTACACCATGTTGAGGGGCTAATTGCCTAAAACTTGTGCCAGGGTTTGTCTCAATATCCTGTAGAATACGGTCCTCCAAATCTGGTGCATGCGTAGGCCGCTGCCTCCCTGCACGTTCCTCTGACTGAAAGAACCCATGATCACATAAATACCCAAAAAGGACTTTAAACGTTGTGTCATGTGGTTGGTGTCTGTGAGGATACTTGTTTTGGTATAGCCGTGCTACCTGTTGACCATTTCCATCTGCTTGGGCTGGCCGCAGTCGCCGAGCGGTTCTAGGAGCTTCAGCCCGGACTCGCGCGGCTGCTACGGTCGCAGGTTCGAATCCTAGCTCGGGCATGAATGTGGGTGATGTCCTTATGTTAGTTAGGCTTAAGTAGTTCTAAGTCTAGGGAACTGATGACCTCCGATGTTAAGTCCCATAGTGCTTAGAGCCATTTGAACCATCTGCTTGGCCGTATATAAAACCCATTTCTGCTTGATCCCAACATGAATATTCTGCTGCTTACAGCTCGCTGCGTCAATCATACAGCCTGCAACACACGGCACATGGTCGGAGGAAATTCCGTTCATCAGTGTCAGCGCCACCTACTGTGGCAACGATGCATTTCCGGATACAGACTTGTAGGACCTTTGTTCCTCTATTTCCAGTCAGAAACCTGTACCTGCAGTTTGTCGGTTTAATTAACGTTCACCATGTATTTCGAACGGAGTGACCTCTCCTAGCTGCCCTCGTATTTTGAGCTACTGAAACTTCAAACGCGTTTTCTACGACATTGTAATCGTTTGCGGAAAATTGTGTACGCAAGCATGATTTGTGATTCCATCCTTGTACCTCAATTAAGACTTATCGGAGTTTCCTTGATGAATAAAAAGTTTTTCAGCGGTCTTGTCAACACCTGGAAGTTCAAAATAGTTCAAATGGCTCTAAGCACTATGGGACTTAACATCTCAGGTCATCAGTCCCCTAGAACTTAGAACTACTTGAACCTAACTAACCTAAGGACATCACACATATCCATGCTCGACGCAGGATTCGGACCTGCGACCGTAGCGGACTCGCGGTTCCAGACTGAAGCGCCTAGAACCGCTCGGCCACTCCGGCTGGCCCACTGAACTTCCCTTGAATAGTGTTAAATAACATTAGTAGTCCCTTGCAACGCCATTGATACCAATCTTGGTGGGCGACTTTCTTGTCACACCGCAGAATCTTACTTCTATAGCGCTACAGCACAATACACCTTACGTCCAAAAAGTTTCGAGACAGATTTTGTTCCTGAGCGACGTCAATGCAGTAACTACGGAGGCAGCTTGAACTTCCAGGGCCGGCCGTTGTGACCGAGTGGTTCTAGGCGCTTCAGTCCTGAACCGCGCTGCTGCTGCGGTCGCAGGTTCGAATCTTGCCTCGGGCATGGATGTGTGTGATATCCTTAGGTTATTTAGGTTTCATTAGTTCTGTGTCTAGGAAACTGATGACCTTAGATGTTAAGTCCCATAGTGCTTAGAGCCATTTGAACTATTTTGAACTTCCAGGTGTTGACAACAGATGTGCATTCGACCAATCAGGTGTAAGCAGGCAGCGTTAAGCAGTGGACGTGCGGGCGCAATTTGTCAGCGTTGTTGTGCCACAGATCATAATGTAGCAACATCTCTAAATCGAGGGTTCAAGAATACACTCCTGGAAATGGAAAAAAGAACACATTGTCACCGGTGTGTCAGACCCACCATACTTGCTCCGGACACTGCGAGAGGGCTGTACAAGCAATGATCACACGCACGGCACAGCGGCCACACCAGGAACCGCGGTGTTGGCCGTCAAATGGCGCTAGCTGCGCAGCATTTGTGCACCGCCGCCGTCAGTGTCAGCCAGTTTGCCGTGGCATACGGAGCTCCATCGCAGTCTTTAACACTGGTAGCATGCCGCGACAGCGTGGACGTGAACCGTATGTGCAGTTGACGGACTTTGAGCGAGGGCGTATAGTGGGCATGCGGGAGGCCGGGTGGACGTACCGCCGAATTGCTCAACACGTGGGGCGTGAGGTCTCCACAGTACATCGATGTTGTCGCCAGTGGTCGGCGGAAGATGCACGTGCCCGTCGACCTGGGACCGGACCACAGCGACGCACGGATGCACGCCAAGACCGAAGGATCCTACGCAGTGCCGTACGGGACCGCACCGTCACTTCCCAGCAAATTAGGGACACTGTTGCTCCTGGGGTATCGGCGAGGACCATTCGCAGCCGTCTCCATGAAGCTGGGCTACGGTCCCGCACACCGTTAGGCCGTCTTCCGCTCACGCCCCAACATCGTGCAGCCCGCCTCCAGTGGTGTCGCGACAGTCGTGAATGGAGGGACGAATGGAGACGTGTCGTCTTCAGCGATGAGAGTCGCTTCTGCCTTGGTGCCAATGATGGTCGTATGCGTGTTTGGCGCCGTGCAGGTGAGCGCCACAATCAGGACTGCATACGACCGAGGCACACAGGGCCAACACCCGGCATCATGGTGTGGGGAGCGATCTCCTACGCTGGCCGTACACCACTGGTGATCGTCGAGGGGACACTGAATAGTGCACGGTACATCCAAACCGTCATCGAACCCATCGTTCTACCATTCCTAGACCGGCAAGGGAACTTGCTGTTCCAACAGGACAATGCACGTCCGCATGTATCCCGTGCCACCCAACGTGCTCTAGAAGGTGTAAGTCAACTACCCTGGCCAGCAAGATCTCCGGATCTGTCCCCCATTGAGCATGTTTGGGACTGGATGAAGCGTCGTCTCACGCGGTCTGCACGTCCAGCACGAACGCTGGTCCAACTGAGGCGCCAGGTGGAAATGGCATGGCAAGCCGTTCCACAGGACTACATCCAGCATCTCTACGATCGTCTCCATGGGAGAATAGCCGCCTGCATTGCTGCGAAAGGTGGATATACACTGTACTAGTGCCGACATTGTGCATGCTCTGTTGCCTGTGTCTATGTGCCTGTAGTTCTGTCAGTGTGATCATGTGATGTATCTGACCCCAGGAATGTGTCAATAAAATTTCCCCTTCCTGGGACAATGAATTCACGGTGTTCTTATTTCAATTTCCAGGAGTGTATCTCAAGGACGTTTTGAAGAAGAGAAGAGAGTGTGCCAAGTTCGTCCCGCACACCTTATCTTCCGAACAAAAACAACGACGCGTGGACGCCTGCCACGACTTATTGAAATGACAAACGCGGACAGTTCTTTACTGGAAAAAGCACCTCTGACGACGAGACTTAGCGTTATCAGTATGAACCTACTAAGAAACGACAAAATATATAAATTGGTATGGAAGGTCAACAGTCTGCCCCGACGTAACCGACATTAAAGCCAAAGTGACACGCGAGTTGAACAACATGTCATAAAAGACTTATCTGACAGTTTTGCCTGGTTGTATGAACGTTCCGTGCGTTGAATTCAAGTTTGAGAGGGGGGGTTGGGGGTGGGGGGTGGGAGAGAGAGACTATACAGAACACCTGCAGCCTTAAAATCACCAACTCAACTTTTCTCTAGTCTTTACTACTGCCGTCCTAAGGGGCTCGGGTTCGATTCCCAGGCTGGGACGTGGATTTTCTCCGCTCATGGACTGGGTGTTGTGTTGTCTTCATCATCATTTCATCCCCATCTGGCGCGCAGGTCGCCCATTGTGGCGTCGAATGTAATAAGACTTGCACCTAGGCGGCCGGACCTGCCCCGTAAGATACCACCCGTCCAATGACGCCAAACGCTTATTTCCATTTTCCAGTCTTTACTAATCCAGTCTCGTAACTTATTGGACTGATACGGAAGATCTTTAAAATCTTTGACAGAATGCGTTACAGTTTGCTGCCGTAAGTGAACTGCATTATTGTTTGAGCTGAATGGTGCTGTTAAAAAGCGAAAACTTCAACCATACGCGTTGCAGAACGCATTCCAGATGCCTATTTACTGAATATGTACGTCTTCTAATTATCTGGTCTGGGAAGTCAGATTGGCCGGCCGGTGAGGCCGAGCGGGCCTAGGCGCTTCAGTCTGGAACCGCGTGGGCGCTACGGTGGCAGGTTCGAATCCTGTCTCGGGCATGGATGAGTGCGATGTCCTTAGGTTCGATAGGTTTAAGTAGTTCTAAGTTCTAGGGGACTGATGACCTCAGATGTTAAGTCCCGCAGTGCTCAGAGCCATTTGAACCATTTGAAGTCAGATTTTTCAGTTCGCACTGTCTTATGTTCAAAAGGTATACCTGACCTTTCAGGAAGCCAATGTTCATGAAGAGTACCTCTTGTAGTGCTGAAAGAACGGTTCTTGCTAAATCACATTTCTTTGCTCGTGAATTTCAAAGCGTCTCTCACCAAAAGTGAAAGGTGCTACAAGAAACGTAACACACGAAATTTCCTGATAAATTCGAACGCCGGCATGTGGTCTTCGCGCTTAGTGCTAAACGAGGACGCTCGTCGATTCGCCTCGAGCCTTCTACTTCCCACTACGATTTTCCGACTTTTTCATATATCACAGAGAGCCTCCTGTATATCTTACTGGATCTGAACAACTATATGAAAGGATATAGAAACGATACTGGCATCCATAACATATGGATTGTTTTTCAAAACAGTTATTCTTTTGCAGTAACAAACTCCTTGACACATTACAACTTAGTGGTTACATGTGACTTCAATCTACATACTTATTTCTGGTTGACATGCTAATGCAGCAAGTTATCTTTATGCGTGACAGCGGCACTGGAACTTGGGAAAAAGGAGAAATAGGAGGTAGATTATGCAGTTTAACGCTTCAGTTACCCAGCTGATAAAAGCCTTGCACGTGCTAGAGTTCGCGTTCTATTCCCATTAGAGCAGCCAGTTTGAATCAGCCACGAAGTTTGATTATAGAAGCTTTAGCCAGCGATAAGGGGCTTTCCCTGGACTTATACACTGAGCAATACGCGTGATTACGTTCGTCACCAGATGACAACTTTCCCGCTGAATCAAGCAATATCTGTAGATTCTACCCCATTTCCCAATTTTTTTTTCATGACATCTCGCGACAAATAACATCACTGCCTGCGAGGGTTCTGCACCTCGTGGTCCGACTTCAAGTTTTGATCTGTCGACATTTCTCTCTTGCTTTTCTAAATTCCATCTTCGAGTCCCAGTCTGGCATGCAGTTTCAATCCGCGATGTGCGCTTAGTACATCTACATCTACATATACGTGATTACTCTGATATTCACAATAAAGTGCCTGGCAGTGGGTTCAATGAACCATCTTCAAACTGTTTCTCTACCGTTCCGCCAGCCGTAGTGGCCGTGCGGTTCTAGGCGCTGCAGTGTGGAGCCAAGCGACCGCTACGTTCGCAGGTTCGAATCCTGCCTCGGGCATGGATGTGTGTGATGTCCTTAGGTTAGTTAGGTTTAAGTAGTTCTAAGTTCTAGGGGACTGATGACCTGAGATGTTAAGTCCCATAGTGCTCAGAGCCATTTGAACCATCTACCGTTCCATTCTCGAACGGCACACGGGAAAAACGAGCACTTACATTTTTCTATGCGAGCCCTGATCTCCCTTATTTCATCGTGATGGTCATTTCTTCCTATGTAGGTGGGTGCCAACAGAATATTTTCGCAATCGGAGAAGAAACCTGGTGATTGAAATTTCATGAGAAGATCCCGTCGCAACGTAAAACGCATTTGTTTTAATGACTGACACCCCAATTTACGTATCATGTCTGTGTCACTATCTCCCCTATTTCGCGATATTACAAAACGAGCTGCCCTTCTGTGTTCTTTTTGGATGTCATCCGTCAGACCCACCTAATGCGGATCCCACACCGCACAGCAATACTCCAGAATAGTGCGGACAAGCGTGGTGTAAGCAGTCTCTTTAACACACCTGTGGCACCTTCTGTGTGTTCTGCCAATGAACAGCAGTCTTTGGTTTGTTCACAACATTATCTTTGTGATCGTTCCAGTTTAGGTTATTTTTAATTGTAATCCCTAAGTGTTTAGTTGAATTTACAGCCTTCCGATTTGTATGACTTGTCGCGTAATCGAAATTTAGCGGATTTCTTTTAGTACTCATGTTAATAACTTCACACTTTTCTTAATTCAGGGTCAATTGCCACTTCTCGCACTATACAGATATCTTATCTAAATCATTTTGAATTCGTTTTGGTCATCTGATGACTTTAAAAGACGGCAAATCAAATGACAGCGTCATCTGCAAACAATCTAAGAGGGCTACCGAGATTGTTTCCTATGTCCTTTATGTCGATCAGGAACAATAGAGGGCCTATAACAAAAAAAAATGGTTCAAATGGCTCTGAGCACTATAGGACTTAACTTCTGAGGTCATCAGTCCCCTAGAACTTAGAACTACTTAAACCTAACTAACCTAAGGACATCACACACATCCATGCCCGTGGCAGGATTCGAACCTGCGACCGTAGCGGTGGCGCGGTTCCAGACTGTAGCGCCTAGAACCGCTCGGCCACCCCGGCCGGCGGGCCTATAACACTTCCTTGGGGAACGCCTGATATTACTTCTGTTTTACTCGTTGACTTTCCGACTATTACTACGAACTGTGACCTTTCTGACTGGAAATTCCGAATCCAGTTACACAACTGAAGCGATATTCCATAGGCCCGCAGTTTGGTTAGAAGACGCTTGTGAGGAACGGTGTCGAAAGCCTTCTGGAAATCTAAAAACATGAAATCAATTTGACATCCCGCGTCGATAGCACTCATTACTTCATGAGTATAAAAAGCTAGTTGTGTTTCACAAGGACGATATTTTCTGTATCGGTGCTGACTATGTGTCAATAAACCGTTTTCTTCGAGGTACTTCACAATGTTCGAACACAGTATATGTTCCAAAACCCTACTGCAAATCGACGTTAGTGAAATGGGCCTGTAATTCAGCGGATTACTCCTATTTCCCTTTTTGGGTATTGGTGTCACTTAACATTCTCGGGTCATCTGGTAACCGAGACCCATCCATCGGATTGCCACGGGTTGTAGTGTGATTTATCACTCCAAATCACTCTTTTCCAGTCATCCACTGAACAGTGGCGTCACTCTTTACGTCATCTCCAGCGTCGCTGAGCATTGATGATAGAAATTTGTGGCCGGCCGGGGTGGCCGAGCGGTTCTAGGCGCTACAGTCTGGAACCACGCGACCGGTACGGTCGCAGGTTTGAATCCTGCCTCGGGCATGGGTGTGTGTGATGTCCTTAGGTTAGTTAGGTTTAAGTAGTTCTAAGTTCTAGGGGACTGATGACCTTAGAAGTTAAGTCCCATAGTTCTCAGAGCCATTTGAGCCATAGAAATTTGTGGCTTATGGAGAGCTGCCCGACCGCTCTACCCCATTCTTTTTAACTCCCTAGGCACAGTCGTTGTGCTAGTAGGACTGTTGGTCGCGCTTTGGAACTACAAATGATACCCTCCGCTAATTTCGTGCCATATTTTACTACCACCCTCCGCAATGCTCGTCGGTCTGTACATTTTTTAATATTGGTGTGACTTGAGCAATTTTCCAGTCTTTAGGTACGGATCTTTCTGTGAGCGAGCCGTTGTATATAATTGCTAAATGTGGAGCTATTGTGTGAGCGTAAAATATTCATGCTATTAACAACGTTGTGTGGCCACCACACTTCGACGATTCCACGCGGCCGTATGGTCCTTGCCTATAACCTTGTGCAATCTGCAGCAACATACTACGTCATACCATCAAAAACACTGTTATCGAACAGTGTGACTGAACAAGCAATCAACATGGACGTTGATTTCTAATTAACGACATTACTGTACTTTATCGAAGGTTTTCCCGATATCAAGAAACACAGTCTCCTGTTTAGCGACGATATCTACAGCGTTATGGGTGACGTGTATGAAGATACCGAATTAAGTGCCTCACGACAGCTGTTCCCGAGACAGATGCTAATGTTATCGTGTAGTTACTTGACCTCCATTCGCCTTTATGGCAGAGGTTACTAACTCACGAT
The DNA here is from genome assembly GCF_021461395.2 of Schistocerca americana. Classification (NCBI taxonomy): domain Eukaryota; kingdom Metazoa; phylum Arthropoda; class Insecta; order Orthoptera; family Acrididae; genus Schistocerca; species Schistocerca americana. The sequence goes on from NC_060130.1 coordinate 295,195,674, forward strand.
AGTAGGTTGGTGCTTGACGTGAAGGGAGTCGATTATGGAAGAAATTTCGAACGTGGTTTTTTCACGGAGGAGGAAAGAGACATTGTGGCTTACTGTTCCTAATCAGTAAACGGTGAACCAATATTGTAGCGTAAATCCCAAACCTCTCAGCAGTGTTTCGTCGAATGAGGTTATCTGTAATAGTTGAAGGAGATCCACTCACTGCATGGGTTTAAGCTCGGTGTATCCCTTGGTGCAGTCCAGAGGAAGCATGCTATTTGTCGGGGTTGAATAGCAGCCTGTCCCTTTTTTTATTTTCATAATGCTATATAGAAATTTGGGCCATTCGCTCACAGAATACAGCATCAACTTACAGCCAGCACCCACTGATTGTCGTAAGGTATATGACTGAATGACGATGTGATCAGAAATGATAGGCTTTATAAATGCAGGTAAAACTAAAAAACTAAACTCAACCATCAGGGTGAGACGACTGAGCGATGCCAATCGACCGCCGTGTCAACCTCTGCGGTATGGCATTATGACGGCGCATGTGATCAGCACATCGCTCATCTTACGGTTGCTGACTTTCCAGATCTTGGAGCCGCTACATCTCATTAAAACTGCTTTCTAGGCATCATGAAGCTGAGTGGAAACCTTTCCCGTCCGCTCACCAAGAAAAATGCCTTTTAGCACCGATAACTGAATCCGACTGTTCCGCATGGCACTCAGAATCGGTAATCACTTATTTTTGTCATGGGCATATGTTCATTATTTTCAATATGAAAATTCCCACGTAACTACAAAGATAGAAGGTGCACCTGTACAATACTTATCACTTGTTTACATGCAGTTTATTTACAGCACCTCTTCTTTTATCCTAAACTGTTAAAATGAAGCCACTCAATCCTTCTTCGGTAATCAGCCTGAAACCACTAATAAAGCTGTTTTTGATAACAAACGGCTGAGGAGCTCTGAGAAAGGTGGCGAAATTTGGGATAGAAATAGTGTTTCATAAATCACTCAACCAGTTATTCCACGCTCAAGAGTCTGTTTGATTTCTGTTGTGTGTTCACCATAAAAGCATTGCAACTCCTCGTTGAATTTAGTGTTGCATTCATTGATGTAATCGATGTCATCATCATCACTGCGGGTGCTGTATTTTTCCTTCTTGGCGATCTTTTTCTTCAAATCTTCAACAAATCTGTCAAATCCCTCTTTCGTGTTTTTCTGCAGTAGTGTTTTGGCTACCCTAGAAAGCCTCTCTACGTTTTTCATATTGTCGACTGTGGTGTTACGTCGTACTGTCTGATAGTAGTTTGTTCATTGTCTACAAAACAAGTACCAGAATTTTTCTACTTCTCTGTCTTTCAATAATTTCAACCTCAGAAGCTCCAGTGTTAAGAGGTTTCGCACAGCCATAATCTTAACCACTTTTCTCAGAATCTCTTCTTTTCTTTTCTTCATTCCAAATCAATTATGCTCTTTTTTGTTTCCCAATTGGTAGGTAGATTTTGGTGCTTGTCCTTTTGCGCGAGTTCTTAAATATTCAACTGGCGAACCTCATTCCTTTTACTGTGAAGTTCTCTCAGTTTCTTCATTTTACCTGCTTGTTTTTCTTGAAATGTCGTCGTTCCCGTTGCCCCAGTTATTTTTCTGTAAATGACTGTTTGTTAATCGGAGTGTAATATACAACAATGCAATAACTGTATCGCTCTCTCTACTGAAGAACATGTTGTTACTGGTGGTGTACTAGGTATACAAAGTAATAAGTTTATGCAAAACAATAAATAACTTAGACACATTTCTATTTCTCCATCGATACTGACCACTCCATTACGGAGGTGGATTCCGAACGCTAGTGCCGATTAGAAGTATTTAAGACTCTTAATTCATATTTATGGCTGCGCGGGGTAGCCGTGCAGTCTGAGGCACCTTGTCACGTTCCGCGCGGCTCCCCCCGTCGGACGTTCGAGTCTTCCCTCGGGCATGGGTGTGTGTGTTGGGTGTGTGTTGTCCTTAGCTAAGTTAGTTTAAGTTAGATTAAATAGTGGGTAAGCTTAGGAACCGATGACCTCAGCAGTTTGGTCCCACAAGACATTACCACAAATTTCCAATTTCATAGCCGGCCGGAGTGGCCGAGCGGTTCTAGGCCCTACAGTCTGACTCCTGCCTCGGGCATGGATGTGTGTGATGTCCTTAGGTTAGTTAGGTTTAAGCAGTTCTAAGTTCTAGGGGACTGATGACCTCAGATGTTAAGTCCCATATTGCTCAGAGCCATAAATATGAAATTGGAAAAATGGTTCAAATGCCCGAGGCAGGATTCGAACCTGGGACCGTAGCGGTCGCGCGGTTCCAGACTGAAGCGCCTAGAACCGCTCGGCCACTCCGGTTCATATTTATGGCCAGGCATTGTTGGCCCTGGTGGTCTAGCGGTAAAGCGCGTACATGGAACCCAAGATGTCGCGGGATCGAATGCCGGTTAGACCACGGAATATTTCAGACTGCTTCTAACGTACTCTTCACCTCTGTGATGCGAAGAGTCACCAGGAACGACACTCGGTTCGGATTCCGCTTTAAAGTGTAGGTTCCATTCCCCTGTTGGATAACTGCGGTAGATGAGTCCTTTCGCTGCTGTGGGCGCGTATACTCGTTCCGCTACTCCGTTCCCCAGGTGTTATGGACGTGTATACGCGCGCCACTTGGGTTTTCCTACGGTGCTATGGATGTCTGAAAGCGTCTTTAGCCGCCCACTTCTCACTGATACGGACGAGTTATTCACATTCTTCGCTGCACAAAAAGTTTCGAGTATTTGTCGTACAACATATGCATTTTATGTCGTGCTATCATTTACAAAAAGAACCTCGTTTCGATAGCTTGAACCATTTGCGAAATACGACGATTATTATGACAATATGATTCGCGATGCCAAGGACGTGAAAGGGCTCATCGCGTGCGACCGTCCTTGGGATATAATACCCAATAATTCGAGAACGAAATGAGTTATCCTTCTTCTCTCAATTTAAAGTAAAGTGTCGATATCTTATCAACATTTGATTCACTGAAAGGTATCAGCTAAAGCGAAGCATACGCAAGGTTTACGCAATGGCTTTTCACCTCTGTGAAGTCTTTAAAATTTCGTGCAGTGTTTTACTTAATTTGATGCAGCGCAGTAAGCATGACGCATAAAGAAAGGAAATTCAGTTATTCATCGAGTTAAGATATCAGAATGTAACGTGTGCATAAATCAAATTTTTTCACTTAATTGTTTTCGAAAAAGACAAGGGTATAGTCAGGAGTGATTCAGTGAAGTGTGATAGGACCGCTGTGGTTCTTCATATACATAAATGACTTGGCAGACGGAGTGGAACAGGAAAGGAAATGACTAGTAGTGGTATAGGATACCCTCCAAATGGCTCTGAGCATTATGGGACTTAACAGCTATGGTCATCAGCCCCCTACAACTTAGAACTACTTAAACCTAACTAACCTAAGGACATCACACAACACCCAGTCATCACGAGGCAGAGAAAATCCCTGACCCCGTCGGGAATCGAACCCGGGAACCCGGGCGTGGGAAGCAAGAACGCTACCGCACGACCACGAGCTGCGGACGGATACCCTCCGCCGCGCACCATACGGTGGCTTGCGGAGTATCTACATAGATGTAGATGCAGACTGAAGGATATGTAGAGAAATATGGTAACATCTGTAGTGTTACCAGGCAAGTGGGTGTCACAGGAAAGTATGGCCTACATCTCACCAAATATTAATTTCCACACATACGCTTATGAGACTCTTCTTTCCTAGCTTTGTCCAGTACTATGTCCTGCAAGACATCATTCCGCCCGCTGCACATTATGATACTGTTAGTAAAGACTCCTGCTACGGTGTGTCATTAAGTGAATTAGGAAATTTGTCAGCTGCCGCTATTTCAATTTACGGATCAGCAGCAGTAAACACTGCTGTACGCTATGTAATACCATGGAGTGGACGAATGCCAAGAAAACCCGATGCTTAGTGTTATTGTATATTTACTTGACGAGTTCTTTCTATATTTTCCCAAATACTTTCAGCTGTCATCCCCAGCGAATACCTTCACACACACTTATCCAGAGTGGCCATTCGACCATCTCTAATCACGAGGTGTAAGTATCATTTGCAGGCCGCGAGTGCTGGTCGGTACTGTGGGCGGCAGCATCGGTTTCCCTGCCTCCGGGGAACAGAAACCGTCCTCACGCCTGTAATGAAATGTCTGGTCTTTGGTTCAAATGGCTCTGAGCACTATGGGACTTAACATCTGAAGTCATCAGTCCCCTAGAACTTAGAACTACTTAAACCTAACTAACCTAAGGACATCACACACATCCATGCCGGAGGCAGGATTCGAACCTGCGACCGTAGCAGCAGCGCGGTTACAGACTGAAACGCCTAGAACCGCTCAGCCACAGCGGCCGGCTGTCTGGTCTTCGTTAATCTGGCTAACGGGTGGTGATCTGATCCGAAGGAGGGAGGATTAAGGACAAGGAACAGGACATTTATTGTCTGTAATAGAACATACAGTTACCATTAATCTTTAGTTTACAATTACCATTGCCAACTTTGGCCCAAATAAAAAGATATTCGTCTGCATTGAGCTTCTTCTTTCTTCTTGTAGACAAAGTAAATGGCTTATCTGGAACAAGGGTCCCATACGGAACTTTACCAAGTAATCCTGTAGTCTCTGCTATACTCCAAGTCTTCCACGCCAAGATATTAGCATCAGGGAAAGCTTCAAGACCACCATAGTCTGCATGATTGCCCCAAACAACAGCCAAGGTCAGCCATGTACTGCCTCCAAAAACAGCTTGTATATCACAGGTGAACTCCATTCGTCATCCACGTAAAACATTAGGGCCACCCAGAAGCTGTTGCTTGTTAAACACTCCAGTCAAATCAATGTCTATTGCTCTCAGTGTCTTATACACTAGGGCGCTGCGCCGCCAGCGACGACGAAACGCTCGTCGCAGAAGCATTGCTGAGGCACGTTAACACAAATTCGAGGGTTTCCCTCAGAATAGATTGGATTGGGTCGTTTGGGGAAGAGACCAAACAGCGAGGTCATCGGTCTCATCGGATTAGGGAAGGACGGGGAAGGAAGTCGGCCATGCCCTTTCAAAGGACCATCCGGGCATTTGCCTGGAGCGATTTAGGGAAATTACGGAAAACCTAAATCAAGATGGCAGGACGCGAGATTGAACCGTCGTCCTCCCGAATGCGAGTCCAGTGTGCTAACCACTGCGCCACCTCGCTCGGTCCCACGGAATGGTTCAAATGGCTCTGAGCACTATGGGACTTAACTTCTGAGGTCATCAGTCCCCTAGAACTTAGAGCGACTTAAACCTAACTAACCTAAGGACATCACACACATCCATGCCCGAGGCAGGATTCGAACCTGCGACCGTAGCGGTCTCGCGGTTCCAAACAGTAGCGCCGAGAACCGCTCGGCCACCCCAGCCGGCCCCTCGGAATGACAAACGTTTTCAGTACCCTTTGAGAAACAAACTCCTGAAAGTGTCAACAGGCAGCAGTACGTGACAGTAGTACTGCGAGCGTTAACATGAAATGTACAGTCGCAATACCTACTTTCTGGTCTGGAGGCTGATTGGCTGAAACTTCAACATGTGAAAAGAGTGTCGTGGAGCTGTGAGAAGCTCACTAAATATCACTAAATGGAAGAGTCGGTCGGAAGCCCTGGTGGGGAGCAGGAGGGAGTTTGAAGCCCTCTGGTGCAGGATATCGTGCCAAATTCTGTTCATCTGGCCCGTTAGGTCGTAAAAATCCCGAGTTGTTCGGAGAGCTCTTCACATAATGCTCCAATATATACCGTGATACTATATGTGTAACAGTCCATAGAAATAATTCGAGCCCGCCAACAAACGTTTCGGAGGAGTGTACGCAGCAATACGTCGCCTGGTTTGCTTCGCACTCCGCACGGCACAGAGTGCGTGGACTCTGGTCGTTGTCGCGAGTGGGGCTTCGCCAGACGCCACGGAAGCTCCGAAACGGCGGACGACTAGAAACGTTTCAGAGGTTATCAAGCGTTTAATACCTAACAACAGTTTCTTGGAAAGAGCTTTGTAATTGCCTACTCCTACTACCAGTATAATCTGAAGAAACTGAATAATGGAGTAGCAAATAGTATTTCGAGAAGGTAAATGATACATAATAGAATGAGGTACTATTTTAACATAATAAAACGATCAACTAATGGAAGTCCCGATGTGACCAACTAACTCTTTCTTTACACTGCCTTCGTGTAAGAGAGAGAAACTAAGTTCATGGCCGATTATTAGAGTTCGTTGGCTTCGTAGCTGTCCAGGGAACAGCCGCACACCTTTCATATAACCCTCTTACTGTTGTGTTAACATCCATTAGCTTTACTAAATTGTAGGGAGGATTATGGTTAACAGTATTGAGAAACGTCCGTAACATAAGCTGCGTACTGTTCAATACTTAAAATTGTTTTTGTGAGTGCAAGGACAGATCGATTCGCGAACTGTATTACGAATGCGCTAAGTCGGTCTCACCACGTTGCTGTTGGGAGTTAAAGTTCGAAAAATCGATTCTGGATAATTTTACCGTCCACCAACCTAAACAGAAGTTTCACAAATCTTAGAACACGACACTGTTGTCCACAGATAAGGTCCACGAGCCGATGTATAAATTATGCAATTCTCTTACACCAAATTGTTCAAAAAATGGTTCAAATGGCTCTGAGCACTATAGGACTTAACTTCTAAGGTCATCAGTCCCCTAGAACTTATAACTACTTAAACCTAACTAACCTAAGGACATAACACACATCCATGCCCGAGGCAGGATTCGAACCTGCGACCGTAGCTGTCGCGCAGTTCCAGACTGTAGCGCCTAAAACCGCTCGGCCACCCCGGCCGGCACACCACATTGTTGTTCAGAGTTACAGTCCGCGGGCCTATCTGATCAGAAGTATCCGGATGCACCTAAGTAATGTGGAGTTCACGACTAGATTAGACGGTAGGTGCACCCGCCAGCACAAAATGAGACGAGGCATAGTGTCTTGTCAGTAGAGAAGCAGAAACAGCAGGACGGGTCATTCAGAGAGATTCAGTTACTTCGAACGTGGACTAGCAATTGAATATAACATCAGTATATAATCTATCAGCGACATTTCAACCCTTAAAGCTGCCCAACAGGCCTGTGGGTGATGTGGCTGTTAAGTGGAAACGCGAAGGAACAGCCGCAGCTGAACCACAACCAGGCAGTCCTCATATCTACATCTACATTCATACTCCACAATCCACCATACGGTGCGTGGCGGAGAGTACCTCGTACCACAACCAGCATCTTCTCTCCCTGTTCCAATCCCAAACAGAACGAGGGAAAAAGGACTGCCTATATGCCACTGTACGAGCCCTAATCTCTCTTATCTTATCTTTGTGGTCTTTCCGCGAAATATAAGTTGGCGGCAGTAAAATTGTACTGCAGTCAGCCTCAAATGGTGGTTCTCTAAATTTCCTCTGTAGCGATTCACGAAAAGAACACCTTCTTTCCTCTAGAGACTTCACCCGAGTTCCTGAAGCATTTCCGTAAGACTGGCGTGATGATCAAACCTACCAGTAACAAATCTAGCAGCCCGTCTCTGAATTGCTTCTATGTCCTCCCTCAATCCGACCTGATAGGGATCCCAAACGCTCGAGCAGTACTGAAGAACAGGTCGTATTAGTGTTTTATAGGCGGTCTCCTTTACAGATGAACCACACCTTCCCAAAATTCTACCAATGAACCGAAGACGACTATCAGCCTTCCCCACAACTGCCATTACATGCTTGTCCCACTTCATATAATTGCGTACAGAAACAGTCGAGCGCTGTGGAAGGTGGTTGTAAAAATGGCTCTGAGCACTATGGGACTTAACATCTGAGGTCACTCTTCCCCTAGAACTTAGAACTACTTAAACCTAACTAACCTAAGGACATCACACACATCCATGCCCGAGGCAGGATTCGAACCTGCGACCGTAGTGAAGGTGGTTGTAAAAAACCACATGAAATCAATGGAAGAAATCACTCGTCAGTTCGAAACTGCTATCAGCAGTCCAGTTATCACAATGGCTGTGTAGGGAGTTAAAAACAATAGGGTACAATGGTCGAGCAGCTCCTCATAAACCACTCATTTCTGAAATCAATGCTAAGATATGCTTGAGATGGTGAAAAGAGCGACACCACTGAACATTGGATGATTAAAAACGACTAATGTGGAGTGATTAATCATACTGCATTCTGTGGGAATCCGATGGTTGGGTTTGGATTTGGCGAATGCGTGGAGAACGTTACCTGCCATCATGTGTAGTGCCAACAGTGAAGTACGGAGGAGGTTACGTGTTTCTCTTGGTTAGGGTGTGGTGCCCTTATTTCGCTTCAGGAAACGTTAAATGTGGAAGGATATGAACAAATTTTACAACTCTATGTACTGTGTACAGTAATGGAACAGTTCGGAGATGATTGTATCAACACGGCAATGCAACCTGCATCTATGAGGCACTGGTTTATAGACAATAACTTTCCTGGACTGACCTGCCCACAGTACCGACACGAACGCAATGGAACACCTTTGGAACAAGTCAGAATGTCGACTTCGCTTCGGGCCTTCATCATCCAACATCACTACCTCCTCTCGCTTCGGCTCTTGAGGGAGAATGGGATGCCATTCGTGCACAGACATTCAGACACGTCACTGAAAGTGTCTGCCGCAGAGTTCGAACCGTCATAAAGGCGAAGGGTGGACACACGCCGTACTTATGTTCACTAATAGGTGTCTGGAGACTTTTGATCAGATAGCATACGTAAATTTTACAAGACTTTAACACCGCTCTGCTATTGACGAACGCGATTGTCTAAAACTTGTCAAGTTCACGAACTCCTGCAGAAATTCTACAAATTTCTGTACTTTTTGCTCGAAATATTTCAAACATTTTAATCAAACTGACGTGCCGCTCATCAGAGCAGGACTTGGCTCTTCTATCTCATGCACCTAAACTGACCCATGCCAAAAGGTCACTGCCCCTATGTAGCCTCGATCTGTCGCCCCAAAAAGCCACAAACCTACGGACACTGTAAGGACTACAAATGTAAACACTTTACATGACTCGCACTTGCGCGCTGATACATTTGAGTTGTTAATGCTAGTTTTATCTCTTTTTTATCAGTAAATTTAACATATCGTTCCTCGTTGTTTGGGTATGAACTTTATAGCTGATATAAAATTACATTAAACTTACCGCTACTGTAAGTATTACGTATGAATAATTAGGACTAGAATTTCATTAGATTTTGCGTCCCTATCTAGTTTTTGGCTGAGGTCCTTGGTTCTTGGGTTATTTCTAACTAATTCAGTGAAATGGTCAAATTTGGGCTCCTTTACTATTACCTAGTTTAAATCTACGGGTAATCTAACCTCTGCAGATAGGTACTGTTTATTCTCTTATACTACCACCACACTTAATGTTTTGCTGCTTATTTTGTAGTAAAACACGTTTTTTTAGCCCATGGGATCAACATGACATTTCATAGTTCAGATTCAACTGCTTTAATAGAAATTCTGAAGCTGCTTTCCGGTAGAGCTGTTGAAACGATATCAGTTGATAATTCGTTCGTTAATTTCGCTTAAAGCCATTAGAAGTTACTAATTTCTTCCATACTCATAGAAGTATTATTACACTGAAGAAACAAAGAAACTGGTACACCTGCCTGATATCGTGTAGGGCCCCCGCGAGCACGTAGAAGTGGCGTAACACGGCGTGGTATGGATTCGACTAATGTCTGAGGTAGTGCTCTAGGGAATTGACTCCATGAATCCTGCAGGGCAGTCCATAAATCCGTAAGAGTACAAGGGGGTGGAGATCTCTTCTGAACAGCAGGTTGTAAGGCAGCCTAGATATGTCTGCGGCGCTTGGTGCCTAGCAGAAGTGTTTAAACTCAGAAGAGTGTTTCTGGAGTCACTCCGTAACAATTCTGGACGTGTAGGTTGTCGCATAGTTCTGCTGGAACTGCCCAAGTCAGTCAGAATGCCCAATGGGTATGAATGGATGCAGGTGATCCGACAGGATGCTTACGTACGTGTCACCTGTCAAAATCGTACCTAGGCGTGTCAGGGGTCCCGTATCACTCTAACCGCACGCGCCCCACACCATTACATAGCCTCCACCGGCTTGAACAGTCCCCTGCTGACATGCACAGTCCATAGATTCATCAGGTTGTCTCCATACCCGCTCGCGTCCATCCTATCGATACAATTTGAAATTAGACTCGTCCGACCAGGCAACATGTTTCCTGTCGTCAACAGTCCAATGTCGGTGTTGACGGGTCTAGGCGAGGCTTAAAGCTTTGTGTTGTGCAGTTATCAAGGGTACACGAGTGGGCCTTCAGCTCCGAAAGCCCATATCGATGATGTTTCGTTGAATGTGTCGCACGCTGACACTTGTTGATGGGCCAGCATTGAAATCTGTAGCAATTTGCGGAAGGGTTTCACTGCTGTCACGTTGAACGATTCTTTCCAGTCGTCGTTGGTCCCGTTCTTGCAGGATCTTTTCCCGGCCGCAGCGATGTCAGAGATTTGAAGTTTTACCGGATACCTGGTATTCACGGTACACTCGTGAAATGGTTGTACGGGAAAATCCCCACTTCATCGCTACCTCGGAGATGTGTCCCATCGCTCGTGCACCAACTGTAACACCACGTTCAAACTCGGTTAAATCATGACAACCTGCCATTGTAGCACCAGTAACGGATCTAACAACTGCGCCAGACCCTTGTTGTCTTCTATAGTCGTTGCCGACCGCAGCGCCGTATTCAGCCTGTTTACATATCCCTGTATCTGAATATGCAGGCCTATACCAGCTTCTTTGGCGCTTCAGTGTATATCTACAGAGTAGGTTTTGAGACGTGCTCCGTGCCATTGCATTTCCTTCATCTTTATTAATATGGATTTTAGTCATTTGGCGGCCGTGAAATAATTTTCAACCTCTGATCTTTTACCCCTGGCGCACCTGCAACGGCCGTTCGCCTAGGTAAAACAACTCGCAGACCCCTTCAGACCAGCTTTTGCGCATCTGACAGCCAGCTTACTTCGTGGACCATATGTTTGGCCAATAGCAGAGGTTTAGGTGTCGTCTGCTGCTCAAACTGATAGCTCCCCTTGCTACCTCCTCGAAAGCCGTGCGTGTGTAGCTGCAGCAGTCTATCACACCGAGAGAGAATGCATGCTGTAAAACGATCAGTCAAGGTGGTTCCGTTTCTAATTGTGCAGCGATGCTGTTCTAGATATTCCAATTCTTCCCTGAGCCTCTCCTGTCAAATACGGTAACGTTTATTTAAGCTATTCCGCGGCAAGATCCTTCATCAGTGTTTTCTGAAATTGGAGAAGCCTCAAGGATAACAACGGCTGTTAATCTAGGACAGTCTTAACGGACTGTTGACGTTATAGAAGGTTCTTGAAAACCAATGATCCACTGAGAGGCATTCACCGTCTCAGTGACATGTCGCTCTTGTTTTCGTCTTGCAGACGACGTTGGGCAGTCGTAAGACGGATTCAGCAAGGCGCCGAATGCAATGTGGAACCTTCGCAACACATGAGTACTCTATAGGAAGCGCACACTTTGCTCTCGACGGGTGATCACGAGTGTTTTTAATAGGACCAATGTCAGGCTGTGACAAGCTAGTTCTGCTTTATTTCGTATTACTTCTGTTTCAATTCACTTAGGTACTTTTGACCCCTATGTCACTACACTTTCGAGTAGTTGCGGCCAGTGAATTTACGTTAACGCGACCTAAGCTTATAGGTGCATTTCTCGCACACACCGTGCAACCCTGACGATTGTCATAGGTGATATTGTAGTAGTACTGAATTGCCTACGCGAACGGGGAGTCTCATGAACGTAATAAGCACACGGCTGACTAGAAGAAATCAAACCTGAAGCTCCAAGATGAAATTATTTCATGTCCGTTTCTACCGTGGAGGTCCACAAATAAATAAACAGTTGAACTGTAAAACAAAACTTATTAATAACTGTTAAAAATGAAACAACTGCCTCACAATGGCAATCAGACGTAGCTGGCCAAAGAAGCTCGATTTTAATCGAAGGCAACATTAGGGCAAACTGAACAATCTAAATCTGTTTCCTTTGACCTGAAGTAGAAAAAGATCAGTTCGTCGAGTATCATTCAGGACAGTACGATTTTTTTTAAATTTTTTTGTTGGAACCTACTGACTCCCTGCCGCCCCCCCCCCCCCCCCCCGCCCGCTCACTCACACTACCAGAATAAATCTAAAAATAAAAAATAAACCTTGTTATGGTCTTCGTTACTGTAATAAGATCTAACTGATAATATTTCCAAAAATGAACCGTATTGCTTTTATTGACGGACAGCTCAACTCCATTATGTTAGCACATCTACGTGCAGCTCGACACGTAAAATATGTTGGGAACATCCCCAGCCGACGTAACTCAACGTCTCACAAACACACCACACGCCAATCGAATTGTTATATTTATTTATATTTATGGTGCGTGTAGTTCAAACCACAGATATCAATTTCCCGAAGCAGTCCGATGCAACTCTCAAAAATAATCGAGAAAATCGACTATCAAGCTTTTCCAAGTGTCTTTAATATCTTAAAGTCAGGTCCTGTTTCAGACCGGATATGTGGGTCTGTGGTAGAATGCTTGTTTAGCATTGGCCAACCAGGGTTCACTCCAAGCCATGCTGAATTTTTAAACATAGATTCATCTTCCATAACCATTTCTGTGAATCGTTAAAAAGATCTTGTAATGTTTTTTTAGTTTAAACAATCTTTATTAACAATATTTTATATGTCAATAATTAAGATTTTGTATTTGCAATGAAAACTGGGTTACCGTGTACGATATGTAACTAGTAATAAGAAGACGTGCATTTTTCTTGAAAATGATAGATATGTGATGATTAGCATACATTTGATGAATTTTATATTCAAATGACGTAGGTATTTGAACTGAAAGGAAAAGAAAACAAAGAGACAGAAACGAGACTTTAAACAGCAATTACCAGTCTCGTACGCTCTAACTTCTTTCCATCTTTGTGTACGGGGTGGCTGTAACTAAACTTTCACTACTGGAGCCAGTATAGAAGGAAAACTATTTACCATATGGGTACCCAACATTAAGCGTATGATTTTCAGACTGTTCCACTGCATGATTTTCCTTATTAGTAGTATTAATATCATGCCTTGGCATTAGACACCGGAACTGGTCCGGTGACGTAGGGCTGAAACACAAACATCGGTCTGCATTACAGTTGCAGACAGTCAATATGAGTCTGAACAAAGTGGACAGGGCTTTACTCTTAATGCCGCTTTATCAAAACAACAGAAAGAGTTCTGCTGCTCTTCGCGAGTTCTACCGCATTAAAACAATACGGAGAGGTCCCCTTCCCTCAGTAGGACTGAAGAACATGATTCAGAAGTTGGAATTAACTGGCAATTTGTAAATTGCTCCTGGGAGAGGCCGACGGTCAATTTTGCCGCAGATTGCTGGAAAAATTATTGTTTCTGTGGCTTAGAATACTGCACAGCTCGAGCTGTGTCTGCACAGCTCGAGCTGTGTCACAACAGCTGAACAATTGTGAAATGGTATCACTTGTGCTGTTACAGACTGTAGAGGGTGCGCCGGCCAGGGTGGCCGAGCGGTTCTAGGTGCTACAGTCTGGAACAGCGCGACCGCTACGGTCGCAGGTTCGAATCCTGCCTCGGGCATGGATGTGTGTGATGTCCTTAGGTTAGTTAGGTTTAAGTAGTTCTAAGTTCTAGGGGACTGATGACGTTAGAAGTTAAGTCCCATAGTGCTCAGAGCCTTTTTCTTTTTTTTTTTTTTTTTTTTGTGTAGAGGGTGCAGATGGTAGTCAGAATGAGCAACATTCGTAACCTGGAACGTAAACGTGGTACGCAACTGACAGATATTACTCTCTCATGCGAAAATTAAAATGTTCCTTTCACTTGTTTACTCGTTATTTCTGTTCTGCATGTCCTTACAAATGTTTCATGGAAGCCCTCTCGTGTACGAATGTTTAATTATAACCACCCTACATTTTCAGCTTCACAGAAATGCTCGTAGAACACATAACTTTTTTAAAAAATTTCTGTCGGCCAGGAATCAAAAGCAGGAACCTTACGTGGTTGTTGAGCATCCTACCACAGAGCCAGGCAGCCTCTCGAAATAAAATCCAACCATTCTTTCGGATATTAAAGACGCACGGAAAACTTCGAAGTCGATTTTCTCGAGAGTTTTTGAGAGTTGCAACGATATACTTCGGTAGATTGATGTTTGAGTTCTGAACTTCAGTTACCACAAATTAGAAAATTGCAAAAAGCCAGCTGCCCTTTGGTCTCCTATTACTGGCACTACTAGCAAAGCACGTAACTTTTGTAGTTCTCTAAAGCTGTTCTCAGATTACACTGCTGTGCGCAAGGAGGTGAGCACGACTCCGTGATTACTTGAGCCTAATAACGAATCACAGCATAAGAGAGTATTATAGCCGGCCGCGGTGGCCGTGCGGTTCTAGGCGCTTCAGTCCGGAACCGCGGGACTGCTACGGTCGCAGGTTCGAATCCTGCCTCGGGCATGGATGTGTGTGATGTCCTTAGGTTACTTAGGTTTAAGTAGTTCTAAGTTCTAGGTGACTGATGACCTAAGATGTTAAGTCCCATAGTGCTGAGAGCCATTTGAACCATTTTTTTAGAGTATTATAAACAATAACCGAGGCTGTTCAGTTATCAGCAGTAAAGTCCAAGTCCCACTTAAACGTAATTCACATCGAGCCGTGTCAAGGGTCAAGGGATTTCACAAGTACAGACCACCTGAATAAATTTCCAAGCAACAACCAGAAAAAGAAGCAACATTAGGATTTAAAGTCAGGTCGGCGACGAGGTCTTTAGAGAGGAGCTCCAGCTTCGGCTGAGGAAGGATATAGATCGTATCCTTTCAAGGGAACCATCGGGGGATTTATCTTAAACAATTTATCGAAACCATGGTAAATCTAAATTTGTGTGGCCGAAAAGGAACTCGAACCACTTCCTGAAGCATGCGAGTCCAATGTGCCACTTCGATCACTAACATCAACCAGAGAAGCAGCAGTTTGGCAGTAAACATAAACTGCTAAAAACAAGTGCTGGCGCGTCTGATTTCTTCAGTTTATCAAAAGATATCAGATAGGGTTGTGTTCTATCCCAACTGTACAACATCTATGCTGAACATGTCATTGGGAATGCTCTCGATAGTTGGACTAAAGACATCGCAGTTGGTAGTAAAACTGTTAACAACCTCCGATTTGCTTATGACAACCTGCTTTTAGCCAGCAGTGAAGATGAACCTGCTGAGCGACTAACGAAAATAAAGAAAATTAGTTTATCATATGGAATAGACATCAATCTCAGCAAGTCCAAACTTATTGACTGAGGAGCACAGGTTCAATTCCCAGGTCAAGAAAAGGAATTGGAAGTCGTGTATTCTTTCATCTAGCTCAGGTCAACAATCTGCGACCCGGGAAGCTGTTAAGATGAGATCAGAAGACGGATCACGTTAGGGCGAGTGTCTACGAAGAAGTCTTTTTTTATAAAAGCGAAAAAGTGACCCCTAAGGCCGCAGCGTGTCCATTATTGAGCAACTCATTCCCCAGGTGCCTTTCTTTTCAAGTCAACCAAAAAATTCTCCGTTTCTTTGGGCGTATTGTGAGAAGAGATGGAGGAAATTTAGAGAAAATAATCCTGCTTGGGAAGATGGAGGGGAACAGACCAGGGAAGACCAGCGAGCAGGTGTATAGGTCAAACCAAGAAGATGTCGGGTGTACCTCTTCAGCAGGCTCTAAGAGAAGCTAGCAGCCGTCCGGGATGGAGACACTTGGTTTACGGGGTCACAACGCTCAGCAATGAGCCCCACGACTTACGGCGATAAACGGCTGCTGGGACCGCTCGAGGCCGGGGATTACACGCTAGAGCAGTGGCTCCCAACCCGGTGTAAACGAAATCTCCTGAAGGTTAAAAAACGAAAGGATCTGACTATGTTTCTGTCATCAAACTAAATTATTTTTAAAATGTCATTACCATTATCACTAACTCGTAAGGCTGCAATACTGATTACAATATAATACATTTTAATAGTACTAGTCTTAACGCATGACACAATGTGGAGAAGGCTACAGCTCGTGAAATGAATATATGAGCAACATCTTCTTCTCATAGTCTTTACATTACACACATACTTTGCACTTTTTACCATGCATCTATGACAGTAAAACCGAGACATATATGTCACATATTCCTTTGTCGAGTTCTACCTATTTTGCGGAATGAACCAGAAAAAGCTTCATTATTCACTTCGCATGAGATAAACTAATAGACAGCACAACACAACGGTAACTATGTAATAGTTTCTACACTGCCTACAGCCTACACAGTATTATTATTATTATTATTATTATTATCATTGGTCAGACGCAAACATTGACAGTCTGAACTTGGTTGCTGTTAACAGGGGGTGCAAAATACGGGTGAAGCAAATATCGCTAGGGAGAGGAGTGGTAGAGCAATGTGGATGGTTAGCTTTTCTTTTATCTTTTCTTAGAAGCAGCTGTATGTAGGGAGCTTCATAAAAAAGGTTGTTGGGAAGCAAGTATTACAAGTTATGGCGCTGACTCATTAGTTCGTGGTTTAATAAAACACCCAAAAAATTAAATATTTATCTTTGGTCATTTTAAAAATAAGAGTTCAAAGAAAATTCTCTTTCATTATAAAATTTAGTTTGTCGATAATGTTGGTGATGGTGAGAGATTGGGGCGGGAGTTCTACCTGATTACACTCAGGAGTAAAGGTTGGGAACCATTTCGCTAGAGGCCCGGCCCGTGTTTCACTAGTGTGTCGCAGTGTTGGCGGCAGCTCACAACACTGCCCTCTGACGAGAAACTGCTTCTACTTGCATTGGCGTCTCGGACTCAGCGTTATCTTTGCGGGCAACAAAGAAAAGACACATACAAAATATCAGAACCTGTTGCAAAGACTAGCAGCTGGCATTTAACATCAATAAATGTAATCTAGTGTGTGTAAATATTAATTAAAAAGAAGACCCGGGTCCGTTTGACTACACCATCAGCTATTAGTCACTACAATGAGTCTCAACTGTGAAGCACCTAAATATACTTAACCAATCTAGCCATTGAGAAGCTAGGTGCTGGAATGAGATTTGTCGAAATGACCCTTAGTAAGTGTAATTTTACACTAAAATGGTGACAAGCAGGAACCCCGTTCGGCGAATTCTTGAGTGTTGTTGGTCGGTCAGAGGTCATAACCAAGCTTCTTTTATTGATTATATTCCTGTCAGATCTTCAGACGTACCACACAGTTGACCTCACACAAGATGTTAGCGGACGATTTGGCAGCTTACTTGAGCTCATACACGGGCTTGCTACATCTCGCTGGAACTGGTTCCTGACGTGAACCGTGGACAGTAAGGAGATGACGATAATCCGGCCACTGATCCGGCACGAATATAATAATACGAAGGGAACTTTTACGTAGTCCATTTTTGCCAAGCTATTTTCATGAAAATAATTCTCATTTGACAACTCGACCACACAGCCAAGTAGACGTTTGTGCTCTTTACGTAAGTACAAGCGACCCGCCCCAGATTATGCGGGCAGCGCGAAGTACACTCCTGGAAATTGAAATAAGAACACCGTGAATTCATTGTCCCAGGAAGGGGAAACTTTATTGACACATTCCTGGGGTCAGATACATCACATGATCACACTGACAGAACCACAGGCACATAGACACAGGCAACAGAGCATGCACAATGTCGGCACTAGTACAGTGTATATCCACCTTTCGCAGCAATGCAGGCTGCTATTCTGCCATGGAGACGATCGTAGAGATGCTGGATGTAGTCCTGTGGAACGGCTTGCCATGCCATTTCCACCTGGCGCCTCAGTTGGACCAGCGTTCGTGCTGGACGTGCAGACCGCGTGAGACGACGCTTCATCCAGTCCCAAACATGCTCAATGGGGGACAGATCCGGAGATCTTGCTGGCCAGGGTAGTTGACTTACACCTTCTAGAGCACGTTGGGTGGCACGGGATACATGCGGACGTGCATTGTCCTGTTGGAACAGCAAGTTCCCTTGCCGGTCTAGGAATGGTAGAACGATGGGTTCGATGACGGTTTGGATGTACCGTGCACTATTCAGTGTCCCCTCGAAGATCACCAGTGGTGTACGGCCAGTGTAGGAGATCGCTCCCCACACCATGATGCCGGGTGTTGGCCATGTGTGCCTCGGTCGAATGCAGTCCTGATTGTGGCGCTCACCTGCACGGCGCCAAACACGCATACGACCATCATTGGCACCAAGGCAGAAGCGACTCTCATCGCTGAAGACGACACGTCTCCATTCGTCCCTCCATTCGCGCCTGTCGCGACACCACTGGAGGCGGGCTGCACGATGTTGGGGCGTGAGCGGAAGACGGCCTAACGGTGTGCGGGACCGTAGCCCAGCTTCATGGAGACGGTTGCGAATGGTCCTCGCCGATACCCCAGGAGCAACAGTTTCCCTAATTTGCTGGGAAGTGGCGGTGCGGTCCCCTACGGCACTGCGTAGGATCCTACGGTCTTGGCGTGCATCCGTGCGTCGCTGCGGTCCGGTCCCAGGTCGACGGGCACGTGCACTTTCCGCCGACCACTGGCGACAACATCGATGTACTGTGGAGACCTCACGCCCCACGTGTTGAGCAATTCGGCGGTACGTCCACCCGGCCTCCCGCATGCCCACTATACGCCCTCGCTCAAAGTCCGTCAACTGCACATACGGTTCACGTCCACGCTGTCGCGGCATGCTACCAGTGTTACAGACTGCGATGGAGCTCCGTATGCCACGGCAAACTGGCTGACACTGACGGCGGCGGTGCACAAATGCTGCGCAGCTAGCGCCATTCGACGGCCAACACCGCGGTTCCTGGTGTGTCCGCTGTGGCGTGCGTGTGATCATTGCTTGTACAGCCCTCTCGCAGTGTCCGGAGCAAGTATGGTTGGTCTGACACACCGGTGTCAATGTGTTCTTTTTTCCATTTCCAGGAGTGTATATACGATCGGACGACTTGTCTGGTGTAGCGGTAATAAATTATACACTAAGCTTCGTCGTGAATCAGTCTATTAGTCAAAGCCGTATCACAGTTCCCACAGTGGCTCCTAAGAGTAGCCTTCACATACAGATTGAAAAGCGCAGCGGAGGACTTTCTAATACGAGTACGCACAGATATGAAATAATCCATCAGTTTTATTGTTTTACAGTATTTTCTTCATCATGTGGTTCAAAATTCATAACTCATACTTTAGAATTTTACGAACAAACACACACACACACACACACACACACACACACACACACACAGAGAGAGAGAGAGAGAGAGAGAGAGAGAGAGAGAGAAACGGCATATTTAAAACTCACACCCTTGCCTGAAGTGGGACTCGAATCTACGACCACTGTTACATGAGGTAGTGTCGTCACCTCAATACCACAAAAACCTGCATGTTGCTACCATTGTTTAGCAAAAGAGATGGAGGATATTCAAAAATGAGCTGCACAATACGTTGCCGGTTTGTTTGGGCAGTGCGACAGCGTCTCAGAAATATATACATTTTTATTACTTATTTTTTATTTGCTATTTTATTTTAGTCTGTTACCTAGATAAAAGAACAGACTAAATGTTGCATATCAATTGGTATATGTGGATATAGCACACAACATTTTAACCTAGTTCCAAATGTGTTAGTAGAATTAAACATTACAGTACACGAAATGTATGCGCGATTGCAGATATGGAGACTCATCAGCTGCATAATGGAATGACGAGAAAGAAAATTTGCGCTGGACCGGGGTTCGAACCCGGATTTCTTGCTATCGATAAAGTCAATGATTTACCATTCTTTTTTTTTGCGTTTTGGTCGGTATTGTGCGTTGCGGCCGGCCGCTGTGCCAGAGCGGTTCTAGGCGCTTCTGTCTGGAACCGCGCGACCGCTACGGTCGCAGGTTCGAATCCTGCCTCGGGCATGGAAGTGTGTGATGTCCTTAAGTTAGTCAGGTTTAAGTAGTTCTAGGGGACTGATGACCTCAGATGTTAAGTCCCATACTTCTCAGAGACATTTCAACCACTTGAACTCGCACTTACACGCTGATACCTTTGGGATTTTAATGCCAGTTTTATCGCTTTTTTATCAGTAAATCTAACATAACATCTTAGGAATACATCTTAAAAAATTTAGCCATTTCCTGTGCATAGCTATCTAGGAATCCTTGGCTGGCTAATTTGGACCGTTGGTGACGGCTAAACTTAGTAAAAAAACCTTTTTTGTGTTTTTCCCGAGGAATCGCCCATAAAATAATGGTGCCTCCATAAGTCACATCAAGCCCACCGTAGACCACATCAAGTGCAAAAAGAACACACCGATTTGCTCCATTGGCCTATGCCGGAGGATGCGTGTAATATTCATACATTGACCCTGTGCTTTGGGAAGTGACAGTAACACGATCCTTCTGATGGGTATACAAATGGTCTCCAGTGCAAGGGCTATCTGTTGACCCTACCTGTTTGTCACCCACAGGCACAGGAACATCAAGTTTTCATGCTCGGTGTTATGGAATATACTGGTAAGCATGCTGTCCCGTGCGTACCGACACACACATCACATACTCATCATTACTATAATTAAAAATTATATACACAAACCTCCCTCGTGAATAAGTTTATGTATTAATGAAAACCGTATCAAAATCCCTACAGTAGTTCCTGAGATTAGCCTTAACCACATGCAGACAGAAGGATCAGTCTTTTACATTGCGGCCGGCCGCTGTGACCGAGCAGTTCTAGGCGCTTCAGTCCGGAACCGCGCTGCTGCTACGGTCGCAGGTTCGAATCCTGCCTCGGGCATGGATGTGTGTTAGTTAGGTTTAAGTAGTTCCTAAATCTAGGGGACTGATGACCTCAGATGTTAAATCCCATAGTGCTTAGAGCCATTTGAACCATTTTTTTTGTTTACATTGCTTTAATTCATTGTTAGGTCAAGTTATACTAAATTATTCCGTTTCCTTACTTTCTTTTGTTGTAGGGCGCCACTACGCCAAGGAACTTTCGCCACAAAGGAAATCAGCAAACATAGCATGTACAGCATAAGCTAAATTTAATTTTAAATATGAACAGCCGTCTGATGAATAACCTGTCAGCCCTAAATCGGTAATGGGGTGCTATATTTTCTTAAAAAATAACACTATTAACAGTGTCGGGTTCCTGTTTTCACTTTATCGTCGTAAGAATGAACCTGTACAAATAAAAAAGGAAGGTTGGTTTAATTTCCCGTCAATGACGAGGTCATTACAGATGGGGATTGGAGTGGTACCGTGTCCTTTTGAAACGAATCTTCTAGCCAATTGCCTTATGCGAGAGAATCTATTACCTTATCAAAGTTCGTCAAACTTTTGCTACATGAAATATCAAAATGTCGTTGTCTGTCATTGAAAAGGCTGTTAATACGAATAGTACCCAAAACTGGTGTGGTTTCTAGATTCATTTTGTCATTGTCTGCTAAATAAAACGTTGTAACACACGCCAAAATAAGCAAGACTGTTTTGGCACAAATGGTCATTTTTATCAATGACACATACATAAATAACACGACAGACCATAATTCACAACGTACCAATATCAGATGTCTCGTATGCCTACTACAAGCAAAAAGTTTTGTGTTAGAAAGTACTTTCACATTTCATTCATACGCTCCAGTTTCTCAAGCATGGAATCGAAAAGTAGTAATAGTACGAAATTTTTATGTGAATTTGGAATCGCCATATTCTTCGATGTAATTTGTGTGATATCTCCGTTTCTTCTCTTTCCTCGTTCTAACAAACAATCTTGTCATCACTAATTCAGTAACTATTCATGTTATTTTCAAAACTTATTCTCCGGTTAACTTCACTAATCCTGCCAGAATCATCGGTTTAGTTATCCCACGGTTTATTATCCGGTTAGGCGATTTTACGCTTTCGTACAACGTGTTTTCTGCGCTATTCCGAAAATAGAATTAGGTGACTACTAACCGTGGAGTTTGCAACTGGCCATTAGTAGTGTAGCGATATAGCAAAAATTTTCTGTCAGACTTTAATTTTCTTGGATATACCTAGAAGATAATATGTAATCTTTCTTACCAGTTATTCCAGTGAGTCGTTTATTTAAAAAAAATGGTTCAAGACTTAAACATCAGAGGTCATCAGTCCCCTAGAACTTAGAACTACTTAAACGTAACCAACCTAAGGACATCACACACATCCATGCGCAAGGCAGGATTCGAACTTGCGACCGTAGCAGTCGCGCCAAGAACCGCTCGGTCACACCGGACGGTGTTTATTTCCACTCTGGTGGTCTGAGTGAATGGATTTCGCTAACAATTACAACAACGCTTATCATTCGCACACCCAGTCAACCACATAAACAAACCGCAATTAGCATTGACTTGTTCGAGTTTATTCAGCTCAGCTGGTATAGCGCCGTCCCCTTTTGTCTGCCGGAAGGTTTTTTTATTTCTAGATGCGACGGGGTTTCCTCTGGTAGAGACAGCACGTACATTATGCACGCATTCAAAAATCAACTTATGATTAGTTCAAATATGGAATGTGTTCAAAAACCAACAGGAATGCGTTTCAAAATCGTATGAGCAATCGATAGACCAACGTGCGCTGGTTGCCGGGCGCTTTGTGAAACAAGGTTTTTTTCTTCAAGACTATGAATTTGGCGCCCCCTGAAACTGCCGCCCGGGGCAGATACCCCGGTTTGTCCCCCCTCCCCCTCCATCCGGGCCTGCAGATAGCTTCTGCAGTAAGTACAAGACACTAATATTTTTCCTCCATTGCCCGTTAGCACACTGGACCCGCATTCGGCAGGACGATGGGTCGAGTCGGCGTCCGGGCATCCACATTTAGGTCTTCCGTGATTTCCTCCAGTCGCTCCAGGCAAGTACGAGGATAGTTCCTTTTAAAAAGGCACTGCTGGGTTCCTTCTCCATCCTTGAAACCTTTCGAGCTTGTGCTCTGCCTCTGATGACCTCCACGTCGAACAGGAAGTTAAACCCTAACCTTCTTTTTCTTTTTCATTGCCTACAAAACTATTGGTTCAACGCCTCAAACTTTTCATCCTCACTACATTCCTACCTGTGTTCTTAGTCATGCTCTTGTGAGCCTTACACGTTCTTCGGTAAGCACGTCCGCGATGCTGTAAACGGGAATTGTGTCACAAGCCTCGTATTAAGTCTGTAGCTCTGCTTGCACGAGTGACCTTCTTTACGAGATTTCGTAGCGTAACGTGTCTCATTCAACTTCAGGATAATGGCCGTACTCCATCTTGCCGTCTCTGCCTCCCTTATCTGCCGCTCGATTCTGCTCTTCGAGATACACTCCTGGAAATGGAAAAAAGAACACATTGACACCGGTGTGTCAGACCCACCATACTTGCTCCTGACACTGCGAGAGGGCTGTACAAGCAATGATCACACGCACGGCACAGCGGGCACACCAGGAACCGCGGTGTTGGCCGTCGAATGGCGCTAGCTGCGCAGCATTTGTGCAACGCCGCCGTCAGTGTCAGCCAGTTTGCCGTGGCATACGGAGCTCCATCGCAGTCTTTAACACTGGTAGCATGCCGCGACAGCGTGGACGTGAACCGTATGTGCAGTTGACGGACTTTGAGCGAGGGCGTATAGTGGGCATGCGGGAGGCCGGGTGGACGTACCGCCGAATTGCTCAGCACGTGGGGCGTGAGGTCTCCACAGTACATCGATGTTGTCGCCAGTGGTCGGCGGAAGGTGCACGTGCCCGTCGACCTGGGACCGGACCGCAGCGACGCACGGATGCACGCCAAGACCGTAGGATCCTACGCAGTGCCGTAGGGGACCGCACCGCCACTTCCCAGCAAATTAGGGACACTGTTGCTCCTGGGGTATCGGCGAGGACCATTCGCAACCGTCTCCATGAAGCTGGGCTACGGTCCCGCACACCGTTAGGCCGTCTTCCGCTCATTCCCCAACATCGTGCAGCCCACCTCCAGTGGTGTCGCGACAGGCGTGAATGGAGGGACGAATGGAGACGTGTCGTCTTCAGCGATGAGAGTCGCTTCTGCCTTGGTGCCAATGATGGTCGTATGCGTGTTTGGCGCCGTGCAGGTGAGCGCCACAATCAGGACTGCATACGACCGAGGCACACAGGGCCAACACCCGGCATCATGGTGTGGGGAGCGATCTCCTACACTGGCCGTACACCACTGGTGATCGTCGAGGGGACACTGAATAGTTCACGGTACATCCAAACCGTCATCGAACCCATCGTTCTACCATTCCTAGACCGGCCAGGGAACTTGCTGTTCCAACAGGACAATGCACGTCTGCATGTATCCCGTGCCACCCAACGTGCTCTAGAAGGTGTAAGTCAACTACCCTGGCCAGCAAGATCTCCGGATCTGTCCCCCATTGAGCATGTTTGGGACTGGATGAAGCGTCGTCTCACGCGGTCTGCACGTCCAGCACGAACGCTGGTCCAACTGAGGCGCCAGGTGGAAATGGCATGGCAAGCCGTTCCACAGGACTACATCCAGCATCTGTACGATCGTCTCCATGGGAGAATAGCAGCCTGCATTGCTGCGAAAGGTGGATATACACTGTACTAGTGCCGACATTGTGCATGCTCTGTTGCCTGTGTCTATGTGCCTGTGGTTCTGTCAGTGTGACCATGTGATGTATCTGACCCCAGGAATGTGTCAATAAAGTTTCCCCTTCCTGGGACAATGAATTCACGGTGTTCTTATTTCAATTTCCAGGAGTGTATGACCTCGTATTCTGACAAAGTTAGCGAGGCTGTTTTAACGGCTGAAACCGAGTACAAAATATTTTTATAGTCGAAAATACATATTTTCTACCATTCATCAAGGTTATTTATCTGTCAAGTTCTGTATCTGTGTACAGTTGATGTTTGAAAGTTAACATATCTACAGACTATAGAATCAAACGTCGTAGCACCAATAATACGCGTAACAGAGAGATAAGAGCAGTAGATTCATAAGAGTCATAAACGAGGTATTATTTGGAAAAAAGATACACATTTAATTGAAACGGTATATGTTAACACATACTGTACTTACAGAGTCACATTTCCTAAAACAAAATTGCTGTATTGCACGTTCTTCCCTTATTCATCACAGCGAACGTGTGGTTCAAATGAAATGATTATAATACAGTGAAAAGGGGCACCTTGTGGCGAAGATCTTGATAATGGAATAACTAGTGATTTTTGGTATTGGACTCATGAATTAGAAAACTAGCTCGGTCAGGATGTGGTGCAAATGCAGATACTCTGCTACACTGGCATTGGTTTACTCTATGGCAGAGTACCGTGCTCCAGTATGGAGAAACGGTACAGATGCACGCAATTTGATGTGAAGCTAAATCATGCTGTGAGGATAATAAGCGGCACTACTAAATCAACACTACTTCCATGTATTATGTAATACTGCACCACCATCAATTAGACGAAAAGCAGCAGTTGTAACAGAGTTCCAAAAGAGTGTTATTCAGCAAAATTTAGTTCTGTATAACCAGCCACAGAATATATCTGCCAGTTGACTTAAGTCCAGAAAACCACCCAGAACAACCTAAGTTACGTCTGTTATATGTGATGTGTGTCAAGGATGGAGGGATGTTTGGTAGGCGTTTCCACCAGCAAATTTTTGCCTCACTGCAGATCCTACGAAACGCTTAAATGGATTTGCTCTTCCCAAGAAACTATGGATAGCTCTAACCGATTCCTTACAGGGCACGGAAGATGTGGTGCCCGTTTGTACGGCAAGGATGCGCCTACGTGCAACTGTGGGATTGCTGTGCAAACTACCAACGCCTGACTGAAGAATGTGTATTACAAAAATATCCTGGTGGACTCAGTGCATATATTTGATGATACCAAAATCTGTGGACTAGTTAAGAAACTTATATATTAAGTTTTAATTTTTTGAGTGTTTGTTTTTTATGTTGTGTTTGCTTTCATACTATGTATTTTATGTATATTTAACATTTATATAGGAAGTAAAGTGACCATGTAAGCCATACGAATAGTAGTAGTAATAATAATAATAATAATAATAATAAGATAAAATAGCAAATTTCTGGCTAAAGAAGTTCACCTCAACACATTCACATCTAAATAAATTATTTAACAGTTACACTGCAGACCCATACACAGTCCCTGACACACTTACACAAGGAATAACTTATCTGAAACCTAAAGAGCAAGCAGACACAGCAAACCCAGCAAAATTTCGCCCCATAACATGCCTACCAACAATATACAAAATATTAACTTCAGCCATTACACAGATATTAATGACACATACAACACAGAACAAAATTATAAATGAAGAACAAAAAGGCTGCTGCAAAGGAGCACGAGGATGTAAAGAGCAACTGATAATAGGTGCAGAGGTGACATATCAAGCTAAAACTATACAAAGGTCGCTACACTACGCATACATTGATTACCAAAAAGCTTTTGATAGTGTAAACCACTCATGGTTACTACAAATATTGGAAATATACAAAGTAGATCCTAAACTGATACAGTTCCTAAACATAGTAATGAAAAATTGGAAAACCACACTTAATATCCGAACAAATTCAAATAATACCACATCACAGCCAATACAGATTAAGCGTGGAACATACCAAGGAGACTCATTAAGTCCTTTCTGGTTCTGCCTTGCTCTGAACCCACTATCCAACATGCTAAATAATACAAATTGTGGATATAATATTACTGGAACATACCAACTCAAAATCACACATTTGCTATACATGAATGATCTAAAACTACTGGCAGCAACAAATCAACAACTCAACCAATTACTAAAGATAACAGAAGTATTCAGCAATGATATAAATATGGCTTTTGGAACAGACAAATGTAAGAGAAATAGCATAGTCAAGGGAAAACACACTAAACAAAAAGTTTACATATCGGATAACCACAGCGACTGCATAGAAGCGATGGAAAAAACAGATGCCTATAAATATCTAGGATACAGACAAAAAATAGGAATAGATCATACAAATATTAAAGAAGAACTAAAAGAAAAATATAGACAAAGACTAACAAAAATACTGAAAACAGAATTGACAGCAAGAAACAAGACAAAAGCTATAAATACTTATGCTATACCAATATTGACCTACTCATTTGGAGTAGTGAAATGGTGTAACACAGACCTAGAAGCACTCAATACACTTACACTATCACAATGCCACAAATATAGAATACATCACATACATTCAGCAACAGAAACATTCACATTAAGCAGAAAGGAAGGAGGAAGGGGATTTATCGACATAAAAAAACGTGCATTATGGACAGGTAGACAATTTAAGGAAATTCTTTCTAGAACGAGCAGAAACTAGCAAAATACACAAAGCAATCACTCAAATAAATACATCGGCTACACCACTGCAATTTCATAACCACTTCTACAACCCTTTAGATTACATAACATCAACAGATACGAAGAAAGTAAATTGGAAAAAGAAAACACTACATGGCAAGCATCCGTATCATCTAACACAGCCACACATCGCTCAAGACGCATCCAACACATGGCTAAGAAAAGGCAATATATACAGTGAGACGGAAGGATTTATGATTGCAATACAGGATCAAACAATAAACACCAGATATTACAGCAAGCATATTATTAAAGATCCCTATACCACAACAGATAAATGCAGACTTTGCAAACAACAAATAGAAACAGTAGATCACATCACAAGCGGATGTACAATACTAGCAAATACAGAATACCCCAGAAGACATGACAATGTAGCAAAACTAATACATCAACAACTTGCCATACAACATAAACTAATAAAACAACACGTTTCCACATACAAATATGCACCACAAAATGTACTGGAGAATGATGAATACAAATTATACTGGAACAGAACCATTATAACAGTAAAACAATACCTCATAACAAACCTGACATCATGCTCACCAATAAAAAGAAGAAATTAACACAACTAATCGAAATATCCGTACCCAACACAACAAATATGCAGAAGAAAACAGGAGAAAAAATTGAAAAATACATCCAACTGGCTGAGGAAGACAAGGACATGTGGCATCAGGATGAAGTTGACATTATACCAATTATACTATCAACTACAGGAGTCATACCACACAATATCCACCAGTACATCAACGCAATACAGCTACATCCAAACTTATATATGCAACTACAGAAATCTGTAATTATTGATACATGTTCAATTAACCGAAAGTTCCTAAATGCAATGTAACATATACCGTACAGTTAAAAGGAAGTCACGCTTGATTAAGGTCCGCGTCACTTTCCATTTTTGACATAACGTCTGAGAAAAGAAAGAATAATAATAATAATGCAGTGCAGATACACCGGCTCAACATATTCCTCTTATCTATACTTTTCCAATACGCCGACTTTCAATTATTTCATCTAAACTCTGTATTTACACTTTGATGAGGAAGAATGGAAGAACGTACGACAACACATCAACTATTTTGGAAAATATAACTCTGTAACTGCTGCAAGTACAGACAATGATGAGCCTAAACTTTATGATCACCTGCTTACTAGAGTCTTAGTCGAAATTTGGAGCACAATATAGCAGCGATTCTTGGTGGCACCGATTAGACGAGTAATTCGTAGATTTCAGGCGGTATATGGCAGTATGTGTCTATGCACAGGTCACACAATGCCGTTAAGCCATGGGCTGGTGGTTTGTGGCTAACTGGCGTCCGATAGTGTCCCAGATGAAACTGGTTTAGGTCAGGCGAGTTTCTTGGCCAAGGCATCAACATGAGTTCACTTTCATGTTCCTCAGACCACTGTAGCACGGTTCTGGGCTCACCACATTGGCATTTAAGCTACTGGAAGATACCATTGCTGGCTGGAAATACATAGGATTTGAAGGGTATCGCCGGCCGAAGAGGCCGTGCGGTTAAAGGCGCTGCAGTCTGGAACCGCAAGACCGCTACGGTCGCAGGTTCGAATCCTGCCTCGGGCATGGATGTTTGTGATGTCCTTAGGTTAGTTAGGTTTAACTAGTTCTAAGTTCTAGGGGACTAATGACCTCAGCAGTTGAGTCCCATAGTGCTCAGAGCCTAACGGCTGGATCGACTTGAAGGGTATCGGTGTTCCGCAAAATACTGAAGTAGTCCACACGTCCTGTGAAACACCAAGTGGATCTCCTCAATGGTGTAATAACTGCCCCCAATCGGCCTACGTCCGTGACACGGTGCATGTCTCGAGTAGCCTTTCGCATAGAGAATTGTACTCTATCGTCAGATATTCCACAGATCGCCACTTTCTCCTGCTGTACAGAGTGGCTTTGTAAGTGTTGCATGTGTTAACGCAAATTGTTTCAACTAAATGTATAACTCCAGAATGAGATTTTCACTCTGCAGCGGAGTGTGCGCTGATATGAAACTTCCTGTCAGATTAAAACCGTGTACTGGACTGAGACTCGAACTTGGGACCTTTGCCTTTCACGTGCAAGTGCTGTGCCATCTGAGCTACCCAGCTTCAATACTGCCAGTACCTCGTGTCCCAACTTCCAAACTTCACAGAAGCTCTTCTGCGAACCTTGCAGATCTAGCCATGTCTCCGCAATATACTTTCTTACAGGTGTGCTAGTTCTGCAAGGTTCGCAGAGGAGCTTCTGTGAAGTCTGCAAGGTAAGAGACGAGGTATTAGCAGAACTGAAGCTGTAAGTACGGGTGGTGAGTAGTGCTTGGGTAGTTCAGATGGCAGAGCACTTGCCCGCGAAAGGCAAATGTCCCGAGTTCGAGTCTCGGTCTGACACACAGTTTCAATCTGCCAGGATGTTTCATGTCAGCGCACACTCCGCTTCGAAGTGAAAATCTCATTTTGGAAACATCCCCCGGGCTGTGGCTAAGCCATATCCCCGCAATATCGTTTCTTCCAGGAGTACTAGTTCTGCAAGGTTCGCAGAAGAGCGGCTGTGAAGTTTGGAAGGTAGGAGACGAGGTACTGGCAGAACTGAAGCTGTGAAGACGGGTTGTGAGCCGTGCTTGGGTAGCTCAGCTGGCGGAGCACTTGCCCCCGAAAGGCAAAGGTCCCGAGTTCGAGTATCGGTCCGGCACGCAGTTTTAATCTGCCATTAACTTTCAGATGTATACCTTTCTGTCAAATACTACTTCATTTATGACTCTTATGAATCTGCCGGTTACAATTGTCTGTTACACTGTATTGTTTCTTCAATGATGTTTGATTTTGTGGTCCTCATTATAATTAATTTTCAAACATAGATTGTACATAAATGCATAGTTTTACAGATAAACGACCTTGAGGTGTGGCAGAGTAGACATACACTACTGGACATTAAAATTGCTACACCACGAAGATGACGTGCTACAGACGCGAAATTTTACCGACAGGAAGAAGATGCTGTGATATACAAATGATTAGCTTCTCAGAGCATTCACACAAGGTTCGCGCCAGTGGCGACACCTATAACGTGCTGACATGAGGAAAGTTTGCAACCCATTTCTCATACACAAACAGAAGTTGACCGGCGTTGCCTGGTGAAACGTTGTTGTGATGCCTCGTGTAAGGAGGAGAAATGCGTATCATCACGTTTCCGACTTTGATAAAGGTCAGATTGTAGCCTATCGCGATTGCGGTTTATCGTATCGCGACATTGCTGCTCGCGTTGGTCGAGATGCAATGACTGTTAGCAGAATATGGAATCGGTGGGTTCAGGAGGGTAATACGGAACGCAGTGCTGGATCCCAACGGCCTCGTATCACTAGCAGTCGAGATGACAGGCATCCTATCCGCATGGCTGTAACGGATCGTGCAGCCACGTCTCGATCCCTGAGTGAACAGATGGGGACGTTTGCAAGACAACAACCATCTGCACGAACAGTTCGACGACGTTTGCAGCAGCATGGACTATCGGACTATCAGCTCGGAGACCATGGCTGCGGTTACCCTTGACGCTGCATCACAGACAGGAACGCCTGCGATGGTGTGCTCAACGACGAACCTGGATGCTCGAGTGGTAAAACGTCATTTTTTCGGATGAATCCAGGTTCTGTTTACAGCATCATGATGGTCGCATCCGTGTTTGGCGATATCGCGGTGAACGCACATTGGAAGCGTCTATTCGTCATCGCCATACTGGCGTATCACCCGGCGTGATGGTATAGGGTGCCATTGGTTACACGTCTCGGTCACCTCTTGTTCGCATTGACGGCACGTTGAACAGTGGACGTTACATTTCAGATGTGTTACGACCCGTGGCTCTACCCTGCATTGGATCGCTGTGAAACCCTACATTCCAGCAGGATAATGCACGACCGCATGTTGCAGGTCCTGTACGGGCCTTTCTGGTTACAGAACATGTTCGACTGCTGCCCTGGCCACCACATTCTCCAGTTCTCTCACCAATTGAAAATGTCTGGTCAGTGGTAGCCGAGCAACTGTCTCGTCACAATACGCCAGTGACTACTCTTGATGAACTGTGGTATCGTGTTGAAGCTGCATGGGCAGCTGTACCTGTACACGCCATCCAAGCACTGTTTGTCTCAATGCCCAGGCGTATCAAGGCCGTTATTAGGGCCAGAGGTGGTTATTCTGGGTACTGATTTCTCAGGATCTATGCACGTAATTTGCGTGAAAATGTAATTACATGTCAGTTCTAGTATAATATATTTGTCCAATGAATACCCGTTTATCATCTGCATTCCTTCTTGGTGTAGCAATTTTAATGGGCAGTAGTGTATTACCGGATTTTAAAATATTATTATTTGGTTTCAGTCGTTACAATTATCGTGCTTTCGATGTTAGTTCTACATTTCTGTAACAGAACATCAATACAACGGCAAATGCTGTCATTAGTGTTGGCTGGAAAATCCCACGCGTAGGTTCAGTCGCTGTTAGCAAAGAGTGGTTTTCTTCCGCGATCTTCAGCGCTTTTCCTTGCGGATATGTGAGAGTTGTGTCGTATATGTGTTTGTATAGTGAGGGTAAGTGTAATGGATGCGTGTGTAGTACAGTCTTTTTTTTGAGTTGTGTGATTATGATGAGTGAAAGGAAAGAGTGAAAGCCGGTGCTGGTACGTAGCCTACTCTTCTCGAATAATACAGAGGGGACCGCCGAACTTAACGTCCCCATCCGACGGACGGATCACCACCAACCACAGTCACGTCCCTCTCTTTATGAGACACTACGAAGAGAGATGGAATTTAATCCAGGACATTGGTGCAAAGACTGTCGCTGCCGCCCCTCCTCCTCTTGCCGACCAAATACTGGCCGTGAAAATTTCATCCGCCAGCAGGATTACCTCCACGTCGAACTCCAGCGCACAGGTGTACGTTAGTGACCTCGGCTACAGAAGTGGGTTGCTGTGATTAATGTGGCACGAACTTGGCACGCCCTCATTGTTGTTTCAGTCTTGCTCATAAATTATCCAGATAGCCGGCCGGGGTGGCCGAGCGATTCTAGGCGCTACAGTCTGGAGCCGCGCGACCGCCACGGTCGCAGGTTCGAACCCTGCCTCGGGCATGGATATGTGTGATGTCCTTAGGTTAGTTAGGTTTAATTAGTTCTAAGTTCTAGGCGACTGATGACCTCAGAAGTTAAGTCGCATAGTGCTCAGAGCTATTTGAACCAATCCCCGTTACAATTAGTCACAATCACGGTTCAGAATTCGCCGACGGCCGGACGTACTTCTGTCAGTTATAAATTTATCGATATATCTCACAATAATAAAAATGGTTCAAATGGTTCTAAGCACTATGGGACTTAACATCTGAGGTCATCAGTCTCCTAGAACGTAGAACTACTTAAACCTAACTAACCTAAGGACATCACACACATCCACGTCCGAGGCAGGATTCGAACCTGCGACCGTAACTGTCACGTGGTTCCAGACTGAAGCACCTAGAACCGCTCGGCCACAGTGGCCGGCTCACAATAATACATTGCATATAGTATCTCCACGAAACCTCAGACCGTATTAGTTCCATTTCATTACAGTTCTCTCCCTGTTAATGCGAACAAATTACACTTTTCAGAGATCGCAACGCTCTGTTGCAGTAGTGTATGGTATGTTATCTCGGGTTGTGTGCTGTAATGCAGTGTGTCATTATGTAAAGCTACAGGCTTTCACATTTTCAACAAAATTCATGTTTTCCGTATACACAGAATAAAACACGAAATTAAATACAGTGGAAAAAAGGTCACAAAGAACTGGATAGCATTCAACGAATGCCTATCAGAGCTTATTACTTATTATGCTAAGTAATGCGAGAACGAAGTGTGTTGCCGCCCGGGGTGGCCGAAGGGTTCTAGGCGCTACATTCTGGAACCGCGCGATCGCTACGGTCGCAGGTTCGAATCCTGCCTCGGGCATGGATGTGTGTGATGTTCTTAGGTTAGTTAGGTTTAAGTAGTTCTAAGTTCTCGGAGACCGATGACCTTAGAAGTTAAGTCCAGTTGTGCTCAGAGCCATTTTTTTAACGAAGTGTGTTAACTTTGTCTCGTTTGCTTGCAGGGGAGTTTGGGCCCTACCAGATGCGCCAGTTCGCACTACACATAATGG
This sequence comes from Schistocerca americana, assembly GCF_021461395.2. Classification (NCBI taxonomy): domain Eukaryota; kingdom Metazoa; phylum Arthropoda; class Insecta; order Orthoptera; family Acrididae; genus Schistocerca; species Schistocerca americana. The sequence continues at coordinate 295,229,433 of NC_060130.1, forward strand.
CCGCATTCACAGCCGGCATGCACATGCTGTCACTGGTAACCGTCGCCGCAGTACCGGATCACAGGTAAGACCTTAATGCCTGCAAATCTACTCTTGAAACTAAGTCAGTGCACGATTCACTGGTTACACAGATGCAAGGGGATCAGGAATACTAGGCTAAAATGTAATCTTTCAGCCTGAGGACTCACTTGAGTGCGGCAGTATAGTGCCCTTAGATAAGGCTAAGTCTGTAAATGACATAAGCTGTGCGCGTCTTTACGCACTGCATTGTCGGTACGGATTTGCTCTTATGTCATATATAACAAAACGAATTAGCATTTCCAAGTACATTACTATACAGTCTTGCGAATCTTAAGATATATTCCAGAAGTCTTCAGTACCACCGAATCGGAAGAATGGGAGGGAGGGGGGCAGAGGGGTAGTGGTGTCATAAGGTACAAGACTCCCATCCCCCCCACCCCCCCAAAAAATTGTAGAAACATTTATATTCTACAGAGATGGTGATTCCGTGATGACGACCTAAACTTTCGGGGATTATGTAGAAGGGTAAATACACTCCTGGAAATGGAAAAAAGAACACATTGACACCGGTGTGTCAGACCCACCATACTTGCTCCGGACACTGCGAGAGGGCTGTACAAGCAATGATCACACGCACGGCACAGCGGACACACCAGGAACCGCGGTGTTGGCCGTCGAATGGCGCTAGCTGCGCAGCATTTGTGCACCGCCGCCGTCAGTGTCAGCCAGTTTGCCGTGGCATACGGAGCTCCATCGCAGTCTTTAACACTGGTAGCATGCCGCGACAGCGTGGACGTGAACCGTATGTGCAGTTGACGGACTTTGAGCGAGGGCGTATAGTGGGCATGCGGGAGGCCGGGTGGACGTACCGCCGAATTGCTCAACACGTGGGGCGTGAGGTCTCCACAGTACATCGATGTTGTCGCCAGTGGTCGGCGGAAGGTGCACGTGCCCGTCGACCTGGGACCGGACCGCAGCGACGCACGGATGCACGCCAAGACCGTAGGATCCTACGCAGAGCCGTACGGGACCGCACCGTCACTTCCCAGCAAATTAGGGACACTGTTGCTCCTGGGGTATCGGCGAGGACCATTCGCAACCGTCTCCATGAAGCTGGGATACGGTCCCGCACACCCTTAGGCCGTCTTCCGCTCACGCCCCAACATCGTGCAGCCCGCCTCCAGTGGTGTCGCGACAGGCGTGAATGGAGGGACGAATGGAGACGTGTCGTCTTCAGCGATGAGAGTCGCTTCTGGCTTGGTGCCAATGATGGTCGTATGCGTGTTTGGCGCCGTGCAGGTGAGCGCCACAATCAGGACTGCATACGACCGAGGCACACAGGGCCAACACCCGGTATCATGGTGTGGGGAGCGATCTCCTACACTGGCCGTACACCACTGGTGATCGTCGAGGGGACACTGAATAGTGCACGGTACATCCAAACCGTCATCGAACCCATCGTTCTACCATTCCTAGACCGACAAGGGAACTTGCTGTTCCAACAGGACAATGCACGTCCGCATGTATCCCGTGCCACCCAACGTGCTCTAGAAGGTGTAAGTCAACTACCCTGGCCAGCAAGATCTCCGGATCTGTCCCCCATTGAGCATGTTTGGGACTGGATGAAGCGTCGTCTCACGCGGTCTGCACGTCCAGCACGAACGCTGGTCCAACTGAGGCGCCAGGTGGAAATGGCATGGCAAGCCGTTCCACAGGACTACATCCAGCATCTGTACGATCGTCTCCATGGGAGAATAGCAGCCTGCATTGCTGCGAAAGGTGGATATACACTGTACTAGTGCCGACATTGTGCATGCTCTGTTGCCTGTGTCTATGTGCCTGTGGTTCTGTCAGTGTGATCATGTGATGTATCTGACCCCAGGAATGTGTCAATAAAGTTTCCCCTTCCTGGGACAATGAATTCACGGTGTTCTTATTTCAATTTCCAAGAGTGTATATCAATCTGACGTAAGGAACCCTAGTCCGGAAACGATCGAGTCGAAAGCTGTAATCCAAAATCGTTCTGATACTTCTGACAGTGGAATACATGTATCGGTAATGTTGTCGCTAAGATTGTTGGATACGGAATCTTGAAGAGCACTTAGGTGTAGAGGTTGGGATAATAACTCAACTAATACAGTGCAGATGGCGTACTGTATACCAACATGAGCAGTCCTGGAGTACAATGTCTGGACTGTAGTAGACTACAGTCTGTGACTAAAAGCTAACCAAATGGGATTGTACCCGTTGGCAGAACTTCCAGACTTGATTGCCATGTACGGGCAAGCAAATGAAAACAGCAGAGAAGCAGAAATGTTGTGCTGGACCAAATATCTGCGTAGAAAACATTCTGCTCGCACCATTTTTACAATACTGTTCCAACGATTAGGGTATCACAGTGCAAACGGCCGAGGAGGATGTAAAACTATACGGACTATCGGCTTAGGAGATGCAGTGCTTGGTCAAGTGGATGACGCACCTACAATCAGCACTCGATCACACGCACGTGAAATTATTTCGTAGAGTACAGTGTGGCGAGTATTACACGAATTGCTGCTACAACCCTACTATCCACAAAAAGTGCATGCTTTGGCTCCTGCTGATTTCCGACAACATGCCGTGTTCAGCCAATGGTTATTACAGGCCCTTACAGTCGATCCTTAACATCCTCTATATTTCACGGATGAAGTCTGTTTCACCAGAGACGGAATGCTAAATGGTCGAAATACGAAGTGTGATTAGAAAGTTTTAAGAATGGATCCACTACTGTTTACTGGTTTGGCAGACAGGTACACAGAGGGTGGGGAGTGAGTCACTGCCCTGTCCTTGAACGCCCTCTGACAGGAAACTGCGTTTCCTTTATTCAATTCCTTGTGGCAGCTGTCTGCGTGAAAATGGACGTAAAAACGGAGCAACGAGTTTCTGTGAAATTTTGTTTTAAAACCGAGAAATCAGCTTCGGAGACTTACGAACTGTTAAAAACAGCTTTTGGAGATAACTGTGTGAGCCAGTCAAATGTTTTTCAAAATGGTTCAAATGGCTCTGAGCACTATGGGACTTAACATCTATGGTCATCAGTCCCCTAGAACTTAGAACTACTTAAACCTAACTAACCTAAGGACATCACACAACACCCAGCCATCACGAGGCAGAGAAAATCCCTGACCCCGCCGGGAATCGAACCCGGGAACCCGGGCGTGCAAATGTTTTTGTCTGGTTCAACAGATTTAAAAATGGCCGTGAATCATTTGAATATGAACCACGGTCCGGCCGTCCTTCCACCTCAAAAACGAATGAAAATGTTGTGAAAGTTCGCGACTTAGTGCGCTCTGATCATAGACTTACAATGAGCGATATGGCTGATGAACTGAATTTAAGTTTCTATGCAGTTCAGGCAATTTTAACCGAAGATCTGAACATGCGTTGAGTGTTCCCAAAATTCATTCCAAAAGTGTTGTCAAGTGACCAGAGACGATACCGATTTGAAGTATGCCAAGAACTCATTAATTGGACTGAAAATGACCCAGATTTATTAAATACGGTAATTAAAGGTGACGAATAGTGGGTATATGGATATGATTCTGAAACTAAACTGCAGTCTTCGCAGTGGAAGACTCCAGGTTCACCACGACCAAAAAAAGCCCGGCAAAGTCGGTCAAAGATGAAGATTCAAATGGTTCAAATGGCTCTGAGCACTATGGGACTTAACTTCTGAGGTCATCAGTCCCCTAGAACTTAGAACTACTAAAACCTAACTAACCTAAGGACATCACACACACACATGCCTGAGGCAGGATTCGAACCTGCGACCGTAGCGGTCTCGCGGATCCAGACTGTAGCGCCTAGAACCGCTCGGCCACCCCGGCCGGCAAAGATGGAAACTATGTTGGTGATTTTTTTTTCGATTATACCGGTATTGTGCATCATGAATTTACCCCTAGAGGACAGACAAGTGACCAGGAATACTACAAACGTGTCCTTGAACGTGCAGAAGAAAACGCCTGCATTGAGGAAAGACGGGAATTGGGTGCTACACCATGACAATGCTCCGGCTCATCACGCCTTCGCCATCGTTGAATTTTTGACCAAATTCAAAATTTCTGTGCTTCCACAACCGCCATATTCCCCTGATTTGGCCCATTCGGACTTCTACCTGTTACCTAAACTGAAATTTTCACTGAAAGGGAAGCGATTTGACTCTACTGAAAACATCCAGGCAAATATGGAGAGCGTCCTTCAGGAAAAAAATTTCCAGGAATGTTTCAAAAGTGGAAACACCGCTGGAGTCGGTGTGTTTAGTCAGAAGGAGACTATTTTGAAGGTGATGCATCACAGTAGCAAGTAAGTACCACCATTGTACAATTACAAGCCCATTCTTGAAACTTACCAATCACACCATGTAGTTATGTTTGAGCCGATGAGAAGCCCCACGTTGCAGTTGTGAAGAGCCATCAACACAGATTTCCCGTCAGGGTGTGGGCACGCATAGTCTGTGATTACTTACTAGACCAGTTTCACCTTCCTCCCCACTTTAATGCACCAGCGGACATACTATCCAGGTTCCTGTAACATATGCCACTTGTTATTCATCAACGGATGTGGCTCCAACATGGTGGAGCCCGCCTCACTTTGAACTGAGAGTTTGTGAACACCTGGATTAGACATTCCGTGAAGAGTGAAGAGACAGAAGAGGTTCTGTTTCGTAACCGGCATGTTCACCTGATCTCACCCCATTTGATTCCTTCATGTGGGGCCCTGTGAAAAGTCTTGTGTACAAGATGTCTGTCGAGACTGAAAAGGTTCTCCTGGCAAGAATTCTCGCAGCCTGCGCCACTGTTCAGACGACACCGGGCTTATTATAACGGGTACGACAGAAGATGCCATGCCTGCATTGACACTGAGGGACGCCATTACGAACGACTGTTGTAAGTGTAGCGGCTTCTGAAACTTGTGCAGGTAAATGGAAGTCATTATTACCGTACCGTAGACTTACGATTTCCGGTCTCTGTGACATCAAGTTGCTAATCCATCAACAGGAGATATTATCTGAGGGTATATGAGAATAATCAACGGTAATTCTGTACGTCATGATCAAGGTTCGGAAGCTGGGGCTCTTAGTTTGAGTTACTGGCGCTTCAGTCCGGAACAACGCGGCTGCTACGGTCGCAGGTTCGAATCCTGCCCCAGGCATGGATGTCTGTGATGTCCTTAGGTTAGTTAAGTTTACGTATTTCTAAGTCTAGGGGACTGATGACCTCAGATGTTAAGTCCCATAATGTTTAGAGCCATTTGAACCATTTCTTAGTTTGAGCGATGTTGTTGTTGTTGTTGTTGTTGTGGTCGTCAGTCCTGAGACTGGTTTGATGCTACTCTATCCTGTGCAAGCGTCTTCATCTCCCAGTACCTACTGCAACCTACATCCTTCTGAATCTGTTTAGTGTATTCATCTCTTGGTCTCTCTCTACGATTTTTACCCTCCACGCTGCCCTCCAATACAAAATTGGTGATCCCTCGATGCCTCAGAACATGTCCTACCAACCGATCCCTTCTTCCAGTCAAGTTGTGGCACAAATTCCTCTTATCCCCAATCCTATTCAATACCTCCTCATTAGTTATATGATCTAGCCATCTAATCTTCAGCATTCTTCTGTAGCATCACATTTCGAAAGCTTCTATTCTCTTCTCGTCCAAACTAGTTATCGTCCATGTTTCACTTCCATACATGGCTACGCTCCATACAAATACTTTCAGAAACGACTTTCTGGTACTTAAATCTATACTCGATGTTAACAAATTTCTCTTCTTCAGAAACGCTTTCCTTGCCATTGCCAGTCTACATTTTATATCCTCTCTACTGCGACCATCAGTTATTTTGCTCCCCAAATAGCAAAACTCCTTTACTACTTTAAGTGTCTCATTTCTTAATCTAACTCCCTCAGCATTACCCGACTTAATTCTACTACATTCCATTAGCCTCGTTTTGCTTTTGTTGATGTTCATCTTACAGCCTTCTTTCAAGACACTATCCATTCCGTTCAACTGCTCTTCCAGGTCCTTTGCTGTCTCTGACAGAATTACAATGTCATCGGCGAATCTCAAATTTTTTATTTATTCTCAATGGATTTTAATACCTACTCCGAACTTTATTTTTGTTTCTTTTACTGCTTGCTCAATATACAGATTGAACAACATCGGGGAGAGGCTACAACCCTGTCTCACTCCCTTCCCAACCACTGATTCCCTTTCATGCCCCTCGACTCTTATAACTGCCATCTGGTTTCTGTACAAATTGTATTTTACCCCTGCCACCTTCAGAATTTGAAAAAGAGTATTCCAGTCAACATTGCCAAAAGCTTTCTCTAAGTCTACGAATGCTAGAAATGTAGGTTTGCCTTTCCTTAATCTAGCTTCTAAGATAAGTCGTAGGGTCAGTATTGCCTCACGTGTTCCAACATTTCTACGGAATTCAAACTGATCTTCCCCGAGGTCGGCTTCTACCAGTTTTTCCATTCGTCTGTAAAGAATTCGCGTTAGTAGTTTGAGCGACAAGCGTGGGTAAAGCGGAACGTGAGTCGATTTTCACTTACAACTTGCGACTAGGTCGTTTTTGGACCAGGGTCCCCTGCCTGAAATTCATCCTTTCTCCCTTCTACATCATCCCTGAAGTTTCGTAACATCATCACGGAATCACCCCATATGTTAATTTTCAAATTCCACAGCTAACTTTCGGATAATAAAGTAGGGCGAGGATTAAGATTCTCGAAAACGGCAAGGAATTCCAGAACTTTCAAACCACATTTAGCACAGGATGCTTTTCAGTTGGTTGCGTGATGGCCGAGGTGGATGGGCTCCCAGCCTGACAAGTGAGATTCCAGTCATGGAAAAACACACATCCACGGCCTGACCATGCCTGCTGCCAACAACAAATCGGATGCGGTTCCTGCGTTCGCAGGTACAACCACCAAACCACATCTTGAGTAAGGCAAGAGGGAAAGGGAAAGAACATCTATGAATGAGAAGACACAGAAAAACGGATTTTCCAAACGTGGGTGGAAACGACTCAAAGAAATTGCATTTCCTCATTTACATACACAGATCGCAGTCGTAACGCTTAGTGAAATAGCTGATAAATTTGAGCGCACACTTAGATTATGTATTGTGTAAATTACGACGATATCAAAGTCGTGAGCGTTTGCTGCTATTATAGTTCTTAAATTAATTGTGTGGCACCTGTACAGTCGACAAAATAAAACTGTTCGCGTGTCTTGATAAGCTCTCAACGGCAACAGCATCACATGTAACACACTTTTAGAAGTGTATTTGTTCCCTTATTATTGTAACAGTTTTACCCCTAGAGCTTTTGATTTTCTGTGCCAGGGTATAATTACAGCGTATTTTTTTACATGTACAGTCGTGGACAAAACGAGCGAGACCCCTCGCCTTTTCGTTATGCTGATCTGCACAGCTTTAAAGTCTGCTACACAGCATAACAGGCAAGGCGACGAAGTGCTACCAACATACTATGCACAGGTGTGGAATTGACAAACTATATGAACTTTGTCAGACTGTTAGCAATCATGTGTAAGACTATATTAATGCTGATTAGTGTGTTAAACAGAACACGTAAATGAAGATATAAATGAAAGAAGAAACCCTAATTAGTATGAACTGAACTAATAAAAATGAATTTCAGCTTATCGAGATAACATAACTGTTTTAGTAAGACAAAGTACCCCAGATGGTTACGAATTAGCAAAATATTATGCGCATTCGGCCGCAAAACGGTCTGTGTCGACGTTCAGACCAGTCATACTGGATTACCGTTGCTGACCTACCATGAAAGTTAGCAAATTTAGCAATGCGTGAAGATTCATAACGAAATTCAGTTAAAAATCATTCTTTGCCACAGTTAAGTCAATTCATTTATTGACAAAAGAGGAAAAAGTAGGCAGTAACAAGTATGAAATTCTACAAGATTTTCATATTTACATCCACAGGGCGCCGGTACATAATAAAGGTAGCAATTAAACGTATTGGAGGGGCACGAGAATTTCTTACAATTGCAATACTGACAGTCTATGTGCCACCATCGAGATTAGAGCCGAAAACAAACCAGACCTCCCTTGCAGTAGCAAACACTTTTCACTACGCTAGCAGACAACCCAGGTAAACAGCCCTCTATTATTACCCCACACATGAATGAGCCGGCAATTTCGCACTGAAAATGTCAAAATGATCTGCAATTTCTGTTGCATAGAGCTTTCTGGAGTCAAAAACACGAATTTTCTACCTTTATGTCACCGCTTATGTGACAATCATTCGGGATGTTTGTCGAAATTACAAAATACTGTTATTAGCGAGTAAATTTAGTAGGATAATTCTGCACCACCCCAGGAAATAAACGGCTGCATAGCTCCAAACATATTCTACAATGTTTCGAATTCTCCATTAGACTCGCCACAGCCAGAAAATGTTCATTAGACGAAGTGTTTCTTAAGCTAGCTAGCAATGGGAATGCTTGCACTTCTAAAACGCGGTGGCATTAATACTGGGATCTGAATTACCACGTGTATAGGCAAATGTATTTTATTTGCATTCCTGTAAACGTGATTTGGATCGAAAGTGTAGCTGCGATTACTATGCTGATGTATCGACTGCAACTAGAACATGTCGAATAAAGAGTAGGGGGAATTATTTTTGTGGCCCTCATCTTCAGTAACTGTCGTAGCTATTTTCGTTGTTAGGATTTCGTCACCTAAATCGGTAAAAATGAAACCCCACTAGTCTCAATTTCTTGACCGTCATCTGTCTACCCAACCCTTAAAACCCATTTACCTTGAGTACAGGTAGACCTAATAAGCGGAAATGTATCGCACTTCCTGCGGTATACGGTCCCTTAGTGGTGTAAGAAATTAATTTTTATTAGTACAGTTAATACTAACTAGCGTTTCTTCTTTCGTTTGTATCCTATATTTACGTGTTGTTTAACACACTAACCAGCATAAATATGGTGTTACACGTGACTGAAAACTGTCTGACAAAGTTAAGATTGTTTTTCAATTTCACACCTGTGCATAATATGTTGGTAGCACTTCGTCGCCTTGCCTTGTATGCTGCGTAGCGGACTTTAAAGCTGTGCGGATCAGCATAACGAAAAGGCGAGGGGTCTCGCTCGTTTTGTTCACGACTGTACAATACGGCAATTTCTTTTATCTGTTCGGAACGGCGAGACGCTTCAGCCTCGAATAAACAAGTAAGAACAAACCTGTACAGTTACAGGGTAACCGTGTGGCGGCGTTCGATGCAGTGCAATTCTACTGAAGTGATTTGCGTTCGCCCCCCTCATACCACTTTTTTTTACATTGTATTGTTCGATATTGTGTTACACGCGCAACACGGATATAGCTGAGGTATACCGAACAAGATAACACACGGCGCCATGGACGAGTAAATGACAAACAGTCATTTACTGCCAGACTGTCTCTGCATACGCGGGCCACGACAGATAGCATCCTCGCACTCGACCATTGCGCGTGGACTTAGTAGATAGTATCGGAAGTTCCATGCGGCTTTTCGCGGATGATGCTGTAGTATACAGAGAAGTTGCAGCATTAGAAAATTGTAGCGAAATGCAGGAAGATCTGCAGCGGATAGGCACTTGGTGCAGGGAGTGGCAACTGACCCTTAACATAGACAAATGTAATGTATTGCGAATACATAGAAAGAAGGATCCTTTATTGTATGATTATATGATAGCGGAACAAACACTGGTAGCAGTTACGTCTGTAAAATATCTGGGAGTATGCGTGCGGAATGATTTGAAGTGGAATGATCATATAAAATTAATTGTTGGTAAGGCGGGTACCAGGTTGAGATTCATTGGGAGAGTGCTTAGAAAATGTAGTCCATCAACAAAGGAGGTGGCTTACAAAACACTCGTTCGACCTATACTTGAGTATTGCTCATCTGTGTGGGATCCGTACCAGGTCGGGTTGACGGAAGAGATAGAGAAGATCCAAAGAAGAGCGGCGCGTTTCGTTACCGGGTTATTTGGTAACCGTGATAGCGTTACGGAGATGTTTAATAAACTCAAGTGGCAGACTCTGCAAGAGAGGCGCTCTGCATCGCGGTCGAGCTTGCTCGCCAGGTTTCGAGAGGGTGCGTTTCTGGATGAGGTATCGAATATATTGCTTCCCCCTACTTATACCTCCCGAGGAGATCACGAATGTAAAATTAGAGAGATTAGAGCGCGCACGGAGGCTTTCAGACAGTCGTTCTTCCCGCGAACCATACGCGACTGGAACAGGAAAGGGAGGTAATGACAGTGGCACGTAAAGTGCCCTCCGCCACACACCGTTGGGTGGCTTGCGGAGTATCAATGTAGATGTAGATGTAGAGTGGCACCTAGGAGTGGCATACAACCTCGCTGTGCCAGAAGTGGACAAAGCGATGACGCGGGACAGAGTACTTGGCCGACTTCGAGAGTCGGAGAAAGGAAGGGTGTCGAAGCCTCAGCAAGAAAACGTGGTAGTTGACACACGTATGAAAAGTCGGTTTTTGGATGCCGTCCAATTCAAGAAAGAGACCAATTTTCCTGGATACTAGCAAACCATTTGCAGCCAAGCTGAACTTGATGTAGGCCGTAACAGACACCATGTCATCTTTTCAGAGAAGTCAATATTTAGCTCAGTGGATGACGGTCCAGTGATCGTTTACAAGCCGTGAGGAGCACGTTACAACCCACAGAAAGCCCACGTGGGCCAACATTCGTGTGTTGGCCGCATCACAGTCTCGTGCTGGGAGTGGATGTCATCAGATGGCTGATACTTCATCGAATTTATGGTCATCATGGCGCGGACCAGTGAGTGGATTCTGGACGGCATGAAACAGCGCGCACGCTCGTATGTGTGTGTGTGTGTGTGTGTGTGTGTGTGTGTGTGTGTGTCGCTCAACGGCAAAGATATCAAAACTCTTACAAATTTTAAAAGGAGCGAATGTGAGTGTGTTGTCACATTCACTAACTCACTCACTCAATCACACACTCACTCAGTCACTCCTACTTCATTCGCGTTGACCAACAAAAATGGCTCTGAGCACTATGGGACTTAACATCTGAGGTCATCAGTCCCATAGAACTTAGAACTAATTAAACCTAACTAACCTAAGGACATCACACACATCCATGCCCGAGGCAGGATTCGAACCTGCGACCGTAGCGGTCGCGCGGTTCCAGACTAAAGCGCCTAGAATCGCTCGGTCACACCGGCCGGCGTTGACCAACACAATCGCTTCATATCAGACGTCGTAAAACAAAGGAGACATAATGAGGGCATGTTAACACATTAAGAACAGATCACAGAACCTTAAAGCACTTAAAATTCGTTTCAAAATAAAACAGAGTCTAATAAAATGTGTGACACAGTGATCTGTACGCCACAAGCACCACACATTGAAAGATCCTCTCGCCAGAGCAAGAAGCTGTGCGTCAGAGGGCTGTGGCTTATGCAAACCTGATCCCGTCTACGTGTCTGAAAGGAAGTACGTCACGGCCGCGTAGTGGGCTTCACTAGACGCAGCTTATCATGTGTCACTTCCAGCCACTCGACTTGCGTTAGTACAGTGAAGTGATCCAGTTCAGCAGAAACACTCATCGGTTCACAAGAGTCGAACAGTTCAGCGATGACTTCTGCAACCGGCTGACATGGATCTGTTCTACTGACCTGTGCGTGACCGCTACGGTCGCAGGTTCGAATCCTGCCTCGGGCGTGGATGTGTGTGATGTCCTTAGGTTAGTTAGGTTTAAGTGGTTCTGAGTTCTAGGGGACTGATGACCTCTGATGTTAAGTCCCATAGTGCTCAGAGCCATTAAACCATTTGACTGACCTGTTACAGCGTAAGACCTGAATCAGATTGGAAATTTGTGGCCCAGAGTGAAGCATTTCGTAAACTTACACTGGCCCACACTGGCCCCACGCCCACCTGGCCAACTGTGGGACCTAGTGTTGGTTATGGTCCAGTCAACGAAGAACGACGAAGAACGAATGAGGGAAAGAATTCATATGGCCACAAATTTTTTTTCAGTGATAGGAGGTGGGGAGGAGGGGGTATTTTATGAATGACATACTAATTGTCCCCACGTGTAGGATCTGAGGGTTGGGGAGGGGTGTGTGATGGTCACGCTATTAGGTTTTCTTGAATAACTCGAAAATCCTGCCTTCTAGCGAAACTGTTTTCCAGTACAAAGTTAAACTACGTTACATTTCCTACAAAGAAGGTCATATTCATTTTTTCTCTAGCAATATAGTTTCCGCGTTGCAGGGGATGGAAAAATCGCAGATTATTAAAATATTGTTGTAATAGCACAAAATTAATATTTATTGCTAAACAAAGAGGGTTAACAACCAATATTCAATGTTTGAATCACGTCTAAGTGCAGTAGAGCCATTTTAAAGGGTAAACTGTGATCGGGGGATATAACAGAGTGGAGGGGACGAAGATGGAGGGTAGAAGTGCGAGGAAAGATCGGTCGCCGGGTTGTGGTCACACACTTCCCTCTTTCTTAGGTCTGCAAAGTGAAAAGCAAGAAGGTGGTTCCCCATTCCACCTTCCCCACTATATCACAAGAAGCAGCTGAAATATTTTTCACAAAGTTTTATTGATCCTCCGCAACACGCCATACGAATCACCGACGACGCAGTGTGCAGAAATGCCTAGGGCTTCTACATTTACATCTACATTTATACTACGCAAGTCACCCAACGGTGTGTAGCGGAGGGCACTTTACGTGCCACTGTCATTACCTCCCTTTCCTGTCCCAGTCGTGTATGGTTCGCGGGAGGACCGACTGCCGGAAAGCCTCCGTGCGCGCTCGAATCTCTCTAATTTTACATTCGTGATCTCCTCGGGAGGTATAAGTAGGGGGAAGCAATATATTCGATACCTCATCCAGAAACGCACCCTCTCGAAAGCTGGACAGCAAGCTACACCGCGATGCAGAGCGCCTCTCTTGCAGAGTCTGCCACTTGAGTTTGTTAAACATCTCCATAACGCTATCACGGTTACCAAATAACCCTGTGATGAAATGCGCCGCTCTTCTTTGGATCTTCTCTATCTCCTCCGTCAACCCGATCTGTTACGGATCCCACACTGATGAGCAATACTCAAGTATAGGTCAAACGAGTGTTTTGTAAGCCACCTCCTTTGTTGATGGACTACATTTTCTAAGGACTCTCCCAATGAATCTCAACCTGGCACCCGCCTTACCAACAATTAATTTTATATGATCATTCCACTTCAAATCGTTCCGCACGCATACTCCCAGATATTTTACAGAAGTAACTGCTACCAGTGTTTGTTCCGCTATCATATAATCATACAATAAAGGATCCTTCTTTCTATGTATTCGCAATACATTACATTTGTCTATGTTAAGGGTCAGTTTCCACTCCCTGCACCAAGTGCCTATCCGCTGCAGATCTTCCTGCATTTCGCTACAATTTTCTAATGCTGCAACTTCTCTGTATACTACAGCATCATCCGCGAAAAGCCGCATGGAACTTCCGACACTATCTACTAGGACATTTATATATATTGTGAAAAGCAATGGTCCCATAACACTCCCCTGTGGCACGCCAGAGGTTACTTTAACGTCTGTAGACGTCTCTCCATTGAGAACAACATGCTGTGTTCTGTTTGCTAAAAACTCTTCAATCCAGCCACACAGCTGGTCTGATATTCCGTAGGATCTTACTCTGTTTATCAGGCGACAGTGCGTAACTGTATCGAACGCCTTCCGGAAGTCAAGGAAAATAGCATCTACCTGGGAGCCTGTATCTAATATTTTCTTTCCATAAAGAGCATGCAGGCATGAATTATAAATAATATTAACACAAGAAACGCGTTTGGACAGACTCTATATAAAGCTCCTCGTAGTGTCGTACTCTACTAGAAGAGTAAGTGACTCTTGTCACACCATGCGGTAACTGAAGTGTTCTTCGGAGACATACGGAACTTTGCATCGTTCCTGGAGGCGTGCTCGGATAGCCAATGTGGTTAAGATGATCGCTCGCGATAAGCGGGAAATCCTGTTTCGAGTCCCGGCTCGGTACAAGTTTCCATGTGTCACAAACTGCTGATGTCAATCCACATTCGAAAAATTCTAATCTATTCCGTAATATTTACCAGAACAGTGTCAGGACATTGTAATATGAAGATACGGACACTATATAGACACAGACATTGTACAAATCAATGATGTTTTTTCGGGAAAACCACCTTCCCTCAACACGAATGGTGCTCGTTTTCATTTTACAGACAGTCTGTACCTCCCCAGCATTTCCTGTCCACTTCTCTTACGTGCGTAGGAAAAATATCTTCACTGAGCTGGTGTTTACATAGTGTAGCTATTTTTGGTTTATTAAATGAGTACTTATTTGTAGTTATTAGATGAGCTTCTATTTAAAATATGTTTCTGTAAGTAAAAACTCAGAAGTGTATAGTTTGTAAGTGTGATGTTGTCATTGACCTTGAAGTGTTGGTGGGAAAGGGATTAAACTGGTAAACGTTGAACCTTGCTGCTGCCTGTCGTTGGCAGCATATTGTAAAGCCATGTAATTATGTTGTAGTCATTTGGTAGAGAATTAGTGAATGTCTAGAAAGTTACTGCTCTGCTCTCACTATTAATTCTGTTACTGGTAGACTGTATAAACCTCTACCATTCAGGAAGTGCTGGCACTTGAAGAGTGGGCTGCACTCAGTGGAGCCACTGTCAACGACCATGCCGAGATAGATACCCCGGTTCCCGTTAAATCACTGAAGTTAAGCACCGGTCGAGAGTGGGCAATACTTGGGTAGATGACTGTCCGGGCACGCCACGAGCTTTACGGAAGAAGGGTAAAATCCTTGAAACTTGAAACTTCCTAGCAGATTAAAACTGTGTGCCGGTCCGAGACTCGAACTCGGGACCGTTGCCTTTCCCGGGCAAGTGCCCTACCAACTGAGCTACCCAAGCACGACTCACGCCCCGTCCTCACAGCTTTACTTCTGCCAGTACCTCGTCTCCTACCTTCCAAATTTTACAGAAGCTCTCCTGCACGCCTTGCAGTACTAGCACTACTGAAAGAAAATCGTTGATCACCAGTCATTGCGCCAATGTCCTGGATCCAGTTCCAGACCCCCCTGCAATGTCTCATGATGTGAGGGCATGCAGCATAGTTGATGTTGATCTGGCTTTCGGATGGGGACGTTAAACTCTGCGGGCCCCTCGTGCTCTTCGAGAGGAGTAGACTATGAGCTGGCACCAGGTTTCACCGTTTCCCTTCTCTCATTATCTCCGATACACAAACACACACACACACCATCACAGTCACCTACACTTCTGTCGGCCGCTGTGTCCGAACGGCCCTAGGCACTGCAGTCCGGAACCGCGCTGCTGCTACGGTCGCAGGTTCGAATCCTGCCTCGGGCACGGATGTGTGTGATGTCCTTAGATTAGTTAGGTTTAAGTAGGTCTAAGTCTAGGGGACTGATGACCTCAGATGTTAAGTCCCATAGGGCTTAGAGCCATTCACCTACACTTAACAGATACATTTACACACACAGCTCTTATACTTCCCAGAGAAAAGGTGCCTGCAGCGCAGAGGATAGTGAAAACCTTTCCAATTAGACGGCTGAACTGCCCTTTGGAGTCTCCCAGCCCTCCATGCCACACGACTTTGCTTTACTTTATTGGAGATACTTTCCGCGCATCCACACTATGTCTTCCAAGGTAGGTGTGAATATGTCTGATGGAATGGGCAGTCATATTGAAGTCTAGAACATTGATCTGCTGTAATACATTGCTTGACTTAATTTGAAATTTCTGATGTTCCGTTACTCCTAGTTGACCTACTTCTGTTGAAGAGAGAGACAATTTAAGCGTCTGGGCTTCTTCAAATGATGGGACAGTTGAGGCAGGGGTTGTTCATTTTCTACTCCTCATGCTGTGAAAAGTATTCCAACAAGTTATAAGCGGAGATAAAGAAATCGTCATTGTAGGACACATGTTGACATCATGTAACAAATGGTTCAAATGGCTCTGAGCACTATGCGACTTAACTTCTGAGGTCATCAGTCGCCTAGAACTTAGTACTAATTAAACCTAACTAACGTAAGGACATCACACACATCCATGCCCGAGGCAGGATTCGAACCTGCGACCGTAGCGCTCGCTCGATTCCACACTGTAGCGCCTAGAACCGCTCGGCCACAGCGGCCGGCTGTAACACATGGAACAGGTTCTGCAGTGTGTGATATGGATGACAGCTCCATCTGATGAACTTTTTTTTGCATAAGCTGACTTAACAACTGGAAATAAATACTCGTTTAATAAACTGAAAATAACAACACTGTGCTTGCTCAAATGGCTCTGAGCACTATGGGACTTAACTTCTGAGGTCATCAGTCCCCTAGAACTTAGAACTACTTAAACCTAACTAACGTAAGGACATCACACACACCCATGCCCGAGGCAGGATTCGAACCTGCGACCGTAGCGGTCGCATGGTTCCAGACTGCAGCGCCTAGAACCGCTCGGCCACCCCGGCCGGCAACACTGTGCTCAAATATGTTATTTTTTCTACTCACATAAGATAACTGGACAGGTAATGCTGATAAGGCATGGTCCGTAACCTGAAAAGCGAGCTTCGCTCATGGTAGGGAAGGTAGTTTTTCGCGGAAGAAGGCAACAGCTCCGTACAGGATGACTAAAATCATTTTCTCCTCCAGAAGTGTAGAACAGCGAGCAGAAATTGACGAAGATTCAGTCCGTATGCATTTCTTGGGTGATTATTATTAGTAACTCATGTCGGTATTCCATGTGGTGTTAACACACTTTGTGGAAAATAAACACCCCCCTTTCCTCCCTGGCATGTTTGCTCACTGCACTGTCAGTGAGCCATAAGGCTCAGCGACTATGAAACGAACATAATCAGGGGTAAACACAGCAAACAGTAGTAATTATTCTGTGGGCATTGGAGCTCAGATAACGATCTTATCTGTAAGTCGCTGATACGGGGTAGTATCAGGTTACATATCAGATGACAGGTTGCTTAATTAGGTGACTTATATTCATGGTCACCCTCCACTCCTCTCACCCCCAGAGAACAACCAGGAACTGATCAAGGTAATCCAGAACAACCCCAACCCCCTTCCCTCTTCTCCCTCTCCCTTTCACCTGCTCCACCGCCTGGACCAAAGAGACTGAAACACCATCTCCCATCTTCATCTTTTATAAATGGGACACCTAAGTGAGTGGGGTTCACTCTAGAGGTGGGCATCGTATGGAGAGGATCACATTATGTCTGTTTGTTAGTAACAAATTGTGTTAAAATATGTCATTCAAGATCTATTTTTTCAATAATTTAATGTTACATAATATTCGTCATTCTAAGCACCAACAGAGACCACATCCAGGCAGATATACAGGGTGTTACAAAAAGGTACGGCCAAACTTTCAGGAAACATTCCTCGCACACAAAGAAAGAATATATGTTATGTGGACATGTGTCCGGAAACGCTTACTTTCCATGTTAGAGCTCATTTCATTACTTCTCTTCAAATCACATTAAGCATGGAATGGAAATACACAGCAACAGAACGTATCAGCGTGACTTCAAACACTTTGTTACAGGAAATGTTCAAAATGTCCTCCATTAGGGAGGATACATGCATCCACCCTCCATCGCATGGAATCCCTGACGCGCTGATGCAGCCCTGGAGAATGGCGTATTGTATCACAGCCGTTCGCAATACGAGCACGAAGAGTCTCTACATTTGGTACCGGGGTTGCGTAGACAAGAGCTTTAAATGCCCCCATAAATGAAAGTCAAGAGGGTTGAGGTCAGGAGAGCGTGGAGGCCATGGAATTGGTCCGCCTCTGCCAATCCATCGGTCACCGAATCTGTTGTTGAGAGGCATACGAATACTTCGTCTGAAATGTGCAGGAGCTCCATCGTGCATGAACCACATGTTGTGTCGTACTTGTAAAGGCACATGTTCTAGCAGCACAGGTAGAGTATCCCGTAGGAAATCATGATAACGTGCTCCATTGAGCGTAGGTGGAAGAAACTAAAATGAGGTCTAACATGGAAATTAAGCGTTTCCGGACACATGTCCACATAACATCTTTTCTTTATTTGTGTGTGAGGAATGTTTCCTGAAAGTTTGGCCGTACCTTTTTGTAACACCCTGTATACATACTCTCGTTCTTCCATATTTTCCACAATCTTACGTATGTTTCACCCATTTTTTCCTATTTGTCAATATTTTTCGATGTTATACCAAATTACGTGAGTTCCGCCCCACTGTTCTCGAAGTCACGTCGACGTCATGATGCTCTCAGCCAATCAGAGTCCAGCATATGCCCGAATTATTTATCACTGCTAAAGCCACCACTTCATTATTAGTGTGTGTGTAACCTGATAGTGAATGAATTAGAGTGACGAATGGGTGTTGTGTGCTGCCCTTAGGTTAGTTAGGTTTAAGTAGTTCCAGGTTCTAGGGGACTGATGACCATAGATGTTAAGTCCCATAGTGCTCAGAGCCATTTGAACCATTTTTGCATGAATTAGAAACGAACACATTGGTGTCAATAGTGACATCATAGCAAATCCGATAAGCACTGAACTTCTACCGATTTTGACTCAAGGATACAGTACGTATAGGAAATACCACGCAGTGATAGATAAACCCCTGCTAAGTCACCAACACATTAATAATTTGTGTGACGTCATAGTAAATTTCTGATGCTACCAACCAAAAATAATATATATATATATATATATATATATATATATATATATATATATATATATATATATATATGTATATGTGTGTGTGTGTGTGTGTGTGTGTGTGTGTGTGTGTGTGTATGAATTGGCACAGTACAATTAAATACACATCTGGAGAGCATGACATTAATCCAAATTTCATTCTGGCTAGTTATTAGATGTTTTGCAAAATGTTACTCTACCCACACATCTAGGTGAATTGTGTGCGTCCATCAGATCGGTGAAGTTAGCCTGGTGGCGATACCTAGCAATATAACATGGTTCGATATATAAACTCTTTAAAATTCATCTCTACAGTACTAAGGTTTGCTAAAACTACCTCTTTATCATATCGATGGAAATAATGACGTCATAGCAAAATTGTGATGCTTTCATCCAAAGATAATGTTATATAAGAAACAGACAGTGCAGGTAAGCAGTATTTCAGACAACCCTCCAAGTAGCTAGCAGGTTAAAGTACCGACGTGGGGAGTATAGCCGTGAACACTATTCTAAACCAGCAATGGCCGAGAAAGTTGTATAATTACACTCAGGTGACAAAAGTCGTGGGATTCCGACATGCACCTATACAGATGGCGGTAGTATCATGTAGAGGACAGTGCATTGACGGAGCTGTCATTTGTACTCAGGTGATTCATGTGAAAAGGTTTCCGACGTGATTCTGGGCGCGTGCGCGGAATGGTATTTGAATCTAGAAACGTGGGACATTCCATTTCGTAAATCGGTAGGGAATTCAATATTCAGCGATCCATAGTGTCAAGAGTGTGCCGAGAATACCAAATTTCAGACATTACCTTTCTCCACAGACCTAACAGACAAGCAAACCTGCCTGAAACAACCACAGAAATCAATGTGGGGCGTACGAAGAACGTATCCGTTACGATAGTGCGGCGAAATTTGGCGTTAATGGGCTATGGCAGCAGGCGACCGGTACGAATGCCTTTGCTTACAGCACGACATCGCCTGCAGAGCCTCTTCTGCCCTCGTGACCATATCGGTTGGATCCTAGACGACTGTAAAACCGTGGCCTGGTCAGAGGGTCTCGCTTTCCGTTGACGAGAGCTGATGGTAGGGTTCGAGTGTGGTGCAAACACCACGAAGGCATGGCCCCAAGTTGTGAACAAGGCACTGTGAAATCTGGTGGTGGTTCCATAATGGTGTGGGCTGTGTTTACATGGAATGGACTGGATCCTCTGGTCCAATTCAAGCGATCATTGAGTGGAAATGGTTACGTTCGGCTACTTGGCGATCATCTGCAGCCATTCATGGATTTCATGTACCCAAATAACGATGGAATTTTTATGGATTACAATGCGCCATGTCACCAGGCCAAAATTGTTCGCGATTAGTGTGTAGAGCGTTATGGACAGTTCGAGCGAATTGCCTGATGACCCAGATCGTCCGACATGAGACCCATCAAACATTTATGGGGAATAACCGAGAGGTCAGTTCATGCACAGAATTCTGCAGCGGCAACACATTCGCAATTATGGACGGCTGTAGATGGGGACTTCAATGAATTGTTTAATCCCCTGCAGAACGCCGGCCAATAGAAGGTCCGATACGATATTAAGAGGTATCTCAGTTTTGTTACCTCTGTGTATATGTCTAATCATCTCCGTGCTAGTGGCTGGCAGAAAAAGCACTGCTACGAAATTAGTCATTCAGTGAGGGACATCCCACCATAGCAAACCAGTAGTAAGTCGTAGACAAATACACGTTCACCAACGGAAATCATTGGACGAATTTGTGGATAAACGTTGCCAACAGAGTAAGCGCTAAACACTTCACACTCCTCGCCTTATCTCTCCGGACCAATAAGGACAAAACTTCTCCCTCTTCCTCCTACCACTATGCCTTTAAAACTAACGCTTATGTCTGGGTGATCCCATTTTCAGCCAGACCTCACACCCACATGAAATGAAGATACGTAATTTCAACGGCGATCAAAAAAATGTAGGTGTATCCACTTCTGAACCTTAGCGCTGTCGTGACCTACTCTTGACCGTGGGGATCACACAAAATAATCTAGTTGAACGATGTTTGTTTACAATAGGATAAAGTCAGTTTTCATTCGTTACATAAACCTTGTAGCTTTAGAGTAGATATGCAAACCTTTGCCAGCCGTAGTTGGACTGTATTCTCTGTTATTAACATATGAGAAAGACAAGTGGATGTCATAGTTGTTAGGTGGTCATGGAGTGATATTTTTTTTTGTAAGAATCGGTAGGCATAACACTCTATTTAAGACATGTAAAGTCAGCAGTCCACATGGGTGTATGTTTCAGTGTACATATAAGGCTTTGTTTCGGTAGCTAGCATGCTAAAGAAACCTGGTAGGGCATTGAAAAAATTTTGAAAATATGAATACAATTAGGAAAAATATGGAAAATAATGAAAAAAGTAAAAACATGGATACGAAATGGAAATGCAAACATTATGTATTTTTACAGAAGCAGTGTCGAAATACAGGGGCAGAATGATACTACATGCGTGTTTTAATAACTAAAAGACTGTACATTCTAGAGAGCCATAGTGTCAAGACGAAATTGCTGTATTCCCCTACAAGTGGATGATATTGCATCAGCAATAGGCATATCTGGAAAGATTTAGAGTTATGATTCTAGTGGTAAAACGTAGAATTGGCAGACAGTACCAGTGTTTTGTCAACATGGATGTTATTCTGCAGGGTTAAAAAGACGTCATGTTCTTCATCCAGAAGGCGCTATTGGTAAAATATTCAGTTTTCTATCATCTGTTAACAAGTGCTTCGCCATGTGTATATGTAGCTCGTCAGTGGCCTCCTGCCAGATTCTATCAGCATATTATTGGTCCCATGTAAAACCGCATGATTTGTCGGCGTAATATTAGATATGCTTATTTGACACAATGGTGTTCCGTCGACTTCCGGCCAAGCAGCTCACATGATTTGCATCATCATTATTGTAACTGTCTGAGATCTGTCGACGAAATATTACGTGCTTATAAAACATTGGTGTCTCGAAAAGGCCGCTCGGGATTAGCCGAGCGGTCTTAGGCGCTGTAGTCATGGACTGTGTGGCTGGCCCCGGTGGAGGTTCGAGTCCTCCCTCGGGCATGGGTGTGTGTGTTTGTCTTTAGGATAATTTAGGTTGAGTAGTGTGTAAGCTTAGGGACTGATAACCTTAGCAGTTAAGTCCCATAAGGTTTCACACACATTTTGTCTCGAAAACTTCCGATAACATGCACATTGGCGACTATCAGGGTTCTGATGGTGCTCACATAACGCTCGAAGCTTAGTGGGATTGACTTACTTGTCATTTAGTAGTTTACAACGGCATCCAATTAAACCAGTAGACGGGTCTAATATTATTGTCAGGCTGCAGTTTCGTATTTCACCGTCTCTGCAATTTAGAGCTTTCAGAAGTGCTTAGTCAGCGAGTCCATACTTTAATCCTGAGCAGCTGCCTGCAATGGAATCAGAAATCAACCGGAGCGTGTGGTCTACACCTCACACGGTAGCGTTAAAAGAAGCATTCGGTGTGTAACATAAAATAGGACACAGAGCAGTAGAAGGAGACGTTCACTATGTGATCAAAAGTATCCGAACACCACCCAAAACATACATTTTTCATATTAGGTAAATTGTGCTGCCACCTACTGCCAGGTACTCCATGTCAGAGACCTCAGTAGTCATTAGACATCGTGAGAGAGCAGATTGGGGCGTTCCGCGGAACTCAGGTACTTCGAACTTGGTCAGGTGATGGGTGTCACTTGTGTTATACGTCTATACGAGAGATTTCCACACTCCTAAACATCCCTAGGTCCACCGTTTCCGATGAGATAGTGACGTGGAAACGTGAAGGGACACGTACAGCACAAAAGCGTACGGGCTGACCTCGTCAGTTGACTGACAGAGACCGCTGAAAGTTGAAGAGGGTCGTAATGGCTCAAATGGCTCTGAGCACTATGGGACTTAACTTCTGAAGTCATCAATCCCCTAGAACTTATAACTACTTAAACCTAACTAACCTAAGACATCACACAACACCCAGTCATCACGAGGCAGAGAAAATCCCTGGCCCCGCCGGGAATCGAACCCGGGAACCCGTGCGCGGGAAGCGAGAACGCTACCGCACGACCACGAGCTGCGGACAGGTTCTTAATGGAGGGGGCTTTCACCCCTTGTTGTTTTGCTCGGCATTATCACAGCACAGGCCTACATTGATGTTTTAAGCACCTTCTTGCTTCCCACTGTTAAAGACCAATTCGGGGATGGCGATTGCATCGTTCAACACGATCGAGCAACTGTTCATAATGCACGGCCTGTGGCGGAGTGGTTACACGACAATAACATCCCTGTAATGGAGTGGAGTGCACAGAGTCCTGACCTGAATCCTACGGAACACCATTGTGATGTTTTGGAACAGCCAGTCAGTGTGACCGAGCGCTTCTAGACGCTTCAGTCTGGAACCGCGCGACCGCTACGATCGCATGTTCGAAACCTGCCTTGGGCATGGATGAGTGTGCTGTCCTTGGGTTAGTTAGGTTTAAGTAGTTCTGAGTTCTACGGGACTGATGACGTCAGATGTTAAGTCCCATAGTACTCAGAGCCATTTGAATCATTTGTTTTGGAACGCCGACTTCGTACCAGGCCTCACCGACCGACATCGATAGCTCTCCTCAGTTGAGCACTCTGTGAAGAATGGGCTGCCATTCCCCAAGAAACCTTGCAGCATCTGATTGAACGTATACCTGCGAGAGTTTCAGCTGTCATCAAGGCTAAGGGTGGGCCAATACCATATTGAATTCCAGCATTACTGATGGGGGGTGCTACGAACTTATAAGCCATTTTCAGCCAGGTGTCCGGATACTTTTGATCACGTAGTTCATTTTCCGAATATTGAGTGTACATCAGTTTACATATTTCACAATTGGAATTTATCTGTATACATCGAGGCACGCATGGGTCTGTTCCTTGAACATTATTGTTATTGTTTCCATCTTTCACATAAATCTTACAGGTTCAAGTTACATATACAAAGCTTGCGAGCTGTAGGTGGACTGTAGTCTGTGTTATTAACATACGAGAAAGTAGAAATGGAAATCATCGCTGTCAGGTGATTGTGGAAAGATATTTTTGTAGGAATGACTTCAGATATCTAAAGTCACTTCAGATATCTAAAGTGAGTATTCCATGTGAGAGTTTTAGCGTATCTGTAAGGGTAAGACTTGGCACCTACCACTCTGTCATTTTTGTGGTCTATCCTACCGATTTGCCAGTTTGAATACCTGTCCTACTAATTTGCCAGTTTTTATGGCCAATTTGCCAATTTCCAGATTTGATATCGTATAAATTTGCCAGTTTCTTTCTTACGCTACCAGTTTGATCATTTTACAACCTGTCCTGCCAGTTTTCCAATTTTTACGGTCTATCCTGCCAATGCATCTACTCTACAACCTTTACTCCCGATTTGTACCATTTTTTAGTATTTAAAATTCAAAGAAAACATCTGATAACTCGCAAGAAGCAAATTTAGAAGCAACGTCATGGTTTGTAGTGAATATCTTGGAGCCTTCTCCATACTGGATAGATATTTCAAAATTTTCCACCATTTTTCAGAATACACCATAATATCATTAATTTATATGCACTTTAATATAGCAAAATATTTGAATATTTGCCGTTATTTTGCAGAATATGGTACGACGTCATTAATTTATGCACACTGTAATGTTCACTATATGTGGTATTTGCATGCTATTCACCTCACGAAACTACGCTATGAAACTACATTAACAGATCTGAAGACTGTTGAGAAACACTCTATGGTTTTGGCTATCATGTGGGAACCTACCGCCAGCCAGAGTGGCCGTGCGGTTCTAGGCGCTACAGTCTGGAACCGAGCGACCGCTACGGTCGCAGGTTCGAATCCTGCCTCGGGCATTGATGTGTGTGACGTCCTTAGGTTAGTTAAATTTAATTAGTTCTAAGTTCTAGGCGACTGGTGACCTCAGAAGTTAAGTCGCATAGTGCTCAGAGCCATTTGAACCATTTTTGGGATCCTACCAATAACTTTCTGGCCAGCCATCATGAAAGAGGAAAAGACGATAAAAACGATATTCAGAGGAAAACTTCATACCAGACTTGCTCTGGAAGAAAGGTACGTCAAAGCGTTTCCAGCCTCCAAGACAATAACACGTTCTTTTCTTACATATTCATATTCAGCGAGGGATGATTCTTCACTATATGCGGAATGCTACTAAAGAAATGTACACAGCTGGAAGCTTGGTCACTTCTGATCTAATGATTTTGGTAATGACTTATTACTGGAAATATTCTCGATAGTTAGAGACACGTGTAATAAAATTTTTTTTAAGGCTGCTGTCCCGTAACTGCGTAAAGCGATACGTTGAGCAGAAGCACTGTGATTATAGAGGCATCACACGCTAATAATGCAGGTAAAATCTAGACTTGTTGTGTATTTGTCGTTAAATAGGCATTACTAAATTTATTAAACATTCAGGTGGCTCGTATTTGTGTATGTTTTCGAACCGTCACGACATCAATAAATTGTAATAATTCTGCCGATAAGACAAGTGTAGATCGCCCTCATTATTTGTATATGAAATAGAGGACTGGGTAGGGAAGAGAGAAGGTGGGTGGGAAACTAGAGACTTCCAGCCGCATAGGGCATTGTGGAGGCGCAATAGCTAAACCTGGAATTCTGTGACGGACCGAGACTTGAACACTGATTTACAACTCTCATGAGCGGTGCCCTAATCGCTTCGGCCACCCGCACGTAATCACTGACCGACCCAAATTTCCAACTTACCGGAAGCTGCAATGCAACGCCTCTCGTCCATTAACCGTCTACTCGCAAATTATTGATCACTATAGTAGTTCGGACGATCTTAGTGCATTTGTACTGAAGGAAATGGCATGCAGCGGTCACGTTAGTACAGAAATTTATATACAGGGTGAATCACCTAAAGCTTTCACCGCAAGTATTGCAGAAATGGAAAGTGCTATTGATATGCGGTTTTCACGGAATGGATTGGTAGTCAGGGACTTGTATTGTTAGCCAATCAACAGATTGTAATAATACTTAGAACTTGTATTTTTTGTGCAGACATACACTTTTTAAATGGTAAAATGCCTTTTGACATTCACAAACTAGAAGTAGGGTAAATTAGATTTCAGCATAGTTTTCGCAGGATTTTAGTGCCAGTCGTTTACCAGATACCGTATTTTGAAAAAGTTCACACACCGACACCTGTATAATACCTGTGGTAGCACACACTAAAGAACACAACTGTATACACTAGTTATGTGGATTCTGAGCAGTAATGAAACAGCTGACCACCACAAATTGTGTTCAAAATGACCACATGCAGTGGTAATACCCGCTTCCAATCTGGTATGAAATAACTTCTGCATACATCCTAGCATTTCAGCGAAGATGTTCGAGCAGGCTGCAGTAATACGTCGTTGCATATCATCGGGAGTAGTTTGTATATCCTTGCAGACAGCGTCTTTCAGCTGTCCCCACAGGAAAAAGTCTGCAGGCGTTACATCCGAGCAACGGGCCGGCCAAAGTACAGGTCCTATGCATCCAGTCCAAAGATTTTGAAACAATCCGTGAATACATGCTGTAGTACTTGGTGCACTATGGGTTGGACAGCTATTGTGTTGGTACTATAGCTTCCTCCTAGTCTGCAGAGGAACATCTTCTAGCATCCGTGGAAGATGGCCTGTTGGGAGGCTGCGGTACTTCCGCGCATTCAGTGTTCCGTCTATGAAAAACTTGCCTACGAGCTGATGGTTTACTATGCCACATCACATGTTTACACTCCATAGACGCTGACGTTCCACCTGACGAAGTGCATTGTCAACAGACCAATAGCGCATGTTTCGGGGGTTTACCTGGCCATGATTGGTAAATGTGGCTTCATCTCTAAGCGAGATACATGATGCACCTGGAGTATCCTGCCTTAATGGCCATGTACAGAAGTTAACACGAGTCTCATAATTGTTTCCATGCAGCTATAGATGGAAAGAGAGGTGATAGGGATGCAACCTGTATCGTTGGAGAAAGGGTAGGACACTTCCCTGATTCATGCCACTTCCTCGTGCGATTACACGGGAGCTAATGTGCGGAACAACTGCAAAAGCAGCAAGAACTTTGATTTCCCCCACTTCTGTCGTCACTTGATTCCCTCCGTTACGTTGTTTAGGTGTTACACTACCACTTTCACGGAACTGGGTGAACAAGCTGATAAATAACTGTTGAGATGGTTAACGTCATTTGGGATATCTTACCGCATTCTTCCTACACTCTCCATACACCATGAACATATCGGCTTTTTCTGCATTGGTAAAGCCGGCCGGAATGGCCGAGCGGTTCTAGGCGCTACAGTCTGGAACCGCGCGACCGCTACGGTCGCAGGTTCGAATCCTACCCCGGGCGTGGATGTGTGTGATGTCCTTAGGTTAGGTAGGTTTAAGCAGTTCTAAGTTCTAGGGGACTGATGACCTCAGAAGTTAAGTCCCATAGTGCTCAGTACCATTCGAACCATTTTTTTTTTTTTTTTTGCATTGGTAAATACCATCGTCCATTCACGACCTACCGATTGAACTGTCACATACTAGCTCACTAACAAGTCACAATGCACTCAAGAAAACATAAGCACAACATAAGCAAACATAACAACATCGTATCCAGCAATTAGGCAGGTTGAATGGCACAAACAAATGTCGGTGTGGAAACTTTTCAAAATACGACATCTCGTAAACGATTCGCTCTACAATCCTGCAACAAACGCCACTGACATTCTAATTTACTCTACTTTTAGTTTGTTAATGTCAAAAGGCATTGTTCCATTTAAAAAGTGTATGTTTGCACAAAAAATACAGTTCCCAAGTATTATTATATTCTGTTTGTTCGCTGAGAATACGAGCCCCTGACTACCAATCCATTCTGTGAAAACCACAAGTAATAGCCCTCTCCATTTCTCCAATATTTGCGGTGCAACTTTTAGGTGTTTGACACTGTATATACGGGTAGTGTCTGTCCATTAGGACATGTCCAACGGAACGACACCACTCGTCATGATGCGCTGGTGTATACGTTATATATGAAATACAGGAATGGGAAGGAAAGGGAAAGGGTGCATGGGAAACCAGCGACTTACAAAAGCAAATTGAGAAAAGTCAATGGCAAAAGTTGAAATTCTGTGCGGGACCGGGACTCGAACGCTCATTCACCACTTCACACGAGCGGTTTTGTTAACCGATTTGGCCATCCGGACACGGCCCCGCACAAATCCAAATTTCCAACTTAACGCACGCTCCAATGCCGCGTCCCTCGTCCACTGCACCCGCACTGAAGAGAACGTCATGTAGCCGAATCACAGTAACGTATGTACAGCGTTTTCAAAAAGAAGTGCCGAATACTTTGAAGGGTGATAGTACTCATCGAAAGAAGAAAGATAAGTCCAATGAACATGGGTTCGGAAATGCATACTTCCTGCGATAAACACGTGATTGCAGGTAGTGTTCAACGTGGCGTCCATTCATGTCAATGCACCCCTCTGCCCTCTGTGGTAAGGAATGACGCCCCTTTGTAGTATACCCGTTTGTTGTACCTGCTGACACGCACTAAAATCCCTGTAGTGTCCGCACATCGTTGACTGGTGAAGCGTAGATCAATTCCTTCTAGTGTCTCCATAACCAAAAGTCTAGGGGATTGACGTCTGCGGAACGAACAGGCCAAGGTGTGGAGCCTCCCGTACAATCCAGCGGTCCTGAAATGTCTGCGTCACATGTTCGCGCACATTGTGACGAAAGTGTGCCGGTGCGCCATCATGCATGAACCACGTGTGTATTTGTTGCTGCAATACCACAGCTCAAGAAAATGGTTCAAATGGCTCTGAGCACTATGGGACTTAACATCTGAGTTCATCAGTCCCCTACACTTAGAGCTGCTTAAACCTAATTAACCTACGGACATCACACACATTCATGCCCGAGGCAGGATTCGAACCTGCGACCGTAGCAGCAGCGCGGTTCCGGACTGAAGCGCCTAGAAGCGCTCGGTCACAGCGGCAGGCAATACCACAGCCTCCAGCAAGGTGGGCAGTACACTGATGAGGAAGTCCAGACAATGCGCCCTAATTAACCTTTGTGGTAGCCAAGTGCGCCTGCCCATACGTTGACTGAGACTCGCAGTTGACTCCCGCTTTCCTGAATTGCTTGGGGATTTACATCTGCCCATACATGCTGGGTATGGAAATTCACAACACCACCTCTTGTGAACCCTAATTCGTCGGTAAACAAAATCTTGGATGTGAACAGTGGATCTGCGACACACTTCTGGAACAGCCACTGCCAGAACCGCCATCTGCCATGATGGCCCTGTGGCCTTAGGGCCTGAACGCGCTGTAGATGATATGGGTACAGCAATTGTTCATGAAGTACCCCCCCCCCCCCCCCCCAAATAATAGAGTGGTCACGCCATTTCCTGCTGCTAATCGTCACACAGTGGTCTGAAGGGTTTCTTCCACCGAACGTAGCACACGCTCCTCCATGTCAGGCCTGTGGATTGTGCGGGACCTTCCACTGTCAGTCTTCCGAGGTGCAAAGGTACCTATGACCTTCAGACGCTGCGAAAGTCTGCCGAACAGCTTATCAGAGGGCACTCTTCTCTGTGGATATTTTTCAGCCTAAAGGGCACGGGGTCACAGGCTTCGTCCATTTGCTAAACCGTAGCAGAATACCATATCCGCCATTTCACTTGTCGAATAATAGGCTACCATTACTAACAAGTGGTGGAAAAGGGAAAATCTAAACGTATTACACGATCCGTACGTGCAAACACGGCAATAACAGTAAACATATAAGTGAATCCGGTTTTGAAAGAAGGCAAAACACCATGATATGTACCCAGAGTTGACAGTACTATACAATAAGGCACACAAACACGACGAAAGCTAACGTAGCCTACAACACGACTCGAACCACACAACGGACTGCAGACCACCTAATGTTAGGTAGAGTACTGTGATTAAGACATCATAATACCCTGCCGACACATTTAACAGAGCGCCAATGCAACGGCTCTGCTAATATCCGCAACCAAGCGTCGCACAGACCTTCCTATAAACGCATGTTTATCTCGGAAAGTATGCGTTTGCGAACCATGTTTATTGGACTTTTTTTCTTGTCTCGATGAGTACTACCATCTCTCAAAGTATTCGATAGTTTCTTTAGCCCCTTTTATGTGCGAGAGGTGTCTGCTCTGCTGGATATGTGTATATATACATTTCTGTGATAGCGTAACGGTTCCATGACATTTTCCTTGGTGCGGATGCACTAATATCGTCCTAAATGCTACGAGTAGCGGATTAATGGCCGAGGAACGCTGCATTTGCAGCGTGCGATAAGTTGGAAATTTGGGTCGGTCAGTTACTATGTGCTGATGGCCGCTCACGAGAAGCGATAAATCCGGGTTTGAGTCCCGCCACTGCAGCTCCGCAATGGTCCATATGGTTGGAAGTCAGTAGATTCCCACCCACCATTTCTCTGTCATTCCTATTCCTCTGTTTCATATACAATGTCTACACTAGCCGTGTTATCACGATTGGCGTCTGTTTTGTCGAGCATGTATTTACTTCAGTGCGGAGATACTAATACTTCGCCGGCCGAAGTGGCCGTGCGGTTAAAGGCGCTGCAGTCTGGAACCGCAAGACCGCTACGGTCGCAGGTTCGAATCCTGCCTCAGGCATGGATGTTTGTGATGTCCTTAGGTTAGTTAGGTTTAATTATTTCTAGGTTCTAGGGGACTGGTGACCTCAGAAGTTGAGTCCCATAGTGCTCAGAGCCATTTGAACCATTTTTACTAATACTTCCCGAACTCCTACGGGAATCAATAATTTGCGAGTATGGAGTTAATGAACAAGGAATGATGATTGTAGCGTGCGGTGACTCGGAAATTTGGGTCGGTCAGAGACCGTTTCGGGATGGCCGAAACTGTTAAGGCAACCGTTCATGAGATGCGGTAAATCAGGGTTCAAATCGTAATCCGGCGCAGCTTTTCAACTTTGCACATTGCATTTCTACAATGCTCTGTGCGCCTTTAAGTCAATAGTTTCTCGCACACCCTTTCTCTTTCCTTCCCATTCGTATATTTCATGTACTGTAATGTGTACACCACTACATCATCACTAGTTGTGTCCTACAGAATACACTCTCCCCATGTATATATACATGCCCATATTATTTTTTGTCAAAATATTCCTTCTAGTAGACAACGGCCTTGCCGCAGTGGATACACCGGTTCCCGACAGATCACCGAAGTTAAGCGCTGTCGGGCGTGGCCGGCACTTGGATGGGTGACCATCCGAGCCGCCATGCGCTGTTGCCATTTTTTGGGTGCACTCAGCCTCGTGATGCCAATTGAGGAGCTACTCGACCGAATAGTAGCGGCTCCGATCAAAGCAAACCATCGTAACGACCGGGAGAGCGGTGTGCTGATCACACGCCCCTCCTATCCACATCCTCAGCTGAGGATGACACGGCGGTCGGATGGTCTCGGTAGGCCACTCGTGGCCTGACGACAGAGTGAGTAGTGTATTAAATGATTAACATTACAAGATGACAGGTTCATGTAAGCCATTGCAAATGTGAAATGCTCTCACGTTAATAACCGGTGTAACCGCCACAACGTAGAGCATTGTGTTGTACAGGTGCCGGATGTTAGCTTGTGGGATTGAGTTTCACGTCTGCTGCGTTTGATCCGTCAATATAGGCTGTGCATGACGCTGGAGTTGTCCTCCGATGGTGTGCCATATATACTCGATTGCCATTTAATACACTACTGGCCATTAAAATTGCTACACCACTAAGATGACGTGCTACAAACGCGAAATTTAACCGACGGGGAAAAGATGCTGTGATATGCAAATGATTAGCTTTTCAAAGCATTCACACAACGTTGGCGTCGGTGGCGACACCTACAACGTGGTGACATGAGGAAAGTTTCCAACCGATTTCTCATACACAAACAGCAGTTGACCGGCGTTGCCTGGTGAAACGTTGTTGTGATGCCTCGTGTAAGGAGGAGAAATGCGTACCATCACGTTTACGACTTTGATAAAGGTCAGATTGTAGCCCATCGCGATTGCGGTTTATCGTATCGCGACATTGCTGCTCGCGTTAGTCGAGATCCAATGACTGATAGCAGAACATGGAATCGGTGGGTTCAGGAGGGTAATACAGAACGCTGTGCTGGATCCCAACGGCCTCGTATCACTAGCAGTCGAGATGACAGGCATCTTATCTGCATGGCTGTAACGGATCGCGCAGCCACGTCCCGATCCCTGAGTCAACAGATGGGGACGTTTGCAAGACAATAACCATCAGCACGAACAGCTCGACGACGTTTGCAGCAGCATGGACTATCAGCTCGGAGACCATGGCTGCGGTTACCCTTGACGCTGCATCACAGACAGGAGCGCCTGCGATGGTGTACTCAACGACGAACCTGGGTGCACGAATGGCAAAACGTCATTTTTTCGGATGAATCCAGGTTCTGTTTACAGTATCATGATGGTCGCATCCGTGTTTGGCGACATCGCGGTGAACGCACGTTGGAAGCGTGTAATTGTCGTCGCCATACTGGCTTATCACCCGGCGTGATGGTATGGGGTGCCATTGGTTACACGTCTCGGTCACCTCTTGTTCGCATTGACGGCACTTTGAACAGTGGACGTTACATTTCAGATGTGTTACGACCCGTGGCTCTACCCTTCATTCGCTCCCTGCGAAACCCTACATTTCAGCAGGATAATGCACGACCGCACGTTGCAGGTCCTGTACGGGCCTTTCTGGATACAGAAAATGTTAGACTCCTGCCCTGGCCAACACATTCTCCAGATCTCTCTCAATGGTGGCCGAGCAACTGGCTCGTCACAATACGCCAGTCACTACTCTTGACGAACTGTGGTATCGTGTTGAAGCTGCATGGACAGCTGTACCTGTACGCGCCATCCAAGCTCTGTTTGACTCAATGACCAGGCGTATCAAGGCCGTTATTACGGCCAGAGGTGGTTGTTCTGGGTACTGATTTCTCAGAATCTATGCACCCAAATTGCGTGAAAACGTAATCACATGTCAGTTCTAGTATAATATATTTTTCCAATGAATACCCGTTTATCATCTGCATTTGTTCTTGGTATAGCAATTTTAATGGCCAGTAGTGTATTACCTCGTGCTTTTTTCTACTTTCTGCTTTTCTATAAAATTACCGGCGTGGTATGAACTGCTCGTGGTTGGTAGTAGCATCTCGCATCATTTGTAGCTCTCTTTAGTACTAATGAGGAAAATTTGCTGCGGAATTCTGAATTAATAGCGAGTAAAACTGCCGCATGGACGAAATAGTCTTTAAGCTAAGCCACAAATGAAGGAGTAACGAAGTCATACAGACGCAGTAGTGTCTGCTGGGAACATCTACCGAGTGAACTTAATGTACTGCACTTGTCGACAACAGAGAATTAGGATTGCTACTTGAGTACTGTATAACACTTTTACATTGGTAACAGAAATGATGAAAATCGAATTATAACAAACTTACTTTCCATATATAAGTAACACAAAGATCTAATTATTGATCAACACCACATCTGCGGTTCACATACCTATGTCGCCTTACGAAACTACAGCATAAATCTACATTAACAGATCTGAAGATGTTTCGGGAAATTCCCTATTAATCAAATGGATCGAGAAATATCTTACGAATATCTATCTACTTCGAATAACTTTCATCACGACACTCATAGACTGCATATGATTATCTACTGTGTGCTACTTTGCCCAATCTAACAGGAATGTCGCTGATAATCTGTATCTGCCCCGTCATTTAAAATCTAAATTCGCTAACAAGTCGAGACCATTGACAGCGTTCCATCGGCAGTGAGTAAGTTTTGTTAACTGAAATTAGTGCAGACACAAAAATTTTAAAAATCGAGTGGAGTAGTAGTTAGATGTTGATATTTATCTACATACATTACAACAGTATCACGTTTGTTTCGTAACTTCTCATTTCAAAGCTATCAGCTCAGTAAGCCAGTGCCAACGATCCTCTCTTGTCTCCGCAGAGTCTAATTTTCTTATTCGATCGAACATGCCTTTGGTGATATTCAGACAATTGTTTATTTACTCGAAAAAACTCTGAAGTTACTCACAGAACAGATACAATTGGAGGTACGTTTTACGGGACTTCGCTGCTTTGAGTGTGTGGTCCCGTTGCATGTTACACGAGATACCTGCTGATAGCTGTCCTTTTCAAGCCTAGGGCCAGCAAATAGTGCGACACACCGTCTGGAGACTGCACTTCGTGCACATCATGCAAACTCATATTACCTACATTAAGCAAATGGCCGATTATTTTGCGCTCATGGCTAATTCACAAGGTGACACAAAGACTACTAATCTGACTAAATTTAGTTGCTGAAATAAAATTCATCGCTTTCATTTTGATATACTATAAAGCCATTTTGCAATGTCGCTACAGCAAAATCTATCTTTAAAACAATCAAGTCTAGTGCAACGCCCAAAAACTCTTTTTTTCTTATCCTATAAGAAACAGACAATGAAATATCCTTACGTTTAATTCAGATGAAGCACCGCTATATTCCCTATCGATAACACTCATTACTTCGTATGAATTACAGATCATAAGAACGATATTTTTTTAATCTGTTCTGACTATCTATCGTTTTCTTCAAGGTATTTCATAATGTTCGAACACAGTCTGTCTTCCAAACCCTTTCTGTACATTGATGACAGTGATGTAGATCTCCTTCCTTGTGCACTGGTGTAACATGACAGCTCTCAGGTCTTTAAGTACAGATGCCGGCCGAAGTGGCCGCGCGGTTAAAGGCGCTGCAGTCTGGAACCGCAAGACCGCTACGGTCGCAGGTTCGAATCCTGCCTCGAGCATGGATGTTTGTGATGTCCTTAGGTTAGTTAGGTGTAACTAGTTCTAAGTTCTAGGGGACTAATGACCTCAGCAGTTGAGTCCCATAGTGCTCAGAGCCATTTGAACCATTTTTTAAGTACAGATCTGCTGTGCAAAGTGGTTGTATATGATTATAAAACATGGACGTATTTCATCAGCATACTCTGGGAGAAACCTAACTGGTATACGATCTGGACCGGAAAACTTGTCACTATTAAGCAACAACGGGTTTACACTTCAGATTTTCATCTCCTGCCAGATAAGCAGTAAGAAATTCTCTGTTGTGACTGGAGAAGAGAATACATATGTAACGACTTTAACAAGAACTCTATTCCCTATCTGAGGTGTGGGGTTGATCTGTTATTCTGCGCAACGGATTAACCTGCGATGTACCCTTTACCCTGTGGCTCCTGCAAGATGCAACTTCCACCCCCACACTACTACAGAAGTCAGACAGGAGTTCCTAACGTTCTAAAGAGAAAAGCCTGAAAAACTTTCAGCAATAAATATCTTCTGAAGTCGTCCGCTGTAAGGAAATGACACAAAAATTCACAAAATTTCTTACGTAACTAGTGGGACACTTGGGTACGCCGGCCGCGGTGGTCTCGTGGTTCTAGGCGCGCAGTCCGGAACCGCGCGACTGCTACGGTCGCAGGTTCGAATCCTGCCTCGGGCATGGATGTGTGTGATCTCCTTAGGTTAGTTAGGTTTAAGTAGTTCTAAGTTCTAGGGGACTGATGACCACAGCTGTTAAGTCCCATAGTGCTCAGAGCCATTTGAAACTTGGGTACGGGAGTAGTGTAACTAGTGGGATACTTGGGTACTGGAGTAGTGCTAGTTAGTGTAAGAGAAACATGAAACTAACGAAAGTTATTATTTATTTTGCAAAAATTCTGAGAAATCACAATGGCACTTTTAGTTACAAATTGAACAAGTTATATCCTGGTTCTTTTCGCAATGTGAAGTTACCTCTCAAGGATAGTATTCGCTAATGAAATTTCTATACAAAGTTTAAGATGGTTGTTGACTTGGCAGAATGGCTGAGAGGCGGGCCTAGTCAACTTGAATAATTATCCTTCAGAATGTTGCTAGGTACGGTCGAGGCTGTCGCGTGTGAAATGCAGTGAAGTGTACTGTTGTGGAGGAAATATGGGGCTCGCAATAGCTGTAGCGCACAATACCGTAAGCTGCGATGACTGCTGTTTGCGCCGCTCGCTGCTGACAAATAAAATGACTCTCGTTCTATCTGGATTGACCTTCGCCAATCAAACTCTCCCTATGTCTTGATGAAGTCAAGGATTCCTATTCGCCCTAGTCTAAATATTGGCGTGGCACACCGGTCAGATAACCAGTCCACCGCGATGCCACTCAAAATTCGCTCGCAGGCGTTTAACTATAACTCTGTGCGTTCACACCGCACAATAAGTGTGTCGGCCAACACAGTGAACAACGCTTAACTGCAAGGACTCAATATAGAGTAGCACTTCGATTCGCTCTCGACAGAGGTGCTCTCCCAGTGAAGTGCTGAGGAGAGACTTGTTCCTCATTCCAAGAGCGACAACGGAACGGCGCCTCTCCACACCAGACGTGAAGGGGTATATCTTTCGATCTCTTCCATTATTCCTTCAGCTCAGGGCGTCAGAAATATCGTCTGCCAATCAGCATTGCTCTTCTAAAACGGGCCCGCCCAAATTGGCCGTGCGGTTAAAGGCGCTGCAGTCTGGAACCGCAAGACCGCTACGGTCGCAGGTTCGAATCCTGCCTCGGGCATGGATGTTTGTGATGTCCTTAGGTTAGTTAGGTTTAACTAGTTCTAAGTTCTACGGGACTAATGACCTCAGCAGTTGAGTCCCATAGTGCTCAGAGCCATTTGAACCATTTTCTTCTAAAACGGGAGAACGACGTTTTGTTTAAGGTGACCAATCCGGAAACCTGTAGCATTGGCGTTTGGCGTTTGCTGTCTCCCTGTGAAAATCTCTGAAACTGCATGCTATGCGTAAAGAATGCGTAGCCTGGCCGCTCCCACACAACGTAGCAGAATTTGCTTTTAAGCCGAACACGGGGTTGTTGCCCCTTTTCACTCGGGCTCACGCTGTCTGCTACACTGGCGGTCACCGGCCGACATAGGCTGGGTCGTCCTCTGAAGGGACCGGCATCCCGTTGAGGGGTTTCTCTCCCGAACTAAAAGCTTCTGTGACCGTTGTGTTTGGAATGTATGTGTGTACGCCAGCCTCGAGTATTTCAACCATGGTGCGCTTACTTGTTAATTGCATATGGTTTACATGAATTCATACATCATCGACTTTATCTTATCGAGTTTGGGTTCGAATGAAGCGTCTTGATGTGCGGAATATGATTGTGAGGGTGGAATATGTAAGCAATGAAGGTCAGGATATCACGATATCTTACACCCATACTGGTGGAAGCATCTGGATAAATTATAGCAACTGTTAAGTATTTCTCATTAGTTTTCGTTATTAACAACTGTTCATATTTCTTTATACCTGCTTACTGCATTCGAGCCTCAGCCCCATAATGTTACCAAATATACCGTACTTCACAGAGTACATTACAGTTACAAAATTATGGAGGAAACACCACAGATCACATTTTTCGTGTACCATCTGCAAATAGGTAAAATTCATCCTCCTAGATTTCCGAGCGTTTAAAACCGTTTACACATGGCATCCATTCAGCTAGCAACTAGCTAACGGATCTCATATTAATATCCGTCTGCAATTTCACGGTATTGACAAGTCCTAACAAGTTGGGGTTTGCAAAAGTGCTTAGTCAGTGAGTCTATACTTTGGCAATATCCCACATTTTACCAACTCGTGAGAAATGCATACGTGCTTTTCGCAGGAGAGGCTGAGGCTAGCAAAAGTTCTTAGTCTGCGAGTTCAGCCCTGCTGCTACCTAATCTAGATGAGTGTCATATTACGCCAAACAAATACTCTTCAAAGTCATAGTATGTACCTCTTACATACGGATAGTTGTGGCTCAGTCTGTCTGTCGCGATCGCTAATGCGTAGTATAGATTGTACATATTCTCAAAACAAACAAGCAAACACTGTCTGAACAGGCCTTGAAGGCCCAGCGGTTACCGACCGGCTGCCGTGTCATCCTCAGTCCTTAGGCGTCACCGGATACGGATACAGAGGGACATGTGATCAGCGCACCGCTCTCCCGGCTGTTGACAGTATTCGTGAGGGGCGCCTCTACTTCTCAACAAGTAGCTCCTCAATTGGCTTCACAAGGGCGTAGTGCACCCCATTTGCCAACAGTACTTGGCACACCTATAATGTGACCCATCCAAGTGCTAGCCAAGCCCGATAGCGCTAAACTTTGGTGAACTGACGGGAACCGGTGTTACCACTGCGGCAAAGCCGTTGCCTGTACATATTCACAGAAACTGAATATTTCATGTAAATGCACATGGAGGGATGAATGGAGGCACTGGAATGGTTCAGAGGACGTGTTTGCTCGTAGCATCTGTTTCAGTCTCGTGCTTAGAGTGGGCATTTGTACAAAAAAAGAAACAGCTACAATTATATCAAATAGTAGAAAATTACCTATACTTTACTGCTAATTGTGTTAAGTAAGATACGAAAGTTGACGGCAGCCATTGAATATGGTAATATTGACCAGTGTTTTTAGGTGGGATAGCATCCTGTCTCAAACACAGTTCACCTAGGAGAGTGGATGGAATAACATTTTTTCTATCATTGTGCAGAATTTATCATGTCACCATTAAATTATACGCACACTGTAATGTCAAAGAATCTTACGCAACTATTTACCGCCATTTTCAGAATATCCTGTGCCATCATTAATTAATATTGTGTCTTAAGTGTCTTAGCCCTTAAATTATGGTAATATTTGCAGGCATTTTTAAATGTAAGATAACTATACTGTTGAAGGTCTCCTCACTACAGCGTACAGACCTCGAATGACGAAACTAGTGTCGTGGGAATACTAATGAAACTGGGACTGATGACCTCAGCAGTTTGGTCCCCTAAGACCCTACCACTTACTAATGAAATTAGTTTGTTATTATTGGTTATAACAAATACCCACACGCTGATTCTCTCACTACAGTGTACAGACCTACAATGGAGAGCAAATAGGCTTAGAGAAGGGGCCGCCGGCGATTGGCTCAGAGCATCATGACGTTAATGTAACGCAATTGACGGAGAGCAAAGCAGGGGAGAGGAGAGGGGAGGGATGAGAAGTCAGTGACCTTTAATGTAACAAGCAAAATTCCCTCAGAAGAACATGAGGGCAATTCCTGGAATGCTGACACCAGAAGTGCTAATGTTTTAGCTCCTGAAACGCTGACACTGGAATGTGCTAACATCAGCGATTTTGGAGCCATAAATGTCCTTGCTCTCCTACAACACCCTTTTAAGGAAAACTTCCCGCGTTTTGTAATGTCCAGGGACCATTATGAATCGCGGTCACTTCAGCGTATTCATTGCCTTTGAATAAAAGTGTCATTTCTGTTCGTCTCACTGTGTATTTCTTTCAGTTATCTTTTGTTCTATACTGTGTCAGCTCTTTCTATATATGTCCAAGTTTCGAGATATGTTGCTTGGCAGTGACTTTCGTCCTTAAGATTTGCACACCAATGTTCTTTTTTGGCTTTGGTGGCCCACTCTTATGCATGCTAATATGGGGTTATCGACAAGAAGGTCATTCGAGACGTTGCAAAGATTGAGTTGGACAAGTATGAGGACGGAAATGGGTCATGAGCTTTCTGTGGGAGCCAGTCCGTAATTTTCCTTAACTGATCAAAAAAATCTAAATCTGGATTCTTGTCGAGTGTTTGAAACCCATTCCTGTCGATTGCAAGTCCGCTGGCATAACTACTGCACCAACTTCCTTTCTTGTGTTTTTCAGTTATGATGGTACCTATCCGGGATCTACTGTATCTTATTTGGCCGGCTGACTTCCTTTTTATGTTTGTCAAGGAACGTAAAGCAGATTTCTTGCTGTCCTACCTCGTGAAATGTTCTTTCCACGCGAGTGAAAAGGCACGCTGCCAAGGTGCTGACTCGGTGTTACTCACTCGCTTCCGTTACGCTACGAAACAACCCACAGCCGGCACTGAAAACATTTTATTGACAAACCCTGATCCCTGTCCTCCACTACTATTTTTATTTTATTCTTACATAGGATAAATTAATACAAATATCAGTTAATAACAACATTTTGCAGCATTCCTGCTATCTTCTGCCATTTCTCTCTATTCAGGACATCCTTCTTGCATACACCACGATGCTCCATTGTTTCGTTGATGTGGTCTGCAAAGAAGGTTGTGATATGCCGGGTTTCCGTTTACCAGGTGATTTCTGTGGTGTCACCGCCAGACACCACACTTGCTAGGTGGTAGTTTTAAATCGGCCGCGGTCCATTAGTACATGTCGGACCCGCGTGACGCCACTGTCAGGGATCGCAGACCGAGCGCCACCACAAGGCAGGTCTCGAAATACGGACTAGCACTCGCCCCAGTTGTACGGACGACTTTGCTAGCGACTACATTTACGAAGCATTGCTCATTTGCAGAGCAGATAGTTAGAATAGCCTTCAGCTAAGTCAATGGATACGACCTAGCAAGGCGCCATTAGTAACATTGCATGTATCTAAAGAGTCTCACTTGTATCGCCACAATCTCCAGATGTACCAAAAGGATGGATTAAAGTTAAGTATTCCAGAAGCTACGTACTTTTCTTTATAGCATTCATTACGTATCCTGTTTCAGACCTCACGCCCTCCGGCTTTAACTTAGCGCGTGCCTTTCGGCTTCCTCTCATTGTGTCTA
This sequence comes from Schistocerca americana, assembly GCF_021461395.2. Taxonomy (NCBI): domain Eukaryota; kingdom Metazoa; phylum Arthropoda; class Insecta; order Orthoptera; family Acrididae; genus Schistocerca; species Schistocerca americana. Next base: position 295,270,103 of record NC_060130.1, read on the forward strand.
GGCTGTCTTGTCTAGACACAACAATTTCCATTCAATAACTTTCTTTGGCCACCGATGATCTGGCATTCTCACGAAATTTGTTCAAAGATTTTCTTTGAAATTTGTCTACCACTGATTCATCTGTCATAATTCCAGTTCCATCTTCATCATTAGTTTCCTCTCGATTCTTAATATTCTAGCGCTCCTTGGTAAATAATCCATTTGCACAACTATCAGTCTTCTTTTAAGGTTTGCACATAGAATTCGTAGTTCTGATTCATAGTGCGGGACAAATTCAAGCATTAGCCAACCCATTCTTTTCTTATTGTTCTTGGAAATGTTCTTGTCACACCAAAAAGAGCTGACACAACTTACTACTGTTCTGTTTTGTTGTTTTCTGCCGGCCGAAGTGGCCGTGCAGTTAAAGGCGCTGCAGTCTGGAACCGCAAGACCGCTACGGTCGCAGGTTCGAATCCTGCCTCGGGCATGGATGTTTGTGATGTCCTTAGGTTAGTTAGGTTTAACTAGTTCTAAGTTCTAGGGGACTAATGACCTCAGCAGTTGAGTCCCATAGTGCTCAGAGCCATTTTTTTGTTGTATTCTGCATTTTACGTCTGTATTACCCAGTCAGTTTTTGTCAATATACGCCCCTACATGTTTAAATTTATCTGTGTCGTAACTGCTCCGTCATACGTGTATACTTAAAACCTACTGTCACCATTCGCCACCAGATATTTAGTTTCTGACAGATTCATCTCTAGTCCAGATTTGTCATATTCCTTACACAAATATCGTATCAATAACTCAAGATCGTATCATCTTGTCTTAGAATGCATTAATCATCAGGAAAACTCAATAAAAACAACCATATGTCATTAAGAATGATTCCAGTTATTGCACAGCTGTTGCTCCAACTAGCCACTTCTACGTATAAACTGAACAAGACAGGTGACCTACTGCAATTTTTTATCAGCCCTTTTTGTGAACTTAGTAAGTTCTGATAACTTCGTCCCTCTTTTAATCTGTAACTTATTCTCTCCCTGTGTTACATTAATAATCTGTATAAGATGGTCATTCGTATTTATATACATTGCGCAAGGAATTACTTTATCGAAGCCGTGGAACTGCCTCCCACTGCGACGCGGGAGTGCAACATTAACATGTGCGTGAACAAAACGGCAAAGGGTCCCTCTAAGACCTCCAGTGGGGCAAAACCCGTGGTGCACCTACGCAGCTTTACTGAGCATGATAGAAATGTACATGGTCAGAAACTTCGACAGCAATTCAACCTTATACACTAAATACATTACATTTATTCGCTGTTGCGAAGATGAATATCAATCAGCTGTATAACTGAATGAGGACAATGAAAATTTGTGGCTGACAGGGACACGAACCCGAATTTGCCGCTTATTGTGGGCGGTCGCCTTACCATTTGGCTATCCGAGCACGACTCACGGCCAGATCCAAACTTTCACATGTGGTCAACCATGTGTTTGTCTACAACCTGAGCTCGTACATTCGTTATGGATATTTCCGTACAGTGGAGACATTTTACGTGAAAGTTGCATGCCCGGATCGGCTGAATGTCCGAAGGAACTTTGCAGCGTAAATCAGACTAACACAGGCACTGCAATATTATAATATCGCAATTCAACCTCTCGGTTGTTCCAGCGCCTGAAGGTTAGGCAACTCTTTCGACACTCATGGGTGGAGTTTGCCCTTTAGGCACTCCAGCAGCCTCTAGGTGGAATTGCTGCCGAAGTTTTCGACAAATATATTTGTAGTATGCTCAGTGAAGTTTCGTGGGTGCCACTGAGGGTGTTGCCCAACTGGAGGGGGGGAGGGAAGGGGGAGGTGTCTTTGAGGGCCCTTTGCCGTTTTATTCACGCACATGTTACACTTCTGCGCGATCACGTCACAGGAGAGGGGAAAGTAGGAGGGCTGAAAAAGCGTAAGTACCCTTTGTTGCTTCGGATCACGTTCAAATTTCGTCGAATGGTTTTTAACGATCCCTGTTGATTCCAGTCTGCACACGAGAGAAGACACTGGGATCGCGCTACCACCAAAGGGGTACGATCACGGTCAATGTGGATGCAGCCCCACATTGTCCTTAGAGACGGATTGAAACGGCCTAGGGTGTGAGCAGTGACAAAGGCTGACTTGAACATCTTACCGTTGCTAATATTACTGCGAACTGTCGTTTTTGGTCGCGAAGTGAGTGTGGAAATGAAGGCCCAGGTGCGGCTGCGCGGTTCTTTCCGTCCCTTTACGACGAACCTGTACCTACTTGTGAACATTGTCTCAGCAGATCATCTGTAGGAAAGCCGAGTGAAACCTACTGTACTTCGACGTGAACCAGGCTGCAATTAAAGTCACTAATCCACGTTTCGGGAGAAACACGAAATGAAAGGATGGAAATTTTGTCCTCAATTAATGTATTCTGAAACTTAGGTGAACAAGTCTTAACACAGTCACTCACAATCCCTTTCACTCACGTTAGCAAGTTTATGGTGTTGCATTTCCCGAAAACGTAATAGCTACAAAAATACTAATTGTTTTTGATTGAGAACGCTCGCGAAATATTAAGTCTGTCGGTACCAAATGCAGTCACAGTTTTTAGCCACCGACCTGCTCAATACGCCACGCGGAATATATGCCTTTTCTCGTCACAAAATTCACTTAAAAATTCCGAAATTTCTACACACACATCGGGATAATTATGCCGTCACTTTCCAACACTTTTGATTTATGAAACACTGCTAGATCCGGCAACTTATCATTTCCATCTGAACTACTACTGCACACGTCCGATCTCTTTCATGGCTAGGCTTCGACTCTTCCCTAGAATACTCCCAGTCTTCTCTACCAGCAGAGAAAGGCGCGCGAAGGATATTGCTTTACCATTGGTCAGTTTACTCAACGGCCAATAGCAAAACAACATTCTCCCGCGTCAGTCCGCGTTTTTAATCAATAACCAATGGCAAAATAGTAAACCTAACGACTGCACTTTTTACCGATGTAATTATCTAATATGCTGAAGTTTTGTTTATGCATAAACTTATTTACTATTGTTATTTATACCTGAATTAATTTTCCCTTTACCATAAACTTACTTTACAAAACTATTCTACAAAAATACCCTCTGTCCATATCCGTACTTCTTCGAAATGTTCCCACACTAAATCCTACTACATAACTCGTTAAACAATTATCTTCATATTAACCTTAAACCACACTCACGCATCATTCATACTGCTAAAACACATTTATAATATTTTACCTACACAAAAAGACATAATAACACTTTATGAAAATAATAGAACAGTTTATGAAAAACATTCAATTACTTTAGTGCACTCTAGTGGGCACAATCGAAACTAAAACAGTCCCCTATCCAATACTGCCCTCTATCGGCTGATACATAAACTATGTGCGCGTCCAGTCTCGCGCCACCATCTGTCACTATCCAGCTCTGAGACACATCTCCCACTTAACCACCTCCAAGGCAGGATCGTTATACGGCGCTACGCCTCACAGGTAAAAGGGTGGCTTCATTGACCTGCTTCATGCCACCCCTTGAGGCCTTTCAGTGTCGGTTCTGAGCGGCGGTGTGTCTGAAAAATTTTCCTAGGCCACTCATAAGAAAACTGCGTGATTTCAACGCTGGGAGTCACGGTTTTGATCTCCATCACAGGGACGTCAAAAGAACGGGTGAAATATGGGCAAGAGCGGCTGTAACGACCTTCTCATAGTGCGACACGTCTGTGGTGGCTTTGGGCAACGTGACATCATTAACACATCTTACAGCTCACATGAACTTCTGAGCTGTGGCCTTGAAGTGTCGAAACAACATGTAATTCCGCCTTTTACGCAACGACACAAACTCAGCACAATAGGCTGTAGGGTGGTAGGACTGGACCAAAGTAACACATCAGGCAATCACCATCGACAGTTGCACCGAACATTTTATTTGGTACCGTTAAACAAAAGAACTTGACAAATAAAACCATCACACGTTTAAAACTACCACACATCTTTAAAAATTATCATTCAGGTAAAGATAAATTACTTCAATTTTAAAATTCACAAAAAACACGGCACTTATGGCCTATTACACATTTACTGAAATGAGATAAATTTTGTATACTCTAAATTGTAATCAAGCTGAAGAACAATATACTAAAATTACAATGAAATGAACACCCTAAAGGTACGTTGTCCAAGACGCGACGCACACTAGCGACTGCGACGGGTCGCTACGTGACGTCAGAAGTTGCCTGCTGGCGCATGCGCAGCTCGAGTTTGGGATGCGACGCGTGACTTTGCGGCAGCTGCCGCAGCACTGCACCAGTGAGCAGTGTTGCGACGGAAGTCGGACGACACAAAGGCGTATATGAGCTGCTTACAGGCGTTGACATACGTCAACGGGGACAGATGAAAATGTGTGCCCCGACCGGGACTCGAACCCGGGATCTCCTGCTTACATGGCAGACGCTCTATCCATTTTTTTTTTTTTTTTCCATTTTTTCGTTATTTATCGTTGTGTTTGGTCGTTGCGGACGTGGCAAGACATCCTGTTCAAGTTCGGTGGTTGATCCTTCCACTCAGTTTTTGTATTACAGTGGCCAACCGGCTCTCTGACCGAAGACGCTGATCTACCCTGTTCAAGTTCGGTGGTTGATCCTTCCACTCAGTTTTTGTATTACAGTGGCCAACCGGCTCTCTGACCGAAGACGCTGAGCTACCGTGCCGGCCTAATTTTGTTCGTTTTCGCTCGTTGTATCTGCTCTGGGCGGACGTCGAAAGACACCCGTTTCAGTTCGTTGTTGATCCATTAACTCAGTTTTTCTTTATTACAGAGGGCAGCTAGCCCTCTGACCGAACACGCTGAGCTACCGTGCCGGCATCCATCTGAGCCACCGAGGACACAGAGGATAGCGCGACTGCAGGGATTTATCTCTGGCACGCCTCCCGCGAACCCACATTCTCAACGTATTGTCCCGCACTACATTCGTAGTGCCCCCGCCCATTATTCTCATTACTCGCGGCGCGTTGCCGATTCCCGTAAGAGTTCGGGCACTGTTGTGCGAGTAATGAGTATAATGGGCGGGGGCACTACGAATGTAGTGCGGGACAATACGTTGAGAATGTGGGTTCGCGGGAGGCGTGCCAGAGATAAATCTCTGCAGTCACGCTATCCTCTGTGTCCTCGTGTCCTCGGTAGCTTGCCGGCACGGTAGCTCAGCGTGTTCGGTCAGAGGGTTGGCTGCCCTCTGTAATAAAAAAACTGAGTAAATGGATCAATAACGAACTTCAATGGGCGTCAGAGGACGTCCGCCACGAACAATTGCAACGAACTGTAACGAACAAAATGAGATTTAAATAAAAAAGAAAGGTTGATAGAGCGTCTGCCATGTAAGCAGGAGATCCCGGGTTCGAGTCCCGGTCGGAGCACACATTTTCATCTGTCCCCGTTGACGTATTTCAACGCCTGTAAGCAGCTTAGGGTGTTCATTTCATTGTAATTTCATTCTAACGAACTGCATAGTCATCGATAGTATCTGTTCTTTCAGACATGTCCGAAAGAACAGATACCATCTTAGTATATAATTTACTAAAATTTAACAAATGTACTCTTTCATTACGACAGTGATTGTTATTAACAAAATAATTCAGAGTTCAGACAACAATCAATACCATGGCACACAACGGGTTACTTAAATGGTAGGCACCACCCAATTTGGCATATAAAATACAAAATTTCATGTGAGCAAACAAGCTCGTGAGATTCAACAACTACGCTCAGAAAACGGACACCCGTCCGCTCAGCTGTTTCCAATACAGGCTCGACATGGACCACCAGACGGGAGCAGCAACGGTAACGAATGGGCACGAGAGAAACCCAGAACAAGTGGGTATCTACAACAGACTGACAGCTGCCTTAAATAACTAGAAACACAATAACTCATTACAACACATCATCACTAAAATTAATACATGAAATTAATTACAATATCGATCTACTGTCATTGAAGGAATTCTAGTCCCACCATCAATAGAATCCGTTTCAGGCTATTAAACACACAATAACAACTGGCAGCATAATAACTGGTAAGAATTTAGGAAACTACTGATTTCAAAATTATACACGTGTCTCTGAGACACACTATTAGTTCAAACAGAAACGTAACAGTAATGCTATTACAATTCAGACACAAATATATCCAGGGAAATATTTTTTAACTCCATGGTGTGATATACAGTAAGTAGGCTGTTTAGGTTTTTATATTGGTAACGCCACGTAGCGCTCTGTATGAAAATCACTGGCTGTGCTGTGTGCAGTCTGTGGCTGGGTGGCATAGTTGGAATAGTCGCTATTGTAGTGTTGGGAAGTTGGCTGTTAATACAGCGCGTAGCGGCGCGCAGTTGAGCCGCCAGCAGTGGTCGATGTCGGGAGAGAGATGGCGGAGTTTTGAGAGCGGATGATCTGGACTTGTGTCCATCAGAGACAGTAAATTTGTAATACTGGATGTCATGAAATGATATATATATTACGACTTTTGAACAGTATTAACGTAAATACATTGTTTGTTCTCTATAAAAATCTTTCATTTGCTAACTATGCCTATCAGTAGTTAGTGCCTTCATTAGTTAGAATCTTTTATTTAGCTGGCAGTATTGGCGCTCGCTGAATTTCAGTAGTTCTAATAACGAAGATTTTTGTGAGGTAAGTGATTCATGAAAGGGATAGGTTATTGTTAGTCAGGGCCATTCTTTTGTAGGGATTATTGAAAGTCAGATTGCGTTGCGCTAAAAATATTGTGTGTCAATTTAGTGATGATCAGAATAAGTAAAGTGAGAAATGTCTGAGTACGTTCAGTTCTGCTCAACTGTTCGAAAATCAAATAACGTAAGGGGTTTATCAGCACAATCATTCAAAAAATTTTCTAAAGGGGGGTTTCAATACATACAATAACCAGGCGGTACTTTAACAAGGGCCAGCAAACTGCTTTCAATGGCGGTTAAACCGTGACAGTAGGGATCTACAACGGAATGTCTCAGCACTCCAGGCCCTCGTACATGTTAATGATCACACCACATACACCTTAAAACATGACATATTAAACCAATTAAAATCAACACATTGAAGTCCAGACTCAGTAGGAGTAGCGACGGCGCCCAAGAAAATAAAGTCAACCGCACAGAAGCCAGTAGTGGATTCCGACCACAATTTACAGGACAAGCAAGGCCCTTACCCTCTTGCTTGTTCGACGAAGCCAGCCACCGCAGAGTCATGAAGCAAGCGGAAAAAATACCAACGGCTTCCCAGTAACGTCTCTTTCCACGCCGGCGATATTTGCCACGGCACCGTCACCCGAGTAACAGCCCCTTTTTAAGCCGTCGGCACACGAACCGTGCTGTCGAATGTCAACGTTGAGCGTGCGAAGTTCAACGTGCTGCTGAACGCTCAGGAACGATGCGACTTGTGCATACGGTACTTGGGCCCCAACGTGGTACACGCGATCGCAACGCACTCCGGCGGCAGTTGCGGGAAGTTTTTAGTTCGTAAATCACAGTTTACTAAACGGGCGAGCGCAAAATTCTCACGTTAGCTATATTAAAACGCACATTTCCTCAATTGTCCACGAAAAGGAAAGTACCATGTCCAATCAATAAGGACACAGGCTTATAAAAGTTCCATTACAAACAGTGCGATACAAATTTGCAATATATCTTCGTTTAAGATAAACATTATTTCATCATTCCCACATTTTAGTAAAACTCTAAGGTCAGTCTTGCTTGATCACTGTTCCTACCCAGTAGCAGAATCTTTGCAACACGTGAATTACGAAGCGTAAAAGAAAAAGGACCAAAATAGCTTTACACAAGTAGTGCAAGGTGTCCTGTAGATCAAGCCAATAGACCACCCAAAGAAAGGTGAATTTATATTTACATAACATCAAAAATTATTGTATATACTTATATTAAACTAATAATAAAATAACAGAACCTAATAAAAACGCCTATGTTAGGAAAAAAATTTACGTACTGGCGAGTCGCGAACTACCGCCTAAACATAAAAATTTCACAGTTTAGTGACGCTGCTCACCACGCTAAACGAACATTGTGGCATTAAGTGCCAATCCTAGGATGTTACCGATTGTAGCACTTGCTGAAAGCTTTAATCGTAACTATGTCACTAACTGAAATGTAATTATAACAAATTGTACCAACAACAATGAGTTTTGGGTGCATCCTCAGTGTATTGCTGCCTTCAAATAGCATACTCTCATAATATGCAAGTTACAACAATCCTTTGGCCACGAATATTATGTTTCTCATTATTTTATTGCGACGGATCACACAGTTAACAACAGGTTTTCCACTGTTTCTCAATTTGCTGGTGCTCATAAACGGCATATATACATATACGCTTGAAATGAATGCCAATAAGGCGCATCACAACTCTGTACTGAAGGGAGACGGCATGCGTGTGACGTAGGTGGCGTTGTGCCATCTCATTGGTCAATGCTCAGACGCACGCTCAGAATATCTGACATGCCAGATATTGCTCTGCACGTTCGGAAAGACTCCCGAACGTGCTATTCCACGCTATGACGTCAGAAACTCGGCACGCTCAACGTTCGGATGCACGGTCCGTATGCCGACGGCTTTAGACGTGCCCTGCTTGCTGCCTGACACCGGAACTTAGCTCTCCACCATAGTTCCCAAAACGCCGTTACTGCTCGGCGTCCAAAAGAAAAATCACTAGCTCTTCCTCTCCTTTTCCTCTCGTTCCCGAATAGCCCGGCAGGTCGCGCCAGCGCGCGCTCTGCGCACACCGCCGAAAGATGACCCTACCGGTGGAGGGGCTCTAGGCGCTACGGACTGGAACCGTGCGACCGCTACGTTCGCAGGCTCAAATCCTGCCTCGGGCATGGATGTGTGTGATGTCCTTAGGTTAGTTAGGTTTAAGTAGTTCTAAGTTCCAGGGGGCTGATGACTACAGATGTTAAGTCCCATAGTGCTCAGAGCCATTTTTGAACCGGCGGAGGGAATATCGCTGATGGAGCCACACGGCTCGGGCCTTCTTTTCGTATGTGTCACACATTGTTGTTTGAAGCGTCACCGAACCCAAGGGTGACATCACAGGGCGCCAGGCACCACTACGGAGGAAGGTTGTAGGCACTTTAAAGCCAAATTCAGGCTTATCCTCGAAGTGGGAGGCGATTACGCTATTTCGAAGAAGTGGTCCTTCAATTCGGCTGCGCATTGTATCTCAGAGCCTCCCACAGCTTTGTTCTACGAACCGGGTCATTAGCTTTTGCTATATCCGTAACTCCTGCCGTTCTGCTATGGATTTCTTCATTAGCTGTTTCATAATAAAGAGGTTATCTGTAAGGATGACGTGTGTCTATACCCTCTCTGGTCTTCCCCAACATGGTGGCCAACATTCTACCTTATTTTAGCGTACATACACTACTGGCCATTAAAATTACTACACCAAGAAGAAATGCAGATGATAGATGGGTATTCATTGGACAAATATATTATACTAGAACTGAGATTTCATTACATTTTCACGCAATTTGGGTGCATAGATCCTGAGAAATCAGTGCCTAGAACAACCACCTCTGGCCGTAATAACGGCCTTGATACGTCTGGGCATTGAGTCAAACAGAGCTGGGATGGCGTGTACAGGTACAGCTGCCCATGCAGCTTCAACACGATACCACAGTTCATCACGAGTAGTGACTGACGCATTGTGACGAGCCAGTTGCTCATCCACCATTGACCAGACGTTTTCAGTTGGTGAGAGATCTGGAGAATGCGCTGGCCAGGGCAGCAGTCGAACATTACCTGTATCCAGATAGGCTCGTACAGGACCTGCAACATGCGGTTGTGCATTATCCTGCTGAAATGTAGGGTTTCGCAAGGATCGAATGAAGGGTAGAGCCACGGGCAGTAACACTTCTGAAATGTAACGTCCACTGTTCAGAGTGCCGTCAATGCGAACAAGAGGTCACCGAGACGTGTAACCAATGGCACACCACACCATCACGCCGGGTGATACGCCAGTATGGCGATGACGAATACACGCTTCCAATGTGCGTTCACCGCTATGTCGCCAAACACGGATGCCACCATCATGATGCTTGTAAAAAGAACCTGGATTCATCCGAAAACATGACGTTTTGCCATTCGTGCACCCAGGTTTGTTGTTGAGTACACCATCGCAGGCGCTCCTGTCTGTGCTGCAGCGTCAAGGGTAACCGCAGCCATGGTCTCCGAGCTGATAGTCCATGCTGCTGCAAACGTCGTCGAACTGTTCGTGCAGATGGTTATTGTCTTGCAAACATCCCCATCTGTTGACTCAGGGATCGAGACGTGGCTGCACGATCTGTTACAGCCATGCGGATAAGATGCCTGTTATCTCGACTGCTAGTGATACGAGGCCGTTGGGATCCAGCACGGCGTTCCATATTACTCTCCTGAACCCACCGATTCCATATTCTGCTAACAGTCATTGGATCTCGACCAACGCGAGCAGCAATGTCGCGATACGATAAACCGCAATCGCGATAGGCTACAATCCGACCTTTATCAAAGTCGGAAACGTGATGGTACGCATTTCTCCTCCTCACACGAGGCACCACAACAACGTTTCACCAGGCAACGCCGGTCAACTGCTGTTTGTGTATGAGAAATCGGTTGGAAACTTTCCTCATGTCAGCACGTTTTAAGTGTCGTCACCGGCGCCAACCTTGTGTGAATGCTCTGAAAAGCTAATCATTTGCATATCATAGCATCTTCTTCCTGTCGGTTAAATTTCGCGTCTGTAGCAATTCATCTTCGTGGTGTAGCAATTTTAATGCCAGTAGTGTAATTTTGCCAGATAAACAGCTCATTTTTTGCAAAAACAGACATAATGTCTTATGGGATAACAGCAATCAGTGATTTTATAATGTTACTTGAAATCCGTCTTGATTGCAAATTTTTTTATTCATATGACTGGTTTCGGTTCATTCAGAACCATCTTCAGATCTGTAAAAATAATGATACTAATTTACTATTTCACGGAAGCTCTCAACACCCGAAAATTAGATTCACAGTGGAATTTGAAGAAAACAACCGTATAGATTACTTAGATTTAACACTAATAAAGAAAGATGGGAAGCATGAATTTAGCATATTCAGAAAACCTACGTGTACAGATCTAGTTATCAATGAGCGCTCTTGTCACCCACCGCGATACAAATCGGCATATTTTACTTCGATGGTATACGGGCTACTAAGATTGCCACTAAGCCAATAGGAAGTAGAAAAGGAGTTAAGTATTTTAAAACAAGTGACCGTAGCGAACGGATATACGTGTAAGCAGGTGATGAATATTTATAGGAAGATAAAGAAGAGGCAAATGGAAGAAATAGAAGGAAGTCAAGTAGCAGTTAAGAGGAACAACAAGAAAACATATGTAGCTCTCACTTACAATGGAAGAATTACAGACAAAATTGGAAGATGCTTTCGTAAATCCGACGTTAAAATAGGGTTCCGAACAAATAACACGTTAAAATTGAAGCTCCGGCATAGAATATGTAATAGTAGGAATAAATTTCAGGATTCAGGTGTATATAAGATCAAATGTAATGACTGCTGTAAACAATATATAGGGCAGACTGGTAGGAACTTTGAAACCAGATTCAGGGAGCACACCTACTCTCAAAACAAAACAGTTTTTGGGGCGCATGTGGCTGCGACAAAGCACTCTGTCACGAACATTGAACACAATTTAGACATCCTGCATAGAGCTCATAAGGGACGGTTTCTTAACATTTTGGAAGAGATTGAAATATACACCCACAAAAATAAAGATCCGGATTTAATCCTCAACGAGCAAAGCGAATTCAATCATAACGCCTATTTTAGCATTTATGACGACCTACTAAGATGACAACTGTTGCGTGTGGAGATCCAGGCCGAGGGATGAGAGATGGTGCGGGGTGGAGAAGCCGGAAGACGCGTGCAGCGCCTGGCGTCGTTGACGGGGCCCACCTGTGCGGCCCTCTTGCCCGCGGCGATGGACATCAGGCGACTGAGCGGACCGCGGCACAGCACCGAAATGGCGGGAACCACGGAAGCAGACCGTAGAGGAAAACAAGTTCACACCAGCACCGTAGATATATAAATCGCCCTATGCTTTTTAGATCGTATAAAAATGATAATTTTACTGTTTTTTTAATTTTGACAAGTACAGGTTTTAACCTTGACATCTACATATTTTAATTAAGTATTTTTAATATAAAAAAGATCTACTGAATACAGTATGTGCAAATGGAATGTAACAAATGTACCAGACGCCACCTGTCGGTAATAGTGTTATAATTAATATAAATGACATGCACTCTGCCAACCAATTTTATGTGACGTAGCATGTGAAAGTTGCTGGATTTGGACGGGTTACTCCTGTAACTGAAATATCAGGTACGTTCTGGTACATTTGATGTTGATTAGATAGAATGAAAAAGATTTGCTTCCGTGAAATAGTAAATTAGTATCATTATTTTTACAGATCTGAAGATGGTTCTGAATGAACCGAAACCGGTCATATGAATAAAAAAAATTTGCAATCAAGACGGATTTCAAGTAACATTATAAACAGCTCATTGTGCAGTTCACACTAATGCCTCTGGAGCAGTTAATGTCTCTTCTTCTCCCCTTCTTAGGAAAGGAAACCATACACGATCTTTTTTCCACTCTGTGGATGTTTCAATCCTTTCACAACAGTTGCTCATAACGTCCGTAATTTTTTTCTTCAAATGGTGTCCAGTTTTTAACAATTCCACAAGAATATTTCCAGGACGGGGTGATCCGCCATTCTTCACCTTAGCTAACGCGCTGTTCGCCTAGTCTATAGTAATAGTCGTAACTCGAACAGTTTCTTCGGCCTTACCATCTTCGTCTTTTGTGTACTGAAGTCAGTCTCCAATTAAAAGAGCTATATAATGTTTTTTTTCTTTATACTTGTAAATGTCCGCCACACTTCTGGAGTTGGTGATCCAACAATTAAAATCTCAATTTGAACGCGTGACGTTGTTTTTATATAAATCGCCAGGTTCCCTTTGGCACGAGACATCGTTAAAAAGCGCCTGCTCCTGTACCAGTCAGCTGAGCACTGTTACTATGTGAATGCCCCTTTTTATTTAATTATTATTCAGCTAGATATCTACGCTATGATAATGTCACAGTATATGTGTGCAAAACACGAAATTGCAGAAAGAAGGAAAAACAGAATAATAAAGTACGGGGCTATAGTGTTATAGTATGGCGTAACACGAAAAACATAATAATAATAATAGCAATAATACTAATAATAACAATAATTGCCGGCCGCGGTGGTCTCGCGGTTCTAGGCGCGCAGTCCGGAACCGCGCGACTGCTACGGTCGCAGGTTCGAATCCTGCCTCGGGCATGGATGTGTGTGATGTCCTTAGGTTAGTTAGGTTTAAGTAGTTCTAAGTTCTAGGGGACTGATGACCACAGCTGTTAAGTCCCATAGTGCTCAGAGTCATTTGAACAATTTTGAACAATAATTAGTATGACCACCGCCTATGTTTTACGTTAAAGTGCAATAACCACTCACAGACGGCAGCTGGCAACACTAGCAGTGGAGGGTATGCAAAGCCTGTCGGTGGGACGCGGAAAACGGAGCAATCGTTGTAATGCGGAAAGGGAGCGATTTATCTGGCGTCCAAAAGGGCTTGATCATTGGCTTTCGTGTCAGAGGTAGAAATATTTCCGAAAGGCTAAGTTTGTAAAGTATTCACGTGCCGCCTTGCATAAAATATTACGTGCATGGAAAAATGGGGCTGTCCAAAACCAGGGCCGTGCCAACTGAGCTGCACCACGGGCCATAGATGGAAGGGGTGAATGACAGCTGCGGAGATGTGTACGGGCGAACAAACGTGCAATTGTTCAGCAACTGACCACCAGATGAACCAAGGGCTACCATCTAGCAGTGTCTCCTCAACGACTCTTCAGCGAACGTTGCTGCATAAGGACCTCCACAGCCAGGGCCTTGTCATATTCTCATGCTGACTGCTGTTATCAGTACAAAAGCTAGAAATTACAAGTCAATGAGCGTCCTCTGAGTGTCGGCAGGTGCCCTTTCCAGATGAATCACGTTTTATGCTCCACTGCATAGGTGGCCTTTGCCCTGTTCGGCGTGAAACATCTGAAAACAAATGTCCCCCTACCATCCAGGATGGAGGAGTGATATACACTGAAACACCAAAGAAACTGGTAGAGGCATGCGTATTCAAATATAGAGATATGTAGACAGACAGAGGAAGGTGGTGCGGTCGGCATCGCCTATATAAGACAACAAATGTCTGGCTCAGTTGTTGGGTCGGTTACTGCTGCTACAATGGCAGGTTATCAACATTCAAGTGAGTCTAAGCGTGGTGTTATGGCCAGCGCACGAGCATCTCCGAGGTAGCGATGAAGTGGGAATTTTCCCGTACGACCATTTCACGATTGTACCGTGAATGTCAGGAATCCGCTAAAACATCCAGTTTCCGATATCGCTGCGGTCGGAAAAAGATCCTGCAAGAAAGGGACCAGCGACGACGGAAGAGAATCGTTCAATGTGACAGAAGTGCAACACTTCCGCAAATTGCTGCAGATTTCAGTGCTGGGCCATCAACAAGTGTCAGCGTACGCACCGTTCAACGAAACATCATCGATATGGGCTTTCGGAGCCGAAGGCCCACTCGTGTACCCTTGATGACTGCACGACACGAAGCTTTACGCCTCGCCTGGGCCCGTCAACACCGACACTGGATTGTTGATGACAGGAAACATGTTAGTTAGGTTTAAGTAGTTCTACGTTCTAGGGGACTGATGACCATAGATGTTAAGTCCCAAAGTGCTCAGAGCCATTTTTTTCCCCTTTCTCTTTTTTCCTCCCTGTGCGTGTCTGAAGGCCGACCCACGCATTTCCATGCGTAGCCGGTGACGGGGTAACACGTAATTCCCCGCCCCGGGTAGACAGGTAGGACACGTACGTACCCCCTGGTAACGGCCAGGCCCAGGGAGGTGTGATTACCCGAGCTGATACCTTCCGAAAGTGCTGATTGGTCCCTCCGTCCGTTTCTCGGGAGGTGTGACCTGAGGTGTGAACAATCACCTAAGGCGGGAGTGCCCTCAGAGAGGGCCCCCCCAAGGGAGGAGCGCGCCATCGGAGACGCCGGTAATCATGGGGGATACTTCCGCAATGGTTTCCTCATCTTCTACTATGTCTGCTCACAAGCGTAAGTTCAATGAGTCTCAGCCACAGACAGTTCTTCCATCGTTGCCACAGTTCCTTGTTGTTTCTCGGTCTGACGAAGGTCACGACTTCTCCATGGTCAACCCTTTCATTATTCATAAAGGTGTTGACGCAGTTTCAGGTCCTGTAAAGTCTTGTTCCAGATTACGAAATGGCACCTTGTTGTTAGAAACAGTCAGTGGCCTCCAAGCCCAAAAATTGCTGTGTACTTTACTGCTACACACCTTCCCTGTCTGAGTGGAAGCACACCGCACTTTAAATTCCTCATGTGGGGTCGTTTATACACGCTCCCTCGACGGATTGTCCGACGAGGAAATTCGACATTACCTGTCTGACCAGGGCGTAACGGCTGTTTATAGAGTCATAAAAAGGGTTGACACAAACATCGTTCAACCCATACTGTCTTCTTGACATTTGACAGAGTTCAACTCCCATCGAACATCAAAGCAGGCTATGAGACAATTTCCGTCCGCCCTTACATCCCAAACCTTACGCGGTGTCAGCAGTTCAATCATACCAGCCACTCCTGTTCCAATCCGACCAAATGTGTTACGTGTGGCAAGGATGCCCATGAGGGTGCTTGTCCACCTCCATCCCCTCGTTGCATCAACTGTATGGGTGACCACGCTGCTTCCTCTCGAGATTGCCCCATTTTTCAAGACGAAAAGCTCATTCAGGAAATCAGAGTGAAGGAAAAGGTGTCGACCTTTGCTGCTCGAAAATTATTCGCCAGTCGAAAGCCCACTGTGCCTCAGACAGGTAAATACAGCACTGTCCTTGCCTCTCCTCGGCCAACAAAGGAGGCGGCCCCGCAGGCTTGTGATCTCACTTTTAGTGCCACAGTCGTCAGATCGGCCAGCGTAATGATCGCCCGTTCAACCTCCCCACTTCCGCCTGCTCACTCTAAGGCTCACCCTTCATCGGGTTCTGCTAAATCTCGAGCCCAAAAGTCAGACACCCGGACTTCCAAAAAAGAGCCTTCACGTGAAGATTTTTTACGTACCCCAAATTCACAACCATCAGTTCCTCCTACATCTAACCATCCTGCTTCCAAGAAGGCTAATAAGAAACTCAGTTCCTCTCCTTCTCCGCCACGGCGTGTCTCTTCTACAGCACCACCTGGCGGTAGCCGCCCTCGGCCGTCTTCTGTGTCGCCGAGGTGCTCTGCTGGCGGCCGATCAACCGGCCAATCGCTGGTGGCAGGAGCTGCTCCTGAACAACCTATGGATCAGGATCATCTGCCTTCGGCTGAATGCCGTTCCACGCTGTCAGTCGCAAGCTCTGAGCTGTCGTTGAGTTGAGGGCAACCTTGGTCACACTCTTCCATTTTCTGTCCACTCTACGTCCATTGTACATTGGAATATACGCGGCTTTCGAGCCAATCGGGACGAATAGTCGATCCTCTTACGATCCTACTCGCCGGTCATCTTCTGTCTTCAGAAAACAAAGCTGCGTCCCCACGACCGCTTTGTTTTCCCCCATTTTCAGTCAGTCCGATTTGATCTCCCTTCTGTTGAAGGCACTCCAGCACATGGAGGACTCATGATTCTTCTCCATGATACTCTCCATTATCACCCAATCGCCTTAAACACTTCCTTCCAAGCAGTCGCTGTCCGTCTTTCCCTTTCTGGATACACCTTCTCTCTTTGTACTGTATACATTCCATCGTCCATACCAATGGCACGAGCTGATCTCCTTCATCTTCTTGGTCAGCTTCCACCCCCCTATTTGCTGGTTGGGGACTTCAATGCCCACCACCCGCTTTGGGGATCTCCACATCCTTGTCCGCGTGGCTCACTATTGGTAGACGTCTTCCACCAAGCGGATCTAGTTTGCCTCAACACTAGGGACCCTACATTTCTGTCTGCCTCCACGACAAATTTCTCTCATTTGGACCTTTCGGTCGGTACTGTTCCGCCAGCTCGGCGCTTCGAATGGTTCACACTTGCTGATACACACTCGAGTGACCACTTTCCATGTGTCCTTCGATTCCAGCCACACCTGCCATATATGCGCCCGCGACACTGGAAGTTTGCCCAAGCCGTTGGACACTTTTTTCGTCTCTAGCGACATTCGATGACCGTCACTTTCCTAGCGTCGACGATGAGGTCACTCATATTACAGACGTTATTCTTTCAGCTGCAGAACGTTCAATACCTCGCACCTCCGAATTGCCTCGGTGCCCCCCAGTTCCTTGGTGGAACGAGGCATGCCGTGACGCAATACGTGAGCGGCGGCGTGCTCTTCGCGTTTTCAGACACCATCCCACATTGGCCAACTGTATCCGCTATAAGCAGTTCCGTGCGCGATGCCGTCGCGTCATCCGTGATAGCAAGAAGGCAAGCTGGGACTTCTTTACCAGCTCATTTAACACCTTCACTCCATCCTCGGAAGTTTGGAGTCGGATTCGACGGTTATGTGGCGCGCCTAGTTTCTCCCCGGTCTCTGGGCTCACTGTCGCGCATGATACATTAGTGGACCCCGTCGCAATTTCTAACTCATTGGGTCAACACTTTGCTGAGATTTAGAGCTCTTCAAATTACCCGCCAGCGTTTCTCCCGAAGAAACGCGCTGCGGAAATGCAACCTCTTGCCTTCTCCTCTCAAAATCGCGAAAGCTACAACACTGGTTTCTCCATGCGGGAACTCCAACATGCACTCTCTTCTTCTCGCCCCTCCGCCCCAGGACCGGATGGTATCCACATCCAAATGTTGCTGCATTTACCATACCATAGTCTGCGTTACCTCCTTCGCCTTTATAGTCGAATTTGGACCGACTGTACTTTTCCCAGACGGTGGCGGGAAGCTATCGTCGTTCCTGTTCCGAAACCTGGAAAGGACAAACATCTCCCCTCTAGCTATCGGCCCATTTCTCTCACGAGTAGTGTATGTAAGGTTTTGGAGCGTATGGTGAATTGCCGTTTAGTTTGGTGGCTGGAGTCCCGCAGTCTTTTAACACCTGCCCAATGCGGTTTCCGAAAGCATCGTTCTGCAGTTGACCATCTTGTTTCTCTCTCCACTTATATCATGAACAATTTTCTCCGGAAACGCCAAACCATAGCAATATTTTTTGATCTGGAGAGAGCATACGATACCTGTCGGAGGACAGGCATCCTCCGCACACTGTTCTCTTGGGGCTTTCGAGGTCGGCTGCCCCTTTTTCTTCGCGAATTTATGGCAGAGCGCACATTTAGAGTGCGGGTGAACACTACTCTCTCCCGTACTTTCTCCCAAGAAAACGGGGTATCCCAGGGCTCTGTGCTAAGTGTTGTACTGTTTGCCATTGCTATAAATCCCATTATGGATTGTCTCCTTCCTGATGTCTCGGGCTCCCTCTTTGTGGACGATTTTGCGATCTACTACAGCTCTCAACGGACCAGCCTTCTTGAACGACGTCTTCAAGGATGTCTCGATCGCCTCCACTCTTGGAGCATCGAAACAGGCTTCCGCTTTTCTCCCAGTAAGACCGTTTGCGTTAATTTTTGGCGACGTACGGAGTTTCTTCCACCTTCCTTACATCTACGACCTGTCAACCTTCCGTTTTCGAACTCGCTAAATTCTTGGGTCTTATGTTTGACAGAAAACTGTGCCGGTCCTCCCACGTTTCCTATCTTTCGGCTCGCTGTCTGCGATCCCTCAACACCCTCCGTGTCCTGAATGGTACCTCCTGGGGAGTGGACCGAGTGGTCCTTCTCCGCCTCTATCGCGCCTTAGTGCGATCGAAATTGGACTATGGAAGCATAGTTTACTCCTCTGTTCGGCCGTCTATTCTTCGTTGTCTCGACTCTATCCACCACCGTGGATTACGTTTAGTGTCTGGAGCTTTTTACACCAGCCCTGTGGAAAGCCTTTATGCTGAGACTGCTGAACCTCCGCTGTCCAATCGGCGAGCAGTCCTTCTGAGTCGTTATGCTAGGCATCTAATCTTCCATGCCTGCAAATCCGGCCCATGACATTTTTTTCGACGCCTCCTAGGATTTAGGGTATGTAGGCCGCCCTTCCTCCCTACTACCATCGGGAGTCCGCTTCCGTCAACTGCTCCATTCTCTGTCCTTCCGCTTTCCTAAAACTTTGTTGACTCCTTGGGGTACAGCACCGCTTTGGCTCCGTCCCCGGACCTGCCTGCTCCGTGACCTTTATCAGTTTCCCAAGGATGGTACCCCTTCACTTGTTTATCGTCGGGTATTTGCTGCTCTATGTGCACAAATGAAGGATGCCGCATTTATTTACACTGATGGCTCAAAAACATCGTTAGGTGTTGGGAGTGCCTGTATTGTTGGCGACACCCCAAATCGATTTCGGCTTCCCGACCAGTGTTCGGTTTATACTGCGGGGCTTTACGCTGTTCTCCAGGCTGTCCAATACATCCGTCGCCATCAGCGGATACAGTATGTTATCTGTTCAGATTCTCTCAGCTCTCTCCTCAGTCTCCAAGCTCTCTACCCTGTCCACCCTCTGGTCCATCGGATTCAGGACTGCCTCCGCTTGCTCCACTTGGGGGCGTCTCTGTGGCGTTCCTCTGGATCCCAGGACACGTTGGTATCTGTGGAAATGAGGCGGCAGGTATAGCGGCCAAGGCAGCAGTCTCTCTTCTTCGGCCAGCTATTCGAATGATTCCCTTCGCCGATCTACGGAGTGTTTTATGTCGTCGTGTTGCTTTTTTATGGCACGCACATTGGTCGACACTTCCCAATAATAAATTGCGGGATGTGAAAGCTCTTCCCTGTGCTTGGACCTCTTCCTCCCGAACGCGTCGTCGGGAGGAGGTAATTTTAACTAGACTCCGGATAGGGCACTGTCTTTTTAGCCATCGACATCTTTTAAGTGGCGATCCTCCCCCACTCTGTCTGCACTGCTCTCAGCGGTGGACGGTGAGACACCTTTTACTTGAGTGCCCCTATTTTAATCCGTTACGCGCCCGTCTACAGCTGTCGCCTGATATATCTTCCATTTTAGCAGATGACACGCGCTCAGCCGATCGCGTTCTCGAGTTTATTAGTGCCAGTGAGATGACGTCAGTCATTTGAAGCTCTTTTTGGGGACAACCAACCCCCTTCTATAGTGGTTTTTTAAAGCTTTCCTTCTGTTTTTAGTTTCTCCAATTTTCTGAGTTTTGTTGCCATTGCTGCTGGTTTCCTGTCTCGTTTTTTACATTTTACTACGTCACAGACCGGGCGCTAATGACCGTAGCAGTTTTGTGCCCTAAAACCACAACAAAAAAAACCTTTCAGTGCCTTTTAGAATTTCGCTGACTCTCTTCCTGCACTTATCGCGCTGCAAAAAGTGGTTATTCAGCCTTCAACAAGTTATCACATTAATTTGACTGAACAGTGTAATAATAATAAACATATGAAATGATTTATTTCAATTTGCATTTCTCAGTAACGAGCAAGGACTGGGGAGGGTGTCTGTTATTGCCTATTATCGTATAGACGTTCAACTGGAATGATTTGGAAAAACACAGAAAACAAAAAAATTCGGATAAAATGTTTATTTTCACAATCTCAGTTGAATATGTTTTAAGTGACTAATTTCGATTATGATATGAAGAATTTCATTTCTATAAAAGAAAAGGAAAATAGTAATTAATAAATATTTTTAATTAGATAAATATAAGGAAAAAACTTCCTAATAATTTGAAATCGTAATTATTATACAAATTGAGATTAGTCAAAATAATTTAAATAAAAGAAGTCATACATCAAAATAAAATCCGTAATACCAACTTTTTGCCAGTTTCCAAAGGTACGCAACGAACAACTAAAACCAATTCGTATCGGAGAGGCATGTCAGGAATAATGAGTAGGGGTATAACAAGAAGGAAGGTTAGTGGGAGGAAAGGGATGAAGGGAGAAGCTAAATGGACAGAAGTACGTGCAAAAATATATTTGTATTCAAAAAACATCGTAAAATTCACTTTAAAAGTGAAAACATAAGTTTGATAAGTAAACAATGAAATATGGTGTTTTCCGAGAAAATATTGTCTATTGGCTGAAAAGGATGGCTCGATCACATAAAATGCCTGATACTGCTTGTATGAACTGTTTTCGTACCTCCCAGTCCATGCAAGAGACTTACAATAGAAATAATACACAAGTGACCGAACCTAAAATACTCACACATGAACTATACTGTTTACTATTTCATCTCCCCATAACACAGTCAAGGATTCCTGCTGGAAAGTAAAGGCGCTTACTTGGGTAAATTATTCAATCTATGGTTTGAAACTTGTACTTTATTACTGACAGCGTTCTACACTCGTAGGGGTCTATCGACAACATCTGTTCTAGTACGCTGCACAACTTTAGTTAGGTATTCCCAGAATAAAGGCCACTCCTCTGTTTCGTGTTGAAATATTTTTGTTCGTTTGAGGCATGTTCATGTTGTGAATCTTAAATCTCTTCGACTAGTAGATGTAACGTGAGGTCAGTTTAGAAATCTCTAGAGTGTTAAATAGAGGCCTAACTGCACTTTGTAAATTACTCTGGATGGCTCGCTTTTGGGCTAAAAATGTTATTTCTACCATTAATATGTTGCCTTTAAATATTTTCCTGCAGGGTATCAAGGAATGAAAGCATACAGAGAAACCTAACTTTAGTGCATCCCTAGTGATAGCTATTGACAACATCGTTATTGTTAAATTAGCAGCATTCAGCTTATGAATGAGTTCACCAACGTATTCAGTCCACCAGAGTTTACCATATACCCTCAGTTCCAAATATCTGGTGTCTTCAGTTTCTCTAACTATGATAGTATTGTTAGAAAATTGAATGCAGCGCGAATAGAACCGGATGTAAGAAACTTTATCCATCGTACTTTGTAGCAATTTGGAGTCAGTTTATTGGCTGTGAACTAAGAGCTGCATCTCTCCAGAATCCGCAAAAGATGAGGATTGACCATTGAAGACACTGCGACCGTATCCATCAGTAATGCTGGAATTCAATATGCTGTTGGCCCATCCTTAGCCTTGATGACAGCTTCCACTCTCACAGGCATACGTTCAATCAGATGCTGGAAGGTTTCTTGGGGAATGGCAACCCATTCTTCACGGAGTGCTGCACTGAGGAGAGGTATCGATGTCGGTCGGTGACGTTTGGCAGGAAGTCGGCGTTCCACAACATCCTAAAGGTGTTCTATAGGATTCAGGTCAGGACTCTTTGCAGGCCAGTCCATTACAGGGATGTAAATATCGTGTAACAACTCCACCACAGGCCGTGCATTATGAACAGGTGCTCGATCGTGTTGAAAGATGCAGTCGTCATCCCAGAATTTCTCTTCAACAGTGGGAATCAAGAAGGTGCTTAAAACATCAATGTAGGTCTGCTCTGTGATAGCGCCACGCAAAACAACAACGGGTGCAAGCCCCTCCATGAAAAACACGATCACACCATAACACCACCACCTCCGAATTTTACTGTTGGCACTACACACGCTAGCAGATATTCACCGGACATTCGCCGTACCCACACCCTGCCATCGGATCACTGCGTTGTGTACCATGAATCGTCATTCCCCACAACGTTTTAACACTGCTCAGTCGTCCAACGTTTACGCTCCTTACACCAAGCGAGGCGTCGTTTGGCATTTACTGGCGTGATGTGTGGCTTATGAGCAGCCGCTCGACCATGAAATCCAAGTTTTCTCACTTCCCTCCTAAATGTCATAGTACTTGCAGTGGATCCTGACGCAGTTTGGAATTTCTGTGTGATGGTCTGGATAGATGTCTGCCTTTTCCACATTACGACCCTCTTCAACTGTCGGCGGTCTCTGTCAGTCAACAGATGAGGTCTGACTGTACGCTTTTGTGCTGTACGTGTCCCTTCACGTTTCCACTTCACTATCACATCGGAAACACTGGACTTAGGGATGTTTAGGAGAGTGGAAATTTCTCGTACAGACGCATGACTCAAGTGACACCCAATCACCTGACCACGTTCGCAGTCCGTGAGTTCCGCGAAGCGCCCCATTCTGCTCTCTAAAGATGTTTAATGACTACTGACATTGCTGATATGGATTACCTAGCAGCAGATGGCAGCACAATGCACCTAAAATGAAAAACGTATGTTTTGGGTGGTGTCCGGATACTTTTGATCACATAGTGTACCTGACGTCCAAAAGGGAATAGTCATTAGCTTCTCGCCAAGGGTGGAAGCCTTTCCGAAACGGCTAAGTTTGTAAACTGTTCACGTGCCACCATGTTTAACGTATACTGTGTACGGTAAAAAAGGCGCTATCCAAAACCGGCGCCGAGGCAGTTGTGGTGCATCATGGGCCGTAGATGAAACGGTTGAATGACGGTAGCGAAGATGAGTACAGCGAATAGACGTGCAACTATTGAGCAACTGATCCCCCCCCCCCCCCAGTTGAACCAAGCAGCTAGCAACAATATCCCCAAGGTGATCTCATCATTCTGGAAGGCACAAGTATGCATCTATCCTTGGGCATCATGTCCACCTCTACACGCAGTTTGTTCCTCTGCAGCACGATGACATCTACCAGCAGGACAATGCATGGTGTCACACACCTCGCAATGTGCATGCGTTGTTCGAAGAGCACCAGGTTGAGCTTACTGTATTCCTGTGACCGTCAAGCTGTGGGACCATCTCAATCGAGCTGTACGCTCAATGGATCCTCAACCGCGGAATCTAGCGCAGGTGGCTAAGGCACTGGGGTTAGCATCGCTCCACGCCCCTGTCGATACCTTCCAGAACCTCAATGACTCTCTTCTCGCGGTTAGTATATTGGACTCGCATTCGGGAGGACGACAGTTCAAGCCCGCGTCCGGCTATCCTGATTTAGGTTTTCCTCGATTTCCCTAAACCGCTTAAGGCAAATGCCGGGACGGTTCCTTTAAAAGGGCATGGACGATTTCCTTCTTGATCCTTCCCTTATGGCCGAAAGGTTCTAGGCGCTACAGTCTGAAACCGCGCGGTCGCTACGGTCGCAGGTTCGAATCCTGCCTCGGGCATGGATGTGTGTGATGTCCTTAGGTTAGTTAGGTTTAAGTAGTTCTAAGTTGTAGGGGACTGATGACCTCAGAAGTTAAGTCCCATAGTGCTCAGAGCCATTTGAACCATTTGAACCGTTCCTAATCTGACCTTGTACTCCGTCTCTAATGACCATGTTGTCTACTTGATGCTCAACACTAATCCTCTCTTCCTGCTCCTCCTCCTCCTCCTGCACGTCTCGCAGCGATCAGTGTGGCAAAAGGTCGTTATTTAGGCATTTGATAGGTCGTCACATTAATTTGAATGGACAGTGTGCTTCGATGAAACTTGGACAATACACAGAAAGAACAGCTACCGTCTGGGACAGATAGTAACTGAAAGGAATACGCAATAAGACGAACAGAAATAGCACTTTTGTTCAAAGACAACAATTACACTGAAGTCAGCGGTATTCATGGTGGTCCTCTGGACATTACAAAAGGCGAAACGTAGTTCGTAAGATGGTAGGTGATCGCAACAAACAGTCATGCTGGCCATAAGGTTTGTAAGGAGTTCTTGTGGTTGGGCGTTCCATTCCTTTGACCGAGCGAGGTGGCGCAGTGGTTAGCACACTGGACTCGCATTCGGGAGGACGACGGTTCAATCCCGTCTCCGGCCATCTTGATTTAGGTTTTCCGTGATTTCCCTAAATCGTTTCAGGCAAATGCCGGGATGGTTTCTCTGAAAGGGCACGGCCGATTTCCTTCCCAATCCTTCCCTAACCCGAGCTTGCGCTCCGTCTCTAATGACCTCGTTGTCGACGGGACGTTAAACACTAACCACCACCACCACCATCTTTTGCCAGTACGGTTGACAAATGCTGGACGCTCGTTGATGCACGTGGATGTGCCACAATACGTCTCCTCAACGCATTCCACGCATGCTCTGCGAGATTTATGTCGGGGGTACGGGCAGGGCAGTCCATTCGCCAAATTCTTCTCTTTCCAAGAGCTACTCTACCTGCTCTGTTCGATGCTGTCGCGCAATGTCATCCATAAAAATGAAGTCAGGTCCTATGTATTGGGGAGACGTCCACATGCACGAACGACCATTCAGCAGTTGTCAACAGCGCTGGTGGAAGGATGGAGACGGAATGACCGAGCGGTTCTAGGCGCTTCAGTCTGTAACTTGTCGACCGCTACGGTCGCAGGTTCGAATCCTGCCTCTGGCATGAATGTGTGTGATGTCCTTAGGTTAGTTAGGTTTAAGTAGTTCTAAGTTATAGGGGACTGATGACCTCAGATAATAAGTCCCATTGTGCTCAGAGCCGTATGAACCATTTGAAGAATGGAACGCCCTACCACAAGAAACTCATATCAGCTTTGTGGCCCACATGGAAGCACGTTCTAGAGCGTTCACTACCGCCTGTGGTGATCACACACCCGCCTTTTGTAGTGTCCAGGGCATCATCATAAAATGTGGTGACTCCACTGTAATTACTGTCTTTGAGCAAAGGTGTCATTTTTTTCGTCTTATTGCGTATTTGCTTCAGTTACCTTCTGTCTTTCTATGTATCGTCCAAGTTTCATCGAGTTATGTTACTTGGCAGAGACATATCACGCGCGTCCTTAAGTTTTGCTGACCAATGGATGATGTTGGTATTATAGATCGAAACTGGCCATAAAATAAAATCAAAAAATTTCAATTGAAACTTTTTTGTATTCTACAAGTTTTATGCAACTGATCGCTGTGTCCTTCACTGTGATAATGTCACATTTCTTCTAATTCTCTTTACTGATATATTTTATATTACCACAGGACTTAACTTCTCCCTCACTGTGAAAGAGGTTAAAAGAAATTTTACACATTCCCTGTTAAGGCAGTTTTGTTGCTGCGATCCTCTAATGATCTGTCCTCTATTGACCATAGAACTAGACTCTCTGTTTCCCAGTTTGATTCTGACTGCGGAACCTTGGAAGTTTAAAAAAAAGGAACAAAAAACACTGTAATCTCATTTATTTTGCAGGTTCTTATACATATTTAAGGTTTTTAATTTTAGAGCTAAGAAGTAATTTCTGTGCTATTTCACTCGGCATGACATCAGTGAAAAAATAATTACAGTGCCGCAACATTGAGTCAAAACCTGATGGCCCCTTGATACAAAACTCGAATTCGCTGAAGTCTTGAGTGCTGCAAATTCAACAGAGTTCAGTTCTATTAACTACAATTCTCGTATTTTTTTTCTGGAGTACATGGGATCTAGTGGCGTAAAGGTTTACTAATCCTCCTTTGTGTATAAAGTACTACGATAATCCGTAGCTGGCATTAACAGTATCACTAACGACGCTAATGTAGGCAGGAGACCGCAGAAATCCGTTCTCCGTACAGGTCGACAACTCAACATGCCCCCTATGTCCGTCTGGCGTATGTACCGTCGACGTTTATACATGATACCATACAAAATTCAGCTACTGCAAGCTCTTCGAAGGTGACAAACAATAACGTGTGGAGTTCCGTAATTTCGTTCTTGGCAAGATGGAGGATGACAGTGTTTGGTGACGAGGTAACATTCCATTTGAATGGAAAGCTGAACCGTCGTAATGTGAGAATATGGGGTACGGAGGAACCACATGAAGTTTTACAATATGAGAAGGACTCTCCAAAATTTAATGCGTTTTGTGCAGTTTCACGGCAAAAGGTGTATGGTCCATTTTTCTTTGCCGAGAACACTGTTACAAGAAGCACATATCTCGAAATGCTTCAGAATTTTCTTTTCCTACAGTTGGAGACTGATTCGAACGTCTCCATTTACCAACAGGATGGGGCACCGCCACACTGGCATCTGGAAGTGCGGGAATTTTTAAATCGAAGGATTACTGAACGATGAATCGGTCACACTTGACCAAATAATTCAGGCCTACATTACTGGCCTCCAAGGTCACTGGACCTGATTGTATGTGATTATTTACTGTCGGGGTTTATAAAACACTCTGTTCACGTGCCTCCAATGCCATATGCCGTGCATCTACAGGGGATTGGGGGGGGGGGGGGTGGCATTGAACACCTATGGAAAGGAAAAACTTTTTGAATTTCCCGTTCATGAAAAAACAAAATTCATTGTATATGTTTATTAGTTTTAGAAATATAGACGTGCCAAATCGGATGGTTCTTTTTGATACACTCTGTATACTCTTAATAATAACAGACTGTCGATCGATATTTAAATATATTTCAAGCTTCTCG
The DNA here is from genome assembly GCF_021461395.2 of Schistocerca americana. Classification (NCBI taxonomy): domain Eukaryota; kingdom Metazoa; phylum Arthropoda; class Insecta; order Orthoptera; family Acrididae; genus Schistocerca; species Schistocerca americana. Next base: position 295,297,582 of record NC_060130.1, read on the forward strand.
AAAATAAAAATTTAATGAAGGACCAACAAACGTTTTGTGAAATAATTTGAATGTAAAAAATAAACTGGATTAGAGGAACATTTACGCACTTTTGAACGATACTTGAAATTACGTAAAGAAAATGAGGTGCCGATTGAAAATTTAAAGTCCAATGTGTAACTTAGAATTTTAAAGTGTGCTGGAGAGTATTTTTCTGGTAGAACTTCACTCATTAGCCTCCTTATGTCACTAGCATATGAGCATCTCAGCTGCTGTACATGACTTCAAGCATCATTCAGAGCCATGTCAAACGTTTCTCTAATCAATTTCATCACTTAATTTTAAACAAATCATACCAAAAAACATTTGATTTTTCAAAAAAGGTATTAAATGAATTAACTGCAAAATATTTTTGCAGAAACATAACGTAGAACATAGTGAACAACGTTTGACTGTCTAATTCTTAATTTGCTCAGTAATTTCTCATAAGAATAATTGTGTTTCTCCTTTCAGTAACAAATGGCAGTTAACATTCCTTCAACAATTTACGTGTTTGTTTCTCTTGACAGGTGTGCAATTCCCGGAGTTGACGTGAATCACAGTGTAGCTCCTTGGAACACAAGTGAGCTGACATTCCATATACCGCGTGGAAAGGACGGTCTCGATTCCTGCCGTATAATAGACCACTCGACGAACCAATCAATCAAGTGTGACTCTTGGGTGTTTGATAATACGTATTACGAATCGAGCAAAGCAATAGAGGTGAGTGATGAAATGATGCAGTCGCATGTTTCTAGTTCTATAACAATTAAGAAAATATGTATTATGGACTGTCGGACAGCTTATCCTCAGCAGGATGGATGATAGAGAGTGCATTTGAGGAGCTCGCTATCTCTGTAGAGACACTACGCCCGTGTTATACGCTGCAAGAAAGAGATGAGGTCCGTCTATACCGTAGCTTGATAGTATATGTCTATGTAAAGTGGCAAGAGGACATGGAAACCATTCTAACGCTCTTCTTGGCGACTAGATACTTTCCACGCAAAGTACAGCATGGAGGTGTAGTCTAGTCGATTTTGTTAGTTCATCGTATACTGTGGGCTACAGGTACATATTTTGGCTCAGCTTAGAGAAGTTTTTGAAAAGTAAACAAACGAGAACCTCCTATAAAAGAATAAACTGTGCCGTGGATAGACTGACGTACGAAACCCGGCGGGAACTTAAACGGAACTTAGCTCTTTCTAGGTGTCGGTATAACCTTTCAGAGTATGCATCGTTTATCGATTGCGCCTTAAGCTAATATAGGTGATGTGTTTTAAAGTCCACCCTAATACCGTTTACTAAGTTACATTAAACCATTCTGTTTATTGTCTGCCAATGTTCCTACACGTGGTATTAACTAGACCACGATAAATCTTGAATAAATCTTCTACCTACAAAGAATGACTAATAATTGATCTTCTGTCGTTCCCAAAGTAGATAAAGATGATACAGCGCAAATACTGTACATAGAAGATGATAATTTAGAGAAATGAGCATGGTAAGGAGAAATAATCTGTTTTTCGCTCAGAGTTTCGTAGCTATTAATTTTAATTCTGCGTGCAAATAACCGATATTGACCGGAAATTTAAAAATCTCTGCAATCAGAGGAAACACTGCGATGTAAACAACTCGAGGAAGGAAACCGCTGAATAGAGCCTCTAGCGACTTAGCTGCCCACAGGATGTTTCTCTCTCCACAGCGCAGTCAGGCATTTCGTATTGCCTATCGCCCAACGCAGTTCGCATCCCAGAGCTAATGACATAGACAGTGCGGTTCCCTTTTAGGCTGGTGTTAGAGTATTGAGTTTGACCCTATTCTAGTGTTGTCAAGAGTAGGCGAGTCTTCATCTTTTGTGAAAACCGTTCACAGTGCGTACGCTGAAGTTACGTCACGTTATCATATGCCAATTTGAGAAGTACTCAATATTAGACGTACATTTGCCTCTGTAAATTTCTGGAATCGCTTGAAACCATGTTCATAGACTTCAGTCTTCTCCAACTGGTGAATCTCAGCTACCTCGGTTTGCCCCTTGTATTGACTGACAAGCTCAGCTATCTTATCAAGTCAATGTAGCCCAAGCTCTTTAACAATGTAAGAGACCCAGTTTTCTTTCTCCTTATCATCAAGTACTTTGCTCGGCTTTCACATTGTTAACAGAACAGTAAATATCGTAAATAAATTGTTTTGCAACGGACATTGTTGGTCACACAGTTAGACAATGAGTGAAGTATGTTGGTACATGAGAATCCTAAACAGTCGTTACATCACAAGTTTCGATCATCGCCATTCCCTGACACCAAATTTTAGGACAACTAACACGTGCGGCATGGGGTGGGTAGGGGGGTGGTGTGGAGGGGGAAGGGGACTTACCGTAAGGGAAACACTTTCACCCATCTACTAATCTAGATAACCTCGTTTGCGTGTATTCTCTAAGTCATTTCAGTCGAACAATGGACTGAATCTTTAAATAGGTCACGGCTGCTTCCTTCCCTGATACCTCCATAACTGAACTAGCATTCCGTTTCCATTGACTTTGATTACCATGAGACGTTAAACTCAAATCACATTTCCATGTCCTTTACCAGTCACCTACCATTTGGGCAAGCCCTCTGTACCCCACATGGAATGAGTGATGACCCGTACAAGTAGCATCATGCATTCAAACCTGATTATCCAGACTGCCCATGCCCAAACGTTGTGCAGCATATACTGGTTACGGAAGTGCTGTGCGTGCTGCGTATCTGCAGCCGATTAACGGAACATGCTAGTTTTTTGACACTGGGCTCAACCGGGGTAGATGTCTGACATAAAGCCTTATGTACGTGATATCGCCTGAATGACTCCAATAACATACCCATCAGTCAGTCTGAGGTCCAGTGGCACGAGACATGTTGAGAAGATTTTTCCGTCCCACGCCAGTTGCGAGTGAAGCTTAGATAACAGTTCGTTATACCCAGGAGCCATTACCGCTTCGAAGCAAGGTTTATTTGCTGCATTTCCTTTATACATATTCTCTAAGTAGCTCTTTTTTTTTTAATTCCAATTCTCCAAAATTCAGATCTCTCAGGGTTAATACTAGTTCTGTAAACTTAGTAGTATCAGCCTAACACTACATCCGAATTGCAACCATTTTGAAATTAATTCCATTGCCATTAGTATGGAAAGTGACCCGAGAACATGCGTAACGCAATCAGACTTCACGATTATGGCACGTTCGCCAGGGAACAAAACTGGACACTCCATATCAGAATTTAGCGACACTGTTTTGTACTGGAATGTTCGTTTTAATTACGTTACATATATCAGGTTTTCAGGATGATATACAGTGCATTACTTTAATATTTGGCCAACCTAGTACATCAACGTCGAAATTCCGCAGACAAAAAGCAGGCATGATAGCAAGTAAGTAACGACATAAAGGAAGTAAATCTTCAGACAGGTACTTTTACCGTTCAATTATATCTGGCTTGAACTGTAGGAAAAAATTTCCTTTTTTGTCGTTAAAGTAGCATTAAGTTATAATATACAAACATGCGGCTACCAATGGCTCGAGCGTTTGTTCCCTCATTGAAACTGTAACAAATACCTTCTTTACATCCCAGTAATACTTGTCGCCAACAATATCTTTCTATTAGTGACAGCTGCTGGCCTGTTGCTATAAAAAGCGCGATTCGCTCAGGGATATGATTCGTTTTCAACACATCTCTTTCCATCGCTATCGGCTCTATACGCTCGGGCGCGGATGACCTTTCTGTTTAGCGCCCTCCGCCGTAAATCATCATCATGTATTCGTTCGTACAGAAATGAAGAGAGAATCCTCTCACTTTCACAACAGCGGCAGCAAGGGAAGCTTAGTGAAACACACAGATGTCTCATCAGCCGTAAGTTAAGGGAAACCCCTTGTACAATTGCTTAAGTTAGCAGCGTAATTTTTTCAGAACAGTGGCACCAAAATCAACCCTCAGAGAGGACAATGCATTTTTGTCAAGATTACACCGGGTGGAAAGAAAGGAAAGATTACCTATTTAATGTGATTAGTTGTACGATGGATCCGAACTACACGAGTAAAGAACCTCACTGGTAGGAAATGCATTTAAGGACGAAAGTAATAAATCAGATGACAGAGCGCGTGAGTGGCACTTGATCGACGAAATATTACAAAGTAAAACAGTCGCATCACAATAAACCACATTGGAACTGGTGTAATTATATGTAATCTATATCTTCGACTAGGGGAGGCGAACTTACATTTACTGACAGAACTTGACTAGAGGCAAGTACCTGAATCTTTTATAGGAGTATTTGCACAGAAGTCGAACCAAATAATTTGCGTCAGATTGACGATCATATTCCACCGAGATATGAAACATGAGGATTTCGCAGTGCGTCTGCGACTGCCTTTTGGCTGCTCTAAAGTTATTTAAATAATCTCGCAATCTCTGTAGCTCAGGCTCATGGAGAAGTAATGAGACATTCTGAGAAGAAGAGTATGGCATAGATAATTTCCGTATAGACAGAACTGAAGAATTTCTCATTACCCACTCGAAAAACAACAGAAAAATGCTAAGGAACAGGTACCGGTATAAACATTTAAGAGATTCTAAGACTAAAACAATGTCAAACAATATATTGAGAACTTTTTAAAGTAGAAATTTATTGGGTCGTTGATGGACAGCCGAATATTAAAGTGGCTCCGTTTTATGTTCTGTTACTTTATGATTATTTTCACGTGTTTCTTTGTAAATATTATTTGCGATATAAAAATATTGTAAAATCATAAAATCTATTTTTTTCGTAAATATGTATATACAAATAATATAAAATTATCTGCACCACAAATATGGCCAACTGTTAAAATGAGACACTGCACATTGGGGCGAACACCCATTGCGTCATAGAGGCGCTTGACGTATTGCTGAGGAAATGTGCCGTATTTCTGCAACGAGCATTTCAGATCCCTAGTACCAGACTTTAACCTTCACATCGGGCCCCACCATGTCGAGTGTGTGATTGGTCAGTGGATCTTGCACGCCAGGGTAACATGTCGCACCAGGAATGCCGTCGATGGGTAACTTGTCTGTAAGGCATTTTGCATTACTGTGCAATAACGTAGGGCTTTGGAACTGCTCCAGGAAACATTATTATAGAATTTCCACAACATACTATTTCATTATGACAGCTGTGGTCTTGAATCAATATCTGCTAACTATGTGACGTTCCGCAATGCACTTCCGGTTCTCATGCAGCCAAGAACGTCTCCATATCAGATTATATGGAGAATCTTGTCAATAGACAGTTCACAAGAGAAGAGCCAACGGAGTTTTGGCAGTTAATGTGTTACCAGAATGAGACGTTCTGACTCTGTTCTGCAAGAACCGGTAGAGAAAGAGGACGAGGCACCAGCTGCAGAGATGGTGTTGTTAGCAATGAAATTTTGTTTTTGTTATTTTGGTATATTTTGTAACGTTCATCAAGTATTTACTGTATCTATAAAGAGTTCAGTTTCTACTGCTATTTTAAGTTATTCACTTGTTTGTGATTCGCACAAACTGATTAACTGGAAAATAGAGTCGTCATTAAACTTTGTTGTGGACTGTTTAGCGCCAACGAATTCTCCATTTTAATAGTTAGGAAATGGATGACTGAATTCAAAACTTGCGGTATTTCTTTTGAAGAAGAAGTGAAAGACGTCTCAAACCTGCAACCACATATGAAAACACTGAGAAAGTGCTTAACGTGGCATAGCTAACTCCGTAGACATAGCAGAAGAAGCAGTAACGTTATGTGCCAAATTATGGACGAGAAAGCTTGGTGCAAGACGGGTTCCGCTTTTGTTGAATACTGACCAAAAGAAATTGCGAAAACTTGTTTGTTACCAATGTTTGAACCCTTTCATAAATAAACCACCAAATAATGGTGAGTACCAATTTGTTATTGTGGATGGGACGTGGATCCAACACTTCATGCAATATACGAAGCAGTTATCAAAGCAGTGAGTGGAAGTCAATAGCCCCGTACCAAAAATGGCTAAATTGGTTTCATCAGTCGGAAAGAACATAATCAGTTTTTTATGGTCTGTAAAATATCCTGTTTTCTACCTACAGAGATAAAACAAAAACTGATGAATGATACACAAGTCATCTCGACCAACTGGATGTCAAAACAAAACGAAGGAGACGTACACCAGATTCGGCGACTAAACAAAAGATTCTCTCACCTGAGGAAAACTCCTGCAGCTTGGACGATATTCACGAGATCTTGCAGTCTGTGAGTTCCAACTATTTCCAAAAACAAAATTTATGGATGGATAACGTTGTAAGTTCAATGATGAGGCTATGGAAGCCATAGACAGATGTTTTTTCAGATCCTCCAGAATCGCATTTCAGGAATGAAATCTACTCACTGGAAAAACACTGGCCAGGAGACCTCATAAAAGTGGACATCATCAGAAAATAAGTACATTTTTTACGTAAACAATCCCGTCTTCCTCTCCGCCTCAGAAATTCACATATTTCCCTCGTAACAAACAATCGTTCTAAATAGCCTCTGGGTATTGAAAATTCGAGGAATCCATCAGTTTTTTTTAAATCGATAATTCGAAACCGAGCGGATCTGAAAAATTACTCATTATTTATCTGTGGTACAGTTTGACTCATAGGCGTGAAATTATGAATACTATATTGGTATTCGAATTCCCTATTATTATTATCTTTTTCTTTTCTTTTCACATCTACTGCCACTGTTGAGATTACGACACAATTTGGGTGATGTGCCGCAAATTACTTCAAGCACACCTAAGCAAGTGAGTTTCAAACACTGTGTGATGAAGACCGCATTTCAAAACAGGCGTACCTATATACTGTCATACATCTCCTTGCTGTAGCAACGGTATACTTTGTGAAATATATTTACTGATGAACTTCAAAACACCTAAAAAATGACGCTGCTGGTTAATATCTTCAACGTTAACACTTCTGCTGTGCCAAAATTACCTGCATCTTTATGACGCTAAGTTAGCAGATAGTGAAAATTTAGACTTTCAGAAACGCTACATCCGCTCATAGAAAACATTATAACAAGTCCAAGCAGAGTAACATTTATAAGGAATTTAAATTTTATAATTTAGAATGTAAATAGGTCTTTTAAGAACTGAGGCCTGTGAAAAGCAAACATTTTCTTGCGATCACAGAATTTACACTCCACCATATCCCTTTCTCAGAGACTAGAAGCTCGATCAGTAAAGTTCCTGAGATAGAATCCAAAGAACTATTTACAATATTGATATTCACATGGCCCCTCAAGTACGTTTAATGTGTTTTCTAACTATGGCGTAGATTGCTTCGTATGTGTGAAATTATCAAGGACGTAATGCCACTGTGACTTTCCATAAATCTGTATGTTGCATCTTTCTCTTCCACATTACTTAATACTGCGTTCTATGCATAAGGAGATCAGAAAAGTGAAATTGATAAATATCTGCACAATCACAAAAGAAAAAAGTAATCCAGAAACAAACTCTTGGAATACAAACTCAGAAAGTCTGAGAAATAATTTGACACATAATCAGTTGAGTTTGTTTCCTGTGATTTGGTTTCATTTCTGATGTATATAACTAATTTCTCGTCAATTTTCAATGTACATAAAAATATCATGTTCACAATAAGATGCCTGAAGACCTTTTATTATTGTTTGCAGTGGAATTTTGTTTGTGACCGCCGATGGATGGGAGCTGTTGCACAATCTGCGTACATGTTCGGTGTTTTTACTGGCGCTGTTGTGCTGGGGAGCCTCGCTGACAAGTGAGATACTTGAACATGCTTTTGTACATCTGATGAGAGAAGCAGAGTATGATATATAGAGAAGTAAATCGAAAAATCTGAAACAGATGTGATTAAAGATCACTTATTACATTTTCAGTTAATACTCGAGTATTATTTTTGCACAACTGTCTCACGTCCATGAGTGATCGTTTCAAGAAATGGCTATCTTTGTTCAAGTGTGGCCACTATCACATTAAGGATAAAGAAGCACACAGAACAGACATTACATTTACGTATGTAGCACAAATCACTGTTTAACATGCGGTTTGACATCTTGCTGATATAAAGTTTTCCTCCACACAACTGCAAATTTGACTGGTGAAGTATTCTCAGATTGGGAGAAATACACTAGAACCAAGAAAAAATAATTTATTTCACCATATGATCTTATAAAATGGGATGGAAAATATTGAACAAAGTATTTTTTAAAGCTTTTGATTTAGTATAGTTGAAATGAAGCACGCAGAAATTACCTAATGCCTCTCTTTACATTCAATCAAAAGTTACGACTCTTGGAAGATAACAGGTAGCTATTAAACACAGGGCATTTTTCAGATAAGAAGTACATTAAAAGTGCTATATACATAGTGATCTTTCCCTTACTTATTCGTGTAAAAGTGAATCGCATTCATTTTGCATTATGAGTAGTTCTATCTTGTCAGTCTTGGTGTAAATTAAAAAGAAATGATAATGAGCATCATTAAAAAGACAATAGCAACTTCTTTCCCAATAAATTTTCTTAAAGACAAATTTGACCAACAAAATATTTCAGCATATTCTTTTCTAATGGGACAAAGTGCAGTACTGCAATGAAAGTAAAGGGGGTACATGACAAGTGAGAAGTATCTCCCTTTCAAAATACAATGAAACATTGTTTAAAACTATATATTAATACAAAATTCTGTTTTGCTACTGCCATATTTCTCTCAAAGCCAAATCTAAAATAGCGATTAACTTTGATAAAAATTGTGTTTCACAGTCATCAGATAACTCGATCAATGTTATAAACTAGCTGAAAGTGTATTGTCAGTGGAGTTCTTGCTATATTTCATTTTGTTAAGATGGGCATGTTAACAGTATATTACATTCATATTCCAACTATTCTACTGTTCGTCTGAATAAAAAATTACATCCCATTCTAGAAATTAATCAGTTATTAAAAATAATTGGAACAAATGCCAAAGGATTGTTACATGAGAAACATTTTCTAAGTGTAGTTCATTATGGAGTGAAAAATGAATGCAGCTTCAAAATGTATGAATATTTTTTTAAATAGATGTCATTCTCAAATAAAAAATATATATATTTTACAATACAGCAGGCACAGCTAAAATTACTGCGACAATTATTTGACAAATACATAATTAAATATAAAAACTCATACTGAAATAGAAGACCAGTAATATCTTCATAAAACAACGACCGCATCAAATTTTAAAAGTAAGAAGATTAATCAAATGTACAAATTTCAAACATTAGATATTAAGTATTTACGTTTCTTTAAGTAATAACAAATTGTCACAGTCTTTCCACCTGTATGTCCATATGTGTTGTGGACTAATTTTTTCTTAAGGGAAATAGGTTATGTGTTACTGCACAAGTAATAACATGAAATGAAGAATAGCTGTTTATACAAAAAGCAGAGCCATTATGGAAACTTTAATTTTTATGAATGATATACTCAATAAATATTTTGAAATTCTTTGTGACCTAAGAATGACAGGGGCTTCTAAGAGGAATAATTTAAATTTTTCGCTGATTAATGAGCAACTCCATTAATAAAACACATCAGACAAAAATAAAGAATTATAGTAACATCAGTTCTGTACTTGTACAGAGATCACATGGAGAGATGGTATCGATCTTTTAATACCTTATTGCAGAACCTCATTAGGACAAAAAGAACTATTAAGGGAACTTTTAATAAACTGTTTCTGGATTTAATAGCTTACAATGATGCAAAATATGTGATAAGATAAATTGTTTATATTAATAGCCTTAACAATAAATCGATTCATATATATTACAAGTAATGTGAAACAAATATTATGTGAAAGATAATATTCTAATTATTTGAACCAAATAATTAGATCGCACATGAAATAATGGATGTGTCATACAGTCACTGTAGATAAGAAAGTTCACACTTTTTATGCCATTACTGCACCATAAAGTTAACATTTTCTTGAACAGTGAAATTCAACACAAATACAAAAAAAAAATTGAGTAAAACCTTAAAACAAAATAATTATGCACCAGAATGAGAGGATTTTATTTCAATCACAGAAACAGCCCTATTCAACGGAGAAATGTCACCAAGAAAAGGTTCAACAAATTCCAAAATTGTGTCATAAAGAATACAGAAACTATGTATATTCCAGTGTAGCTCTGAAGGTGAAAAATAACAATGAATTTATTATGTAGTAAACAAAATTGAATGATAACTGATGTCAAGTGGCTATGATTCACTCTTTTGTCAGTGAGACAAATGGAAACACAAATCTATCAATGACCACCACATTCAGTGAATTCCGACTCTTTTTTGCGAAAAACACGGCAACGAGATTATAACACTGCTTACTCTGCCGCAAGAGATTCAGGTGTGCTCACTATTCTTCACCAGATGATTTTACATTTAAATTACACATGACAGCCAAAATCAGAAGATTATTTGGACTCCAAAAATATTATCAGATTTATTTTCAACGATGTGTCAAGTGAAATATTATAATTTTGCCCTGATATGAATAGGTTGCCTTCTTCGCTTTTTAATAATTCAGTGACTTTTAGTGCATTTCCTACTGTCTGAAACAGGCAGTAGTCTCACCTCACTATAGACGATGAGACACAGAAATAGCATACAGCTCGATTTACCTGTTTCTCCAGAGCCCCTCAATAATCCATACTTCGCACGTTGATCTGTTCCGAAATTATACAGGTAAAATCGTATTCCTAGCTTCAGACTTTATCTTCTCTTATGTTCGCACAAGGTAGGCTGTTAGGTTTTGTCTTTACCAACAACATTCTATATGAACTTCACCAAATAAACTGCTTGGATTTCATATGCATTGAAAGCCTTCAACCGGTCAATTCACGAACTGTTAGTATATAGGGCAGAATAAATTGAATGCCTTTCATCTAATTAACAAACCATCAGTATGTCGTAAGAACGTACACTATGTGGTCAAAGGTATCTGGACACCACTAAAAACATACGTATCCCATACTACGTGCATTGTGCTGCCACCTACTGGGAAGTACTCCATATCAGCGATCTCAGTAGTCACTAGACATCGTGACAGAGCAGAATGGGGCGCTCCGTGGAACTCACGGACTGGGAACGTGCTCAGATGATTGCGTGTCAATTGTGTCATGCGTCTATACGCGAGATTTCCACACTCCTAAATATCCCCTAGGTCCCCTGTTTCCAATGTTATAGTGAAGTGGAAACGTGAAGGGACACGTACAGCACAAAAGCGTACAGACCGACCTCGTCTGTCGACTGACAGAGACAGCCGACAGTTGAAGAGGGTTGTAACGTGTAATAGGCAGACATCTATCCAGACCATCACACAGGAATTCCAAACTGATCAGGATCCACTGCAAGTAATATGACACTTAAACGGGAGGTGAGAAAACTTGGATTTCATGGTAGAGCGGCTGCTCGTAAGCCACACATCAGGCCGGTAAATGCCAAACGACGCCTCGCTTGGAGCGTAAACATTGGACGTTTGAACAGTGTTAAAGCGTTGTGTGGAGTGACGAATCACGGTACACAATGTAGCGATCCGATGGCAGGGTGTGGGTATGTCGAATGCCCGGTAAACGTCATCTGCCAGCGTATGTAGTGCCAACAGTAAAATTCGGAGGCGGTGGTGTTATAGTGTGGTCGTGCTTTCCATGGAGGGGCTTGCACCCCTTGTTGTTTTGCGTGGCACTATTACAGCACAGGCTTACATTCATGTTTTAAGCACCTTCTTGATTCCCACTGTTGAAGAGCAATTCTGGGATGACGACTGCATCTTTCAACACGATCGAGCACCTGTTCATAATGCACGGCCTGTGGCGGAGTGGCTACACGACAATAACATCCCTGTAATGGACTGGCCTACACAGAGTCCTGACCTAAATCGTATAGAACAGCTTTGGAATGTTTTAGAACGGCGACTTCGTGCCAGGCCTCACCGACCGACATCGGCATCGCTCCTCAGTGCAGCAGTCCGTGAAGAATGCGTTGCCATTTCCCAATAATCCTTCCAGCACCTGATTGAACGTATGCCTATGAGAGTGGAAGCTGTTATCAAGGCTAATGATCGGCCAACACCGTATTGAATTCCAGCATTACCGATGGAGGATGCCACGAAGCTATTTTCAGCCAGGTGTCAGGATACTTTTGATCACATAGTGTATGTTATAAGTGAAAGCTCTGTGCCACTTTAGTCTTTCGTGAATACTTAGTCACGAATTGTACGACCTGAAAAAGCCTCACCGTTGTCACAAGGCTTCAGATTGCCACTTCCGTCTCTCCTCGTCCTCCAAACTCTAGTGGCAAGTCGAAGCTATGGCTCAGTTAACGATGTGTGCTCGTATTGTTTGATAGCAACGAGAAAGTAAACCTCACCTGAAAAATATTTGAAACTTTAACTAATTACTAAAATTCCAAAGCCATCCTGTGTACATCTAACTACGAAAAGCGTGGATCTGGTTTCAGATCACAATCCGACACAGTTTTAACATGTCACCAGTGTTCATCACAAAGTATACTCCACTACAGAGGAGAAATGCATCATCTCCCTAACATTCTGCAATTACAACAATATGGAAACATGCTCAGAGTGAGGGTAAGATGTTATCTGTATAGCAGATACTTAAGCTTTCGGCCTCCGCTGCCCCGGCAGTCGCTGAAAAAATGTCACATGGGAAGGGCAGTCGTGCTGGCGGCTGGATCGTCACTTTGTATCTTGCTTTCGAAGCATCTGTATTTCAGTTACCTCGCTTTCTCGACGGGAATTCTGAAACGGAACTCTGATTATGCATATTGTGGTCAAGATGATTTTTGCTTTTTTCTCTAGTACCTATTTGAGCTGATATACCATTCAGTGGTAACATTCGCACACATCTACGTTTTCGGCTATCAATTTAAAGTCGATCTTAGTTTCCATAGGATGTGTTGTTCGCGGCAGTGACCTGCCTTGTTTGTCAGGCACTCACACAAAAAATACATTAGAACCACAAGGAAAAAGCAAAACGAGCTCCTCTTCTAGGCCGTGAGGGCCCAATGGATGTCGACCGGTCGACGTGTCATCCTGTGCCTTGCGATGTCGTGCGGATGCAGTGTGGTGACGCATATGGGCTGTTTTGCTAACTTCACAGACCGTAGAGCAGTTAGAACTAGGGTAGGTAGCTCCCCAATTGCCATCACGGGGCAAAAACTACGTTTAGAAATAGAAAACATCAAATACGGTGTTCCTCGTGAAATGACCATATTGGCAAAGGACCTGAACTCAAGACAGGGGAGCTCACGTTCATTTTTATTTTTAGATGTCCAGAAGTATTTTGACACCGTCCCTCACAAGCGGCTTCTAATCAAAATGCATGCCTACGGAGTATCGTCTCAGTTGTGCGGCTGGATTCGTGACTTCCAGTCATCACGGACACAATTCGTAGTAATAGACGCGAAGTCATCTCGTGAAAACGGACTGATATCTGGAGTTCGCCAAGGAGTTGTTATAGGCCCTCTCCAGTTCTTAATCTACACATGCGATTTATGAGATGTTCTTGTAAGCTCTTTTAAATTGTTTACAGATGATACTATCATTTACCATTTTGTACACTCATCAGAATATCAAAACGAATTGCAAAATGATTTTGACAAGGTATCTGCAGGGTGCTGAGGACCTGCTCTATTAGCGTATCGTACCGTACAGTGCACTACGTTGCGAGACATGGAGATGAACCACATACGAATCGAATCAGCGCAGCATATGAATAACCGTTCACTAGTACATCAGTCAGCCTGAACGTGCTGTTTAGATGGTGTTTCCCAGGATCGTTTAGGCTAATGAAAAGTTGGTACCCTACTTTTGCATCAGATAATATGACACAATCAGATAATATAGTAAGACACAGGATGTATACTGCTGGGGGAAAAATTAGTATACCTAAAACCACGACGTCGATTTTGATTCGATAACGGCATATGCCACCTGGAGGACAGTAGAAGTACTGATAATGGTTTCAACTTCGTCCGCCAACAGATATCATAGTGGCATAACTACCAGAGTGCCGTCTGTGTCTATCCTTTAATAGGGAATGTTCTCAGCAATAAGTCTCACTATGGCTCACGCGTGTAAAACAAGCAGACCACTATGCTACGGAGACGCACTCGTGCTTCCTACAGCCAAATGAGCGAGTTTGAAAGGAGTCAAATTATAGTCTTCCGAACGGTGAAATGGTCCTTTCGGAAAATTGCCACACGAGTTAGACATGCTGCGTCACTTGTGCAACGATGATGGTATCCATGATCACATGAAAACTCTCACACTCGTAGACGAGGTTCTAGACGTCCAGGCAGTACAAACGCCCACAAGGATCGTCGTTTTGTAAGGGCAGCGGTAGCAGATCGTACAGCTGACACAGCACAAATGAGTCTGCCCCTGGTAGCTGAGTGGTCAGCGCGACGGAATGTCATACCTATGTTAAGTCCCATAGTGCTCAGAGCCATTTTTCCATGCGTAGCAGCAGGAACTGTTTCCAACTCGTCATTAACAGTGGGACTACGGACATGCACACTCTAGCCCGTCTTCCACTCACGCCACAGGATCGACGTGCATGGTTTGACTGGTACCATCAGAGGATCACTTGGAAGATGGAATGACGCGCCGTGATCTTCAGCGATGAAAGTAACTTCTTCATGCAAGCAAGTTACGGTCGTTTCTGCATAAAACTTAGACCTGGTAAGCGCTATCTCGTAGAGTGCATTCGTCCAGGGCACGCTCCCCTACCCCAGGCTTAATGCTCTAGGGTACTATAAGCTACAACTCCCGTACGCTTTTGGTGTTTCTGGAAAGGACGCTAACCAGCTCGGTACGTGCAGAACGTTCTTGGAATGAACTTTAGCAAGCAGTCCTGTATTCTCTGCTATACTCAATGTCTTCTAACTCAAGATGTTAAAGTCTGGAAAAGCTTCAAGGCCGCCATAATCTGCTTGGTTGCTCCGTACAACTGCCAAGGTCAGCCATGTACTGCCTCCAAACACAGCTTGTACATCGCAAGTAAACTGCATTCATAGTCCACAAAACACTTTAGGACCTTCAATCAGTTGTTGCTTATTAACCTGTCCGTCGAGATCAATTTCAATCACCCTTAATGTCTTGTAAATAGGTGCACTGCGCCGCCAGCGACGACGGTAACAACGTCGCAGAGGCATTGCTGAGGCACCGTTCTTTTGGCGTCTTTGCAACAGGAAGGTGATGTGTTGTTCCAAAAGAATACTGCTCGCAAACACGCTGCCCGTGGAATTCAACGTGCTCTGGAAGTCGTGCAGCGACGTCCCTGTCCAACAAGATCCCCGGTGTTGTCTCCAACCGAGCACGTGTGGGATATGAAGGGACGAGAAATGTTTCGTGCGACTCGTCAGCCAACAAATCTCGCAGAACTACGTGGATATGTCGAGCAGGCGTAGCAGGGCAGCATTCGGCATTTGTACAACCGACGAGAAACCACAGTCAGCCCCCGCATTACTGCCGTGGGGGCCACACCACGTACTAATATACATTACTGGCCATTAAAATTGCTGCACCACGAAGATGACGTACTACAGACGCGAAATTTAACCGACAGGAAGAAGATGCTGTGATATGAAAATGATTAGCTTTTCAGAGCATTCACACAAGGTTGGCGCCGGTGGCGACACCTACAACGTGCTGACATGAGGAAAGTTTCCAACTGATTTCTCATACACAAACAGCAGTTGACCGGCGTTGCCTGGTGAAACGTTAGCAGAATATGGAATCGGTGGGTTCAGGAGGGTAATACGGAACGCCGTGCTAGATCCCAACGGCCTCGTATCACTAGCAGTCGAGATGACAGGCATCTTATCCGCATGGCTGTAACGGATCGTGCTGCCACGTCTCGATCCCTGAGTCAACAGATGGGGACGTTAGCAAGACAACAACCATCTGCACGACAAGTTCGACGACGTTTGCAGCAGCATGGACTATCAGCTCGGAGACCATGGCTGTGGTTGCCCTTGACGCTGCATCACAGACAGGAGCGCCTGCGATGGTGTACTCAACGACGAACCAGGGTGCACGAATGGCAAAACGTCATTTTTTCGGATGAATCCAGGTTCTGTTTACAGAATCATGATGGTCACATCCGTGTTTGGTGACATAGCGGTGAACGCACATTGGAAGAGTGTATTCGTCATCGCCATACTGGCGTATCACCCGGCGTGATGGTATGGGGTGCCATTGCTTACACGTCTCAGTCACCTCTTGTTCGTATTGACGGCACTTTGAACAGTGGACGTTACATTTCAGATGTGTTACGACCCGTGGCTCTACCCTTCATTGGATCCCTGTGAAACCCTAAATTTCAGCAGGATAATGCACGACCACATGTTGCAGGTCCTGTACGGGCCTTTCTGGTTACAGTACGTGTTCGGCTGCTGCCCTGGCCAGCACATTCTCCAGATCTCTCACCAAATGAAAATGTCTGGTCAATGGTGGCCGAGCAACTGGCTCGTCACAATACGCCAGTCACTACTCTTGATGAACTGTGGTATCGTGTTGAAGCTGCATGGGCAGCTGTACCTGTACACCCCATCCAAGGTCTGTTTGACTCAATGCCCAGGCGTATCAAGGTCAGAGGTGGTTGTTCTGGGTACTAATTTTTCAGGATCTATGCACCCAAATTGCGTGAAAATGTAATCACATGTCAGTTCTAGTATAATATATTTGTCCAATGAATACCCGTTTATCATCTGCATTTCTTCTTGGAGTAGCAATTTTAATGGCCCGTAGTGTATGTGTCTGATTAATGGGCGACACCTGGTACCTCATAATCGCTTGTGGTTCAAATGGTTCAAATGGCTCTGAGCACTATGGGACTCAACTGCTGAGGTCATTAGTCCCCTAGAACTTAGAACTAGTTAAACCTAACTAACCTAAGGACATCACGAACATCCATGCCCGAGGCAGGATTCGAACCTGCGACCGTAGCGGTCTTGCGGTTCCAGACTGCAGCGCCTTTAACCGCACGGCCACTTCGGCCGGCTAATCGCTTGTGCTGTTGATCGGTAAATGTAGTCATTTCATGTATTCCGTATTCATTGTTGCAACTATAAATCTTGAATGAATTGGAAATCGCTTAAAGGGTGTACTGACTTTTTTCCGGCAATCTATTTTGCACGGTTCAGAGGCAAATGGTGCTGACGACATCCCTCCCTTAGGTTACCATGACGACTGTGGCGTTAGAAAAGGCTTCGAGCCACACAGTTAAATAGCAAAATAAAATGTGCAAACTCCTCAAAAAGTGGGCCCCATACAAGGCGGTATACACGCTACGGAAAAGGAGAAGATCGGCATGATGCGAAAAATAAGGATGACCACAAACAGTAAAAAGTGTGTGCGCCTCCGCTTCAGTACAAAAAAATTTCGTCACATTTCGGTAAAACGAAAATCCACATGAGTTTGAAGGTTGTCGGTTCAACTAAATACCTACAATCATGAACAACCTTAATTGAAAACATCATATAGAAAATGTTTTGGCGAAGGTGAACCAAAGATTACGTTTTATAAGCAGAAAACTTAGAAGATCCAACAAATCTTCGAAAGACACTACCCACATTACGCCGTCTGAAGTATTGCCGTTCGGTATGGGATCCTTACCAGATACAATGGCTCTGAGCACTATGGGACTTAACATCTGAGGTTATCCGTCCCCTAGAACTTAGAACTACTTAAACCTAACTAATCTAAGGAAATCACACACATCCATGCCCGAAGCAGGATTCGAACCTGCGAAAGTAGCGGTCGCGCGGTTCCAGACTGAAGCGCCAGATACAATTGACGGGAGACATCGAAAACGTTCGAAGAAGGGCAACTCGTTTGGTATTATCGTCAAATAGGGGAAAAGAGTGTCGCGGACATGATAAGTGATATAAGGTGCCAATCATTAAAACAAAGGTGTTTTATTTGAGGCGAGATCTTTTCATGTAACTTCTACATCTGCATCTACATACACACTCCGCAAGCCACCATCTTGTTCGTGGTGGAGAGTACCCTGTACCATTAGTAGTCATTTTCTTTTCTGTTCCACTCGCAAATAGAGCGAGGGAAAAAAGATTGTCTACGGGGTGATTTTTTTCCACGTTCCGGAAGCATCTCCGTACTACTAGCGTGTTGTTGGAACCTACCGGTGACAAATCTAGCAATCCGCCTCTGGATTAGTTCGATGTCTTCCTTTAATCCCAAACACTCGAACAGTATCCAACAACGGGTCACACTAGTGCCACATATGCGGTCTCCTTTACAGATGAACAACATTTTCCTAAAATTCTCCCAATAAATCTAAGTCGACCATTTGCCTTCCCTACTGCAGTCCTTCCATGCTCGTTCCATTTCATATTGCTTTGCAACGTTACGCCTAGATATTTAATCGATGGGAGTGTGTCAAGCTGCACATTGCTAATACTGTATTGGAACATTAGGGATTTGTTTCTACTACTCATCTGCATTAAATTAAATTTTTCTGCATTTAGAGCCAGCTGCCATTCATCACACCAACTAGAAATTTAATGTAAGTCATCTTGTATTCTCCTACAGACACTCAACGGCGACACCTTCCCATACACCGCAACATCATCAGATAACAGCCGCAGATTGCTACTTATCGTGTCCGCTAGATCAATTATGTATATACCAAAACAGTGGTCCTGGACTCGTAGGCGCGTCGGCCCTGGATCGAATCCGCCCGTCGGATTAACGACGAGGCCCGGTATGCTAGCCTGCCTGGATGTGGTTTTTAGGTGGTTTTCCACATCCCGCTAGGTGAATACTGGGCAGGTCCCCACGTCCCGCCTCAGTTACACGACTCGCAGATATTTGAAACACGTTCGCATTCTTTCATGTCTTATACTAGACGCAGACAGCTGGGGTACACTGATTCCGTCCTGGGGGGTTCGGAGTGGTGGCAGGAAGGGCATCCGGCCACCCTTTGCAACTAACACTGCCCAATTAATAATAACAAGGCCGACTCCGCATTGCAGCGGGTATAAGGCCTCAAGGAAATAATGATGACAAAAGCAGTGGTCCTGTCACACTTTCCTGGAGCACTCCTGACAGTACCCTTGTCTCTGATGAACACTCGCCGTCTTTCTCTTCCGAATGCCAAAATATTTTGTTGACTCCCACCTATATATAGAAAGAAATTACCATCGTGACAAAATAAGATAAATCGGAGCACACACGGAAAGATTTAGGTGTACATTTCTCCAATGCACTATTCGTGAGTGGAACAGTTGACAAATAATGTGAAAATGGTTCTGTGAACCTTCGGTTCCGCATTTAAGTGTGATTTAGTATCCCGTTGCATGGGTGCTGCAGGCCAGAAGAGAGATGTGCTAGGATTGATTTGGGGGAAGAACCCAACAGTGAGGTGATCGATCTCGTCGGATTAGGGAAGGATGGGGAAGGAAGTCGGCAGTGCCCTGAGAAAGGAACCATCCCGGCATTTGCCTGGAGCGATTTAGGAAAATCACGGAAAACCTAAATCAGGATGGCCGGACGCGGAATTGAACCGTCGTCCTCCCGAATGCGAGTCCAGTGTGCTAAACACTGCAAGAGAGATGTGGCCAGGTAACCAAAAACAGTACAACTTTATTACTGACATAAAGAATACACACTAACGTTTGGGTCTGAATAGCTTCTGGCAAATGCAACTGATTTAATGAGAAATTTGACTATTCGACAGCAGTTCTTCAATATACAGTTTGAGAACGCAGCCTGTCACAGTAAGAAATGACTGCCATAGATAAAGTCCGTATCTGCCGCAGTATCGATGTCTCCGTTTCGACTGGCGTGCGCTGCGCTCTGACGAATGGCACTCGGTAAATGTCGATGTCGAACACGCACACTCACAGACCGACAGGCGCGCTGCTGGGCAGCGTCTTGTAAAGCCGTCAAGCAGACGAACACTGGGAAGTCGTGCTTCTATCACGTGGCCACATGGGAGAGCTAGTGTCGTCAAAAGCGGCGCTGTGGTGCCCCCAGATACTGCGGCGGCTGACGCAGGCAGGATAACGTGGGATTGGTTTGTTGGCGCCTTGGCAGGTTGGCAACCCGTGGCACTCGGATGTGTGGCTAGTGGCTGGGTCTTTAGGTGCCATCCAAGACGCCACATTCCTCTTTCCTACAGAGGAGATGGCAGAGCCATCTCGCTGTATAGTCTGAGATGTGACGAAGTGGACAGCTGAGGATGCAGAATGTGAACAGCAGAATAATCATGTAGATGTAGATGAGCTAAACTCCGTATCATCCTCAGCCGATAGATATCACTGGATGCGGGTACTTCCCAGTCACGTAGCTACTCAATTGGCCTCACAAGGGCTGAGTGCACCGCGCTTGCCAACAGCTCTCGTTGGATCCGGATCCAAGTGCTAGCCAAGCCCGACAGCGTGAACCTTGGTGATCTGACGGGAACCGGTGTTGCCACTGTGGCAAGGGCGTTGTCAGAGGTAAATGAAGGAAACGTTAAAACGATTAAAACAATAGTAAAACAAGCAAATAGAAGGCTTACAACAGATACCTTTGCCATACTGGCTTCCTTAAACATCTTTGTTCCATAAACATTCCAAACCATCTTTGAAATGTGTGAAATGGATTAGTTCATTCACAATGGCGCAGGTAATAGGAGCACTATTATTTTGAGAAACAACAGAACACATACAGACAATTACTGGCATTCTCCTCGAAAAGGTCCTCTCAGTGCGGTAGAAGTTTGCAGAGGTGGACTTAGAGCTGCAACACGCCTCTCGAAGTCTCTACAGACATGGTTACATCTCACAGAGAGCTTTCTGCAACGTTACTTTCGTGAAACACTTCAATTTCCATACGGTTTAAGGAATAATTAACACTTTGCCGTTCGCACGTCTCGTACAAATTTATTCGCTTGGCGCCGGCAGCGCTAATTAGCATTACTTGGCTTGTCACCGGCCGCTTGTCACCTTCCCGATGATCACAAGCTTGAAACACATTGACTTTTCCGCGCTTTAATTTTTCCGGAAATCCTCCATTTTGCCGTATCGTTCCACAAACTCGAATTTTCTTTTCAAGTAACTTTTCTGGAAGTTCTACGCTGTTATAATAATTATCTATGTAGAGGTGATGCCACTTCCATAAGAAGGTGGCAATAGTTCCATCACTGTACGCGTTAATGGTTGTCCAGCACCGGAATATATCTTGTATGAGGAAATGTACCCCGTAATCGAATCACAAAGCATCCGAACGAGTATGCTATATTTCGTAATTTAAAATTTAACTTTCCACGCCACGGTATCATTCCTTCATCATTTGAGATGTTTTGACTTAGATTAAACGTTTCTTTAAACATTTTGGGAATATAATCAATTACGAATTGCACTCTGAAAAGCCAGTCGGCATTATCCGGTTTATTGTTATTGTCGAAAAAATGTAAAAATGATAATATTTGTCTGAATCGGTTGCGGGACATCGTTTTGCGAATATCGGTGTGTCTATCAACGGATTCGTGGACCAGTAATCATCGATCCTTGCATTTTTTACAATTCCCATAAGGATAGCAAGCCCAAACCATTTTCTAAGTTCGGGTCCCGTAATGTTGAGAGATTTGGCATTTTTTAAATCCAGTTTCCTTCTATTGCAATTTTGACTATAATACTTGTTGGTTTCGTTGCTAATATATTCAGATAGTTAGTTACCATTATGTAATTCTACGATATCCAGAACGCTCTGTGTATCTTTCGGAAGTATGTGTGGACCCGGAGATCCTCCAAATTTATTATGGGTCTTCAGTAAATCATAGTCTGTCTTCTGCGTCTGATTCATCCGAATCAGTTGGCAACCGTAGCGTTCGCCGGATTCTTCTCGGACGCATTTAACTATCTTCCGACGATTCTGCTTCACTTTCATTTTTTTATACCCAATGTCTTCTTCCCAACCGGCCAAGTCGTCCAGAACGTCAGACAAGATGTCCGCGCATTCATCGTAAATAATCGTATCATCTCTTTCGTCTGCCATGATGAAAGTCCACAAGTACTTATGAAAACAAAAAAACTTGTTGACGTGTGTATCTTATGTTATCTAAACAAAACACCAACAGGATGAAAAAATGTACTTAAGTGCTGTCACCGGCCACTGCGCGATACTATGCTCACGACAGCACTGTAGTGTCGCCAGCCGCTGAGCGATACTATGCACGCGACACCACTGTGGTGTCGCCGGACGCAAAGCGTTAAGGAGGAACAGTAAATATTTTAGGAGGTTGTAGTGCAGACTGATTTGAAAAAAAAAACCGTATAACATGTGTCCAGTTTTTATTATTTACAGAGACGCAGCTGTTAGAATGCAACCCAAAAAAATACTCACAGAAGGTGTTAAGCTTAGGCAAATGATTAAAATGAAAGTTTATTTTCGAAGCTCCATTTCTGACTTCTATTTACTCAGAGAGGCGACTGTTTGGAGGGCCGAAGTAGAGATAGTTCCGTAAAGCAGGGACTCTTCCAGATCGCTCCTCGCGGGTTTTCTTCGGAAGGATAGCGGTAACCTGTTGTCGCCCGTAAGCGCAGTCAAAGAAGATTCAGATTTAGTTGTTTATTTCCGTAAGTCATAGCCAGTGTCTTGACTCGCCGTAACTGGCGTTTAGCCGCTCAAGGTAGATGACGCCGTACGCTCGTTTCTCGTCTGCTGGTGCTGTGGCGGTTGCCACACGGTGGCTCCGGCGCTGGCCATTCTGCGATGCTGCGACAGTGAGTGATGGCGAAGCGTATGCTGGATTCACACACGACGATTTGGGAAGTGCTCTGTCCCCTCCCACTCACCACCGTTCTTCATATATTGACCGCTATAGTGAATGCCGTGTAGAAGTGTAGTACAACGATCTTTGCCTGTCGTTCAGGTAGGCTCTGGTCAGTCAGCCGAAGTATCAGGATCGCTGGCGTCCTGACCTGGGACGATAGGGAACACCACGGAATCCACCCATCCGTGACAGACTATAAACCTATATCTCTTAACGTCGATCAGTTGTAGAATTTTGGAACACGTATTATGTTCGAGTATAATGACTTTTCTGCAGACTAGAAATCTACTCTGTAGGAATCAGCATGGGTTTCGAAAAAGACGGTCGTGTGAAACCCAGCTCGTGCTATTCGTCCACGAGACTCAAATGGCTCAAATGGCTCTGAGCACTATGGGACTTAACATCTATGGTCATCAGTCCCCTAGAACTTAGAACTACTTAAACCTAACTAACCTAAGGACAGCACACAACACCCAGCCATCACGAGGCAGAGAAAATCCCTGACCCCGCCGGGAATCGAACCCGGGAACCCGGGCGTGGGAAGCGAGAACGCTACCGCACGACCACGAGATGCGTGCTCCACGAGACTCAGAGGGCCATAGACACGGGTTCCCAGGTAGATGCCGTGTTTCTTGATTTCCGCAAGGCGTTCGATACAGTTCCCCACAGTCGTTCAATGAACAAAGTAAGAGCGTATGGACTATCAGACCAATTCTGTGATTGGATTGAAGAGTTCCTAGATAACAGAACGCAGCATGTCATTCTCAATGGAGAGAAGTCTTCCAAAGTAAGAGTGATTTCAGGTGTGCCGCAGGGGAGTGTCGTAGGACCGTTGCTATTCACAATATACACTCCTGGAAATGGAAAAAAGAACACATTGACACCGGTGTGTCAGACCCACCATACTTGCTCCGGACACTGAGAGAGGGCTGTACAAGCAATGATCACACGCACGGCACAGCGGACACACCAGGAACCGCGGTGTTGGCCGTCGAATGGCGCTAGCTGGGCAGCATTTGTACACCGCCGCCGTCAGTGTCAGCCAGTTTGCCGTGGCATACGGAGCTCCATCGCAGTCTTTAACACTGGTAGCATGCCGCGACAGCGTGGACGTGAACCGTATGTGCAGTTGACGGACTTTGAGCGAGGGCGTATAGTGGGCATGCGGGAGGCCGGGTGGACGTACCGCCGAATTGCTCAACACGTGGGGCGTGAGGTCTCCACAGTACATCGATGTTGTCGCCAGTGGTCGGCGGAGATTGCACGTGCCCGTCGACCTGGGACCGGACCGCAGCGACGCACGGATGCACGCCAAGACCGTAGGATCCTACGCAGTGCCGTAGGGGACCGCACCGCCACTTCCCAGCAAATTAGGGACACTGTTGCTCCTGGGGTATCGGCGAGGACCATTCGCAACCGTCTCCATGAAGCTGGGCTACGGTCCCGCACACCGTTAGGCCGTCTTCCGCTCACGCCCCAACATCGTGCAGCCCGCCTCCAGTGGTGTCGCGACAGGCGTGAATGGAGGGACGAATGGAGACGTGTCGTCTTCAGCGATGAGAGTCGCTTCTGCCTTGGTGCCAATGATGGTCGTATGCGTGTTTGGCGCCGTGCAGGTGAGCGCCACAATCAGGACTGCATACGATCGAGGCACACAGGGCCAACACCCGGCATCATGGTGTGGGGAGCGATCTCCTACACTGGCCGTACACCACTGGTGATCGTCGAGGGGACACTGAATAGTGCACGGTACATCCAAACCGTCATCGAACCCATCGTTCTACCATTCCTAGACCGGCAAGGGAACTTGCTGTTCCAACAGGACAATGCACGTCCGCATGTATCCCGTGCCACCTAACGTGCTCTAGAAGGTGTAAGTGAACTACCCTGGCCAGCAAGATCTCCGGATCTGTCCCCCATTGAGCATGTTTGGGACTGGATGAAGCGTCGTCTCACGCGGTCTGCACGTCCAGCACGAACGCTGGTCCAACTGAGGCGCCAGGTGGAAATGGCATGGCAAGCCGTTCCACAGGACTACATCCAGCATCTCTACGATCGTCTCCATGGGAGAATAGCAGCCTGCATTGCTGCGGAAGGTGGATATACACTGTACTAGTGCCGACATTGTGCATGCTCTGTTGCCTGTGTCTATGTGCCTGTGGTTCTGTCAGTGTGATCATGTGATGTATCTGACCCCAGGAATGTGTCAATAAAGTTTCCCCTTCTTGGGACAATGAATTCCCGGTGTTCTTATTTCAATTTCCAGGAGTGTACATAAATGACCTTGTGGATGACATCGGAAGTTCACTGAGGCTTTTTGCGGATGATGCTGTGGTATATCGAGAGGTTGTAACAATGGAAAATTGTACTGAAATGCAGGAGGATCTGCAGCGAATTGACGCATGGTGCAGGGAATGGCAATTGAATCTCAATGTAGACAAGTGTAATGTGCTGCGAATATATAGAAAGATAGATCCCTTATCATTTAGCTACAAAATAGCAGGTCAGCAAGTGGAAGCAGTTAATTCCATAAATTATCTGGGAGTAGGCATTAGGAGTGATTTAAAATGGAATGATCATATAAAGTTGATCGTCGGTAAAGCAGATGCCAGACTGAGATTCATTGGAAGAATCCTAAGGAAATGCAATCCGAAAACAAAGGAAGTAGGTTACAGTACGCTTGTTCGCCCACTGCTTGAATACTGCTCAGCAGTGTGGGATCCGTACCAGATAGGGTTGATAGAAGAGATAGAGAAGATCCAACGGAGAGCAGCGCGCTTTGTTACAGGATCATTTAGTAATCGCGAAAGCGTTACGGAGATGATAGATAAACTCCAGTGGAAGACTCTGCAGGAGAGACGCTCAGTAGCTCGGTACGGGCTTTTGTTAAAGTTTCGAGAACATACCTTCACCAAGGAGTCAAGCAGTATATTGCTCCCTCCTACGTATATCTCGCGAAGAGACCATGACGATAAAATCAGAGAGATTAGAGCTCACACAGAAGCATACCGACAATCCTTCTTCCCACGAACCATACGAGACTGGAATAGAAGGGAGAACCGATAGAGGTACTCAAGGTACCCTCCGCAACACACCGTCAGGTGGCTTGCGGAGTATGGATGTAGGTGTAGATGTAGATGTAGACAGCAGCAGGCTGTGATATTGAACTCTGCGAATGATGATTATAGCGAGATAGCCCAGTAGCGACTGTCGTTGCTCAGTAGCGTGCAGGAAATCTACAAGAGACTTGTGCCATACGTCGCTTTGCTGAAATCAGGAAGTCGAGTGTGAACGTAATATACGCCATACAGCCGTGTGAGCCACTGCCTTACGAGCTAAAATACTGAAGTATTTATGCAGCGACGTTGTGGCTAATGTTTACCCGACGCTACGACCACATACGTCGGTCTTGTTGTTACGAAGATATAAGCGATTCTGCTGGGTAGCTCAGCTAATTTGTTACAGTATAAGACTGGTCTGTAAAAGCTCTTGGTACACATGGTTGCATAAGCAAAAGCGTTTCTTTCATGACGTAACGATGGTGACGCGATCACACCCAGCTGCCCTGCCTCACTACATTTCTGCTGAGGTCCGCTGTCTGGCTCGCCAGAATCCCTGATGATGTGTTTTCCCCTGATCCACTCTCTATCGTGAAATGTTATTCTCCGCGCCCGCCTCGTGTCGACACCACCGTAATGTAAATGTAAATTTTAACCGTTTGTTGCCTTGTACAAGGTGGGCATGCAACAGCGCTTTTGAATTCTCTTGGCAATGTCTTCTGAGGTTACTTCGGCGATATTTGATAGGGGCAGCAATATTCGTTATCAGAACGATCAGTTCGACTCTTGTGTTTACATTTCCTTTGTAGAGTCCACCTTTCAACAACCCCAACAAATAAAAATCTCATCGTCATCATCGGTCTCGGGAAGGTCGGGGAAGGAAGTCGGCCGTGCCCTTTGAAAGGAACCATCCCGGAATTTGCCTGGAGCGATTTATGGAAATCACGGGAACCTAAATCAGGATGGCCGGACGCGGGATTGAACTGTCGTCCTCCCGAATGCGAGTCCAGTGTCTAACCACTACGCCACCTCGCTCGGTAAATAAAAATCTAAAGTCGTAAGTAGAGGGGACCCTGGTGCCCAAGGAACGTGATCATTTCGCCCGATCCATCTGCCGAGGAATGTTAAGTATAAATGATGTGTCACCTGACGATTAGAATGTGCAGGAGCATCGTCATGCTGGAAGAATATACCTAACCTTACAGCCAAATGTAACTTTGTTCCTTCGGTATTTGCTATGTGTTATTTGTAAATAAGTACAGTATGCTTAAACGATACAATACAGTTGATCAAAATACCGCAATCACAATCACAGTTGAAAATTTCAGTTACGTAAACTCGAGCACAATTTAATTACCTGAACTTCAAAACAACAATGAGAGTCCATAAATAAGGACATAGAAACTAGATAGCAACACGCGAAATGGAATCGTCCCTATCGTTGTAAATAATAAGAACTGGACACATGTTTTATGAAATGTTTTATTCGTACTAGCCTAGCAACGCCTCCTAAAATATTTACTATTCCTCCTGAAACACCCTGAACAGCATTCAGTTCGGGAGATCAAAGTGAAGCAGGGAAGCAGTGGTACCTGTCATTCTTAGATGATGGCTAGAAAATTCCTTGCTATATGTGGCTGGACATTGTCCTGCTGAAATACGGCAAATGTAGCTGATGCAGGAGGGACATTGCCTCGGGCTCTAAGACGCCCCTGATGCAGCGGTTGCTGTTCAGGTTGCCCTCACTACGTAGGAGGCGAGATGGCACGTTATAGCCAATGGTATCTCAAACCACCACAATTATCGTTTGTGCGCTATGCCGCAAAATAGTGCAGTCTGCCCGATTGCGTTCACCACGTTAGCGTGTAACATGTACGCGGCTATCACTGTAAAACAAGCTGAAGTGAGACTTGTGCGATAACACATTTTTCCACTCAGCGTGATACTGATGGGGTTCTCTGCCCGTAGCAGTCTGAGGCGTTGGTTGTTTCTGGACAGTGGAACGCTTCAGAATGGCGGCATGCCACCAGTCCAGTTCGCATCAGAAAGCATCGAACCTTTGACGGAGACATATCCACATCCGCTGCAGAGCTCCGACATCGAGCCAAAAACACTGTGGACGATCCTGTTCTGTCGGTTACGGCCATGCGGAGAAGATGGCGGTGATCCCTTACTGTGGTCGCCTTCT
Source organism: Schistocerca americana (assembly GCF_021461395.2). Taxonomy (NCBI): domain Eukaryota; kingdom Metazoa; phylum Arthropoda; class Insecta; order Orthoptera; family Acrididae; genus Schistocerca; species Schistocerca americana. The sequence goes on from NC_060130.1 coordinate 295,325,727, forward strand.
GTGGTTCAGTGTCCACTCGTCGCCGAGTAAGACCCTCTTCTGGTTCGACACACGCATCTCTGCCTTCGCAGCTGCAGTGCCACACTACTACAAAGCCATTTTCCTGGGACCGTTCATTCTGCCCCGGTAGAACTCACTCAAAAGCGGACATTGCCGCCCCTGACGTTGACGAAGCGTATATACACTTGCTTGCACGTTTCCACTTCGTTTGAAGGCTCTGCATCCACTGAATGGAGCGTAACATTAACTTCTTCGGTCACAGAAAAGAGAGCGCTACTGGACCTACGCACACCACGTCTCTGCAGTCTTAATAAAAAATTAGAAGGATAAATGTTCATAATGACGATAGAAATGGCTATTCATCTACAGTTATTAGCCATCTGGTACAGCTGAGAGATCATGGCAAAACAGTACGGTACCACAGGTCTGTGCTCGTTAGTCTCGTTAGCCTGATTTTACTTTATGTCGATCACTCAATCACTGACAAGGGAATATTCCCAAGTGTAAATAAAAAGTCTAGATGAAACTTGTCAAGTGTGTAGAGCGGGCATAATAATGCACTACTTATTTTTTTGTTTGTGCCCGACGTCTCTTTTAAGGGGTGAAACACACCCTGAAAGGTAATTTGGCATATTAGGCTTAGAGTGAGTACCTCCGAAACGGTGAGGCATTAAAAACGTTTTTCATAAAAAAGTTAATATATAATTAACGTTCTTGAAAACTGTATAATCAACTTTTTTTTAATAATTTGAAAATTTATAACGTACCGAAGCACCATTAATCAATTTTCAAAAATGAAAAATTTTGTTACAGCATTAATTAAAAAGCTATCAAACCACAAACTTCTATGTTTAATAAAGCTCATTTCTGAAACACATTTCTGGAAAATAATCTGTACGCAATGTGCTGTCGGAGCATTTTCAACATACATAATTAAAATATCAAAACGTTTTATGTTATCCTAATTCTTTATTTCACTTACATTTATTTTATGTTTTAAATTGTTATTTGACGTTCTACATTCATGGTTTTTCTGTTTTTTAGATTAGTGTTTCACGTATGTGTATTTTATTAATTGAAAATAGTAACTCACTGCTATGATACAAAATCATTATAATGATGATTATCTGTAAAGAAATATTTAAATATAACGTTTTTTACAGTATCCACATAAAACTAACGAAATTTCTTCACATAATATACACGACTGAGAAAATATAAAACAAAATCCAGCAGGATTTCAAATTTTCATATGTGATCCACTAAATATCCAGCTTTGTATCAGGCATATTTCAGTACATTGGTAATGCTTGACGAAGAGAATTGATTATGCACCAGGGACTACAGCTGTATTATATTGTTTCTCAAGTGGAGATGGACATCATAATCATTTTACAGAACTAGATCTGAAAACCTTCCCATAGAGTTTTCCCCAACATAAAGGCCGTATAAGTCGCACGGCTAACTCGTGCTGACGAGCCCTTTGGGATGACCAGATGTGCAAGTTTCTTGTCCTCAATTGCTGTGCTCTAAGCGGTTCTTGCACATTGACCACTCCAAGAATGTAACAACAATGCAGATTTTTCTCCCCCCTTGGGAAAGAAAACATCTTTCAAATATCTTTTGACCTGGTAAGACATTTGTTTACCAGATTTCTACGTTGTTACAAGGACATTTGTAGCTTCAAAAAGAGATTAATTCTTGGTATTAACTCGCTATTAGTTTCTTTTAAATCTCTGAAAAAACTGGTGGTCAGAGTGAAAAAATCGTTTTGAGTTACTGGTTATTTTTATTTAATAAATTACATTTATGTGAAACGGTAAACAATTAGATTGAAGCGTAAGTTCGTCGATTTTTTTTGTACAAGAACATACAGAGTGTTCGGAAATTCCTGTTATAAACTTCTAATATCTGTAGAGGGGAATGAGTAAGTAATATTTTGAACAGAAATCCATGTCCTGAAACCTACCGTTCCATTCTACAATGGTTTAAGATCAGATGTGTAACGTGTCCACGTCTGCTGAAGGAAAGAGAAGTGTATGAGAGTTGATTGTGCTGGCATGTAACAGGGTGGACAGGATGATCTGCACTACGTCACACGATTACCTGATGTCATTTAACTTCTGCTTTACTGCGAGACCTATTCAATACCTGTGCGTCTCCGATACAGTGAACATGCTTCGTTACGCGTTTTCGGAATACACCGACATGCTCCTTGTGTATGGTGAAGTTCGAGGTAACGGAAGAACTGCTAGTCGGCTGTATCAGCGGTTCCGAAAAGCAGGTACCTTCACTATGAGGAGGCAGGACTGTGTGCACCACGGCAATACCGCACGCCCGAATTTGAACAAGATGTACTGCATCGCGTTGAAGAGAACCCGTCAACGAGTACTCGAACAATTGTGCGTGCAATGGGTGTTAGTCACAGTATCGTCTGGGAAATTCTACGTAAGCAACAGTTGTATTGTATTGTATTGTATCGTACGTTAACCGGGTGCTAGAAACGACGGAGAGGCTCCGTCCCCGCCGCAGCCGCAGTGATCCACAACCCCACGACGACTACCGCAGTCCACTTCACCCCTCCGCCGCCCCACACCTAACCACTCTTTCAGGTTAATTGTGCGGTTCGGCCCCCGGGAACGTCTCACACCAGACGAGTGTAACGCCTGTGTTTGCGTGGTAGAGTAATTTTAGTGTACGCGTACGTGGAGAACTTGTTTGCGCAGCAATCGCCGACATAGTGTAGCTGAGGCGGAATAAGGGGAACCAGCCCGCACTCGCCGAGGCAGATGGAAAACCGCCTAAAAACCATCCACAGACTGGCCGGCTCACCGGACGTCGACACAAGTCCGCTGGACGGATTCGTGCCGGGGACCAGGCGCTCCTTCCCACTCCGGAAAGGCGTGCGTTATACCGCACGGCTAACCGACCGGTCCAAGCAACAATTACTTGCATACCACTTACAAAACGTACACGCTATGAGTTCAGCAGATTTTCCACAACGCGTTGCCTATTGCACGTGGTTGCTGCGCAGCTGCATCCAAATACCTCTGTTCCCATTTCGACTTCTGTTCACAGATGAATGTAAGTTCATCTGTTCTGAATCTGGAAAATAGCCACGTCTGGGCAGAAGAAAACCCTCATGCCACACATGTTCAGGGCTTTCAGCACCGGATCGGTATTAACCTGTGGGCAGGTATTCTAGGCTGTCATGTGAATGGGCCATACCTCCTTCCACTGAAGCTAACTGGTCCTGCACACTTGATCTGCCTATGAAACGTATTGGACCCGTTCGCGGAAGCTGTGCCACTGAATATCCGTCAGGAAATGTGGTTTCAGCATGATCGTGAACCACCTTACTTCTCGTGTGCCGTTCGGAGACGATATAGTGAAAGATGGAGAGGCCGAGGTGGTTCAGTGGCGTAGTTACCGCGATTGCCGAATTTAACTCCTACAGACTACTTCTTGTGGGGCCGTATGCAATGCTTAATTTACGAGTCTCCTGTAGAGACAGATCTGCTGGCACGAATTCTGATTGCTGCACTAGAAATTGAAGAGATACCTGGTGGGATGGGGCCGGCCGCGGTGGCCGAGCGGTTCTAGGTGCTACAGTCTGGAACCGCGCGACCGCTACGGTCGCAGGTTCGAATCCTGCCTCTGGCATGGATGTGTGTGATGTCCTTAGGTTAGTTAGGTTTAAGTAGTTCTAAGTTCTAAGGGACTGATGACCTTAGAAGTTAAGTCCCATAGTGTTCAGAGCGATTTGAACCATTTGGTGGGATGGAGAGTGTGTACCAGAACTTGCTTCGAAGGTACAATGAATGTAACAGCGTTGAGGGTCACCACATCCAGCCGCTGTTGTAATGCATCAGTACTGTTCTGTACATACAGTACGCTGGGTTCTTTTTTTGTTTTGGGTTAATGTTAACATGTAAGTTTTCAGTTTTAATACAAACAAATGTGCTTAAGCGATAAATGGATGTTTCGTTATGTTTCCTTTCGAATTGTTACCAAATAATCGTTCTGCGTCACGCGAAATTCAATCCTCAAGCAGAAGTGGATGAGTTCAGAATCTGAATTGAAACCGTTTGGGAATGGAAACCGTACGTTTCCGGACATGGGTTCCTATTCTAAAGGTTATGTACCCACTTCCCTCTACATGTCCTAGAATTTCCGAACACTCTGTATAAGGACACTGAAGAGTGAATGCACCCACTATAAATATGCTTAACACCGAATAAAAGAAAATCACCACCACACTGGGGTAAAAACAGACATGTCATTCTTATACCATAACAACAAAAGCTAGGGAATGGTCATCCCAAAGCATCCACATTTCATACGAAAAGGTCATAAATAAAAATGAAAATATGCTCAATGACCAAAACAGCAACAGCAGAAGACCCATATCCAAACTAATTCACAAGCTACCATGAACTTATGTTTAAAAATATTAAAAAATTAAAAGAATTGAAAAGAAAATATAAATAAGAATAAATAAATGAATAAAAATTTACACACACACAGACAGTGCCTCACTACCCATCCTTCCTCAATCCCCAGCTCAACACGCCACTCCATTCCCTCAGGATCCCTCAGTCAGTTCTCGTGATGTCTCAGTCATCTCTATAGCACGTGGCCAAGAACAGTGCAAACATATGCACTTTTCTACAGCACACATTATGTGAATAGAAGTATTTACTGGACGAAAGCTATAAAATGTGCATTTAGCACATATGGAACAACAAGTGGCTGGATGAAAATTCCACAAAAATTTCTGTAAGAAAAAAATATAAGCACGCAATTATAAATAGAAATAACTGGATCAGAACAAACTGCCAAAAACACTGCAAATCCCACATAAAATATGTATAATTAAATAATTTTATATGTATTGTACTGGAAGTGCCCAACATGAACAGGCGAAACATGTCTGGTACTCAAGAGTAAATTTCCGTTGCAAAAGAAGGAAGCTTTCTTATCTTTATGATAAAATATAAATGAAGTTATTATTAGCAACTGAAGAAGTGGATGCAAATATTTACAATATTTATTAGGTATGTTGAAATTACGCTGACAGCACATTTTGTGCAGCTTATTTTCCGATAACAGTATTTCAAAAAACAGCTGTATTACACATGGATATATGTGGCTTCGAAGCTTCTTTAATTAACGTTGTAAGCAAATTTTTAATTTTTCAAAATTAATTAATGATGGTGGTGTATTTTGCAAAATTTCTAAATGTTGCGGAAGTTGATTATAGAGTTTTCATATGAAAAAACATTTTTTATACATCGTCGTTGCGAAGATATTCTCTCTAAACTTAATATACCAAATTACGTTTTGGAGTGTGTTTTACCCTTTAATAGTGAAATTAGGCACGAACAAAAAAATATGTATTGTATTATTTAGTTCCCTCAACACACCTGCCAAGTTTCGTACAGATGTTTATCAACGCTTGGAAATGTTCCCTTGCAAGTGAATGAGCATAATTCACATATTTACATTTTTTTCTTACTGGATAACGGTTTTAGACATTGTAGATTGTTGCCATAGGTCACTTAGTGATATCAGAAATGTACTAGCTGCGTGAATTGGCGCAACTGTTATGATTTTGGATTCGCATTCGGGAAGACAGAGGTTCAGATATTCGTTCACCCATCCAGATTTTGGTTTTCCGTTGTTTTTAAGGGAGATGCCACTATGGTTTCTCTATAAAGAACACAGTCGATTTCTTCCCTACTCCGAACTTGTGATTCGTCCATCAGGACCTCATCATCGATAGAACGTGAAACAGTAATCTTCTTTACTGGAATCTAGCGGCTCAGAAGACTTATTTCTAGCTGCAGAAGACTAACCTGTTTCAAGAATTTCGACTGGACGCCACTTAAAAGGACTGCGTGTCATTATCGTTTCTTTTGCTAAATAGCTTCTCACTTAGTCCCACGAGGCACAGTAGACTCCTGTCGAAAACTTTCCACTGCAAAAAAGTATTTTGTAGCTCTCTGGATTGAGCCCCGGACGTCTACATTAGATTCCAGCTACGCTATCCGAAACACTGCAAAGACACAGAGATGTGAATTGAAAGAGTAGTTTTATAGTTTCTAATAACGCAGTTGCCCTTCTGTGAGATTTCGGTCAAATTTCACATTCCATATTCAACAGTGGATGACGTAGCAAAAGAGGAAAAGTCAGTGCTTTACGAGATAGAAAGAGCGATCAAAAAGTTTTTGTTCGAAGGCTGTACGGTCCAGAATCGGCATGTCGGTCAGGCAAAATCGCTGTTAGCATTGAGACAATCATCCCACCCACGCACCAGGTTGAATATACCCTTTTGGTAAAACATTGTGTCCTGCTGCGTGAAGAAGTCTGTAACTGCCTGCTGCACATCGCCATTTGACAGGAATCGTCGACTCTTCAAGGGACCGAAGGAGTGATAGTCGCCTGGCGAGATATCAGTGCTACATGGCGGGTGCTCGACTGTCTTCCGCTTGAGTCGATGGCTGAGGCTAGCCTCCCAGATCGATCAGCGTCTTGTGTCGAATCGTGACTAGCACGGAGCTTGGCGTATCATTCCACCAAGATGGTTTTCGGCAGACATGCTGCCCCAAACACGTTCTTCATTCTCGAATGGCCGTCTACGGCGTTTATCCTTCGGAAACCAAGAAAAGAATAACAGCACGTTGGTCCTGTTTGGACGCATTTGGTAATAACGTCGCCATAGTTCACGTTTCCACATGTACCGCACGCACGAATGCCCCACTACTCCCTTGCCTAAATGTCGGAGCTTGTATACCCGCATCGAAGTCGCACTACATTGCATACACGCTGCAGCAACGGCCGCAAACGGAGACTTTAAACAGTCTCGATCATGGACGTCGAAAATACTCGCAAACAGGGGCCACCTACACCTTGATAAATATCAAAATGGTTCAAATGGCTCTGAGCACTATGGGACTTAACATCTGAGGTCATCAGTCTCCTAGAACTTAGAACTACTTAAACCTAACTAACCTAAGGACATCACACACATCCATGCCCGAGGCAGGATTCGAACCTGCCACAGTAGCTGTCGCACGGTTCCAGACTGAAGTGCCTAAAACCGCTCGGCCACTGCGGCTGGCAGATAAATATCAAAACATTCGATTTCCACTTAAAAGATATTAATATTCATACCATTTGTTCAGAAAAATATGTGCTGCGATACCACATGTGAGAAGGAGGCACATAAACGAAGGACCACATCAGTTGTTTGCTGCCGATCACGGTGACAGAAAACACGTTGCTCACAGGCCTACAGCAATTCAGAGTAAGAAACGAAGTAACGAATCGCATTAGCTTCTGATCCAGTCTAGTGGTGGTGTACGAACTGTGCAAATGGCAGATGAGCATTATTTGTTGCGAGCTGTTATTTCGACTTTGACATTTGCTCTTTATGGTCTGGTCTTTGTTCACTGGGTTTAGTTCTTTGGATTCCGCCACGGGATTTCAACGAACTACTTTTCGTTCTCTTTGAATCACGAGCCTCTTTGAGACGGGGTGCTCACCAGTCCTATACACACAGCAAAGGTCTGGTTTGAGGAGAGAGCTTGTCAGTCATTTACAGTGACTGCTCACCTTTTCTATTCCATTTCTTCATTCCTCAATTATCCCTAAATTTTTGTCACTGTTTGGAGTGAGGCATCTAGCCTCCCTATGTTTCTCACTCCGTCGTGATCTTCAGTCTTAGACTTATCCGATGAATGTTACCGTTGGGTATTGTCATCATCGTGTATTTTGTTGTTCATTTCCAACAAAGTTAGGCTATTGTTGAGAAAATTTTTAGAACTATACACTATCTGATCAAAAGTATCTGGAACCCCTTCTTCCCCTCATGTAATGCGTGATTCACCGCTAGCTGCCAAGAGAGGCAGACCCGACCGTATAAAAGGAGACGGGGAGAACTGCGTTGTCAGTACAGAGGCGGTAACAGCGGACTGGGACGGTCGAAAGAGTTCAGTCACTTCGAACGTGTACGAGGGACGTTTGAAAAGTCCGTGCAAAGTCCGAGAGATGGCACCACCGGCGCGTATCGAGGTCATATTTAGTTAGTAGCATCTTTGATAAGAATGCACACCAAGTTTGAGCCATATTGGTCTATTTCTTTGATTTTGGCTTTCGTGTGAATCAAGGAAGTCGATTGATTGTCAAAAAATAGACGAAAAAGAATTTCGTGTGGTAATGAAACATTACTTTATGACAGGCAAAACGCCTCAGGAGACTAAAGAGGAGCTTGACAAACACTACGGTGACTCTGCACCTTCAATTAGAACAGTTTATAAGTGGTTTCAAAATGTTCGGAGTGTCCATATTGGCACAAGTGATGGTGAACGTTCTGGACGCCCTGTGGAGGTTATGACTCCAGAAATCATTGATAAAATCCGTGATATGGTGAAGGATGACAGAAGAGATAAGGTGCGTGAGATTGCTAGTGCTGTGGGCATCTCGAATGAACGGGTACATAATATTTTGCATAAACATTTCGACATGAGAAAGCTATCCGCAAGATGGGTTCCATGATTGCTCACGCTTGACCAAAAACGGAATCGTGTGAAGTGTAGCAAGAATGGTTTGCAGCTGTTCAGGAAGAATCTGCAGGACTTCAAGCATCGTTTCGTGACTGTGGATGAAACATAGATACATTAATACACTCCTGAGACCAAACAACAATCTAAACAATGGGTTACTAAGGGAGAATCTGTACCAAAAAAGGCGAAGACCATTCCTTCGACCGGAAAGGTTATGGCGACTGTCTTTTAGGATTCGCAAGAGATAATCCTCATCGACTATCTGGAAAAGGGTAAAACTATTACAGGTGAATATTATTCATCGTTATTGGACCGTTTGGAAACCAAGCTGCAAGAGAAATGCCGGCGATTGGGCTGCAAAGAAAGTCCTTTTCCATCACGACAATGCACCAGCACACACTTCAGCAGTTGTGGTCGCAAAATTAATGGAAATAGGATTCCAACTCGTTTCAGATTCCCCCTATTCTCCAGACTTGGCTCCCTCGGACTGCTATTTGTTCCCCAATTTGAAGAAATGGCTGGCAGGACAAAGATTTTATTCAAACGAGGAGATGATTGCAGCAACTGATAGCTATTTTGCAGACTTGGACAATTCCTATTATTTGGAAGGGATCAACAAATTAGAACAGCGCTGGACTAAGTGTATAAGTCTAAAAGGAGACTATGCCGAAAGATTAAAAATGTTTACCCCAAACACATAAGTAGTTTTTATTTTTGCACGGACTTTTCAAACGCCCCTCGTACTAGTCATTGGATGCCACCTAAGTAACAAATCCATCAGGGACATTTCACCCCCTCTAAAGGTGCCAAAGTCAACTGTTGGTGATGTGACTATGAAGTGGAAACACGAAGGAACAACCACAACTAAACCAAGACCAAGTGTACCTCATGCACAGACGGGCTGCCACCGTCGTGCATTGCGGAGGGTGGTAGTAAAATATGGTACGAAATTAGCGGAAGGAGTCATTTGTAGTTCCAAAGCGCGACCAACAGTTCTACTAGCACAATGACTGTGCGTAGGGAGTTAAAAAGAATGGGGTAGAGCGGTCGGGCAGCTCTCCATAAGCCACACATTTCTGTCATTAGTGCTCAGCGACGCTGGAGATGGTGTAAAGAGTGACGCCACTGTTCAGTGGATGACTGGAAAAGAGTGATTTGGAGTGATGAATCACACTATACCCCGTGGCAATCCGATGGATGGGTCTCCGTTGGCAGGTGGCCGGAGAATGTTAAGTCACACCAATACCCAAAAAGGGAAGTAGGAGTAATCCGCTGAATTACAGGCCCATACCCCTAACGTCGATTTGCAGTAGGGTTTTGGAACATATACTGTGTTGGAACATTATGAAGTGCCTCGAAGAAAACGATTTATTGGTACATAGTCAGCACGGATTCAGAAAATATCGTTCTTGTGAAAAACAACTGGCTCTTTATACTCAGCCGGCCGCGGTGGTCTCGCGGTTCTAGACGCTCAGTCCGGTGCCGCGCGACTGCTACGGTCGCAGGTTCGAATCCTGCCTCGGGCATGGATGTGTGTGATGTCCTTAGGTGAGTTAGGTTTAAATAGTTCTAAGTTCTAGGGGACTGATGACCACAGATGTTAAGTCCCATAGTGCTCAGAGCCATTTGAACCATCTTTATACTCATGAAGTAATGAGTGCTACCGACAGGAGCTGTCAAATTGAATCCATATTTTTAGATTTCCAGAAGGCTTTCGACACCGTTCCTAACAAGAGTTTTCTTACAAAACTGCGTGCCTATGGAATATCGCCTTAGTTGTGTGACTGGATTCGGGATTTCCTGTCAGAAAGGTCACAGTTCGTAGTAATAAACGAAAAGTCATCGAGTAAAACAGAAGTAATATCCGGCGTCCCACAAGGAAGTGTTACAGGTCATCTTTTGTTCCTGAAGTCCGCGGCTCGTGGTCTTGCGGTAGCGTTTTCGATTCCCGCGCCCGGGGTCCCGGGTTCGGTTCCCGGCAGGGTCAGGGATTTTCTCTGCCTCGAGATGACTCAGTGTTGTGTGTCTTTCATCATCATTTCATCCTCATTCATTCGCAAGTCGCCGTAGTGGCGTTAAAGAACTTGTGGAGCGGCGGCCGAACCGCCCCGCAAGGAGTCTCCCGGCCACCAATGCCATTCGCTTATTATTATTATTCTTCATGATATATATTAACGACATAAGAGACATTCTGAGTGGACGTCTTAGATTGTTTGCAGATGTTGCTATCATTTACCGTCTTGTAAAGTCATCAGATGACCAAAACGAATTGCAAAATGATTTAGATAACATACCTGTATAGTGCGAAAAGTGGCAATTGACCCTGAATGAAGAAAAGTGTGAAGTTATTCACATGAGTACTAAAAGAAATCAGCTAAATTTCGATTACGCAATAAGTCACACAAATCTGAAGGCTGTAAATTCAACTAAATACTTAGGGATAACAATTACAAATAACCTAAATTGGAACGGTCATATAGATAATGTTGTGGGCAAAGCAAACCAGAGGCTGCGATTCATTGGCAGAACGCTTAGAAGGTGCAACAGGTCTACGAACGAGACTGCTTACACTATGCTTGTCCGCCCTATTCTGGAGTATTGCTGCTGGGATGTGGGAGCCGCATCAGGTGGGACTGACGGATAACATCCAAAAAGAACAAAGAAGGGCAGCTCGTTTTGTAATATCGCGAAATAGGGAAGATAGTGTCACAGACATGGTACGTGAGTTGGGGTGGCAGTCATTAAAACAAAGGCGTTGTACGTTGCAGGGGGATCTTCTCATGAAATTTCAGTCACCAGTTTTCTCCTCCGATTGCGGAAACGTTGTTGGCACCCACCTACATAGGGAGAAATGATCATCACGGTAAATCAGGGCTCGCGCAGAAAAATTTAAGTGCTCGTTTTTCCCGCGCGTCGTCCGAGAGTGGAACGGTAGAGAGACAGCTTGAAGGTGGTTTATTGGACCCTCTGCCAGACACTTTATTGTGAATAGCAAAGTAATCACGTAGATGTAGACGTAGATGCAGATGTTATCTGCGATGATGTGTAGTTTAAACAGTTGAGTACAAAGGACAGTCTTGCGGTATGGGGTGTTTACCGTCATCAGAGTGTAGCGCTCTTATTGTACTTAAGAAATTTAAATGCGGTATGATATGAGCACGTTTTACTGTGTACAGTAGAGAAACAGTTCGGACACGATCTGCTGATAACCTCGCCGTCGAGCGCCCGTCAGCACCAAACACCAATCGGACACGACAGTTGTTTGTATCAGCATGACAATGAATCCTGTCATAAACAGCGTCTGTGGAGCAATAGTTTGTGGACGATAACATTCCTGAAATGGACTGGCCTTCAGAGACTCCCGACCTGAAGCCAATGGAACACCTTTAGGCTATATATGGATGTGAGCGTTTGGCGTCATTGGCCTGGAGGCCCCTTACGGGACATGTCCGGCCGCCTTGGAGCACGTCTTATTACATTCGATGCCACATTGGGCGACCTGCGCGCCGTATGGGGATGAAATGGTGATGAAGGCAACACAACACCCAGTCCCTCAGCGGAGAAAATCTCTGACCCAGCCGGGAATCGAAACCGGGCCCGTAGGACAGCAATCCGTCACGCTGACCGCTCAGCTAAGGGGTCGGACACCTTTGGGATGAGTCAGAACGTCAACTTCGCACCAGACCCCGAGGTGCCACATCACTACCTTCTCTGGTTTCAGCTCTTGAGGAAGAATGAGTTGCCATTCCCCCACAGACATTCAGACACCCCACTGAATGTGCCCCCAATAATGTTCAAGCTGTCATCAAGGCGAAGTGTGGACACACCCCTTATTAATGTCCACTAATAGGTGTGCCGATACCTTTGAACAGATGGTGTAAGTGTAGAACTCTGTAATATGTTTGACTATTTGAATATAGTTATTTCGATTTCTCTTCCTGAATATTCTGAATAGGTAGGAGAATTCTTGTGAGTGGATGCAGGGCAAACTGGTCTCTGCGATTGCAGTCTTTCTCGGCGTATTCCACTGATGAATTCTTGTCGGGTTATCAGCCGAGTGGTGGCGTCGTCTTGTCGCAACGTTTCAATGAGTTTCGTACCCATCTTCACCAGAGGATGATGGGTGCGAAACTCATTGAAACTTTGCGACAAGACGACGCCACCACTCAGCTGATAACCCGAGAAGAATTCATCAAATTGGTCACTGTCCGCAAGCAGCTAGAAGTTGGTCTCCAGCTGCTGCCTTTGGCCTGGGTTGATGACACCCCTGTGGCGATAGCTGAGGCTTCCCTGTTGCCTCTAGGATCACCATGGTCGCTGCATCTCTCCGCGTGCTTTAGTTCTGAATAACCGGTATTTTCCGGTGTTTGTTTGGTCTCGGCTATAACAGGTTTCTTTCATTTTTTGCTAATAACCGAGTAAATACCTTCACAGCAGCAGTGCTAAAATTATTGCTTTCTAAATAAAACCTTTTTAAAAACGAGTGCTGTTTATTCGTAAAATTTCCACTGCTTTGAAATACTGGGTCTGATAGAATTTGGGAAAATCGACCAGCACTAATAACGGCGCTTACGGTAAGGAAATAACAACAAAACACAAGACACACGAATCAGTACGGCATTGCGGGGATAATAGTGTACCTGTTGTCGTGTGACGTGTGGGTTTCCAGAAAAGCCGGACTCGGTGTTATATTTAGTTGGACTTTTTGCTCTAAAAGCCGGACTACAAATTTTGAATAGAAATCGTCAGTTGGGTATTTTCAATCATTTGTTAACAACCAGTTAAAGTCAGTTTTTTGCGAGACCAGCAATAAACGTACTTAAACTAAGCAACAATCATTAAACATCCTTATAATTTGGCAATTATGTTAGCAACTAAGTACTCAGTCTTCTGAATTGCTGTGTTGTTCCTATGATAATATTATGTCAGAATAAACTAAAAGCTCTCCAGCACGCAAAGTAAATAATTATACATTCTTCTGGGACAGAAAGTGAAAAGACATTCAAAAACCTTCATTTCATTTAGACTTATAAACAAAGGACAGTAATAGGCAATTAAGTGTTAATATTTCTCAACTGAACCCACTTTGCCATGGCGGCACGGTAACTCAGCGTGTTCGGTCGGAGGGTTAGCTGCCCTCTGTAATAAAAAAAACTGAGTTAATGGATCAACGACGAACTAAAAAGGGTGTCTTGCGACGTCCCCCACGAGCATATGCAACGAACGAAAACGAACAAAATGAGATTTAAAAAAATAGGTTTTAGGCGCTTCAATCCGGAACCGTGCGACTGCTACGGTCGCAGGTTTGAATCCTGCCTCGGGCATGGATGTGTGTGATGCCCTTAGGTTAGTTATGTTTACATAGTTCTAAGTTCTAGGGGACTGATGACCTCAGATGTTAAGTCCCATAGTGCTAAGAGCCATTTGAACCATTTTTAAACCCACTTTATCAAGAACATTATTTTTCCTAGAAATAATTTCGTGCAACTCGTGACAATATAATTTTAAATTACACAACCACAACATCTTTGCGATTGTGTTGGTTTGCAATTTATTGCGTTCCTTCGTTCATTGGGCGTTTATGAAACAGGACACCCGTTCGACTTTGGCGTTAAGGCCTGTAATTCCAAAGTAACATTCTGCCAATTTCAATAATTCGGAATAAAATTCTTCATTGTGCACTTACTTGTTTGAAAACGGATAGGAGAGGCGTGCGATCATGGCGGGGCGGGTTGGCAACGGCTGATAGGCACATTCTTCTTTGCCTCGCTCGCTGTGCATCTAGTGTGGTTGTGATATTCTGTGTTAGGCTCGTCCGACCTTCGAAGAGAAACATAGGACACAGTCATAAGAATAACAATGATTTCTCTATTTGTATATCATTATAGTATATGTCCCCATTCCTCCTCATACTTATTACTCGTGCTTGCGTCATTTGCTTGGAACTGGCCCTAGTAGTGCTTTCTCTATTTCATCGATGAAAAGTCTAACAAAATCTGTATCTCTCTGGCCGGACACGTATGTAAAAAGCCAGACATGTCAGGCTAAAGCCGGATTTCTGGCGACCCTAGTGCAGTGGTCCGATAGAGACGGTACGCCTGTAAGTGCAGTCTACTAGATTTGCCCCCACCTGGTCTATACATAAACGTGCTATAAACTTGGAATAAGAACTGAACCCTTAAGGGAGGTAGGACGTCAAACAGGCCGACTTGGAGCAGCAGAGGCACCATAGGACATTTTAATTTCCTCTGTCTGGGAGATATGATACTGCGTGAAGAGTTTGACAGAGCACTGAAAGACCTGAGTCGAAACAAGGCCCCGGGAGTTGACAACATTCCTTTAGAACTACTGACGGCCTTGGGAGAGCCAGTCCTGACAAAACTCTACCATCTGGTGAGCAAGATGTATGAGACAGGCGAAATACCCTCAGACTTCAAGAAGAATATAATAATTCCAATCCCAAAGAAAGCAGGTGTTGACAGATGTGAAAATTACCGAACTATCAGTTTAATAAGCCACGGCTGCAAAATACTAACGCGAATTCTTTACAGACGAATGGAAAAACTAGTAGTTTGGATTCCGTAGAAATATTTGAACACGTGAGGCAATACTGACCCTACGGCTTATCTTAGAAGCTAGATTAAGGAAAGGCAAACCTACGTTTCTAGCATTTGTAGACTTAGAGAAAGCTTTTGACAATGTTGACTGGAATACTCTCTTTCAAATTTTGAAGGTGGAAGAGGTAAAATATAGGGAGCGAAACGCTAGTTACAATTTGTATAGAAACCAAATGGCAGTTATAAGAGTCGAGGGACATGAAAGGGAAGCAGTGGTTGGGAAGGGAGTGAGCAGGGTTGTAGCCTCTCCCCGATGTTATTCAATCTGTATATTGAGCATGCAGTAAAGGAAACAAAAGAAAAATTCGGAGTAGGTATTAAAATCCATGAAGAAGAAATAAAAACTTTGAGGTTCGCCGATGACATTGTAATTCTGTCAGAGACAGCAAAGGACTTGGAAGAGCAGTTGAATGGAGTGGATAGTGTCTTGAAGGAAGGATATAAGATGAAAATCAACAAAAGCAAAACGAGGATAATGGAATGTAGTCGAATTAAGTCGGGTGATGTTGAAGGTATTAGATTAGGAAATGAGACACTTAAAGTAGTAAAGGAGTTTTGCTATTTGGGGAGCAAAATAACTGATGATGGTCGAAGTAGAGAGGATATAAAATGTAGACTGGCAGTGGGAAGGAAAGCGTTTCTGAAGAAGAGAAACTTGTTAACATCGAGTATAGATTTAAGTTTCAGGACGTCGTTTCTGAAAGTATTTTTATGGAGTGTAGCCATGTATGGAAGTGAAACATGGACGATAAATAGTCTGGAAAAGAAGAGAATAGAAGTTTTCCAAATATGGTGCTACAGAAGAATGCTGAAGATTAGATAGGTAGATCACATAACTAATGAGGAGGTACTGAATAGAATTGAGGAGGAGTTTGTGGCACAACTTGACTAGAAGAAGGGATCGGTTGGCAGGACATGTTCTGAGGCATCAAGGGATCACCAATTTAGTATTGAAGGGCAGCGTGGAGGGTAAAAATCGTAGAGGGAGGCCAAGAGATGAATACACCAAGCAGATTCAGAAGGATGTAGGTTGCAGTAGGTGCTGGGAGATGAAGAAGCTTGCACAGGATAGAGTAGCATGGAGAGCTGCATCAAACCAGTCTCAGGACTGAAGACCACAACAACAACAACAATACTTTTACAAATAAATTCATAAAACTTTGTTAGCATGGCCAGAAGGATTCAGAATTTACCCCCATAGCAGAGGAAGTTCGAAAACATAACGAAATAATGTTTTTACATGTGAAATTTCATCATTTTTTCACTTACTAATGGCTGCATTTGTTGCTATACGTACACTTTTCTTCGTAAGTAAGTGAGATTCTTCGATGAATTTTGCACAGCATACAACCCATACTTAAAGGTATATGAAACTCTAGAATTTTCCAAATCTATTAAAAACTGTGGTAAAAATTGAGGTAATTAACTATAAAATTTGTGTTTTTTCTAATCATGAAATTTAAAATATAACAGTTCATTGGTTTTTTTATAAATTAAATAAATTCTAGAGTTTCATACACCTGTGAGTATGGTATGATTGCTGTGCAAAATTCATTGAAGAATCTCTCTGACTTATGAAGAAAAGTGTATCCATAGCAACAAATGCAGCCATTAGTAAGTAAAAAAAATGATGAAACTTCGCACGTAAAAAAAATTTATTTTGTTATGTTTTCGAACTTCCACTGCAATGAGTGTGAATCCTGAATCCTTCCTGAAGATGCTGACAAAGTTTTATGACTTTATTTGTAAAACTATAGACACTGGAAATTAAAATGTCCTGTGATGCCTCTGCTGCTCCAAGTCAACCCGTTTGACGTCCTACCTTCCTTAATTCTGTGGCAGCTTCAGTACGAAAAATTCATACCATCCAAAAGTGACGATGCAGAGAAGACATCAACTTGTGACCTTACGCTCTCGCTGTCGCCGTGTCCGTCTCCTTCACTTTCGCAATCTTTGCTGGAGACAATTAGACAGATTTCTGCCGTAGCTTCAGCCTCATATCGCCCGTGATCTAATCCTTCATCCTCATTAGAATATCCACTTTTGTTCGAAGTCTACGTTTGTTAGTAGAAGTAATAGCAATAAAACCTTGAAAATTGGTTAATTCAGAAACCGGTTATTTTGAACAATTTTAACAGTCAGGTTAAACTGGAGACGAAAAGAAACGATGTAACCGAAAATCCGTTGCGATACCCGACATCCCTTGGTCCAACAGGTGTGGTAAATTAATCTTTGCATTATCACAAAACAGTTCAGGAAGAAGGTCGTACACCATTAAATAAATACACTACCCTGGTAAAAGTGCACTGTACTGTTATACTGTTAAGGTGATTCGAAGAGAGACATGAGACCGTTGTAGAAGGGTGGAGAGAAGTAAACGGTGAACAAAACTGTTCTTTATTATTCCATCTGATTTGGACAATCATTTCTGGCACGGCTCGCTGTTGTCTTGTAATATTTTCTCTCAGCACAGCAAGCGAGGTATGCGTAGCACAAAGTGTATGCGGTATATGCTGAGGTGAGGAAAGTGATGGCATAGCGATATTCACATATACAGATGGCGGTAGTATCGCCAACACAAGGTATAAAAGGGCAGTGCATTGGTGGAGCTGTCATGTGTACTCAGGTGATTCATGTGAAAAGGTTTCCGACGCAATTACGGCCGCACGAGGCGAATTAACAGACTTCGAACGCGGGACGGTAGATGGAGCTAGACGCATGGGAAATTTCATTTCGGAAATCGTAAGGAATTCAATATTACGGGAGCGACAGTGTCAAGATTGTCCCAAGAATACCAAATTGCAGGCATTACCCCCCACCAAGGACAACGCAGTTGCCGATGGCCTTCACTTAACGACCGAGAGCAGTGCTTGAAATAACCGTAGAAGTCAATGTGGGACGTACGACAAATGTATCCGTTAGGACAGTGCAGCGAAATTTGGCGTTAGTGGGCTATGGCAGCAGGCAACCGATCCGAGTATCTTTGCTAACAGCACGACTTCACCTGCAGCTCCACTCCCGCGCGGTTGGACCCTAGACGACTAGACCCTAGACGACTAGAAATCGTGTTCTGGTCAGATGAGTCTCGACTTCAGGTGGCAAGAGCTGATGGTACGATTCGAGTGTGATACAGACCCCACGAAGCCATGGACCCAACTTGTCAACAAGGCACTGTGAAAGCTGGTGGTAGCTCCATAATGGTGTGGGCTGCGTTTACATGGAATGGACTGGATCCTGCGGTCCAACTGAACCAATCATTGACTGGAAATGGTTCTGTTCGTCTTCCTGGAGATCATTTGCAGCCATTCATGGCCTTCATGTTCACAAACAGCTATGTAATGTCACCAGGCCATAATTGTTAGCGATTGGTTTGGAGAACATTCTAGACCAGGCTGTTCCAGCTCGTCGGCTCCTTTGTGAGCCGCGGAGCGCTCCCTGCTCCAGGGAGCCGTGTCGCTTGCTGTGAACATTCAAGTGGGCCGGCACGCCGGCACGCGGCACGGCTGGCTGAGGCAGGCGGCAAGGCAAGCGTTTTGACGTGCCAGCTGCGTCTTACAAAATCGACAACCTCATACTCTTAGCCGCTAAGACGTGGAGACATGCTACACCAGAAAATACGATGTTCAGGAAATAAATAAGAAACAACTGTTCCACAAGAAATTGCATACTAAATTTATTGGACCTCTGTAGCTTGACATTTTCTTTTCATCCCAAGATCGGAAATATCAGGCGTCAAAGTGTTCGCAGCTTTAGTGCGGAGGATAGCCTTCATTGTTGCATCCTGAAGAAACGATCGTTCCTTACTTTTTACTCTTTTTATTGCTGAGAAAAGCTTCTCACAACAATACGTAGATCCAAACATGCACGTGATATGAGTGGCATTGCTGTGAAGCTTTGGAAACGTTTTTTGCTGTAATGAACGATACCATCGTGATAAATCCAACGTGTTGTAGTACCTCTCTTTCAACAAAGTTGAATTTTGCAAATCAATAATTTCCAATTGAAGTGACGATGACAAGTCATCATGGGAAACTGAAAAAGGAGTGCTGAACACATTGTCTGCTTCGACAGGCAAACCCCTTCAATTGCCTGCAACTCCCTTGGAAACAAACATTCTGCAACTGCTACCATGCACGATTTTACGAGTGGTCCCACCGAAAACGGCTTGCCACTCGTCGCAATGATGTGAGCGACCCTGTAGCTTGCCTGAATTGCAGATTCTGTAGTGTTTTCTCCGCTCTCATTCACCTGAAAATAATAATCGCATTACAGAACACGAACTATGTTGCATGTTTTGATACCCTCCGTATTACGAAACCGTTTTTAAACTTACGTCTCCTAGTATGTCGTTCTTAAGCCTGACTACCAGTTCTCTGCGTGCAACACCTTCCATCTGATAGTAGTGCGCTGCGAGAAGACGTGTATAAAGTCGTTGTATATTGTACCTCTTCGCAGAATTAAATACTTTATGACATACAAGACACTGCGGACGACCATCCCTCTCAATGAATAGAAAGGTATCCTCCAATAGAGGTACAGGGCTCCCGTGGCTAGTCATAGCTATCATTGAACACGGATTATTGCGTCAGTTGCGGCTGCATGCGGCCAGGGGGCAGTGAGTTCGCTTTCCCCCTCCACGCGGGCTCCGAGCTGCAGCAGTGAGCGCTCCGGAGCGCTCCGGCTCCCTGGAGCTCGGTTGGAACAGCCTGTTCTAGACAATTCGAGAGAATGCTTTGGCCACCCAGACGGCCCGGCCTGAATCCATCGAACATTTATGAGACATAATCGAGAGGTTCGTGCACGAAATCCTGCGCCGGCAACACTTTCGCCCTTACGGGCGGCTATAGAGGCAGGAAGGCTCAGTATTTCTTCAGGGGACTTCCAACGATTTGCTGACTCCATGCCACGTCGAGCTGATGCACTACGCCGGGAAAATGGAGGTCCGACACCATGATAAGACTTGTCACATCACTGTATATGCACGCTACCATGGAGGCGGACGTGCTGAGGTCGACATTGCTGCACTCTGGACGTTGAGTCAGTGGTGGCGTGAACGGACGCAGTCTCGGAGCTGGCGGCCAGTTGCAACATTGCGTAGGCATCTTAACGCTATAGCCGGCAGTGTTATAGTGGCGTGGTGGCGGGTGGTACAGTCCAGGGAGATGAATCCTGGGCTGTGTCATTGTTACAACGTAGCTCAAAGGTCTAGGCGCAGCAATATTGCCCAGCTGTCCAAAGCGATAACGGGCTGGTCCTGAGGGCTGAGATACCACTGTCCGGCGCTGAGCGTGCGGAAGAAGCCGCCTTTCTGTGAACTGCAGAAGTGTCTCTAGCTTAGGTCAGTGACCAAGGTCCACGTGTTGCCACACGGTAATGAGTGAATCTGCAGAATCTTCCAGAAAGTTGGTCAGCGGTCTAGTCGTTGACTCGTGGAAGTTCGGTGTTGAAATTCCTCGCTGCTGCTGAAAAGGAAAGTCGTTGCCCGCAGCTGAGCTCTACGTAAGACCCTGAGCTGTGGCTGTGTTCCAGGCCGTTGCAGTAATACTGGTGCCTCGGGGGACCTTGGAAAGGAAACACCAGGACAGTTCTGAACGTGTGTGGGAACTAAGCACCATATTTCCAAGACTATAAAAATGGACAGCCACAGTCGCAATCAAAAGATTATCGGCAACTATTTACAACACAAGACTGGGAAAGTTCACAACAGGAAAGCCGGCCGCGGTGGTCTAGCGGTTCTAGGCGCGCAGTCCGGAACCGCGTGACTGCTACGGTCGCAGGTTCGAATCCTGCCTCGGGCATGGATGTGTGTGATGTCCTTAGGTTAGTTAGGTTTAAGTAGTTCTAAGTTCTAGAAGACTGATGACCACAGATGTTAAGTCCCATAGTGCTCAGAGCCATTTGAACCATTTGAACCACAACAGGATATTAAGCATCGTCCTACTTACAATCAGCGGGGTGAGAGATGACTTAGCGATGCGACATGAATTTTGTTCATCTAAGCTACCAACGTCTAAGGCCGAAGGTACTGTCTTAATGAAAATATAAATTCCGACGTGACTGTTCATATTTTGACTTTGCTAGCATAAAATGCACATCAAAAAGCTCATTGCGCCACTGAGGTGGAACTGCCATCAGCTGTAGGTCCACCACCGGTCAACACAAGTCGGTTTCTGCCTCGAACAAAGGCCTAAGACCCCTACTTACCAGTTTTTAGCCAATTGTGATGACAGTCGCATCACTTTCCCCAATATACAGGGTTTCAAAACAGTTTGAATGTTTGTAAGGGTGTTGCAAGGTAGATTGCAATGAGAAATAATTGTTAAGAAAGAAGTCGATATGTTGCGCCGTTCTCGAGTTAATTAGCATTGAAGTTAGCCAATAAGGCCGTTGCACGTGGAAATTCAAGTGGCCCGTCAGAGGCAGTGTTGCCAAACGTGTCCTTCGTTTGGTTTCCTAAAACCGAACAAGAGAGCGATACAAAAATTGGACATGGGACGGTAGTAAGGATCGCGCACTATCATCTACGATGTGAGAATAACTGACACTAATTGATTCTGGTGGTCCACTTGAATTTGAGCGTGCAACGGCCTGATTGGCTAACTTCGGTGCTAAATGACTCGGAAACGCTGCAATGTATCGAATTTTTTTCTTGAGAATTATTTCTCAGCACAGTCTATCCTGCAACACCCTTACAAACTTTTCTAACTGTTTCTGGGCATCCTGTATACAATTTTGACATGACAATGATACACACTGATACCCAAAGTACCAACTCTCTGGTAAATACGGTTTGAAATAATTTTACGATCGTGCTATCTCTTGAAAAGGTATTTTTACGGGTAAACTACCTTTACTTCTCGCTAGTTTAAGGGCTTGAGACAACTCCAACCACCTGTTGCTAAGCGGTGTCTACCCCCACCAACTTGCCTTACTTTTAATATTTTCCGGTAGTATTCCTGTGCCAAGAACGCAGAACCTTCCAAATGCCTCACTACGGCCCCACCATGGGTGGCTTGCATATTTACCAGACGCTCGGCAGCCCTCCGTGCAACAATGGTCGGAAGCGTCTGTCGCACAATCCAGTAAGTTCTGATGCCTTCACTCAATTAAAATTCAAAATCTACAGGTTCAAAGGTTGGATGAATGTGCGGTTTGCACCAATCAGTATCAAATTAAACAGAGCTCATACTGAGATACGTTCCATTACTATTTCTGCTGGCTCGATTACGTAACTTTAACGTTAGGAAATGAGTGTGATTACTGAGATAGCAAATCACTGCCACATCTCCAATAAATTAGTCTTATTCTTTTAAATTCCTCAGAATTGGCAGAGTCTCTATGGCCACTATATGTTCTCTCACGGGTGTGAGCCCCTTTTACTCGTGCATGCCCTTGGCATTTCAAACTCTGATGAAAAAGAATGTACTTGTCGAACCACAATTTTAAGCTGTTACCCTGTAGTGTTAAACAATGGTTGACGACTAACTGTACGTTGTTATCGCTTAGGTCTGGTTCTCAAAATATCGTCTAAATGATTAATACAGTTAGGGATGCCCTGAATCAACTGTCCGATATACCTTTGGATTACAGCAGGCATGCTTGCTTCCACGAACAGCAATCAGTTTTATTAGTACATCCCAGATTATGTATTAAAAATGACTACTTGTCAAAGGGAGGAGTAGGGAGATTGATTTTGGAAAAATATTGGCTAACGAGGCTGTGGTAAAACTGTGATAGGCCTAGCTAGCCAACAGTGGATCAACAACTAGCTTTCGACAAGGGAACTATCCCCGGAAAGGATGGGTATAAAAGACAACGACCCTCCAAGGCAAACAGACCACAAGTTGGTACTCTGAACATCGGAACACCGTCAAGGAAGGTAGAGGAAATAGTGGATATGATGGAGTGGAGAAAGCTGGATATGTTAGGCATGGGAGAGACAAAATGGAAAGGAGAAGGCAGTAGGGAACTGAGGAAAGTTTACAAGTTGTATTGGAGTGGAAATGAAGAAGGAAGACAGAAGGAAATGAGAGTTGTTATGAGGGACGGTCTAAAAGGAGAGGAACAGAGAACAGGCGACAGGATAATAGAGATAAGAATAATGGCAAAGGGAAGAAGCTTGGCGGTGGCTCAGGTGTATGCCCCTCAAGTAGGACTTTGAGGAAGAATGATGAAAACTGATGAATACACAAAGGATAACAGTCACAGGAGACTTCAATGGAGTGAAAGACAGCGGTATGAAAATGTATTCGGAGCAGAAGGATGGAGAAGTAGAAATGAAGATGAAAAGAGATTGCTGGAATTCTGCAACAGAAGTGGTTTAGTAATAGGGAACTCCTGGTTTCAGAAGAAAGAGTGCCATGGTGAGTTGCACGAGAACCATGAAGGAATGGAAGAAGACAGAGAACCAGGAAAGGAGAATTGGAATATGGAAACTGAAGGAAAAGGAAGTCACGAAAGAATACCGGGAGGTCATGATGGAAAAGTTACGAAATGGATGAACCAAAAACAGGAGAAGAGGAACGGGGAAAGTTTAAAAGTGCTATGGTAGAAGCTGCAGTAACTGTATGCGGACTGAAAGTGTCATCATGGTGGCAGAAAGAGTCAAGGAGGCAGTGGGAAGGAAGAACAAGACCTTCAGATTATAGTTAGAAGAAAGGATCGAATTAGCAAGGGAGGAGTATAAGAAAAAGAAGAAAAAGGCAAATAAGACAATATCTGATTACTGAAGAAGATGATTGGAAGAATGGACAAAGTTGATGGAGGAGGATAGCAGAAGAAGTAAGGAAGTAGTATATGGAATGGTCAAAAATGAGAGGAAAGGTATGAGAGAGGATGCTAGATAAAAATGGAAGAGAATTTAATAACAAAGAGACACTAAAGACAGTGAGGAAGGTTTACTTTGAGTACTTGCTAAATCCGAACGGGCTTGGACATAATGATAATAGACTAAAGGAAGTAGAAGTAAACTCTAGGGGGAGGGGTGGGGGGACCTGAAATGGGAAGAAGTAGAAATGTGGCACTTGACAAGATGAAAGTAGGAAAGGCACCAGTTATGGACGAAGAAAGTGTCGAAATGGTGAAAGCAAGGGTGTGGGAAATACTGATTGTACGTGTGATGAGAGGGGTGTGGAATGAGAAGAAGACTCCAAGAGATTGATAGAGGGCGCTAATTGTCTCTATATGTACGAAAAGGCGTAGGAAGGATTGTAGAAACTATAGAGGAGTGACAGAAATACAACATTGTGCGAAGGTGTATCAAAAGATGCAGGAGATCAAAAGCCGAACAATGGTCGTCAACAAATTGAGAGAGGAACAGCGTGGCTTCAGACCTGGGACGTCAACTGTTGACCTTACACTTATAGTGAAGCATCTCCGGCAGCATCACTACGAATTTTGGAAAGATCTTCTGGTAGCCTTCCTCGATACAGATAACGCATTTGATGGCGTCTGTAGAAGAAAGGTCTGGGAAGCTGTAGAAAACAAGAGAGTGGAAGAGCCGTATTGAGGAAGTATGGGTTGTGTGAAAGTGGGAAATGGAAGGGTGGATTAGTTCCAGCACACAAGTGGTGTGAAACAGGGCAGTGCATTGTCACCTCTCCAAAAATGGCTCTGAGCACAATGGGACTTAACATTTGAGGTCATCAGTCCCCGAGACTTAGAACTACTTAAACCTAACTGACCTGCGACCGTAGCAGCCGCGCGGCGCCGGACTGAAGCCCCTAGAACCGCTCGGCCATAACGGCAGGCGTCACCTCTCCTTTTGAATGTCGCCTTATGGTCAGAAAAAACTGGAGAAGACAAGATGAAATCAGTAGTGTTCGCGGATGACTTGATAATGTGCGGAAACAGGAAGAACGAGATTCAGGAACAGCTGGGTGCTTGGGAAGAAGCTGTGAGACGTTATGGAATGAAATTAAATGTAAACAAATGTCAAATCCTGGTTACAACTAGAAAGAAAGGCAGACCAAACTAGCTGAAATACGGACTGGAGGTGGACAATCGAAGGAGGTGGGAAGTGTCAAACACTTGGAAGGTGTGATAGAGGAAAATGGAAGAAATGAGAAAGAGATCAGTGAGCGTGTTAGACAGGCACAAGAATTCCTTTCTAAGTGTTAAGAGCCTGGCTTGGAACGAAGACGTCCCACAAAAACACAGAGAAGTAATATACAGGGTGTTACAAAAAGGTACGGCCAAACTTTCAGGAAACATTCCTCACACACAAAGAAAGAAAATATGTTACGTGGACATGTGTCCGGAAACGCTTACTTTCCATGTTAGAGCTCATTTTATTACTTCTCTTCAAATCACATTAATCATGGAATGGAAACACACAGCAACAGAACGTACCAGTCTGACTTCAAACACTTTGTTACAGGAAATGTTCAAAATGTCCTCCGTTAGCAAGGATACGTGCATCCACTCTCCGTCACATGGAATCCCTGATGCGCTGATGCAGCCTTGGATAATGGCGTATTGTATCACAGCCGTCCACAATACGAGCACGAAGAGTCTCTACATTTGGTAACGGGGTTGCGTAGACAAGAGCTTTCTAATGCGCCCATAAATGAAAGTCAAGAGGGTTGAGGTCAGGAGAGCGTGGAGGCCATGGAATTGGTCCGCCTCTACCAATCCATCGGTCACCGAATCTGTTGTTGAGAAGCGTACGAACACTTCGACTGAAATGTGCAGGAGCTCCATCGTGCATGAACCACATGTTGTGTCGTACTTGTAAAGGCACATGTTCTAGCAGCACAGGTAGAGTATCCCGTATGAAATCATGATAACGGGCTCCATTGAGCGTCGGTGGAAGAACATGTGGCCCAATCAAGACATCACCAACAATGCCTGCCCAAACGTTCACAGAAAATCTGTGTTGATGACGTGGTTGCACAATTGCGTGCGGATTCTCGTCAGCCCACACATGTTGATTGTGAAAATTTACAATTTGATCACCTTGGAATGAAGCCTCATCCGTAAAGAGAACATTTGCACTGAAATGAGGATTGACACATTGTTGGGTGAACCATTCGCAGAAGTGTACCCGTGGAGGCCAATCAGCTGCTGATAGTGCCTGCACACGCTGTACATGGTACGGAAACAACTGGTTCTCCCGTAGCACTCTCCATACAGTGACGTGGTCAACGTTACCTTGTACAGCAGCAACTTCTCTGACGCTGACATTAGGGTTATCGTCAACTGCACGAAGAATTGCCTCGTGCATTGCAGGTGTCCCCGTCGTTCTAGGTCTTCCCCAGTCGCGAGTCATAGGCTGGAATGTTCCGTGCTCCCTATGATGCCAATCAATTGCTTCGAAAGTCTTCCTGTTGGTTCACCTTCGTTCTGGAAATCTGTCTCGATACAAACGTACCGCGCCACGGCTATTGCCCCGTGCTAATCCATACATCAAATGGGCATCTGACAACTCCGCATTTGTAAACATTGCACTGACTGCAAAACCACGTTCGTGATGAACACTAACCTGTTGATGATACGTACTGATGTGCTTGATGCTAGTGCTGTAGAGCAATGAGTCGCATGTCAACACAAGCACCGAAGTCAACATTACCTTCCTTCAATTGGGCCAACTGGCGGTGAATCGAGGAAGTACAGTACATACTGAAGAAACTAAAATGAGCTCTAACATGGAAATTAAGCGTTTCCGGACACATGTCCACATAACATCTTTTCTTTATTTGTGTGTGAGGAATGTTTCCTGAAAGTTTGGCCGTACCTTTTTGTAACACCCTGTATAGAAATTACTACTTGTCAGTACAGGCCTATGCATCTGAAACATGGGTAATGAAGTAAAGAGATGTAAGCAGATTACAGGTATGTGAAATGAAGTAACTCAGAAGTACGAAAGGCGTAACGAGGAGAGACAGGATAAGGGATGAAAGGGTATGGAGATAGTGAAAGAGGAATCCTTGCAGAACAGGACGGAAACATCAAGGCTAACGTGGTATGGGCCCTTAAAGAGAATACAAAACAAGAGGATTGTCAAGAATTGTACATTGATAGACTTCGAACTTGGCTATAATGCGAGTTTGTTGGCTATAACTTTTTGTAACTAAATCACAGACAACAGAAAACTCTAGCCAACTGTTATCTGCTAGAAGATGTAAATTTTGGAGCTGTCCACATAAATAACTCCCGATCTGAAAGACAGTTGTTGGCTATTACTTTTTGTCGCTAAATCATAGACAACAGATAATTCAAGCATACCTGTAGCTGATAGAAGCTGTAAATTTTGAAGCTGTCTCATAAAACTGACTACTGGAAAATAGTAGACACACTGATGAACTGGGTGAGAAATGGCACCTGTACTGCAATACAGTAAGAAATGTCATAATTAAACATCCCAGGTTTCCTCGGTTTCGTTGAAGGCAGCAAAAGGCAGTAACTGGAACATGTTGCTGCCGCTCTGTATCGTTCTTGTTGTAGTTGTTGCAACAGTGGTTACCGCTGCTGTTGTGGTTGTTGTTGATTATGATGACGATAATGATGCTACTGTTAGAACCGAACCATTCCTACTGCTGCTGATATTGTTCCAACAACTGTTTCCACAGTGCGAGAAATACAAGGAAAGAGACCTGGAGAAAATCGTGATATTTCAGCACAACAGTTTTGGCTACAAAGGCAACAGAAAAACAGGAATCAGCAGGACAAACTGTTCGAATATAAACTGTGTTAAACAGATATTGCACGTTGTAACTTCCACACATTCCAATACCTAAAGAAAGTTTGGCTAGAACGCATTTCAAGGCTAATAAAGATACTAACAGTTACTGAACGGGATTTTGAAGATCTTCAAGAATCATGCTTCTGGTATAGAATACACTCACTGGAGAATGTTGAACAAAGTGGACTAACCTAATGGAGCACTAAATAAAAATTCGTTTATTGCCTAAAAAAACAATGTCTTTCATCATCAGGCTAAGAAATACTCACGTTTCACTCATAACGGTGAATAAAAGTTGATGGAGAATACTTTGAGAAGACTTGAAAGTAAATATTTGACATATTAGAAATTTGCGTTACCTTCTCAACAATTTCAGATCGACGCTTGTGTGAGCTACATTTACTTCCTTTCTTTCATACGAAGACTGATTTCTTGATTAACTAATTTCATGTCAGAAAATATGCGCATACTGTTATAATTAAATACTCAAACATACCAAAACAGAGGACTTGTACTTGACAGAAATACTTCATAGTAGAGCTGATGTTTTACCGGTAAATATAAAGAAGGTGGTCAGAAACAGTCCGAAAATCTTTTAAGAGTGTTGCAGGGTAAGTTCTGCTGAGAAATTGTTGTTAAGTAAAAAATTTGATACGTTGCACCGTTTCCGAGTTAGTTAGCATTGAAGATAGTCAACTGAGCCGTTGCGCGCGCAAAATCAAGCGGCCCGCCAGATTCAATTCGCGTCAGTTTTTCTTTAGCATAGATGATGGCACACGAGACTGCTCAGCCTTTGCCTCGGGTTAAGTCCTTACTACAGTTCCATGTCCAATTCTTGTATCGCTATCTTGTTCGGTATTAGTGAACCAAACGAGGGACTCGTTTGGCGACATCCTCTCTGACGGGCTACTTGAATTTGCACCCGCAACGTTTTTTTGGCTAACCTCAACGCTAACTAACTCGGAAATTGCGCAACGTATCGATTTTTTTTCTTAAATTGTTTCTCAGCACAACCTAAGCTGCAACACCCTTACAAGGTTCCCAAACTGTTTCTGATCACCCTGTGTATGTGATATCATCTGTATGCACATGATTTCCAAACTGCAGATCCTTGCTTAAGACGACAAGGACACCATAGAATGGATGCCAGTAGCTTGCTGGATGTCAGTGATGATGTGCTTCTATCATTCCTGGATCTTAGTGCAGGTCCAAAATATCGCCATCTTACCGTCTCTTTGCTCTGCACTATTTATAGGTGTTTCCAAATCAGATAGTTTTCAGAAGAGCATTATTCCTTAGGCATTTCCCGCAGAAAATTATGAACGGTGAATAGAGCGTAAAAGATGTGAATAGTGGCAGAGGGCAATCATATTACAGTCTTAAATGTGTCACTTGCCTTGCATTTAGCAATAATATGTTATGAGCTAAGAGGAGACTGTCAACACTGAGGGACGCTGAAAACACGGTCTCAGATTGTGGAGCTGCTGTGAACCTCTTAGAAGGACAAACAGACAATAAAGCAAATAGTAAGTCCAGTAATAGCATCGGGTTCAATTCCCATCGTGTTATGACTTGGAAGTGTAGTGAAATGCCACAGGTGAATGAAGTGGAATTCAATTTTTTGATGTTAATGGAAAACAAAATCAGACCATTCATACCTCTCTCGTGCCCAAGATCATCTTTCTACTGTAGATTGTACTACGTCATCAGAGGAGCATGACACATCCCTTCCTCTTAGAACCACAAGCATATGGTTTCAGGTCTTTCACAAATGATATAATAATTCAGATTCCATTGCAGAATATTAGACGTTCAACAGAAATATTTCTCTTTTCTTTCCTCGCACCGTATTGATTACTAGATAACATCAAGAGGAGAGAATGACTGGCCTATTATTTAGTTGTAACAAATGTATATTTTCATTACAGTCCTAAGATATTAGTTCAACATTACCCACCCTCATTTTTACTTTTACTTACTTTTTCCCCTTCCGCCACGGATGTATGGCGAGGATACAGCCAACCTCACAGTGTTTTTTATTAATAGAGTTGAAAAGATGCTACAACACTAGTGGAAAATGAAACACAAGGCTCTGGAAGTAATAGCTCCACATGAATGAAGTTTTATTCTCAGAGAAGTAGCTTGTACACGATATATGTCCAAAATCACAGAGCTGTGTAACTTCGAAATGATTGTCTCAGAAAAGACTTTCAGTATTTTGTATAGCTTCTTCCAGTCATAATTTCATCCAAAAATACTGCATACAGATGGTCACAGAGCTGTTGAAAGCCACTTGGAAAATAGTGTTCCATGCCACTTCCACTTGCTTTCACAGCTTATCAAGGGATGTTAAAGTAATGTACACTGAGCCAGACACGTTCCTATTCAATTTTACACAAGCTCAGTGGTGGACCAGTTTGTTTACTGAACTGGCCACTGCAGCTGACGGATATCTCGGCGATTGTGTTGAGTGATGTGCGTAGTGTGTGCACAGATTCTGTCCTGTTGGAAAAGCATATTTCCTTGATTTTGAAGGAACGGTAACAGAATGTGATGGATGAAATTCTAGCTATATTTTGCACTGTTCATTCTAACTCCAGCAAATGCAATTGTAAGCTCCGGCACTCCATATTACAGTGTTCTGACTTGGTCCTGTATGTTGTTGCCTTATACACTCCACTACTTGTCGTTCACCTGGACAACACCAGGGTTACGAATAATTTTAATTGATACTAAGGCAAAACATAAACCTGTAGCACTCGTGTCTTCATTTGTGCTTCACTTGTTCTGCTATATACATCTCCAATGCTCAAGCATGAACACTGGGTTCAGTTCTGGAAGGATTGTTACGTTCTCTCCCACTTCTCATTCCTCACAGATCTATCTTACCATCACCTCCAGGTCTAGCTTGCCACAGATTCCTACAACTATAATAATATATGAAATGTTTTATATAACAACAGTAATATCAATTTGTTTGCATCACCTTAAAGTAACTTGTATTGTAGCAGTTGAGTGATACATAGCAATTTAAAAGCATTCGTCCAAAACTTTGAGAAGTACATGTGTTTTGCAATTGATTTAAGAAATGTAATAGGAACACTGTCTCACCGTTTTGAAAATATATTCACACAATATACGATGTGCTACCCGAAAGTTCCCAAAATGTATGTGTAGTTGGTGAAGTCTGGTTAACACGACGGAACGCCGCCGGGTGGTATCTCATACATTCTTTGAGTGTTAGTGGCTTAAGCGACTTTGTGCTAGGTTGTCGCGTTTAGTTTTTATGCGCATTTCTCCCTTCTTGTGTGTTGTGTGTCTTGCGAAAATAGGGGGGGGGGGGGGGGGGGGTGCCTGGAAACAACATGCAGTATAAACGTTTGTTTCAAACTCAAAAACAAACCGCTACATAAACATATGGCATGTTGAAGGAAGCATTTGGGGAAGATGCCTTAGGTCACAGTCCAATTTACGACTGTTTTA
This sequence comes from Schistocerca americana, assembly GCF_021461395.2. Lineage (NCBI taxonomy): Eukaryota > Metazoa > Arthropoda > Insecta > Orthoptera > Acrididae > Schistocerca > Schistocerca americana. Next base: position 295,357,076 of record NC_060130.1, read on the forward strand.
AAAGTTTTCAAGATGGCAGAACATCGTCTGACGATGAACCCCATTCAGGACGACCTGCTGTTCGGAATACGGTGCTAAAAGATTGTAGGTAGACCATCCAGGACGTAATGCAATGCCTTGGGGCTGTCTTACGAGACGTGTCAGAGGATTTTGTCCGCACGAACGAATGGTTCCCCCTTCCTGACAGTCTGAGGTCACACACTGCGTTGATCATCCGGGCGTTTCTGGCGAAAAACAAAATTCCTGTTGTTCCTCATCCGCGATATTCACCCAAACTGCCATCGAGTGATTTTTTTTATTCCCTGGAATGAAATTCAGGTTAAAAATCTGAATATTTCAGACAGTTGAGGAGATTCAAACAGAATCGCAAATGGTACTAAACAGGCTCACTAAAAATTCATTCCAAGGAACTTTCAGTTCATGGGGAAAAAAAAAAAACGCTAGAAGCTGTGTATACCACCAATGAGACTACTTTGAAGGTGATGGTAATAAATAATGTCCAGGTAAAGTGTAATTTTATTTGTTGGTGTATTCCGGGAACGTTTGAGTAGCACCTCTAAGATCGATGCGTGAATTCGCTATCATCAGTATTTCACTTCGCAACTACGTCAGCGTCTCATGGTGTGTGGTGGTGGGTTATTTCTCACTCTTCCTGTTCCATTCGCAAACGATTAGTGGGAAAAATGACTGTTGATCAATCAACATATCAGCTCTAATTTCTCTGATTTTCTTGTCGCGGTCGTTTCACAAGAAGTATTTGGTAGGAAGTGAGATGACACCCAAGACTTCCTGGAACGTACTCTCTCAGAATTCTGTATGTACATCTCTCCACAGTGGACAACCCCTCTCTTGTAGCGACCGTCACTGGTGTTCGTTGAACATTTCCATAACGCTCTCACACCTTCTAAATGATCCCTTGATGAAATGTGCCCTCTTCATTTGGTCTTCTCTATCTCTTCTATTAATCCTACTTGGCTGGGGTCCCATACTCAGGAGCAGTACTCAAGAACCGGCCGAATAAGTGTATTGTAAGCCCCTTCTTTCGTGGAATAATTACATTTCCTTAAGATCCTTCCAAGGAATCTTAACCTGGCATCAGCTTCTCCTCCAATTAGTGCTATCTGGTCATCACACTTTAGGTCGCACTGGACAGTTACTCCTAGGTATTTTACGGTTTTTAATGATTCTAGTCACTTTTCACCAACAGTGTTATCGAACAGTAATAGATCTCTTCGCCTATTTATGCACGATACATTACATTCATTTACATTCAGGATCAACCACCAATCCCTGCGCCAATCATCGTTCCTCTGCAGGTCTTCCTGAATTTCGCTACACTCTTCTGGTGTTGCAACATTCCTGTGGACAACAGCATCGTCTCCAAACAGCGTCAACGAGCTCCCGACGTTATCCATTAGATCAGTTATATACCGTTATATTGCGAAAAGTGACGGTACTATCAAATTTCCTTGGGATACCTTTACATCCGACGTTTTCGTCCTGTTAAGAACAGTTTGTTTCTTTCTGTCTCCTAGGAAACCCGGAATCCTATAACAAATCCGATCCAGTGCTCACTTCGCTCACATTTTGTTCAGTAAACGACAGTCCCGAGTGGTACAGTGCGCCTTCCAGATGTCAAGGCACAGCCCGTCAATATGGGCACCTTAGTTTACAGTACTCTTGATTTCATGGACGAACACCACTGCGATACACTTTCCCGTATGGTAGAAATACCAAGAACGTAGACGAGACGATATTGAGCAATAACATTTTATTATAACAGAGTACATACAGCACATCTGCATTATATGAGATTCTAGACTGAACTGTCTTTCCCGTGCTCCACACAGATATTCAACACAACAGTGGAGACTCTCTGATCAGCGGTGTCTCTAACGCTGATGTCACCACAGGGCTCCCCCCCCCTTCCCCCCTCCTCCTTCAATAGTGCAGAGCACTATGGGTGGTTATCGAGCGAGGTGGCGCAGTGGTTAGCACACTGGATACGCATTCGGGAGGACGATGGTTCAATCCTGCGTCCGGCCATCCTGTTTTAGCTTTTCCGTGATTTCCCTAAATAGCTCCAGGCAAATGCCGGGATGGTTCCTCTGAAAGGGCACGGACGACTTCCTTCCCCGTCCTTCCCTAATCCGATGAGACCGTTGACCTCGCTGTTTGGTCTCTTCCCCCAAACAACCCAACGCAACTGTGGGTGGTGATGCTTGGCAAGTGTTGTTAGTTTAGAGAGCGTGTGCAGATACACATGACCAGTTGTGTCGCAGTCGACTGCGATGCAGGGCACGACTGGACTGTTTCGTGGCGTCTAGTACTCAGCGGCGGTGGTGTAGAGATGATACGGCGCCAGGTGAGCGGTAGACGGCTGGGGGCGTCTGAAGCGGGACACTCTCAGCGCGGGCGGTGACTTTGGAGGCGGAGGCGAATAAACATCAGCACCGTTGTCAGGCAGATTGTGCGTTCTTCAAATGTCTTTGAAAAAACGACAATCTCGCCTACATTATGTGATCAAAAGTATCTGGACACTCCCAAAAACATACGTTTTTCATATTAGGTGCATTGTGCTGGCAGCTACTGACAGGTACTCCATATCAGCGATCTCAGTCGTCATTAGACATCGTGAGAGAGCAGATTGCGGCGCTCCGCGGAACTCAGGTACTTCGAACTTGGTCAGGTGAATAGGTGTCACTTGTGTCATACGTCTGTAAGCGAGATTTACACACTCCTAAACATCCCTAGATCCACTGTCTTCGATGTGATAGTGAAATGGAAACGTGAAGGGACACGTACAGCACAAAAGCGCACAGGTCGAACTCGTCTGTTGACTGACAGAGACCGCCGACAGTTGACGAGGGTCGTAATGTGTAATAGGCAGACATCTATCCAGACAATCACACAGGAATTCCAAACTGTATCAGGATCCACTGCAAGTACTATGAAACTTAGGCGGGAGGTGAAATAACTTGGATTTCATGGTCGAGCGGCTGCCCATAAGCCACACGTCACGCCGGTAAATGCCAAACGTCGCATCGCTTAGTGTAAGAAGCGTAAACATTGCACGATTGAACAGTAAAATTCGAAGGTGGTGGTGTTATGGTGTGATCGTGTTTTTCATGGAGGGAGATTGCATCCCTTGTTGTTTTGCGTGGCACTGCTACAGCACAGGTCAACATTAATGTTTAAAACGCCTTCTTGCTTCTCACTGTTGAGGAACAATTCGGGGATGATAACTGCATCTTTCAACATGATCGAGCACCTGCTCATTATGCACGGCCTGTGGCGGAGTGGTTACACGACAGTAATATCCCTGTAATGGACTGCCCTGCACAGAGTCCTGACCTGAATCCAATAAAACACGTCTGGGATGTTTTGGAATGACAGCTTCGTGCCAGGCCTCACCGACCGACGTCGCTACCTCTCTTCAGTGCAGCAAACCGTGAAGAATGGACTACCATTCCCAAAGAGTGGTGCAGTGTGGTCAAGTGCGCCGGTGGCGTGTCCGCTTGATGTGGAGGCGATGAGATGTGTTCTGCATATGCAGGGGTGGCAGAGAGCCTTTTGTACAGCTTATGTGCACGTGCAAGTTATGCAGATATGTTGTGTGCAAGTTATACAGATATGTTGTGAAGGTGTTGGAGTAGAATATCATTTTCAGCACAGAGCATCTCCAATTCTTTGCGTGTTATCAGGCAATGCTGATGTGTCTTCGTGATAGCATTCATGGTCACCGAGCATTGTTTCATGATCACAGATTGTGCAACATCTTTGTGGCTAGGAAGACTGGAAGAATGCACTCTGCATTGTCTTTAGTGGTATGAGGGCACAATTCCTCGTCGATAAGACTGAACTGGCCCTTCCTGGAATAATTTTCCACTGATAACACTGAGCTGCCCTTCCTGGATTGGTTCATCTGTCCCTATGCGCGTATCTAAGAACGTGTTGCGCCTGCTCGTGGCAGTGGTGATCCAGAGTTCTCCTTGACCACCGCCAGTGATTATGATGGTCGCTGTCATGTAGTCATGTAGACCTCTTTAGTGAGCCTGAGTATCTCTTTGCAATCGACAAAAGCTTCACAATTTAACTGTGCATCTCGATTGACGACTGGAGCTCGTCTCGTTGATGACAGTAGAATAACAATTTCTCCAGTGACAAACAACCGCCCAGAGCAATATTTGTTTTGTGTACCTGTTGGAATAGCTTTGCCAGTCTGGAGCTGTGATCTTCCATAGCCTATGACAGCTTGTGACGCTGGCAACAAGCACAATCTGAGAATAACCCTATGATTACATTCTGATAAAATAATAAATTCGAGTGGCTGTGTTCCGCCATTGGTAGTTATTCTTGCAATACACGTCCCTGTTTGCTGGATGTATGTATAGTTTATAACTTTCACCGCAAGCTACTGTATTTCATATCACAGAACATAGTATTCTTTAGTTGACAGCGATAAGCGTCCGGCATTACAGAAAGGGATGTCCCTCAGTGAGCTAGTGACCGGAGAGATTGGCCATCGATGATGACGTCAGTGAGATTTTCTGATATCTTGGTGACTGTCATCTATGCAGGATTTTCGTCTACGAAGACCTCACTTCCATAGATGGTCGCCTTACTTAATTTTCCTGAAGTCAGTTAGCTAGGCGAGCAGCTAGTACCTCTGAATCGCGACAGGGAGCGGCTGTGGCGTGTTGAAGGGCTATCTCTTCCACTGTATAGCGATGGGCTTCGTCCCATAGGTCGACTAAAATCGTCTGCGGCTGAGTGGCGTGAACAGAACTGTTATGATGGTTCTTCTACATCTACATTTATACCCCGCAAGCCACCCAACGGTGTGTGCCACTGTCATTACCTCCCTTTCCTGTTCCAGTCACGTATGGTTCGCGGGAAGAACGACTACCAGAAAGCCTCCGTGCGCGCTCGAATCTCTCTAATTTTATATTCGTGATCTCCTCGGGAGGTATAAGTAGGGGGAAGCAATATATTCGACACCTCATCCAGAAAAGCACCCTCTCGAAACCTAGTCAGCAAGCTACACCGCGATGCAGAGCGCCTCTCTTGCAGAGTCTGCCACTTGAGTTTGCTGAACATCTCCGCAACGCTATCATTCTTACCAAATAACCCTGTGACGAAATGCGCCGCTCTTCTTTGGATATTTTCTATCTCCTCCGTCAACCCGATCTGGTACGGATCCCACACTGATGAGCAACACTCAAGTATAGGTCGAACGAGTGTTTTGTAAGCCTCCTCCTTTCTTGATGGACTACATTTTCTAAGGAATCTCCCAATGAATCTCAACCTGACACCCGCCTTACCAACAATTAATTTTATATGATCATCCACTTCAAATCGTTCCGCACGCATACTCCCAGATATTTTACAGAAGCAACTGCTACCAGTGTTTGTTCCGCTGTCATATAATCATACAATAAGGGATCCTTCTTTCTATATATTCGCAATACATTACATTTGTCTATGTTAAGGGTCAGTTGTCACTCCCTGCACCAAGTCCCTATCCGCTGCAGATCTTCCTGCATTTCGCTGCAATTTTCTAATGCTGCAACTCCTCTGTATACTACGGCATCATCCGCAAAAAGCCGCATGGAACTTCCGACACTATCTACTAGGTCTGGCTGCGTAGTAGTCTTCAAAAACTCGCCTTCTTTCTTCGCAGTACATTCAATGTGTCCAGGTCGTCCAATGTGGAAACACGCTGGGATGTTGTCCTCTGTCTTCCAAATGTCTGTTCTTCTGTGGAGCCTTCTGCTTGGCATAGGAGTTGATTTTACCTGTGTTGTTGGAGTGCTGGGTTGTCGTTTGACGGCTGCAACGTAAGTGCAATTACGCTGAGTCTATTCTTCCTTACGCGTTCTGGTGACAAGGTCGCCTACGTCCGGGGTCAAGAGGCGGTCACTTCCTCCACCCTCCAGTTCCTAGGTAAAAAACATAGTGTAGTAAGGTGTTTCTCTCTCAATAAAATGATTTAAAAGTCGGTTTTACGTAGGTTTTTAACAGGAGCAGAACTGGAACTTTTCTATAGTTAGTAACAAGTTGCCATTCGTCTTCCTAAATATTAAAAATACTCCACAACCCCAGATCTAGCCTTCCCCCCCTACCAACTATCGCATGGGCACCCATTGCTGATGACGGAGATTGACACTAATGACGGATACATCTCTTCTTCAACATTCTCTATTACCTCCTGCTTCATGAGGTCGACATTCAAGGCTCTTATACCTTGTGTGATCATCTGACATTCCAGGCTGCCATACGCTGCTGTATCTCTTATCTTACGAATTGGTGTATGAAAGGGGCGAGCCCATGGTGGTCTTCCACTACTGCCATAGTGGCCACATTCGGCAGACGGTAATATCTTTTTCGTCCACCTCGTTTGTGTTACATTTCCTCAATTCCCTGGCACCACATGATGAATTCCTCTGTTGTGACATACTTACCAGAAGAGTTCGGTACATGTCTTCTGCAGCTCATTTCATCAAGTGTGAGATGTTGTCAGTTTCTATCATGTCAGGATTCGCGATGTGGCGTAAGGCTGAAACATTCTGTGTGTACCACTGTATCGCTTCCCCATGATGTTGGTCCCTATTCTTCGGTTTTTCTTCCTGTAAGTGTACTTGCTGCTGATCGTCACCTAACGTTTTCTTCCATTTGGGAACTTTTACCAGCTGTATGCCTCTACGTTTTTCCTAACCACTAATGGCCTGTGCCATCCAAGGAGAAGTAAACATTTGCAAAACACCTTGTGTCATCCCATCTGTTGTATTTGTCGACTTGATCGAATACTTTCAGCCATTTTAGTCCATTCCTAACCAGTGTCTCCGCAAACATCTGATGGATGCCTGATGTGCAACTGACTTTCTGCTGTTTTGGAGTCCATCTCTTTCCTGAATGTATGCGTCTTAGGAACGATACAATGCTTATAATTCGGTTTCTGTCCGTCTAGGCGACGGCTCTTCCATTGTCTAATTGAAGCCATAGTGATATAGATGTTGAGCACCCAACGTCTCCACCAACCAGTGGCATGTCTAAACCACAATCAAGGCTAAATCTGAAGGCAAAGTAGCTAAAGTACGTTTATTACTTACACCAACGCAAAGTCAGAACAGAACTGACCTCCAGGGTGGCGAGTGCAGCTATTTATACAAACATCAGATATTCCAGAATGCTGGTGTTCATACAAACGAATATTCCAGAACATACAAACATTACAAAACATAAGATATTTCAAGAACCTTCCACATAAGTAAAATACTAAATAACACATAACTGCAGATGAGTGGGTCTGAACTGGCAAACCCCAGCACACAAGCTAGTGACACCAATCACTACGCTACACTGCATGCAACACAGCCTGTAGCAGTATCAGCTCTTACATTAAAACTGTTGTGCTGTTACCCATTAAGTAACTTAAACTTATGATCGCTATTTTTGAAGCAAAACAAAGAAAAATTAATAATGTAATAATAAAGAGTTTATTTGTCCTCTACATAACCGCGACAAAATATTACCTGTAAATATAAAAATACATACAAAGCGAAATGTCAAGCTCTGTACGGCCTTCTGTTCGTAAAAAAATTTAAGCCTTTTAACTAAGATCGTTAATAAGGGACAATTGATTTCTCATCAGATCATTGATTCTGCTCCTGATTAAGAGAATAATGATTATGCTACCTTTGAATGGTGAAGATACTGTCCCTCTAATCTTAGCCAGTGAGCAGAGGAACAATTTTGGTAAACAGCTGAAAATCATATTTGCCTACTTATTATAATAAATTGACTAATTTTTATAAACAAGATCAATATTTTAATTTCATTATTATTAATGAAAACCTAAAATAATAATACAATTAGAATAATAAATAACAAAATACAATATAATAGAGGAAGATAGCTGCTTTAAAGCATACTGTTATATTCAGTACTTAATAAATTATTAGAATTTATCCCCTAAAGAATGAACAGGTTGAAATGATTAATTTCAAAATTTAAATAACAAGAAAATTCACCAAAAAAATTATTTTTTCCTGGAGAAGATAGATATCATAGAAGATGACTGACATTTAATTTCTTCAATTAATACAGTAATCATTACAACACATTAACTATGAATTAACTGTAAAATCAACCTAAATAGAGGTTAGTAAGTATATTCTGCCTTTTCAACAACCCCAAACACAAAGTGCCCAGTAGACAAAATTACTAAATGGAAAATTATTGTATGATGATCCACTTACATGAATAATAAACAATAATAAAATAAATGTATTCTCCAAAAGATACTAGACTATCAGTTATTATTTATTACACACTATACCTGTTAATCCACCAACTATAAATAAGTAACTTAATTCAAAGTACACACTGGTGTCATTTCTACATTGGTCTGTAAAGTGTTGTTTATCGTCTTAATACTTTAATTTCTCATGGGATGACAGTAAAATGTGATGAATGAATTTTAAACATTTCCCTATGAAATGAATATTCAAAGAAATTTTGGCTTCAAGTCCCAGAGTTCTTCAAATATATGTGATATGCTCATACAATTAATTTTATAAATCCAGTTGATAAAATAGAATAGTTTATTCTTGATGTACTAAATATTTTCCACTTTCTTGTCAAACAGTATGTGAAGTAACATAAAACCCTGATAAAATTAATGTACAAGCTTCTACATGACCAAGAAAATCGAAATAAATGTTTGTAGAACTGGAATCACAAACTCCTACCAGTTCAAAGAAAGATGAGTTTAAGTTTTGGTCAGTTAATAACATTATTACATAGCATTCCAGTATATGTAATGTTAGTAGATGAAGGGATGTAATAGATACTGATAAAACAAATAATGGTATTTGATCTGTCATCATACTTTTGTGCATGTCTTAGTTACTGTTCCAATAAAGTTAATTGCACCTAAAATCGACGAAACACTTGGAAAATCTAATTAAGAAATTATAATGTCTTTTGGTATTTCTTCATGACCAATAGCACTTGCCAGTAGTGGAGAAACGTTTCATTCTTTACCAGCACCAATGTCTGTTATAGAAGATTTAAGAAAATTGCTAATGATATTGGAAAATTTAAAAACATTGTGTTTTTTGTAAAAGTTCAATATCTGGTGCCTGATTATTAATGCTGAAAAACACTTAACAAACCCACCTACTATAAAGAACATTATTAATGTCTGAGCTGTAGTAATTACAGTACATTATATGTTTGATAAGTCCCAGTTATAGATATAAATTGATCTAGTTTGGCTTCAGTAAGTATTCTTACTGATATTCTGACTATTTCTGACCAGGCTATAATTTAAAAAATGAAGTACTGATCTCCTTATACATTCTTGAGAAGAATTATTTTTTAAGCAAGATGGCTTATGTATTTGGTCTTGTGTTGTAACATTACTTCTGGAAAATCTTTCTCTCTTGCCATGAAATAAATTTCATATTCAAATGTGATTCTATACTGCAATTCTTGAGGTGTAAATTTCCACTAAGACTTAAAAGATTGGCCTTTTAATTATTTTTTTTAGGATTATTACTTTGCTGCAAATAAGTCCTTAACATATAGTGATTAAAGTCAGTCTTGACATCACTTCTAGTGTTGCAATTATAACTATTATTGGTAGGTTAAAATTGGATTATAGAGTTTTAATGTTTATTGATCATAAACTTTCTGAATATGATATAATAAGGGCAGAAATCAAATTAATATATAACCATATAGTGTAACATTTGTTAATACCACTGTAACTGTTATTAAGGTTGCTGATTGTATAACAATTCATTTTTGTTGAAATCCAAGAAATGATGATAATCCACGTAATGTGAATAAAAATAAGAATAGTGTAAATGTAATTTCTGCCTTTTGCTAGTTAATTTAGAATTATGAAATACAGATTTACTGTTTTAATATTATGACTACAATTAATTCTAATTATGAATAACTAACAAAATATTTTGTCTTACAATTAGTGACCTAATTATTCATTCTAATTGTCAAGTTTATGGGTGTATTAAATATTGCCACAGTGGTCCTAATATATCAGTAACAATTTTTAGAATTTCAGTTGAAAAAATGAAAGTTTTTATTTGATAACAGTAAGATAAAACTATTATTGGAGCAGTTATTTTGTCATGCATTAAACAAGTGATTAATCTTGATGCCTTCATAACTGTGCCAATCAAAACTGAAACAGTACACCTCCAATTTTCAATAATAATGTATATTTTAGTATTATTGACAGAACTGACTCTCTTTCCCACCCTTATGATTAATTTACCTATGAGAACTTTCCTGCAACGTCTACACTATCTATTAGCTCTCTTCCCCCCAAACATCATGTGAGCCCTGCTTTGTTACTACTCATAAATCCAAATCCTCTTTGCTATACTGCATTGTTTATCCATATTTCTTCCTAAATTTTCCCACTCGTCTATGTTATGCACACCCTTCACTGGTGGTGACCAACCTGGTGACATGTGACTTTTGTGACACCGTGTAGCAATGGTTGCTATTGTTACGACTGCGCCACACACTGTTCTACATACATCCCGTCTCCCGGATCACAGCTACAACACTTTCCAGTGACTAACCACCACATTTAACCATCAAATCCACTCATCCCTCCTCAGTCATTCCTCCTGTCAGAATTTAATGTCTTTCCTTCTCGTTTCCAGCATGTAATCAAATATCCACATGCCACAAATCCATCCTATTGCTCCTGGCACAACTTCTTCTGTCCTTTTTACTCCATGATCTTACACTGTATCATCCAGTTCCCTTATAACTACCCAACACTTCCACTCACCCATTTCCTGCATCATTTCCCGTTTCCTAACACCATCCATATTCCAATCAACCCCTGCTCCATTTTTCTGCACCAGTTCAGGAAAGTATCCCTGTCCCTGGCTAAAACTCAGTCCCACATCTTGAGTCTTAAATCCTGTCTAAATTATGAAAAACCCCAATAGCCTAACAGTAAAAATTTCCTTCTCTGGATCCCACCATTCCTTTCACAGTGACATTCACAGTTTCATATCCCACCAACTCCACTGCAGAAATGCCTCTCCATGTCATAGGCCTACACATCTCAAAACTAAATCTACTCCCTCAACAAGATACTGCTGCTGTGCTATCCTTACTACTTACAAAGCATCTCAGAAATAGAAACCTTTGCACTCCAACACCTGGAAGAACTTCCCAGACACAACCTCTATCAATTGTCTAGCCTGTTTGACACCTTACTCCCACCTTGGAAAACCAATATCCATCAACACCTATCCTACTCACAGTGAAACTCCTCATTGACTCCTCATAGCACCCAGATTCTACCTAGCTGACCTCTGCAGTTCATCAGATCCTTGAAAACTCCCTCCCAGCACCCCATAAAACCTAGAAACTAGACAAACTCAAAGCACTGTTGTTAACCAGAAATATCAGTGCTATCCAAAGACCTCACCTTCAGTTCCACACACAAGTTTAATGATGTTGGACTCGTCAAAGGCCTACTCTCCTTCTCCCAATCCCTATTGGAAACACTTCTTTGCTGCCAATGCCTCCATTCAAATTCAATCTCATCCCAACACTGAACTTTGTCAGTCTCAGTTCATACCACCATCCAATCATAACAGACCCCCTGCCCCGCCCCCCCCCCCTCCCCGTCTCACCGCCCACCAACCCACTCCCTTGTCACCTTCCAGAAATTCCCTACATCCAACTTGGCCTCACCATCCTTCCTCAGATTCCTTCTCAAGAACACTAAGCTATCTGTAGAAGAAAGGACACTCATAAACAACCTGAAAACGGATCCTGACCTAATCATCCTCCCTGCAGACAAAGTATCCACCACTGTCATGATCAGTTGCAGTGGCTACCTGACAGGCCTCCAGCAACAGTCTGATTCCTTCATCTACAAGCTCTGCCAAGGTTATCCCATCACATACCTCCAACATATCCTCCACTCCCTACTGAAAACCCATACACCCTTCCCAGAACCTTTCCTGCAAGTCCATCTCTCTCTTAATCCCAACAACAACCCACACATTCACCTTCTATATTCTCCCCAAAATCTACAAACCCAACGTTCCTGGACACCCACTTGTAGTTGGCTGTTGTGCTCCCATGGGAAGACTTTCCACTCCTGTTGACCAACACCTCAACCAATTCCCCAGAAACTAGCCTCTCTCAGCAAAGATACTAATCACTTCCATCACCTCTTTACCTCCTGAATTAACACTTGTCACTGTTGACGACACTGAATATACACCAATATCCCTCATGCCCATGGCCTTGCTGCCATCAAACTCTACCTCTCCAATGTCATTCAGACTCCATACCCACCACCTCATTCCTTATACACCTTACCAACTTCATCCTGAGTCTCAATTACTTTTCCTTTGTAGGGAAGGTGTTCAAACAAATCCATAGCACATCCATGGACACCCACATATCACCCATCTATGCCAAAATATTTATAAGCTATCTAGAGAAAACCTTCCTAGCCTCCCAAAACTCTCAACCCCTAGTCCGGTTTAGGTTCATTGATGTTATCTTCATGATCTGGACTCAGGGCCAAACTACAACAATCATCATTCCTTTACAACCTCAACACCTTCTCTCCCATCCTCTTCACCTGATCCTCCTCTACCCAACACAACAGCTTTCTGGACATCAACCTCCATTTCTCAGATAGTTCCAGCAACACGTATGTGCACATGAAACCTACTAAACACCAACAGCACCTGTATTTTGACACTTGCCATCCTTTGTACACCAAAAAATCCTTCCTATACAGCCTAGCCACCCATGGACAACGTATCTGCAGGGATGAGAACACCCTTGCCCAGTATTCTGACGTCATCACAGAGGCCTTCCCATATGGGCAATATCCCTCAAACCTAGTCCACATACAGATTTCCCATGTCATATCCTCATACATCCCCAATCCTTCCACCACTGCCAAGTGTCAGCTACAAGAGAACACTTCCTCATTACCCAGTATCATCTTCAACTGGAACAACTGAACCATGTCATTTGCCAGAGCATTGATTACCTCTCATTATGCCAAAAAATGAGGGACATTCTACTGAAGATCATTCTCAGCCCTCCTAAAATGGTATTCAGTCACCCATCCAACCTACGCATCATCTTTGTCCATTCCTAAGCCACTTGCACTCCCAACTCCTTGCTTCATGGATCATATTCCTGTGGCAGACCATGGTGCAAGACCTGCACCTCCTACTCCAGTCCTGTCACAGCTTATCTAACACCACAGAGGCCATGCCACCTTGAAAGGAGCCCTACCCAATACCAGCTCCGCTGCAAACACTTCTAACAACCCTACCACAACAAAGGTCAAAAATTAATTATGATTGTAGTGTTACTCACGCTGCTAAATATTGCATTTTTGGGCAACAACAGAGTTATATTATGTGGTAGGTATCATTAGAGCACAGTTAATAAACTCATTTCTTGAAATAATGCATAAACTAGGCACTCATCTTTTCGTGTTTCCCACGCTGGTCTCGTTGTGAACTCATGGCTCAATCATCGAAAATCTAGGTACTGATGATTCCAAGCTCGGATGCAAAGAGGCCTAGGTGTTATTTTGTGATATTCAAAAGTTTTATAGATTTGTTTCATAAACCATTCTTGAAGATTAAACTTTTGCAAGTTAGGACAATGGTGATGTAGAAAAGTAATCAGCACTCCGAATATAAGTTAACACTTCTTTTTTATTAATTTTGTTGCAATATCATGTAAATCATTCCAAAACATCACTTCACAATATAAAAAATACTTGAAAATATCTTCCTCACTGTTAAAGTTCACATTTCATAAACTGACTACAATTTGCGTCTTTTTAACATGATGACCAAAGCTTGACACTCTAATAACCGCTTACGCGCCCAAACATCAGAGTTACAAGTACGTCAAAGATCATAGTGACAAAAGAAAGAATACACATAAGAATAATATCATTGCAATATATACATATCGATGTATCGAAGTGCCTCTACATTAATTAAATCAAATCTGAATGTTGTCACAGAAATATGTTAACTATTTTACAGAAAAACAGTAGAATATTGCTGGTATTGAGAGGTTGAGGTGAGGTGCCATAATGGTTACGTAACTCAAGTACCATTACACACTGCACAGTTTTTTATCTTGGTATGACTATCAACCATCTGTCCACCATAATGCCAAACTGTTGCCAAGAACCAAGTTGACCACCTGCTGTCACAATATGTATGACATGCTCAATTTTAATTATTGCTTCACAACCTGAGCAATCTGGATCTTCCCCTCCACCACCAGCTTCCCTGAAGTATGCAGGTGTGAGTTATCCTTGTAACACATCCTCCACTCCAATATTCATATTTTCCTTAGCCTGTAGTAACCCACTGTCTCTGCACCCTCCTCCCAACTGTTTCCTCTTCCCCTGTGTTGTCACACCCTCTCAATTAATGTTCCCATATCATCTTCAGCATGCACCGCTCTCTACCAACACCTACAATCCTGCATTACATGGCTAGCTGCTATACCTGCCAATCCTCCCTCCCACATAACTAACTGACAATCTCACCAAGTGGCCACCTTCCTCTGAGCTGCTTGCTACCCACCCCCAATCCCTGTCTCCTGCCTCCCTTTCCCACTACCCATCCCACTTGACGCTGAACCCACCACAAGCAGTCCAACTGCCAAAATGTAGCACCAACACTGCTGGTCCAGCCAGCACGATGTAGGTTTTTCCATTTTCTTCTTATTTTTTTTTTTTTTTTTTTTTACTGTAGCTTGTAAAAGGATAACTCTGAAAGCTAGAAAATGTGCCTATTGACAACTCAGTGCTTCTGCTTTTCTATGAGTAGTCTCCTTGAAGAGACAGATATTTATATTCCAAAGTTGTTGTAGTTTGTCACCTGTAGCAGCTCCTTCAATTTTTGAATCACCCTGTATAAAAATAATGTTAATTTATACACCTGAATGTTAACCGGGGCAAGTATTGTATAAATTCCATCTGTAATTTTAGTATGATGATAGATTTTAGTGTACTCCCTGAAAACATTTGCAGTTTTGCAGTGTAACTTGAAAAATCCCGTTTTTAGTTTGTAAATATGTATAATGTGTTTAACAGATCACATAAATTGTATAGATAGAAAACACTTTTTTGTTGTATATTTCCTAATCTTCTTTGACACTTTTCTTAGGTTTGGACGAAAGACTATATTTTACCTCTCAGCAGTAATGCAGCTTCTTCTTGGTGTTGGAGTGGCATTTATACCTGAATACTATACATTCCTAGTAATAAGATTCCTGTATGGAGTTTTTGGATCTGCAGGTTCCTACATCACAGGATTTGTAATGAGTAAGTAGTAAGAATATGTGTCACATAATGTGATGAAATCATTGTAACTTTCACCTTCGATTGAATTATCCACTCTGTGGAATCATCTTTTGTTTGGTGACAAACTATGCAAATTTTATAGCTGTATCTGAATCAAATATTTTCTCTGTAATTTCCTCCATTATTTATTTGTATGACCATTGATCTTTTTTTTTTTTTTATAAATCGTTGAGAGAAATAAAATACTCATTAACTGAACTAAACTCCATCAGAGTAGTGTGTGATTTGCTAAAATTTTTAAATGATCACAAGTTAACAAAATTTACTAAAAGAATCTTTTTCTTTATTGAACAGTCATCTTACTGGTTGAATACATAGCTTTCAGATCATTGACTCGATTATGTAGTGAAAGTCCATAAATATTTTATCAAGACATCTATCTTAAAATTTTCAGGGATTGCTATTGCAGGTTGCTGACAAATGGTCATTCACAGAGTTGTCATTGGGTAGCTCATCTTTCAGGGACTTTGAACAGTGGTTAAAAACTCATGAAGGTGTTGCCACCAGACAGATGGTTGGTAGCACGCTGAGAGGCCTATGTCCAAAACTAAAGCTAGCACATCTGGACATGGGCAGGATCCCAAGAACTGCTTGGAGGGTAGAGTTGCGGTGCAGTTTTCTGCAAGAGGCTCTCATGCTGCTCTCAGCATTCTGTTGCGTTATCATTTCCCCTTTCACTTTTGTTTCTTGAGTATTTGAAATTTAGATAATATTAGTATGTGATTTTCTAGTGGCAGGTTTTTCTCAAATATATGTTCTTCTCAAATGTTGAAGCACAATGACTCCACTGAGATTCTTTACTAAATTTAATTTCTGTTCTTTGTTCATGTTTGCATCTGCCATTTATTAAAATTAATTCTGTAAAAATCTAGCTACTGAAAATCAATGTGCTAATTACTCTGAGACCTCATGAAAACTGAGCCTCTGGTTGAGCCAAACTTGAACCACTCAAGCAAAAATATTGTATGTACATATTGTTGCAAACTCAACAAAGTAGAATTTCCAAACAACAGAGCCCTTTAATGTGGTGTGCATAATTTATGTTGCCAGCAATCCTTGGCTTTCCTTTGGGTGCAATTACACTTTTTTGAAAAGCTTGGAAAAAAAACACCAGAGATGATAAATACTCTTACTAGTTGACAAACCATGATGTTATCTATATTTTTACATGACATTTAAATGACATCTATCAGAGGAAGATTTGCTGATTTTGTGTCCTCCTCTCATAGAAAAACTGTGTCTTTATCATCAGTGTTTCCAAGATGTGGTGGCTAGGTGATCAATTGGAGGGTCTGAAAACTGTCTTGTAATTACAGGTGTCTCTTCTACTTCCATTCTCGATAGACTTTGACTACTGTTTCACATCCATTGATGGACAAGCACCAACAGAGATTACTCTTCTCCTTTAAGTGCTCTATTAACCATATGGATGGATAAAAATGTAAACAAATAACTTGGCTCTTCTTTATTTCCTAGTTAACAACAATATGAAAATGATAAATTGCTACTCACCATATAGAGGTGGTGTTGACTTGTAATCAGATGTGATGTATAATGAAAATACTGATAAACGTTTAAGCTTTTTGGACAAAAAGTTTTTAAATCACATGACTGCTTTCAAAGGTACTGTGCCTTTGTGGGATAGGAGGTTCCTGTGACAGGATTGGAGTTGGTGGTAGTGGGAGGATGTATGGGACACATCTTGCATCAAGGTCGATTGCAAGGATATGAACCATGAGACAAGTGGTTTGGAGCAGAAATGAAGTAGGAATGGACAAGGATATTGTGTAAGTTCAGTGGGCAGTGGAATACCACTATGGAGTTTGTGGGGAGGATAGTGGGTACAGTATTCCTCTTTTCAGGGCATGATGAGAGGTATTCAAAACCCTGGCAAAGAATGTGCCCCAATATTGAACCCTTCCTGACTCAGTTCCTCCTCCATCCAATCCATCCAACTGTGATCTATCCCCACTGCCCCCAAATCACTCCCTGTTAACTTTTCCGAATCTGTCAACATGGAAACCACCTTATATCCACAGAGAGAACCACACTCTTCCACCTAAAAACTGATCCTGACCTTATAATGCTACTTGTTGACAAAAGCTCCACTGCTGTGGTTATGAACCACATTGATTTCCTGGCAGAGGGACTCCTCCAGCTCTCTGATACGTCCACCAACATATTTTGTCATGGTGTCCCCATTCCAGAAATCCATCAGGATGTAATCCTTAGGTCTACTACCGAACCTCTTCCCTATCTCTCTCCCCACCCTCACCACTCACCACACTCCAGTCTTCTACATCCTTCCTAAAGTCCATAAACCCAACCACCCAGGATGCCATGTTGTGGCTGGTTATTGTGCCACCACTAAGAGAATCTCTGCTCTTGTGAACCTTCAGCAAATTACCCTTAACCTACTGCCCTATATAAAATAAACCACCCATTTCCTCCACAGACTCTCTACAGTGCCTGTTCCTGTTCCTCATATACTGCTCATCACTGTTGATGCTCTACACTAACATCCCCAATGCCCATGGCCTTGAACACAACTTTTCCCAATGCCAGATTGACTTCAAACCTCCTCCATGGTCATCATGATCAACTAGATCCCCACACTCAATTGCATTGAAGAGCCAAAGAAACTTCCTAGTATTGTGTAGGGCCCCCATGAGCATGCAGAACTACAGCAACACAATGTCGCATGGACTCAACTAATGTCTGAAGTAGCACTGGAGGGAATTGACATCATGAATCCTGCTATGTTGTCCATAAATCCATAAGAGTACGAGGAGGTGGAGATCTCTTCTGAACAGCACATTGCAAGGCAGCGCAGATATGCTCAATAGTGTTAATGCCTGGGGAGTTTCATGGCCAGAAGAAGTGTTTAAACTCAGACAAGTGTTCCTGGAGCCACTCTGCAGCAATTATGGACGTGTGGGTGTCACATTGTCTTTCTGGAATTGCCCAAGTCTGTCAGAATGCACAATGGACATGAATGGAAGCAGGTGATCAGACAGGATGCTTACATATGTCTCACATGTCAGAGTCATATCTAGACATATCAGGAGTTCCATATCACTCCAACTGCACATGGCCCACACCATTGTAGAGCCTTCATCAGCTTGAATAGTCTCCTGCTGACATGCAGGGCCCATGAATTCATGAGGTTGTTTCCATACTCACACATGTCCATCCACTCAATACAATTCGAAACAAGATTCATCAGACCAGGCAACATGTTTTCAGTCATCAGCAGTCCAATGTTGGTGCTGACAGGCCCAGGTGAGGAGTAAAGCTTTGTGTCATGTAGTCATTAATGGTACACAAGTTGGCCTTTGGCTCCATAAGCCAATATTGAATGATGTTTGATGTTTCATTGAATAGTTCACACACTGACACTTGTTGAAGTCCCAGGATTGAAATCTACAGCAATTTGTGGAAGGGTTGCACTTCTGTCATATTGAATGATTCTCTTCAGTCATTGTTGTTCACATTCTTGCAGGATCTTTTTCCAGCCACAGTGATGTCAGAGATTTGATGTTTTGCCAGATTCCTGATATTCGCAGTACACTCATGAGATGGTCATACAGGAAAATCCCTACTTCATCGCTACCTCAGAGATGCTGTGTCCCATTGCTCTTGCGCCAACTATAACAACACATTCGAACTCACTTAAATCTTGATAACATGCCACTGTAGCAGCAGTAACCAATCTAACAACTGTGCCAGACACAAACTGTTTTGTCTGGGTGTTGCTAACTGCACTGCCATTGTCTGCCTGTTTACATATCTCTGTATTTGAATACACATGTCTATACCAGTTTCTTTGGTGCTTCATAGTAGTTCTCCTTTGAAAACATCACCTACAAACAGATCCATGGTACAAAAATGGGCATATACATGGCACTGTACTATGTCAACCTATTCAGTGGCCACCCAGAATCCCAAACCCTTCAGTTGGTTCAGATTCAGTGATGACATCTTCATAATCAGGACAGAGGGTGAGGACACACTACCTACTTTCCTCCAGAATGTCAATACATTCTCCCCAACTCAGTTCATCTTGTCCTCCTTAAGTCAACAAACCACCTTCCTCAACATTGACCTCCATCTCAAAGATGTTTTTGTCAGCATCTCCATCCACATCAAATCTACCAACTACCAACAACACCTCCACTTCAACAGCTGCCATCCATTCCATACCAAGATGTCCCTTCCATACAACCTGGCACCCATGTTCGTTGCATCTGTAGTGGTGAGCAGTGCCTCTCCAAATATGTCAAGGGCCTCGATGAGACCTTCACAGATGAAAATTTCCCTCCCAACCCTGTCCAGAAGCAGATCTCCTGTGCCTTGTCTCTCCAATCAGCTACCATCTCCCACATATCCACTGTCAGGCCACAAAGTAGGGTTCCTCTGATGACTCAGCACAACCCAGGACTGGAGAAACTGAATCACATTCTCCACCAGGGTTTCGGCTACCTCTCACCATGCCTTGAAATGAGGAATATCCTATCCACTATCCTCGTCACCACTCCCACAGTGGTATTCTGCTAACCATTGAACCCACATGTCATCTTTGTCCATCTCTACTCCACCCCTGCTCCGAATCCTTTGCCTCATGGCCCAGATCCCTCCAACAGACCCAGCTGCAAGATGTGTTCCATACATCATCCCACAAAAGCCTTCTCCAGTCCTGTAATAGGCACCTCCTATCCTGTCAGTGGCAGGGCTACTTGTGAAAGCAGTCGTGTGATCTACTAACTAAGCTGTAACCACTTAGCTGCTTTCAGTGTGGATGTGACAACTAACAAGCTGTCTGTCTGCAGGAATGGGTAATGCCAAACTGTGGTCGAGAGACAGTTGCTGAACATGCTGCCCAGCATGATATGCTTCACTTCAATGACTGCTTTACAGCCTACACCATCTGGATCCTTCCTATCAATGCTAGCTTTTCTGAACTGTGCATGTGAGAACTCTCCCTATAACATATCCTTCACTCCTGTAATCTTCTGTCCTTGGCATTCGCTACTCCCTGTCCCCCCATTCCTAGCCCCATCCCTGCTCCCATTATAGAACTACACACACCTTCTACCTCACCAATACATTTACAGGATTTTCCACTTCCTCACATCTTTCCTCACCCCTCTCCCTTTCCACCTGCAACCCCCATCACCACCACAGCCTCCCAACGCTAAACCTGGCAGGACGTCCTGTCCCCACCATATCCCTGCACACTCCCACAAGCAGTATGACATCCTCTCTCATCCCTACCCTCCTATCCTTCCCACTCCCAGTCCCATGCTATCCCCCCCCCCCCCCACCTGCCCTAGAATGCTGCATGTCAGACACAGGATCAGTTTGCAATCAGGCCCCATGTCCAGAGACAGTGACCATATCGACTGTATTTTCTGACAGCTTAACTGTTTAATAATGCAACTCAATGCCTTCTCTATGTGGTGAGTGGCAATCTAGCCCTTTCATATTGTAGTTATTCCTTCCTGGACTTTCCATCATTTTATTTCCTGTTTATTGTTTTTTCTAGGAGTAAGTAGACCTTCATGACATTATTAAACATTGTTGCTGTTATGTGTGCTCACTGTTTGGAGAAATATGAGCTTTGGCTATAAAATGATGTGACTGATGCTGTCACAGAGTAAGTACACAAAATAAATGACCAATAGCTGTGAAGCCTGAAGCCTTCCCAGTCGCATGCAGCATCTCTGTGGTTTGTAGGCAAATCAATGTGACTGTGTCCTTTGTTTGTGTAAGAGCTGTTACTTCGTTTTGCTATACTAATGATAAGTGTAATAATAGAGCAATGAATTGTCGTGAAGTCTCACACGAAACTTGGAAAAACTGATACTGAAACCTCTCTTCTACTAAAAGAAGCACATGGCAAAGACTGCTTATTATGTGTGTTAGGTTTTGAGTGGTTCAGGCATTCCCAAGATGGATGGTAAGAAGATGACTCATGCCCACGGCATCCTTCAACATCAGAAACAGATGAAAATATTAAAAAAAGTGGGTAGTCTGATTAGATATGACCATCAGTTGAGTATTTGATTGCTTGCTGAAACTGTAAGAGTCGATAAACAAAAGTTAAATTTTACATGCCCAATTTAACATGAGAAAAATGTGTTTGAAACTGGTGCCAAAAATTCTCACAACTGAATAAAAAGCAGCTTCTGAAAATGTTCATTCTGACACTTTCAATATGATTTAAAATGGCCCTAATTTTATGTTATTGATTTTTCACTTATGACTGGGAATCTAAGCAGCAATCCAGGCATTAGAAGGGTCCAGCTTCACAGAAAGCAGAGAAAGCTTGAATGAGAAAATCATAATTCAAAGTGAGATTATCTTCTTTTTCTTTTTTTTGGGGGGGGGGGGGGGGTGTATCTTCAGTGGGTTCCTGAAGCTCAAACTGTTAAGCAAAATTACCACCTTGAGGTTCTTGCTCTACAGAAAATAAAAAAAAGGCATTAAAAGGAACAAGATTCCCATCCATTGAAGCAGTGAAAGAAAAAGTGGCATCATCAAGGAGCTCAAAGAGAAAGACTTCCAGCACTGTTTCCATCAATTGAAAATTCAGATTGAGCTTTGTAGGGACAGAGGAGGGGAGTATATTGAGGGTGACAATAACTACATATATACAAGGTGGCACAAGAAATGTGTTACCATTTTGTTTTTGAATATGAACTTTATTGTCAATACAGTCTGCAAGGAACATATACTACAATGAAGAGCCATCCATGGAGATTTGTTCTAACTCAGTACATGCTCAATATGTCCACCATTTCGTTTCCTAACTTCCTTCAAACGAACACTGAAGTTAGTGATTACCCTACGGCACATGTCTTCTGTAATTTCACTGCAAGCTTGAAGAATATGGCTTCTGAGCTCCATTAAATCACATGGACGTTTTGGGAAAATTTTTTCCTTTAGGTACCCCCAAAGAAAAAAGTCACGTGGATTGAGGTCTGGGCTATTGGGGTGCCAATTTTGTCCTTCATTGAAGCGACCTGGAAATCTGAGTGAAATGACCCACATGTCGAAATGCTCATGTAAAAATTCCAACACATTGTTTGCAGTATGTGGCCTTGCTCCATCTTGCATGAACCACTGCATGTTGAAGGGCAAGGCAGTAACAAGAAGCTGTGGAATAAAGCTATTGTGAAGCATGCTCAAATAATGCTCGCTGTTCGCAGTTTCTTCAAAGAAAAAGGGTCCAATAAGTCCGTGATTGGAAATTGCTACCTATGCTGTAATCCTAGGAGCATAATGTTGTCGTTCATGAAGCACTTTTGGGTTTTCAGAGGCCCAAAAGTGTACATTTTGTTTGTTAACCACACCATCTAAATGAAAATGTGTCTCATCTGAAAACCAAATGTGTTGATAGTTTCTTCCCTATCCTCTGCCCACTGAGCAAACAGTAGTCTCTGCTGCTTGTGTTCTTCAGTGAGCTTCTGTGCACAGGTCATATTGTATGGGTACATATGGAGGTCACTTTTAAGAATGCGTTGAATGGAGCATCTGAATATTCCCAGTTGCACTGCTGCCTTTCTACACGATTTCCTGGGACTTCTCTGTACAGCAACTCGTATTGCTTCAATATTCTCTGGCGAACAAACAGGCTTAGGCCGAGGTCGCTTCGCTTCCAATACTGTTGCTTCCTGTACAAATTTATCATACAACCTGTGGATGGTCTTCTTGCAAGAGACCCATCATGTGCTAAACTGTTGTCAAAAACACCTCTAAGTCACAACAAGGCTTTTCATTTCATGAAAAAGTAAAACAATTGCCAATCGTTGCTGTGTCGTGAGTCTTCCATTGTCAGCCATTGCTGCTTACTATTCTCCTAGTGGCAGTATCATGAATTTCACGTCATTTTGTAACTCATTTGTTTTTCCAAGCTCTGCTGGTACTGCTGTAGAGATCCCAGTGGGATATCTAATGTGCATCGTAAACAGTGAAAGAAACAATTGGTAACACATTTCGTGCACTACCCTGTATGTTTCTGAAATAAAATGTTTTACAGTAATGGTCCCATTATTTTATAGCAACACCTCATCCTTCTCTTTGGCAATTATTGGGTACAAAGCAGATCCAAACAAAATTTGACCTTGATGATCAATGACATATAATCAGCCAAAGAGATCAAGCTCAGGTCATGTACTGTGTATATTGCAGTAGCTTTCTTTTCAGTGTCTGTATAAGATGGTTTTTGCCTGTCCACAATCAGTTCATTCTGAGCAGTAGTCTAGCCACATTCTTCTGCGGTAATTCCATGTCTCCAGCCATTCAGCACCTCTAGCCTTATCAAGAGAATAACATTTCTGCTTCATGTCCCATTCTGGTATGAGCTGTATGATGTAGTGGATGTAAATTCTAAATTTATTGAATTTCTGTATAAATTTCTCTCCACTTTTAAAAGTTATTTACCAATAAAAACTGTGAAATATTGTACCAGTTATGTATCAAAGAAACTGTGGAAAACAAAAGATATTAAAGCACATATCTCAGTAGGAGGGAAGTACACCTAATGGCCAGGATAAGCACAGATGTTCAACTGATTTTATGTTGTGGAGAGTATTGTTGTTTTGTGAAAAGTTATTAGAAAATCAAAAAACTTTCATGTCATGTCAGAGTTCTGAAATTAAAATCAAACCAATATGGAGCATAGTCAATCAGGGAACAAGATGATCTTGACAATAACCAAATGGTCCATGACTCAGAACATACAGAAGTCTTCTTTAACAATCACTTTCTAAAAGTAACTGAGTAATTAAGTACAGTCAAATCAAAAGAAAAAGCATTGCCATATATGTAATGACTAGTACCAAAGCTTTCAATCAATTCTAGATCACACCAATTCCTTCCTGGAAATCGAGAAAGTGATGAGCTCTCAAAACCAAAAATTCTCAGGGGGTTGAAAACATTTCAAGCAGAACACATTGCCTGAAAAAAAGTGAAGCACCCCAAACAAGAGGAAAAAATGAAATTAAAATTTTGAGGTTGAGAGGATATGTCATGTTATTTCAGTGATCATAAATTTGAATAAAATTTATAAAGAACATGGCAATAAGAGCCCACTTATCAGTATGATGTTGCAACCCCTCTGATCTGGGTGAATGCACTGATACGATTTGGAAGGATTCATAAAGCCATTGTATTCTCTCATGAGGCATGCTGGTCCACAACTGTTGTAATTGGTCCTTGATGTCCCAGATACTGGTACTAAAATAGAGCTGAATCTGACTTGGTCCAACACATGTTCTATTAGGAACAGATCTGTGGATCTTGCTGGCCATGGGAGCACCTCGACATCATGTAGACAGACACGCATGCTATGTGTGAATGAGCATTGTCCTGTTGAAAAATGGCACCACAATTCAGTCAGATGAGAGGTAACACGTGAGGATGCATGATGTCTGTCCTATCAGAGTTCCCTCAATCACTACCAGCTGTGACCTGAAGTCATACATGGTGGCTGCCAACACCATGACCCCAGGAATAACACTACGATGCCTTTCAAAACACTGGAAGAATAGAATGTCTCTTCAGGTCCCCACCCTACACACTGATGATGGTCATCTGGCATAGAGGAGATCTATGATTCATCACTGAACACAATGTGATGCCATTCATCAGCAGTCCATGCTTTGCAATCACAGCACCACTTCAAAACAGCCTTTTCTGATGTGGTGTTTGGGAAGCCCATGCATGTATAATCCCTGGCCTGGCTGCTGTTTGTCTCTGACCAATGGTGCAGGATGTCACAGAATGCCGTAGCAAATTCATTACTTGTTATCAGATGGCAGGTGCAGATGCGAAGGGGTTATGATGTGACTGGTGCACAATATGACAATCCTCTCTTGATGTAGTTGATAGAGCCTTGATAATGAGTATACCTGCCCTAACATTCTTATGCAATCCAACAATTGGCCATTGTCACTTCCAAATGCCTCACACATCTGGATATTGCATAATTCAACCAGCTAGCCAAATAGAGACCCACAATAATGCCCTTTTCAAACTTTGTCAGGTGCTGATATCTCTCTGACATGTGTATATGGCATCTTCATTTTTTTCACAGTGAACACTCAACATCTGATGCTGTTCACACTTTTTATATACATTATCATGGCTTGTAGCAACACCAAACACAAACAACTCTAACGCACTTTTGTGGCAGTTCTACCTGTCTCAGAGAAACACAACTCTAATTATTTATCTACCCATGAATAGTGTGTACATGTACAAAGCGGGATTGACATCCAACCAAGTCTTCTGTATTTTTCCTGTTTTCTGTTAGGCAGTGTATTAAAAGCATGTCTTTTCAATAATTATATCTACTGCACTCAGCCACATATTTGATGCATTGATTTCATAAGGTGACTTTCCAGAGAAACTAAAGTATGCTGTTGTCATATCCTTCTTTAAGAATGATGGGACAGATATTAGTAACTATCAATGTCCTTTTCAAAGATTTCCATAAGGTAACATATTTAAAAATGGGATTGTATATCTGCAAAACATAAGATTATGTGTCAGTCACAATCTGAATTCCAGAAGGGCCTCATTAATGAACATGCCACTCACCATTTCACTGACCACATTTAAAAATATCTAAATGACAAGATTTCACCTTCCAAGACATTCTTAGATCTTTCCAAGGCATTGTATTGAGAAAATCACAACATTCTTTTGGAGAACTTAAAAATCATTACTTTTAAGGCATAATACGTTAGTTGTTCACACCATATTTAACTGATACAAAGCATAGGATCATATTAGATAACTCATTTAGCTCTCACAATAAATCTTATTCTGAATGGGGACAAATTACTTCTGGAATACCACAAGATTCAATTCTGGGACCACACCTGTTCTTGGCATGTATAAATTACTTCCATCTCATAGTCATAAAGCAGAAAAAGTGCTCTTTGCTGATGATGATGAAAACAATAATCAATCCCAACAGTGCTGCAACAACAGAAAGAGCAATAAATGAAATGTTCACAAGTATTATTTGTAGTGTTGGCAGAAGAGCAAACACTGTTTTTCTAGAGGAGGCCGAAATGCACGCGTTTAATTACACGCTGACAGGCGTGAGGTCTGGAACAGGACAATATCTTGAGAATTGCAAATAAAGTAAGTAGTTGATATAATACTTAACTTTAATCCACAATTGTAGAACATCTCTCGTTACGGTACATGCTTCATAATATTAATTATCAATTGAATACGGCGCCTTGCTAGGTCGTAGCAAATGTAGCTGAAGGCTATGCTAACTATCGTCTCGGCAAATGAGAGCGTAGTTGTCAGTGAACCTTTGCTATGAACGTCAGCTGTACAACTGGGCGAGTGCCAGTACATCTCTCTAGACCTGCCGTGTGGTGGCGCTCGGTCTGCTATCACTGACAGTGGCGACACGCGGGTCCGACGTATACTAATGGACCGCTGCCGATTTAAAGGCTACCACCTAGCAAGTGTGGTGTCTGGCGGTGACACTACATTATTTATAGGTTCCCTGCTAATGGTCTATCACTTAACTTAGAGAAAAACATGATTTGTTGAATTCTATTCCAAACAAGATAGATCATCATCAATAACAATACAGTAAGGGAGAAAGGAAATATGTAAAACTAATTAGTCAAAATTCCTGTATGTTTGTATTAAACTAAACTTGAATATGAAATCACAAATTAGAAGTCTTAAAAAATGCTTGAGATCAGTAATATTCGCTCTACATGTAATTGCTGGTTTTGGTGATGGAATCATCACACAATTTCTTTACTTTGTGTAAGAGTATTTGACCACCTCCCTTGTGAATTAAAGGTGCTGGCAGGTAATGAAAGTTCTAAAAAATTGAAATCATTTCTACTTGACATCTCTTTCTACTCCATAGATGAAATTATGGGTAGACAGTATGCATCTGGTCAGTTTACTTTCACCAAATTTTGTTGTAGACTAAGATTACAACAAAAATCCAGTTTTGTAAATGGCCAGCAAATATCATGTTTTCACATAGAAAATGTATCTTACTTGTGAGCCTACTGATATGTTTATGTTGTGAATATGATCCATAGAACATGCAAAAACAGTAAACTACAATGAATTTTCATCAATAATGATTTACTCACTTCCACCCTTGTCACCAGTGATGAAACTTAAATTATTCTGGGACCTAGCCTGATAAATGTTGTAGTGATATCTGGTTTCTTTGTGTTTAACCTTAACTGACCCCATTGACAGTCTTCATATCAAAATTCTATGGCCTGATATTTTTTGGCTTTGTGTTTCATTTCAAACATAAACTAAAACTAAAACTTGGTTTGGTCATTACACACTATCTTATATGAGGGACAACCACAGACATAAGTAGATATCTTGAAAAATGATTACTGCTCTTGTGAACAATTTATTTAACAACTGGTTTTGTAGTCTAGAAACCATATCATCAGATTAAATCTGTTATATTACAAAAAGTGTTCGCTAAAATTGTGATGAAACTGTAGTGACAATCAGTAGAGAGAAGTGGAGAGAATTACTTACATGGTGAATCATTACATTGAAGTTGCAAAATGGACAGGACCACACACTCCTTTTCCACAAATAAATGATGCTATTAGTGAATCATGATGTAAACAGAAAGTATGAGTTCATGGTTCCTCAAGCCTGCCTAAAAATGTTTTATTGTATTAGGTTGGGAGGCTATTTCTTGACAGTTCTCACAGTTTTTAAAAAAAAATTTAGGGTTGCTTGAGAAACCTTGGACCAATGCTTTCGAATTACCTGATGATATGCCAATTACATTATTTATATATATACAAGGAATGTTTGGTCCCATTGATGTTGCAGCTTTCATGCCATAATTCACCATTGACTGTAACCATAATTCCATAATTCAACTCCAGTTGTAGTGCACACTTTTTTGTAATTTAACACATTTAACCTGATGCTGTGGCTTCTAGGCTACAAAACCAGTCATTATATAAAATATTTACAGGAGCAACCAAGCAGTTAGTATTCAAAATGTTTTATTTGCATCCCATTAAGTGTTATTGTTTTTAAGCAACTTAAAATCAAATGTAATGCCTGCTTTTCCTTGTGGTTATGATGTAAAATGAATAAAATTTTAATCCATTCAACACAGTTCCCATCTTTTTGTAGGAGAACACAAGGTTTTTGAAAAAGAAAGGGTTTAGTAATCCATGAGCAAGATCATTAGAGACAGAGTACAATTTAGGACTGAAAAAGAATGGGGAAGAAAATCAACTGTTGACTTTGTGAAGGAACACCCCAAAATGTTCCTTAAGTGATATAAGGAACCATAGAAAACATAAATCTGGATGGCTAAACAGTGAACAATGATCTGAACCACTATCCTTCCAAATAAGAGTCAAGTGTCTTTCCCCTGAGCACATTTGCATGATGACAAACATTTTTGATTGCCATAAATTCAACTTGGATAGAATTCATATTCATAATGGAAGGGACAATTTCAAAATTCATAGTGGATCAACAGAAACAGTTGGAAAAGCAACAACTTCTGTGTCAATAATGGCTTACTGAAAAATTTACGGTACAGTGAGCGTCTTCGTCACTTTGCTTTCTCAGTGCCTGGTGATCCTCATCTCATTCCTGTCATTTGACAGAACCCCCAATGACTTGAATGACTATGCAAGATATCACATCATATTGCAGCAGTTCAAGTTACAGGCACAGACCACCACAGTGATAATTTCCTGGACTAGTGTGGTCAAAAGTCTTTTGACTACTAATGCTGCAAAAGCTTTACCAGTGCAGTTAATAGAATCAACACAAGATGCTGAAAATACCATAGTGCTAGAGACTGTGTTTATCACATAATCTCTGAAGTTACCAAGATGACTTGAGTTACCTCCTCAAAATTACTTTATTTTGATATCTTGCCCTAAGTGCTTCTAGCAGCACAAAAGAGTAGACTGTCCTCATTGGTGTTCCTCTGGTACTGCTTGTTGCTCTACATTCAAGAGGAACAGCACACCTTTCATGTTACAGAAACAGATGGATATAATACACACAAAGGTAGGTTGCTGTGGTTCTATCACACCACTGCCCACAATGAGTTTTCATTTCAACTAGACACCTAACCAACAGCAGTATTAATTTCAGCCACAACATATGGATAGTTGATCTGCTTTTAAAACTTATCATTGAATTGGTCTCATATAGGGAGTAATTGGTTGCAATCTTAGACATGCAGCACACATACGCCATGTACAGCTTGGCAGTGTGCCACCTCATATGCTTGGTGGTCACCTGGGATGATGTTTCAATTATTTTTGAGCTTGGCTCATGTAACACTTCAGGATTTTCTATCTTATTCTATGTATGGGCCATAACTGAGCTAATAACATTCAAAAAACTCAACTACCATTGAATTTTAACAGGATCCCAGAAGCACAAAGAATTTAAATGTGCATATTTACATTCAAGCCAACACTACCCTTGATTTTTCTATGACATTTCCATTCCATATACCTTTCACAATGTGATGTATGAAGAGCTCAGTTGTCTAGTCAAACTGTGAATAGCTTCACGGCATTCTAACCAGTGCTTGGAAATCCTCATTATTGTTCTTTGAAAATATGATGTGGTCGGTCCATGTGACAGCTTCAAGACAACAGTTGATGTATATGTGATTGATACATATCCCATACCAGCCCTGATAAGTTGTTTTCATGTACAGCATGTGGTCACTCTTGCACAAATATTACTCCAGAGAAAGCACAGTTTCAGCTACTCATTGATAATGCATAACAAAAATTCATGATGATCAATACTCTCTACGGCTTGTACCAGTTTCATTAAGTCCTTAAGCACTGCAAGTGCACAGGTAACATTTCATTGGTTTCTGTAACATTTTCTGATGATGTAACTCATGGCACCCTTCCCTTGATGACACTACAGTTACAGGCATAGATCAGCACACCACATGATAGGTTTTCTTATTACTAAAGTGGACAGGTGAGCACTCCAACCCACAAAAATGCCAGATCTTCCTGCCAGATATTGAATATCTGAAGCACATGCCTTAAAAATTTCTGTCTAAAAATCATCTAACAATTTCCAGAATCTCCCAAGTTACTGAACTACAGTCCGACACTAGGAATAAAGAACAAAGGAGACCACTTACTGAAAAGTAGAAGCATCACTGAAAGGCACACACAAAACAGACAAAAAACTTTCTAGCTTTTGTAGTACATGCTTTGATAGATTATGCTGGGGTGCAGGTTGAGTCACATGGGGCAGGCAGGGGAAGACAGAGGAGGGAGGCATTGGGGGGAGGGTGGAGGGGGGAGGTAGCTAACAGCTTGGAGAGAGGCAGCCAGTATGGAGCACAGGTGACGGAGCCAGTGGAGGGTAGCATACGATGAAGATGAGGTGAAGAGATTGTGATAGGACAGAGGAATGGGAAGGTTTCCTCTAGATGGCCCAAAAAAAGGTTGGCATAGGAACATACCATGCAGGTATCCATGGTCATTTCTTCATCAACTTTCCACCATCCTCACCCATTTACCTCTAGGATCCCTTTTCATCACTGTTGCTGCCACCTCCCTATACACCAACAACCCTCATGCACATGGCCTTGCTGCTATCAAACATTACCTCTCCCATCATCCTTCAGGCTCCAAACCCACCATCCCTTATATACTTCATCTACTATATCCTGGACCAAAAGGTATAAAAACAAATCTGAGACTCAGCCATGGGCACCCACATGGCACACTCCTATGTCAACCTGTTTATTGTCTATCTAGAGTAAACCTTCCTAGCCCCCAAAACTCCCAACCACTAGTCTGGGCATGTGATTTGTTCACTGATGTTACCTTCATGATCTGGACTCAGGGCCAAGACACCCTGTCCACATTCCTTCACAATCTTAATTCCTTCTCTCCCATCTGCTTCACCGATCCTCCTCTGCCCAAGATACCACATCCCTGGATGTTGACCTCCACCTCTCTGATGGCTCCATCCAACCCTCTGTCTAACAAAACACAAAACCACCAACAATACCTGCATTTTGATAGAAAAAAAATCCATCCCATACAGTGTACCCACCAGTGGATGATGTATCTGCAGTGATGAGAACTCCCTTGCCCAGTATGCTGAATGCCTTCACAGACAGGCAATACCCACAAACCTAGTCCGCAAACAGATTTCCCATGCCATATCCTCACACACCACCAATCCTCCCACCACCTCCAAGAATCAGCTACAAAGGAGCACTCCCCCTTGTCACCCAGTATCATCCTTGAATGGAAAAACTGAACCATGTCCTTCACCAGGGCTATGATCGTGCCCTGAAAAGAGGAACATTGCACCAAAGATCTTTCCCACCACTCCTAAAGTGGGG
The DNA here is from genome assembly GCF_021461395.2 of Schistocerca americana. NCBI lineage: Eukaryota > Metazoa > Arthropoda > Insecta > Orthoptera > Acrididae > Schistocerca > Schistocerca americana. The sequence continues at coordinate 295,388,917 of NC_060130.1, forward strand.
TTCCATTACCCACCCACCCTGCTAAACATCCTAGTCTATACCTATGCCACGTCCACTCCCAACCCCCTGCTATAAGGATCATATCCTATGGAAGAACCAGATGCAAGACCTGCCCAATCCACCCACCCAGCACCTCCTACTCATCCAGTCCTGTCACAAGGTTATCCTGTCCCACTACTTAAAAGCCTTGTCATCTGTGAAATTGGCCATATCATAAAATACCAACTCTTCATGTCAGTATGACAACCAATCAGCTGTCCACTAGAATGAATGGCCACTGCCAGACTGTGACCAAGAACAAAATAGACACCCAATGGCACAACAAGCAGCTGAGCACAACTTGCTTGATTTCAATGGCTGCTTCATGATTCATGCCATTTGGAGCTTTCCCTCCACCAATTGCTTTTCTGAACTACTCAGTTGGAAGTTATCCTTGCAGCACATCCTTCAGTCCTGGAATTGTCCTGGCCACAATCTATATTAATTGGCTGTCTCCATACCATCCATCCATCTGTTCTATCACCCCCTCCAAATTCACCTCTCTGTTTCACCTTCATGGTGAGCTGCTTGCTACTGGCTTTGACTCCCATGCATCACATATCTAGCCTGAGCACCTGCCACCACTCCCTGCCACATTCCTAGTCAGCAAACATGCTGCCTCTCTCCAAGCTGCCAGCTACCATTACCCCCTGCCCTACACCAGTTCACCTGCTGAACTGCATTCCTCAAATTTTGCACCTAGCCACCACTGTGTAAGGACCTGGTGTGTGTGTGTGTGTGTGTGTGTGTGTGTGTGTGTGTGTGTGTGTGTGTGTGTGTGTACATGCATGTTTTTGTAAATGTGTTTGTTTTGTGTGTGTATTTGTACTCTAGCTCGAGAAAGGATGTGCTCTGAAAGCTAGCAACTTTTCTGTCTTTTTTGTATGTACCTGTCAATGACACTTCTCCTTTTCAGTGAGTGGTCTCCTTCACTCCTAAAGTATTTCTGTTAAAGAATTTACATCACTAAATAATAATCTGTGTCTCAGAAGGTGAACTCTTATGTTCAGTTCATCCCAGATGCTACTACAACTGCAGAATCACTCAGCTCACTACATAAGTTGGTAATAATATCTTTCAATCTGCTTGCACTCCTCACTTTAAGCAAGCCTTAAGCCATTTGATGAACTGTCAGTTGCAAGCACCATGTCTCAAGCACATCATCCCAGGTTGCTAACATATTCAGAGAATAGACAAATCAGTATATAGCCTTAGTATAGAACTACACACACTGTGTGGGTCACAACCCCTAATCATATAATCTTTAAAGCCCTCTCATCACTTCAAAACAAGTGTTCCTGAAACAGAGAAAGAAGTGTTATCAATCATTCATAGCATCTATAACTTTTATTACTATCTTTACAGGCTACCATTTGATCAGGTTAGACTGCAAGCCCGTCCCGACCACCATAGCCCTGTGAGCACAGTATGACCACAGCATTTAGCATTTGCTGTTAACCAATGAAAATTACAGCACTAATTTTAAATCTGCAGTGTGCCATGCCTCTACTAATACCTTTACTTGACTTCCTGTGGAGACTGTTGACAATATTGACTCTCTGATGGTAATCTGTTACCCACTGCAGGATCACCTGCTGTGGCACTCATAGACCGTCAGTTAAATGTCCAGTATACTACACTCTTTTGGATATGTGACATATGGCATCAAAGTCACACCCCTCATTTTAAGTGGCCATTCCCTGGCCAAACAATCTGCAAAACAATTCACCTACTGACCACCAGTGAGTAAGGATACAAACAAAGTTATCAGCCAGTGCTGTCCTTGCACATCTTCTGGCTGGAGCCACACACTAGTGGTTAACAACATGGTTGCTTCCACAATGTCATTGACAAGGGGAACTGGTAATAGGTCATTCTCTGATGTTGTCTAAACTTCTTGGGGTGAAAAAAGAGTGGAAATAAAGGACTCCTGTTTTGGCTTAGGTGCCAATACTGAATTGTTTTCAAGACAATGACACCCAAATTTTTGATGCCCTTTGGTCAATATGCACATGTGGTATTGAACGTAGCAAGCTGATAGTGTAGTGGCTAAGAACATAGCTATTGATTTTTATGTCCTGTGTTCAAATCCAATGTCAAGTGTTTCTTTTCTTTTTGACCAAAGAAATAAACATTTCATATCTTGCCAAAAATAGATTTTACAATAACATATTCTTATATAATTAACAGTAACAGAAAATGAAAAACATATAAATTCTAGTACTTCAATTTTTACTTTGAATTTTACTATTATACTTCAGGAGTATCAGTAGATTTCCCATGTTGAGCTCTATCATAAAAAAACATTCAAAATACAAAAATTCAGCACCACGAGCAATGTGCAAAGGCACATATGCTACAGTCACATTTTTTAGTGTAAATGTCATTAGAGAATGCATCCTTGTTAATGTTACCAAATACCTCATGAACTGGTGATAATTTTGTAACAAACCATACATTTTGAAGTATTTCCTCAAAAGCTAAAGCGTGCAATTGATTATGGATCAAGGCATGTATTTTAACTGCATTGCTTCTATATTGCAGGATTCTGTAGAGGTAATGCAGTTAAAGGCATGTATTTTAACTGCATTGCTCCTACATCGCAGGCTTCTGTAGAAGTAATGCAATTAAATACATGCCTTTATCCACAATCGATTGAAGGTTTTAGCTTTTGAGAAAATGGTTCAGTATGTATGGTTTGCTTGCCCTTTGCTGTTACAAACAGTTTTTGTTTGTCTCCAAGAAGTCAGTGGAAAATCTGATCCTTGAGTCCAATAAGACATATAACAGTTAATGAAATAGTATCAGAATGTGTAGAAAACAGCAACAAAAATCTGCAAAAGTTTCACAAGATACCTATCATTAGTTTTTTATGAAGTTTAGTTATTTAAAAATGGAACTGTTTCTGTATATTATTGATTCATGGCGTGGACAAAATCAGTCCCCTTATGCAATGGGCTGTTTGTTGATGAAATTGGAATATCAAGATGTTCATTAAGAGTAACTCCACCAAAGAGTATGCCATTCTGTCAACTCTGCAATTTACACTTTTACCAGTAGGCAAAGATTTCCTGATTGCAGGAATGCCACTTTCTTGTCACACAGCAGAGAGAAATCACAAGAAGAACTGAGGCAACTAAAATACACATTTTGATCCATAGTCAACTACACACTCCAGCTGTCAAGAATGTGCTTCGATATGTGTAGTTTGCCACAAAATTATCACTAGTTCACAAGATACTCAAAAGTGTTAATGAGGTTGCTTTTTCTAATGACATTTACACCTAAACATGTGACTGTCACATATGTACCTTCATACAGTGCCCATGGTGTCCCATTTTTTTGTACTTTGAGTGTTTAATGATAAATATTACCCTGGGGAATGCAGTGGTTTTTCTGATGTTACAGAATGTATAATACTAAAAAACAAAGCAAAAACTGAAATACTAGAACTTAAATGTTTTTAATTTTCAGTTACTGTTAATTATATACAATTTGTAGTGATTAACTCTATTTTTATCAAGATCTGAAATGCTTATTTATTTTGCCAATATTGTTGTCATACTTTTGTTACAACAAAACAAAAAAAGAATAATTAGATTGTATTTGAACAGGGGTGCAAAACTCTGAAACTATGCTCTTAGCCATTATGCTACGTGCTTGCTTAGCTCAATGTCATGTGCACATATTGATGAAGTGGTGTCAAAACTTTGAGTGTCATTTCCTCAAAAGCTTCCTGTTCTAATCCCACAAGAGAACACCACAGGATGACTGACACAACAAAACTTATCAATTTTTGAAAACAACTTACTGTGGATACACTGGCAACACAGTGGCTCAGAATAACTAGCCAGACCAGTTTCTGCACCAATGCAGGGTGAGGCTGCTCCTGTGACATTGAACCAGTGAGGGGTATGCACTCCAACAGAAATGCCACCAGAGCTGCTGCTGTATGCTGTGGAGGCATACACTCTTCATGTGGAGGCGCTGCCACAGGTGGAAGAGAAGGCTGGGATCCTAGCAGGTAGCCAGTCTCAGTGACTGGGATACCGGCAAACGTGGTGTTGTGCCCAGGATGGGAGTGAGTGGGTGCTCCCCCATACACAGCACTGATTTTGATGGCACTGGACCTCCCAGTCACCTGTTCACAGGGTGTATATGTGGTGGCCATTCCAGCATATGATGACTGCTGGTATCCAGTGGGACGCTGATGAAAACGATTTGCCTAGACTGCCACCCCTGGTGCAAAACCATGTACTCTGGAACATTGTGGCGGTCAATATCCAGGATGGAGAAAATGAAGCAGTGTCCATAGCTGGCGCCCATGGAGAAGCTCCTCTGGGCTATGGGAATCTATAGGAGTCATCTGGTAGGCTGCCAGAAAGAAAAATTAATGCTTATTTGAGGGGGACGTGTTGCAGATATTTTTTCATCTGGGTATTAAAGGTGCAAACCTCGTGCTCAGCCTCCCCATTAGATTTTTGGTGAACTGGAGGGGAGCAAACATGGTGAATACTTGACCATACACAGAAATTATGAAATGCCTGAGGCAGGAACTGGTGTCCATTGTCAGAAACAAGGGTAATTGTAAGATCTTCCAAAGAAAAAATTTTGGAGAGAGCTTGAATAATGGCCTCAATAGTGGCTGAGTGGCACAAGACCACATATGGAAAATGCAAAAATGCATCAATAACAATCAGCCAGATCATGTTGAGAAACAGATCTGCAAAATCAAGATGGAAGTGCTCCCAGGGCTGGGTTGCTGGAGACCACAGAGAGAACAATGACCTGGGAGCCACGGGTCAACTAGCACACTGGCAACAAGCAGCAACCAAGTGTTCCAGCTCTTGGTTGATGCTGAGCCAGTGAACATTTCTGTGAGCCAAGACTTTGGTATGGGAAGCACACCAGTGTCCCTCATGTAACAGCTGTAAAACTTCCCACCACAAACTCCTGTGAATGACCACCAAGTGAGCTGCATTGTCCATTGAGATGATAAAGACTTCATCCAAGACAGTGGTACAAGACAAAGAAGTTGCAAAGTAGATCAGAGAAGTGGCCCAGAGGATGAGAAAACCATTCCTGCTGGATGAGGCAGACTGTGTGCCTCAGGATGGGGTTGGCTGCTATTTCCTTGGCAAATTGGGCACTCATGGTCAGAAAACTGTCTACCACTCAGGAGGAGGAGACATGCAGATGAAAGCACATGAGCTCCTCTTGATCAAACTGGGGGCCAACAGGCAGCTGGGATAAGGCACCTGCATTGGCATGGTACCCCATGGGGCAAAAATGAATGCCTCAGTTGTGTTTGGAGAGGAAAAGGGCCCACCAATACAACATGTGTGCTGCCTTATCAGGCATCTGGATGGATGAACTGAATGACAAAAGTAAGGGCTTGTGGTCCATAATTAGATGCAAATTTGGTGCCACATAAGAAAATGTGAAATTTAGTGACCACATATTCAATGGCCAGACATTCATTGATCTGAGAATAGTAGACTGAGAGTTTTGGATGCAAATGCCAGTGTCTGCTCCAAGCCATCTGCAGTCCAATACAAGAGGAACACCTCATCACCATGGTGAAAGGCATCCATAGCCAAAATTAATAGTTTTATGGGATCAAAGGCAGCTAGACATGGAGCCAACCAGAGGTGTTCCTTCAGTGCGGTCAAGGTGTGGTCACACACCGGAGACCAGATAAAGGGAACACCTCTGCATAGGAGATGCAGTGAGTGCACAGTGGTGGATGGCTTGTGAATGAGCTGGTGGTAATAGGCAATTTTACCTAACAAAAAAGCCTTCAGTTCACAAAATGACAAAGGATGTGGCAGGTCTGTAACGGCACAAAGACTCTCCGTGGGTTGAATGCCCTGACTTGAGATAGCAGGGGCCAAATACTCAATGGATGGATGGAAAAGTTTGAAAAAAAGGGCCTGGAGGTTGTGCAGATGGTAGCTCATAGTACATCCTGTAATGACGATGTCATCCAGGTAAGTTGAAACAGTGTGGAATACTGGACATGACCTGTTCCAAACAGCATTGAGAAATTGTGGGGGCACTAACCACCCTGAACATCAACCATTGGTATTTATAAAGGCTGAATGGCATGTTAATGACCATGATATGCTTAGATTCATCATCCAGGGGTAAATGGAAAGATCACATTTGGAAGAGAACTGACCCCCTGCTAAGCATGTGAAAATTTTGTCAGGATGTGGCAACAAGTATATGTCGATCACAGACTGCAAATTCTTAGGGGCCTTAAGATCACCACAAAGGTCCAGTTTAGCAGATGGTTTCTTAACAGTGAAGGGGGTGTGGCCAATTCACTAGAGAAAATGAGAGACACAATCCCGTGAGAGGCAAGCTAGTCCAGCTCCACCTTGACGTGTAAGCCAGGGGACTCTATCTAGCATAAAAAAATGAAGGACAAGCCAACTGCTTCAAGGTTATGAGGACTTGGAAGTCTGTGAGCACCCAAGACCTCCCGCAAAGATATCCTGAAATTATGAACACAGAGATTCCAAAGACTGATAGAGGACCTCAACAGATACCAACTGTATTGAGTCGGTAACTGAAAAGCCAAAGGCATAAAAGACATCAAACGTGAAAAGATTTGCTGGGCTAGCATCATGAATGACTATAAAGGTAATAGGTTGAGTCACTGATTTATAGGTAACTTCCTCAGTGAACTGCCCAAGCAAACGGATTTGTTGTTTACCTTATCCCCTGAGGTGCCTGTTTCCCTGTGACAGCTGATGAGAGATGAGGTCTGAAGATCTTTGGGCATTAAGCAGAGAAACTACCATGCTGGTGTCCACCTCCAGATGCAGCTGCCTTGAGAGAACCTAAACTTCAATAAAAAACTTGTTGGGAACCAGCTCTGACCACAACACTTCCTGAACATCCATATTATGTTCTCTGATGCTGTGTTCTGTACAGCTGAGCAGTTGAGTGGCAGACTGCCACAGTGTGGCCTTTTTTCTGACACTTAAGACAGAAGGCGCAGATCAGTATGTCTGGACCAAACCAACACACATGATGGCAACTGCGGGTGGCAGGTGGAACAGTGTATACATGCTGTGCAGGAGCTGCTGAATCGGCCAGTTTGCAGTGCCATGATGTTGTCCTCCCCGAATACAGCCGGGCCTCCCTGCACCACTGTGACATTGCACCAGGCTTCCAGTTGCTGACCAGTGGCTTGTGAAACCTCATACAACTGTGCAAGTAACAAAACCTCTGGAGGGCCCATTACCAGACTTTCTTATCTGGGGTGGAGTGGATGATAACATCACGAACCATGTCTGCATTTGACTCTTTTGCCTTATCTGTGACAAAATGGCACTTGCAACTAAGGCCACCGTGGAGGGTCATGGCCCAGGAATGGTAAGACTGATGGTGCTGCTTCTTCCAATGGTAAAATTCAACCCTAGTGACCATGATGTGTATGCAGAAACAATAATATGAAGCCATCAATGAATGTTAGATGTCAAATGTCAAATGACAATGAGTAAGGCTCCTGCAATGGGGCCAACTGCTGGAATGCCTGATACAAGGTGGAAGAAATCCATGACAAAAACAGTACATGGCATACCTTTGCATCAGTAACACTGAAAGTATGAAAATGCTACTGTAGGTGGTGTTTGCATGCCTACCAATCTTCTGCCACTTTATTGAATAGCACAAACTGAGAAGAAATGGAGCAAGAGCTGAATTTTTGGAGAGCAACACCAGCAAAGCCTGTTACATGACAGTGATGAGGTCCATCTGTTCCTGCACCAACATATGAATCAGAGTCCCTATGCCGTGCCAAAATGTGGAAAGCAACTGTTCTAATCCTGCAAGAGAACACCACACAATAACTGATACAAATAACTTTATTAAATGTTGAGAACAATTTATTATAATGGGCACATTAGTCACATAGTGGCTGACAATAACAGTCTGATAACACATACGCAAAGGTAAACATGTAACTGAATTAAAGCTGGCTATACCAATCTCTAAAATCTATCTGCCAGCTGGTACAGTGCATGGACAAGACGCTGCACACACATCCACAAGTGGTGGTGTCCAACAGTTGTTGAACTTCTAGCTGCATCTGCCATGTTATGTGGCATGGCTTATTACTGCACACTCTGATCTGAGGTGTAGATCTATGTGGTTCACTACAGTTTTCATTCTTATTTCACCCTGCAATGTTTGGACTGCATCAGAGAGGGACATATAGCGGGTTCCCCTCATGAGACTACATTCATATGTAGGTTACAATCCGGTTTCCACATTGTGTGTGGCTTATTGTTTTGGGTGTTATATCACACCACCCCTTTTAAATTGTCTGAAATGTCCACTTTAGTGCATGGCACACTGCAGAGTAAAAGTTTCATTCTGCAACCAATTCTTGGGCTCTGACTAAGCTATTCTATCTCACACCTTTAGTCTAAGTTTGATAATAGAGCAGGAGAGAAAGAAGACCCTTGAGTTTGAAAGTGTAACAGAAAGATACTAGTGACTTGAAGAATTGGTTCAGTCTGTGAGATATGCTTAGATGCCCTAAATGATAGAGTATGGCCCATGAAAGACAAATATCTCATTTCCAGTCCCAGACTACAAACAGTATTAATTTATCATGAATTAATTCCACTGTACATTTGGCTCACTCTACAAATTTCTAGTTATTCACCAATACTGTATTTCACTGTTGGCAGAGTTAGTTAATTCTTTGTGTGACATTTTCTTTCACTATTTATCCACAATAAATGTCTTCCTTATTTATTGATAGCTGTTAAACTATATTTGTTATCTAATGGAATCTAAAAAGGGCCTTTAATGATTTTCAAGACCCAAAGAGAAATGAGAAACAAGAAAACAACAATGTGGTCCATGAAAGTGGTAATAAGTCCACATTTCGGATTCATAAAATCCTGTAAAAGAAATGTTGGCAACTTATATTGTAAGTCATAATCACTGAATTTTCATAGGTTTTCATGCAAGATTACCAATTATTAAATGTCAAGTAAAAGTAGCAACAAACTTTTGATACAATTATAGTGTCATATTACTGTTCACAAACACAAGAATGATATCAGCACAAACTAAAGCTACTAAAACTGCAATAATGGCAATAAATCAACTGCTGGGAAATTAACATTGTTTTTCTTCTAAATAGTGTTTATGTTGTAGTGAGTTTAAAATGCCTGGAAGACATGCCTATAATGTTACACAAATATTTTGATGTGTGTAAATATCAATTCAGATCAAAACATAAAACAGAATTTCTATAAATTATTTTGTACTTTAGCATCTATACATCTTTAATGGCTTCTTCTACTCTCTATTCTCTACCACATCTAAAATCTTGTATGTTTATATGTTTATTGGGAATGTTCTTATGCATTTTTAATTTAGCTATATTGCTGAAACTATTTTTTCCTCTTTATCAGCAATGGAAATAGTTGGCCCATCAAAAAGAACCATCTGTGGGGTAACATTCCAAGCCATGTTTGCTGTTGGTGTTATGATGGTTGCATTTTGGGGATATTTTATAAAAGACAGCACACTGCTTCAAGTTATATATGGACTACACAGTACAATTCTCATTGCACACTGGTGGTAAGTGCAGTCTAATTTCTGCAAGACCAAAAAAAAATACATTACAGAAAATTTTTCTATTTTTACTATCAATACATTATAGGTGTAAATGAGTAAAATAACTTAAGTTATTTGAAAATAGAATTTAGATCAATATTGGCACCAGTTTCTTTGTTTGTAAACAAAGTTATAAATATAAGTACCAGGATTATGCTGCTTCAACTACTTTTGCAGCTTTTCTCACTTTCATATGGGGCTTGTCTCCAAATATTCAAGTATTATGTGCAGAAAACAAATAACTTCAACAGTTACATGGTGTTTATAAATAATGTTACTAAACAGGAAACAAATACAAATACTTGGTTCTACTGAGTAGATTGTCTTAATTTCTGCTCCAAACTTATTTTCTCATTTTATTATTACAAATTAATTTTGAAATTATAATGTTAATTTTATCTGTTCAGTAATAATCTGCATCTTCTCTGCTACACTTCATTGTATTCATTTTCTGTTTGCCACCATATACAGTTATTCCCACATTTCTGTTTTGTCTATACAAAATGTGCCACTGCAATAAACACAATCAGCTGCTTCATGTGTCCTTCTCTGACATAGATTTTTGGAGTATCTGTCAACTGCCTTAGACACTAATGATTGTGCAAGTGCAGCATCCAAAAAGAATAGCTTGTATAAATACAAACTAAAGTGATGTGTAGAGCAGTGCACTTGTACACTTGTAATTAGTGGTTAGGATAACATTAATTACACCAAGCTCAATTGGTGAAGAACCAACAAACAAAGAGGAATTGTGAAAGCAAGTGTCAGTATGCCTTGTACACATTAAAGTGTACAACATAAGCAAGTATTAAATGCCAAACTGAACTGTAAACGTAACCAGAGTGGCAGTACCATTGTGTTTATGGCCAAGAAACAGGGGAAGGAAGTAGTACTAGTGCTCAGTCCAGTATTCTTGCAAATGGAGTGGTTTAATGTGCTACAAGTTTATACCCTGAATGGCTCAACAATTAAACATTGACCTGCACTTCTTCATAACAATACTGCTCACATACTCTAAGAACATTTAATTAACAGCATAACATATATGAATCATCAATTTGTCTGAATAAACAACAAATGTGTAACATTATCCTATTTATCTGAGCTAATATGCCTCTGGTAACCTGCATCTCTGTTGAATCTGGCTGAAAAGTAATTGGCGAAAGTAGACTATTTCATGTGACATTTTCCACTCCAGGTTTACAGTCCAAAACGCTTTAATGGCACTTTGATATCCAATAACCTAATGTTTATTGCCAAATCAAGTCTCATTCACTCTAATTTAAGCACAGACAATGTTTCATCCACATACTACACTCAATTGATGACCTATAAAGACAAAGGCTGTTTGAGTGCACTAATCTAACATAAATGCCCTGATTCACAATAAGTCATTTGTGGCAAGGGAATCATTAACACATTCATCAATTACACTGACCTTTCAGGTAGCTATTCATATCAAAATAAAATGATATGCACAGTAAACATAATTTGGAAATAACACAGTTCACAATTTGATACTATTGTCACAGTTTGCAGAAGGGATTATTAGAAGGTTAACACATTCCATGAAACTAATTACAAGTTCACAGTCAATCAAATGAAACAGTCGCTGAGTAGCCTCATGGACATGGATTTTAGCTAAAACTCAGCACACTGTACAAGTTGTAATTTGCGTTAACTCATCTGTGGTACACTGCGTTAATTTGAGGCACTGATCTTGCTCACATTATTCACATCTGCAGACTGATTAAAATGGCTCCCAGCAGGCTTCCTTTTGTAAGATTCCAAAAATTAGCAATAAATTCAGCTATGTTCATTTGCTGGGTTTTTACAAGTTACAGTTAAAGATTGCTGTTTCTGAATAACTGAATAGTGGAACATGATATTTTTACTGGTGACTTTTTAGATAAAACAGTTATTGCTGGTGAATTATGCTGCCTGTTTTACCAAAATTTGGTATTCTGTTTCAGTAACAATGTTTTAGATAAGACTGTTAATTACTCTGAAACCAAATGAGGGCAAAAGCTACTATCATATCTCCAACATTAGCAGTATAAGTGCTATAATTATTTATCTCTCTTTTTCCTCTTCTCTCTGAAAGGTAGTAACTGGGTATATGTTCACATGTGAACAATGATACCAAAGTTTGCAATTACTGGTATTTGTAATTAGCACAGTTTTTTGGTAAACTATCTAATTACATCAACAGATTCTGATTAAGAAAATGATGGTACTGGTTAATAAAGTCAAGTTGGCTAAGGCCTGAGTTGATATTTGAGAATTTAGTAGTGTGCACAGACCATATAGGTGATAATATGGAAGATATCTGCAAATAAATGAATGAAATAAAATAAAATAAAAATTTGGTAGGAAGGAAAATGTAACAGGGGGGAAGAATCCATCTGCTTTGTTACAACTGTCTAAATTCTGTTGCTTCATTTTTTCATTACAAACTAATTTCATCTACCTTTTGTGAAACTAAGTTGTCTTGTTTGTATACACGATGACTCATTTATTCTGGTAGCCTTTAAAACCAAATCCCATTGATAAAATAATTTTTCCCAAAGTTTGCTTACTAATCTCTAAGTCCATTTCTGAGCAACAAAAGCTGTGAATTTTCTGCAAAGTTGTTATTTCTTTCTGTTGATCAAAGTATCACAAATAGTATTTTCTAATAACACATTTATCCATATCATCAATGAGATACTTTTTGTGTGTGCAGTGCTTCTAGATACTTCAGTCCCCCTCCACTTCACATCATTCCTACCCACTGTCATTTGGACACAATTTACTTGCACAACTTTAACATTTTCATTGTACATTCTGTCTCCATTACCATCAGCACTGTCAAACATTTCTTCTTATAACTATCTCTAAATTTAATGCCATTGAGACCAAACCATAGTGACTGCCACTGAAACATTTTGTTCGATAACTTTCAATACTTGCACGGAGAAGTAGTAAAGTACACAATATTCAACTGGAACATAGCTGCACCTACTCATGTGACTAATAAGGGAAGGCCACAACATTGAGATCACACATTGACTTCAAACTTTGTACACTTTTAGTAGGCCATTGAAACGACATAATGTGCAAGTAGCAAGGTGTACTACTCTGGCAGTTCTGAGAAAAGTGCAAGAAGAGTTTTACACATCTATTAAATAAATGATGTATTTGTGCACAGGTGCCAGATGTTAATATTCATGTTAATATGTTTGAGCTTTGTAAAATGTACGTGTATGAGGAGATGGTTCAACTCCTGCTCAAACCTTTGTTTTTGTAGTACAAGTGTAAATTCTGTGATATTCAAAAAATTGCACCTACACTATTTGTTCTTGCTGCATTAGCAATATCCCACCACCATGCAGATTAACTGCTAAATGGGGCCTGCCTCTGTGTCTGCAGCTCAAAGTGTCAAGGTGCAAAGTAGTTCCAGGTACCCTACCAGATTGCATGTATAAGGAATTTTGCAAATTGCAACAGGCATACATTTTCAGGAAAACTCCACATGACACTTCATTTATTTGTCAATAGCTATAAATGTGTTTGTTCTAATAATTAAATTTAATTAAAACTAGTAAGTAGTCAAGTAACATGAAATTCACTAAAACTTCATGCAAATACACATGATGCTTTTTTTAAAATTCTGTTACCTCTCATATGTCATAAATTAAATAATATGACTAGTGATGAAAAAATATAGATTAAAAATTAAGACTGAACCATCAGCTTATGATGCTCAGATGCTAAACACTTGCCCACCATGAACTCTAATGTCTGGCCCCTACACGCAGAAATATCAGTTACATAATAGATGCATAAAACTTCTCTTGCAATTTTCTCAGGATTGTCAGATTAGTGCACCCTACTACTTGCACATTATGTTGTGTTAATGGCCTACTAAAAGCGTACAATGTTTGAAGTAAATCTGCATTCCCAACGTCATGGTCTCCCCTTGTAAGTTAGTTCCTGCTGCAGGCTGGTCTGCAGTTTGCTTGTCAAATAATAAATACGTTTACAAGGGGCACAATTGTATGTCTCTCGGAAATAGGTTTGTCACATCATAGGAACAGCCTTGGGTGGCTAGGCTGTATGGAATGGAGCCCAGCCACCCATGGCTGTCTCATCGGTAGTAAGGAGCAATCCTTCTCGAAATGTACTGAGGGTCTCACTGAGACCATAATTACCCCCCCAACTTTGTACATAAACAGATCTCTCATGCCTTATCTTTCCAGTCTCCTACCCCCTCCCAAAGTCGCACCATCCAGCCACAGAGAAGCATTCCCCTCATGACTCAGTACCACCCAGGACTGTAGCAACTAAATTACATTCTCTGGCAGGATTTCAACTACCTCTTGTTGTGTCCTGAATGAGAAATTTGCAACATAATATCCTTCTCACCTCTCCCACAGTGGTATTCTGCCACCAACCAAAACTACACATTATCCTAGTCTGTCCCTACACAACCCATGCTCCCAACCCCTTGCCTCATGGCTCATATCCCTGTAATAGATCTAGATGCAAGACCATATATCCTTCCACTACCACCTACTCTAGTCCAGTTTCAAACATGACCTATCCCATCAAAGGCAGGGCTACCTGTGAAATCAGTCATGTGATCTACAAGCTAAGCTGCAATCACTGTGCTGCATTCAACATGGGCATGACAACCAACAAGCTGCCTGTCTGCATGAATGGCCACCACAAACTGTGGCCAAGAAACAACTGGACCACCCTGTTGCTGAGCATGCCATCCAACATGACGTTGTTCATTTCAATGACTGCTTCGCAGCCAGTGCCATCTGGATCCTTCCACCAACTCTAGTTTTTCTGAATTGAACAGATGGGAACTCTCCCTGCAGTATACCCTATCTTCCCATAACATTTCTTGCCTCAACCTTCATTAGTCATTGTCCTTACCCACCTAGCCCCTTCCCTCCCATTCCAGCACTACACAGCCCTCTATTCCACCAATGCTCACCGTCTGTATATTTCTCTCCTTTTCCTCTACCCCTGTGTGTGTGTGTGTGTGTGTGTGTGTGTGTGTGTGTGTGTGTGTGGTTCAAAATGGCTCTGAGCACTATGGGACTCAACTGCTGCGGTCATTAGTCCCCTAGAACTTAGAACTAGTTAAACCTAACTAACCTAAGGACATCACAAACATCCATGCCCGAGGCAGGATTCGAACCTGCGACAGCAGCGGTCTTGCGGTTCCAGACTGCAGCGCCTTTAACCGCACGGCCACTTCGGCCGGCTGTGTGTGTGTGTGTGTGTGTGTGTGTGTGTGTGTGTGTGTGTGTGTGTGTGTGTGTGTGTGTCATCTCCACTGTATGTTGAGTGACAACTATCCTTTTAATAATATAATTTCAGTAATATGTGGCCTAGTTGACTTTGCAGTTGTTGGAAGTCTTAGTCCATTTCATTACTTTCTTTTCTACTAGAATTTACCTCTAAGCATATAGGACTCCTTATGTAGCTCAGTTTTTTTGGAGAATGTCTGAGAGCTCATTTTTATTTTTCAGGCTTATTGATGAATCGCCTCGCTGGTTATGGGCTCAAGGGCGAGTCACTGAAGCAGTGAAGATCGTTGATCGTGGTGCACAAGTCAATAGCAACTCAGAAAAAGTGGATATAGCACACTTCGTTTCTAAAGGTGCACTGTCTGCACAGAAGCAAGAAACTGTTGCATATAGCCTATTAGATTTGTTCAAAACGCCAAATCTCAGAAATAAAACACTCAATGTTTGTCTCAACTGGTACGTAATCTTATCAAAATAATTTCTACATTTTCCATGATTTTTTTTATTGACATAACTGAAATTATGTAGTACATTTGAAAAGAAACAACAGTTCTCAAATGACTGAGGTTTTTTTTTTTTTTTTTTTTTTTTTTTTTTTTTTTTTTTTTTTTTTTTTTTTTTTTTTTTTTTTGCGTGTAAAAGGAAAGAATAAAGTGTATTACAGCATAGTATGGGTTAATGTTCAAGAAATGGGAGGAACATTCCCAACAATACATTAGATTAAAAGAGATACTCTGTTTATTTTATAGACCAATTGGGATGAGATCCTTCTTGATGTGGGACATAATACAAAATAAAATGTGAAATACAAAAATTAACATGTTTATATTAATATTCATGACAAACTTATTTAGCACAACAGAAGCTAAGAAATCTTCAACTGTGGAATTCACTTTAATTCACAGTTTAATACAATTGACATAAACATATAAATCCACAATTACTTAAGCACTGTACATAAAATAATTCCTTGTCTTTTTTACTTGCACTGGTAATCTTTACGGAATTAAGATGTGTAGAAGTCGTATATTGTATAGCAGTAACATAGTGACATCATTAACATTATAAACAATAATTAGTTTTATTACAAAATTAATTGATGAACTGAGTGGTTACCATTGAAACTGCCTGTACCTTGTTAGCAGACTCCTCATTATGGTTGCTAACAAGTTACTGAAAATTTTCTTTACTGGCAATCAGACATCTTGTCTGGAATAAAAGCAAGCACCCTTAACTACTCCTTGTGATAATTCTGTGAACTGAACTGATGTTTTTGGAGACTGTATATATTATTTAATGTAAATCCAATTGATTAACTGATGAATAAACACAGTGTCAAGCAGTAATCACTATACCCACTTCTCTGAACAGGTTTGTGAACAGTGTAACATCATGAAGAAAATGTGAAAGTTGTTTGAAATACAAAGAATATTTGAAGCATATAAATGATTAGGATTTTGAACCAATTAGTCTACATATGTGCTGATCAGCTTCCTCACAAGAACCATGGAGACACACAAACTGTTGCACAGAGAGAGTTCAACATTTTGCACTAGTGTTACTCAGAGGGAAACATTACACCACCGAGCGAGGTGGCGCAGTGGTTAGACACTGGACTCGCATTCGGGAGGATGATGGTTCAATCCCGCATCCAGCCGTCCTGATTTAGGTTTTCTGTGATTTGCCTAAATTGCTCCAGGCAAATTCTGGGATGGTTCCTTTCAAAGGGCACGGGCGACTTCCTTCCCCATCCTTCCCTAATCCGATGAGACTGATGACCTAGCTGTCTGGTCTCCTTCCTCAAAACAACCAACCAAACTTTACACCGCAGATCAGTACGCCTCATGCAGAATTTTTTTTTTTTTTTTTTTTTCACAGAATTGTAGAATTTGAAATAAGTAAATGGGGATGCTTCATGCATGTAATTTGTGTATTTTATCAAATCAGAGATACAGCCAGTTACAATGAGTTCAACAATACAGTGCATGGCATGCCAATTGGTAAAGAACAGAAACTTCCAATAAGTCTTGCTTCCTTGTGAACTGTAGTAATGACCCCATGTGATACTGTAGAGGTGAAAACAATCTCCCAATGGGCATTATTCAATGTCATACTAAATAAATGCTTCACATGATGATGTGGGGCACTACTAGATATCATAGCCACCTTTTTCATACTATTGATGCAACTTATTTGAAGGAATGTTGAAGAATTCTTTTCTGGGCAACAGATACCATTTCTTTCTTCATATACACATATCTAACTTCATGCTCATCCTCGAAAGAGGGTGCATTACTTCATATAGTTTTCAATGATCCTGTCATCACCATTTACCAATATGTACTATGACTCATCAGACCAGGCAACATTTTCTCACACTTTGGGCGTCCAGTGATAGTGTTACTGTTCCCAGGCTAAAGTATGTGTTCCCTGTAACATGTGATGAGCATAGGTACTGATGTGGGACTGTAGTCTCTGATTTCTATAATGTGAAACTGGTTCTGGATTGTATGGCAACTCACTGGTTGCTGTTGACCAGCACTGAAGTTATAATTTACTGTTATGACCTCTCTCTCTTCTGTTACACTATCTGTAGTTGATGGCAACTCTTGTTATTAACATGCTGTTGCATATGGTAGTTGATATGTCTAGAGGTAAATCTCCTCAAAGTAAGGTATTTGTGGTGCAGCATTGACAAGATGACACATGAAAATCACAGTGACAGCTTGATCTTAGAGGTGGATTGTCCCATGCACAGGCACCTGTGATTTGGTGACAATCGACTGTTGTGATATCATACCTCTTGCCAATTTTATGTCTGACTATCATGGCAAAACCACTACAAAGTCTGATGAACTCCCACTCACATTATATGCAAGTCACTATAGTGACTGGCACATTCTCTTTCCAATACAGTAACTATATCTTCTTCAGTTGCTGATGAGTGTAATGTAAAATTCTGAAAAAAATGTTTCAGTAAATGAAGCAACTAAAGAAGACTGAGGCTTTCATTAAGGACTAGGAAATACACTGAATCTCTTAGAAATATAACACAGACACCTACTTAAAAGTAGCATTTCATACAAAATTATAATTATTTTCCAAAATTAAATACAATTATTATTTATTATTAAGGAATTACAAGCTACATAATCTCTTTGCTGCTGACATAATGTTTCCCAAACTTGTCTGTTTTTACAATGTTCTCTCCAATGAGAAATTTGCAAGTAAATTTAAGTTCTATTCCACATCATCTTAGAATCTCATTCTCTTGCTACATTGTCAGGTTCTTCAATTAGGCCATAGAGTTCTTGTTTATCGTTTGGATATGCCAGTCTCCAGTGGTATGGTCTTTCACTGCTCCAAACATTTTTCTCTGGAATATTCTGCTTGTGGATGCATATTTTGGTTTGAATACAGATATTACCGTTCTTTTAGAAATTTCATAATGCATAATTCATTTAAATACAATGAATCACAAAAATATTATCTGCGAGGTCTATGGTCTCTGTTTTGCAGGTTTGCTAATAGCCTGGCATACTATGGTTTGTCCCTGAACACAGGGAATCTTGCAGGAAATCCATATTTAATTTTATTCATTCTTGGGTTGGTAGAAATACCCAGTTATATCATGACTATTTTGTTGATGGACCGTACTGGAAGACGTTCGCTTATAAGCTCACTGATGCTGCTGGGTGGGATATGCTGTATCATAGCATGCTACATTCCACAAGGTATGTCAACAGTGTTTTCTAAATTTCTCTATTCACAAAAGCAAATACATTATATTCTATTTGCTCAGAGTATATACTATAGTATATAACATAACCCAATGTCCATAAATCTAATGTAGTTACACAGGGTGCTCAGAAACAGTCTGGAAAGCTTGTAAGGTTGTTGCAGAGTAGGTTGTGCTGAGAAATAACTGTTAAGAAAAAAAATTGATATGCTACACTTTTTCTGAGTTAATTAGCACTGGAGTTAGCCAATCAAGTAGTTGCACAAGCAAATTGAAGTGGCCCACCAGGAACAGTTTCACCGGATGTGTTCTTCCTTTGGTTTCCTAAAACTGAACAAGAGAGCAATACAAAAACTGGATATGAGATGGCAGTAAGGATTGAACCCAAACAAAAGGCTGGTGAGCCACTTGAAATTGCATGTATAATGGCCTGATTGGCTAATTTCAATGTTGATTAACACTGAAACAGTGCAACATATGGAATTGTTTTCTTAGCAATTAGTTCTTAGTATGACCTACCCTGTAACACTCTAACAATTTGTACATAATGTTTGTGATCATCCTCTATAATGTATAAGGTAGTTACTGGTGCCCTAATGTATTAGCAAATTTATGCAAGATCAGAGAAACTTGTCAGGTCTTATTTTTTTTAATCCTGGCCAACAGTCTGCATTTCATATAAAATTATTCCATACTTTGCTATAACAACTATATGAATAATGTAAGAGTATTATCATTTTACATTATAACAGTGGTAGTGAAAAACAAAATACATATTATGAAAGAAAGTAAGAGATTAAAAAGAGAAAAATAAGAGGAAAACTTGGAAAAAGAGTTAATAATGGTAACATACACAAACATTAACCAGTGCTTGAAAATACCATTTGGTCTATCAATAAAAGTGAAAAATATAAAATGTATGCTTCATTTTGAAAAACTGGCAAGAAGAAATACACATATTAGTGGTAAACATGATATCTAATTAAGAATGCTTTGTTAAGAGGGAAATAGAGCAGTTAACAAATTAATATGTCTCAAGTAGAGTGCATTCGTTTTCAGTTATATTTCGAACCTGAGGTGCAAACATAATAAAAACCATGGAGCAATAAGTTCCAGAACATGGCAAGAAACACCTTTTTCACTTGAATTTGTTATTTTCAGCTGTTTTACTTCTAATTTTCCTTAGCAGTATTTAGGCATTTTCACCAGTTCTAAGCTATATTCCTACTTCTTGGTGTTCACTCTAGATAGTGGATATTTTACAGATATTTATAACTATGTTGCAGAGCACATTTTGAAACCTAGCAGTCAAGCTATACTGTTTGCTCTGCAAATTCACGTCTTTCTTACTTTTCTTATTCCTCCATGATTCCCGCGCCTTTAACATCATTTACTTAATCTCAGATTCCATAGTTCTTTGCAATTATTAATATAACTATTATTATTATTATTATTTAAATACTTAATTACACTTCAGCTTTCTCTTAGCTGCTTATTGCTGTAACACAGGAGACAACTGGGAACATCATTTTGATCTTCCAAAGACCATTTGTATCCATAGTCAATACACTGGTTTACTTTTAATTTGTGTTTATGACTGTGTATATTCTACTGCTACAGATTTTAGTAAAGTGATTTTACTGTATGGTTTTCTACAAATTCTTGTATTTGAAACACATTTTGAATTTCATTGCTGATAGTACTCAAGTAAATCATACATTTATTCTATCACTACACACCATTTTAAATGGTCAGTCATATATCAACCAGTTCAGATTGACCACAAAAAGAACTGTAGTAGATGGGTATGTCAGCAAATAAATTGGCTTTCTTTTTTTGATATATATTTTTTATTTGAATAATTTTGAGGTTAGTTCTAATTTCCTCTGATAAAATAAGGGACTGAACAATAAGTAAAAACAAACAGAATGGCTTTCAGTTTATAGCAGCAGATGAATAAGAGTAACATTAGGAACTATTTTATTTTTTAAATATGAATTGATCATTGCAGTGCCATTTAATTTCAGTCTGACAACTGAGAATTACAGTGATTTTTTTGTAGAAAATGATAATTTAATTTTTAGAAACTATTCTGTTATTGCATTTAAAAGTTTTCTTAAATGATAGCCTTCATACAGAGTTATATTATATTTTTCATATAATTTTAATGTGAATTATTTATTGTACTTCCAGAGACAGCAACAGGAAGTGTTTCTGCAGTTACAGTAGTTATGCTTGGAAAGTTTTTCATAGCAGGATCATTTGCTATCATCTACAACTATACAGCAGAACTTTTTCCCACAGTAGTGCGCAATACAGCATTGGGTGTTGGCAGTATGTGTGCACGTCTCAGTGGTGCTTTGACACCTCTAATCACACTTCTGGTGAGTTACTCATAATGCAATGGAGAAGCAAACAGTCCCTCATTTTGCTATATAATGTTCTGAAACAGAATTGTCTGTGTAATTAGCAGTTTAGATCTATAACAGAGCAGTGTTTCACATTTTGAAGCATCGGTCATGTCAAACCCAACACACACTTTTCTCATATGATATACTGAAAGCTTTGGACCAAGTCAGTCACAACGATACAGTATTTGTTGATTTCCAAAAAGCATTTCAATTTGTACCATACCTACACTTCTTGTCAAAAGTACAATCACATACTGTCTCTAGCAAAATTTGTGACTGGTTTGAGGACTTTTTGATATGGAGGATGCAGCATGTGATCTTGGATGGAGAGTCATCATCAGATGCAGAAGAAACTTTGGGTGTGCCGCAGGGAAGTGTGTTGGAACCCTTGCTGTTCATCTTGTATATTAATGACCTTGCAGAAAATGTTAATAGTAAACCCATACTTTTTGCAGAGGATGCAGTTATCTATAATGAAGTACAGTCTGAAAGAAGCTGCATAAATATTCAGTCAGATCTTGATAATATTTCAAAGTGGTGCAAATATTTGGAAACTTTCTTTGAAAATATAAAACTGTGCACTTCACAAAATGAAAAAACATACTGGTAGTATCCTATGGCTATATTACCAACGATTCCCTGTTGGAATCAGCCAACTCATACAAATACCAAGTATAACACTTTGTAAGGATATGAAATGGAATGATCACATAGGCCCAGCTGTGGGTAAAGCAATTGGTAGACTTCCATTTGTTGGCAGAATACTGATGAAGTGCAGTCAATCTTCAAAGGAGACTGCTTACAAATCACTTGTGTAACTGGTTCTAGAGTGTTGTTCCAGAGTGTGGGACCTGTATCAAATAGGACAATCAGGGGATACTGAACATATACACAGAGGGGCAGCATGAATGGTCACAGGTTTGTTTGATTCATAGGAGAGTGTCTCAGAAATGCTGAAGAAACTGAACTGGCACACTCATGAAGATAGACATAAACTATCAAAGGAAATCTGCTAACAAATTTCAAGAACAGGCTTTAAACTATGACTCTAGGAATACACTACAGGCCCCTACATATTGCTTACACAGAGATCATGAGGATAAGATTAGAATAATTGCACAGTGCACAGAGGCATTCAAACTAGCATTCTTCCCACACTCCATATGTGAATCGGATGTGAAGAAATCCCAATAATTGGTACAAGGCATTCATCCTCTGCTGTTCACTCCACAGTGATTTGCAGAGTATATATGTAGATGTAGCTCTGACAGTTAATTCTACATAAGTCATATTAGATTGTTGTATACTGAGATTTCTGAATAAATCAGCAGCAAAATTTAGTATCAAGATATCACAGCACCATAGAAATAAGTCTAGATAGTTTAAGCCACATTATTCAACATAACTTTCTTCACATTTCATTAACAGACAGATAGGTAAAGGGTCAAAATGTAATCAAAGAAAAAGGTTGCTAATAGACTCTGTAGACTCCCTTCTCCTAATTAGAAACTTAATTAAAATTTTTTAAACATTCAACTACTTCCACAAATTACACAGTTCATTTTACAAGTTGTATAAATTTCAGTAAGTGAAGTGCACTTCTAGTAAGCACATTAATATTTTGCCACTTATTAATTCAAGCAGGGGCAGAATGTTTATAAAAGAATTAATTTTTTATACTCATCTTTCTTGAAGGTAGTGGTAAATAATTTACATCATTGTCCAGCAGGTCCCAGGTACTTATGTTTACTTAAATGAAACATATAGTTGTTTGTATCTCATTATTTATTCTCTTCCATATTTTGGCTTGATATTTTCACAAAATTTTTCAAACTCATTTCCACTACAATGTTGATATTGGTCCATAACGAAAGACAAGAGTAATTGACTGATCAGATCTCACATTGTTTACATGAGGTTACAAGAACTTACAAGAAATAAGTAACCAATTCTTTAGCATGCTATGAGGTTATTTGCAGATTATGGTTTGGCTCATGAATTTACTAAAACGAAACAAAAAAACTTTTTGAACTATCATAAATTTTCCAAAACAGAAGTGAATTACAGTAAATGTGAATATATTGTGAAACTGTAATAGAAATGCAAAAAATTATTTTCTTTTCTTTACATTAAATTTTAATTTATAATGGGATGTTCAAAAAAATGGTGACTTTTTAAAATTAAAAATTTCAGTTGAATTTCTTTAAATAAAATGTTTTTTTTAAAGTTGATTATGTCTTGTGTATATGTCAGATAATAACTAAAAGAAATGTTTACATTAATCACTGTCAATTCAAAAGGAAACATTTAATTTATATAACCAAATGTACTACATATCACAAAACCATTTATGTATCAGACTGTGAATTTAATCCTCAGTATCATACACTTCACAACAGAAATTTAGCCTATCCCCTAATGCTTTACAGCCCACAGAGCTTTGTGTGACTTTTCATTTGGTGTAACATGTTCAATTATTTATAAAAGATCCTGTAAAGCAATTATTTTAAAAAGGTATATTGATTTCAGAATGAATGAACTATCAAAGTGTGTTTTATTGCTGTGCTAATTTTATCAGAATTCTGACACCAGTTTTGCAAGCTTCATTTCAGTAGTGATAACATAAAATGAATCTAAAATTCTCTGTTAATTACATCATATTCAATTGCAAATAACATTAACTTCATAGAAAATTTTGAGTTTAATATGGTTCATATGCTTCTGAATTTCAATATATTAATCACACTACACATATGACCTAATAAATTATATGTAAGTATAATATGATATTCTCTATATTAGCAACAAGTTTCTTTGAGTGTAAATTAAAATATACTTTTGGCAAAGGAGTAAACTGATCCTTAAGTGCAAGTTATCTTATATGTGTAACATTTTTTTCTTTTTTAATTTGCAGGACTCCTTTGATAAAAAGCTACCTTCTGTCATCTTTGCCACAATTGCCATTGCTTCAGGCTTATTATCACTTTTACTCCCAGAAACACTGAATAAACCAATGCCTCAAACTTTAGAAGATGGTGAGAAATTTGGGGAAGGAGACACAGCATGTACAAGTTGTTTTGGAAGAAGCAAAGAAAAATATGAAGTTCCTCTGGCTAGCATGGAATGAATGGTATTTCATTTCACAAACCTTGTTCAAAGTGTGAATGAAAATAAAGTACAAATATTTTCAGTTGAAATACTTTCTGTCCTGAACAAATGTGTGGATTATCTTTATTAGTTAATCAATAGCAGTGAATGAAATACAAAGAAGTATTAAACTTTTGTCTCTGAAATTAGTGTGCCCATAAGGGAAAATAATATTATATGTACTGTGACCTCTTAACTTTTTGTTTTCAACTAAATATTTTATAGACTAGCAATCATATACACTAGAAATTGGTCCACAGAAAGGACTGTGTGGAAGGTGAATATCATAGCACAAGGCAGTTTCTTACGGGTTCAGTTTGTGTTTCTTTTCTGTTGATAGACTGTGAAAAACATGTAAATAACTATGAAAGGAAGATTTTGTATGTCAATAAACCATCTGTTGCAGCTGGTTTTATAACATATTGGAAATGTTAAGAAAACTGTCAACCACAATACCCACAAGAAAGACACTAGAAAACAGAGGCTTATGGGGAAACAAGAATGGTTTATGCATAATCCACAGAATATATTACATCAAAAGGTATAATTGTAATCAGTTCTTAATGTTAACTGTCAACAAAAGTTGTAAAGCAACATAATCAGATCTAATTAAGTATGAGTCAGTGCACTATGTTTGCTTCGTACTGGAGGCAGTTACATCTTACATAAATATGAATCTGCTACTAATTGCCCCAAAATTTAATTTCACTCTTTGAGCTACCCATTGCTCCAATACTGTCTACTGCCATATAATCTCAGCAGTTTTATTTTCATCAAGGCAAGGATTATCTTTTGTATCATGATGCAGGAAAAAGTCATGATGTATACAGTCTCATGTGCCTAGTCAGCACACTCAGAAGCACAGTGAAAGATACCCAATTGCAGATGTGGCGCATGTTAAATAATGTGCAACTAATGACTTATTTCAGTATGTTTCAAATTCTGCATCTGGAAATCCTCTTTCTTTATTATTATTTTTAACTTTACTCTCAGTGGTACAGTGTGGCATACCACATTGTTAAAATTGACATATTTATTTTGAATCACAGTGTAAAATATGTTATACCCTGATTGCCATGAGCACAAAAGAACCTAATACACATGATTTATTTAAGATCATGTGATTGCGATACTGTGAAAATGATATTACATAAATTCAAATCAATACTTTCCATAATGTAGTAAAATAATTATCCTTCTGTGCGTTTAATATGATCATGATAACTAAAAGTATCACAGTATTTGAAACGGCTTAGAAATAAGTATTGACCCTTGGTATTACCTATTTACTTTTACATTTATACATTAAGAATATTGTGATATTTAAAATGACTTTGAAGTAAGGATTAAGCTTTTAGCTTTCGATTAAGTTTCGTTTATTATGTAGTTCTTATGATCTAGTTTCTGAAATTCAATAAAGTATGTGTTATTAGTTTATGT
Source organism: Schistocerca americana (assembly GCF_021461395.2). Classification (NCBI taxonomy): domain Eukaryota; kingdom Metazoa; phylum Arthropoda; class Insecta; order Orthoptera; family Acrididae; genus Schistocerca; species Schistocerca americana. The sequence goes on from NC_060130.1 coordinate 295,414,647, forward strand.
CTTATAAAAGACATGATGTTGGCCTAATTCTCTAGAAACCAAAGAGTGCTCTATGCCTTATATGGTACCATTCATTAGATAATATAGCTGGAAACATTGTTTTATAAGAGCCTCCTACAATATTTTATGGACATCACAATTAAAATAGAGTAAATTTTAACTATCATAGCAAATATCCCTGTAGTTTGTGTTCTCACATTTTAGTGTGACCTTCCTGCAGTTCTTACCTCTAATTTTCTATTCAGTTACAGCAGCCAAGTAACACAAAATAATCTGTCTCTCTTTTATCATTAATAAGCCTGCATTGAGCCTCTTGATATTCATTTACGACTCTCTGTGTCATAGGGAACTGGTACTTGCTTTCCATAAACTATTTCAACATATTTTGTATACACAAACTGCACTGTACTGGCATTATTTAATGACTGCTTTCTTGAAACAGAAGAAATGCCAGCTATGAACACTTTCAGAATTTCCTGCCATAAATACTAGTAAAATATTAAGAAAATCAATAAAGTATTTTTCTCCAATTTGGAGCATTTATGTACAAATTACATAAACACATTGTTGTGCTACACAATGATTAATGCAAGTGCTATTCTCAAGCATTCTATATTAATAGAAATTTTGTAGCTAATACTGGAAAGTATATAGTTTCATGTGGAGAAAGAAATTGTGAAATCTAATGTACACAAGGTATTCATTGCCTACATAAAGTAAAATTTACCACACAAAACACTGGGAACAGGGAAAGAAATGGAAACTAAGGTTTGTGAACCTGTCCATGAAGTATGCTTAGAGAGAAATGAAAACTAAAATCTGTGTGTCTGCCCACGAGGTATGCTTGGATGGCTCAACTGGAAGAACACAGCCATGAAAAGAGATTATTCAGCTCAGATTCTCAGACTCCCACACAGTCTTAAATTATCACATATAATCAGACACTAGTATAAAGCCCATCCTGCTGCAAGTATACCACTGCATTCTCCAAAAACCAACACATAAATTGGAGCCCTTCCTCTAATTTTTAGTGGTGGCACCCATTAGGTTTTTTTACTAATACCTATATCTTCTGTAATACTCATATATATTCACAGATATTTCATTTATTTCCTGTGAATTGCCAAATATAACTGCCAAACATGAAATAGATCAGTTTCAATGGGGACATTTATCATCCTGTCTATACAGTGTGCATGCTGTAACTTTTGTCCCAACTGACACAAAATTTATTATACATGTGAGATGCCCAAACAGTTCAGTGAGACATGTAAATAAAAATAGCTCTCTCTCTCTCTCTCTCTCTCTCTCTCTCTCTCTCTCTCTCTCTCTAGTTGTTTAATCAATTTTGACTCTTCCTGACCACATGAGATAAATCATATAAATTTCTTCTGTCCTGCTGCATCTCCATAAGACTTTCCAGTTTGAAATCCATTACTTTTATGATGTCAACAATTCATCTCATCCTTTGCTGCCTCTTCTCCTTGTACCTTTGGTCTTCCCCAGTATTAAGATATTTTCCAGTGAATCATGTCTTCTCAAGATGAGTCCAAAGTATGTCAGGTTTTGTTGTGGTATCAGACCTTCCAAGTAGTAATCTGGTTTTATTTATAAAAACATCATATGGTATTTAGATAAGCTGCCTCACAATACTGACTGTAAATAGAACATATACATTTGAAGAGCATTTTAATTACTTACTTTATAGAACTTTCTAGCTAATACAGGAAAGTGTGTAGTTTCATGTGGAGAACTTGTAGTCATAATTCTTCCAGAATATCATTTCATTTATTCATTTTTTTTATCCTTTTGCTGTACAGAGAAGAAAATGATTTGCAGAATGCAACCACAGACACTGTATTTTCTTGTTTGTTACCTCTTGTGATATTCTATGAATAGTTCTACTTAGAGATAGGCCACAGCACACACTTGCAACCTTTGACGCACAAGCAGTCCTTTAATTTCCTGTAAATGATAGAATGTTGAGACATTGAAAATGGAGATAAAGAAATGTATGTGTATGGATAAAGTAATATTTCCATAGCTAAAAGGCCAATGCAGCTGTAGGTGGAAATGTTGAAAATGTGGACCAACACAAAGTGGAAATCAAATATTGAAATAGCATACCTTTTCATAGGCATGTTCTTTGCACAGAATTTTTATGTAAAAGAATGAAAGAAAGTAAAATATATCAAGACACAACCATTTCTGACAATTCTCTCTATCACATAGCTTCACTGTGGATAATTGGGATAAAAAGTGCTAATGTTACTGTTATACACTTTTCTGCAATACACATTCCAAAAATTATTAAATTGTAAGTAAATGCATTGTTGCTTGTAAATCCTGAAAACATTAACAAAAAAATCAAATGAAAACTATTCCTTAACAACAATGTAGTGTAGTACCACACATTTTTAGTAACTAGCATGGCATATGAGAATGGTTTCCAAGGACGATTATAAATTATGAATAATACTGAAAAGTTCTTATGTGGTTTAAAGGTGTGAAAGGGATCAATGTTTACTTCTTCCAAGTATGAGTATTTAGTAATGATAGAATGCTAATATTAGTACATGGCCAGTGTTATAATACAGTATTTATGTTTCCCCTGTTGAAGGTCCAGCCATGAATGCTGCTGACACACACACACACACACACACACACACACACACACACAAGCCTGTTTGCACATCCCACAGTGTGATGTAGTTTTTTTCCTAAGGATATAAGGCATCTGTAAGTAGCTACTCTCTTGTAATACAACTTCTGACCATGTGGAAAGAGGATAAATTTGTGAAAAAGAAATAATGTTATGTTCATTTAGTTGCTCAGAGAATTCATACAACATTTTAACAGAGACAATATATGCATAAATAAAAAGAAGCTGTTATTTGCAAATGTTGAAAAGTTGTCTATCTTACAAAGTTCGAAGAAGTTTCTGTCCAATACTTATCAGACACAACTAAAATCTACAAAGACTGACACATTCTCATTTGAAATGATAAAGTATTGTAGAGATTGACATATGATTACTGTAATTATTTTTCTACTGGGTGCATCCTCAGGCACTTCACAGCATTACACAATAAACTGGGCAAACTATTAATTAGAAAATAAATCATATTTACATATCATAATTAAAACAACATATTTTGATAGTTACTTTATCAAATACTATGATCAGGTTTCTTGTAAACTTAAAGGAAATGTAACTCCTGTCAGCAAATTGTAAACATATCATAAATGCTTTACAGATATTCTACTAACTAATTAAATGAAATTTAAGATCATGTAAGCACTGAAGCTACTTCATCTGAGGAGAGTAAGGACAATGTATTCCTCATAACACAACTGTATAAATTATCAAATTGCAAGAAGGAAATAAAGTATATTTGCTTTAGTTAAGAGGCACTATTTTCATGCAGAAGAGAAAAATTACTCGAATAAAAAGATGTGTTCGTAGATTTTGTGGAATGCCTACCACCTGAGGTGAAAAGATGCTTATGATCTATTTTTTTTAGTGTTACTGTTGACAATGTGTGCCAATACGGCAGCAATTTCACTACTGTTCCATGTAAGACAACTCTCTGTGTTATTCTTTAAAAGCTAATGTGCACTATAATAATTGAAACAGAAATATTTCTGTTTTATGACACAGTAGGTTAATGAACAGTATGTCCTGTTTCTTCATGTCATAGGAAAAGAACCATCAATGAGCATTTTGTAATGTAGTTCCTTTACCATTTGTTATATTTTTGTTCAATATTATTCACTATCAATTTTATTTGTGAGAACATGCATTTAAATATCTTATTTGTCTGTACAATGTATTAGTATCAGTTATTTATATAAAAAGTTTGAAATAGGCTTAAATACTGTAGAAATTGTTGATTTTTCTCTTAATGATTTAGATTCCGTGTATTAACATGTTATCTTTATTACTTGATGCTATATCTCTAAACAAATGTATTAGCCTACTCATTAGGTATTTTTCTTGAAGTCTGTAATTTCCAATCTATGTTGACTGTTGACTGTGTTTTCAACTATGTTCCACTTAATGTTTTGTCACACATAATTAACAAATTTTGCCATTGAGTGGGGATGTTATGACTATTGTTGAATGTTTCAATTCTGTTTTGGTCTTCAAACTCATAACTTCCATATATTTTCAAGAGACTGGCCACACCATTAATCATGAAGACAAATGCTGACTATCAGTTGCTCAGAGTTACTATATGTTTCATATATTGGCCCCAGAAGTGGCAGAACTGTCAGATTCCCGCACTATAACTATTTTCTTAATAGTTCTTGTTGCCTCACTCATCCTCCACATTCCATGTCTCAATATCTTTTTTGATCAATGCAATGTAAGATACTTGCTTTGTCATAGTAAATATGAAGAATCGAGTAGCTTAGATGGTACCTTGCCAATGGCTTGCTGCAGTGGTAACACCGGTTCCAGTCAGGCCACTGAAGTTAAGTGCTGTCAGACTTGGCTAGCACTTGGATGGGTCACCATCTGGGTCTTCCAAGTGCTGTTGGGAAGCAGGATGCACTCAGCCCTTGTGAGGCCAATTGAGGAGCTACTCGATTAAAGAGTAGTGACCAGTCATGAAAACACACAACAGCTGGGAAAGTGGGATGCTGACCACATGCCCCTCAGTATCCACATCTAATGATACCTAAGGGCTAAGGGTGACATGGTGGCTGGTCAGTACTGTTGATCCTTCAAGGCCTGTTTGGACAGAGGTTTTTTTTATTTTTTAAATGGTACCTTGTCTTTTATATCTAAAAACAAAGATGATGTGACTTACCAAACGAAAGTGCTGGCAGGTCGATAGACACACAAACAAACACAAACATACACACAAAATTCAAGCTTTCGCAACAAACTGTTACCTCATCAGGAAAGAGGGAAGGAGAGGGAAAGACGAAAGGATGTGGGTTTTAAGGGAGAGGGTAAGGAGTCATTCCAATCCCGGGAGCGGAAAGACTTACCTTAGGGGGAAAAAAGGACGGGTATACACTCGACATACACACATATCCATCCACACATATACAGACACAAGCAGCCATATTTAAATATGTCTGCTTGTGTCTGTATATGTGTGGATGGATGTGTGTGTATGTGCGAGTGTATACCCGTCCTTTTTTTCCCCCTAAGGTAAGTCTTTCCGCTCCCGGGATTGGAATGACTCCTTACCCTCTCCCTTAAAACCCACATCCTTTTGTCTTTCCCTCTCCTTCCCTCTTTCCTGATGAGGCAACAGTTTGTTGCAAAAGCTTGAATTTTGTGTGTATGTTTGTGTTTGTTTGTGTGTCTATCGACCTGCCAGCACTTTCGTTTGGTAAGTCACATCATCTTTGTTATTAGATATATTTTTCCCACGTGGAATGTTTCCCTCTATTATATTAGTACCTTGTCTTTTGTTTGATATAATTTTCTGTTAGATATAATTCAAATGAAAATTAAGTTTTCATTACATGTTGCCAAAAAATTTCATTTATATCAGATGAAATGAACACACTACCACTTTACCATTATCAGCTGAAAGAGATAGCGAATATTCTACTAACTAGATAAGCTTATATCTGGCTGTATGAGGGATGTGACATCTGTTTACTAATAATATCTGCTGGTAGATGCTACATATTGTATTTGCATGTTTTGGTCTTCAATATGCTAGATGTGAGATTCAATATGTCACTAAAAGTTAATCAGCAGAGTGCACGCCTAAGAACTCTTTCATGATGCAGTTACAAGAGAATTATATCTGTTACAGCACTATTGTACCACCCAAGTTTGTTCTTTGCCACTTACACAACCAGTGCCCTGGGACAATCATAAACCACAGAAGCTATGAAAGATCAGAGACAGCTAAACAATCTGCCCAGCTCCAAAACAACCGGTTCATCAGCCACCTAATAATTCAGTCAGTATATTAGTAATGACAACAGTAAATGTCTTACCTAAAGGTAAAAAAGTTACTCTTAACACATGTCAGCAGTATATTTGACACAGTGTGGACATGACAAAAGCAATTACTTTAATGCTTCTTTGGTAAAACCTCAGCCATATTGAGCTTTGTTTGGATGACGTGGGAATTAATAATTCTGGGCTTTGTTGCAGCACTTACCAGTAGGGAATAGTATATATTGTGTGCACTCAGCTGAAGATTTCTGCAAAACACCGTGGCACAGTATCATTCCAACAGTAATTGTTTAGCAAAGGTAACAGATGTTATTGAGTATATGAAACATTTTCACTAAGAAAAGTCACTAAGTAAATAATAAATATGGAAATCATGACACAGGTGAAGATGTAGTACAAACACAGCTATTAAAAGTCTGAAAATGTGACATCATAGAGTACTGTCTCTTCACAGGACTGGAAATGAACTATATTGGCAAGACTGTACAGCCAGACTACAGTGCCATATTTAATTACTCACAGGATTAACAAAAAATTCTTTCATCAAGAACGAAAAGCAGTGAGATCACATTTAAAATCTCAATAAAACTGTTAAATCTGTTTTGGATATGCATAATGAAACGGACCATAAAATTCACCACATGCCTCTTAAAATGGGGAAAGATTGCTATAAAAGGCCAAGATGTGCAATACACAATAAAAAATGATACTTTCTTCAGTATCTCATCTTTTCCAGGCTACACCTGTAAAAGAAGGGCAAGGAGAGTTAGTGTGTTAAACCTCTCTAACCTCTCTCTTGGACAGTATGCTCAGTAGGTACCCAAGAGTTTGTAGAATATTGCAAAATGCTATGATAAATTAAAGATCCAGAACTTCATTAGCTACCTTTAAACAGAAAGTTAAAGTGCAACTCTGAGACTGTCACAGTCTGCAGTCCAAGGATAGACAGGAGTATAAAAATAATTGAGATAATTTAAAGCTTTACGACAATTATGGTTAGTTGCAGCAAGTTCAAAACATATTAGCAACAAAAGGTACAAGATGGTGTTACCCAACACTTGCTAGTTGCATGCAGCATGAAATGTGGTGATGAAGACCCCTGCATTTAAAGAAATACCAAGTTGCTATTGTTTGTCTCATTTTGGAAATGTTTCAAATTGTATGAATTATTCAACAAAATTTATGAAAATACTACATTAAACAGAAGATCAAATGAAACTAAGTTGAATTCCATACTAGATACACAGCAAGTCATTGAACTCAGTTGATTTACTCAAAACAGGAAAAAAATGATCATTCCATCAGCTCATTGCAAACCACCACAAACATATTTTCAAAAAAAATCATTGGCCGTTTCTAAGAACAGATTTTAAATAAATACCAAACCACAAGTGTGGCTTTCAGGAAACTAATATAATTGTTAATTACATGATCCATTACCACCATTAGCATTGGTTCACGTGAAAAAGAAAGACACTTAAGAAACTCATTTTGGCTAAATTATAAGAAATGCAACATACAACTCACTATAATGGCTCCACTGCACATTTAAAGAATTGCTCTGTCTGGTTATTTTGTTCTGTAGTGAAGATGTAGAATACTTTTATTTTGTTATGAAATAAAATTTCCTGTAAACTTGTTTTTAATCAAGAATGGCAGGGCAAAGTAACCAAAATTTTTGTACCTCTATGGCATTGCTTTCATGTGTTTCAAGCAATAATGAACTTTCTTTCTAAGTTTGAGAGGTGTTGATGAATGTACTGAACTGCTTGACAAACATATAATGTTGTAACTCAGAGATTATTTTCATATGCTTTGTAATTTATGTGAGAATGATTTGCAATAAATATATTTATTTTAGTATATTTTCTGAGGGCTAAAATGAATTAAATTTCACTCTCTTATAGAGAAATAAAGTAGACCTGTGTCCTGTAAAAGTATAAGCAAATCACTTGAAGTAACAAACATGTAAAAAGAGAAATGCATTAAATGTAATTTACCAAGGTGATAAATATCACAATAGTTTGAGGAAATTACATGTTTTGTTCTTGGCAACAGAGTCTAATTTTACTCTGCACATATTTTTGGCAGTATTCAGGTGCGTAGCTGATCAAAGACAGAAACATTTTGAACACAATTATACAGGCTATTCAGTGATGTCTGTAGCAGTTTATGATCCTCTCTTTTATTTTTTTCTTTAGGTTTCTGTACATGAAGATGAATTAATTTGATATTACATTACCGGCAAGATCATCAGATTAGCCGTAATTCATATAAACAGCTATTTTTCATCTGTTATTGTATGGGCTATCAGCTAGATAGCCCATATCTAAAGAATAAGCAATAAGTGTCAATATATATGTACTCTGAGAGCTGAAATCTACAAGAAAGTAAGCAGAAATCTGCAAATTAAATACATATCATTTTCAGTGGCTAAAACAAAAGTATAGCTTCATCCTACAAAAAGAAAATGTAAATTTGTTCCATACAGTAATATGGCATTCTGGCAACTTCTGTATGGTAAGGATGAATAAAAAATACTGTATGTTTTGGTTGACACTCATAATGGATACAATATAGTTCCATATAAAAAATTGATAGGAGTACCTGAAAAGTCAAGAAAATGCAGTTCTTATTGTGAATGCCCACAGAAATTTTCTTGCCTCCACACCTACCACCCCCTCTCTCATTCATATGGTTACTTATGGTTCTTACTGAATAACTTTTAACTGTCAGTGGGATCTGGATTTGCAACAATACATCATCAAAATACATGCAGTACAGTGGTTATATTTATCATGTAACATTCCTGTCACTCATTAAAGTGTCACAATCCCATAAATATTGATAAATTATTGACGTACATAGTGACAAAGTCAAATTATGTTTGGAATATTCAGGTGACATATATAGTGCTATTATCTTATTTCCGAACCCTGTAGTCATTAAAGACAGACTTCCAACCTACAGTTATATTGATTAAAGTGCTTTTTTTCTGTCTCTTCTGCACTCCTAAGAGTTTTGACATAATATATTTTCATACTGTGTATACTACAGGCAAAGGTGAGAATGTAACAAGTAACGCATTGAAATATCAGGGCAAAAAAAAGAAAAATAGTGTTATGACCATGCAGTCTGCTTTCAGTGACTTGAATAGGGAAGTTCAAAAGACCACAGGGTAATCTGAAATGAATTAATCTGACCCAAGCTAGTGTTAAATGTGTTATTATCCTGCATACAACTCGTTTTTAAATTTTAAGCTGTGAAGGATGCTGAGAAGTAAATGGCCTGAATAATAACCCATGTTCTGAGCTGCTCCATTTCCATGATAAAAAATAAACATGTAAAATAATGTGTTCCACTATCATATGTACACAGTGGGAAAGAGGAATAATAATTTACTAAACCTTGGATTGTTACAAATTTTGTAATCAACTAATTAAAGTTTTCAGTAACATGCCTCATTACTTCCAGCTTGATCTGTTCGCCATACAATGCAGCACCCTGTTCAATGACCTGTTTCTCTGATCCAGGAAATTACAAGACTTTTATGAATTGCTACCCTCAAGAGCAATATCTTCAATTGCACAGAAAAGCTGCTAAGGCTATTTCAATGTTTGGTTCAACAAGTGTGTCCCAACTTTTCTATATTAACAAGCTGACCCAGTCCTGTCAGTGGTCAAGTTTAACAGATTTTAATCTGGGTAGCTCCATGTGTTTATACCATGAACCATAGATTCAGATATATTACCTATTTTGAAATCATAATGTGTGTCAGTCTATAAACAGCACAACTTTATGTTAACTGCCTACATGTAAATCTTTTTGTAGGTCTGCTCACCATTGTAGCGCAATCTAATGTACTTATTTAATTAGGTAATAACACTTATTGTTTTGGCAGAAAAATAAAAAGATGAAAAGAAACACACATGACAAAAATTCTGCTTATAAAAGTATGCTGTAATATTCATCTCTTAGAAGTAGCCGCACTGTGTTGCAAACCCCTAACTTTCCCGCATTTGTGGCCTTTGGCATGTAACCGACTCACTCACACACCTGCTCAGAATTGCGCAGTGGTGGTGGAATCTGGAGGGCTGAGCAGACTTGCCTGCACTCACAGAGTATGTGTGCACTCCAGAAGGAAAAATCTTGACCAGGCCTGACTTAATGTTTCTAAAGCAGAAATATGTCTTTTTCCACCTCTCTAGTGATTTATCATCAGCAAATATCAGCCCATGGTTTGGTCATCTTGTCATAGTCAGATATAATGATAAGCCAACATACTTGGTGTCACATTAGACAGGACATTGACATATCTTGAACACATTTCTAAGACAACTATGAAGGTACAAACATGAGAGAACCTGATGAGGAACCTGGGAGGTAGCACATGGGAATTGAATACATCAATTTTCTGTAGAGCATCCCCTACATTGGTATACGCAGCAGCAGAACACTGCACACCAGATTGGCTCGGCAGCAATCATGTGAAGAAAGTTAACATTCTTTTGAATGTAGCTATGAGAATAATTAGTGGCACAGTCAGCTCTACACCTGCTTGCTGGCTACCAATACTATTAAGCATCTGTCCAGCTCACCTTTCTCAAAACATGATTCTCTCTTCAACCTCTGCCAGCAAGTTTCTAAACATGAATGGAAACCTGTTGATGAGGATTTACCCTTGCCGCCTAGGAAATTCCTCAAATCCAGAAGACAAGCATAAGAAGAAGGAGTCTAAATGCACTTTACTGAGTTCAACCAGGATGCTGAATGGAAATGTGAGTGGTGGTGTTGTTGTTAAGGTCTTCAGTCCAGAGACTGGCTTGATGCAGCTCTCCATGCTATTCTATCCTGTGTAAGCCTCTTCATCTCCAAACAACTACTGCAACCATCATCCTCCTGAATCTGCTAAGTGTATTTATTTCTTGGTCTCCCTCTGCGATTTTTACCCTCCACACTTCCCTCCAATACTAAATTGGTGATTCCTTGATGCCTCAGAACATATCCTACCAACCAATCCCTTCTTCTAGTCATGTTGTGCCACAAATTCCTCTTCTCGTCAATTCTGTTCAATACCTCCTCATTAGTTATGTGATCTACTCATCTAATCTGAAGAAGTCCTCTGTAGCACCACATTTTGAAAGCTTCTGTTCTCTTCTTTGTTTGTTGTGGTCTTCGGTCCATAGACTGGTTTGATGCAGCTCTCCATGCTACTCTGTCCTGTGCAAGGTTCTTCATCTCCCAGTACCCACTGCAACCTACATCCTTCTTGAATCTGTTTAGTGTATCCTCTCTTGGTCTCCATCTATGATTTTTACTCTCCACACTGCCCTCCAATACTAAATTGGTCATCCCTTGATGCCTCAGAAAATGCCCTACCAACTGATCCCTTCTCTTAGTCAAGTTGTGCCACAAACTCCTCTTCTCCCCATTTCTATTCAATACCTCCTCATTAGTTATGTGATCTACCCATCTAATCTTCAGCATTCTTCTGTAGCACCACATTTCAAAAGCTTCTATTCTCTTCTTGTCTAAACTATTTATCGTCCATGTTTCACTTCCATACGTGGCTACACTCCATACAAATACTTTCAGAAATGACTTCCTGACACTTAAATCTATACTCGATGTTAACAAATTTCTCTTCTTCAGAAACGCTATCCTTGCCAATGCCAGTTTACATTTTATATCCTCTCTACTTTGACCATCATCAGTTATTTTGCTCCCCAAATAGCAAAACTCATTTACTACTTTAAGCGTTTCATTTCCTAATCTAGTTCCCTCAGAATTACCTGATTTCATTTGCCTACATTCCATTATCCTTGTTTTGTTCATGTTTATGTTCATCTTATATCCTCCTTTTAAGACACTGTCCAATCTGTTCAACTGCTCTTCCAGGTCCTTTGCTGTCTCTGACAGAATTACAATGTTGTCAGCAAACCTCAAAGTTTTTATTTTTTCTCCATGGATTTTAATTCCTACTCAATTTTTTTCTTTTGTTTCCTTTACTGCTTGCTCAACATACAGATTGAATAACATCAGGGATATGCTGCAACACAGTCTCACTTTCATCCCAACCACTACTTCCCTTTCATGCCCTTGACTCTTATAACTGCCATCTAGTTTTTGTACAAATTGTAAATAGCCTTTTGCTCCCTGCATTTTACCTTTACCACCTACAGAATTTGAAACATTGTCAAAAGCTTTCTCTAAGTCTACAAATGATAGAAACATAGGTTTTACTTTCATTAACCTATCCTCTAAGATAAGTTGTAGGGCCAATATAGCCTCACATGTTCCAACATTTCTATAGAACCCAAACTGATCTACCCTGAGATCAGCTTCTACCAGTTTTTTTCATTCATCTGTAAAGAATTCATGTTAGTATTTTGCAACTGTGACTTATTAAATCAATAGTTTGGTAATTTTCGGCCTGTCAACACCTGCTTTCTTTGGGATTTATTATATTCTTCTTGAAGTTGGAGGATATTTCGCACGTCTCATACATTTTGCTCACCAGATGGAAGAGTTTTGTCATGGCTGGCTCTCCCAAAGCTATCAGCAGTTCTAATGAAATGTTGTCAACTCCTGGGGCCTTGCTTCAACTTAGGTCTTTCAGGGCTCTGAAATTCTTCATGCAGTATTGTATCTCCCATTTCATATTCATCTATGTTCTCTTCCATTTTCATAATATTGCCCTCAAGTACAACACCCTTGTATAGATCCTCTATACACTCCTTCCACCTTTCTGCTTTCCCTTCTTTGCTTATGTCTGGTTCTCCATCTGAGTGCTTCATATTCATACAGGTGGTTCTCCTTCCTCCAAAAGTCTCTTTAATTCACCTAGTGATATATGCTTCTACATCCTTACATTTGTCCTCTAGCCATCCCTGCTTAGCCACTTTGGACTTCCTGTCAATCTCATTTTTGAGAATTTTGTATTCATTTTTGCCTGTTCATGTACTGCACTTTTATATTTTTCTCCTTTCATCAGTTAAATTCAATATCTCTTCGGTTACCCACAGATTTCAACTAGCCCTGGTAGCTGAGTGGTCAGCGTGACAGACTGTCAATCCTAAGGGCCCGGGTTTGATTCCCGGCTGGGTCGGAAATTTTCTCCGCTCAGGGACTGGGTGTTGTGTTGTCCTAATCATCATCATTTCATCCCCATCAACGCGCAGGTTGCCGAAGTGGTGTCAAATCGAAAGACCTGCACCAGGCGAACGGTCTACCCGACGGGAGGCCCTAGCCACACAACATTTCCATTTTTTCAACTAGCCCTTACCTACTTGATCCTCTGATGTCATCATTATTGCATCTCTAAAAGCTACCCAGTCTTCTTCTACTGTATTTCTTGCCCTGTTCCTGTCAATCATTCCCTAATGCTCTCTCTGAAACTCTCTACAACCTGTGGTTCTTTCAGTTTATCAAGGTTCCATCTCCTTAAATTCCAAGAGTGGTAAGCCATGAAAACACAGAGCCATGAACTTGTTGACAATCCATCTGTTAAAGTTCCAGGCTTTTATCATCCTTGGGAGGTAGGCTTAATAGACCCCAAACTGAAGATGGTATGTGCAAATACATCATGCACGAGTGGGGCTTTTGAACTCACAGCACATTTGACTGCAGTGATATTCACACAAAGAACTAAGCTGTAAATTATTGTCTTAAGAGATGTTTACCCGGTGCTGTCAAGTGTCTCCATGAAGTGTCCAACAAGATGCTCCACTGGACTGAGTCTTCCGACAAGTGTAATGTAGTTTGGGTCATTGAATGTTTAGTTGCACATGTAAGTTTTGTGATTAAATATATATGTAACAGTTTTGTTGTTCTAATTGATGCATACAATAATAATAAAAACTTATTTTATTGTCAGAGGTATAAATAAAAATAAAACATTAATAAGTATCTATTTAAGTAATTAACATAGACTGAAAATATTTTAAGATTTAAAAGTCCTGAAATAATAATTAATTAATCATAAGCTGTGAAATGTCAAGAAATTTAGTAAAATAAATGTTATAAGCTGTAAAGTTGAGGAACAGCTATATACCAGACTTGTAACAGCATTCAGTGGACTCCACCATATTGCTAACCCTACTCTGTATCATTCAGATCTAAAAATGTGTGGGATGATGGGTGGGAGTGGTGGAAGGTGGAAGCATAAGGGAGAGTGGCTAGACAATTGATAATGTGTGTTGTTAAATTGTAACAAAGACATTATCTGAAACATGTACTAAAATATTTATACAAAGAGCTTATCACTTTTAAATTAATTTTAATACATGTTTTGCAAAATTCCTTTGTTACATTTTAATATTGTGTATTATCAGCTATCCAGTCATGCCATGCCTTACCCACCATCCTTGACATATGGATCTGTATGAGAAGTATTTGTTTGCCATGATATGATGAGTTATGGTAAGAAAATTTTAAAGAAACTTATTTATTTAGGCAAAATGTATTCATTGTGTTAGTAAAAACTAATTATACTGCATGCTGAATTCATACTGACATATATGTCAATTTCTGTGTATCACTCTGGGCACTATTTATAAACTAAACATTATTGATGACAATGGCAGTAATCCACAGAAGGATGGAATTAACAAATGCTCCTACTAGCTTTTAATAGTAAAATAATGATTGTAGAAGTTGGGCATATCTGATAGGAATTCACTGCAGAGGCAGGTGAACAGAATACAAGAATAAATATAAAATTGAAGAATACTCAAAAGGTAAAAACCAGAGTTCACAATATAACTGTAGTCTTAGAAAATTCAGGTAGAAGGAAGATTATAGTTATGTCTCCTGTCAATGATGAGATCATTAAAAACAAAGCACAAATCCTGATGAGGAAGGAAATTGGCCATGTCCTTTCCAAAAGAACAATCCCTGCATTTAGAGAAATCATTGAAAATAAAAATCCGGATGAGAGTGTAATGTTTTACAACTGTGCCACCTCACTTGACAACACTCAAGAAATATATATCGCATGTTATGCACCCTTAAATGAACTCATTGGCTAAAGATACTGCCTATCATATGACTGGTTAAACTGTGTGGAAGTGCCCAGATAATTCAAATCATGGGGCCTTCACCCATATTATCTGATAATAAGTTCTTAATTTTCCCAACTGATAACATTAGTAAATAAATTTTATTGTAGAAAACAAAAAATATAATTAATCCAATAAAATACACTCTTGTTCAAAAAAACAGAACAATTTCAATGACTAGAGACAGGATTTTCATATTCACAGGACATGTTCACTAGTATATTCTGCAGAAATGATTTCCGTCACGTAGGTTCAGCATGTGTCCTGTTGCCAAGTAGGCACCAGGTCTGTCATGGGTCCTGATAACTTGTTCCATGCATGATGGCAATGATGCATATAAGGCATGAATGGGATCCTGTGGTATAGCAATCCATACTGCATTCACCTGGCTCCAACGTTCATCTGCTGTGGTAGGCATTGGGTCACAGCACTGCACCTGTAGTTTCACCATATCTCACACATTTTTGATTGGCAACAAGTCTGGTGATCTGGTAGGCCAGTGCAAAAGGCTGACATCCTGTGACACCAAGAAGACATGTTTTCTTGCAGCAAC
Organism: Schistocerca americana; assembly: GCF_021461395.2. Taxonomy (NCBI): domain Eukaryota; kingdom Metazoa; phylum Arthropoda; class Insecta; order Orthoptera; family Acrididae; genus Schistocerca; species Schistocerca americana. Next base: position 295,430,194 of record NC_060130.1, read on the forward strand.
ATGAAGTCATACAGTGTCTTGCTGAAAAATGGCATCTGAGGTGGTGTGTAGAGAGGGTGTGGCTACAGGTCCCAGGATGTCATTTATGTAGGTCACACCGGTCACAGTGCCCTGGACATGCAACAGGTGACATTTGTGGTTGTATCCACTAGCACCCCACACCATAAAGTCTTCAGGTAGTGTTGTTCTGCAGAACATACTAATGTTCATATTCTGTGAATATGAATATCCTGTCTCTAATCATTCAAGGTGTTCTGTTTTTTCTGAATATGGGTGTATATCAGGATATTTGTGAAGTCTATTTTCTGTATGACGTGATTTTCAGACACTATTATAAGAAGCAAATCATGGAGGTTACAATAATTAAGAAGCATGCATGCCTCACCCAGACAGATGGCAGCACCATAAATGCGACCACATCAGATGAGTGTGGTGGGGAGAGACTAACAACATATGGTTCCTGAATAGGGGAAATAACATTTTCAGTAGTACAGGAGCAACAGTGTCAATGATTGATTGATTTAGCCTTGAAACATTAACCAACATGCTATTGCTATGTTGGTACTGTAGATGCCTGAAACAAGGGAAACTATAGCCATTATTCTTCTTGTAGACGTTCTAGTAAAATATTCTAGTGATAAAATAACTCCCATTTGTATCTCTAGATGGAAACTACTCAGAAGGATATTGTCATCAGCAAAAATAAATCTGGCCTTCTATGGGTTTGAGGGTTGATGGCTGGATCACTCAGTCATGCAAGGAGATTAGAGAACTTGGAAAGCTAAATGGAAAGACTGAAGTTAAATATAGTGTAAATTAGTGAAGTATGAATGCAGGCTGAACAGGATTTCTGGTCAAGTGAATATAGGGTTACCAACCCAAAATCAAACTACTTGCGATGTAGGATTAGATCTAATAATAAACAGAAAAATAGGTATGCAGATAACTATTATAACATGGTGAACACATTACCACATTCAAGACAGACACTAAACCAATAGTACAAGTGTATATGGCAACTAGCTCCAAGGACTGAAAAAATGTATGAGAGAAAAGAAATTCTTCAGTACGTTAAGGATGAAATTTTCATTGTCATTAGGAACTTCATTTTGACAGTAGAAAGAGAAGCCAAAACAGTAGGTAAACATGTACTGTGGTAAAGAGTGAAAGGAGCAGGAGCTTAGTAGAATTTTTCACGGTGAGCAGTTTAATCATTGCTAATACTTGCCTTAAGAGCGATGGAAGAGACTTTGAAACACTGGAAGGCTTAAGAGATTCACTCATTCAATTGAACATCATGTCCCATAGATCACATTAAGAAGGAGGACCTCAATAGATTTGGAACAAAACAAGGTACACATCAACAAAAGTGAAGCACCCGAGAAACTTAATCTTTTACATTGTATTGCCAATAAACTATTGCTATACTGCTTACTATGTGTCTATCAGATCATGAGGGGATATGGTTAAAATTTCTGACAAAAAGTCCCACAGAGCAATGTGAACAACCCAGACACATTAGAACTGTTAATGGTATTTATGTCAATGCATTCAGGCCACAGCTATGTATGACAGAATGGTCCAGCTTCCTGTCTCAATTTAGAAATGTTGATGAAGCTGTTGACAGCTTTGTCAATCTTGATTCTAATATGTTTCATAAGTGCTGTCCCCACAGGATTAAAAAGACACAACGGGAGACCAAGTAAAAGTAATCATAGAAGTTTTCATTGATATTTCCCGCTTGACCCCAAAAAATTAAGAACACATGTCATCACTCTCTATGACAGATCTAAGAACAGTAAAAGAAGATAAACCTGAAGAATAGCTACAGATTAAAAATTATAAACAGAAATGAATGGCAAATTATAACTAATATTCAGCAATCACAAAACAAATGCAAGGCTGCTTGATGGGTTATCAAATCAGAACTTGGTAATACTAATAGAACCACTTGTGATACTACAAACATCACACCTGATGAAATGAATAACTTCTGGCTGGGGTAATAGCAGGAAATTTAAGGTGGGGAGGCACTGCCATGAATGGTAAAATACCAGTGGTTACAGGTGTTCGAGCAGCACCTTTTTTAGGATAGGTAAGACAGAAAGATGTCAAGTTCTACGAGAGGTCAGGATTGAAACAAATCTTCAGTTTAGGAAAGAAATTAAACAGCACAATTCTAGCACATTGGATCACCAATCACACCTGTCAATTATAAATTTTCACCAATCACCAGAAATTTTATCTCCAGCAAGTTGTATCTCAGTTCTAGGTAATTGCATTGACGAATTAAAGTCACCCAACCCAGTTGACATAATCTGCCTCTCAGAACACCATGTGACCACTGGTATAGGAACTAGGCCTAAGCACAATGAGAAACTCAGACAGGAGAGTACTGCAAATGTTAGAATAAGTAAAGGTTCTCATAAAAGTATAATTAAAAATAATATAAGTATATTTCATTAAAATATTGGGAGTTTAAAGAATAAAATAAATGAGCTTCTGGTTTGTTTAGAAGATTTAGAAGCTGATGATGAAATAGATATATAGATATACTATGCCTGTCTGAGCATCACATTGTTACTGATATGGATAAGGTAAATGTAAGTGGATGTAAGCTCTCTGCACATGTAATGAGAGAAAATATGGAGAAAGGAAGAGTTGCCATATATGTCAAAAGTTATCATTGTGCAAAAAGTATAGAAACAAAAAAGTTTTGTGTAGAGAAACATATAGAAGCATGTGCCTGTGAGCTTAAATTAAATAAAGGCACATTTATAATTGTAACTGTATATAGGTCCCCATCTGGAAATTTTCATCTATTTCTGAAAAATTTGGACTCCTTGTCCTATCTGTCAGACAGGGGGAAGCAAATTATTATTTGTGAGGACTTCAATGTAGATTCTCTGCAAGAGGGTAATAGGAAAAATGACGTTGAGGTAGTACTCAGTTCTTTCAATTTGACACCCGTTATTGATTTTCCTACTCAGGTGGTAAAGGATAGCAGCTCACTGATAGATAACTTCTTTATAGACCAAGATAAGTTTAACCAGTAAATGCTCAGCCTGTTGAGAATGGTCTTTCTGATCATGGTGCACAGCTAGTTACAATATATGACATAGCTCCATTCAGCAATACTGAACAGTCCTCCAAAGTAGTACATTCACTCAACGATTTAACAATTGCAAATTTCAGGGAAAGCCTACAGCAGTTATGTACCGTGAACCTGATGCCAATTAAAAATATACACTCCTGGAAATGGAAAAAAGAACACATTGACACCGGTGTGTCAGACCCACCACACTTGCTCCGGACACTGCGAGAGGGCTGTACAAGCAATGATCACACGCACGGCACAGCGGACACACCAGGAACCGCGGTGTTGGCCGTCGAAAGGCGCTAGCTGCGCAGCATTTGTGCACCGCCGCCGTCAGTGTCAGCCAGTTTGCCATGGCATACGGAGCTCCATCGCAGTCTTTAACACTGGTAGCATGCCGCGACAGCGTGGATGTGAACCGTATGTGCAGTTGATGGACTTTGAGCGAGGGCGTACAGTGGGCATGCGGGAGGCCGGGTGGACGTACCGCCGAATTGCTCAACACGTGGGGCGTGAGGTCTCCACAGTACATCGATGTTGTTGCCAGTGGTCGGCGGAAGGTGCACGTGCCCGTCGACCTGGGACCGGACCGCAGCGACGCACGGATGCACGCCAAGACCGTAGGATCCTACGCAGTGCCGTAGGGGACTGCACCGCCACTTCCCAGCAAATTAGGGACACTGTTGCTCCTGGGGTATCGGCGAGGACCATTCGCAACCGTCTCCATGAAGCTGGGCTACGGTCCCGCACACCGTTAGGCCGTCTTCCGCTCACACCCCAACATCGTGCAGCCCGCCTCCAGTGGTGTCGTGACAGGCGTGAATGGAGGGACGAATGGAGACGTGTCGTCTTCAGCGATGAGAGTCGCTTCTGCCTTGGTGCCAATGATGGTCGTAAGCGTGTTTGGCGCCGTGCAGGTGAGCGCCACAATCGGGACTGCATACGACCGAGGCACACAGGGCCAACACCCGGCATCATGGTGTGGGGAGCGATCTCCTACACTGGCCGTACACCACTGGTGATCGTCGAGGGGACACTGAATAGTGCACGGTACATCCAAACCGTCATCGAACCCATCGTTCTACCATTCCTAGACCGGCAAGGGAACTTGCTGTTCCAACAGGACAATGCACGTCCGCATGTATCCCGTGCCACCCAATGTGCTCTAGAAGGTGTAAGTCAACTACCCTGGCCAGCAAGATCTCCGGATCTGTCCCCCATTGAGCATGTTTGGGACTGGATGAAGCGTCGTCTCACGCGGTCTGCACGTCCAGCATGAACGCCGGTCCAACTGAGGCGCCAGGTGGAAATGGCATGGCAAGCCGTTCCACAGGACTACATCCAGCATCTCTACGATCGTATCCATGGGAGAATAGCAGCCTGCATTGCTGCGAAAGGTGGATATACACTGTACTAGTGCCGACATTGTGCATGCTCTGTTGCCTGTGTCTATGTGCCTGTGGTTCTGTCAGTGTGATCATGTGATGTATCTGACCCCAGGAATGTGTCAATAAAGTTTCCCTTTCCTGGGACAATGAATTCACGGTGTTCTTATTTCAATTTCCAGGAGTGTAATTTATTTCATGACTTTTTGTAAATGCATTTGAAAACTGCTTCCCCAAGAAGAAGAAGAAAATAGTTAAATATACTCGTAAGAAACCTTGTAACAAACCATGGCTTACTAAGGGTATAAAAATATCTTGTAACCGGAAAAGGGAAATGTATCTGACAGCAAGAAAGAGTAGTGACCCAGAAACTATCAAACATTATAAAAACTACTGTGTTATATTAAGAAAAGTTATTAAAAAATCCAGAAGTATGTGTATCATGTCTGAAATCAGCAACTCTGATAATAAAATTAAAACAATTTGGAATATTATTAAAAGAGAAACAGGTCAACCAAGAGCACAGGAAGACAGTATTACCATCAAATTGAATGAAAACTTTATGAACAGAAAGTCAGAAGTTGAAAATATTTTTAATAATCATTTTCTAAATGTTGTAGATATAGTAGGATCCAGGTGTTCATTAGAAGATGCTAGGCTGTTAATGGAAGAGGCCATACCTATGCAATTTGATACAACTGAAATCTCATCCACTTCTCCCTCTGAAATTAGGAAAATAATAAACTTGCTTAAAAGCAAAATCTCACATGGAATTGATGGCATTTCCAGCAAAATACTAAAAGCTTGTTCTCAACAGATAAGTAAGATTCTCAGCCACCTGTGTAATAGCTCTCTGGCACAGGGCATTTTCCCTGATAGACTGAAATATGCTATTGTTATACCTTTGCATAAAAAGGGGGATAGATCTGATGTCAACAATTACCGTCCAATCTCCCTTGTAACAGCCTAATCCAAAATTTTTGAGAAAGTAATGTATTCAAGAGTAGCTTTACATATCTGTAAAAATGAAGTACTAACAAAATGTCAGTTTGGTTTCCAGAAAGGTTTTTCAACAGAAAATGCCATATATGCTTTCACCAATCAAATTTTGAATGATCTGAATAACCGAACACCACCCATTGGGATTTTTTTTTATCTCTCAAAGGCTTTTGATTGTGTAAATCATGAAATTCTGCTAGACAAGCTCAAATACTGTGGCATGAGTGGGACAGTGCACAAATGGTTCAATTCGTACCTAACTGGACGAGTGCAGAAAGCTGAAATAAGCAGTTCTCATAATATGCAAAGATCAGCACATTCCTCAAACTGGGGAACTCTCAAGAATGGGGTTCCACAAGGGTCAGTCTTGGGTCCTTTGTTGTTCTTAATATATATTAATGACTTGCCATTCTATATTCATGAAGAGGCAAAGTTAGTTCTCTTTGCTGATGATTCAAGTATAGTAATCACACCTGACAAACAAGAATTAACTGATGAAATTGTCAATACTGTCTTTCAGAAAATTACTAAGTGGTTCCTTGTAAACGGACTCTCACTGAATTTTGATAAGACACAGTACATACAGTTCCATACAGTGAATGGTATGACGCCATTAATAAATATAGACCTTAATCAGAAGCATATAGCTAAGGTAGAATACTCCAAATTTTTAGGTGTGTCCATTGATGAGAGATTAAATTGGAAGAAACACATTGATGATCTGCTGAAACGTTTGAGTTCAGCTACTTATGCAATAAGGGTCACTGCAAATTTTGGTGATAGACATCTTAGTAAATTAGCTTACTACACCTATTTTCACTCATTGCTTTCGTATGGCATCATATTTTGGGGTAATTCATCACTGAGGAATAAAGTATTTATTGCACAAAAGCGTGTAATCAGAATAATAGCTGGAGTCCACGCAAGATCATCCTGCAGACATTTATTTAAGGATCTAGGGATATTCACAGTAGCTTCTCAGTATATATACTCTCTTATGAAATTTGTTATTAACAACCAAACCCAATTCAAAAGTAATAGCAGTGTGCATAACTATAATACTAGGAGAAAGGATGATCTTCACTATTCAAGATTAAATCTAACTTTGGCACAGAAAGGGGTGAATTATTCTGCCACTAAAGTCTTTGGTCACTTACCAAAAAGTCTGGCAGATAACCAACACGTATTTAAGAATAAATTAAAAGAATTTCTGAATGACAACTCCTTCTACTCCATAGAGGAATTTTTAGATATAAATTAAGAAAAAAAGAAAAAACAAACAAAAAATTATTAAAAAAATAAAAAAACACACAAAAAAATAAAAAAAGTTGTTATATTAACTTAAGTATGTTGTTAAATTAACTTAATTATGTCATGTACTGGAAAATTTGGCTCGTTCCACATCATTATGAAATATTGTATTCATGATCCATGGAACTAGTATTAATCTAATCTAATCTAATCTAATCTAAGCTTATTAATTCTGGTAACAAACGGCACCCAACACAACAAAATCACAGCTATAAATCAGGCATTAATAAACACCTAGGAAAAAAAAGTTATTCATACCACACAACAAACCTGCAGCATCTACACTAAAGTGGGAAAAAATTGCTGTCACTGACATTGCAGTAGCAATAGCAAAATTCAGCAACTCAAAATCAGATTTTGTTATTAAGAAGATAGCACACATTGTACTGCAACCACTTTACCTACTAATAAATTGGATTTTTATGAGTTGTTCTTTTCCAGTCTGCTCAAAGATAACAGTAGTGGTCCCTCTTCATAAAAAAGGAGACAAATCATGTGTTGATAACTACTGTCCTATTTCTCTTCTACCAATACTTTTGAAAATAGCAGAAAATTGCCACACCAACAAATTTACAAACATTTCACCCGCAATGAAATATTGAAAAACACTCAGTATAGCTTCGGGGGAAATTCATCTACACTGAAAGCTGTTGGAAATTTTGTTTTGACAATACTCAGTGCCTCTCAACCACAATCATCTGTTGATGTCCTAGTGATTGACCTGAGCAACACATTTGATTCTGTGAGGCATTGGATTTTGATAGATAAACTTGGATGCTACGGCATTTGAGAGACAGAACTCAATCTTACTAAATCATATATTGACAGTAAGAAGCAGAAGGTGGGCTTTAATGGGTTCCTAAGTGTTTCAAGATGCATGTTTCAGTCTCCATACTGGGACACTTTTGTTTACAATTTAAATTAATGATCTACCTAGTACCATGCCATGTAAATCTGTTCTTTATGCTGATGACACCATTTTCACTGCAACTGGAAATAACATAGAGGAACTAAAGGAACAAAGCCCAGCCGGTCTAAGAATTTCTAGTATCTGGTTCAAAGAAAATGAATTACAATGAAAACACTATTTTTAACTTACGCAGTACCAACAATAATTGTATGTCAGTTAAACCTCAGGGTGTACACTCAGATTGCAAATTAACTTGGAATCTCCACACATTATATATGCACTAAATTATCAAGAGTAATATACCTGTTACATAGACTTAGAGCATGAGTGAGTGAGAAGATCATGCTCAGCTCCTGTTATGTATTTTTTTCATTGCCACATAACCTACTGCATACTGCTTTGAGACAGCTCCACTTGGGCAAAAAGTGTTTTTATGTGTCAGAAAAATGCTGTTAGATGTGTAGTGCATATTTGACAAAGCAATGTATCTTGTAGGCCACTTTTCAAGAAACTGGGTGTCATGACAGTCCCATCAGTATTCATATTTAGTTGCCTAGTCTACACAAAAGAAAATCAAGATAGCTATAAATTAAAGCAATCATTTCATCGTCACAATACATGTCACAGAGAAAAATTGACCAGTCCTTTACAAGACTAAGCAAGACTCTTAATAGCTATACCAACCTTGGAGTAAAACTGTTCAGTGCAGTGCCACCAGAAGCACCACTATCTCATTAAAACCCTTCAGAATTGTTCTACAAAGCTGGCTTAAACAGAAGGCTTTCTATTACATAGGAGAATTTTTTGATTGTGCTAAAGTGGATCTAATATTTTAACTTATATTCATTTTATGTTTGTGTGCAATTCTACATAATTTAACTGCTTCTTATTGTTACATGTACAGTTATCTATTATTCAGTTTGTGTAAACTATTATCATCAATGGCATGTAAAATGCTTGAAGATGAAATATTAAAAAAATATTTTTTTTTCTTACTCTAGTTAACTGTAATCCAGTAAATTAGTAGGGTAGTTACACATCTAAAAATGTTACTGCTTCTTAAGTAATTCTAACAACTTACATAAGTATCAAAATAATTTACTTGGAATTGTTTCTATAGAGATAAGAAGCAATACAGTTTTGACCTGCTGTGTGTTGAGCAGGACAATGCAACATACCACATGTCCAGAATGGCTACAGGGTGACTCCAGCAACACCCTCTGAGTTAAAACATTCCGCTGGCCACCAAACTCCCCAGACATGAATATTATTGAGCATATCTGGGATGCTGTTCAGAAGAGATCTCCACCCCTCGTATTCTTATGGATGTATGGACAGCCCTACAGGAGTCATGCTGTCAATTCCCTCCAGCACTGCTTCAAACATTAATCGAGTCCATGTCACATTGTGCTGCGGCACTTCTGCATACTGACAACAAATAGAAGTGACCTCTTTGAGAATGTACCTGGAGGGTAGTGTACCTAGGAGAACATGATATTTCCTGGTGGGTGCTTGAATCTAGCAATTTATTTTAAAATCATGTAAAGGAATTGCACCAGAGACTATCAAAGCAGTTTTCAGGATTTTCTACTATTTTTGTAGTGTTTTATTAGGTTATGTTTCGTGCAATGTGTGAAAATATTATGAGTTCTACATGATTAAGTGCTATAGCATTACTGCCTTTGTCACTTGGTTTTCCACTTCCGTGGTTAAGTCTTTATAGTTGGTGATAACAGTCCCTCAGTAATTAAAGCTCATCACTTGCTCAACTGACATGCCATCTACTTTTAATTTATATAATACAGGTGTTTTTATATTACAGTATTCTTACTCTTTTGGGTGAGATCTCCATGGAATACTGCTTAGCTGTTTTATTGAAGTTGTGAAGTAACTTTTGTAAAGTATCCTCATTATTTATTATCAGTACAGCATCATCAGCATAATGTGTAACTTTTAGCACTTTATTTCCCATGTTATAGCCCAAGTCCTTTGTTACAGCATCAGTGATGTGGTCCATTATTAAGCTGAACAAGAGTGGTGTAATGAGTCTCCTTATCTAATTCCTGTATCTATTATAATTTCACATGTGAATCATTTTTTTGTTTTTATTGTCTTTTATTACAAGCATACACATATCTTCTATTGTTTTCACTAAACTGTTTGGTATTTTCTTGTCAATTAAAGTTTGAATTACATACTTCTTTCTATTCCTATCAAAGGCTTTTGACAAATCAGTAAAGCACAGGTAGGCTGGGTTGCTGACAGCAGCTGGTCCAGTACATCCACAGAAAAAAACAGCAGCAACAGAAGGAAAAGCCAATACATTAAAACTATTTGGAGGATACTGTCAATTCTTCACTTGCAGATTTTTATGTTGAGTAAAATTCTGTATATTTTAAAACCAGTTATAGGATATGTGGACAGTTAAGTTTACTGTGGAACATGTGATATTTGCAAGTGAACTGAATACCTATAATTTCTTAATGATTTTCTCTGACTCAAAAATAGAATTTTTGTTTTGGCTGCCAATAATATTTGTAAATTGTAACTTGCTTTTGATAATACTTATTCTTAATTTGATTTCACTTACCAATTATTGGGAGGCAGCAGAGTAATGATGTGACACATAGGCTGTTAAATACAGTACTGACAAGTGTTTCTTGATTGAAACAATTTTAAATTTGAACAGAATATTTGTTCCTAGGTACATGGCCATGTTGTACTTTGGAACAATTTTTCACATTTTGAACAATCTTACTTTTCCTAAGTAATTTCTGTAATTTCAGACAATGACTGCAGTACACGTAAAGTGAAAGCTATCATTTCAAAGCGAAATAAAAAAATATATAAACTTCTATGACAGGAGTGGCTAGAGGAGAAAATGAGAAAAATGTTGCAAGGTAAACCAATCTCCCCTACACACTGAAACTGGTGTCAGTGATCATGAGCAGTTTTAGCAGCAGTGATCACCAAAGTAAAAAGGGCAACTAAAACATGTAGAAAGATTTACACATTCAACAAACTAACTAAGGACATAGTGGTGTCATTTCTCAGGAAGGAAGCTGGAAGAACTTACTTAATACTAGGCAGTAGCATGTAGAAGAAGAATATTTCAAGTTTGGAAGAATAATTAACTGATGATGCATTGAAAAGATACATGCCTAATAGGACAGTTCTTGTCAAAAGAGACCCTTCATGGCATGTAATCTCTGTAAAGAAACTTCTAAAGGAATAATAACTATCAATACTGTACAAAAGGTGTGAAACAAAGCATAGAACAATACACAGGAAGATGGTAAAGGGAGTGCATTTGGCTGTCAAAAGGGCAATGTGTGAGTCTTTCAAAGACTGCTGTAGCAGACTCTTATCAAAAGACTTCTCACAAAACGAAAATTATCTCTAATAATATATGGAGGTTGTCAGTGGTGTTTCAGTTAGTGTCCAAACAGTTATGAATGGCACAGGAACTTGAATTGATTGCAGCAAAGCAAAAGCCAAAAACCTGAACTCCAATTTCAAATGTTCCTTTACAAAGGAAAATACAGGAATACTGCAACAATTTTATTTCTACACTACTACAGAGATGAGTGATACAGTGTCAGTAGTGTAAGAAACAGCCAAAATAGCTAAAATTAAAGAAAGCACCAGCACCCGAACAAACACCTATCAGATTGTATACAGAATTTGTGGCTGAAATTGTTCCTACTCTAACCATGATCTACTGCACATCCCTTGAACAAAACACTTTACCTAGCAGTTAGAGGAAACCACAGATTACACCAATCAAGTGATATTTAAAAGTACATGTAAATGATCAAATGGCTTGTTCCCATTTCACATTCAATTGCCCAGAAGAAAATTTTACTATATCTACCCTTTGCCAATAGCTGTAGGTTTCAATAATGCCTGATGAAGGCTGCTTTTTCCCAAGGCTAATATACGCCTGAGTTTCAACAGTTCATTATCAATGAGCTCGATAATAATTGGAAATTTCAAGCAGAAATAAGAAGACTTTATTTAGTGTCATTTCCAACTTTACTGTATTTACTTTTTTGGCTACCTCTGATCATGAACAAAGATGAAAGAGTGGAGGGTATCAGGGGACACCTTAAGAGATTTTTTGTTTTGTTTCAGAATATGCCACTTCCCTTATAAAGTGAACCAGGAATGTTAGACACTCAGCTCCACCAGAAAAATCGAAAAATGTTGAGTATGTTCAGAGTCATATAAATGTTTTCTCAAGTCTCAAACCCATTGGTATTGCCCCATGTACCTAGATAACAATTGACACTCTTACAAGGTAGTAGTAAGAGTATGAAATACAGACAGAATAAAATTTATGTTCTAAGAACGCAACATTCTTCATTATCTTAACATTTATCAAAATACATACACAGCATGTTTTCCAAAAATAGTGCTCAAGTTGGAAAAAATAAATGAACTTCACCTTTATTGAAACCCATTACTCTGTTGATACTTGTAGCTGATGATTTTCTGAAGCTTATTGTAGGGTATGCTGTGGCTAAACCAAGAAAATGCCATAGAATAATTGTGCCAATGATGCCACATGGTTGACTAACTTGTTCAGGAGTATACACAGACCCTTACCCTATGGAAGGTTTCTTATCCCAATTTTATTTTAATCGATCATAAAGTGTAATTTTTAGTATGTTTGGTTCCTCTGAATTGCTGTTCAGTGCTCTCCCTGACGTCACTGAAATTAATGTCTTTCTTTTTCTTGTCCTCACTACGTGAAATTAGATATACGACATTTCTTAAGTATAAACAACTTTTCTTCTCAGGTTTAGAGCATGGGAGATTATCTACTTCGGCTTTGCTAATGCTCAAAAAGCTAAGAAACCCATGCAAAAATGCACTAGAAAACATACTATGTCCTTGCATTATATTTAATAAAAATTAATTTTTATCATCATAATAAGACTGTCATTTACAAGCTAAGAACTTGTCACCTCTGAGCCCTACTTCTGGCATCATCAGCTATGCTGCAGCACTATCTCCTATCAACTCCAGCACTACAAGGCAGAGAAAATGATGATGTAGGTATTGCCTCGTACGTCAGTATTTCCCTTGTGTCAGCTAAATGGGTTGGTAAAAGAAACTGTTTTGTAATCATTTCAGGAAGTGTTATTTTAACTTAGAAGGTAGGTTATTTTAGCTTAGAAGACAGGTAAGGAAAGGTAAACCTACATTTATAGCATTTGTAGACTTAGGGAACGCTTTTGGCAACGTTGACTGAAAGACTCTCTTTTAAATTCTGAAGGTAGCAAGGGTAAAATGCAGGGAGCAAAAGGCTATTTAAAACTTGCATAGAAAAAATGGAGTAGGAATTAAAGTTCACGGAGAAGCAATAAAAATCTTGAGGTTTGCCGATGACTTTTTAATCCTATCAGAGACAGTAAAAGGCTCAGAAGAGCAGTTGAACAGAATAGACTGTGCCTTGAAAGGATGATGTAGTAAGATGAACATCAACAAAAGCAAGGCAAGGATCATTGTCATAGTCTAGGGCCTCTATTCCACTTAAACATGGGGGCGGCCTTGTTATTATGGATTTGGTGATGTTAGTGTTGGAGGATGGCCAGATGCTCTCCCTGTTGCCACCTCATATGTCCCGGGACAGAATTAATGTACCCCAGCTGTCTGTGTCTAGTGTAAGCCATGAAATAGTGTGAATGTTTCCCAAATGTCTGCAAGTCGAGCAACTGAGGCAGCACATGGGGAACAGCCTGCTATTCACCTAGTGGGATGTGGAAAACCATCTGAAAACAACATCCAGGCTGGCTTGCACACCAGCCCTCATCGTTAATCCACCGGACGGATTCGATCCATGTCCGGCAGCCTAAACGAGTCCATGAAAGAGCGCATTAGTGCCCTTAGCCAACCTGGCAGGGAAAAGCAAGACGAGGATAACAAAATGTAATCGAATTAGAGCAGATAATGCTGAGGAACATAGATTAGAAAATAAGAGACTGAAAATAGTAGATAAATTTTGCTATTTGGGCAGCAAAATAAATGATGATGGCCGAAGTAGAGAGGGTATAAAATGTAGACTGCCAATGACAAGAAAACAATTTCTGAAGAAGAGAAATTAATTGTTAACATCGAATATAGATTTAAATGTTATGAAGTCTTTTCTGAAGGTAGTTGGCAGTAGTGGGACAAAGTTCATCCAACCCCACATTGCATTGTTGCCAAATTTATTCAAGATGGCGGATCCAAGACGGCGGAGAAAGATATAGCAATGTTGCAATTACGTCATGGCAGGAAGTTCACATTTTGGCGGGAAAATAGGTCAATTAGGCTACCTCCACCAACCTACGAAAATGGCGGGAAAATAGGTCAGTCAGGCTACCTCCACTAACCTAACCCCATCCCCTCGGCCTCCACTCTCCTCCCCCAGAAAATGGCCGGAAGTTCAAATTCCAGCAGGACAATGCAACACACCACGACTACCCTCACTAACCTAAGAAAATGGAGGAAAAACAGGTCACTTGGGCTACCTCCTCTAACCTAAGTCATCTGACCACCACCTCTTCCTAGGAATTGGTGGGAAAAGGACTGTGCTGGATAGGATGAACGTAAGTCTATATTTTCAGTCTTTATTTAAACAATTAGAGGACGTAGCTCCATCCAGTGTGTCCACCATGAGGTCTGGAGTCCGACTGACCTAGTACATGGTATTGCCACCAGAGGGCACTGTCATCCCTCCTGTGATGTAATCCATGATGGTGGTCTGGGGTGGGGGAAAATAATGAGAAAAGGACTTAGCCTGTGCTGGGCTGCTGGAGAGAGGAAGGGGTGTATTTATTTTGGAACAATTTATTTAGGGATGGATTTGACATAGTATATTTATTACACTTATACAAAACACTCACTCTGATGTGCTTGGCGTCACACTACACAGCACACAGAGCTTCAAACTACTTGTCAATCACCCAAATAATGCAGTACACTAATGTACAATTACAAAAACGACTCGTAAATTACCGACATAATGCTTTGCACACCCTACAGACCTGCAAACGTCTCGTAGGTCACCAAAATAATGCATGTAAAACGCTCTGTAGACACGTTTGCTAATTGCAAACTGTCAGAATAATGCATTGCACATCCTACACACCTGCAAACTATTCGTAAATCACCGAAATAATGCAGTACATTGATGTGCAGAGAGCCAAACAACTCGTAAATTGCCGGCCACGGTGGTCTAGCGGTTCTAGGCACTCAGTCTGGAACCGTGCGACTGATATGGTCGCAGGTTCGAATCCTGCCTCGGGCATGGATGTTTGTGATATCCTTAGGTTAGTTAGGTTTGAATAGTTCTAAGTTCTAGGGGACTGATGACCTTAGAAGTTAAGTCCCACAGTGCTCAGAGCCATTTGAATCATTTTTTGAACTCGTAAATTCCAGAATGAGATTTTCACTCTGCAGCAGAGTGTGCGCTGATATGAAACTTCCTGGCAGATTGAAACTGTGTGCTGGACCAAGACTCGAACTCGGGACCTTTGCCTTTTTCGGGCAAGTGCTCTACCAACTGAGCTACCCAAGCATGACTCACTCCTTTCAGGAGTGCTAGTTCTGTAAAGTTCGCAGGAGAGCCTCTGTAAGGTTTGGAAGGTAGGCGATGAGGTATTGGCAGAAGTAAAGCTGTGAGGACGGGGCGTGAATCATGCTTGGGTAGCTCAGTTGGTAGAGCACTTACCCACGAAAGGCAAAGGTCCCGAGTTGAAGTCTCAGTCCGGCACACAGTTTTAATATGCCAGGAAGTTTCAACTCGTAAATTGTCAAAATAACGTATCTAAAGGATGCTGTAAACTCGCTTGCTAATCGTCAACTGTCAAAATCATGGACTGCACACCTGTTGACAAAATAATGCAACAGACACCAAAACAGCTTGTAAATTATGAAACGGTAATGCATGTGTAATGCTCACAACGCTTAAACAGCTGAAAATAATCCAGTCACAAACGCTCAGTGCACGTAAAAAATGCTTTTTAACTATCATCAACCACAAGTATAAGAGGCTCCAATGCGCACATGCACTTTGCATGGCCAGCTGGACAGTCACTTTTGTAGGAGCTTCCGTGATGTGTCAGCTTGTCTGCAAGGAAATTCTAACACTAACAGACCCTGTTTAAGAAAATATTTTAAAAGAAAAACGCCTAATGCATTCTTCCTCGTGGCCCTAAAGTGGCACCCCATCCGTGATGTGTTACCCTTTCTGCTTCCAACATATGCAAACGTTCTCACTGCTAAATAGAGACTCCTATGTCCTGGCACAAAGGATGTCTTGCGAATGAATGGAGCATTATTATTGGCTCTTATTAAATTTACCCACCAAATTACTGATGCTGCCAGTGTGGAAGCACCGTACGCATTTTATTTCTTTCTGCAGGCGAGACTTTCAGTGGCAAACAAAAAACTATTTTGCACAGATCATCATATTGCACTGACAATTAAACCCTATAAAGTGGCCTACAGATCGTCAAATATGGAAAGACTCTTACTCAATTACAACGCTCTGCCACTGAGGGCTGGAGCTTGAATATTAGAGCATGAAACTGCTCTCCAACCCAGCAATATACACTCCTGGAAATGGAAAAAAGAACACATTGACACCGGTGTGTCAGACCCACCATACTTGCTCCGGACACTGCGAGAGGGCTGTACAAGCAATGATCACATGCACGGCACAGCGGACACACCAGGAACCGCGGTGTTGGCCGTCGAATGGCGCTAGCTGCGCAGCATTTGTGCACCGCCGCCGTCAGTGTCAGCCAGTTTGCCGTGGCATACGGAGCTCCATCGCAGTCTTTAACACTGGTAGCATGCCGCGACAACGTGGACGTGAACCGTATGTGCAGTTGACGGACTTTGAGCGAGGGCGTATAGTGGGCATGCGGGAGGCCGGGTGGACGTACCGCCGAATTGCTCAACACGTGGGGCGTGAGGTCTCCACAGTACATCGATGTTGTCGCCAGTGGTCGGCGGAAGGTGCACGTGCCCGTCGACCTGGGACCGGACCGCAGCGACGCACGGATGCACGCCAAGACCGTAGGATCCTACGCAGTGCCGTAGGGGACCGCACCGCCACTTCCCAGCAAATTAGGGACACTGTTGCTCCTGGGGTATCGGCGAGGACCATTCGCAACCGTCTCCATGAAGCTGGGCTACGGTCACGCACACCGTTAGGCCGTCTTCCGCTCACGCCCCAACATCGTGCAGCCCGCCTCCAGTGGTGTCGCGACAGGCGTGAATGGAGGGACGAATGGAGACGTGTCGTCTTCAGCGATGAGAGTCGCTTCTGCCTTGGTGCCAATGATGGTCGTATGCGTGTTTGGCGCCGTGCAGGTGAGCGCCACAATCAGGACTGCATACGACCGAGGCACACAGGGCCAACACCCGGCATCATGGTGTGGGGAGCGATCTCCTACACTGGCCGTACACCACTGGTGATCGTCGAGGGGACACTGAATAGTGCACGGTACATCCAAACCGTCATCGAACCCATCGTTCTACCATTCCTAGACCGGCAAGGGAACTTGCTGTTCCAACAGGACAATGCACGTCCGCATGTATCCCGTGCCACCCAACGTGCTCTAGAAGGTGTAAGTCAACTACCCTGGCCAGCAAGATCTCCGGATCTGTCCCCCATTGAGCATGTTTGGGACTGGATGAAGCGTCGTCTCACGCGGTCTGCAGGTCCAGCACGAACGCTGGTGCATCTGAGGCGCCAGGTGGAAATGGCATGGCAAGCCGTTCCACAGGACTACATCCAGCATCTCTACGATCGTCTCCATGGGAGAATAGCAGCCTGCATTGCTGCGAAAGGTGGATATACACTGTACTAGTGCCGACATTGTGCATGCTCTGTTGCCTGTGTCTATGTGCCTGTGGTTCTGTCAGTGTGATCATGTGTTGTATCTGACCCCAGGAATGTGTCAATAAAGTTTCCCCTTCCTGGGACAATGAATTCACGGTGTTCTTATTTCAATTTCCAGGAGTGTATGTCCGCGTACCATTTCAATGTAGTAAACATACATACCAAAATCGCCCTTTTACATAATTTGTATAGCTATCGCCTGCCAGACACTTGTACATATGGCTCTGAGCACTATGGGACTTAACATCTGAGGTCATCAGTCCCCTAGAACTTAGAACTACTTAAACCTAACTAACCTAAAGACATCATACACATCCATGCCCGAGGCAGGATTCGAACCTGCGCCCGTAGCAGTCGCGCGCTTCCAGACTGAAGCGCCTAGAACCGCTCGGTCACACCGGCCGGCGGTATCGCTTGCGGATTGTATTTATACAGGTATTATACAATCTTAATTGGTATTTAGTTTTCGTTACTGGCAGCAGGCTTTGTGAAAAATGAATCCAATTTTCATGGTTCAAATGGCTCTGAGCACTATGGGACTCAACATCTTAGGTCATAAGTCGCCTAGAACTTAGAACTACTTAAACCTAACTAACCTAAGGACATCACACACACCCATGCCCGAGGCAGGATTCGAACCTGCGACCGTAGCAGTCCCGCGGTTCCGGACTGCAGCGCCAGAACCGCTAGACCACCGCGGCCGGCCCAATTTTCATGTTTGGGACAACATGTCACTTATTTTATTCCTACTTTGATCTGCTAATTTTTCCTGTACGTCGCTCCACTACTTTTTCCGGTCATCCATTATAATAAAAATTATTAAACACATTTACGTACACAAATATTAACAAAATAGTGGAGACCAATGAAATGGGTATTCCAGCTGCTGTGCTCCCTGTTGAGGTGAAGAGCGCTCTCTGCTCTGCGGTGCATTGTCGCTGGCTGTGAGCAGAGTACGAGTCTCGGCCTGGCACACAATTTTAATCTGCCAGGAAGTTTCAACAATCAAATAAGCCGCTGGCATGGGATTCGGCACCTGGCACGCCGAGCCTCATCAGAACTCCCTCATCGCTTGTGATGGGAACAACCGAATGAATACAATCGATTCAGTTGTTTGTCGCAAGACAATCGACTCATTCGGTTTTAATTTTACGTATCGGTTGAACTCTTTTGAGTGAAACAAGTCTGGCAGCAACTGAATACAAAGAATAAAATCGGTCGGTTGTAGCTTTACTTACGTATCGGTTCATTTCTTTCACCTGAAACCAGTCTCTGGGAGCAACCGAATGAAAACAATCGACACAATATATATTAATGACTTGCCATTCTATATTCACGAAGATGCAAAGCTGGTATTTTTTGCCGATGATACAAGATACCTATCACACCCGACAGACAAGAATTAACTGGTGAAATTGTAAACGATGTTTTTCAGAAAATCATTAAGTGGTTCTCTGCAAATGGGCTCCCATTAAACTTTGACAAATCACAGTGCATACAGTTCCACACAGTAAATGGAATGACCCCATTAATAAATATAGACTTCGATCAGAAATCGGTGGCTAAGAAAGAATATTCAAAATTGAACTGGAAAAAACACATTGAGGATCTGCTGAAATGTTTGAGTTCAGCTACTTATGCTATTAGGTTCATTGCAAATTTTGGCGATATACATCTCAGTAAATTAGCTTACCACGCCTATTTTCATTCTCTGCTTTCGTATGGCATCATATTCTGGGGTAAATCATCGTTGAGTAAAAGAGTGTTCATTGCACAAAAGCGTGTAATCAGAATAATTTCTGGAGCTCATCCAAGATCATCCTGCAGACACTTATTTAAAGAGCTAGGAATCTTCACTGTAGCCTCACAATATATATATTCACTTATGAAATTTGTTATTAACAATCCGAACGAATTCAAAAGTAATAGCAGTGTACATAGCTACAACACTAGGAGAAAGGATGGTCTTCACTACTCACGTTTAAATCTAACTTTGGCTTAGAAGGGGGTAAATTATGCTGCCACAAAAGTCTTTGGTCACTTATCTAATAGCATCAAAAGTCTGACAGATAGCCATATAGCAATTAAAAGGAAATTAAAAGAATTTCTTAATGGCAACTCCTTCTACTCATTAGATGAATTTTTGGGTATAGTAAGTGGGTAATTTCCCAACCCCCAAGAAAAAGATTTTTAAAAAATTAAAGATATTGAGTGTCATGTAATATTTTGTCTAATGTAATATCTTGTATAGACATCTTTTATTAACCTGACACGTCCCACATCATTACGAAGTGTCGTGTCGTATTCATGATCTATGGAACAAGTACTAATCTAATCTAATCTAATCTGACTGACTTACTCGTTCTTTCTTTTCAAGTGAAACCAGTTTTTCTGGCGGTTGGAGCATGTCTGTTTAAAAGTGATAAAAGGATTGATTGCTGCTGTGCAATTATTAAATTGTTCCAGGTGCGATTAAATTAAATAAAGATTCGTTGGGGCTTATAACGATATGTTTACGTAATGTGTATACATAAACATACAGTTATAAATGTCCCCGTTCGTGGTCGCTAATTGTAACAATATGTTTACTTTTGTGCTGTAACATATAGCTATAATCAGCGGTGGAAATATATTTGCGAACGCCGACCGTGTGCGGCTGTTTCTTGTTGGATCGTCTGATCAGTCGGAAGTTGCATTGCAGAGGAGAGTAAATGCTTATTCAAATTATAATTGGTTCAAATGGCTCTGAGCACTATGGAACTTAACATCTATGGTCATCAGTCCCCTAGAACTTAGAACTACTTAAACCTAACTAACCTAAGGACAGCACACCACACCCAGCCATCACGAGGCAGAGAAAATCCCTGACCCCGCCGGGAATCGAACCCGGGAACCCGGGCGTGGGAAGCGAGAACGCTACCGCACGACCACGAGATGCGGGCAAATTATAATTATTTTTGGATAGCTCAACATGAATTTCCTAACGGACCGTAGTTTATCATGCATTTATCAGTAGAATACGGCGCGGAGAAAATATTTCGACGCATACAACTTCCGTCCGATTTAGACGAAAGAATTCGTGACTGTGAACTCTCTATTTGACAGAAACATAAAGAAAATTAAATAACTTTATGAAGGAGTGAGACATAGATTCCATATTAAATAAATAGTCCATACACTAGTTCCATTTAACTCTGAATTTATGGCAATTAATAGATGAACTTACACGACAATGAAGAATTTAACATGGATGCCGTTTTGAATGGCACTTCTCTTCTCGTAATGAAAATAATTCCTTTGACGTTTTCACATACACGTCGCACAATAAATCTACTGCTATGCAGTATTGCACTTTTAGTATTGCACATTTACTTTACACTAAAATAATATTACTTTTAACGATAATAATACGGCGGCAAGACATGCGCGTCCGACACAAGTTACAAGAGACAAGAGAAGAATGAGTAATGTTCATCGAGAATATCTCGTACATCAAAAAAAAAATGTGTAAAAGTGTTCTTCTTCTGACCGCTTTTCGCGCCGCGTTTTTCAAAGTCAATAACTCACTGTATCTCTGACGGCGCTTCGACAATAAACAAGTTACGTCACAGGTCGTTCACCTTTTACATTCTCGCAACATTATTTGCTAACTTAACTGTAGCTGTTGCCGAGCGACTGCTCGATTAGTGAATGATTTAAAAAGATAAGGCAATCACATAATGTTACAGGCTCTATTAGACAGGAACATTTCCAGATTTTTGCGACTGTTTGCGCTAAGTTCAACTGAAAGGTATAATGTCGAAACTAATTAATTACTTTATTTATCTGTCACCTGGGGCCACGTCAGCGTCCTGCTGCCTGAGGGCCAGGGGGGCAGACGGTGCGAGGAGGTAACCAGTCACCGCTAACTTCGGCCCTAGCAGTACTGCGCTTGTGCCGGCCGCTGCGCCACCGCTGTAGCGACGTACGCCTCGCTACCTCCTCGCTCCGGCTGTAACACTGGCTCCAGCAGATGTAGGAGGAGGCTACGGCGGCATCGCCTCGCGCCCCCCTACTACTCCCTAAGCCACCAACGACCGTCGCCCCCCACTCCCCCCTCCCCCTCACCACCACCGGGAAAGGGTGAAAAATTATGTAAGTAAAATCACTCAAACACAGAGACTGAAAACATTCATACAACTTACGTAACCGACAGATACTTGGGTCACATTAGCCACTCAAACGAGTGACGTGGCCGTTCCTTCGGTTGTTTCATTCGACTGAAAAAACCGACTGAACGAAAAAACAATCGACTGGACACCTGGTTGTTGAAAATAGTCGGTTGTCTCATGATCGCTAATCTAATTCTCCTAGCTGCCATGCTGTAGCCTCATGCTACTTCTGGGAAACAAAAATGAAATGAAATTATCGCATGCCATTGTTGACCGGGATGCCCCATGCGGGGAAGTTCGGTCGCCGTATTGCAAGTCCTTTTGATTTGACGTCACTTCGGCGACTTGCGAGTCAATGATGATGAAAGACACACAACACCCAGTCATCACGAGGCAGAGAAAATCCCGCCGGGAATCGAACCCTGGATACCGCGCGCAGGAAGCGAGAACGCTACCGCAAGACCACGAGCTGCGGACTTCAGGGAAACAAATATAAGGATACAAATAAGAAGGCAACTGCTTTAAAGCAAATTGAATACATTTATTGGGTTTCTGAAATCTGACACTTTACAATTCAAATCAACAGGCGTCAAAATGTTCGTAACGTTATTACGGAGAATGCTCTTCATTATGGCGTTTTAGAAAAAATCGTTCCTTGCTTTTTATGCTTTTCATTACTGATTGAAAGGTCGCTCACAACATAATGTAAATCCATTAACATGTACGTGATACTGGCGACATTTTTGTGCAGCTTGGTAAATGTTTTTTCTTGTAATAAACGATACCACCGTAACATATTCAGCGTGTTGTAGTGTCTTTCAGCAAAGTTGAATTTTACAAGCGTATAACTTCTAACTGTAGAAACGATTGCAAATCATCGGATGAAACTGAGAAAGCAGTGCTGAACTGAACAATTTCTTTCTCATTTCAAAAGTGGTTAGCTCTCGGAATCTTGCATCAAAAGGCACGTTGAGTTGCTTTATCTTGGCTTGGTAAACGCCAAAACTAGTACCTTCAGGTAGTTTTAAAGAAGACAGACGATTTTAGAATGTTTAAATACCATTAGTAATTTGCCTCTCAAATGGTTCAAATGGCTCTGAGCCCTATGGGACTTAACTGCTGAGGTCATCTGTCCCCTAGAACTTAGAACTACTTAAATCTAACTAACCTAAGGACATCACAAACATCCATGCCCGAGGCAGGATTCGAACCTGCGACCGTAGCGGTCGCGCGGTTCCAGACTGTAGCGCCTAGAACCGCTCGGCCACTCCGGCCGGCAATTTGCCTCTCAGACGTACATGACTTTCCTATTGAAGGTCTGATTTGATCGTGTATGTCAAATATCAGCTGATTTTTGCCCTGCAATAACAAATTTAAATTGTTGAAATGCATATTTATACCGGCTATGAACGCTAGATCTGATATTCATTTTAAGTCCTTCAGACAATACATTTCTCCTCCTTTCATTTCATAAAAGGTAGATATTTCCTCACGAATAGTAAAGAAAACAACAACAACTTTTCCCCGACTAAGCCAACGAACTGTACTGTACTAAGGTATTCCCCGTACTCCACTTCTACATCTCTCAGCAATCCCTTGAATTTGTTGCAGACAAAACCCGTATTTAAAAAATTTTCACCACAACAAACAACACGGTCTAGGGGTTAAGCACGCGCAGATCAGCTTGTACGTATTTATCATGGCAGATCTAAATCAAGAAAGGCAACGGAAAGAAGAATTTGTGAGAAGGATGTTACAGAATGAGATTTTCACTCTGCAGCGGAGTGTGCGCTGATATGAAACTTCCTGGCAGATTAAAACTGTGTGCCCGACCGAGACTCGAACTCGGGACCTTTTCCTTTCGCGGGCAAGTGCTCTACCATCTGAGCTACCGAAGCACGACTCACGCCCGGTCTCACAGCTTTACTTCTGCCAGTATCTCGTCTCCTACCTTCCAAACTTTACAGAAGCTCTCCTGCGAACCTTGCAGAACTAGCACTCCTGAAAGAAAGGAAACTGCGGAGACACGGCCGTGTCGCAGGAGAGCTTCTGTAAAGTTTGGAAGGTGGGAGACGAGATACTGGCAGAAGCACAGCTGTGAGAGCGGGCGTGAGTCGTCCTTCGGTAGCTCAGATGGTATGCTTGTCAGGAGGCATTTCACAAGGTATGGAGAGAGTGTGAAAGCAAATTTAGCTCGTACAACTCTGGCACTGACTGGTGGCTGAAACATGCCAAACCTAAAATACGGAGGTTTTTCATAAACTACTCCAAAGACAAAAGCTTTTGGTACAAATCAACTATAGAATTTTACTTTCAGTGTCTAAGGGATTTGTACAAGTGCGATGCAACAGTTGTGGACAACTACGAAAGAATTAACAGAATTAAAGCAAAAATTTTAGCACTACGGCGTAAACAACTGGAAGGCTACCAAATAAGGTCGCGTGCCCAGAACATAGCCCAGCACGAGGTTACTTCCATTTATCATGTCATTCGTGAAAGCAAAAGGGCGCCTCGCAAGATATTATCTGAAATAACAACTGATGATGGAAGGAAGCTGACGAAGCAAAGAGAGATTAAAGAGGCAATCGTACAGCATTTTGAATCCTTAATGTCTAGTCAGCCGGTTGACGAACAGCTTCAAGACGAGTTAATGATTAACCTCCAGGGCAAAGTATGCCACGCGGAAGCAAAAACTCTCATCTCGGAAGTGACTGAAGAAGACGTCGAAGAAGCTATATATGGAAGCACGAAAAATAAGGCTCCAGGGGCAGATGGAATTCCAGCAGAATTTTATCGCAGATTCAGTGGCCTCGTAAAAGGCAAGTTTACTCTCATCTGCAACGAACTGCTAAACCCTGAGAATGA
Source organism: Schistocerca americana (assembly GCF_021461395.2). Lineage (NCBI taxonomy): Eukaryota > Metazoa > Arthropoda > Insecta > Orthoptera > Acrididae > Schistocerca > Schistocerca americana. The sequence continues at coordinate 295,454,813 of NC_060130.1, forward strand.
CATCCCGAAAGAATTTCGTGAGGGACTCGTAGTGCTAGTGCCAAAAACTGCCAATACGAAATCTGCAAGCGCTCTGAGGCCAATTACGCTTTTAAACAGCGATTACAAAATCTTTGGCCGCATCCTCGCTCGCAAGCTGAAAACCACAATGACCAGCGTCACTGGCCCTTATCAAACAAGTGTGGGCAAAGACAGAAGAATTCTCCAGACCCTCTGTGATTACAGGGACCTAATCTCAACGGCCGACGTCTGCAAAATAAAATGTGCACTCATCTCACTCGACTTAGACAAAGCCTTCGACAGAGTTAACCATAGTTTTCTCCTTCGCACCATGGGCGCAATGGGCTTCCCACCTCGATTCATTGCGGTAGTAAGAAATACAGTAACAAACAACTCAGCCAGATTTGTCATCAATGGACACATTAGCCGCCCGATTGACGTCACCAGCTCCATTAGGCAAGGGTGTCCAATGTCAATGGCACTCTTCCCCATCGCCATCGAGCCCCTGCTTGCCTCCCTTATGAAACATCTACAAGGACTACAAATACATGGAGAAAAGATCGTGTGCAAGGCATACGCTGATGATGTTGGCTTCCTAGTCGTGAATGGCGCTGAAGTACAGAGCGCACTACGAATAGTAACAAAATATGAACAGGCATCTGGTGCAAAACTTAATAGAACAAAGTCGGGGATTTTCAACATCGGCCGTGGAATTGGGACGCAAACGCAGGATCTGTTACGCGAGCTTGTAACCATGAAATGTCTCGGCATAGATTTTAAAAGAAATATCAAGCACACTATTGCTGCGAATTATCGAAAATTACTTAACAGCAACGCGCCTCTGTACAAGCTCATAGTATTAGGAAACTCGATGAACTTCAAAAAGTAACAGTGGCAAATGTATACATCACATCCAAAGTTAATTATGTAGCACAAGTTCTGCCACCACCTGCGACTTTGTTGAAAAGCATCGGATCTGCACTAGGACACTTTGTGAGCCGCGGACGTATTTTCAAAGTCAAATATGACATTCTGATGCTCCCTACGAAATGTGATGGGTTAAATCTTACCGATGTCAGCAAAAAAGCGCAAGCCTTATACCTTGCTACCACATACAAACACTGGAAAGAGCCAAGTGGTACCCTTGCTGCACATTTGTTAAACGAAATAGCTCCTGCTGACGTCAGTGCACCTATAAATGTCCAACACATACCCAACGGACTATACCACTTGAAATACTTTTTCGTAGAATACAGCTATATACAGGCAAGGATTCCTGGGAAAGACATCATGAAAGTAAAAGAACATTATAATAACTTGATGAAGGACAAACCCAGAAACGACGTAGAACAAAAGTATCCTTGTTATAACTGGGAAACAATATGGGAAAATATTCACTGCCGGAACTTGTCAACGTATGTCAAATCGACCTGGTACTTTGCTGTAAACAGAAAAATTACAACGAACTCTAAACTTCACTCTATTCGATTGGCCGAGTCACCGCTGTGTCCATTATGTAAAATACCAGATACCGAAGAGCATAGATTGCTGTGTGACAGGATAAAAGAAATATGGCTCTACATAAGACAAAAGATAGCGAGCGTCAGCAGAACTACGCCCAATGCCGTTACGACTGCTGAATTTTTAAACCCTGACGGTATACCTCACCCTAAAACAAAACGAAATGCAATTAACTGGTTGAAAGCCCAAACGATGCATTACGTCCTAACAAAAGAATCAAGCAATAGGGAGGACTTCTGGGTATACCTTACAACTGAGCACCACAAGTTGATGTGTACTAAAAAATACAAAGAAAATTACGCAAACTTTTTAACTAAAACAATCCTGTAACCAATAGAAATGCGTAATTTACATTGCACATCCAAGCATTTCGTATATTAGACGAATGATTTTTGGTTAAAGTTTGTACTTCACGTAGCAGGAGGAGGATTTCCAACAGAAAGTAGTCAGAGAAGATCATCAGTATAGACCAATTAAGCCTATGTGTATCTATTACTTTGGTTTCGGGGAAACACAGTGATGAAACTGGTATACACCATTTATTTAGTTTCTGCCTTTCTTTCCTTTTCTTTTCACAAGAAGACAAATTTACGTTAATTGAGTGTAAAATCAAGCAGAAGAAGCCTATTTTACTTCATTACCTTCTGGAAAAGGGAATTATACTTATCAGGAATAATGTGTTTGCTTCTTTCCGTTTTTCCACGCACGGAGAACGAAATTTACAGATGCAGTTACATTTCCACAACAATTATGAGACTGCCTTCTCAATGGAATTTACATTTATTTTTATTCAAGCCATGTTGCAAACAAAGGCAACAGAAGGGGCATACTTCGTTCGTCATTCAGAAGAAGCGCGTTAAAAAAAAAAAATGGTAGAGCACTTGCCCGCGAAAGGTAAAGGTCCCGAGTTCGAGTCTCGGTCGGGCACACGGTTTTAATCTGCCAGGAAGTTTCAAGTTTCAAGGATGTTACAGTTTGAAGAACACGACAAAAGAGAAAACCACTACAATGTTATGACAAAAGAATCTTACGATAAATTAGTGGGCGAAATTGAGGAAGCACAATCAGCTGAGAAAAAGACACAGAAGCAGTACAGAATATTAAATCGATTCACGGTTATTAATATTTGTGGGACCAGGAAGTTTAGTGACAAGAAAAGAGCCTGTGAAGTACTACTTATGTGTCGAAGAAATTTTCGGCATTATTGAAGCAGCTCATCAGGCCGTTGGTCATGAAGGTCGAGACAGATTAAAGGTTGACACTCCAATAAAATATGCAAACATAACTGTGGAGATGATAAACATTTATCTGTCTATGTGTGAAAATTGTCGACGCAAAAGGAGCATTAAGAAATGGGGGCATGTTTTGAAACCTATACTTCATTCAGAAACGAACAGTCGTTGCCAAGTTGATCTGATCGATATACAAACTGAAGAAGATCGTGGCTTTAAGTATATAACGGTGTATCAGGACCACTTGACAAAATTTGTTTTGTTACGTACATTGCAAAGCAAGAGGACAGAGGAAGTGGCACACCATTTAGCAGATATATTTTTGACATTTGGTGCTCCTTGTATTTTACACTCTGAAACGGCAGATAATTTGTTAATTCTGTCATAAAAGAGCTGGCTGTATTTTGGCCTGAGTGTAAACTGGTTCACGGGAAACCGAGCACAGCCAAAGCCAAGGTTCTGTTGAACGCGCCAACCAAGACGTTGAAAAAATATTGGCTTCATGGATGCAAGACAACATTACCACCAACTGGTCAAACGGTCTTCGCTCTGTACAGTTTATGAAAAATCGGGCATATCATTCTGGTAACAAGCAAACACCTTACAAAGCTATGTTTGGCACAGAACCACGAGCAGGGCTTATGACTTCGAGTTTGCCTCTGGATGTTATTAAGGACATACAAGATGAAGTTGATCTTAAAGAGGCTGTAAATAAAATTAATGTGGTAGACACAGTAAATGAGACACCTGATGAATTGGAGCTATCACACGACTCAGAGGAGATAGCGGTTACGGCTAGTAGCAAAGGACAGATTACAACTGCAGCCAGACAAGAAGATGCAGAAGCTTTGCCCAGTACAAGTATACAGTCTCCAATAACAGCAGCAGCCAATCAAGAGGATCCGGAAGCCGTAGCTAGTACGAGAGCAGAGCCTCAAATAACTCCAGCTTGTCACAAAGATCCAGAAGTTGAAGCTATTACGAAACGACAATCTCAAATACGAACAGCTAGAGAAAATGCTCATGAAAACCTGACGAAACAGGCCAAAAGAATGAAGATGGTTTCAGATTCAATACACGCCACTCTACAAATCAGTGACAATATAATTATACCGATTTCTGTTATCGACAGAGCAAAAGCAGATCTCCCAAATATTATTGGAGTTGTTCTTCAGAAAGATGAACAGGGCTTGCACAAGATTGGAACGAAATATGGGATACTCGACAAATTGTATTGCAGGTATGTATTTCTGAATTGATTTCAATAATTAAGGACAAATGTCAGACATATTCATTACTTCATTGATTTAATGCTCGGAAAATGTTGATAACTATTCAAGTAATTAATTAATGTTGTTAGTTTTAATACTTACATTGTAATATATTTTATAATATGTATTAAGTACCTAAACGCCTATCAAACAAGCTAATTAAAAGTTCTCTTCCAGATCCGAATTCGACGTGTCCAAAGAGAAATTCTTGCTACTGGAAGATCTGCCAGAGACAAAGGCCTCATTAAGAACTGCTGCCAAGACGGCAGCCTTATGATCAGGACAAGGATTTGTTCGCTGTGTGTGTAAGAACGCATGGCTTTCAAAATGGTGCTTTTGTAGGAAAAAAGGAAACCTTTGTAACTCAAAATATCACGACAGTTTGCCTTGCAATAACAAATAATCAAAATTTAATTGTTAAATTTTTTTCGTACGTTTCTCTTTTATTAAGACTGCAGCAACTTTTGTTAAATGTATGAGTAATTAATATATTTTTACTGTATGATTATTTTTTCCACTTTCGTGACTAATACTGTTAATATGGCTCTGTAATGTTCCTTAAAACGTTTCTTCAGTGTATGGTTATTTTTATATTGCTGTAGTTAATATTAATGACTTAGATGTATGATCAATATTCTCAATAAATACAAAAATGCTGTTTTTTATTTCAATTAACACGTGGTTGCTCTTAATTTTAATATTTGCCCCTAAATAAATTTAGTGAAAACTAGAACTGTCTAGTTTAATTAGAATGCGATCTTACTAGTTGAAACTAGCTGATACTGATAGCCTTAGTTACAACTAGAATTTACTGATGGTCAAAAGCGGAAGTCAGTTAAAACTAGTTTTAACTGGGCAAAACGCCTTTTGATGAAGTGACTCAGTATAAACTAGTTTTAACTAGTAAGAACGCGTTCTAACCAAAAACGGGTTTTAACTGTAACAGATTGGTGGTGACAACACCGTGATGCCACACAGAATTCACACCCTTGACCATGACATTCATTACATCACCTGATTCCACTGTTTCAGCACACAGTGCCTCTTGGTGAATGAAATACTGAACAGGCAAAACGTCTTTCCCGAATTTGCTTCCTAGTTTATTTTTAAATGACAAGTGAAACTTTGATGACGCCCAATCATTTATGGCTAGAGAATAATGCTTATACCATGGCAAATTCATGTTGTTCACTGATTCAATAACAGCTTCAAAAACATCAAGACCTGTTGTGGTTTAACCGGACGCTACCACATCCAAGAGTTCTTCAGCTCCCTATCGGCACCACGCACAAATACTGCAGCACCGTCTGATATATCTGTACCTTCATCAAATGTGAAAACGCAACAAAGCTCTCAGCCTTTTTCCTGGGTTGTGTCTCTAAATTCGCTGTCATGTCCACGATATGATGGGATACTGTTTACTTCGAAAGGCAAACCCCTTCAATCGCCTGCAGCTCCTTTAGAAACAAACATTCTACAGCTGCTCCCACTGAAGATGGCTTGCCACTCCTCCCTATAATAGCAGCAGTAGTAGTAGCTTTATTCATCCGTAGATCTCTTTTTACAAGGATATAGGACATGTCAAAGTAGGCCTATTTAGAAATTTAGATCAGTTTAAAATAAGCTAATTCGTATACACATATACAGGGTGGTCCAAAAGTCCGGAAACACCCTGATAAAATCCAAATGGAGTAGCAAACAAGGAAACAGAGTACATACACACGAGGAACGGGAAGGGGGAAACTTTATAGGCTATGCCACCAACATGGCGACCATCTTGAAAGTCGCCATCTTGGATTCAACTCCAAAATTTCAAATGGGAATGTGGTCATGTGCCGGCCGGGGTGGCCGAGCGGTTAAAGGCGCTACAGTCTGGAACCGCACGACCGCTGCGGTCGCAGGTTCGAATCCTGCCTCGGGCATGGATGTGTGTGATGTCCTTAGGTTAGTTAGGTTTAAGTAGTTCTAAGTTCTAGGGGACTTATGACCACAGCAGTTGAGTCCCATAGTGCTCAGAGCCATTTGAACCATTTTTTGTGGTCATGTGGCATATCAGACAGATAGAGAATTTCACCATAAAAACAATGACGTTGTTATTTTAAACATAGCTTTATTCATTCTCGGGTTATAGCCGTGGGACGCTCGGCAGCGTGAGTATTACGTACTGAGAAGTCATAAAATGGAGTCTGGAACGGTGCAGAGTGACTATCCCATGTTACATGTTTTTAACTGTTAGGTATCATTTACCCATGCTAACGTTTTAATCATCGTTTCCTTATTTACATGTTACAAAATGTCCTTAACACATGAAGAATGCATTGAAATTATCTTGATATCAGGAGAAAGAAGCACACGGGTCATTGCTGAGGATTTCAATAGTCGTCACCCAACCAGACAGCCCATCACTCACAGCGCAGTTGCCAAGCTTTCGGACAAATTCCGAGCAACAGTACCTGTCGCAGATAAACCTAAGACTGGAAGACCAAAATCCGCCACCGATGAAGCAACAACAGTGAGCGTGTTGGCATTATTTAGCAAGAGTCTGCAACGGAGTACTCGTCGCCTGTCACAAGAATGTGGGGTTAGCCGTACCTCTATACTGCGAGTTTTATCGCAGCACAAATGACACCCGTACAAAATTCAGCTGCTCCAACACCTGAACGAGGATGACCCAGACCGTCAGCTACAGTTCGCAGAATGGGTGACACAGCAGCTGCAGATAAACCCACGTTTCCCCTATCAGGTGCTGTTCAGTGATGAAGCCAATTTCTTTACCAATGGTGAAGTGAACAAGCAGAATCACAGATACTTGTCTGACACAAATCCGCACTGGATTGATGCTTCCAAAAAGATCGACTCACAAAAAGTGATGGTCTGGTGTGGTGTGTAGAGTACCAAAGCCGTTGGACCTTTTTTTTATTGATGGTACGTTAACAGCCAACGGTTATCTGAGGTTATTGGATGAAGAAGTGTTTCCCTTGTTGTTAACAGAGGACGAGACATTTCTGGAATTCTTCCAGCATGATGGAGCCCCACCACATTATGGACACAATGTGCGGGCATACCTGGATGTGCAGTTCCCTCAAAAGTGGATTGGTCGTAGGGGTGCTGTGGAGTGGCCACCACGTTCACCAGATTTCACTCCTTTGGATTTTTATCTTTGGGGTCATGTCAAAGCACTGGTTTATTCTGTTTGCTGCTGAAAGAAAGAAAGAAAGAGATGACCTTGCCCCCAGACCCGATGGATGAGTTATTAGATAAGAGCAAGTGATAGTTGAATGATGCTTTGTGTTCGGTTATAGGAGTCTCTAAACGGCGGGGCGAGATTTTTTTTATGTGGAAATTTATGCAATCTATGGATAGTGATATTCGACCGCTAGTGACAACAGTCAAGAGCGGAAAAATAGGTACAAATCGAGCGCTGGCAGAAAGTTGCGGCAATGGTAAATATGGACCAGGCTTTGAATATTGTCGTATGTGCTTGATGCTCTGTATAAAAGTTTGACTCTTTAATTGCGTTTGGTATTTCTGGGAGTGTGTAAAATTAATTTTACTGTTGAAAGTGCGAGAAAGATGAGTTGATTGGTGTTTAGTTAGAGGCTACGTTTGTAATTCGAAAAGAGGGGATGAGAATGGTTTGTGGGGTGATATATGAGTGTCAAGATAGGGTTGAGGACGTTTGCGTATGTTGATGGTGGGACGGTTGTGAGGTTAGGTGCGGTGGGAGGTGTAAATTAGATCCTATTAAAAAAAATGTTGTAAAGTATGAATAATATTGAGAAGGTATTTAGATGGCTGGTCATGCGATGAGGCGAGAGCACGGATGTGTAGTTACGTTTAGTTAAAGGGCCGTGTGAGGAGCGATGTGCAGTGTGCTACAGTGTCATAGGAGGTAAAGACAGGTGCTGCTATGATGTGTCTAGCGTATGGAGGCTGCGCTTTGGAATTATGCTACGTTGATATAAAGTTGACTTTCACCCGCGTTCGGTGGTCGCGGCTCGGGATCGCGGTCCTGGACGGACGTATGTGTGTGCTTTGACCGCTGGCGAGCGCGTTGACCGCGCCAACTCACGCTTGCGGGAGCCGAGCAGGGGCTGTGCGAGGTCTGAAATCAGACGGATGGGTGACTTCACGATCCTGTGGGCAGGGTGCAGAGTGGGGGTACCTGCGCACGTGTGCTGAGTTATTTTGCGAGCGGATCTGCAGTCTCTGCTACGCGTTATTAGGATAGTTTACGAGTACTGAGCGTATCTACACATCTGTGTGATGTATTATTTAGTAACAGTTTGCTATAGTGTGTACTGAAACTATGATTGGGTGCGTGTCTGTGGGCTGTGCAACATGGCCCAGGGCATATCTGGGATTGGTGTTTTGTGATAGCGTGATAGATAGACTGTATGGTTAAATAAGTTGTTCGAAAAAATAGAGTGTTCTCAATGATTACACGGGCCTGCAGTGCAGATCAGAGTGATTGGTTTTCCGTCACCATCTCGGTTGCATGCGAGTAGTAAATGTTTTCCCGGCCTCGTTAATCGAGTGTGTCAACGAGCTATGGGCTATTCTGAGAATAGACGTGAAGGCAGGTCCAGACCTGAGACGCCGGCGGTATACATGAGAAGAACAATACAGCTTTCACTTGTGTCGGCTGTCACGAGCGCTCGGAAGCTGAACTTGGCTGGAGACTCTGGAATCCCTTTCCCGCCTACCGCACGCGCGCGCGGCCTGCCTTGGAGCGTAATCTAAGGCGCATGGGCGATATCAATTTCTCCGGTGATATGTGCGAATGCGACTGTGTTGAGGTCATGTTTGGGGGAGGCCGAGCAGAGACTTTTGGTCGGTTTGGCAGCTGGTGGTGTTTGGGCGCGTCTGTTGCACTATTTTGCGAGCATGTCTGTGCACTGTGCGGTGCTTTATTTGGAGAGTTTAAGAGTACAGAGCTCGTCTGCTGATATTGTGTACTGCATTATTTAAGAGCTGTTTGCTATTGTGTGGTGAAATTAAGGAGTTGTTTATGTTGTGTCTAGACAAGACAGCCTAGACACAATGAGAGGAAGCCGAAAGGCACGCGCTACGCTAAAGCAGGATGGCGTGAGGTCTGAAACAGGATACGTAATGAATACTATAAAGAAAAGTACGTAGCTTCTGGAATACTTAACTTTAATCCATCCTTTTGGTACATCTGGAGATTGTGGCGATACAAGTGAGACTCTTTAGATACATGCAATGTTACTAATGGCGCCTTGCTAGGTCGTAGCCATTGACTTAGCTGAAGGCTATTCTAACTATCTGCTCTGCAAATGAGCGAGGTTTCGTCAGTGTAGTCGCTAGCTACGTCGTCCGTACAACTGGTGTGAGTGGTAGTCCGTATCTCGAGACCTGCCTTGTGGTGGCGCTCGGTCTGCGATCACACAGTGGCGACACGCGGGTCCGACATGTACTAATGGACCGCGGCCGATTTAAAACTACCACCTAGCAAGTGTGGTGTCTGGTGGTGACACCACATTCCTCCCCCGCAAATCGGCGAACGGTCGTGTTATAAGGCTTCCGCCCGCCGTGGGGAGGACCCCATGTTGACGTATGCGATGAGGTGGGGAGCCAAACAACAGGCGAGGCTGTGCCACCCGCACCCGGCCATTCGGTCCGAGGGGATCTAGGAAACGCCTGAAAACCTAGTCCAGGGTGCACGTCAACATGCGGTGTATGCGCCCGTAAAGAGACAGGAGGGGCGAAGGGTCGACCTCCATTGCGTCGGGGTACCCGACGCGCGAAGACACCATGTGGTCCGGAGCGGGCAAGAGTTCCATGGCGGAGGACAGCTGGTCACGGGAAGCGGTCGGCGGCGCGTGACCCAGGGAGGCGCTTGGCGGCTGCAGCGAAGCGTCCACTGCGGGCGGCGCCGGCTGGAGGACAGGCGGCGGCGGCGGAGGCGGCGGCGGCGGCGCGTCGCCATGGGGCAAAATGGAAGGCATCGTCGGTAACACCTGGGGATGAGGCGAGCCAGTAGATGGGTCCCCAGGGCGCTGACCGGACGGCACCGTCGCTGAAAGCAGACGGGGAGCGGCAGAACCCGTGCGACGACAGAGGCGCAGCTGATTGAGATGCCGACGCACCTCACCAGAGGCCCCCAAAACCAAATACATCGCGCGGCCGAGGCAGCGAAGAACGTGCCCTGCGAGCCAACGCCGTGAACCTCGAGAGTTGCGATAGAATACAACGTCGCCTGGAGCAAAAGCAGAAGTCTGCCGCTGCACAGGAACCTGATGCGGCGGGTGCAGCAAAGACATCAAGGTTCGATGAGGACGACCGTGGAGCAACTCAGCCGGCGAGCGACCATCTCGGGGCTGAGAGCGATACGAGGACAAGAAGAGCAATAGCGTGTCCTCCCGAGAATGCGACTCTTGCAACTTCAACATCTGTGACTTGAAAGTGCGGACCAATCGTTCAGCGGCACCGTTTGACTGAGGCGAAAACGGCGCGGATGTCAGATGTTGAATACCATTGGCCTTGCAGAAAGACTGAAATGCTGCAGACATGAATTGTGGGTTCAAATGGTTCAAATGGCTCTGAGCACTATGGGACTTAACTTCTAAGGTCATCAGTCCCCTAGAACTTAGAACTACTTAAACCTAACTAACCTAAGGACATCACACACATCCACGCCCAAGGCAGGATTCGAACCTGCGACCGTATCGGCCGCGCGGTTCCAGACTGTAGCGCCTTTAACATGAATTGTGGGCCATTGTCGGAAACAATAGTCTGCGGAAGACCTTCAATGGAAAAGATAGCAGACAACGCTTGGATGGTGGCAGTTGACGTCGTGGAAGACATCCGGACAACAAAAGGAAAATTACTGAAGGCAACTACCACAACCAACCATCGAGCATTCCAGAATGGACCAGCAAAATCGATGTGCAAGCGTTGCCAAGGGGAAGTGGCTTTTGGCCATGCAAAGACTTTCCGCGGCGGTCCGGATTGTTGTTCGGCACACGCCATGCAAGAAGAACACATATTCGTAATCGCAGCATCGATTCCTAACCAAGTACAGTGCTGACGAGCAAGTTGTTTCGTTCGCACTATACCCCAATGTCCTTGGTGAAGAAGCCGTAAAACAGAGGACTGTAACGAACGTGGGACCACGACTCTGGACTGATCATTATCAGATCGCAGCAACAAAACACCACGTCGAACAAAAAGTCTCTCCTTGTGAGCAAAAAATCGGCGAACCAACGGATCCTCGATCCGTGACTTTGACAAAGGCCATTGCGTAGCAACAAAACGCAAAATGGTAGCAAGGACCGGGTCAGCAGGTGTGGCTGTAGCTACACGACGAAAATCAATCGGAAACGATTCGACCACTTCATCGGTTTCCTAATCAATGAACATGCAAGCAAGTTCGGAAGAATCGAATGCTCTATCCTCAGCAACAGGCAAACGGGACAACGCATCGGCGTTTCCGTGCTTAGCAGTGGACCGATACAAGATATCGTAGCGGAACTGCGAGAGGAAAATAGACCAGCGAATGAATTTCTGCGCTGTACGCGGAGGTACAGGTTTGTTCGGATGAAAAAGCGACGTCAAAGGTTTGTGGTCTGTGATGATGGTAAAGTGACGACCATAAAAGAAATCATGGAACTTAGTAACACCAAACACGAGAGCCAAAGCCTCTTTCTCTATCTGTGAATAATTTCTTTGCACAGATGAGAGCAATTTGGACGCAAAGGCAATAGGGCGATCATGCGATCCATCTTTGTGCGCAAGCACAGCACCGATCCCGAAATCCGATGCATCTACCATCAACAAAAGGGGCTTCTGGGGATCGAATGGCGTAAGGCAAGTATTTGAAAGCAACGCCGATTGCAACTGGCGAAAAGCGCGTTCGCATTCCGTCGTCCAGACGAACGGAACACCTGTACGGCGTAAGCGATGAAGCGGAGCTGAAAGGGAAGAGATATGGCTCACATGCACTCACACCTTGTGATTCGAAATCGTGTAATGTTGTTGCGACCTCATCACGCAATGCATGAGGAACATTGCGTGCTCTGAAAAAGTTCGGTTGCGCGTTGACTTTCAGTTCCAAATGTGCTTCATAGTGCTTAGCGCAACCAAGGCCCGGTGCAAAAATGTCTGCAAATTCTTCACATAGCCGAGAAACACTGGCTGAAGGCACAGTCTGATTCACTGATAGGACCTGATTTACAATAGACAAGTTAAACAGTTGAAATAAATCTAAACCAAACAAGTTCACTGCAGTAGAAGAACGAAGAACGTAAAATGACACAAGTTTTGTTTGTCCCTTGTATGTTGCAAGAAGAGTGCACTGTCCTAACACAGGGATATGCTGTCCTGAATAACTAGTGAGCTGAACATTTGCGGCACGCAACGGAAGTTTGCCCAGTTGTTTGTGCGTGTCGTGATTGATCAAGGAAACTGCAGCTCCCGTATCGAGCTGGAATGGGATCACTTTGCCTTCAAAGTCTAAGTCTACAAAAAGTTTATTGTCCTGCTGACGACAAGAGCGACTTTCTCGTGCAATTTGAACTGACACTGGTACAGAAGCACTTGCGACTTGACGCGATTTCCGGCGACGTCGACGCACAGTATTTGTGGGACGAACACAGTCACTGTTAGAGACAGTGGCACTGGACAAAGTGGAATTAACTACATGAATGTCCATGGGCGAAGGTTCACGAGCCTGAGTATTCTTGGTTCGATTCCGGCGCGAAGCGAAGGGCCTGGAATGGTTGTGATTGTCTGATCTGAGCTTTTTCTGGCAAACACTTTGAACATGTCCTTTCTTATTACAGAAAAAGCAAATAGCTTGGCGTGACGAGCAATTGTCACGCGAATGTCTAGTTGCACACCGCGGGCATGATTTCACTGCATTTGTATGCTTGCGCGGCACACCTGGTTTAGAGCGTGGCGGCAGCTGCGCGGACGTGTGCGAGGGCAGTTTACCGGGCCGTGCAGCGCGCCCGGCGGGCCGGTTAATGTTACACACGGCTGGCGAAGTTGCAAATGAGTCCTGTGCAAAGTCAAGTGTGTCTTGTCTATCTAATATGTCTATCACTTGTTGAAGGAAGGGATTAACTAGTTTCAAAATCTGTTCCCGTATGGGAACATCAGAAACGTTCTGTGCTATTGCATCACGTACCATAGTATCTGAATAAGGGAGTCCACATTCACACTCAAAAGCACAATCCCTTGTAAGGCCTTGCAATGTTGCAACCCACTCCCTATTAGTCTGACCGGCCGTACGTTTTGTACGAAAGAACGTATACCTTTTTGCAACGACATTGACTGTTTCTTTGAAATAGGCATCTAATGCCGACAAAATTTCTTCGTAGGACAGAGTTGCTACGTCGCGTCGGGGAAATAATTTCACTATCACACGGTAAGTTTGCACCCCTACACACGCCAATAAATGAGGCTGCCGCTCATTACCTTGAATTCTGTAGGCGGCGAGATGAAATCCAAACTGGCGTGACCACTCCGTCCATGTTTCCACGTCTGCTTGAAAATTACGGAATGGTGGTGCAACTGCATGTTGTGGCTGCGGTAGCGATGAAGCGGCGGCGGCCGCATCGTTTTACAGTGCACGTTGACCCTGGACGAGCTGTCTAAGGGCATCCAATAACGCCTGTGTCTGCTGATTCTGCAAGCGATAAAATTCGGACAGTACATCTGGCGAAGCCATGACAAGTAAATGTAAGCAATTAGAAAGAACAAGACCCTTTCCGTTGACTCGTCGCCAAAAAATGTTGTGTCTAGACAAGACAGCCTAGACACAATGAGAGGAAGCCGAAAGGCACGCACTACGCTAAAGCAGGATGGCGTGAGGTCTGAAACAGGATACGTAATGAATACTATAAAGAAAAGTACGTAGCTTCTGGAATACTTAACTTTAATCCATCCTTTTGGTACATCTGGAGATTGTGGCGATACAAGTGAGACTCTTTAGATACATGCAATGTTACTAATGGCGCCTTGCTAGGTCGTAGCCATGGACTTAGCTGAAGGCTATTCTAACTATCTGCTCTGCAAATGAGCGAGGCTTCGTCAGTGTGCATCGCTAGCTACGTCGTCCGTACAACTGGGGCGAGTGCTATTCCGTATCTCGAGACCTGCCTTGTGGTGGCGCTCGGTCTGCGATCACACAGTGGCGACACATGGGTCCGACATGTACTAATGGACCGCGGCCGATTTAAAACTACCACCTAGCAAGTGTGGTGTCTGGCGGTGACACCACAGTTTACGTGTTTGTGGCCTGTGTCAGATGAACACAGTGGGATCAGTGCGGGTGTTTTGTGACAAATATACTCCAAGACTAAATAAAAGGGCTCCAAATAAATAGAGTGCAGCCCTTCCTTACTTCCCTGAGCAGCACAGCGCAGTCTGAGCTGTTTTTGCGCAATAACGGCAATCTGGTCAAAATGTGAGTGAGTAGAGAAATAACTGGACAAATTTATCTGTAGAGGAGTTACAGGTCTGGATTGGAATGAATATCTTGATGGGTGTGGCTGTGTTGCCAAGTGTAGTGCACTACTGGAGTTCAGAAACTGCCTTATGTGAGCGTTACATATCGAAACCTATGAGAAGTTAAAGTTTCAAAAATATATCTCGCAAATAAACAAAGTACACTCGTTCCTCCTTCCATCAGCCTATGCACTGAAATTATTTCCGAAAATTAGCAGTTGTTTGGCTATTTGGAGGTAAATGTTTTGCATTATTTACGAGCGGTTCGCATGTTTGTAGGCTGTGCTATGAGCTATTTTTAACTGTTTACAATTAGCAAACGTGTGTGTAGAACATTATAAATGAGTTATGTAGGAGTGTTTTGCAGGTCTGTATGATGTGGGACATGTCAGTGTGATAGGTATACTCCATTCCTAAATAAAGTAAATTCGTACCTCCATCCATGGACTTACTGCAGGGTGGGTCCGTTTACCAGAAACGTTTAGGAAGAGGTTGAGTGCTGGTGGCTTAGTTTGAAACAATTTTCTTAGGTTGGTGGCGGAAGCGCAAGTGAGCTTCATTTACTGGCAGATTTGAAACTTGGCGCTGGTTCCTAGGAGGAGGAGGTGGCGGTCTGGTCGTCGAAAAATAGTTGAAATTAGGGAGTTGAACACGTTTGCATACGTATATGAAATTGTAAATTGAATTATTTAATATAGCGGGGTGGTGAGAGTGAATCAGCGAGCGGTCTCGTGACGAGCAAACGCGGTGTTATACGGTCATGGTGGATTCCACTGTCGGTGAAACTCTGGCGCCAAACGTATCCTTTGTCCGGCACGCGGTCGACAGGTTCCATCGTGTCCAGCATTAAGTGCTTGCGGGCACGGCTGACCGTTTGTGGCGCCGCTCGGCGCCTAGCTGGCGCGCTGGTCGTGGGGGTGTGCTTGAGGTCAGCCGACCAGAGGGCTGCCGATGGAGTGGGCTCAGCCGGCCGCGCGTACGTCAGCTGCGCTCTGGAGTTTCACTGTGTGAGCATGGAGAAGTCAGTTGGAACACACCTGCATGACCGTAATGTCTGAAATAAAGAGCCATTTTCCAGGTATTTACAGGAGGCTATGTTCGTCGCGTGTATGGAGGGTGTGTGACTTCAGCAGGGCGGCGGCGCAGCGATTGTACAGTTATTACGCGCGCGTGAAAGCGAGTCAATTAGCGGGCGTTCTAGTGCGGTCCAAACGTGCTGTTATATAGCCATGGCGGATTCCACTGTCGAGCAAACTTTGCCGCCAAAAGTTTGAACGTGGCGCCGAATGTGTTGCAGGGAAACGGCCGCCCGTTGTGCGATTCAGCTCCGAGGGAGACAATTTTGGCGGGAAACGTGTGGAGGCGACGAATACACGTGGTGAGCGGACAAGGTGGCGCTGTAACGTCAAACTCGACAAGTTTCAGCGTGTCCAGCGAAAACATATTTACGACGTGGGAGCGGTCGCTGGGCTGGCCCCCCGCGCTAGTGGCCGGCCGCCTGACAGGCGTAGGCAGTGTCTCTGCGCGCTGGCCAGGGGGTGGCGAGGATTTGAACTAATTCAGTTGCAGCGCGGACGTAGTGGTGACTGCACTGCGATATCAAAGATGTGTGTGCTAACTGTGTTGGAGAACAAGTGATGACCGTATTGCTTGAAATAAAGTCTTCAGTCCCTTCCCCCCCTGCAAAGTCAAAGGACGTGAATTACGTTGCTATAAGTACAGTTTATTATTTGACGCGATTATGATAGGCTACCAGTGAAAAACGATAAGTGACGGAGAAAGCTCGTACATGTGATCAATTATAGTGTTGGGGATTTGAACTTGTGATAGATTTTTGTTATGGATGTAAGGAGAATGGCTTTCTCACCGAGAAAATCGGACATCTTGAATAAATAATAAATGATAATAATACATAGAAGTACAGTTTTCGAGAGAATATCATGTTGGAATTTGAATTTGGCGGAATTTTCTAGTGGAGGTAGGCCTATAGTGATAAATAATAATGAATGATAATAAATGATAATGAATGATAATAAATGACAATGAATGATAATAAATGACAATGAATGATAATGAATGTTAATAAATGATAATGAATAATAATAAACAAAAGTAAGTTTTTGCAACCATTATCGTGTAGGAATTTGAATTTGGAGGGAATTTTCTAGTGGTGGCAGGTCAATAATAATAAATAATAATAAATGATAATAAATGATAATGAATGATAATGAATGATATTAAGTGACAATGAATGATAATGAATGTTAATAAATGATAATGAATGATAATGAATAATAAACAAAAGTAAGGTTTTGCAGCCATTATCATGTTGGAATTTGAATTTGGAGGGAATTTTCTAGTGGAGGCAGGTCGATAATAATAAATAATAATAAATGATAATAAATAATAATAAATAATGAATGTTAATAAATGATAATCAATAATAATGAATAAGAGAAGTACGGTTTTGCATGCATTATCCTGTTGGAATTCAAACTTCCTGCCATTTTCTCTTCTGGAGGCTTAGGTTAGTGGACGTAGCACAATTGGACTATTTTCCCCACGAAAATTCAAAATTCCCGCCATTTTTCCTTGAGGTTAGGTTAGTGGACGTAGCACAATTGGACTATTCTCCCGCCAAAATCCGCCATCTTGGATGACGTCATGCGATGTTGCCAAGTCTACATGCCGCCATCTTGGATGACGTCATCGCCACCATCTTGAATAAATTTGGCAACAGTGCAACGTGCGCTGGCACGAACCTTGTCCCTCTACTGTTGTCCTAGATATGAACTGTAGGGAAATTGAAAATGGTACATCGTCATGTTGGTTGAATTGAAACAAGAGCACCAGCCTAACTCTGATGTCAGAATCCAAGATGGCTGACTTTGACTAGAAGATGTCGATCGGGGCATACTGGCACAGAACTTTGACGTCACAATCCAGCTAAGACCTGTCGGGCTGTTCCTAACTGCGTGAAATTCTAGCGTATTTGCCCAGATTAGAGATGGTGGATTGTCATGGTAGCTGACTTGGAACACTGGCGCTATGACATCACATTGAAGCTCAGATCTGTCATGCTATTTATAAAAGTGTAGAATTCTGATGTAATGCTCCAGATCTGGAAAACTGGTACAGCTCTATGATGTCAGACTCCAAAATGGTAGGACAAATAGAAGTAACTCGCCTATGGAGACCTGGAGGGCTATTTACAGCACTCAGGTCACTCTGTAATTCCATCCCGCCTGTTTCAAGTTAAGCTATTCTCCCAGCTAAAACAAAATTTTATGTTTGGGCAGCACGTATGTCATACAGCATCATGAGCTACTGTCCAAATTGTACACTGTAGTAGTAACAACTATGACTTTATTAAAAAAAAAAAAAAAAAAAAAAAAAAAAAAAAAAAAAAAAAAAACCACACTTGTGAAGGAGGGAAAGTGCCCTCAATCCCCACAGTGCGTGACCATGCCAAAGCGCCACGCGCGGCTCCTCCCATCAGACGTTTGAGCCCTCTCTTGGTGTGTGTGTATGTGTGTGTGTGTGTGTGTGTGTGTGTGTTTGTTGTCGTTAGTGTACTTTAGTTTAAGTTCGATTAAGTAGTGCGTAAGCTTAGGAACCGATGACCTCTGCAGTTTGGTCCCATAAGACCTTACGACAGCCCGCCATGGTGGCCGAGCGGTTCTAGGCGCTTCAGTCCGGAACCGCGCAACTGCTACGGTCGCAGGTTCGAATCCTGCCTCGGGCATGGATGTGTGTGATGCCCTTAGGTTAGTTAGGTTTAAGTAGTTCTAAGTTCTAGGGGACTGATGACCTCAAATGTTTAGTCCCATAGTGCTCAGAGCCATTTGAACCATTCTTGAACCTTACGACAAATTTCCAAAGCGTCAGCTATCAGTCTCCCCTCTGGGGTCATGCCACTGCTACTCCTGCAGCTAGAGTGCTTAGCGCCGGCCAGCATTTCGCCCACTGCACGATCTGCAAAGCTAGCGCTAAATCCACTCCCTGCTTACGTATGTGTCTGATGTGTATGTATAGGTGTTTACATTTCAACAGTTTTAATGCATCCCTCATTATAGATAAGGTCATTTGCAATGCAGATGTCTCTGCCCATTGTACCAAAATTTTAACACTTTATTAAATTGCTTCTCCTAAATTGAAGTAAACTGAAGTATAAATGTGTCCATTCTTATAGAAAGGAAATGTGCGTTGCAGATGTAAGTGCACATTGTAAACAATTATATATACATTTATAAGAGGGTAGAATGAAAGGAAACGAAAGACTAGAGTTTAACAAATGAATTTATTTTCTCGAGAAAATAGATAGCAGAAAAGTTTTTTTTGTATCTTACGAAAAAGGTTCCACATATTGGACTATTTCATTTGTTTCAGACAATATGTTTGTTCTGAACACAGAAAACAAAACAGTTTGATAAAATAAATAACTGCAAATATTATGCTTTCTTACAATAAATACTCGAATATTTCACATAATTTTCAGCATAGATAAACGACATGCCTCACATTAACAGATTACATAGAAAACAACATACAAAAGCTGTATACAATATTTACAAAAGCAACTTAATTTACTGAAATATATATAGATATATATATATATATATATATATATATATATATATATTACTACGTCAAGTGCAGTTAAAATACACTGAAGTGCCAAAGAAACTGGTACACCTGTCTAATATAGTGGAGCGCCCCCGCGAGAATGCAAAACTGCCGCAGCACAACGTTGCATAGACTCGACTAACGTCTGAAGTAGTGCTCGAGGGAATTGACACCATGAATCCCGCAGGGGTGTCCATTAATCCGTAAGAGTACGAGGGGGTGGAGATCTCTTCTGAACAGCACGTTGCAAGGCATCCCAGATATGCCCATTAATGTTCATGTCTGGGGAGTTTGGTGGCCAGCGGAAGTGTTTAAACTCAGAAGAGTGTTCCTGGAGCCTCTCCGTAGAAATTCTGGACGTGTGGGGTGTCGCATAGTCCTGCAGGAATTGCCCAATCTCGTCTACATGCACAATGGACACGGTTCGATTAAGGTGATCAGACAGGATGCTTACGTACGTTTCACCTGTCACAGTCGTATTTAGACGTACCAGGGGTCCCATATCATTCCAACCGCAGACGCCCCACGCCATTACCTCCAAGAACTTCAACAGTCACTTGCTGGCATGCAGGGTACATGGATTCACGAGGTTGTCTTCATACCCGTACACGTCCATACTCTCGATACAATTTGAAAGAAGACTCATCCACTCATCCAACCAGACAACATGTTTCCAGTCATCAACAGCCCAATGTCGGTGTTGATGGGCCCAGGCGAGGCGTAAAGCTTTTTGTCATGCAGTCATCAATGGTACACAAGTGGACCTTCGTCTACGAAAGCCCATATCGATGATATTCCGTTGAATGGTTCTCATGCTGCCACTTGTTGATAGCCCAGCACTGAAATATGCAGCAGTTTGCGGAAGGGTTGCACTTCCGTCACACCGAACAATTCTCTTCAGTCGTCGTCGGTCCGGTTCTTGCAGGATCTTTTTCCGGCCGCAGCGATGTCGGATATTTGAGGTTTTACTGGATTCCTGTTATTCACGGTACACTCGTGAAATGGTCGTACGGTAAAACCCCCACTTCATTGTTACCTCCGAGATGCTGTGTACCATCGCTCGTGCGCTGACTGTAACACCACGTTCAAACTCACTTAAATCTTGATAACCTGCCATTGTCACAGCAGTAACCGATCTAAAAACTGCGACAGACACTTGTTTTCTTATATAGGCGTTGCTGATCGCTGTGCATATTCTGCGTGTTTACATCTCTCTGTATTTGAATACGCATGCCTATACCAGTTTCTTTAGCGCTTCAGTGTATGCAAACCTGTGTGCCGTGAGTAATCCAAGCTGTCACGTTTTGAAAACGCTTTCACAGTTTACAAACAGTAGATGGACAGTTTTAATTCTTCGAACATCTTGGAATACTCATGCCACACAAACTTAAATATTTTAATTGCACTTGATGTAACTGGAGTACTCAAGACACAGCTGACTGACTTGTAAATTTCTTTTAGCTACACTTTGGCGTGGAATATTTATTTACAGCTCTCCCCTGTGACACATAACGCTAAACTAAATGCGATCTCTCTTGGTATGCCCAGCAGTAGTGAAACTAAACCTACTGTACAGATAATACACACATGGTGTGCAAGAAACAGTTTAACTTGCCCATCTGTCGTGCACTCGCCCATATGAAGAAAGGTATCTTTAAATTAAGGGTACCTTTAGAATTAATCTGATAATGGGGGCTAAAGTGTGGCCTCAATACAACTGTTGCGCAAACGGAATGCAGTAGTATGTGCCGTGTATCAGAGCTGAATGAAGCATGGAGTGGAATTTTAGCAGTGAGCGTAAACAAAAATTCTGGCAAAATAACATTTATTAGATCGGTAAATTGCACGCATGAACGAGTATAGTGAGTAATATGATGGTTTCTGTTGCCTGAAATCTATTACATCGCATATTAATTAACCCCAGGAATAGTATGAATTATAATCAAGATTGATAACAGGCAACCACCGCTATAACCTAACATTTTACAAATTCGTCATCAGCTTCTGTGACACTGGTTTCAAATTTTAAATGAATTTTGTTGTGAAAATGGAAACTGTACGTCACTAACAACACAGCAAAAATATTAACGAAAAATAATGAGATGCAAACATGACCACAGTTATAGAAAATAAAAAAAAACTAAGCAAAAAAAATGAAATTAAAAACACAAGGTATTGAGTAATAAATAACAATTGTGTAACATGATAAAGAAAATGACACTAGTAAACAAATTCAATTACGTGATCAACTGAGCAGCGTATAATGACACAGAAGTGTAGTGATAGTTAAGCACGTAATTTTAAAATCACAGTGAAGAGAGAGAAACATTAAAGTCACATTGTGTAAGACGTAATTCTTTGTGCAATTTTTTTTCTAAGAAGTTATTGTCCGCTGAAAAGGAATACATGAAAAATTGATGCTTGAGAGACTCAGACTTAGTGAGTTCATGACAAAGATAACACAACAACTTAATATAATTTACGTTAAAAAAATCACTTTCCATTTCGGTTTTGCTGTACTCGAGACTGATATCTGTGACAGCACACACAAAATGTACAGTATGTGATCAAAAGTATCCGGGCACCTGGCTGAAAATGACACACGTTCATGGCGCCCTCCATCGGTAATGCTGGAATTCAGTATTGTGATGACGCACCCTTAGCCTTGATGACAGCTTCCACTCTCGCAGGCATACGTTCATTCAACTGCTGGAAGGTTTTATGGGGAATGGGAGCTTAGTATTCACGGAGTGCTGCACAGAGGAGAGGTATCGATGTCGGTCGGTGAGGCCTCGCACGCAGTCGGCGTTCCAAAACATGCCTAAGGTGTACTATAGGATTTAGGTCAGGACTCTGTGAAGGCCAGTCCATTACAGGGATGTTACTGTCGTGTAACCACTCCGCCACAGGTCGTGCATTATGAACAGGTGCTCGATAGTGTTGAAAGATGCAGTCATCATCCCCGAATTGCTCTTCATCAGTGGGAAGCACGAAGGTGCTTGAAACATCAATGTAGGCCTGTGCTGTGATAGTGCCACGCAAAACAACAAGGGGTGCGAGCCCCCTCCATGCACAGCACGACCACACCATAACACCATCGCCTCCGAATTTTACTGTTGGCACTAAACACGCTGGCAGAGGGCGTTCACTGGGCATTCACCATACCCACACCCTTCCATCGGATCGGCACATTGTGTACCGTGATTCGTCACTCCACACAAAGTTTTTCCACTGTTCAATCGTCCAGCGTTTACGCTTCTTAACCAAGCGAGGCGTCGTTTGGCATTTACCGGCGTGATGTGTGGCTTATGAGCAGCCACTCGACCATGAAATCCAAGTTTTCTCACCTCCCGCGTAACTGTCATAGTACTTGCAGTGGATCCTGATGCAATTTGGAATTCCTGTGCGATGGTTTGGATAGACGCCTGCCTATTACATTTCTTCAACTGTCAGCGGTTTCTCTCAATCAACAGGCAAGGTCGGCCTGTACGCTTTTGTTCTGTACGGGTCCCTTCACGTTTCCACTTCACTATCACACCGGAAACAGTTGACCTAAGGATGTTTAGGAGTGTTGAAATCTCGCGTATGACAGAAGTGATACCAAATCACCTGACCAATTCCGAAGTCCGTGAGTTCTGGGGAGCGCCCCATTCTGCTCTCTCATGATGTCTAATGATTACTGAGGTCGCCGATATGGAGTACCTGGCAGTAGATGGCAGCACAATGCACCTAATATGAAAAAGGTACGGTTTTGAGTGTGTCCGGATACTTTTGATCACATAGTGTACATAGGGGGAGCACTTTCTGTGGAGTCCATTGTCGAGGGAGGTGGAGGAGGGGTTCGTCGTCGCAGCTGTCACTGGGGATGACTGCTTATGTGCGAGGCCCGACCCTTCTGTCAATGACGTCTTGCGGTCCTCTCCACAACGGCTCGTGTGCGCCCTCTCTTTGCTGGTAGCCGTGTCAGGTAATGCCCTCGTTGCCGTGATCAATGAGTGATCAGCGGCGGGTTCCCACGCAAGGATGGCACTAATTAGCTCTTCTTCGTGCCCCCGTTGCCAGCAGAGAACCTTGCACAGCCTCCGCGACGGCGATCTCGCTGTAATCAGACGGCCGTGGAGTGATAAGGTGTTTCCACCTGCTCTAATGACGACTCATATTGGTGGTCGAACTAAGGTGTGGACCTCGTTGTATGTCGGAGCATAATTAATGACAAGGTCCTGTGCAAGGGTGGCACTGAAGAGCTCTTCTGTGTGCCCCACTCAGCGCAAAATGCCTCTAAGCAATATGGGACTTGTGATGTTTACTAGTTGCCACCATCCAGCACAAACAATGGGCGTTCTCAAAACCTTGATCCACCGTGCCCATACTATCTCTGTCGCCGACAGTCTTCAAGCGGAACCGGAATACCTGCAAGAAGTATTTTTGAAGAATGGCTTTTCACCTAGGCAAGTGAACAGAGTGATGAAGACCTACAAACGACGGAACAAGGAAGAGGAAGAGGCCTTCAGGTCGACTGTTTATCTACCATTTACTGGGAATATTTCTTCACAGATAGGCAGAATATTGAGAAAGTATCAAGTGAGAGTCATCTTTCGTCCTCCTTCCAAAATTTCATCACTGGTAGGATCCGTTAAAGACGACATGGGCCTGCGTAAATCAGGTGTTTACAAAATTCCGTGTGAATGCGGCAAATCATATATTGGGCAAACAACTGTGCAGGAACGCATTGTCGAACACCAACGGCATACTCGCCTTCTCCAACCCACCAAGTCCGCAATCGCCGAACATTGTATTTCCACAGACCATTCCATGAATTACAACGACACAAAAATTTTGGCCCATACATCAAACATTTGGAGCACGATTATCAATGTAAATAAGATTGTCTGACAACGAGACTCTCATCAATCGAGATAACGGTTATCAGCTAAACTCTGCTTGAAATCCTGTTATAGAGAAACTTTGTAGTCGACGTAGTTATCTGCATAAAGATGGAAATCGACCTGATACCGATACGCCAGGCTTTCACAGTGAGGGCGCGAGGCGCAGCGCATGGAGCCGTTATGAACGCGCACGCTGAGCAGCGCATGCGCATGCGCAATGTCACCTCAGTACGGCCTTAAATAGCGGAGCTCAGCGCGTACTCGCCAGTACTACTACAGTGGCACTCACCTGAAGATGGTTCAAATGGCTCTGAGCACTATGGGACTTAACTTCTGAGGTCATCAGTCCCCTAGAACTTAGAACTACTTAAACCTAACTAACCTAAGGACATCACACAACACCCAGTCATCACGAGGCAGAGAAAATCCCTGACCCCGCCGGGAATCGAACCCGGGAACCCGGGCGGGGGAAGCGAGAACGCTACCGCACGACCACGAGCTGCGGACCCTGAAGATGGCCAGAAGACTCTGCGCCGAAATATCGTGGCAGGACGTTACTGATATCCGGCAGTTCTCCCGTGTTTTTATGGAACAACAGAGAACCTTGTCCACTGTCGACTTTTTGCATCATCAGCCAACTCGCAGTGGGGTGCAGTGACACTCTTTTCTTCGGCACACTCTCCTTCGTTGATATCACAGGAGGTCGGATTGTGCAGGAGCACTGCCCGCGACGCTTTTGATTGGTGTCAGGTGCAGGTCGGATGCACCTAACGGTGTTGTCGGCTCTTCAGCATGCCACGCTCAGCTGACACTGGGTGTGACACGTCACCCGCAGTCTGCTATTATGTCTGGCCCAGGGCAGCGAAAGTGCGTCCAGGTAGAGAGGTTCGCTGGTCTGCCGCAGAGGAAGGGTCGGCCGCGCGCCTCTTTGTTCAGGGTAGCCACCGCTCTAATTGGCTCACGCGGACTAGCTGATAGCCGCGGGACTCCGCATTCACAGGAACCAGTAAATGTCGCATTCCAATGACGTGAAGACAGCGCTGTTGGCGTTGGCGCCCTGTCTGCAGCCTCGCCGTGAGATATCAGATCTGGTTCAAATGGCTCTGAGCACTATGGAACTTAACTTCTGAGGTCATCAGTCCCCTAGAACTTAGAACTACTTAAACCTAACTAACCTAAAGACATCACACACATCCATGCCCGAGGCACGATTCGAATCTGCGATCGTAGCGGTCGCGCGGTTCCAGACTGTAGCGCCTAGAACCGCTCGGCCACTCTGGCCGGCTAGCTCGCTGGCATGGCCCGCATACTCTAATGACGCGACATATTTGCCTGAGCATGTCGTTAAAGTAACAGGTCTCATGCAGTTTCTCGAAGCATTTCCTATCGCCGAAATGCCCGTAACTCGAGTGTATGTGCCACACTAATCTATCCACAACTACATTGGGAACTGCTAGCACCCAGCGCGTATCGTCTGGACCACGTCTTTCGAATAGAGCGCCGTCTTTTATTACATAGAAGTGACGAATCGCCTCGTTATCGCGATCGCCCCATTTCTCTTTGATATCCCTCAACACCTCATTCTTGACCTGCTCGTGTGCGACGTCCCTTAGAGAAATTGTTATGGAATTTTTTCCTACCACCCCTTTCAGATATAGGATTCTGAAGTTGTTCTCTCCAGGATCACCATCTTCTGCATGTATTAATCCTACAGGTACACGCGAGAGAGCGTCTGCAATGATGTTTTTGTCCCCGGGAATGTACTCCACCATAAACCGGAATTCTTGGAGGTACAACGCCCACCTTGTTAGTCTCCTGTGGGACAGTTTAGCGATCATTAGAAACTACAGAGCCCAGTGGTCGGTAAACTCCCTTGTCGTTAAACCAAAAAGGTAGTACCGGAATTTGGCAAACGCCCACACAGTCGCGAGCGTCTCCAATTCTGTAACCGAATAATTTCTTTCACAGCGAGTGAGCACCCGACTTGCGAAAGAAAGTGTTTTCCAAGAGGATGGGTCATTGATATCCTCTGCTTGGAATAAAATAATGTCCAAACCTGACAATGAGCTGTCAGTCATGACACAGAAATCCTGCGATCGATCAGGGTGCGCAAAAATAGATGCATTGACTAGCGCCTCTTTGTGTTTCGTAAATTCGTCTCGTGCTTGCTGGTCCCAGATCCACAGGGCATTCTTCCCCGTCAGGGCACAAAGACGTAGTGTGGAGGTCAAGTTTAAGTTCACAAAACGCTTGTAGAAATTGCAGAGTCCTAAAAACCTTTTTTTTTTTTTTTTTTTTTTTTTTTTTTTTTTTTTTTTTTTTTTTGCTAGTTGGCGTTGTGAATTCCGCAATCGCACTAATTTTGTCTGGGTCGACTCGTATCCCGTCCGCAAATACGATGTGTCCTAAGAATTTTATCTCTTTTCTGCCGAATTGTGACTCCCCCGCCTTTGTGACTCTCCCGCTTTTCAAATGCTTCCAATAAATGGTCCACCACTTCATTGTGGTCAGTATATGACTTTTCTATTACCAGAATGTAGTCCACCTATTGAGTAACACGATCGCAGATCCTTCGAAATGATGCTGTTAAGGCCTCTAATAAAGGCGGCTGATGAGATATTCAGCGCAAACGGAAGGCGTTTGAACTGGTAACAGTTTCCAGAACACAGAAATGCAGTGTACAGTCTGCATGAGGGGCGAAGAATAATTTGCCAAAAGCTTGAGCGTAAATATATTGATGACAAGACTTTTGCACCACGGAACCATTGTAAAAGCTCGTCCAAGCTCTGCGGTCTGTTCATTTCAGGTATACTAATGGTATTCACCTGCCTTGAGTCTAACACTAAGCGTGCAGACCCATCATGCTTTGGAATTACAAGTGATTGTCAATTGTACGAGCTGACCGCTCGTTCAATCACGGCATGGTCCAGCGTGTCATTAATTTCCTTTTCCACTTGCGCCTTATACGTCAGTGGAATGGGGCATGACTTCACGAAGAATGAGTTGTGCTCATGCACCCTAAACTGATATATGAAGCCTTAGATCGCGCCAGGCGCGTCCGAAAATACCCGAGCATGACCCCGCAAAATGTGGTATAGCCTCTGTTGGTCAACTTCGAATGCTCCGACGTTGGCAGTACATCTCTCCGCAATCTTCGCGAAAACAGCATCTCTGTGATGCTCGTCGGATGGATAGCTCAACCCACTAACGTAGTTGACAAGGATCTCCAGTTCGCGTCGCGATCCAGACCGAGTACCAAATTTCAAGCAGCTCACCTCAGATTCGTCACGCAGGACGCATTCATTACAAACAAGTGCCGTGGAATCTTCTTCAATTTTAACCGATATGGTTCCTCCACCCAGGTCAATTACCGCCTGGTGAGCATGCATAAAATCAGTGCCCAGAACTGTTTCAAATGGTTCTGAGCACTATGGGACTGAACATCTGTGGTCATCAGTCCCCTAGAACCTAGAACTACTTAAACCTAACTGACCAAAGGACATCATACACATCCATGCCCGAGGCAGGATTCGAACCTGCGACCGTAGCAGTCGCGCGGTTCCGGACTGCGCGCCTAGAACCGCTAGACCACCGCGGCCGGCCCAGAACTGTTTCGACATTAAGTAGCCGCACGATTAAGAAATTCCATTCAAATTCTCTCCCTTGACAAACATAATTCGAGTCTGTTTTCTGATTTCGATATTCTGTCCGTAGATCGCTCCCCTCACCTTCGTTCCATGCAATGGAAGAGTGGGCCAATACCCTGTCTCCTCACATCTTCAAATGGTTCAAATGGCTCTGAGCGCTATAGAACTTAACATCTGTGCTCATCAGTCCCCTAGAACTTAGAACTACTTAAACATAACTAACCTAAGGACATCACACACACCCATGTCCGAGTCAGGATTCGAACCTGCGACCGTAGCGGTCACGCGGTTCCAGACTGAAGCGCCTAGAACCGCACGCCCACACCGGCCGGCCTCACATCTTCGAAACGCCTTTTCGCACAGAATGCTGAACAGACTCTCAGTGTCGATTACGCACGTAAGTGACACTTATCTTGGGTTGGGTTGTTCGGGGGAAAGAGACCAAACAGCGAGGTCATCGGTCTCATTGGATTAGGGAAGGACGGGGAAGGAAGTCGGCCGTGCCCTTTCAAGGGGAACCATCCCGGCATTTGCCTGGAGCGATTTAGGGAAATCACGGGAAACCTAAATCAGGATGGCCGGACGCGAGATTGAACCGTCGTCCTCCGGAATGCAAATCCAGTGACTCTTATCTAATTGAGATGGCAACCACAGGGCTAACCACTGGAACTGTCATGCAAGTAGTTTCACGCAGTAATTCTCCCCTCATGTCTTCTCAAGCAACTCTAGATCATCCTTGCACCTACTAGCTAGAAGTATATGTCGAAGATGCGGTGGCAGGTTTGTGATACAAATGCGGATAAGCTCCGCTACCCCATACGGATTGCACAGGAGCTGATTTCTCTGTATCATATCGTCGAAGAAGAGCTCCGGACTCGTGAAGCCGAACTGGTTGAAGTTTGGTAGCATTATGATGGCATGTTTCACTTGTTCCTGGACCGCTTCTGACCAGTAGGCCGAAAGGAATGCCTCCTAGAACAGTGTTGCACTTCCTCGCAACCGATCTCATTCGTAATGCTGGTTGTCGTTCGAGATAGCCGCACATAAACTCCATCTTATGGGCCTGAGGCCAAATGGGAGGCAACGAAAACTGGAATTGATCAGCCAAGGCTTGAGGATGAACTCCGTTCTTATCGTCTCTGAACACTTCAGACCCCCCTTACGATGAGGAAATGCTTATGATCGAAATCGTGCGTTTCCTCTCCCGGCGAAAGCCCGCTAAAATTACCGTATTTCGTTCGTCCACGCGCGCTTCGCTTTCGTGCCTGAGATCAAAGTCGTCCTCACGGCCCGAGTCTCTGTCCTCATTGTATCGCCCGTCTTTTTTATTGTTTCCTCCCCTCGTTTCATTACCTTTGCGCCGGTTCTCTAGTACAGATACGGGCTCATTTAAGTCCTCAGTAGCCCATCTTTGTCACCTGCTGATTTCACACTGTCCTAGTTGAAATCTGAAGGGGGTAGGACGTCAAACGGGACGACTTGGAGCATGAGAGACACCACAGGACATTTTAATTTCCACTGTCTATACTTTTAAAAATAAATTCATAAAACTTTGTCAGAATGACCAGAAAGGATTCAGGATTTACACTTATAGTGGTGGAAGTTCAAAAATATAAGAAAATAATTAATTTTTTTTTTGGCATTTGTATTTCACCTTTTTTTCACTTACCATTGGCTGCATTTGTTGCTATAGGTACACTTTTCTTCATAAGTAAGGGAGATTCTTCGATGACTTT
Source organism: Schistocerca americana (assembly GCF_021461395.2). NCBI lineage: Eukaryota > Metazoa > Arthropoda > Insecta > Orthoptera > Acrididae > Schistocerca > Schistocerca americana. The sequence continues at coordinate 295,484,205 of NC_060130.1, forward strand.
TGCACAGCATTCAAACCATACGTACAGGTGTATGAAACTCTAGAATTTTCCAAATCTATTAAAAACTGTGGTAAAAATTGAGATAATTAACTATAAAATTTGAGTTTTTTCTAAACATGAACTTAAAAATATAATGGCACATTCATTTTTTCATAATTTAAATAATTTCTAGAGTTTCATACACCTGTAAGTATGACTTGTATGCTGTGCAACATTCATCGAAGAATCTCTCTTACTTATGAAGAAACGTGTACCTAGCAACAAACGAAGCCAATAGAAGTGAAAAAATGATGAACTTCCACATATAAAAATATTTATTTTTTATGTTTTTGAACTTCCACTGCTATGATTGTGATTCCTGAATCCTTCCTGGTCATGCTGACAAGGTTTTATGAATTTATTCGTAAAAGTATAGACAATGGAAATTAAAATGTCCTGTGGTGTCTCTCCTGCTCCAAGACGGCCCGTTTGACGTCCTACCCCCCTCAACAGGGACCGCACTTCCTCTGTTTCCTTTACTAGTGTCGGCACGGTTTGTTCACCACTACCTGAAGATGCGCTTACGTGACTGGCGCTCTCCACAAGTTTTCCTAGATCGCGCATCACCTTGAAGATTTCCTCCTAGCAATTTAGTTTGAGTTGCAGGAAACGCTCTTCAAGAGAACAAATAGCCACAATGTTGTTATCTATCCTAGCATCAGAGGACCTATTGTCCTCCGCCCTCGAGGTTTCCAGCAACGCTAACACTACTTCGCGTTCGTGTTGACACTATTACGAGCCTAGAAATCCCGCTCTATTCGGTTGTTGCGTTGTTCGCTCGCCTTTGTCACGCGTACGTGAGTCGCCTCTATTGTGTGCAGACTCTGTTCAATGCATTTAAATCTCGACCCAAGTTCAGAGACGATAGATTCTTTAATGTTCGTTGTTACGTCTCGTAATTTGCCTTGTACATTAGCCAGTTGCTCGGAGTTCACCGTCATCTGTGCTCATAAGTCTTCTTTGATAGCGGAGATCAGCCCCTCTAATTGGTTGTTATTCGCAGTCAACTGCGCCCCTAAATTTTCAACCGTGTGTGCATTGTTTCTGATTACTAGCGCCTCAAATCGCGCCATTATCTACGCCCATTCAGGTAAACACGGCACTTGGTTCGTGGATAAGCTGTTCACGGATCCAGCAAATATATTATCTGCCCTCTGGGGACTCTGTGTTGCACATTGTTCCTCAAAGCTTACTGGTGCACTTTGTGAGGGTAATATTCCAGTAGCACTACTGAAGTCAGGTGCACAGAACGAATCGTTTGATTCGCTAACACTTTGGGAAGCGGGAATATTGTTTAGTTCGTTCGCGATGTTTTCCAGTTCCCTAGGCGAAATTTCGCCGGAAGGCACAGTATTTTCTGTTTAGTTGCGTCTCGAGTTGCTCTTAGAGCGGCTACGCGTGTCCATTATTTATTCCTGACTAATTTCGCTCGCCAGCCACTTACTACAAGAATACTGTTTGGTATGCGAAAATTCTCATACGTTTCTAGCACCAAAATTACCGTACGTTACTCGTAGACGAGAACGAGATTGCAACAGCCAAACACAAGTAATATCTTTCGCACGCAAAACAATGACGAATTTCCTGTACGTGCGTAAAATGCGTTCCCGGAAATTGATATTGTCACACGATGTTACTATCGGACTATGAATTAACACACCAAAAATACACACACAAAACCAGAAACAAAACGATAGAAACAACGCCGTATAGATCACAACGCGGTTTCCACGCTGATACTTGAAACAACGCAGAAATTGTTCAAGAGCTAAATGGAAAAAAATTTGAATAGTTAGAGCATTGATACATCCTACGGAAATTGATGTTTTCACAAAAAAATCCTAGGAAGAACGTACTTAGAGATCAGGGATCAGGGTCGCCATATAAAAGGTATCTTTACAATTAAGGGGTATCTTTACAATTAAGGGGTATCTTTACAATTAAGGGGTATCTTTACAATTAAGGGGTATCTTTACAATTAAGGGGTATCTTTACAATTAAGGGGTATCTTTACAATTAATTATGGGGGGGGGGGGGAGGGGGGGGGGAACTAAAGTGTGGCCTCAATACAACTGTTGCGCAAACGGATGGGCAGTAGTATGTGCCGTGTATCAGAGCTGAATGAAGCATGGAGTGGAATTTTAGCAGTGAGCGTAAACAAAAATTCTGGCAAAATAACATTTATTAGATCGCTAAATTGCACACATGAACGAGTATAGTGAGTAATATGATGGTTGCTGTTGCCTGCAATCTATTACGTCGCATATCAATTAACCCTAGAACTTCACTTCCGAGTCCCCTGCAAGGTCTATGATCTATGGAAGAGGAATGACCAAAGGATGGTTTAATTACGAACACTTACATTCACACACACTTGAGAGACTAACAGGAAGGAAAAGAACTAAAAACCCCCACCACAGTACAGGTCGGTAGCAAGAGGGACTATTCCCTTGATTTTAACATGAGGGATAAGTGAATAAAATTTCTATTAAAGTGAATTTCTATTAAAGTAAATTTTTATAAAAATGAAACATAAATAAGAACCACAATTGATTCAAATATTCCACAGCGGAAGCTCACTGTGGCCTTGGCACTGTAGACTTTCTCATAGATCACGACCACGTGGTCCTCACAAACAAAAGTGTGCACAAAGAAAGTTATCAAATGAGACGAACTGCACAAAATTCAGTCATAAAATCACGGAAATCATACTTAATATATACGCTCTCGCGAAATGGATACTGAAGAAAATGAACTGAATCGCCGGCCGCTGTGACCGAGTGGTTCTAGGCGCTTCAGTCCGGAACCGCGCTTCTGCTTCTGCTACTGCCGCAGGTTCGAATCCTGCCTCTGGCATGGATGTGTGTGATGTCCTTAGGTTAGTTAGATGTAAGTAGTTATAAGTTCTAGGGGACTGATGACTTCAGATGTTAAGTCCCATAGTGCTAAGAGCCATTTGAACCATTTTTAAACTGAATCACAATAAACTCTCCACAGATCCACGTGTTTGATTAACAGTTCAACTGAACAATGTCCTACACCGTCCCTGGATTTTAACGCATTTAGCACTCGCGAATAGGCAAGTAACATTTGTCACACACGATAATAAACTAGTCCGCAGCTCGTGGTCGTGCGGTAGCGTTCTCGCTTCCCGCGCCCGACTTCCCGGGTTCGATTCCCGGCGGGGTCAGGGATTTTCTCTGCCTCGTGATGACTGGGTGTTGTGTGATGTCCTTAGGTTAGTTAGGTTCAAGTAGTTCTAAGTTCTAGGGGACTGATGACTATAGATGTTAAGTCCCACAGTGCTCAGAGCCATTTGAACCATTTGATAATAAACTATGAACAACGAAACAAATCATTTACTTTGAATAGCTTCGAAAAACTTACATATAAGACAACACTAACTTCTCATCGAAAAGGCACACTTACCGCCAGTAAGTCTCACCTGTCTCGCGTCGCACGGAACACTCCGCGACTCGCGACCATTCGCTCTCCAACCAAAACCGGTCCCCGGACATACGGAAGTGGCCAGATGAACCCCTATTGTGGTGCCAACCAGACAAAAGGTGCGTCCAAGGCAAACAGAAAGCTCTTTGCTACCTGGTACGTGTTCCCTACAGTTGGCTGTTCTGACATAGTGACAGACGACTACATTCCCATGGATATACAAACTGAAATCCTTGCATACACTCATTTATACATTCAACTGATCGGACAAGAAGAGGAAAGAATAGATAAATTGAAATATGGGGCTTAAATGTATCCAACACGCGCGTGGGGCTGTGAAAAGTATCAATAACCTAATGAAATGTTAAAACGAAATATGGATAATATACTGTGGCCACCACAAACACACTCAGCTGCTCAGTCTTTTCCCTTTTCTTCTTTACATCTAGGGTAATAGACCGTTTGCACCAACAATTGAGGTGCCAGAGACAAACTAATGAAGCTGTGTGGTATGGCAAAAATCAAGAAGAGGCTCATGCAGAAACCCTTCAATGGTGCACAAAAAACAATGTATCTCGCACAAATGACGTGCAAAATACGATATATCTCGCACAAATGGTGTGTAGAAAAACAAAGTACTCACACTCACAAACACACAGATTTATACGTCCACTATATGGGTGAACAATAAGAAAGCCCTCGGGCTTGGATGTGTATGATGTCCTTAGGTTAGTTAGGTTTAAGTAGTTCTAAGTTATAGGGGACTGGTGACCTCAGATGTTAAGTCCGATAGTGCTCAGAGTCATTTGAACCAATAAGAAAGCCGACAAACCGCGGAGACGGATTCCTGACTAGATCTTCGACCATAGATACTAGTAGACTGGCCTTGCTGTGCAGAAGCTATAGGACTGGTGTGGCTCCAATATAAACCACGTGACTGTTGGCAAAACGTGGCGGGATTTCAAATCAGCGGTCTGCCAACCTATGTTTGTATCATATTTTACCCACATTGCTCAATTGACTGGCAAACGCTTCCAACAAAAATTACATTTTTATTTGCGAAAAATTATGTCAGAACTACATTTGAGATGGATTTGTTCACAGTACCATTTATAAAATCTAACAAATACATCGAACGCCCCTCTGGTGGGCAGCGGGACGAAATTACTATAAACTATCAATTAAAGTAAAATGTCGTTAAAATTCTTGTCGACTTTAGGAGCAGGTCCATTTTAGAGTATCAATTTTAGGTGCACTTCAAAGGTTCAGTTCCTCCTATTTTTACAAAAGTTTAAACTATCAGTTTAAAAAAAATGATTTTTTAGATGAAAGGTGAGACTTTGAAGTTTCAGAAAATAATTTTGGAGCCTACATTTATTTAATAGTATTAGAAGGTAGAAAAAAATTCTCTTCATGTGTCGACTATAGGTGCTCTTACCTTATTATAATCTCACTTGTATATACAAAAAGGCGAGTATGTGCAGATGGCTTAAAGTTTTTCCGTTTCAGGGCCTGTATCCAAAGCTGACTTCGGTTTCCATCCTTAGTGAACCTATGAGTAGGAACGAGAAACAGTTATACTTACTTCTGTGACCGAATTATCACAGATACTTTCCAAAATGTAATATGTGTCTGACTTTACAGGGATCATTTTCAACACTTTAATTTACGTGATACTCTACTTCAAGTGTAGAAAACATATAGAAGTCACTTCAGCAGATTTCAATAAACGCATCTGCACTATCATATAAACACACGTGGAATGTAATGCCATTTCCCCCGACAAAACACTGAGCACAGCCATAAGCGCAATGCGAAACAACAATGTTTTGCCAACATTCACGTGACTTAAGCCCAGAGATGTTGGAGCCACGAAAATGACGTCAGGGCCAGTCTATTATATTTATGGTCGAAGGACTAGATTTGGATGGAAAGAGGTACTATGTACATGTATCCGGAAATGTATCACTGCTACGATAGATGTCGCTGACAAATGAAAGTTCCTCCAGTTCCTCTGACTACATGCCGTGTGTTCTTTTTGCGTTGCAGGCTGTGTGACTGATGCAGCATATTGTAAGCAGCAGAGTGGTCTGGTATTCATGTCAGGAACAAGTTGAGATGATGTTTGTGTATGGCCAAGTAGATGGAAACGGTCACGAGGCAGCACAGCTTACCAAAACAAATACCCTCACATATACCAACTACATCACACAACATTTCGAGTCCTTTTTGGGCGTTTGTGTTATCATGGGTCCCTTCAGATATGCGAACGTGCAGGTAGGTGACAGATCGTGCGTACACCAGATTTGGAGGACCAGATTCTATAGGATGTTGAGACGAACCCTAGCACAAGCTCGTCAAGTGACCTGCCAACACGGTGCAATACAAAGTACGGTTATGTGTATCCTGCATGACAGCCACTACTATCCCTATGGCCTTGAATCCCACGGAGGCCACTTTCAACATCTGCTATGATATGGATGCAATGCAACTCTGTACCGTGTTCCAGGACACACACCATCCATTTCCAGACACATGTTCACAGGATCTGTTTTTCTCCATTTCCTGTAAGGAACCCATCCCTAAAGGTTGTCAGTTTTGTTAATATTCACCCTGTATACAATTTGAGAAGCGAGTTGCACTATTCCACATCGTGTGTTTGTGCGTGCGAACATTCCATTCTTATCAGTTATAGGACAAGTTTGTATCACGTTACTAATCCGGTTTCAGGTTGCACAGTTATGCTCCTTGCTTCCTCCACTCCCTGTCCTCAGGGAACCACCGGAAACTAATCAAGGCCACCCAGGGGAATCACGAAGGCGATTGCACTACTTATATTCGAGGTTATGTGACAAAAGTGGCGGGAGCCCTTTCTTCCCCTCCTCGATCCACGCTTCCATCTTTTATAAATACAGGGTGGCGCACGAAATGTGTTTCCAACTGTTTCTTTCACAATTTACGACACACATTAGATATCACGCTGGGATCTCTACAGCAGTACCAGCAGAGCTTGGTAAAACAAATGAGTTACGAAATGACGTGTAATTCACGATACCGCCGCTAGGAGACTAGTAACCAGCAATGGCTGACAATGGAAGATTGGCGACACAGCAACGATCGGCAATTGTGTTACTTTTTCATGAAACGAAAAGCCTTGTTGTGACTCAGAGGCGTTTTCGACAACAGTTAACACGATGGGTCCCTTGCAAGAAGACCATCCACAGGTTGTACGATAAATTTGTACGGGAAGGAACAGTATTGTAAGCGAAGCGATCCCGGCCTAAGCTTGTTTGTTCGCTGGAGAATATTGAAGCGGTACGAGTTTCTGTACAGAGAAGTCCCAGGAAATCGCGTAGAAAGGCAGCAGTGCAACTGGGAATAACCAGACGCTCCGTTCAACGCATTCTTAAAAGTGACCTCCATATGTACCCATACAAGATGATCTGTGCATAGAAGCTCACTGAAGAACACAAGCAGCAGAGACTACTGTTTGCTCAGTGGGCGGAGGATAGGGAAGAAACTCTCAACAACGTTTGGTTTTCAGACGAGGCGCATTTTCATTTAGACGGTGTGGTTAACAAACAAAATGTACGCTTTTGGGCCACTGAAAGCCCACAAGTGCCTCATGAACGACAACATTATGCTCCGAGGATTACAGCGTGGGCAGCAATGTCCAGTCACGAACTTATTGGACCCTTTTTCTTTGAAGAAACTGTGAACAGCGAGCGGTATTTGAGCATGCTTCGCAACAACACGCAGTGGTTCATGCAAGATGGAGCAAGGCCACATACTGCAAACACTGTGTTGGAGTTTTTACACGAGCATTTCGACATGCGGATCATTTCACTCAGGTTTCCAGGTCGCTTCAATGACGGACAAAATTGGCCCCCCCCAATAGTCCAGACCTCAATCCATGTGACGTTTTTCTTTGGGGGTAGCCGGCCGCGGTGGTCTAGCGGTTCTAGGCGCTCAGTCCGGAACCGCGCGACTGCTACGGTCGCAGGTTCGAATCCTGCCTCGGGCATGGGTGTGTGTGATGTCCTTAGGTTAGTTAGGTTTAAGTAGTTCTAAGTTCTAGGGGACTGGTGACCGCAGATGTTAAGTCCCATAGTGCTCAGAGCCATTTGAACCATTTTTTTCTTTGGGGGTACCTAAAGGAAAAAATTTTCCCGAAGACTTGTTCTTCAAGCTTGCAGTGAAACTACCGAAGACATGTGTCGTAGGGTACTCACTAACTTCAGTGTTCGTTTGAAGGAAGTTAGGAAACGAAATGGTGGACATATTGAGCATGTGCTGAGTTAGAAAAAATCTAATGGACGGCTTTTCATTGTAGTATATGTTCCTTTCAGATTGTATTGACAATAAAGTTTATATTCAAAAACAAAATGGTAACACATTTCGTGCGCCACCCTGTAGCTCAACTGTGTATGGGCCTCTTCACTCGAGGTCTGAGCAACATGGGGATAAGATGTGTTTATTTGTTAATAAGAATATTTCGTGACACCAGCACAGACTACACCCAGAAATATATGTAAGTGCTATCATTTTTATGTCTATTTCCATATTTTTCATAGCTTCCCCAATTTTACATGTTTTCCACAATTTTCCCTGTTTTATAGTTGGATGCACTCTGGAGCATAGGGAGACATGGCTTAGCCACAGCCTGGGGGATGTCTCCGCAATATCCTTTCTTTCAGGAGTGCTAGTTCTGCAAGGTTTGCAGGAGAGCTTCTGTAAAGTTTGGAAGGTAGGAGACGAGATACTGGCAGAAGTAAAGCTGTGAGTACCGTGCGTGAGTCGTGCTTCGGTAGCTCAGTTGGTAGAGCACTTGCCCGCGAATGGCAAAGGTCCCGAGTTCGAGTCTCGGTCGGGCACACAGTTTTAATCTGCCAGGAAGTTTCTTGTAAGCGTTGTCTATACGTTTGTAACAAATTACGTCTATTTGTTAATAACAATTTAGCACTACATGGTACCAGCAGAGACCTCACCTAGGCAGATACGTAAGTACTTTCAGTTTTATGTATTTTTCGTACTTTCCTCAGTTTTACGTATTTTTTCACAAATTTTCGTACTTTTATCGGGTTTTCCACGCCTTTACTTATTTTGTCCAATTACACAAGACCGTTACCGACGTCGCCTCGAGATCATGACGTTCTCAGGCAATCGCAGTGCTCTAAGTGCCTGAATTAGTTATCACAGATATTGAGGCACACCTCCCCAACTCTTCTTTTAAACCTGGGACACTCTGGAGCTGGGTATTGTACGGATAGGCCGAGACTCTTTGTTAATAACAAATTACGTCGCTTGAGGTCTGTTTGTTTAATATTTAGAGGCACCAGCAGAGGCATGACCCAGACAGATATATAACTACCCACAATTTCATGTAGTTTCCACAATTCTACGCATTGTGCCCAATTACGAGTGTTACGTGTCAACATCGCATCACATCGTGTCACGACGTCACGTCATGACGTCGCATCACAGTCTGTCGTCGCGTCGCATTGCGTCGACGTCGTAATGCTCTGAGCATAGTGTCGATTTATGTATCGTTGATATGCCTTAGCTCGATTACTAGTGTGTGACTTCATAGTGTCAGAAACGAGCACGTTGGTATAAATAGAAACGTCATGTCGACGTCGTCATAGAGAATTCAATAAGTACTACCGATTTCTAACCAAAAATATTGTATAAGATTTTGTGGACTGGCAAGACAGCCAATCCACGAGGACGGGAGGCCGAAAGGCACGCGTTTAAGCTCACGCAGGCTGGCGTGAGGCCTGGAACAGGTAAGGGAACTTATAGTAGCAAAGAACATAAGTAACTACTGGAATACTTAACTTTAATTCATAATTGGTGAACATCGGTCTGACGGTACATGTATCACAAGATAAATAGCAAATGATAATGGCGCCTTGCTAGGTCGTAGCAAATGACGTAGCTGAAGGCTATGCTAACTATCCTCTCGGCAAATGAGAGCGTAATTTGTCAGTGAACCATCGCTAGCAAAGTCGGCTGTACAACTGGGGCGAGTGCTAGGAAGTCTCTCTAGACCTGCCGTGTGGCGGCGCTCGGTCTGCAATCACTGATAGTGGCGACACGCGGGACCGACGTATACTACCGGACCGCGGCCGATTTAAAGGCTACCACCTAGCAAGTGTGGTGTCTGGCGGTGAGACCACATAAGAAATACCACCCTACATTATTATGTGACGTCATAGTAAAATTCTGGCGCCTACAACCAAAGATAATGTATTGGCAGCACACTACTAAAGAGAGGCGAGCATTATCTCCGACAGACTTAGCGAAAATCGTGTCGCCTGCTGAAGAGTAAATTACACTTCAGACTCCGACGTGTGGGTGTAAGCGCGAAACCCTATGATCGCGGACACAGTGCCCAGCAAAAGCCGAGAAAGTTGCGGTTAGTCCGTAACATCGCTGTTATATGAGTTCTGGGCTAGAGGTCTCCCGCTCGTAGTAATAACGGCAAATACATCCCAAGACGTAAGTGGAAATATCATAGACTGGTACACGCCTGGATTAAGTGGAACTCCTCTCCAGTATTCGTCGGATAATGCCGATGCGGCGTGAACGTTCTCGTATTACTGTGGCCACCAGATCGCGAACGGGAGAAATTCACAGGTCTGTTTAGCACTACGCCAGGCCATCTCCCCAGCCGTGGTAAGGAAATTTTAAAAATATGTGTGTAATCACCTCCGGCATAATAGCTGTCAGAAATGACGCTAGGAAGAGAGCGTCCGGCAGAGCAAAACCTGTCATAACTTGTCGATGCTTTTGCAGATAAACGCTGCTAACAGACATAAGCCGCACAGTCAGCACACTGATGTATTTACTACGAAAACTTATATGTGCATTAATAATTAGCATCACTCAAATATGAGCAGTACTTCTGCCACAGACATAACGTCCCACTACACGTGACCCATGCCTGGTACATTGGGGGAAAAAAAATTGGCGACCAAATACAATCCTAGGACCACATCGACGGTGGACTGAATCTGATAGACATGTAACTCTCGCGATATTAGAGCGTGGCATCACTATAAGACTCATATATTGCAGAATCTCTGTGGCACCACTTGGCGCTCCACAGCATGTACCTTACAAGGGAACCTCCCCATCGCACCCCCCTCAGATTTAGTTATAAGTTGGCACAGTGGATAGGCCTTGATAACTGAACACAGATCAATTGAGAAAACAGGAAGAAGTTGTGTGGAACTGTGAAAAAATAAGCAAAATATACAAACTGAATAGTCCATGGGCCACATAGGCAACATCATGCACAATGTGAGCTCAGGAGCGCCGTGGTCCTGTGGTAGCGTGAGCAGCTGCAGAACGAGAGGTCCTTGGATCAAGTCTTCCCTGGAGTGAAAATTTTACTTTATTTATTTTTGCATAGTTATTATTTGTCCGTTCGTTCACTGACGTCTCTGTTCACTGTAATAAGTTTAGTGTCTGTGTTTTGCGACCGCATCGCAAAACCGTGCGATTAGTAGACGAAAGGACGTGCCTCTCCAATGGGAACCGAAAACATTTGATCGCAAGGTCATAGGTCAACCGATTCCTCCACAGGAAAACACATCTGATGTATTCTATACGACACTGGTGACGGCATGTGCACCACATGACAGGAATATGTTGTCGACCCACCTAACTTGCACACTTGGCGATTCTTCTACCTTGCCCGATTTAGGTTTTCTTGTGGATGTGATAATCACTCCCAAAAAAGTGATGAAAACATAAGAGTTTGTCACATAAACTGAAAATAAAAAATGAAAATTTTCACTCAATGGAAGATTTGAACCAAGGACCTTTCGTTCCGCAGCGACTCACGTCACCACGAGACCATGGCGCTCCTGCGATACTATTGTCCTTGATGTTGCATATGTTCCCATGAACTACTCAGTTTGTATATTTTGCTTATTTTTTCACAGTTCCACACAACTTCTTCCTGTTTTCTCAACTGATCTGTGTTCAGTTTTTCAAGGCCTATCCACTGTGCCAACTTATAACTAAATCTGAGGGGGGTGCGATGGGGAGGTTCCCTTGTTAAAAACATCCGCACTTGGTTTGGTGTATCTAGTGGCAGAATACTGTGCCCCAGTGTGGCTCAACAGCAAACACACACACACACACACACACACACACACACACACACACATGGTAGATAGCCAACTTAATGCTACAATGCGTATTATATCAGGCACAATCAGGCCAACTCCTACAGTGTGGCTGCCCGTTCTCAGTAACATAGCCCCTCCTAACCTGCGCCGAGAACACGCTCTGGTTAGAGAATTTCAAAAAAATCATGACCAACCCTCAATTACAAATCCATGAAGATACTTACGACATCCAAGGAAACCGACTCCGGTCTAGGCATCCTCCACTAAAGACCGCACAGGCGCTACACCAAACCAACTTCAAAATAAATGACCGATGGAAAGAGGAATGCGAGAGCAGAACAGCAATAAACTGCCACAGTATGCCATGCATCTTGAGTAAACCAAAACCTCGCAAAGTTTGGTCAACTCTTAATCGCATCAGAACCAACTGTGGGAGATGCGCCGACTTCTTACACAGATGGGGTAAACTTCCTTCGGCCGCTTGCGACTGTGGCGCTGAGAGACAGACGGTCAAACACATCGTGCAGGAATGCCCACTAAGGGCATATGAGGGTGACCCACAGGATTTCCTAATGGCGACCCAAGAGGCAATCGACTACATATTATCTAAGCTGGACGTTTGTCTTTTATTGCTCTTCTGTGAGTGCAAATTTACAATTGGTGGTGTCCTTATATACAAACTTATTTATTGTTCGGTTTATACGTATGTGATTTTCTTTTTAAATCGTGTTGTTTCTGTAATTTTTACTGTGATGTTATGAGCCATACGCTAAATAAATAAATAAAATCGTATATAGTTGCGGGAATAATCGTATACGACATTGCTACACGGAAACGAGAATGAGAAATGGTCACAGTGCAGCAAAAAATTAACTCTTCCTATATGCAAAGTCACAATTCCGCAGAGGTTAGGATACTATAAAATGCGATCTTAGAGATCGAGCACCGTATACCGATAAGCGTATTCTCCAACGTCCAGTTACTAAGATGGTTTGAAAAAATTCGAACAATGCACGTAGAATGACTTGTAGAAAAGCGAGTTGCACAAACCTAATAACAGTGTAATCAGTACCATGTTTATGACGAGATGCCGCTCGTATCTGCAGGCGCTACAGACACCGACGCTTAACATGTCTCACAGATCACAGAGATAGAGCCACCTCATTAGCTCCAAGTAACATATACTCAGTTCGAATATAATGAATTTCCTTGAGACAGAGAAGTTGCTGTCCATGCATCAGCACGGCTTTAGAAAGCATCGCTCCTGCGAAACGCAACTCGCCCTTTTTTCACACGATATCTTGCGAACCGTGGATAAAGGGTATCAGACGGATGCCACATTCCTTGACTTCCGGAAAGCGTTTGACTCGGTGCCCCACTACAGACTCCTAACTAAGTTACGAGCATATGGGATTGGTTCCCAAATATGGGCGTGGCTCGAAGACTTCTTAAGTAATAGAACCCAGTACATTGTCCTCGATGGTGAGTGTTCATCGGAGGTGAGGGTATCATCTGGAGTGCCCCAGGGAGGTGTCGTAGGTCCGCTGTTGTTTTCTATCTACACAAATGATCTTTTCGATAGGGTGGATAGCAATGTGCGGCTGTTTGCTGATGATGCTGTGGTGTACGGGAAGGTGTCGTCGTTGAGTGACTGTAGGAGGATACAAGATGACATGGACAGGATTTGTGATTGGTGTAAAGAATGGCACCTAACTCTAAATATATATAAATGTAAATTAATGCAGATGAATAGGAAAAAGCATCCCGCAATGTTTGAATACTCCATTAGTAGTGTAGCGCTTGACACAGACACGTCGATTAAACATTTGGGCGTAACATTGCAGAGCGATATGGACAAGCATGTAATGGCAGTTGTGAGGAAGGCGGATAGTCGTCTTCGGTTCATTGGTAGAATTTTGGGAAGATGTGGTTCACCTGTAAAGGAAACCGCTTATAAAACACTAATACGACCTATTCTTGAGTACTGCTCGAGCGTTTTGGATCCCTATTAGGTCGGATTGAGGGAGGACATAGAAGCGATTCAGAGGCGGTCTGCTAGATTTGTTACTGGTAGGTTTGATCATCACGCGAGTGTTACGGGAATTCTTCAGGAAGTCGGGTGGAAGTCTCTAGAGGAAAGGAGGCGTTCTTTTCGTGAATCGCTACTGAGAAAATTTAGAGAACCAGCATTTGAGGCTGACTGCAGTACAATTTTACTGTCGCCAACTTACATTTCGCGGAAAGACCACAAAGATAAGATAAGAGAGATTAGGGCTCGTACAGAGGCATATAGGCAGTCATTTTTCCCTCGTTCTGTTTGGGAGTGGAACAGGGAGAGAAGATGCTAGTTGTGGTAGGAGGTACCCTCCGCCACGCACCGTATGGTGGATTGCGGAGTATGTATGTAGATGTAACCACGAGGAGCGTCTTACACCAACTGAGAGATGGTGGGAATTACGGTTCTGTGTGTGGCTATGAGTAATGGTCCAAAATTCCTTTCCAACAACTTTGGTCTGATAATAGCGTAGCTCCGGTCGCAATGCGGCAGTTCAGAAACACTAGCTGAGGATCGACCACACGCTGACGGTAATCTCAAGTGTCCTGCTTGATAATGCTACCAGCGTATCTCCTGCCGATTCTGGAGCAGCCAGCAGATTTTCAGAATAAAAATGTCCTAAAATTAATTTGTATTACACGTCACTGAGCTGCTGCATGCAGTAAGATTAACAAAAATAACATTATTTAGTTGCAAAAACAATCCAAACTTGTATTGGTTACAATATGGTTGCGAGAGTTACATGCCTGCCAGGTCTAGTCCACCCTCATTGTGTTTCTAGGACTGTATTTGGTTGCTAAATTTTTTCCCCAATGTGCCAGGCATGTGCACGACTAGTAGGGGGATATGTCCGTTGCACCCGTCCTGCTCACATTTGAGGGACGCTCATTATTAATGCACAGATACGCTTTCGTAGTAAATACATCAGTGCGCTGGCTGTTCAGCGTGTGTCTTTGGAATTCTACGGATCAGTCGAAATTACATACCATAGTCGGATTTTCCCTTGGTTAGTTTATGAGGCTGATGGTAATGTCGCTTATACTTGCAGGGATTATTTTGTTACGGGTCTTCATTTTTCTTGCGAGGCTGCCTAGCTGAAAGCTAGTTTCTATATGTTTCCGATTGTTCCAGAAAGAAAAGGTGGTGGGGAAGTATGTGCTTGGCGCTTGAACTGTGTAATGGTACTTGAATTACGTAACCATTACGGCAGCTCACCTGAACCTCTCGATACCAGCAATATTCTACTGTGTTTCTGTAAAGTAGTTAACATGTTTCTGAGACAACATTCAGATTTGATTTCATTAATGTAGAGGTACTTTGATACATCGATATGTTTGTATTGCAATGATATTATTCTTATGTGTATTCTATCTTTTGTCACTATGTTCTTTGACATACTTGTAACTCTTAATTTTTGTGCGCGTAAGCGGTTATTAGTTAGAGTGTCGGACCTTGAGAAAGTCAAGTCTTGGACGTCATGTTGGAAAGACGCATAACGTAGTCAGCTTATAAGATGTGAACTTTAACAGTGAGGAAGATGTTTTCAAGTATGTTTTGTATTGTAAAGTGATGTTTTATGTGTTACGTGATATTGCAACAAAAACAATAAAAAAGGAAGTGTAACTTAAATTCGGAGTGCTGATTATTTTTTTTACATCACCATTGTGCTAATTTTCAAAGGTTTAATCTTCAAGAATGGTTTGTGAAACACATCTATAAAACTATTGAATATAGCAGAATAAAACCTAGGCCTCTTTGCATCCGAGCTTGGAATCACCACCACCTAGATTTTCGACGATTGAGCCATGATTTTACAACGAGACCAGCGTGGGAAACACGAAAAGATGAGTACCTAGTTTATTCATTATTATATGAAATGACTTTATCAACTGTGCTCTAATGACACCTGCCACATAATAACTTTGTTGTTGCCCGAAAATGCAGTATTTAGCAGCATGAGCAACAGCATAATCATTATTAAATTTTGACCTTTGTTGTGGTAGGGTTGATAGAACGGTCAGCAACGTTTATCCGAAAAGGTGCCCACAGATTTCCTCTGGTGATCGTGTATGTAACTGCGAGTTACAATCGGAGGGACGGGAAAGGCAGTGCTTGGTGCTTAAACCGTTAGCAGCCTTGATCTGCAAAAGCGCCAACACGTTACGACGTTTTTTTTGCAAGATGATCGCTCCCTGGATAATCGTGTGTCATTTGTGACAACTACTAGGTCGGACGTGATTACACATACATTGTTCAAATTTATGTACCACGGCTGGGGAGATGGCCTGGCGTAGTGTTAGACATATGAATTTGTCCCGTTCAAGACCTGATGGCCACGATACTACAAGGATTGCCATACTGTATCGTCGTTATCTGGCAAATACTGTGGAGCAGTTCCTCCTAATCTAGGTGTGTAGCTGTCAGTGATATTTCCATCTACCTCTTGGGATATATTTACCGTTATTACCGCGAGCGGGAGGTCTCTCGGGCAGAACTATTATAGCAGCAATGTTACACACCAACTGCGACTTTATCGGCACCTACTGGGTGCTGTGTCCGCGATCAAAGGCTTTCGTGGCTACACACAAACACGTCGGAGTCTGATGGGCGATATACCATTCAGCAGGCGACATGATTTTTTGCTGAGGCTGTCGCAGATACTGCTCGCCTCTCTTTAGAAGTGTGCTACAAATACAGTATCTTCGGTTGTAGATATAATTTCACTATAACGTCATATAATCTAGTAACGTATTGCGGTATTTCTCATACTATATTTTTGGTTAGAAATCGGTAGTGCTTATAGAACTCGCTATGACGACGTCGACATGATGTCACTATACCAACGTCCTCATTTCTAGTACTATGACATCACACACTAGTAATTGAGCTAAGGCATATCAGCGATACATAAATCGCCACTATGCTCAGAGCATTACGACGTCGACGCAATGCGACGGGACGACAGACTGTGATGCGACGTCATGACGTGACGTCGTGACACGATGTGATGCGATGTTGACACGTAACTCTCGTAATTGGGCACAACGCGTAAAATTGTGGAAAATACATGAAATTAAGGGTAGTTATACATCTGTCTGGGTCAGGCCTCTGCTGGTGCCTCGAAATATTAAACAAACAGACCTCAAGCGACGTAATTTGTTATTAACAAGTAGACTCGGTCTGTCCGTACAGGCCGGCCGCGGTGGCCGAGCGGTTCTAGGCGCTTCAGTCCGGAACCGCGCGACTGCTACGGCCGCAGGTTCGAATCCTGGCTCGGGCGTGGATGTGTGTGATGTCCTTAGGTTAGTTAGGTTTAAGTAGTTCTAAGTTCTAGGGGACTGATGATCTCAGATGGGCTCAGAGCCATTTGAACCATTTGTCCGTACAGCGCCCAGCTCCAGAGTGTCCCAGGTTTGAAAGATGGAGTTGGGGAGGTGCGCCTCAATATCTGTGATAACAATTTCACGCACTTACAGCACTGCGATTGCCTGAGAACGTCATGATTTCGAGGCGACGTCGGGAACAAATGTTCAAATGTGTGTGAAATCTTATGGGACTTAACTGCTAAGGCCATCAGTCCCTAAGCTTACACACTACTTAACCTAAATTATCCTAAGGACAAACACACACATCCATGCCCGAGGGAGGAATCTAACCTCCGTAGGGAACAGCCTTGTGTAATTGGACGGAATAAGTAAAATTGTGTAAAACCCTGTAAAAATACGAAAGCTAACGAAAAATACGTAAAACTAAGAGTGCTTACATATCTGCATACATGAGGTCTCTGCTGGTATCACATCGTACTAAATTGTTACTAACAAACAGACCGAAAGTGACGCAATTACTTATAAATATATAGACAACGCTTACAAGCTCTCCCCATGCTCCAGCGTTTCTCCAGTTACAAAACAGGAAACCGGTGGAAAACAGGTGAAAAATATGTAAAATGATGGAAACGATGAAAAATATGGAAAAATACGGGAAAATGAGACTACTTAAATATCTGTCCATGTGAGGTCTCTGCAGATGCCACGTAATATTGTTATTAACATATAAAACTCGAGTAATGAAGCTTAACGTAATTTGTTATTAACAAATAGCCACAGCCGTGTCCTCTCCCTATGCTGTCCAGCTACAGAGTAACCTTCCACTCAGATGTTCCAGTTATAAAAGATGTTAAGGAACGAGTGCTCAGTCCTATTTGGCTGAGAAGGGGTGCAGCCATATTTTACGTCACATGTTTAGTTACGTAGGATTGTTGTGTTGTTTGGGGGGGGGAGGGGGGAAGAGACCAGACACAAAGGTCATCGGTCTCATCGGATTAGGAAAGGACGGGGAAGGAAGTCGGCCGTGCCCTTTCAAAGGAGCCATGTGCCTGGAGCGATTTAGGGAAATTATGGAAAACCTAAATCAGGATGGCGGGACGCGGGATTGAACCGTCGTCCTCCAGAATGCGAGTCCAGTGTGCTAGTCTAGTTACGTCCTGACCTTGACTATAAGTAGCTCAATTGCCTGGGTGATTCCCCAGGGTGACTCTGATCAATTCTCTATGGTTCCTCTGGGGAGAGGTAGTGAGAGCGCCAATGAACCCAAGTGTGTAAGGTGACACCAGATTTGTAACGTGACACAATATGGAATTATATCGTTATCTCGGCTTGAAACTATCCTGGAAAACTACTGCACAGCCTCTAGAAAAATCTGTAACTGTAGCTTTCACCAAATGCACTATACTACGCTATTTCCACAGTGACCGACACTCTGCTCATGAAACACCAATAAAATCCAAAACAAGCTTCCTTTGCGTTCTCTTTGATTCACGAATGAGTTAGGGACCTCATATCCACACTACCGTCAGTATGTGAGAAATTGCATTAAATCTTACCAGATCGGTGACGACAGTATAGTGAGAGGCTCACCCCAACATTCTGCTGTTACGTTTCCACATCGATTACTGATGCATGGTCTATCACAATGGTGCTAAAAAACTACCTAGCGCTCCCGCCTAGGAGCTACGCTTTCCTCCCCCAGTAACGCCCTTCTTCTGAAAGGAACAGCAATCAATGCCCTTACACCATCGCAGGACAGTGCTGTGTAATCTTTACGTCTTACAAAGAATGGCTGATACTTCCCATCCACTGATCACACAATGTGAAATGTTTTCTCACCTCGGAAAAAATATTTATTGAAAGAAAATACAGTTTCTTTTCTATGAATGATACGAACACGAAATATCTGCAAACAAAAATTCTCCCAACTGAAGTCCTTCCACTGTTCCTATATGATTATCATGTCTCTTCTCAATTCATTCCTGTTGATTGTTCCAAAAACGGAAAAGGATATGGGCAGTTTTCATCTACGTCGCACCTAGTGGAGAAGTGGGCAGGCTATACTCAAATTTATACCGATTGCTCAAAAATGGATACGGAACGTTATACGGGGTGCACTTTATTCCGCCCGCAAGCTGTGGAAGAAAGAAAGTTTCAGCTACCATGCGATGCTCTCAAATATCTCGCTGAAATGTTCTGTAGGCTGTGCAATACGTAATCTATCTCCAGATCCCTAAGGAAGTAATAACCACTGACTCCCAAAGCGTTCTGATCTATTACCTACTGGAATTTGAACAAACGAACTTGTAAATAAACCCTCGTCCTGGTAGAGCGCTATTATCAAGCACAAAAGTCTGAAAATCACATTTTGGCATTGAATATAATGACAAAGCAGACTGACTAGTAACAGAAGCGATTAGCAGCGGAAGACCTATAGACATACGAGGGCAGTTCAATAAGTAATGCAACACATTTTTTTTCTCGGCCAATTTTGGTTGAAAAAACAGGAAATTTCTTATGAAATATTTTCAAACATTCCCGCTTCGTCTCGTATAGTTTCATTGACTTCCGACAGGTGGCAGCGCTGTACGGAGCTGTTAAAATGGCGTCTGTAACGGATTTGCGTTGCAAACAACTGGCGGTGATCGAGTTTCTTTTGGCGGAAAACCAGGGCATCTCAGATATTCATAGGCGCTTGCAGAATGTCTACGGTGATCTGGCAGTGGACAAAAGCACGGTGAGTCGTTGGGCAAAGCGTGTGTCATCATCGCCGCAAGGTCAAGCAAGACTGTCTGATCTCCCGCGTGCGGGCCGGCCGTGCACATCTGTGACTCCTGCAATGGCGGAGCGTGCGAACACACTCGTTCGAGATGATCGACGGATCACCATCAAACAACTCAGTGCTCAACTTGACATCTCTGTTGGTAGCGCTGTCACAATTGTTCACCAGTTGGGATATTCAAAGGTTTGTTCCCGCTGGGTCCCTCGTTGTCTAACCGAACACCATAAAGAGCAAAGGAGAACCATCTGTGCGGAATTGCTTGCTCGTCATGTGGCTGAGGGTGACAATTTATTGTCAAAGATTGTTACAGGCGATGAAACATGGGTTCATCACTTCGAACCTGAAACAAAACGGCAATCAATGGAGTGGCGCCACACCCACTCCCCTACCAAGAAAAAGTTTAAAGCCATACCCTCAGCCGGTAAAGTCATGGTTACAGTCTTCTGGGACGCTGAAGGGGTTATTCTGTTCGATGTCCTTCCCCATGGTCAAACGATCAACTCTGAAGTGTATTGTGCTACTCTTCAGAAATTGAAGAAACGACTTCAGCGTGTTCGTAGGTACAAAAATCTGAACGAACTTCTCCTTCTTCATGACAACGCAAGACCTCACACAAGTCTTCGCACCCGAGAGGAGCTCACAAAACTTCAGTGGACTGTTCTTCCTCATGCACCCTACAGCCCCTATCTCGCACCGTCGGATTTCCATATGTTTGGCCCAATGAAGGACGCAATCCGTGGGAGGCACTACGCGGATGATGAAGTAGTTATTGATGCAGTACGACGTTGGCTCCGACATCGACCAGTGGAATGGTACCGTGCAGGCATACAGGCCCTCATTTCAAGGTGGCGTAAGGCCGTAGCATTGAATGGAGATTACGTTGAAAAATAGTGTTGTGTAGCTAAAAGATTGGGGAATAACCTGCTGTATTTCAATGCTGAATAAAACAATCCCTGTTTCAGAAAAAAAATGTGTTGCATTACTTATTGAACTGCCCTCGTAAAACTCCCATACACAGACTACTCTATGCAAATAAAACGACAAACGACTGTTTAGTGGCGCGAAGCATGAACCAATAGTCAGAAGATACGGATAAAAGGTCCGCAGGTATACAGCCCATCATACCAAGGCATCCGTGGTTTGTACAGTTCAAATTAATATCGTCCGTTCTGCAAATAAGTCACAATCATCGATCTTTCTCCTCCCACTTACAGATAATCGGTGTATCAGAGACACCTTACTGTCAATGTGATGCTCCATAACTTGTAACGTCAATCGTGTTCTACCTCAGTGCAAGCGTGAAATTGGCAGAGAGAAATTTTTACAGGAACTCTCGTGATTTAGTCATTGCCAACTACTCTACACTACCCCAGTTCTTGGAAATGCAATGGTCGTTCAATAACTAATGCAACACTTTTTTTTCTGAAAGCAGGTTGGTTTTATTTATGATTCCAATACACCATATTATTCCCTACTCTCTCGATTACAAAACTCTATTTTTCAACATAATCTCCGTTCAATAAGACGGCCCTACTCCATCTTCCTAGGAGGGCCTGTGTGCCCGCATGGTACCACCCTACTGGTCGACGTCGGAGTCAATGCCTTGATGCATCAACAACCTCCCCGCCATCCACGTTCTGCTTCCCGCGGAGTGTATCCTTCATTGGACTAAACAGATGGAAGGTGCGAGATCCGGACTGTAGGGTGGATAAGGAAGAACAGTCCAATGACGTTTTGTCGGCTCCTTTCGGATGCGCAGACTAGTGTGGGGCCTTGCGTTGTCATGCAGAAGGAGAAGTTCTGAAAGGTCTCTGTTGGATTCCTTTCATGTTAATTTCTTAAATCTGTTGTCATTTAAGGCATAAATTCCTCTTCTAAATTTACTGTGGTGTTTCTGACTATCTGGGATGAGACTGAGCAGTGTAACGTGTTACTTTTACACATAAACAAGAACGATCTGACTTTAAAACACATTTTATATGTAATTCATGTCACACAGTCTCATACGGAACCTACATCCTCTTTCTTTTATATACCGTATATGATAAGATACTGTCATCCCCATTCCCTTCTGTGTCAAAGGATGAATGAGCAATTTATTTCTAGTTGCATGCTTGAGGGTAGCAGACACTGCTAGAGAACAGTAGGACCAACGTCGGAACAGGTAGCTACGCTTTCTAAAAGCAAAGAGGTTTCTATTCTTGGTATGGTCCTGTCCGTCCCTTGTCATGTTGGTATAGGAAGCTGCCTCTCTGGTCACTTCCGTTTGTATCTGTGAAGCACCCTTGGTAGGGGCCCAGGGCAGTCTGTACACGGCGAGCGTCTGAAGTGGTAAGATCTCCGGCTAAGCGCGTCTCTGCTAAGTCCGTAGGACAATGGATTTCTTAAGTTCAGCTTAACTGAAAATTTAATCACCTTTATTTCAGGTTTAGATCTAAAATATGTTATTTTAAATGGCAACACAGTGTAATTCGAGTGTGAAGTTCAGAATATCTTCCAGTAGTAGCTTTGTCACTACTTTGTGAGTAAAGTGGAACCACGTGTTGAGGATCCGTAACTCTAACTAAGATCAGCAAACTTAAATGCGAATGTGCGTGAGATTATAACGTCTCGTCTTGACAATATTTTTCAATATAGCAACTTTTCTTTATGTTCAACCCACGTGGGGTGTACTTTGTGAGACCAGTACCACGTGCTTATAAAATTGTTTGACCCATCAGCTTAATAGTAAGATGATAGTAACCAGTTCGAGGTTTTTCTTTTGTAAATTGCGTTTCGATGTAATTTATTTTAATTACCAAAATTATTGTGGAGTTACACTCTTTGTGTAAACCAAGTTGACCACGTAAAGCATGTGGTGTAATCATGAAAGTAGCCCTCAGCTATTCTTTTCGGGAAGATTTCATAGAGAGCTAGTATGAATTTAGTATACCAGTGTGTGGTAATTTCATGACGGACAGGATTGCGCTACGACCGTAACTTCTTTGGGTGAAAATTGAATCGGTTGGTTGTGGTTAATTTCCTCTTGCATATGTTTCAACAGTCTTCGTGTGTTATTTTATGAATGCAGTGTTGTATGCAGACTCCCAAACTTGGCTTCATATTTGATGTGTTCCGTAAGATTACAAACTCACATTTTCACAATCCTAAATAAGGCACCAGTTTAGTTATGAATCAAGTTTAATATGCTGAAATTTTAACGGAACAATGATCAATGTTAAAATAAATGTCCAAATATAAACTGATTTATTTCTTTTTATTTAAATTCTCTTATATATATATATATATATATATATATATATATATATATATATATCACCGGTTGTTGTAAGAGGACTATTAAAAGATTATAATTAATGTTAGTCTGATTGGGAATTTGGTAAGCTAGACTGGATACCTGGTGAAACAGTTGCTCAGTAATGCAAGGTTAACTTCCCCAGTTAGCTTACAGCTTTTAACCCGCTTTTATTGTCTTGAATATCAGCACCGCTTTAAGAACAACTTAATGCCTCAACATTACACTTCGTTTGCATTTTTATGACGACGAACACGCTGAAGCCGTTTCTTCAGTTTCCTGAAAGTAGCACAATACACTTCCGAGTTCATCGTTGCACCATGAGGGAGGACATCAAACATAATAGCCCCTTCACAGTCCCAGAAGACCGTCGCCATGACTTTACCAGCTGAGTGTGTGGCTTTGATTTTTTTCTTTGGAGGACAGATGGTGTGGCTCCACTCCATGGATTGACGTTTTGTTTACGGCTCGAAGTGATGAACCCATGCATGTTTCATCACCAGTGACAGTGTTCGACAAAAATCTGTCATCATTAGCCTCGTAACGGGAAAGCAATTCCGCACAGATGGTTCTTTCTTGCTCTTAACACTTTGCCGTCCGGCGACACCACAGTAGTGTCGTGTGCATAGTATCGCTCAGTGGCCGGCGACACCACAGTGGTGTCGTGAGCATAGTATCGCGCAGTGGCCGGTGACAGCACGTTAGTACCTTTTTCATTCTGTTGGTGTTTTGTTTAGATAACAATAAGTTACACACGTCAACAAGTTTTTTTTGTTTTTATAAGTACTTGTGCACTTTCATCATGGCAGACGAAAGAGGCGATACGATTATTTACGATGAATGCGCGGACGTCTTGTGTGACGTTCCGGACGACTTCGCCGATTGGGAGGAAGACACTGGATATTAAAAAAATTAAAGTGAAGCAGAATCGTCGGAAGATAGTGAAATATGTCCAAGAAGAATTCGGCGAACGCCACGGCTGCCAACTGATTCAGACGAATCAGATGAAGACAGACTATGATTTACTGAGGATAAATTTGAAGGATCTCCGGTTGGCTCAAATGGCTCTGAGCACTATGCGACTTAACTTCTGAGGTCATCAGTCGCCTAGAACTTAGAACTAATTAAACCTAACTAACCTAAGGATATCACACACATCCATGCCCGAGGCAGGATTCGAACCTGCGACCGTAGCGGTAGCACGCTTCCAGACTGAAGCGCCTAGAACCGCTCGGCCACGAGCAGCCGGCTTATTTTTACATTTTCCGACAAGAACAGTAAACCGGATAATGCCGATCGGCTTTTCAAAGCGCAATTCCTAACTGATTACTTTGTAAGTAGCGTGAATAAAAGGACGCTATGTGCAAGAAGCATGAAGCGCCCTTTGAATGTATCCTGATAGCTAAAAGACCCACGCGCACTTTGAATAAGAAAATGCTATTTGACACTGAAATCAATATAAAAGATAGGGTCGCCACCAACTCTAGCCACACGACAAAGAAGAGGTACCACTGAGTCGGAAAATTACTTAATTTATTAATAAGAAAAACTCACAAAAGAACATTCATTGTAAAGTCATTGATAAAGAATGGGATGTAGTTATTAATATGATCCAGGCATTCTTCCCGTGAATCAAATATTGAGTAAAGTAAATAGGTCGTCAACACCATGCGTAAGTGCAGCCTGCAGCAAGATTCGTGAAAACACGATCTATTCCAGAGCATTTGTTTCAGATAAAAAAAGGGACACTAATCACTACACCTCTGCACATGGAAACGCTATAGGTGGGCCAACAAGGAAAACTACAAGGTAAATGGCGAAGGTAACGGCGACGTAACATCGGTACACAAGATAAGATTTAAGGCAAAATTATGTATTCCTTAAAACATTGATGTAGTGCATCTATAGACTGCTGTTGCATGCTAACTATGTAAAATTGCTTGTGAAATACTATACGTTTCATAACAGACTCGCGTGCCCACTCGGTCCGCGGAGACAACTTCTATGGACCGTGGCCAAATTTTAATCACATGATACAAAGAAAATCCACAAATACACAAAAATTACCAAGATCCGGAAAAGATTAGAAGCATACACACACAGTTGTAGGCACATAAACATTCACACTGAACCGAGGACACTTCAACATATGCAACTCCTTTGTGCTGCGTTCCTCTCACGGATCAAAGTCAAGACTGCATTGGGAATCAAACAAAGTCTACAAAAGCCTTGCATTCCCTGCTGCAACCCAGCAAGGAAATCTTTATAAGACGAAATTCGAGACCAAAAGCTAAAAGCTCCCCTCTCGATGTGACAACGCGCCACGCGGTCAGTCCAACTCACCCTTCTTCGACTGGAGCACAGCAGTGTACGCTTCCCGTACCGGCGGCAGACTGCCTCCCGCTTCTCCAGCCTCTTCCACGCTCCGCGTGGACCGGAAAACCCCGGGATGCCATTTCCGCCACCAACCTAACGCAGGTGGATTTCTCACAAGTAGCGGAAACCTCTTTGCCGACTTGACCACTACGAGAGTTGGCAATGAAAGGTGGCTACAGGAGCCTTTCAACTTTTCCAAAAAGTTTAAAGTAACGTTTCATCTAAATCAAAACATCTCAATTGATGAAGGAATGACACGGTGGAGTGGACAGTTAAATTTTAAAGTTTACAGTGCGTCGAAAATTACGAAATATGGCATACTCATTCGGATGCTGTGTGACTCGAGTATGGGATACATTTCCTCATTCAAGATATATTCAGGCGCTGGACAACCTTTAGCAAAATCAGTGATGGAACTATTGACACCTTCTAAAGGAAAGTGGCATCAGCTCTGCATGGATATAAAGGTGACAAGCAGCAGGCGACCAACCAAGTAATCCGAATTAGCGCTGCCGGCGCTAAGCGAATAAATTTGTACGAGACGTGCGGACGGCAGAGTGTTAATGGTCATCTGTTAGGGGGCGAGAAAGCCAGGCGGCACACACCGTCGAGTACCCTGAGTGGTGCACGAGTGTGTCAGTACTACCTGACAGACGCCTAATTAAGCAGCGAGGTGTCTGATCGCGACCCATTGATCACCTCGAATTAGAGTGTCCGCATGGTCCAACATTACAGGAGCCACAGCCGTGTACGGCCGCCAGCACGCGGGAAATCGGTCAGCTTTGCGCGACCTTGTTGCGATAATGACAGACGCCTCACTCAACGACTCACCTTACTCTTGCGCTCTGCCAGGTGTCCGTAGACATTCTGCAAGGGCCTATGAATATCTGCGATGTTATGGGTTTCCGCTAAAATAAACTAAATGACAGCTCTCTGCTTGGAACGCACCTCTTTACAAATCCCATTTTGAAGGCTACGTAAAGCGCCGCCACCTGTCAGAACCTAATGAAACTATATGGGCTGAAGCGAGAATATTCCACAATTTCTCACAACAAATTCTGCATTTTTTTTCCAACCGAAACTGGACTTAGAGAATAGTTTTGCATTATTTATCGAACGCTCCTCATACAATAGAAGTACATGTGCCATAGCAAAGTTTATAGCTCAAGAAGATACACAAATCTGTAGGAATGATGCCTGCCAATCTTGTATTGCATTGTATGTTAACCGGGCGCCTAGAAACGACGGAGAGGCTCCGTCCCCGTCGCAGCCGCAGTGGTCCACAAACCCACAACGACTACCGCAGTCCACTTCATCCCTCCGCCGCCCCACACCGAACCTCTCTTTCAGGGTTATTGTGCGGTTCGGCCCCCGGTGGGCGCCCCCAGGGAACATCTCACACCAGACGAGTGTAAGCTGTATGTTTGCGTGGTATAGTAATGGTGGTGTACGCGTACGTGGAGCACTTGTTTGCGGAGCAATCGCCGACATAGCGTAGCTGAGCCGGAATAAGGGGAACCAGCCCGCATTCGCCGAGGCAGATAGAAAACCGCCTAACAACCATCGACAGACTGGCCGACCCACCGGATCTCGACACAAGTTCGCCGGGCGGATTCGTGCCGGAGACCAGGCGCTCCTTCCCAGTCCGGAAAGCCGTGCGTTAGACTGCACGGCTGACCGGGCGAGCAGCCTGCCAATCTTACTACAAGAACAGAATTACCTGCTTTCATACAAACAAGTGCTTTACTGTTAATTGTATCTAGTAATCTCGTTGACTACGTGTCACGGCTATATTCTGAAGACGCATTTATGAATATCTCTTCTACAAAGTATGTTTGATCAAGGTTAAATGATACCTTGCTATGACTGTCAGTTTTTTTAAAAAAAAAGGGTGAAGGGTTGGGTGTTGGGTTGTGCTGGGGGAGGAGACCAAACTGCGAGGTCATCGGTCTCATCGGATTAGGGAAGGAAGTCGGCCGTGCCCTTTTCAAAGGAACCATCCCGGCATTTGCCTGAATAGATTTAGGGAAATCACGGAAAATCTAAATCAGGATGGCCGGACGCGGGATTGAAACGTCGTCCTTCCGAATGCGAGTCCAGTGTGTTGTGAGCCGAGCCGAGCCGAGCCGGCAAAGCGCGTTGCGTGCAGGGGAGCACGCGGCGCTGCTGGGCGGGGCGATTGCCTGGCCTCTTTAGGCCTTCTTCTCGGTCTTCTTTGGCAGCAGGACGGCCTGGATGTTGGGCAGGACACCACCCTGTGCGATGGTGACGCCCGACAGGAGCTTGTTGAGCTCCTCGTCGTTGCGGATGGCAAGCTGCAGGTGGCGCGGGATGATGCGCGTCTTCTTGTTGTCGCGGGCCGCGTTTCCGGCCAGCTCGAGCACCTCGGCCGCGAGGTACTCCATGACGGCGGCGAGGTAGACGGGCGCCCCGGCGCCGACGCGCTCGGCGTAGTTTCCCTTGCGCAGGAGGCGGTGGATTCTGCCGACCGGGAACTGGAGCCCGGCCCTGCTTGAGCGGGACTTTGACTTGCCCTTGACTTTGCCCTCCCTTTCGATCTATGAACATAATATCAACATTAAAAAGAACTTGAAACTTTGTCCAAACTAATAGACTGGGTTTTCTTTTATGGATATAACGAAAAGGACGGTTGAGTAAATAAATGGTTATTTAGAGGATTAATAACTTTTGCATCTAAATTAGAGTCAGGTTTGAAGAAACACTTAGAAGCCACACAGTCTTCAGAGGTGTTTCTAAGACCATTTAGAGAGGTACTTGACTGCCTGCTACAAATGTACTATGAGGAGATACATATGGAAATTAGAAAAGCTCTCTTTTTACTATCATAGCAGATGTGATAACAGACGTTTGAGAACACACTCATATGGTCCTTGTTCTACGGCACGTATGGAGTTATCTTAGTTCCTCCCCCCCCCCCCCCCCCCCCCCGGTTTCTTTTGTTGAGGGGAGAAGGGACAATATAACTTGCA
The DNA here is from genome assembly GCF_021461395.2 of Schistocerca americana. Lineage (NCBI taxonomy): Eukaryota > Metazoa > Arthropoda > Insecta > Orthoptera > Acrididae > Schistocerca > Schistocerca americana. The sequence goes on from NC_060130.1 coordinate 295,512,657, forward strand.
GGCGCAAAACGATTCGGTACCAACAGCTGAAATATATTGACGTTCAAGCGTAAATTACATAGCGCATTACGGCGATATACGCAGTTAACAGAAGGCACAGAATCGTCGCCATTTGACGAACAAACATAGTTGAGAGCCTAAAGCTATATTCGAACTTCACTTACCAAATTCACACAAAGATTGACATCCAGACACAATGTTGTTGTTGTGGTCTTCGGTCCTGAGACTGGTTTGATGCACCTCTCCATGCTACTCTATCCAGTGCAAGCTTCTTCATCTCCCAGTACCTACTGCAACCTGCATCCTTCTGTATCTGTTTAGTGTATTCATCTCTTGGTCTCCCCTCTACGATTTTTACCCTCCACACTGCCCTCCAATACTAAATTGGTGATCCCTTGATGCCTCAGAACATGTCCTACCAACCGATCCCTTCTTCTAGTCAAGTTGTGCCACAAAATTCTCTTCTCCCCAATCCTATTCTATACCTCCTCATTAATTATATGATCTAGCCATCTAATCTTCGCCCGCATCTCGTGGTCGTGCGGTAGCGTTCTCGCTTCCCACGCCCGGGTTCCCGGGTTCGATTCCCGGCGGGGTCAGGGATTTTCTCTGCCTCGTGATGGCTGGGTGTTGTGTGATGTCCTTAGGTTAGTTAGGTTTAAGTAGTTCTAAGTTCTAGGGGACTGATGACCGTAGATGTTAAGTCCCATAATGCTCAGAGCCATTCGTCAGACACAATATTAAGCAGATATTACGTTCGGACAGCTGTATCTACAAAAATACAAAGCCACTTGCAAAATCCGACGTCCATGGGACACTCATTCTTCAGCGTTGTGTGAAAAAAAAGTAAGTACATTAACGAGCCGATTAGGACGTACCGGTAACAATTTTGCAGAAAATATGCGATGCGTGCCCTCGACTTCTAACTTCAGAAGTCCATAACTAAATAAATTTCCGCCGTCGCAATACGCCGCATGCAGCATCCATAGTACACTCCTTTAGTTTAATAGGGAAACATGAAGCCTCATTAACGGTCCGATTAGGAGAAAACTGTAGCTGAACATGACAGAAAACCCTCTGCCTGTAATTTGTACGAGCTCAACAAGGTTGATCCTGCTTGGGTGAGCTTATATAAATGGTATCTGTTTTACTGTGGGATGATAAATGTAAAAGAAGGTGGGGATGGTACCCTGAGCAGAATTAATGAATCAGCATTTAGCATTTAAATCTGGCAACAGATAACGACTCGAATAAATATTTTTCTTACGCAACTGAGAGTGCAAACAAGATTTTTAGCTTTCGGCAACTACTAATGCCATGGAAAACTGTATAAATTTGAATAAGTGTATGGTGTAGGTCAGTAAGACAGAAGACTTAGAAGTCTTAAATTTTCCACAAAAGCGATTGACAAATAAAAGCTTATTTTGGTGAACACACACTCAAAATCACTCCAGGCAAATGCCGGAACGGTTCCTCTGAAAGGGCACGGCCGACTTCCTTCCCCATCCTTCCCTAATCCGATGAGACCGATGACAACGCTGTCTGGTCTCCTTCCCCAAACCAAGCAACCAACCAACCAACATACACTCAAAGAAAATGGTCGCCACTCATCTATACCAGAAATAAATCCGTAAAACTGTCACGTCTGTCTAAACACGCTTCTCCAAAACAACTATACGAATTTTCGTGGGATTTTCGCAGGTAGCTTGGGGCACAGTACAGGGTTTAGTTCATCAAAATCGGGTCACAGAAAAAAGAGAGAGATCGTGATTTGATATTTTATCTAAAACCGTTGAATCTGTCTGTCTGAACACGCTAATCTCTTCCACGGAGTTTCCACAGGTAAGGGCCTGGGGCACTGCATAGGCTTTATTTACATCAAAATCGGATTAAAAAAATGGCTCTGAGTACTATGGGACTTAACTTCTGAGGTCATCAGTCCCCTAGAACTTAGAACTAATTAAACCTAACTAACCTATGGACGTCACACAACACCCAGTCATTGAGGAGAAGGGCGATGAGCTCTGACGCCCCATTCAATCACATCCCACATACCAGGTGACGAAAAAGTCAGTATAAATTTGAAAACTTAATAAACCACGGAATAATGTGGACAGAGGGGTAAAAATTGACACACATGCTTGGAATCACATGGGGTTTTATTAGAACAAAAAAAAAAACAAAGTTCACAAAATGTCTGACAGATGGCGCTGGACAGCAAAACTGCTACCCTGAAGGGTGAGAGGTACGCCGATATGTTACAGAATCGCATCATCCCCAGCCTGGCTGATAAACACCTGCTGGAACGTACGATGTTTATGCAGGATAGTGCTCCACCCCATATTGCTAGACGCGTGAAAGATCTCTTGCGCACGTCGTTTGGTGATGATCGTGTGCTCAGCCGTCGCTTTCGTCATGCTTGGCCTCCCAGGTCCCTAGACCTCAGTCCGTGCGATTATTGGCTTTGTGGTTACCTGAAGTCGCAAGTGTATCGTGATCGGCCGATATCTCTAGGGATGCTGAAAGACAACATCCAACGCCAATGCCTCATCATCACTCCGGACATGCTTTACAGTGCTGTTCACAACATTATTCCTCGACTACAGCTATTATTGAGGAATGATGGTGGACATATTGAGCATTTCCTGTAAAGAACATCATCTTTGCTTTGTCTTACTTTGTTATGCTAATTGGCCGGCAGGAGTGGCCATGCGGTTCTAGGCGCTACAGTCTGGAGCCGAGCGACCGCTACGGTCGCCGGTTCGAATCCTGCCTCGGGCATGGACGTGTATGTTGTCCTTAGGTTAGTTAGGTTTAACTAGTTCTAAGTTCTAGGCGACTGATGACCTCAGAAGTTAAGTCGTATAGTGCTCAGAGCCATTTGAGCCATTTGTTATGCTAATTATCGCTATTCTGATCAGATGAAGCGCCATCTGTCAGACATTTTTTGAACTTTTGTATTTATTTGGTTATAATAAAAGCCCATATCATTCCAAGCATGTGTGCCAATTTGTACCTCTCTCTACATTATTCCGTGTTTTATTCAGTTTTCAAATTCATGCTGACTTTTTGATGACCCGGTATGTTCGATGTGGTTCAGATCCGGTGAGTTTGGGGGACAGCACATCAACTGGAACTCGCCGCTGCTTTCCTCGTACCGTTCCATCATACTCCTGTCCTTGTGATACGGCGCATTATTTTCTAGAAAAATACCACTGCCATCGGGAAACGTGATCGTCATGACGGGGTGTACGTGGTCCGCAACCAGTGGAAGATACTCCTTGACCATCATAGTGCCTTGCATGAGCTCCACAGGAGACACGGATGCCCACGTGAATGTTCCGCAGATCATAATGGAGCCGCCGTCAGCTTGCTTCCGTCCCACAATACAGGTGTCAAGCAGCTGTTCCCCCTGGAACACAACCGATTCTTGCCCTCCCATCAGCATGAAAGTATCGGGATCATGAGACCACACAAGGCTCTGCCACTGTACCGAGGTCTGGTGGCGATAGTCACGTGCCCATTTCAGTTGTAGTTACGTTGTAATGGTGTTAATATTGGCACATGCACGGATCGTCGGCCGTGGCGGTGTTCAGTGCATTGTTTGTTGAGACACATTTGTACTCTGCCCTGAATTAGTCTGATGTTAGTTCCGCTACAGTTCGCCGCCTGTCTTGTTTTACAAGTCTGCCCAGCCTACGACGTCTGGCATCTGTAATCAGAGTTGGCCGCTCAACCCCATGACATTTGCACGTGGTTTCTACATCTACATCTACATCTACATTTATACTCCGCAAGCCTCCCAACGGTGTGTAGCGGAGGGCACTTTACGTGCCACTGTCATTACCTCCCTTTACTGTACCAGTCGCGTATGGTTCTCGGGAAAAACGACTGCCGGAAAGCCTCGTGGGCGCTCGAATCTCTCTAATTTTACGTTCGTTATCTCCTTGGGAGGTATAAGTAGTGGTAAGCAATATATTTGATACCTCATCCAGAAACGCACCCTCTCGAAACCTGGACAGCAAGCTACACAGCGATGCAGAGCGCCTCTCTTGCAGAGTCTGCCACTTGAGTTTGCTAAACATTTCCGTAACGCTATCACGCTTACCAAATAACCCTGTGACGAAACGCGCCGCTCTTCTTTAGATCTTCTCTATCTCCTCCGTCAACCCGACCTGGTACGGATCCCACACAGATGAGCAATACTCAAGTATAGGTCGAACGAGTGTTTTGTAAGCCAACCCCTTTGTTGATGGACTACCTTTTCTAAAGACTCTCCCAATGAATCTCAACCTGGTACCGGCCTTACCAACAACTAATTTTATATGATGATTCCAGTTCAAATCGTTCCGTACGCATACTCCCAGATATTTTATAGAAGTAACTGCTACCAGTGTTTGTTCCGCTATCATGTAATCATACAATAAAGGATCCTTCTTTCTTTGTATCCGCAATACATTACATTTGTCTATGTTAAGAGTCAGTTTCCACTCCCTGCACTAAGTGCCTATCCGCTACAGATCTTCCTGCATTTTGCTGCAATTTTCTAATGCTGCAGCTTCTCTGTATACTACAGCATCATCCGCGAAAAGCCGCATGGAACTTCCGACACTATCTACTAGGTCATTTATATACAGGGTGTTACAAAAAGGTACGGCCAAACTTTCAGGAAACATTCCTCACACACAAAGAAAGAAAATACGTTATGTGGACGTGTGTCCGGAAACGCTTACTTTCCATGTTAGAGCTCATTTTATTACTTCTCTTCAAATCACTTGCCATTCTATATTGACGAAGATGCAAAGCTGGTACTTTTTGCCGATGATATAAGTATACCTATCACACCCGACAGACAAGAATTAATTGGTGAAATTGTAAGCGATGTTTTTCAGAAAATCATTAAGTGGTTCTCTGCAAATGGGCTCCCATTAAACTTTGACAAAGCACAGTATATACAGTTCCACGCAGTAAATGGAATGACCCCATTAATAAATATAGACTTCGATCAGAAATCGGTAGCTAAGGTAGAATATTCCAAATTTCTAGGTGTCTGCATTGATGAGGGGTTGAACTGGAAAAAACACACTGATGATCTGCTGAAACGTTTCAGTTCAGCTACTTATGCTATTAGGGACAATGCAAATTTTGGCGATATACATCTCAGTAAATTAGCTTACCACGCCTATTTTAATTCTCTGCTTTCGTATACACATATATATATATATATATATATATATATATATATATATATATATATATTACGAGATTTGTTATTAACAATCCGAACGAATTCAAAAGTAATAGCAGTGTACATGGCTACAACACTAGGAGAAAGGATGGTCTCCACTACTCACGTTTAAATCTAACTTTGGCTTAGAAGGGGGTAAATTATGCTGCCACAAAAGTCTTTGGTCACTTACCTAATAGCGTCAAAAGTCTGACAGATAGCCATATAGCAATTAAAAGGAAATTAAAAGAATTTCTTAATGGCATCTCCTTCTACTCATTAGATGAATTTTTGGATATAGTAAGTGGATAATTTCCCAACCCCCACAAAAAAAATATTGAGTGTCATGTAATATTTTGTCTAATGTAATATCTTTTATACAGGGTGTTACAAATAAGTACGGCCAAACTTTCAGGAAACATTCGTCACACACAAAGAAAGAAAATGTTATGTGGACATGTGTCCGGAAACGCTTACTTTCCATGTTAGAGCTCATTTTATTACTTCTCTTCAAATCACATTAATCATGGAATGGAAACACACAGCAACAGAACGTACCAGCATGACTTCAAACACTTTGTTACAGCAAATGTTCAAAATGTCCTCCGTTAGCGAGGATACATGCATCCACCCTCCGTCGCGTGGAATCCCTGATGCGCTGATGCAGCCTTGGATAATGGCGTATTGTATCACAGCCGTCCACAATACGAGCACGAAGAGTTTCTACATTTGGTACCGAGGTTGCGTAGACAAGAGCTTTCAAATACCCCCATAAATTAAAGTCAAGAGGGTGAGGTCAGGAGAGCGTGGAGGCCATGGAATTGGTCCGCCTCTACCTATCCATCGGTCACCGAATCTGTTGTTGAGAAGCGCAGGAGCTCCAGCGTGCATGAACCACATGCTGTGTCGTACTTGTAAAGGCACATGTTCTAGCAGCACAGGTAGAGCATTCCGCATGAAATCATGATAACGTGCTCCATTGAGCGTAGGTCGAAGAACATGGGGCCCAATCAAGACATCACCAACAATGCCTGCCCAGACGTTCACAGAAAATCTGTGTTGATGACGTGATTGCACAATTGCGTGCGGATTCTCGTCAGCCCACACATGTTGATTGTGAAAATTTACAATTTGATCACGTTGGAATGAAACCTCATCCGTAAAGAGAACATTTGCACTGAAACGAGGATTGACACATTGTTGGATGAACCATTCGCAGAAGTGTACCCGTGGAGGCCAATCAGCTGCTGATAGTCCCTGCACGCGCTGTACATGGTACGGAAACAACTGGTTCTCCTGTAGCACTCTCCATACAGTGACGTGGTCAACGTTACCTAGTACAGCAGCAACTTCTCTGACGCTGACATTAGGGTTATCGTCAACTGCACGAAGAATTGCCTCGTCCATTGCAGGTGTCCTCGTCGTTCTAGGTCTTCCCCAGTCGCGAGTCAGGCTGGAATGTTCCGTGCTCCCTAAGACGCCGATCAATTGCTTCGAACGTCTTCCTGTCGGGACACCTTCGTTCTGGAAATCTGTCTCGATACAAACGCACCGCGCCACGGCTATTGCCCCGTGCTAATCCATACATCAAATGGTCATCTGCCAACTCCGCATTTGTAAACATTGCACTGACTGCAAAACCACGTTCGTGATGAACACTAACCTGTTGATGCTACGTACTGATTTGCTTGTTGCTAGTACTGTAGAGCAATGAGTCGCATGTCAACACAAGCACCGAAGTCAACATTACCTTCCTTCAATTGGGCCAACTGGCGGTGAATCGAGGAAGTATAGTACATACTGACGAAACTAAAATGAGCTCTAACATGGAAATTAAGCGTTTCCGGACAAATGTCCACATAACATCTTTTCTTTATTTGTGTGTGAGGAATGTTTCCTGAAAGTTTGGCCGTACCTTTTTGTAACACCCTGTATATTGTGAAAAGCAATGGTTCCATAACACTCCCCTGTGGCACGCCAGAGGTTACTTTAACGTCTGTAGACGCCTCTCCGTTGAGAACAACATGCTGTGTTCTGTTTGCTAAGAACTCTTCAGTCCAGCCACACAGCTGGTCTGATTTCACCTTGGTTTCGCCACGTGTTGAAGACACTCACCACAGGACTCCTCGAACACCCGGCAAGTCGTGCAGTTTCCGAATTGCTCGTGTGAAGCCTCCGGGCCATCACAATCTCCCCTCGGTCGAACTGTGATTGATCGCTCGCCTTCCCCACACATGGACAGCACGCTGACTTCAGACTACGTGCACCGTGCGTGACTGACTAGCAGTCATTTCCCGTCAGGTGACGCTGTTATCACCTGGATCAAAACAAAATGTCCAGACACTCTGTGACCAAAATGGTACTGAAACAGAGGATGACAGACTAAAGGCCGAAATACCAAATGTCTTTTTCCAAAGCTGTTTCACAGGCGAAGACAGCACTGTAGTTCCTTCTCTAGATTGTCGCACAGATGACAAAATAGTAGGTATTGAAATAGACGACAGAGGGATGGAGAAACAATTAAAATCGCTCAAAAGAGGAACGGCCGCTGGACCTGATGGGATACCAGTTCGATTTTACACTGAGTACGCGAAGGAACTTACCCCCCTTCTTGCAGCGGTGTACCGTAGGTCTCTAGAAGAGCGTAGCGTTCCAGATAGGAAAAGGGCACAGGTCATCCCCGTTCTCAAGAAGGGACGTCTAACAGATGTGGACAACTATAGACCTGTATCTCTGACGTCGATCACTTGTAGAACTTTGGAACACGTATTATGTTCGAGTATAATGACTTTTCTGGAAAATAGAAATCTACTCTGTAGGAATCAGGATGGGTTTCCAAAAAGACGATCGTGTGAAACACAGCTCGCTCTATTCGTCCACGAGACTCAGAGGACCATATACACGGGTTAACAGGTAGATGCCGTGTTTCTTGACTTCCGCAAGGCGTTCGATACAGTTCCCCACAGTCGTTTAATGAACAAAGTAAGAGCATATGGACTATCAGACCAATTGTGTGATTGGATTGAAGAGTTCCTAGATAACAGAACGCAGCATGTCATTCTCAATGAAGAGAAGTCTTCCGAAGTAAGAGTGATTTCAGGTGTGCCCCAGGGGAGTGTCGTAGGACCGTTGCTATTCACAACATACATAAATGACCTTGTGGATGATATCAGAAGTTCACTGAGGCTTTTTGCGGATGATGCTGTGGTATATCGAGAGGTTGTAACAATAGAAAATTGTACTGAAATGCAGGAGGATCTGCAGCGAATTGACGCATGGTGCAGGGAAAGGCAATTGAATCTCAATGTAGACAAGTGTAATGTGCTGCGAATACACAGAAAGGAAGATCCCTTATCATTTACCTACAATATAGCAGGTCAGCAACTGGAAGCAGTTAATTCCACAAATTATCTGGGAGTACGCATTCGGAGTGATTTAAAATGGAATGATCATATAAAGTTGATCGTCGGTAAAGTAGATGCCAGACAGATTCATTGGAAGAACCCTAAGGAAATGCAATCGGAAAACAAAGGAAGTAGGTTACAAAAAAAATGGTTCAAATGGCTCTGAGCACTATGGGACTTAACATCTGAGGTCATTAGTCCCCTAGAACTTAGAACTACTTAAACCTAACTAACCTAAAGACATCACACACATCCATGGCCGAGGCAGGATTCGAACCTGCGACCGTAGCAGTCGCGCGGTTCCTGACTGAGCGCCTAGAACCGCTAGACCACCGCGGCCGGCGAAGTAGGTTACAGTACGCTTGTTCGCCCACTGCTGGAATACTGCTCAGCAGTGTGGGATCCATGCCAGATAGGGTTGATACAAGAGAGAGAGAGAAGATCCAACGGAGAGCAGCGCGCTTCGTTACAGGATCATTTAGTAATCGCGAAAGCGTTACAGAGATGATAGATAAACTCCAGTGGAAGGCTCTGCAGGAGAGACGCTCAGTAGCTCGGTACGGGCTTTTGTTGAAGTTTCGAGAACATACGTTCACCGAGGAGTCAAGCAGTATATTGCTCCCTCCTACGTATATCTCGCGAAGAGACCATGAGGATAAAGTCAGAGAGATTAGAGCCCACGCAGAAGCATACCGACAATCCTTTCCACGAACAATACGAGACTGGAATAGAAGGGAGAACCGATAGAGGTACTCAAGGTACCCTCCACCACACAGCGTCAGGTGGCTTGCGGAGTATGGATGTAGATGTAGAGGGGTTTATATGCGTAGATAGTAGATCGGTGGTGATAATGTTCTGGTTGCTCAGTGTAATTGTCTGTTACATTTTCACAACTAAGCTGTTGAACCGATCTGGTATAGGTAGCACGAACCCCGAGGAAGAACATAAGCTACTTTTTCGAAAGTAGTGAAGTTCAAGATACTCATTGATTTGAATAATATTACGCGAATCAGGGAAAAATATTTACTCTTTGAAAAAGCTCTTTACTCTTTGGCTTTTGATTGTTATCATATTTGTGAAGATGCTGTGATTGGTTGGTATATGCTGAGTGACACGATTCAAAGTAATGAATACAATTAGGACGTACCAGTAACTATACAGTTATACAACCTTCAATATGTTTAACCCGCATGTCTACACTAGTTACCGCATAATGTAAATTGTAATGTACAGGCGGTAGCAGAGCCAAGATGGGGAAGGTGTAGGCACATTTATTTGGTCCAAGCCTTGTTAACACAAATTTATTATTTAACAATAATTGGTTATACATCCAAGTTAATACAATTAACAGTTTAAAGGAAATTTTAGCAATAGAAATTTTTTTTTAAACATTCTCCAGAAGAACATGCAGCCCCACTCAGAAACATTACATAAAGGTACTGTTCGTAAAAGGTATATTATATATCATGTGCAGTCATCAAGATCTGAAGAATACTGTTTTGGTTCAACATAAGGTGGAAACACCAAAAATGCAGATCTTCAAAACAACTTACAAATAAACAATTTAACACATCACTAACAAAACTACATGAATTATTTCACACATACAGTCTACTACGAGCTCAACAGTCATTTCCGCCACCTGAGTGATACCTAAATTTGATTGATACATAATAAACACAGCTCAAAAGAATGATCTTCCAACATACTATCAAACAACTTTATAATAAAAGATGACTGCCCTTTTCTCCCGTTCAAATTTCTGCATAACAGTTTTTGTACTAACAAGCTACAGTTGCTGCCTCTTACTTGCTACAAACCAACAAACACATCTGTCAATAAATGATTGATTAACGAGGTGGCAATTCAGAGCTAGCAACTTCTTGTAACAACTGATTCTCAAATGGTGCCACGACAAACATTCAACAAAACAGAATCATACAAATTAAAGTTCCACTCACTACAAAATCCAACAAATCGCGCAATATAAATAATGGCCACTTCGTAACAATGGAACTGAAAAAGATAACACACTCAAGTGAGCTTCTCACTCACAACAGTCCTTTTAAGTGCACACACAACACAGCTCAAAATCTGTATCCCAAGCAGTATTCGTAGAATTAAGAATTAGGGAATCTGCAATCTAAACGCACCAAATTTAACAAGATGTAATGTAATAATAATTTGGACAGAACTTTCATAAAATGATCGATGATAGTGGATACCGTGCCACACGCTGTGAAACAAGTTAAGAATTATTCACATTAGACACCTGGCACGTGATGGTATTCTGAATTATTCCAAATCACAAAATGTTGGCTACAAGTGCCAACCCCATAATAAGTAATGATCATGAAATATAATAAAAGTATATGAAAATTTCAGCCTTAGCCAAGTGACGAGAACCACGCCAATGCAGTTTCCTGTTGCACTCGAGTGCTAGGCCCAACAAACAACAGCTGGTCATGGAGAACCACGCTAAGCAAGCGAGCATTCCGTCCTCCCCACATGCTCGCAAACAGCCATCTTATCGCAGTCCTTAAACGGCAAGCACCTGTTGACTCCCAGCCGCTTCCGTCCTGTCGCCATCCGACGACCAGCTGACCGATCGACCAACGGCCTTCCGTCTGCGTCGACCACAGCCCCGGCGCGTTCTTGCACCGTGCTGACCTGGCTGCTGCTGACTCCCAACTCGTCCAACCGCGGAGTAACGACGAACCTGACTCAGTGTACAACCCAACAGCGACTGAGACTTAGAGCCGACCGACTAACATGCGAGTGTGTGCCTTCTGCCTGACTCTGTGGCCTCACTGCACCGACTCCCAGACTGAACGACTAATCGACTGACCAGACTCGCCGAGACTGACTGACTGACTGACTGACTGACTGGTCCTCTCGCCATATCCCGACCGAGCCGTCCTCCAAAACTCTTGCTTCGCCGTTTATTCTGAATCTGGGGAACTACGACCACAACCATAGACAAACATAAAAGACCAAAAGACATACTTGTAAGGACCTAACATCTATGGCCAAGCACACGCAAACACATCGGTACTGGTGAGCCCCTGTTAATCAGACGCCATTACTGGGTATCCAGCTGGAATAGACAGCCGAATAACTGGCACCAGGCAGGGAAGCCGTACCGTACACTGCATGCAGACAAGCTCCACACATCCCCCACACAGTGAGATGATCTATGGCCGATCTCCCACTATTGTATAACGATCTTGATTGTTCCAGGAGTGTAGCGGCTGCAGCAACTTGGATACATCACCATCGCTTGCCACGGTAATGATGCATGATACCCATACTAACAAATCCAACCTTGCATGAACTATCGCAGCTAGTAAGCCACTACTGCTCTTACTACCCATCCCACTGTCGCAGATGTTTTTTTCCCACGGCACGAGCCTTGGCACTTTTTTCCCTCTGCTCTTCAAATCGCTACCCTCACTCGCGTTTCGTCCACTATCTATCACCTGATGGACCGTGTTAAAGCGTAGTCTTACCCAGACGCACGGATAACATCACAGTCCAGCATCCTGTGATCGACTTGCTAGAAAACTAACATGTTGACGGAGGTGACAGTAGAACTTTTGGTTTGGTCACCACGTTGGTGCGGGCGTGGAGGATCCCAATCTCTCTTGCTTCGCACACCAGCGCCAACAGCGCTCAGCGATCACGCCCCCTATCGCTGCGGCGAAAACAAGTGAATAATCTCGCGTGTAAATCAAATGAGCTGAGCCGTGACACGGCTCATAAATGTTGTATAATGTATAGCTATTTGAATGCACTCCTGCCCATACCCCTGTGTACATACTGCTTGGCAGCGACACTGTGCATGGCGATGCATCATGCGTTGGACAGCTTGAGAGGGGGGGGGGGGGGGGGGGAGAGCGTGGCACACATCACGAACTATGCTTACGTGAACAGCGAACACACGAGGGCAGCTGATGTTACTCCACGTACAGTAGCTTATTTACTCTCATCACCCATCACAACAAAACTACAAATATGTAACAGATAGTGGTACAATAAAACAATACAGTAGAGCGTCGATTATCCGAAGTAATTGGGGGAAATGGGAGTTCGGAAAACTGGTTTGTTCAGATAATCGAACTGTACATGTTTATTTGCCAAAAAGAAGTACTGTACAGTAAATTTATTCATGAAAACAGGCATCTCTTAATATTACAAAGTAACATACAAAGGCAACTTCAGATTTTTTATATCCGTAATTGTCGACTTCCCCACCTTGCACTCATTGAATAAAGTGGTTGCAGATTCACCTTCTTCTAACCTTTTAATAATCTCGTACTTGTCCCTCACAGAAAGGACAACACGTTTACGTTAAAGCATTTTGTATCGTCAAGTTCACTTCTTCACGCAGCAGCACACAAGTGGTCGAAACAGAGAACAGAAGGTGTTTGCACCGTGAGAAGCTCTTCTTGGGGGACGCGCAATCCTTCAAACTGCGCGGAGCGGCACGCCTCAACTCTAAGCTGGCGCAGCTGTTGCTGTGAACAGCTTTGATACTGCCGCTACTTCTACTGCCAGTGCCAAGCCGACAGAAGTTCAAATGGTTCAAATGGCTCTGAGCACTATGGGACTCAACTGCTGAGGTCATTAGTCCCCTAGAACTAGTTAAACCTAACTAACCTAAGGACATCACAAACATCCATGCCCGAGGCAGGATTCGAACCTGCGACCGTAGCGGTCTTGCGGTTCCAGACTGCAGCGCCTTTAACCGCACGGCCACTTCGGCCGGTCCGACAGAAGTGTGCTGACTGTTGAAAAACAGCGACTGGTGGCTTGGCCGGTCAGCAGCGACTTGTGAAGGACCAATTAGAAGCAATGTTCCGCCAGCGGTGGCCCAGTGCGGCGACTACTGTGGGAAACTTGGTTTGGGAGTGAGGGGATGATGGACGGTAGGATGAGAGAGTACACAGTTCGGTTAAGCGGTCACTCGGTTGACCGACGTTCGGATAATCGACGCTCTACTGTACTACATTAACAGGGAAGCTACACCCTTCTTTTTATGCATGAATGTTCATTGTACAGCACTGAGGTAGAAAGATATGGAAAATGCATGTACTGAAACAAATTCCTCAGATCCAGTTTCGATGTCGAGTTATTTCAATTTTTCGTTGCCTCCAGCTGCCCATGTGCTATTGTAACAAGCCTCAAGGAAGGAAGAGGGTCGTTATTATCAGTCATTACATCTATAGGCTTGCACGCAGCAGACTGGGGTGTACAATCACGCATGCCGCCACAATTTCCGAATTCTGTCGAACTACTTGTGTCTGTACATAAGGACGCCGGCCGCCGAGCGCCACCGCAGTGAGCCGCTGGTCTTCTGCATGAGGAGTACATTTGTTTCAATGGAGTGTCTCCGTAAGTCTGTAACCATTTGGGGCTATAGGGACAGAAACAGTTACGACAGGTCCATGCAGCATGCACGTTACAATAAGCTGCTTTCGGGAATAAATTAATGAAGGTTAATTAACCACTGTTCGCGTATTTCTGTGCCTCACGGAACCAATATTTACATTTCCTAAGACAAAAAAAAAAGACTCGCAACGAAGGAATTATCCGAATGGGAGGAAAATCAGTATATATTATGCACATGTACAGACAAAGGATAACTACAATTTCAGAAAAAATTGGAAAAAACCGGGTGATCAAAAAAGTCAGTATAAATTTGAAAACTGAATAAATCACGGAATAATGTAGATGGAGAGGTACAAATTGACAAACATGCTTGGAATGACATGGGGTTTTATTAGAAACAAAAAAGTTCAAAAATTGTCCGACAGATGACGCTTCATCTGATCAGAATAGCAGTAATTAGCATCACAAAGTAAGACAGAGCAAAGATGATGTTCTTTACAGGAAATGCTCAATATGTCCACCATCATTCCTCAACAATAGCTGTAGTCGAGGAGTAATGTTGTGAACAGCACTGTAAAGCATGTCCGTAGTTATGGTGAGGCATTGGTGTCGGATGTTATCTTTCAGCATCCCTAGCGATGTCGGTCGATCACGATACACTTGCGACTTCAGGTAACCCCAAAGCCAATAATCGCACGGACTGAGGTCTGGGGACCTGGGAGGCCAAGCATGACGAAAGTGGCTGCTGAGCACACGATCATCACCAAACGACGCGCGCAAGAGATCTTTCACGCGTCTAGCAACACTTTATTTTTGTTCTAATAATACCCCATGTCATTCCAAGCCTGTGTGTCAATTTTTACCTCTCTATCTACATTATTCCGTGGTTTATGAAGTTTTCAAATTTATACTGCCTTTTTGATCACCCTGTATATTCAAGAGATAGCTTCACAAATTCAGCAAGTCAATAAATAGTTGGCTCTTATGCAAGCAGTTATTCAGAGTGGCATTAGTTGAGAGAGTTGTTTGATGTCCTCCTGATGGACATCGCGCCAATTTCTGTCCAACTGGCGCGTTAAATAGTCAAACTCCAGAGATGGTTGGAGGGCCTTGCCGATAACGCTCCAAGAGTTCTCAATTGGGGAGAGATCACGCGATCTTACTGGCCTAGGTAGGGTTTGGCAAGCACGATGCAGTGTGTCGGCGATCATTATCTTTCTGAAAGATGAAGGACGGCTTGCCACAAAGAGCAACAGAACAGAGCATAGAATATCGTCGACATACCACTGTGCTGTAAGGGTGCCGCAGGTGTCAACCAAAGCGATCCTGCTATGAAATGAAATGACACACCATACCATCACTCCTGGTTGTCATGCGGTCAGACAGGCGACAAGTCAGGTTAGTATCCGACTACTATCGGCGGCGTCTTCAGACACGTCTTCGCTGGTCATCTGACCTCAATTCGAAGCATCCACAGCTCGTGGTCTAGTGACTAGCGTTGCTGCCTGTGGATCACAAGGTCCTGGGTTCGACTTCCGGCCGGGTCAGGGATTTTCTCCGACCATGGACTGGGTGTTTGTGTTGCCTTCATCATGTCGTCGTCATTTCCTCATCATTTGGGCAGTGGCGAGACTGGAAATGGCAAGATTGGGCTCCTGTATGGGCGCTGATGATCACGATGCTGAGCGTCCCACAAACGAAAATCGTCTTCATTTCGAAGCGGGACTCATCACTGAAGACAAATATACTCCAGCCCATCACATTATAGGCCCAAAACGTGTCTGGAGATGCCCCAGATAGCGATGGGGTACTTCTCAGGTAATAGAACCCAGTACGCTGTCCTCGATGGCGAGTGTTCATCGGAGGTGAGGGTATCATCTGGAGTGCCCCAGGGAAGTGTGGTAGGTCCGCTGTTGTTTTCTATCTACATAAACGATCTTTTGGATAGAGTGGATAGCAATGTGCGGCTGTTTGCTGATGATGCTGTGGTGTACGGGAAGGTGTCGTCGTTGAGTGACTGTAGGAGGATACAAGATGACTTGGACAGGATTTGTGATTGGTGTAAAGAATGGCAGCTAACTCTAAATATATATATATGTAAATTAATGCAGATGAATAGGAAAAAGAATCACGTAATGTTTGAATACTCCATTAGCAGTGTAGCGCTTGACACAGTCACGCCGATTAAATATTTGGGCTTAACATTGCAGAGCGACATTAAGTGGGACAAGCATGTAACGGCAGGTGTGGGGAAGGCGGATAGTTGTCTTCGGTTCATTGGTAGAATTTTGGGAAGATGTGGTTCATCTGTAAAGCAGACCGCTTATAAAACACTAATACGACCTATTCTTGAGTACTGCTCGAGCGTTTGGGATCCCTATTAGGTCGGATTGAGGGAGGACATAGAAGCAATTCAGAGGCGGGCTGCTAGATGTGTTACTGGTAGGTTTGATCATCACGCGAGTGTTACGGAAATGCTTCAGGAACGTGGGTGGGAGTCTCTGGAGGAAAGGCGGCGTTCTTTACGTGAATCGCACCTGAGGAAATTTAGAGAACCAACATTTGATGCTGACTGCATTACAATTTTACTGCCGCCAACTTACATTTCGCGGAAAGACCACAAAGATAAGAGAGATTAGGGCTCGTACAGAGTCATATAGGCAGTCATTTTTCCCTCGTTCTGTTTGGGAGTGGAACAGGGAGAGAAGATACTAGTTGTGGTACGAGGTACCCTCCGCCACGCACCGTATGGTGGATTGCGGAGTATGTATGTAGATGTAGAACCTGACTGTCGCTCGCCATGCGTCTCGACAGCCAGGAGTGATGTTCTGGGGTGCCATTTCTTTCCATAGCAGGACCCCTTTGGTTGTCATCCGCGGCACGTCGACGATGTTCTACGCCTCTTTCTGCTGCTCTTCAAGGCAAGCTACCCTGGGTTTATATTTCAGCAAGATAATGCCCGCCCGCACACGGCGAGAGTTCCTACTGCTTGTCTTCGTGCTCGCCAAACCCTACCTTGGCCAGCAATGTCGCCTGGTGTCTCCCTCGTTGAGAACGTTTGGAGCATTGTGGACAGGTCCCTCCAATTATCTCGGGATTTTGACGATTTAACGCGACAACTGGACAGAATGTGGCACATTATACCTCAGAAGGACATCCAACGACTCTATCAATGAAACTTCCTTGCAGATTAAAACTGTGTGCCGGACCGAGATTCCACATGCATTAGCAACGTACATGCTCCCATCACTGCCTGCTCAGGCTGATAACTTCGTGTCGTCTCACAAAAATGATGTCTTGGTAAATCAACATTAACCTTGAATATGGAAAATAGTGAGAGAGTGACTCGTCCCTTCTCACTTCCAATTCTGTAGCACTGTTTAAAGTTATGCATACAGCCACTGCTTCCCTTTAAATCACTGTAATCTATGTTGGGTGCAGTTTGATGTGCGTAATGTAGTAGATCACTATCATGCACATCCTGTTATTTGTATCAAGCAGCCTTGAAACTCGCAAGCACCACTTTTTGTAACAATTGCGCCTTGTCCTCCTCTGAGTCTCGGTCCGGCACACAGTTTTAATCTGCCAGGAAGTTTCATATCAGCGCACACTCCGCTGCAGAGTGAAAATCTCATTCTGGGAACTCTATCAATCAATGCGAAGCCGAGTAACTGCTTGAATAAGGGACGGAGGCGGACGAAAGCTTTATTGACTTGCTTAATTTGTGAAGCTCTTTCTCTTGAATTAATCATCCATTTTTTTGAAACTGTGGCCATTCTTTGTCTCTGCATGTGCATAACGTCTACGAATTCCGTCGCATTCGGATAATTCCTTCGTGGAGTGTCTTTTTTCCCTTATAGTGCATGTGTGGCCCTCATTCGAAAGTAGAACCCCCTCACACATAAACGTTTTGCGTACCTGCATTTTTCCTTTGTCCTAATCCTGTGGTTAGTCCCAGAATGTACAGCTGTGTTTGCTCTGAATGTGGATTCTCGGAGGTGATGGATATCTGTTGTATGCCAGAATAGATTTGCCAACTTGGGACTATAACCATCGCCATGTAAAACCTTAATGCTTTCTTCACCATAAGTAAAAAAATGGACAGGTTCGTTATGTAAATGAGACCTATTTTCCATTAAGATAATAATTAAGGATACGAGTCATTTCCGTCTTCTCTTCTGTTTCATAAACCCATTTAAACGAGTTTCAGTGTTGTATTGTATTGTATTGAATTGTATGTTAACCTGGGATCTAGAAACGATGAAGAGGCTCCGTCCCCGCCGCAGCCGCAGTGGTCCACAACCCCACGACGACTACCGCAGTCCAGTTCACCCTTCCGCTGCCCCCACACCGAACCCAGGCTTATTGTGCGGTTTGGCCCCCGGTGGAACTCCCACGGAACGTCTCACACCAGGCGGGTGTAACCCCTATGCTTGCGTGGTGTAGCGTACATGGAGAACTTGTTTGCGCAGCAATCGCCGACATAGTGTAACTGAGGCGGAATAAGGGAACCAGCCCGCATTCGCCGAGGCAGATGGAAAACCGCCTAAAAACCATCCATAGACTGGCCGGTTCACCGGACCTTGACACAAATCCGCCGGGTGGATTCTTGCCGGGGACCGGCGCTCCTTCCCGCCCCGAAAGCCGTGCGTTAGACCGCATAGCCAACCGGTCGGGCAGATTCAGAATTACTTCCTAGTTTCTCATACGAGCCCAATCCTGTTTCGTTTTCTTCTCCCACTCCTCTCGTCCCTTTCTTTCCTGCATTGCTACATTCTCTTACTGCATCCTCTTACCTCCCAAATATGTATTTTCTGCGAAAGGACAGTGTTCAGTCTGTGTCTCACTCGAAGGCAGACCTAACACATCAATTTTCTAATCCACGTGTAATCCTCAGGGATGAACTGCTCCGAGCATATCCTTGTATTTCGAACATTTATTTCATCAACTAGTTTGCACCTAGATACCCATTCGTCCTGAACAACAATGCTCTTTGGGAAGCTATGAAACGTAGTATCCTGAATTTTATAGGCAATTTTGTTGTAACGAGCAGTGGTACAATTACGCTCTCGTTAATTTCATCGGTAGTTCTATAATCAGAAGAAACGTAATAATCACAACACCACCCACACACGAAGCCATACTACTTGGAGAATACAGCAAGCGACGGTAACCGATTTGCAGCCGTGTCTCTGCAGAGACGTAGCGGCAAGTAGCATTGGCTGACGGGTTTCGCGCGGGAAGCAGCAATAAACCCCTCTGTAAATGACCAGTAAAACTCGACACAGGTCCTACATCTACATCCGCAAGCCGCCTGTCGGCAAACCCAGGAGCTAGCAGCGCTCTTCGTGCAGGAAGTGGCCTTTCCAGAAAAGACCCTGCATCTGCCCTACAGCATATAGTAGCCTATTCGCTTGGTTCCTGTTTTAAAGTGTTGTGCAGTGTGCGGAGATTTACGTCAATTCTGCTCCTGCAATTTTAGTTGCTACACGCAGTCAATTTAATACGAATGTTTAGTGACACACTTAGTTGTTCAGAAGTGACGGATAAGCGTACTACATGGCAAGAAAATATGCACAATACAAAGATGAGGTATTTGCGGAGTAAAGAGCGTCCAATCGTTTCTAACGTAACTGTGGCTTGTAATTAATAGTTGAAACGAAAAGCACTGTTGACTAATGTTGCCAGCCCCATACAAATGGCTGCAATTTTGAACAAAATCAGCCTTTGCAGAATAGGACGCATCAGAAAGAAAGGTGAAAATAAACCACTTCGTTTACTCAAATTGCCAAGAAAGAGCGCAAACTATTTTGGAAGAAAACCCATCGTTACAGATAGCTGGAAAATGTGGTAATTCGACAAACAACGGAGGACTTCTACATAAATATAAAAAAATAGTGCTGACATTGAACACATTACTTATTGTAATACAAGTAAACTCCGCCCGGACAGGCCATGAAGGCCCTGTGGTACAGACCGGCCGCCGTGTCATCCTCAGCCCACAGGCGTCACTGGATGTGAATGTGGAGGGGCATGTGGTCAGCACACCGCTCTCCCGGCAGTATGTCAGTTTACGAAATTGGAGCAGCTACTTTTCAATCAAGTAGCTCCTCCTCAGTTTGCCTTACAAGACCTGAGAGCACTCCGCTTGCCAACAGCGCTCGGTAAACTGGATGGTCACCCATCCGAAAGCACCTAACTTCGGTGACCTGACGGGAACCGGTGTTACCACTGCGGCAAGGTCGTTGGCTACTTATTGCAATAAAGCAGTGAAATACATTTCCCTTAGCAGAAAGCTCTTTCGCACAAGACATTGCGTGAAATGATATTTTTCTGGAGAAGATCTGTAAATGGAAGTAAGATTCTGGTGGGGGAAACTGATTTAATTGATTGAGGATGCAAATATCTTTTCTAAGTAATAAATTAAGAAAGCAGGGCGGGAAGTGGTTTTATATCGATGAAACTTGGGTAGACAACAACATTACCTTTAGAAAATGATGCCTCAGTCCTGGCGTTGACGCCATCATGGACAGTGTCTGTGGAAGCAACAGAATGCTATTGCCGTGAACATTGAACACAATGCTGCCTTCATTTGTTAGTCTGCAATCATGCTATTCTCTTCTAAATATTCCCCGTTACATGTTATACTTACTAGCTGACAAACCCAGCACTGCCTGGGTATTCATTTTCCGACTTCTCTATTAGAAGCGAAAAAAAAGTTCAAATGGCTCTGAGCACTATGGGATTTAACATCTGAGATCATCAGTCCCCTAGAACTTAGAACTACTTAAACCTTACTAACCTAAGGACATCACACACATCCATGCCTAAGGCAGGATTCGAAACTGCGACCACAGCAGCAGCGCGGTTCCGGACTGAAGCGCCTAGAACCGCTCGGCCACCTCGGCCGGCTGACACAGATGTCGAGCCATGTAGTACATAATCCTTGTCAGACAGGGACCCACAAATGCGTCTCCAGTGAAGCCGAGTAAACGAGTAAAAGAGAATCGTTGTCCAAGGAGCGGGTGCGAAACATAATTATTTACATGGAAGATCATCCACAACGTACTAAAACAAGAATTATGAACAGATTACGAGTAAGTCAGCAGAATATGACGATGTAGTTAATTAAAAAACTACGGATATTCAAAGGAGGACAAGGCGCAATTGTTACAAAAAGTGGTGCTTGCGAGTTTCAAGGCTGCTTGATACGATTCACACGATGTGCATGATAGTGACCTACTACATTACGCACATCAAGCTGCACGCAACATAGATTACAGTGATTTAAAGGGAAGCAGTGGATGTTTGTATAACTTCAAACAGCGCTACAGAATTGAAAGCAAGAAGGGACGAGTCACTCACTATTTTCCATATTCAAGGCTAATGTTGATTTACCAAGACATCGTTTTTGTGAGACGACACGACGTTATCAGCCTGAGCAGGCAGTGATGGGAGCATGTACGTTGCTAATGCATGTGAGATCTTTATGGTGGCTCTATATCTACATACATACTCCGCAATCCACCATAGGGTGCGTGGCGGAGGGTACCTCGTACCACAACTAGCATCTTCTCTCCCTGTTCCACTCCCAAACAGAACGAGGGAAAAATGACTGCCTATATGCCTCTGTACGAGCCCTAATCTCTCTTATCTTTGTGGTCTTTCCGCGAAATGTAAGTTGGCGGCAGTAAAATTGTACTGCAGTCAGCATCAAATGCCGGTTCTCTAAATTTCCTCAGTAGCGATTCACGAAAAGAACGCCTCCTTTCCTCCAGAGACTCCCACCCACGTTCCTGAAGCATTTCCGTAACACTCGCGTGATGATCAAACCTACCAGTAACAAATCTAGCAGCCCGCCTCTGAATTGCTTCTATGTCCTCCCTCAATCCGACCTGATAGGGATCCCAAACGCTCGAGCAATACTCAAGAATAGGTCGTATTAGTGTTTTATAAGCGGTCTGCTTTACGGATGAACCACATCTTCACAAAATTCTACCAATGAACCGAAGACGACTATCCGCCTTCCCCACAACTGCCATTACATGCTTGTCCCACTTCATATCGCTCTGCAATGTTACGCCCAAATATTTAATCGACGTGATTGTCGAGCGCTACACTACTAATGGAGTATTCAAACATTACGTGATTGTTTTTGCTATTCATCTGCATTAATTTACATTTATATATATTTAGAGTCAGCTGCCATTCTTTACACCAATCACAAATCCTGTCCAAGTCATCTTGTATCCTCCTACAGTCACTCAACGACGACACCTTCCCGTACACCACAGCATCATCAGCAAACAGCTGCACATTGCTATCCACCCTATCCAAAAGACCATTTATGTAGATAGAAAACAATAGCGGACCTACCACACTTCCCCGGGGCACTCCAGATGATACCCTCACCTCCGATGAACACTCACCATCGAGGACAACGTAACGGGTTCTATTACTTAAGAAGTCTTCGAGCCACTCACATATTTGGGAACCAATCCCATATGCTCGTACCTTAGTTAGGAGTCTGCAGTGGGGCACCGAGTTAAACGCTTTCCGGAAGTCAAGGAATATGGCATCCGTCTGATACCCTTCATCTATGGTTCGCAAAATATCATGTGAAAAAAAGGGCGAGTTGCGTTTCTCCTTCGAATAGTATTTTTCTAGAGTTAAGAGCAAACAGGCAGGTTGGTCATTTAACAGTAAATATTGCCGTGGAGGTTTCGGCCTTAGAAGCCACGTGCTGCTATTAGGGAAGGGAACAACTTGAAGCAATTAGGGGACAGAATGGTGGTCCCAAAAACTTCTCGCACTGGTGTACAGACGGTGTGCGGACATTTGCCACGATTTTACCTGCTCCGAAGGGTTGGATCCCTTGTCTCCTCCTTCTCGCCCGCCGCCCGACCCGCAGTAAAGGTACTTACTGAGCCTTTCCGCTGGTTTACTTAACGTAGGACCAGAATCTCTTTGGATTTTCTGCCACATTTGTAGAGTGTTTCGTTGTGGAAACTATTAAATGCAACTCGCATTGAAATACGCATCAAATTTCGAGCCTCAGTAAAGCTTCGCCAATCTTGGAGATTTTGCGCTCGTCTAAATTATACTTGCCTTTTTCGATGCTCCTGCAGCAGCTTTCTGTCGTGTTTTGTGTACCATGGAGGATCAGTTGCGTCTGTTATTAATTTATTTGATATGAATCTCTCGAGTGCTATTGATACTATTTCTTTGAACTTAAGCCACATATGGTCTTCACTTACATAATTTGGAAGAATTGGATACTGTCTCTTAGAAAGACGTCAACCGAATTTTTAGTTCCTTTTATAAATAGATATATTTCGCTTTTAGTTTTAGTGAATTTCTTTGTTATGGAAATGAGACTCGCTACGACTGTGTGTTCACTAATCCCTGTATCCATCGTGATGCTCAGTATTATTTGTGGCTAAGAGGTCAAGTGTGTTTTCGTAACCATTTACAATTTGAATGGTCTCGTGAACTAATTGTTCAAAATAATTTTTAAAAAAGCATTTAGAACAATTACGGATGTTGTTTTCTATCTACAATAGGGTCTGAAAAATATATTTTTGTCAACATACGGCAGGTAGATTGAAGTCACCGCCAACTATAATTGTAGGAGTAGGGTACCTTTTTGCAATGAGACTCGACTGTTCTTTCAAATGTTCAGCAACTGTTTCATCTGAGACCGGGGGTCAGTAAAAGGAGCCAGTTATTAATTTATTCCGGTTGCCGAATATAACCTCTGTCCATACTAAGTCACAGGAACTACCTGCTTCAATGTCGCTTGTGAGCTGGAACACACATTACATTATTTTTCCTTAAGTTGTGCATCTTGTTTCTGTTGTAGTGCAGATCATTATATTTACGGCTTTTCCCACCAAAACCTAGGTTGCTTTCTCTGTGACCCTGTAAATAACAGAGCTAAGCAATGTAGAACAACAACGTACACTCTTTGACATAAAACTCGACCGGCGGCCGGCCGCTTCAGACCCTAAGTCCGCTCCGATCGCGACATGGGACAAAAAAACTGGCCAACTCTCTAATTCTCTAAGTCCGGTTATCTGCACAATCTGGCAACACTGTAGACTGCGGCACTTCCTGGGGGAAAACTTGTCCCATGATAGAGAAACCCTAGGCTGATTACGCCTGTGGTCTAGCAGTAGCGTGTGTTGTTTCTGTTCAAAATGTCAGTGGATCGAGAGCAGCTGGCATAAAATATTTTTATAGCCTCTTCTGTCTGAATGCTGAAGACGTGAATGTAATGGTAGCGCAGATTCAATCTATTTCGCTTTCTGACACACCGATATCAAAATTTTATCCAGTAAGGATTTTGCGGCAGATTTCCTGCAGACTGTCCTCCTCTGGACGCCGTTTGCGGCAAAGCTCCGGGATCCATTTGCTGGCTACCGGCAGCGGCCGTGGCGACAGCAGCGGCGCTGCACTCCCCCGTTCTTTATCGAAAGCGCCTGCTCCCGCTCATCGCTTTTGATGATTTAAAAGGCTTTATTATTAAATGTTGCTCCACATAAAATTTCTACAATTTCCATTCATGCTCAAAAGCAACGGAGACAGACGCCCTGATTAGTAGGCGGGTATTATATTACATTAATCGGCAAGAGCTGAGTATGGCCCGAAATTAATTTTATAGACTGGGACGAAATTAAACCACCTCACTACATTCGATGAATGTATAAATGCTTCATACCTCGTTTCTTTTCCTTTCAAACTCAATTATTTGTGCAACTTTTGGTCAATGTTCGGATGTTTTCGTCAAGCCAGAGCGAGCGTCTGTGGTGTAAAGTGTATTACAGTTCTTGTTTCATTCCTTATGGTAAGTCTATGCGATATACTGTGTGAATACCTTGCAATGCAGTGCAGGAAGACTGCACATTTGGAGTTCCATGTATGGGTTCGTGAAGTATTTAATGTTGATCGGAAGTGATAGTTAAGGTCATCAGATTTAAACCAGAAAAATTTGTCGTTTTGGAGGTTTCAGAGAACGGAAAGGAATTGCTAACGCCGGTGTTAGAAAACGTCTACAGTTAAATGCTATTGCAAAAATTTAGAAGAGGGGAACTATATTAATCAACATGTGCACTTCATAAACAACCTTCTGACATGTTAGACCTATATGACGAACAAAGCTCAAATTTATATCGTTGACAGTCGGTTTGAATCTTTTCAGGATCTATTTTACAGTGAAGTACCTTGGCATTTGCAAAGCAGACATCCATGATATTAAGTTAATTTACTAAGTCGAAATCCGACGAAGATTGATGTTTAAAGGCATTCTTCAGATTTCGTATAAGGAATTTTTACTAGCAGTTTGCAACTCGATTAATTAAAATGGAAAATAAAAGGTTGTAGTCAGCGGCTTCTATCGTGATTGGAACTGCTATGTTCACTGCAACGCACAAGGGAACCTCCGAGCTAACGACACACTGGCGGCAAGAGACGGACTATAGTCACTGCGATGTTGCCTGAGCCTCAAAACGCAACCTTAAACACACAAACAGAGGAGGAGGAGATGATTACTGTTTTAACGTCCCGTCGACAACGATGTCATTAGAGACGGAGCACAAGCTCGGATTAGGGAAGGAAATCGGCCGTGCCCTTTCTAACGAACCATCCCGGCATTTGCCTGAAGCGATTTAGGGAAATCACTGAAAACCTAAATCAGGATGATCGGGCGCGGGATTGCACCGTCGTCCTCCCGAATGCACACACAAACAGGTGTTACTTATGTGAAGGACGCCGTTCTTGGAGTCCAGAAATTAAATACACTTTCTAATTGTGTCATCTTACAATGGATTATATCGTA
Source organism: Schistocerca americana (assembly GCF_021461395.2). Classification (NCBI taxonomy): domain Eukaryota; kingdom Metazoa; phylum Arthropoda; class Insecta; order Orthoptera; family Acrididae; genus Schistocerca; species Schistocerca americana. Next base: position 295,538,515 of record NC_060130.1, read on the forward strand.
CGAGTCTTCGATGTGGAAAACGAATGTCAAGTGAATTTAGCGAGGTAATGCCGGCCTACACTCGGAAGTAAATGCACTATCAGAGTGTTGACAAATACTTGCTACGACGCTGCCATTTCTCGGCTCTCTTACGAGGCAGCTCTTCAGCGAAATGCTTGCCGTGATTCTCCGATACGGTTCTTCAGAGTGGAGACGCGCGCGCACGTTTGGTTTTTATGCGGCGTTCTCCCCTGATGGTTTCTGACGTCGCCTTGTGGGCTATGTATACATTGAGACATTCAATTATCATTAATCCAGAATGATACAAGTTTCAGCTTCCGGTATGGAAGAAGGCTGTTGACGCCGACATATCATTTCAACGTAGGGAAAGCAAAACGGGTCATTCAATGTTTCTCATTCAACATAAAGCATGTGAGATAATTTTCCGTAACGTTCATAATCATCTAAAAAGCTTATTCGAATTGAATGTAATGTAAAACACCAAACACTTTGCACCTCGATGTCGAATTTGTCCACGTGCAATCTTTTGCAGCATACACATTGAATGTCATGATTACCACGAGAATGAAGAAATATGTTGGTAAGGATGGGAGCAAGAAGAGACGCAGTCAACAAATATTCGATTCCTCATGGCATTCATTTCATTTGAAATGTAAGAAGAGGTAAAGCGGGATATTACTTTCGTTAACACGAAAGATATGCGGCACACACAGATAACGAGGAAGTCTACGTCTTCATACGTTTCCTCCTTGAAATATGTATGCTCTATTATATACTAAGTAGCCTGATCATTGTTTCAGTAATGTTTCCCTCTTGTTTGACCCCGTAACGATGAACAGATACCAAATGCATGTCTGCATGAAAGTAGCTGTTCGAACCCTTCCTGGGTTGTTTTTTGTGTTTTATTGCTTGGAATTCCTGAAGCAGACCATTGTGCCTTCCCCCCTCGTGGGTTAGGTCTCAAAACTAAACCGCTTTTTATCCAATGGCATAATTTATTCAGACAGCATCAGCACAAGACTATCAAACAAAGTCTTCCATTTACAGCTGCAACACTTTAACCAGCACTGACCGAAGTGTAATCCACGGTCATGGTCCGAAATTAGCAGCTGTCTGCTACTGTGGCAAAGTCCGTACTACACTTTCGATTCCGCAGCACCATTTTATCTGGTAACGCTGTGTAGTTGCAGAGTTGTGCCAGCATGTCTGTCCTCACACTGTCAACTTTATGTATCTCACTTCTCCCGTAGCGTTGATCACGAGGAGCCAAAGTAAATGAGTGTATTCTGCATGACGTAACATTCAGTATTCCCTTCTTTCATAGCATCGATACCAAATAGGAATGTGAAAACTCTTGCGAGTGAGAGAATGACAATAACAATCGTAACAAGAACAAGCAAATAATGAGTGATGTTTATTCCAACGCAGAACGAGAATGGCTTTAAATATAAAAATCTATATCTATTGATCTTGGAGTTGGCACAATGCAAATATGTTCTTAGCATTTAGTTATTGAATTTAGTTCTGGATGTTTGCAGAGAAAAGGAAAAGTCGGTACTTCTCGCTAGTATAATACAATGTCAACCAGCAACTACCCTTTCCTTAGAACACGACTCAAACAGGTCCCCAAGTAGGTACCAAGTCACTGCTGCATTCTGTTCCCTGACATTGCTCTGATGACGGTTAATGCAGATAGTTCCGATTATGAAATACAAAACGTATTGCAGGTTAGTTCCTGGGATAGTAACATTAAATTTGCGTTGTAGACGGCACATGAACGTGACGACTGTCCATATTACTCATCAATATAAAAAGACAATATTATGGGAATTTAGCAGGATTACTCAACATGAATTCTGAAATTGGGTGACTGTGCCGCACAGGTGCTAAACGTCGCCAAGAGTATACGATGTCCTAATCGCTTTAGGAATATGAAGATCGTCTTCGGCAGCTCGCAACTTTCGCATTGCTATCTCCACCCTACTCCAGACAGCCCTCGGTGGAGTTGCACTACGTTGCCGACGTAATAGAAGGCCTTCAAACCCACAACAGACCACATATTGAAAAATACAAGCGAATTCTCTTGCAGCGTAAGCTTATTGTAACTAATCTAAAAATTATTGGAGAGGAACATTGTCCTATTCAAAAAAAGTAAAATGTTACACACTGTTGGCGTCAAACGGACATTATCTATGTCCTGTCTTGTGTCCTACTAATCTGTAATATCAAGTGTACTATCAAAATGATTATATGTAATGGATGATAATGTAATGCATTGATACCAGGTGGTGGGTTCATAACAGTATTGATGCGAAAATAAAACAGAAGTTCGCAAAAGTGCAGTTGTGCATTTTCGTACGTTTTCACCTCGAGATGTAAAGTCGTGCTCAAAAGTATCCGAACGACCTAAATTGCATTTCGCCTGATTCGCATGCAACCGGCATAACGCAGCTGTCTAGCAGGTCCTCTAATCGCTCCGTGGTACAGTCGTTTGACTATTGAAAATGGTTCCAACAAGTCACCACTAGAAAACACTGCTCTGTATCGCAATAACTCAAGTTGTAAAGTAATACCACGATACTACAAATATCAGGGAACACCTTATCACAGATAAGACTGTTCTTAAGGCTCGTAAGCTCACATTTATTACAATAAATGACCTACCTGAAATGTTACCACTCTCATTATTACGTCAGATTGGTAATGCACGTAGTAAGTTCGTCGTATTCATGATTTCCTCTTCAAAGTAACATACCGTACTTATTATTTAACACAAAATGACATTAAAAATTTAAGTTATTCACGAGCAGCTAGTTGAGAATATGTATGAACTTCAAATGACACGACGAACCGTCTTGTTCCGCATATGGATTCAAACCGAGCTCATGCAGACTAAGCAAAGATTTCGTGACTGACGGAAACTAACAGTCATTCCAGATTAGGCATACAGAGAGTGATATACCTCGATTTTAGATAGTATCAGTTAGCAAATATCAACTTTAAATTGCATAACGCAAACATTTTTAACAGACGCGAATTCCTACCCAGCATCTATTGTCCCTGTTAACGAACTACGAGAGATGTTAAATATTGCTTCTTCACAAGTAACATACTTGAAATGCCGTGAGGTAAAGCTTTGTGTTGGACACGGATTCGAACCCAGAACCTAATCGGAGTGCTATCGAAGCACAGTCAAATGTGACATATCGGAATTTCGCGGCAGTAGCTAGATGTTTTAACTGAAATGACGAGACGAAACATTAATTTTTTCCTTCCCAGGCACCAACCCGGCTCCTATCGCTGTTATATTCTAGAGAAAACGAACGTTAAATATGGGTTTGTTGCACCAGCAGTGACATGTGAGCATGTTTGAACTAGAAAGAATATGGCGAAGAGTTCAGCGCTCACTGGGAATAGAGCCCCACACATATCGTTGTTGACTACACACAAACAGACGTCAGCTACCGAATTTTTCTCCATCAGCTACTCAGAATAACATCTTGAACTTACAGTCATCTCGCAAATAGTTCTGTGTCTCACTGGGAGTTAAAAACGTCAGATATCGTTAGTGTTGACAACGAATGAAAATACATTAAAAATCAACATTATTATCCACCAGCACATAGGTGTTCTCATGCTAGAGCTTGATAATACATAATTAAATCTTTAGTGCCGGGACAGGATTCGATCTCGTTGTGGAGATGTTGAGGAATCTGCAGTTTTGAACAAACAACAAATTGTAGCCGGGCTGTATTGTCACGAAGGGATCAAATTCCGCGTTAAGGGCGGTCTGAGTTGCATTCCCAGTTCAGAACCAATTTTATCGACATACAGAAGCTCAGATAAAAGATGGAATAAGTGTCCTGTGACCATACATAGCGTTTGTTTCGTCACTTGAAATAAATAACTAGTATAAGAAAGGTTACTGGAAATAGTTTCTACATGTCGCCACTCCAGACTTTATTGTGGTTCAACCTACCGTCTACTTGGTAGAGAAGGAATATCATCTTTAATGTGAATTTTCAGACCACACTGCCATTATATCTTCTTTACTTGGTGTAGCCAGGAGAGAATGGAATCTGTCTCTTCCTATCCAAAATCATTGACAGAAGTGGGAATCGAACCCAGACCGTAGGTATAACAACCTACCATCCGTCCAGCAGACCACGAAATCCTCTTCTCTGCGACTCATTTTTCTATCGTAACGCCGTAGCGCCACACTGGATGAGAATTCTGACACACAGTCTCCCTGTAATAATTTGCAGCATGTTCAATAAATTCGTTTACTTGGTTGACCGAATCACCATGAACTAGCTGCCTCGGCTACCCAGTGCATACATTCGACTCTATTTTGTAATCACCGAAATAAAATCACGTAACTGCCACCTACACAGAACTGCCAACAGTGTAGGATGCAGAAGTTTAAATAGGAAGTGTTCCTTTCCACTTGAGCTATTCTATTGTGCTATCTGTTTGTAGAAAACGTCGTTCAGTCCAAAAGAAAAGCTGTAACTGTTTGTCTCTCAGAAGTCAAGACCTGGCCATATGCATAATCTCACAGTGCTGTGGAATCCAAAAGTTCTGGAGGAATAGTTGTCGAGCTCTGGAGCTGTTGTAGCTACGTGTCAGCTAGTAGCATAGATAAGATATCGCGAGTTCGAATACATTTTTTAAAACGCAATTCTGCTGTCTGCTGAAGTTATCAATCTAATGGAACTTTGAACATAATTCCCTTCACTTCTCAACCCAAAGTAGTCGCATGTGGAAAAAGGGCTAACTACTGTGACATTTTGTTCTATTCAGGTTTAATAGACACCAGGCAGCAGATGCATCTCGAAGATGTGTAGGGAGAGCGCATCGTGCCATAATATGTCAGAAAAGTAATTTCTACATTAGCTGTCGTGTGGTAGTGAGATTTTATTCTTCTTCAAACTTTGTTTGACAGCTTTAACTCAGAACAAGTTTTCTACATGCATGTAATCAATAAACTGCATGTGCATTGTCAGACTGTCATAGGTAACATCAGAGAATTCGCATATATCGTTGATGATTAATTTCTCTCTCATGTTTACTATTGTTTTAACAACACTAAAGGAAACCTTACGGAAATTGTGCACTGTATTATAAGAAATGAAATAAAACTAACCACGATAACCTTACGACGAAAGTCTGTTTTAATAAAACCGAGTATCTGTACACAAGCGTGCCTCTGTCGACACGAATTAGTGAAACACTACTCACTTAGATTTTGATTGGGTCTGTGTTTAATTGGTATGCTGTGTCATACTCAAGAGGTATGCAAATGTGGCATTTCATAAATATAGTTACGTATTCCTAGAAACCCAAAATTCGCTTCTCAACAGCGGAAAGAGGCGTTACCTGTTGTGCAGCATTGTAAGTTTTTCAACATTGCACTATGAGCCGAAAGTATTTTCTTGCGATTTCCTTAATGATGTTTGATCCGACTGCTTGTCGCTCTTTCACAGAAGGGATAAAAACGTTGCAATCAGTGAGACTGGAACTGCGAACCATAATAGATGCTTTTTCGCAGGTCAGCACGTTACCACAGAGCTTGCGAAGAGGTATGAGTCTGAGCTTCCTCTTACGAGAGCAATAGTGCTTAGAACTCGTGGACCCGTTTTGCTTTCCCTACGTTGAAATGATATGTCGGCGTCAACAGCCTTCTTCCATACCGGAAGCTGAAACTTGTATCATTCTGGATTAATGATAATTGAATGTCTCAATGTATACATAGCCCACAAGGCGACGTCAGAAACCATCAGGGGAGAACGCCGCATAAAAACCAAACGTGCGCGCGCGTCTCCACTCTGAAGAACCGTATCGGAGAATCACGGCAAGCATTTCGCTGAAGAGCTGCCTCGTAAGAGAGCCGAGAAATGGCAGCGTCGTAGCAAGTATTTGTCAACACTCTGATAGTGCATTTACTTCCGAGTGTAGGCCGGCATTACCTCGCTAAATTCACTTGACATTCGTTTTCCACATCGAAGACTCGTACGATATAATCCATTGTAAGATGACACAATTAGAAAGTGTATTTAATTTCTGGACTCCAAGAACGGCGTCCTTCACATAAGTAACACCTGTTTGTGTGTGCATTCGGGAGGACGACGGTGCAATCCCGCGCCCGAGCATCCTGATTTAGGTTTTCAGTGATTTCCCTAAATCGCTTCAGGCAAATGCCGGGATGGTTCGTTAGAAAGGGCACGGCCGATTTCCTTCCCTAATCCGAGCTTGTGCTCCGTCTCTAATGACATCGTTGTCGACGGGACGTTAAAACAGTAATCATCTCCTCCTCCTCTGTTTGTGTGTTTAAGGTTGCGTTTTGAGGCTCAGGCAACATCGCAGTGACTATAGTCCGTCTCTTGCCGCCAGTGTGTCGTTAGCTCGGAGGTTCCCTTGTGCGTTGCAGTGAACATAGCAGTTCCAATCACGATAGAAGCCGCTGACTACAACCTTTTATTTTCCATTTTAATTAATCGAGTTGCAAACTGCTAGTAAAAATTCCTTATACGAAATCTGAAGAATGCCTTTAAACATCAATCTTCGTCGGATTTCGACTTAGTAAATTAACTTAATATCATGGATGTCTGCTTTGCAAATGCCAAGGTACTTCACTGTAAAATAGATCCTGAAAAGATTCAAACCGACTGTCAACGATATAAATTTGAGCTTTGTTCGTCATATAGGTCTAACATGTCAGAAGGTTGTTTATGAAGTGCACATGTTGATTAATATAGTTCCCCTCTTCTAAATTTTTGCAATAGCATTTAACTGTAGACGTTTTCTAACACCGGCGTTAGCAATTCCTTTCCGTTCTCTGAAACCTCCAAAACGACAAATTTTTCTGGTTTAAATCTGATGACCTTAACTATCACTTCCGATCAACATTAAATACTTCACGAACCCATACATGGAACTCCAAATGTGCAGTCTTCCTGCACTGCATTGCAAGGTATTCACACAGTATATCGCATAGACTTACCATAAGGAATGAAACAAGAACTGTAATACACTTTACACCACAGACGCTCGCTCTGGCTTGACGAAAACATCCGAACATTGACCAAAAGTTGCACAAATAATTGAGTTTGAAAGGAAAAGAAACGAGGTATGAAGCATTTATACATTCATCGAATGTAGTGAGGTGGTTTAATTTCGTCCCAGTCTATAAAATTAATTTCGGGCCATACTCAGCTCTTGCCGATTAATGTAATATAATACCCGCCTACTAATCAGGGCGTCTGTCTCCGTTGCTTTTGAGCATGAATGGAAATTGTAGAAATTTTATGTGGAGCAACATTTAATAATAAAGCCTTTTAAATCATCAAAAGCGATGAGCGGGAGCAGGCGCTTTCGATAAAGAACGGGGGAGTGCAGCGCCGCTGCTGTCGCCACGGCCGCTGCCGGTAGCCAGCAAATGGATCCCGGAGCTTTGCCGCAAACGGCGTCCAGAGGAGGACAGTCTGCAGGAAATCTGCCGCAAAATCCTTACTGGATAAAATTTTGATATCGGTGTGTCAGAAAGCGAAATAGATTGAATCTGCGCTACCATTACATTCACGTCTTCAGCATTCAGACAGAAGAGGCTATAAAAATATTTTATGCCAGCTGCTCTCGATCCACTGACATTTTGAACAGAAACAACACACGCTACTGCTAGACCACAGGCGTAATCAGCCTAGGGTTTCTCTATCATGGGACAAGTTTTCCCCCAGGAAGTGCCGCAGTCTACAGTGTTGCCAGATTGTGCAGATAACCGGACAGAGAATTAGAGAGTTGGCCAGTTTTTTTGTCCCATGTCGCGATCGGCGCGGACTTAGCGTCTGAAGCGGCCGGCCGCCGATCGAGTTTTATGTCAAAGAGTGTACGTTACAAGCATAGCATTCTGTATTGCTTAATTTCCATACTTCTAACATTTTAAAATTGTACATCGACTTCAGATGACATGTCAATCACAGATGTTGTTATCTCTGTTTATGAACGAACTTACAGGCATGTTTTGAACATTGTCCTGCTACACTTTATTAACTAATGTTTCCCAGCAAGGGATATCGGATTTTAGAGAGTAAATTAATATGGAGTATGTCGTTCTTCTTTTCACTCACATACCCATTTCTTCTTTCCTTATTGTCTTTTGGGCACGCAGTTCTAGTAATTAAAGTAGGCACAAATGTAGTGATCAAAAAGAAATGATTAGCGTACATTCGCATTCTCTTTACATCGTTCCTTTCTTGTTGTTCCCATGGCGATGGACTGTTTCTATCGCAATCAGTAAGGGTGAAAGGAAGCTACCGTACAGACAGAACGATCTACATTTATATTTGGCAGAACTAATTACATACTGACATCATCGTCGGAATTGCTTTCGTTTCCCAAAAATTATGAATATTTCGATTTCGGAAAAGAAGCTCTGTATTTCACCAAGATGTCGAAGAAGAAGCTCCCTTACGTCCTGGTTGTATCGAGTAAGATGTGGTGACGGTTGTTTGAAAGGAGACAGAAGAAGTACGAGGAAGGACGTCCCTTACCTGACGGATCGTTACTGAAACTACCTGGCGAAGGGGCAAGCGTGGCAAATGGCCTGCGTGGCAAATTGCCGGCATTCGTAGAGACTAGAGGTGGCAAAAATAACGTAACTGATAGAAATAACCGGTTACTGAAAAGTAACGGTTACTGCGATAACCGTTCCTCTGATACAGGCAGTTATTTCAATAACTGTCTAATGTCAACAGTGTCTCGCGCCATCTGTTGACCGAAGATCGTACTACGCTTTCCCGTCAACTCATCGGAGATCTGGCTAGGAACGAAGGAGAGGGTAGACCACTTGGAAGGCGTTCTATAGGCCATGGGAATAACTGTGAGACTGCGCGCCATCTGTTGCTACAAACTGTGTACTATATCGTGCGCCTTCGTTACTTTTAGCACAAACAATTAAAGTTAATGTCGGAGCGGTGGCTGATACGAGCTGCAGTACAGGCATTAACAAGTACGGTCGTTCCCTTAAGCCACCGCCTCATATGTCAATTTAGCTTGGACGGGTAGTATAAAGAGAGGTACCATAAGGAATTCGAGTGACTATGGAAATAACTGTCAGAGATCGGTATTTTCCTCTAGCTGTTATCGTTATTGGCTCACAGTTCTCGCTCTCTGGCAGTTATCGGGCTACCATTACAGGTAACCTGGAAGTTGGTAACGGAATAACTGTGTGTCTGTGTTCCTGACACAGTGACTCCAGTCTTAGACCCCGGTGATATTTCAGAGACGATAGTTACTGGAGCGAACAGATATTTAAGTACTTCTTCGGAAATAGCCGCTGGCCACCACGAATGACAAATAACATGTCAGGAAGTATAACATAATACAGTTGAATATAATAATTATTATCCTCTTCATTTGTCAGGAGATTGTCAAAATATGTGAATATATTACAGTAACTGCTAATATTTACAGAATTGATACACTGTCAGAATAAAACACAGTTACGCATTTTTAATAAATTTATCATACACAGAATACCCGATCTTGACTGTTGCAACCAAGTGCTGTCAAAACTGAAATATTGAAGAATTTTTACCTAAGCTGGTCTATCAGTCTCTGTTACGATATTCATCTACAGAGTAGAAGGAGGGGTCAATGGAAGCGTCCTATTCCACCCGTCTGCTTCGACGTAAAGGTGTTGTGGTGTGTGAATGTCATTACGGCACTGTGTTTATGAGTTGGTTTGTGTGTGTGTGTGTGTGTGTGTGTGTGTGTGTGTGTGGGTGTGGGTGTGGGTGTGGGGAACGGGGTCTGGCCGATCTAGTTTGCAGTGCCAGAATTTGCTGGTGGTAATTAATTTTTTTTCTAGCTGTGATGGTTGATTGGTTGGTTGGTTTGGGGAAGGTGACCAGACAGCGTGGTCATCGGTCTCATCGGATTAAGGAAGGATGCGGAAGGAAGTCGGCCGTGCCCTTTCAGAGGAACCATCCTGGCATTTGCCTGGAGTGATTTAGGTCTAGCTGTGATGTTTTGTGTATTTATGGAGTATTAAATGTGATTTAATTTATGTAGGGATGATTGATTTGTGGACTTTTGGGATTGTGGTTTTATTTTTCGCAGTTGTAGGTGTTGGGTTTTTGGCATCAGTAGGTGTGGTGGACCCCATATAGGTCACCGGAAATGAACGATTCGTATTTTCATAGTAGTACGTGTTAATGTTTTGGTATCGTCATCTGTGGTTGACCTATGTAGGTCAAGGTAAATGTCCGATTCCAATTTTCGTACTTTTAGTTGTGGGTATTCGCGTTTTGGTATGGTCACCTATGATTGACCTATATCGTTCAAGGGAAGTGTCCGATTCCCGCATATTTTTGTTGGTGTAGCAGAATGCTGTATTTTTTTCTTTTTGTTCTTCATTTTATGTTTTGGGATCATGGTGTGTTTTGGGCTCATGGTGTGTTTTTTTTTACTAGCTTGTCCTCAACCTAAAACCCGCAGTTGTCCCGTTGGTTTGATTGTATTTTTGGTGGGAGATGTTATTGTATTATTTATATGTATCTTCGTGTTTGTTGTCATGTGTATGTAGTGGCGTCATAGACACACTTAAAATAGCCATTTCCGGCATATTGATGATGGGTGGAATTAGACACTTCTGTATCAAAAAGTCTTTCAAACACACTGTAAACCGTGCCTTATCTGAAAGCAAGTTTTTAGTGGTTGCTGACTTGCTGGCAGTTTATTGAAAATGCATTTTCCTGAATATTGGACCCCTTTTGGACCAAGGTAAGTGATTTTAGGTCTTTATGTAGATTGCTGTTCCTATTTCTAGTACTGATATTATGTATTGAGCTATTGGTTGGAAATACTTTTAACAAATTTCATTAAGGAATAAATATACTAGGAAGCAGTGGTTAGAATACAAAGTTCCTTGAACAGGTTCCTACATGATGTTCTTGAATTTATACCACAAACTATTTTTATTACACACTTTTACATGCGAAAAACTTTTGCTACGTTTGACGAGTTACCACAGAATATGCTCCCTTCTGAAATAATAGAGTGAAAAAATGTGGTATGCCCTTCCCAACTGAATTTATTATCGAGTTGTGGTCCCAGGAATGTAACACTGTCAACCTTTTCGATCTGCACGTCTTCATATGTTATAAACATGCTGTAGCTGGAGAAATCGAGCAGTTTCCAAATCTCACATAAAACTTGGATTAGCGTACTAACACTTTCCCCAACAGGACTATCTTTTACAGCACTAGAGTAAACGAATCTGTCACATTACGTATATTTTTTGTTGTATTACAAGGCTGTACACTTTATTCTATTACGTGAGCAGCACAAGAAATTAAGCTTCGAATTTAACTTACAGTACTCAGTTTACATATCACTTCATACTTAAAAACACACGTTGTTAACATTTTACTTAAACAGTGCTGTGGCGAAGTTCCGCGTACTTTCTGTTGCAGCTGCGAAGATAATATTTGTAATAGCGACCGATAACCTACAAACATATAATATGAAACACTAATAATCGTTCTAACATCAACTAAAATGTACCCAGAGTTAATAAGCTAAGGTTATGACAAGATTCATACGACATTCCTGCCACTTTACACTACTCGCAGTTATACTGATAACTAAACTGATGGATTCCAACTATGTCGTTATTTAACTGTAGCTCCTCGGAGTATTCGGTATTCGCTAGCAAAAAATAACTTGGCAGTTATTAATAACCGTTAACAATAACGGTTATCAAAGAATAACTGGAACTGTGATAACGGTTACTCCAGAATAACCGTTTGGTCCACCTCTAGTACAGACAGTGCTTTCGGCTGAGAGGTGGAAAACTGCCTACCTGGACCAGCCTGTTAGGTGCCTCCAGCTACCCCAGATGCAGGGGCGTCCGACCAAGGCATTTTAAGTGTCGTAAATGTCCTTTGTGAACAGGGATGGAGGCCATAAAAATTCGCAAGTTTCCATGTTCACCGTGGATCGGACACTATTGAAGGAGCTATCAGGTGGTGTCGCCCCTCTACCTGCAGAGTTTTTCGGGAAGCCTCAGGCCATCGAAACAATTTTAGAAGGGAACACAACATTTATGGCGGCTCCAGATAATGATCTCCACATTAGATGTACTGTTCACTTCAGGACTGAACAGAAACTAAAAACACGCTGCCTGAAGTGGCCATGAAAAAAAAAAATGAAAAAAAAAAAGTCTGGAGCACAACTTGGTCTTCTCCTCTCTGCGCAGGAATTTACGAGTCAGGGATTGGCTGCTTCTCGAGAAAAAAAAAGAATGTTGTTAACTTTTATTAGGACTGGCCAATGGGTAGAGCTCGTGGAGTCTTATGATTGGTACAAAGCCCTTGTGGGGGCAGTTGCACGAGTGTTTTTGTGGCGTTCACTGAGGTTTGATGGAAATGAGGAAAGGAGAAGCTTGGTCTTCTGATCCAGACTCCGGTCTGGAGAGGATTCTGCTCTCAACTCTCATTAAGAGTTGGTTGCACTTTAAGCACTTAACCTGAGAGTGACTTCGCATTAGAATTTGTCTTGGCTGGGGCGCCTGTGGTGAGGACGTAGCTGTACTGACAGTTTAGACCTCAGCCATCTCTGACAACTCGCTGTGCCAAGAGAAATCTTATTCGTGTCATATCTGCCACCTTGACGTTTGCTCTGCTTGTGTACACTGCCCTATAAGTGAGTCAAATTGATCCATGGTATGACCGGCGGATGGGACTGTCAAGTTAGAATCTGCCGTTATGTCAGGGCTCCATTAGCGAATAATGGCTATCTGTCAATCAGATCTCCAGTCGCGACTTTGCATATTTCGTGCCCACGATAACGGCTTACAGGCGCCGCACGTTGTTGCTCTGCAGACGCTTGAACCAAGACAGTCGTCTGATACAGCGGTACACATCAACAAAGGGGTATAGTACTGCTGCACCAGATTGTTGGAGTAAACTGAATCACAGCCTCGCCACTTGTTCTCAGCTGCACCAACGTAGTATAACTTCTGTTTGTAATAAACTCCTCTAAGTCTACTCAATGTCAGAGAATTTCACATTGCGTTATCCATGTTTTGAGCCAGAGTAAATAGTTTAACCAGACAAACCTCAGTCTTCGCCAACTAATCGCCACTCAGTGCAGCGTTAACTATCTGTTGTGTCTATTTGTGTTTCCAACAGTTCATGATTTAATTTGTCATCACACTTAACATTTATTGCTTGTCCTATTTTTCAATCAATAAACTTGTGCCATAACTTTTATAAAAGATCAATCCTGTGTTGATATATTAATCACCCATGAACAAATGACTAAAATAATGACAGGGCAAATATTTCATTAATACTACTTCAGCATTCCAGGTCATTTATATTATAATAAATGGGATAACCTCTAATGTAGGCTAACAACGAACACAGCCAAAGAGAAAAATCAATTTCGAAGACACGTGGGCTAGCTAGCCAAGTGGAAGGCTTACTAGTTGAAGCGATTGCTGTCAGGGTATAAACTCATAGTCGCGGGGGTGGAGGGGCAGAGGGGGGTGGAGGGGAGAGAGGGTGGGGGGCGTGGAGGGGCGGATGGAGGGGTGGAGGGGCGGATGGAGGGGTGGAGGGCCGGATGGAGGGGTGGAGGGGGGATGGAGGGGTGGAGGGGGGATGGAGGGGTGGAGGGGGGATGGAGGGGGGGTGGAGGGGGGATGGAGGGGGGATGGAGGGGGGATGGAGGGGGGATGGAGGGGGGATGGAGGGGGGATGGAGGGGGGATGGAGGGGGGATGGAGGGGGGATGGAGGGGGGATGGAGGGGTGGAGGGGGGATGGAGGGGTGGTGGAGGGGGGGTGGAGGGGGGATGGAGGGGTGGAGGGGGGATGGAGGGGTGGAGGGGGGATGGAGGGGTGGAGGGGGGGATGGAGGGGTGGAGGGGGGGATGGAGGGGGGATATGGTTTGATCACACAATTATTATTAAATGGGCAAACTCAATTATTCGCCACTTTTAGACAATGGTTCAACCCCATAATATAGGAGAATAACCATGCTGGATTCATACATGAGGAGACAATGACCACAAATTCCTCTTGCTGTGCATAGCTCAACTCCAATTTATATTTGGCCATAGTTATTGTAAATTCTGCCCAAATGAATTTTGTAAATCCATGTGTACCTCGGTCAAAATTGTCAACAGAGACAACTTTTACAGTTTAAGTCAAACAAATAGATTAAAAAGTTGGCACGTTTATCTTCGCATGTAATCTTTCGGACCAGATGTGTACAAAAATATCAGCTTATAACACTAATCCCAGGCAATATAGTTATCATGAAGTCTGTGAAACAAGGCTAAAAAAGTTTCTTTTAGTTCTACTTAGGCACACAAAACAAGTAAAATTTCCATCTTTCGCTCTTACTTCTTTCCATTTATACAACAAACTATTTCAACTTTCATTTGTTTAAATATTTGACCACATAAACCTTCCAATGTATAAATTCTGTCACTCAGCTGTGTGCCGAAGCAGAGGAAAGTGGAAACTTATGAAACTTCATATATCAGCAGTACATCAATGCAGAAATTGCAAAATTGATGAAAAATAAGGAAATTGCAAAGGGGGTTCAGAGTGCTACCAACCATGTCCTAAAGGGCACTTTTTAATGACCCATTAGTCAGCTTAGCAAGCCCATTATGTAACACAATTTGGTGATAAAATCCATCACAAAACAACACTTTTCATGAACCCAATAATTTATCATAAGTAAGGTCAAATAATGAACTGGTGTTCAAAAGCGTGAATTGCAAATAAAATGGTTCAAATGGCTCTGAGCACTATGGGACTTAACATCTGAGGTCATCAGTCCCCTAGACTTAGAACTACTTAAGCCCTACTAATCTAAGAACATCACACACATCCATGCCAGAGGCAGGATTCCAACTTGCGACCGTAGCAGCAGCGCGGTTCCAGACTGAAGCACCAATAACCGCTCAGCCACAGCCGCCGGCTTATTACAAATAGCTATACTAAGTGGAATGAGACACTATACCACATCCAGTAAAATTGTAGTGAAGAACAACTATGTCTACCACCAGCAGATATAACAACACATTCAAGGTTGCTGCAGGTAAATTTGTCATCAGAATTACCTGGACAACAAACAGATCATAAAAGCTCAGATTCAGAAATGGAAAAGTTCAGTAGTTGCTCTCGGAACAGAGGCTGCTGTGAACACAGCTGCCTAAATATACGATATATAACTTTGTGATGCCATTAATTACAATATTAATTGTTTAACTGAGTTATCTAAAGACATGTCTGAGCAAATATGATCTGAATCACCCAGTGTTGTTTTGGATGTATCACAACTAATCATGTTACTCTGACACAGTTGAAGACAAGTTACAATGAAAATCTCACTTATAGCAGGCAACCATAGCTACACTACTATAATTTGAGCAAAATAACGTTCACTCTGCTCCAAGCAATCATATTTTTAGGGTTATTCTTTATTTCACTTATTAAGAACTTGCATTATAAAAAGACTTTCTGGATAAATTATTCATTTAGATATCTTAATGAAGGAAAATCAAACATTACATCTCCTACTCTCTTGTGCAAAATTTAGGTCAATGCTTCATGTGCCCCATTTGGGCTTCCGTCTGCACTCCCATGCTCTTTTTAGTAGTTCCGGTTACCTGTGTTTCACTTTTATAGCTGAATTTCTGTTTTGACTTCATTTTTAGTATCTTAGCAATGGGTCTCAAGAAAATATTAGCATTCATCTTTCGTGTGACCAGTAATGGGCTTCCCTTGATTAAGGCTACACCTTCACCACACATTTCATTCTTAACTGACATGTTATGTCGTGCCACACTTGTGGTAGGAACTAAACTGGAATTACTGGGTCGATCTGGCAAAAAAGGCACACCTCTTTCCATCACCAACAGATCATCAGTAGCTTGTATAACTGTAGGTAGAATGACCGATGGCGCCTTTACAGGTGACAATATGACCGCACTGCTGTTCTGAGGCATGCAACATTCCGTAGCCACTGACGCCTTTGTTGACCCAGTAACTGCACCATCTGTCCTAGTTGATGCCACCTCAGCCGCCCCAGCAGCGGCCGCGCCGCCCTCCACAACCGCCACCTCAGCCGCCCCAGCAGCGGCCGCGCCGCCCTCCACAACCGCCACCTCAGCCGCCCCAGCAGCAGCCGCGCCGCCCTCCACAACCGCCACCTCAGCCGCCCCAGCAGCAGCCGCGCCGCCCTCCACAACCGCCACCTCAGCCGCCCCAGCAGCAGCCGCGCCGCCCTCCACAACCGCCACCTCAGCCGCCCCAGCAGCAGCCGCGCCGCCCTCCACAACCGCCACCTCAGCCGCCCCAGCAGCAGCCGCGCCGCCCTCCACAACCGCCACCTCAGCCGCCCCAGCAGCAGCCGCGCCGCCCTCCACAACCGCCACCTCAGCCGCCCCAGCAGCAGCCGCTCCGCCCTCCACAACCGCCTCTGCGCCACTCCTCCTGGCCGCACCTGCAGCGGCCGCGCCACTCCTCCTGGCCGCACCTGCAGCGGCCGCGCCACTCCTCCTGGCCGCACCTGCAGCGGCCGCGCCACTCCTCCTGGCCGCACCTGCAGCGGCCGCGCCACTCCTCCTGGCCGCACCTGCAGCGGCCGCGCCACTCCTCCTGGCCGCACCTGCAGCGGCCGCGCCACTCCTCCTGGCCGCACCTGCAGCGGCCGCGCCACTCCTCCTGGCCGCACCTGCAGCGGCCGCGCCACTCCTCCTGGCCGCACCTGCAGCGGCCGCGCCACTCCTCCTGGCCGCACCTGCAGCGGCCGCGCCACTCCTCCTGGCCGCACCTGCAGCGGCCGCGCCACTCCTCCTGGCCGCACCTGCAGCGGCCGCGCCACTCCTCCTGGCCGCACCTGCAGCGGCCGCGCCACTCCTCCTGGCCGCACCTGCAGCGGCCGCGCCACTCCTCCTGGCCGCACCTGCAGCGGCCGCGCCACTCCTCCTGGCCGCACCTGCAGCGGCCGCGCCACTCCTCCTGGCCGCACCTGCAGCGGCCGCGCCACTCCTCCTGGCCGCACCTGCAGCGGCCGCGCCACTCCTCCTGGCCGCACCTGCAGCGGCCGCGCCACTCCTCCTGGCCGCACCTGCAGCGGCCGCGCCACTCCTCCTGGCCGCACCTGCAGCGGCCGCGCCACTCCTCCTGGCCGCACCTGCAGCGGCCGCGCCACTCCTCCTGGCCGCACCTGCAGCGGCCGCGCCACTCCTCCTGGCCGCACCTGCAGCGGCCGCGCCACTCCTCCTGGCCGCACCTGCAGCGGCCGCGCCACTCCTCCTGGCCGCACCTGCAGCGGCCGCGCCACTCCTCCTGGCCGCACCTGCAGCGGCCGCGCCACTCCTCCTGGCCGCACCTGCAGCGGCCGCGCCACTCCTCCTGGCCGCACCTGCAGGGATTGCACTATTCCTCCTAGCTGGCCCAGAAGCAGCCACACCACTCCTCCATGCCACACCAGCTGGCACCGCAACTGAGGTCCTGTCTTCCCTCCTTGGTGCCCCATAAGCGACCGTACCTCTACATACTGTGCATCCTTTCCTAGTCACTGCTGCCACGAGCGACCCAGAGGAATCGTCAACTTTCCTAGCTGCTCCAGCAGCAGCACTACCAATGCGCCCTGCAAGAGTTGATGCAGCTGTGTCCTTGCGCACTACACGAGTCGACGCTGGGCTATTGTCCCCCAGAGATTTTGTGTCATGGAACATTCTGTTGCTTTGGCTTGCCCTTCTACCTTTCTGTGTTAGAGGGGTTGTAGATTTGTCTTTTTCTGACAGACGAGCTGGAGCTGCAGAGACTCCCGACACAGTCAAGGTGGGCATACATGTGGCTGTTTTATCCCATTCACATGCTGTAATATGTATTCTCACTGGAGTTCTGGCAGGACATTTCAGTATTAGTTGATCAGGCATTCTGGACACCTTTCCTCCCGTGTCCAGTTTTGTGTTCTCAGTTTGTGCATGTACCAGAGATTTTCTTATAGCTTCATTCCCTTCAGTCCTGCCTTTTGAGCAAGTTTCAGTGTCCTCATTCTTCGAAGAGCAACAGGCAATCTTTATCTCAATTTGCTGTTGCATGAACAGTTCTACAGGCAAATTCGGATGATCAGAAGACATCCTGAAACACAGAGGTATGTACTTCAGACTTTATACCTTGTCTGCAGTCTAAAGGATTATATAATGCTACCCATCATTCACTAATTATACACAAGAATTAGTTCATTATAAACCTACTAATGAAGGTACAATTATTCTAATGTTTTCAAAATGTCTGTAGATTGACCCTGCGAACAACCAGTGGGAAGTTGACTTTGCTAAAAAAACTCCTGTGCTGTGTCAAGTTGAATATTCGATACAGGTCGTCAGCTGTGACTACTAATGTAATGTTAACAGCTGTTATGATGTCAATTTTCGGTCCTTATGTTCACACTTTTACTGTCATAGTTAGCATAGCTAGCGAATGTCAAAGAAAAAAAAATGTAGTTCTCGTTACACACTCAGCTCTAGCTTATGCCGCGGTCTAGGTTGTTTGGCCGGTGACAGTTTGGTTGTGAGTTGACGAAGCCAACGTATGTGAAACTAAAAAAACCTTGTTGTGGTGACAAACTCATCTATAGCTTGAAAAATTTGATAAAAACTCAATTCTATCACTTCTTTCGTCATGTTGTTTATGGCTGTTGTAGCATGTTTCCTACGTCACTGGTCAGAGCCAATGAGTTTTATCGAATGTTCCTCCTCATACTTTTGCGCCAAGGTGAGCATCTATGGGTTTACCTCCAGATATCTGCAGTAAGTACTTTGTGGTTAGTTGTTAAAAGTGTCAATACCTCAAATTTCATCAATTTATTCATTACGAAGGGACTGATAATACTCATTACTGCGCTGAGTGACTCATTAGCCGTTCTGGACTGAGTGCTACTTATATTACCTCGAATGCACCATGTTCTGGCCATGGTGGACGCCTGGTTGACATATCCTATCTTCCTTTTTTTCAGCACACTTGCAATAGCCTATATACTGCTTCCATCGTACTACCAGTTGCTTACGCCTGTGTCATTCATACCCATTTGCATCAACTGAGATGATAACGAAAGCTGTCACAAAGCATCTTGAGACAGTTCTAGGCCAAACGACCTATTGCAATCTTTGCTTATTAGTCCGATTTATTTTTGCACCACATATCATAATGTTAGGTGTAAAATTCAGTTTATCTGTCAATGTTTCTGCGACATACAATCCTGGAAATGGAAAAAAGAACACATTGACACCGGTGTGTCAGACCCACCATACTTGCTCCGGACACTGCGAGAGGGCTGTACAAGCAATGATCACACGCACGGCACAGCGGACACACCAGGAACCGCGGTGTTGGCCGTCGAATGGCGCTAGCTGCGCAGCATTTGTGCACCGCCGTCGTCAGTGTCAGCCAGTTTGCCGTGGCATACGGAGCTCCATCGCTGTCTTTAACACTGGTAGCATGCCGCGACAGCGTGGACGTGAACCGTATGTGCAGTTGACGGACTTTGAGTGAGGGCGTATAGTGGGCATGCGGGAGGCCGGGTGGACGTACCGCCGAATTGCTCAACACGTGGGGCGTGAGGTCTCCACAGTCCATCGATGTTGTCGCCAGTGGTCGGCGGAAGGTGCACGTGCCCGTCGACCTGGGACCGGACCGCAGCGACGCACGGATGCACGCCAAGACCGTAGGATCCTACGCAGTGCCGTAGGGGACCGCACCGCCACTTCCCAGCAAATTAGGGACACTGTTGCTCCTGGGGTATCGGCGAGGACCATTCGCAACCGTCTCCATGAAGCTGGGCTACGGTCCCGCACACCGTTAGGCCGTCTTCCGCTCACGCCCCAACATCGTGCAGCCCGCCTCCAGTGGTGTCGCGACAGGCGTGAATGGAGGGACGAATGGAGACGTGTCGTCTTCAGCGATGAGAGTCGCTTCTGCCTTGGTGCCAATGATGGTCGTATGCGTGTTTGGCGCCGTGCAGGTGAGCGCCACAATCAGGACTGCATACGACCGAGGCACACAGGGCCAACACCCGGCATCATGGTGTGGGGAGCGATCTCCTACACTGGCCGTACACCACTGGTGATCGTCGAGGGGACACTGAATAGTGCACGGTACATCCAAACCGTCATCGAACCCATCGTTCTACCATTCCTAGACCGGCAAGGGAACTTGCTGTTCCAACAGGACAATGCACGTCCGCATGTATCCCGTGCCACCCAACGTGCTCTAGAAGGTGTAAGTCAACTACCCTGGCCAGCAAGATCTCCGGATCTGTCCCCCATTGAGCATGTTTGGGACTGGATGATGCGTCGTCTCACGCGGCCTGCACGACCAGCACGAACGCTGGTCCAACTGAGGCGCCAGGTGGAAATGGCATGGCAAGCCGTTCCACAGGACTACATCCAGCATCTCTACGATCGTCTCCATGGGAGAATAGCAGCCTGCATTGCTGCGAAAGGTGGATATACACTGTACTAGTGCCGACATTGTGCATGCTCTGTTGCCTGTGTCTATGTGCCTGTGGGTCTGTCAGTGTGATCATGTGATGTATCTGACCCCAGGAACGTGTCAATAAAGTTTCCCCTTCCTGGGACAATCAATTCACGGTGTTCTTATTTCAATTTCCAGGAGTGTATTTAAAAACAGACAATGAAATACTTGTTACATGCTTTTAGATTATGTGAACTAACATACATATGATAAATAAATATTTTTTTATGTATTTACACGTCACGTTCCGTAGGACCAAATTGAAGAACAGATCTCCAAGATCATAGAACGTTTCAGTACATGAAAATACAACATAAAAGTAATAACAGATAAAAATAAAATGCTTATGAACCCAAAAAAGTCAAGCCATAAGTTTAAGTAAACGCAATCAACAACATAACATAAGAATCAGCTCAAGTCTTCAAGGAACTCAACAGAATACAAGGAGTGACCCATGAGCAAAATCTTCAATTCTGATTGGAAAGCACGGGGATTACTACTAAGATTTTTGAATTCTTGTGGTAGCTTATTGAAAACAGATGCAGCAGTATATTCTTGTGAATAAGCCGATATTGTTAACATGAAACGACAGTAATATATATAAGAGAGAGAGAGCGAGGGGGGGGGGGGGGGGGTTTCAATGTCAAAATACCCAGACTAGTGAACAGGGGTCGACAAGAGGTTTGAGAACTTACACCACTTATTGCCCGAACCACCCGTTTCTGAGCCAAAAATATTATTTGACAATGGGAAGAGTGACTCCAAAATATGCCATTTGACATCAGTGAATGAAAATAAGCAAAGTACTCGTAGATTAATATTTGTGTCAAATGATCACTTAATTCAGATACCATTCGAATAGTAAAAATGGCAGCATTAAATCTCTGAAAAAGATCCTGAACATGGGCTTTCCACGACAGTTTACTATCTATCTGAACACCTAGAAATGTGAACCGTTCAGTTTCACTAATCATATGTCCATTTGTGAAATTAAATCGTCGGATTTTGTTGAATTGTGTGTCAGAAACTTTAAATACTGAGTCTGTGACTTAGCATTAGTTTATTTTCTACAAGCCACGAACTTATGTCGTGAACTGCACTATTTGAAACCGAGCCAATGTAGTACACAATATCTGTTACTACCAAGCTAGTCTAGTGCCAACAGAGAAAAGAAATGTTTTAGAGTTACCCAGGATACTAGATGGCATATATTTTATATAAATAAGAAACAGGAGTGGCCCCATCACTGATCCCTGGGGCACCCCCTATTTGACCCCCAAATCATAGCCATTCTCAACTCTTTGAATAATAACCTTTTGATGTCTGTTATTTAAGTAAGAAGCGAACCAATTGTGAGATACTGTATTCTATAATAGTCCAACTTGTGGAACAATATTTTGTGATCAACACAATCAAACGCCTTAGTTAAATCAAAAAATATGCCTAGTGTTCGAAACCTTTTGTTTAACCCAGTCCAGTACCTAATAGAAAAAAGAGAATATAGCATTTTTAGTTGTTAAATGACTTCTAAGGCCGAACTGAACATTTGATAGCAAATCGTGTGATATAAAATTATCGATTATCCATACCTACACAGTCTTTTCAATAACTTTAGCAAACATTGATAGCATAGAGATAAGTCTAAAATTGTCTACATTATCCCTTTCTCCCTCTTTTGGAGGTGGAGTACGACAGCGCCCCCTCACACACACACACACACACACACACACACACACACACACACACACACACACACACACACACACACACACACACACACAGAGAGAGAGAGAGAGAGAGAGAGAGAGAGAGAGAGAGAGAGAGAGAGAGAGAGAGAGAGAGAGAGAGAGAGAGGCAGGCAGGCTTCTGCAAGATATGGATGATGTGGATCCAAAAGAGAGAGGGTGACCTTGGGATGCACAGATGGTGTGCCCTGTGGCCGAGTTGCGGTAGCAGGCTTTTGGCCTGAGAGACAGCAGGGGGAAGTAGCCATGGGAGGGTGGGGGGGGGGGAGGAGCCCCATCACTGGCAGGCGCCAACGATGGGGGACACTTCTTCGGCTGGTGGCTCCCAGAGGGGAGGGTATGGGAAATGCAGTGGAGGGAGAGGGGATAAGGGGATCAGGCTGGGGTAAGGAAGAAGTAAAATAGGAAAGGCTGTAACAGAGGCTAAAGTTGAAGAAAGTGACACTGGGTGGAGTCTGTTAGATATCTGGCGAGCCTCAGCATAAGATAGGCAATCCAGGGACTGCCACTCTTGGATCTTCTTTTCTCTCTCTTTTAAGCTAGGAAATCTGGTGAGCGAGGAGAGTGGTAGTCATGACAATTGACACACAGGTGAGGGAACTCTCATGGAGTCACCACACAAAGGGTCCGCCATACAACGGGAAGACATGTGCCCAAAACACAAGCACCGAAAGCACCTCAGGGGTGGTGGGATGTACGGCTTCACATCACATCTTTAGCACATAACCTTGACCTTCTCTGGGAGGGTATCTCCCTCAAAAGCCAGGAAGAAAGCGCCAGTACTCGTGCAGTTGTCTGCACATGTCAAACAAAATGAATGCCACATCGCTCCAGATTAGCTCCGAGTTCCTCGTAAATTTGCAGCATGAGGTCCCTATAAAAAAATCATTGCCTGGACAATATGGACTGGCTGGTAGGGAGCAATAGACACTGGTACATTGCCAACAAGATGACAAGCACGAAGAGATGCCGATTGGGTGGCAGAAGAAGCTTTGATCAATAGGGAGGCCGACCACATCTTACTGAGAGACTCCATTTCGCCAAACTTGTACTCAATATTCTCCACAAAAAACAATGGCTTCGTGGTGGTGAATGTGTCCCTGCCTGTCCTAGTACACATGAGGTAGTGGGGAAAGTGTTTCATCCCAAGACGGCGAGCCTGGCCCCCCTCCTGGGGTGAAGCCAAGAAAGAGAAGGCTGCCAGGTCATATGAAGCAACATTCAAATATGCTTTACCATTTGAAGAGATAGCCATTTGTGAATGGCCAGATTTTTTGCAGCTTGATACACCTCATGCGCCAAGCATCTGCCCTGATAACACCCACTATGATCAAGGGCTCTCCCCATGGGCGCCACCCAGACGCAGCAAGGGCTGCCTGGCATGGCAGCCATTGCTGGAAGTTCCTATGCTCCAGGAATACAAACAACCACTCCTTGGCATACATGGGGAGGGAACAGTTCAGGTATCAGTACTGTTATCTCTGTGTTGTCAGGGGACTCAGCCCAATGGGTACATAACAGCCCCACCACATGGACTGGCTACACATGCTGGTGACATAGTGGGGTGGAGAGGTGCTACAGCAGGGAAGGAAGAGCAGAAGGAAGGAGGAGAGGGGAATCTATGCCATAGACGCTAGGGAGGGAGATCTTCCCCAAATGGTTGGTTGGTTGGTTTGTGGAATTGAAGGGACCAGACTACAAGGGCCATCAGTCCTTTTTTCCACGAACTGTAAACACCCACAAAGAATAAAAACAAACAACACAGATGACAAGGGACGACACAAGACAAGAAAGACACAGACAGAGCCTAGACAAAAGGAATTAAAATCACACAGGGTGTGACTGGCTGTCCGACTATGAAAACAAAAAAGGAAAAGCCAACCACCAAGGAACACAGTTAAAATCACAATCTAAAATCGTAGGCCAAAGGCCAGACTCAACACCAACAAGGACACAAACCCTTACATCGAACGATAAAAGTCCCCTGCACGAATAAAACTCAGGACGAGATCTGCCATTGCAGCGTCATCTGATAAAAGTGCAGGGAGCGTATCAGGCAGCACAAACGTCTGCCTGCATGGAGTTAAGAACGAACAGGCCAGCAAGATGTGGACCACTGTCAACACTGAACTACAGTGACAGAGAGGTGGGTCCTCACAGCACAAGAGATGACCATGCGTCAGACAGGTGTGGTCAATGCGGAGTCGGCAGAGAACAACTGAGTCCTTGTAGGAGGCGCGCAAGGAAGAGTGCCACACACCAGTAGTCTCCTTGACGGCCCAAAGTTTGTTGGGTGAAGGCAGGGTGCGCCATTCTTAACCCCATGTGCCGAGTACCTTCTGCCGCCAAACTGACCTGAGGTCACTCTCCGAAAAGTCAATATCCAAGGCTGGTGCACCGACAACTTGTTTGGCCAGCGTGTCAACACATTCATTTCCCAGGATGCCTACAAAGACCACAGAGCGGCCGTAACAGGCAAGAGTATGGAGGAACTCCCGGGTAGCCATCACTAGAAGAGAGCGAGGCAAACACTGGTTGACAGCTCGTAAACAGCTCAGAGAGTCACTACAGATAACGAAGGACTCAGCTAAGCAGGAGCAGATATACTATAGGGCGCGAGAGGTGGCGACCAGCTCGGCAGTGAAATCACTCCAGCCAGCCGGCAATAGTGTTGTTCATAATGATCCCCTAGAGCAAGAGCATAACCGACACGACCAGCAACCATCGAACTGTCAGTATAGACAACGTCAGAGCATTGAAACGTGGCAGGGATTGAAATAAAGTGGCAGCGGAGGGCCTCAGGAGGGACTGAGTCCTTTGGGCCCTGTGCCAAATCCAGCCGAAGGCATGGGTGGGCCACACACCACAGGGGTATACGCAGAGGGGCCTGGAAAAGAGGTGGAAGAGGGAAAACCTCAAGTCCACAGAGAAGAGCTCTGACGCGAACTGCGATCTAACACCCTGACTGGGGCCGCTGTTCCAGAAGATGGACAATGACTGTGGGAACAGGAGATGATAATTGGGATGCCCAGGCAAGCCACTAACGTATGTAGCATAAGCGGCCAGTAATCGTTAGCGCCGGAACCGCAATGGAGGGACACCTGCCTTCACAAGTATGCTGTTGACTGGGCTTGTCCAGAAAGCTCCATTGGGGAGTCGGATCCCGCTGTGAAGTATGGTGTCCAGCAACTGCAATGTGGAAGGGGATGCCGAACCATAGGCCAAGCTCCCATAATCTAGAAAGGACTGAATTAACACCTGATACAGCCATAGAAGGGTAGACCGATTGGCACCCCAGCTGATGTGACTCAAGCAAAGAAGAGCATTAAGATGCTGCCAGCATGTCTGTTTAAGCTGCCGAATATGAGGGAGCCAAGTCAACTGGGTATCAAAAACCAATCCCAAAATCCGATGCATCTCCATCACAGCAAGAGGTTCGCTGTTAAGATAAAGCTGCGGCTCAGGGTGACACAGTGCATCGCCGGCAGAAATGCATAACACAAGTCTTGGCAGCCAAAAACCGGAAGCCATGCGCTACTGCCCAAGACTGCGCCTTATGGATAGCACCATGCAGCTTCCATTCAGCAGCTGCAATGCCAGCGGAGCTAAACTATAGGCAGAAGTCATCAGCATACAAGGACGCTGAAACAGACGTTCCCACCGCCGCAGTGAGCCCATTAATTGCAATTAAAAAGAGGCAGACAGTTAAGACAGATCCTTGAGGTACCCCATTCTCCTGAACTCAGGAGGAACTATGCGAGGCCGCAACTTGTACACGAAAGGAACGAAGCGACAGAAAATTTTGTATGAAAATCGGGAGCGGATCCCAAAGCCCCCAACCATGAGGTGTAGAGAGGATATGATGTCACCATCTCGTATCGTATGCCTAGCACATGTCAAAAAAGATGGCGACCAGATGCTGACAGTGGGCAAAGGTCGTATGGATGGCAGACTCCAGACACACATTATCGGCGGCAGAGTGACCCTTACGGAATCCACACTGAGACGGAGCCAGAAGGTCCCGAGACTCAAGTAGCCAACTCAACCTCTGGCTCACCATGCGTTCGAGCAACTTGCAAAGAATTTGATGAGGCTAATGGGGCGGTAGCTCTCAACCTCCAGTGGTTCCTTGCCTGGTTTCAACACGGGGATTACGATGCTTTCCCGCCATTGCGACGGGAACTCTCTCTCAACCCAGATACAGTTGAAAAGGTATAGGAGGCGTCGCTGGCAGTCTGAAGACAGGTGTTTGAGCATCTGACAGTGGATGCGATCTGGCCCGGGAGCCGTATCAGGACAAGTGGCTACGGCACTTTGGAAATCCCACTCAATGGAGCATTGTATGATTCAGAGTGTTGTGTGTGAAATGAAAGGCTCCGGCGTTCCACCTGCTCTTTCAGACAGCGGAAGGCCAGTGGGTAATTTGCAGAAGCAGAACTCTGAGCAAAATGCTCCACTAAGCTGTTTGCAATTGTGTCTGAGACAGTACAGACTGCTCCATTCAGTGAGAGCGCAGGTACGCTGACAGGGATCTGATAGCCATAGAGTCACCTAATCTTGGCCCAAACCTATGATGGAGAGGTGAGACATATCTTTCCCAGCACTCCCGCTTGTGTTGGCGAATGAGGCGGCGGGCTCTCGCACAGAGCCGTTTAAACGTGATGAGGTGTTCCAATGAGGGATGCTGCAGGTAACACTGGAGTGCCCGCCTGCGATCTTTAATCACCACACTGATCTCTGGCGACCACCAAGGTATCCTCCACTGGGGGGACCCAGAAAAAACAGGGAATGGCAGATTCTGCGGCAGTAACGATGCCGTTGGTGACCGAGTGAACCACCGCATCAATGGCGTCATTGTAAAGGGGTTAAATAGTGGCAATGGAAGTGAACAAGTCCCAGTCAGCCTTATTCATAGCCCATCTGCAGGGGCGCCCAGAAGAGTGACGCTGTGGCAGTGAGAGAAAGATTGGAAAGTGGTCCCTAGCGCGCAAGTCATCATGCACACTCCATTGGACAGATGGTAATAGGGTAATGCTGCAGATCAAAAGGTCGATGGCTGAGTACGAGCCCCAGGGTTATGTGCATTGAAGTAGCCCAGTAACAGAAAAGCTGGTGGCAATTGGGCTATCAGCACAGCTAGGACATGCTGCGGGACATCATCATCCAGTGGAAGATAGATACTGCAAACAGTAATAGCCTGAGGCGTCCACACACAAACAGCGACAGCCTCTAAAGGAGTTTGTAGAGGGACAGACTCACTGTAAAGAGTGAAGGACGTAGATGCAGACGCCACCAGATACCATCTCATAAGCTGCCCGGTTCTTATAACAACCCGCATAGCCATGGAGGGCGGGGGTTCACATCGCCGGAAACCAAATTTCCTGAAGAGCAATGCACAGGAAAGGGTAAAGGCTGAGAAGTTGTCGGAGCTCAGCAAGATGGTGGAAAAAACCGCTGCAGTTCCACTGGAGGATGACACTGTCCATGGCCGAGAAAGGCGTGAACGGACCGAGGAGGCAGATTACGCCGCTGAGTCACCTGCTGCCACCGATTCAGTACCTGCGCGAGTGACATCCATTGTGTCTGAGAGTCCAGCGAGATCTAGATTCTCAGCGGACGCCAGAATCTCTACCTCGCCCTCAGACACAAAGCTTGTAGGTTGAGGTGGGGTGGGGTGGGTGTCACCACAAGTTCCTTCATCTTAGAGGTCTTCTTGGACTCTTCTCACTGCTCCTTGGGTTTCACTGGCTCGGAGTGCTTCACCGATTCAGTCTCTGGGACAGAGGAGGATCGCGAAGCCCTATGACTAGCTGCTTGTGGGCACTTATACCACTACCAGGTGTCATCCTTCCCACTTATGGAAACCTGGGATGGGAGGGACCCAATGGATCCATTGCAAGCGGGAGGATCCGAAGAAGTTGGACGCTTCTACGGTATAGAACCGGGAACGGACGTCTCCGATGGGTGGGTGGGTGGGGGGGGGGGGGTGTTGCTCCCAAAGTAGGTGGCGCAGGAGTAGCAGGGTGGGTAGTGCCCCCCACGGGCAAGGTGGCATGTGGAGTTGTATGGCTTTGTGAGCTGACTGGAATTCACTGAACTGAAGGGGCTATCATGGTGGTCGTAGCGGCAGCATATGAGGAAGTCATTCACACAGGATGGAGTTGTTCATATTTCCTCTTAGCATCAGTGTAGGTCAGTCGGTCCAGTGTCTTGTATTCCATGATTTTCCGCTCTTTCTGTAAGATCCTGCAGTCTGGCGAGCAAGGTGAGAGTGCTCTTCGCAGTTGAAACAGATGGGAGGTGGGGTTCATGGAGTATTAGGGTGTGTTGGGCGTCCACAATCTAGACATGTGAGGCTGGAAGTACAGGGGGGAAGACATATGGCCGAACTTCCAGCAATTAAAGCACCGCATCGGGGGAGGGATACAGGGCTCGACATCAATGCGGTAGATCATCGCCTTGACCTTCTCCGGTAATGTATCACCCTTTAAGGCCAAAGTGAAGCCATCAATAGCAATCTGATTATCTTTCGGACCCCAATGAACGCGCCGGACGAAATGAACACCTCGACGCTCTAAACTGGTGCGCAGCTCGTCATCAGACTGCAAAAGAAGGTCCCTATGGAAAATAATACCCTGGACCATATTTAAAATCTTATGGGGTGTGATGGTAACTGAAACATCCCCCAACTTCTCACAAGCGAGTAATTTTCGTGACTGGGCAAAGGATGGCGTTTTTATCAATATTGACCCTGAGTGCATTTTGGACAAGCCCTCCCTCTCCCCAAATTTGTTCTCTAAATGCTCTACAAAGAATTGAGGCTTCGTTGACATGAAAGACTCCCCATCAGCTCTCGTACAAACTAGGAACTGGGGCGAATAAGTGTCACTGCCGTCCTGAGCCTTTTGCTCCTCCCACAGTGCCACAGTGTAGCCAGGGAGGGGAACGATTTGGGATCATATTACTGAGCGTAGAATTGAGCCAGAGAATGCTTAGAGACTGCTGACAGCTGGCCACCAGCAAGAGATGATGTACCATGCTTCATTGTGGGACATCCGCCCTGATGCTACCCACTTCGACCAAGGGCCCTCCCCATGGGCGCCACCCAGCCTCAGCAAGGGCCACCTGGCAGGATGGCCATTGCCGGGAGTCCCGATGCCCCAGGGAGATAGGCAGCTACTCCTTGGCATATGCCGGGAGTTAACGGCACAGGCATCAGCAGAGCAATCCCTGTGTTGTCAGGGGGCTACAACCAACAGGGTGCATGGCAGCCCACCACAACAGACTGGCTACCGTGCTGGATATTAGGTGCAAGGAAGTCCATGGTCGTCGTCTCCACAAAAAGCAACACTGCACAGTGCATGGTGGAAATCGCACCCAGGAATGTAGCCTCACCCAAGAGATGGAGAACGAGTGGGACGGCAATGCGACGCCAAGAAAGCTGGCTAAAGGTCTCAATGCACAATGGACACAATGCACCATGTAAGGTGCCCTTCCCCAATTGGCTCCCTCTTCAGAAGAATTTGGAAATATGGAGGTCAAACCCGAGAGGGGCCATCACATATACGCCGAAATGTCTGAGACTCCTTTTAGTGCCTCTTACGACAGGCAGGAATACTGCGGGTCTATTCTAACCCCTAAACCCACAGGGGGATTCCCCAAATGTCTCTCACTAAAAACAGAAAATTTAGGAGTGGAAGTCAAAATCCAAGCGGGGACCTAAACACCAGAAAGGATGAAAGAGAACAGGCAGGAGGAACAAACTTGCAAGCAATACAGGGAACCAGGTGGATTGCCACGTCAACATAAATCGGAACACTGAGTGAGGGGAAGGAAATGCAGCCCAGTAATGTATAATGTGCTTAGACAGAGGAATGGTACATTACTTCACCTCTGTTAATATATATTCGAAATGGAAAGTGTGGTTCTGCACAGAAATGGGATGAGATGAGCCAAAGGAAAAGGACCACTAAGACATAATGATTACAGCGCCTTTACATGAAATACAGACTTTAAACAGTGAATCATATTGTCGCAGAAGAAGCTGAGTAGCACAGTCACAGTGGTGTAGTGGTTATGATACTAGACTGTTGCATGGAGGGTCGTGAGTTCAAAACTCACCTGAACTGTAAAATTTCAGTTTCTATATTCGGTTCGAGTACATTCTAGAAGTACCCACAAATGTCAATAATCAATGTACAGGAATGTTCTGTAACTGTGTATATACCGTATGTGTTCTGGCTGGAGGCAGTTCACTCTGTGCACCTGTATATGCAAGTGTTGAACAAACCTTCGTTAAGTGAAGTCAGTGTTCGTCATTCGTCTAATTACATCTTCTTCTACGTGACAATATAGTGTTAAAATAAGAAAAATGTGGAAAGTCATTCAGTTTCATGTGTCAACAGAATCCAGTGCACATTGATAAAAACTTTTTAGTTAAACACTTATCTAGTCCGCACATAACAAAACTTGAGTGAGGGAAGATTATTTAATAAAGCAGAGAGCCTGATGGAGGGCCATCAGTTCCACAGTAAACACCCCACAGTGATAGGCAGGAGATGGTGCTCAGTGTCAACAGAAGATGTAAGGCATGTCCCACGTGATCAGCGGATTTAGAACCATCACTGTAAACAGACAATAGCATCCCAGAACTCCCATAAGAGCAGGCAGAACAAACAATGGAACACCATTACAGCAATGGATGCTTTTAGACCCCAGAAGAGTTC
The DNA here is from genome assembly GCF_021461395.2 of Schistocerca americana. Lineage (NCBI taxonomy): Eukaryota > Metazoa > Arthropoda > Insecta > Orthoptera > Acrididae > Schistocerca > Schistocerca americana. Next base: position 295,569,555 of record NC_060130.1, read on the forward strand.
CTCTGAATCCAGCGCTAAGGAACTAACCTGGGAGTGGGTGTGGTGTTTGGGAGAGAATTTAAGAAACAAAGAGGAAAGGTAAAAGTCTCTGCAGAGAGAAGCAGGGCAGAGCCCAACCAGTAAAACCACCCAAGGGTGGGCAATGGTTTTTTTGGTTCATTTAAAAGGGAGGGGTGGGGGTGGGGTGGGGAAGGGACCAAACTGCAAGGTCATCAGTCTCTTGTTCCCAGAAGAACAATTATCCAAGGGAAAGAAGAAAACAAAGATGTATGCACAATAACAGGAGAAAGCAAGAACCATAAGAACAACGGAAGGACAACAAACATTAGAATGGACAAAACAGGACAAGAAAACCACAGAGAGACAAAAGAAACGGGGGGAAGAGATTAAAAACAAGAACACAGATTATCATGGCTGGCTGACCATGAGAATGAGAATAAAAAAGGAGAAGCCAGCTACTCTGCAACACATTAAAACCTTCACCCTACGGCTATTACAGGGTGTATACATGGACAAGAAAAAAAAAAAATTCCCAGATTTTCCGGTTAAAATTACTCTTTCCCCCAGGTGATGATACACTTTTCCCATATTAAGTGACAGTATACTTTTCCTTAGAACTGTAAAACTTATCAGTCCTTTTAATGTTTATGGTTTTATACACTGGTGTAGTACTTCTCGGCTCTTTAGAAAGCCAAACTCAGTAAAAAAAAGTTTTGGAAAGATCTCTGATGTGCAGCAACATGTACGCTGCTTATTTTCATATCACGAAAGTCTAAATTTAAATTCTATCAAACGCCGCATGTTACTTTCCGAAGCATTGAAATCAAGATTGCAATGCGATTTGTAGCCAGTCATGTGATCTCGCCAGCCGATGACAGAGGATATCTGAGCATAGGACACGTGATGTAGTCAGCCAATACTGTTATCACTGCTAAGTAGGGCGTGCACACAAATAGGAAACGTTAATGGTTTAAATTATTATATATACTGTTACTACAAGAAAAGCAGCGCTTTCACATATTATCTTGGTTTCGAAGATTAATAAGCTGCAAGAGAAGCTAAGCTTTCACATACAATGTTGACCTTTTTTGCGTGTGTCACACTTTAAGATACATCCCACAAATGTGCCAGTAAAATTTTTAATAAAGACATAAATGTCTTGATCTTCAGGGCTCGAAAGTTTTCGAAATGTTTGTACTCAAAGACTAGATTTTTAAATGAGACTCAAAGGCTCTGTGATTTAAGAAATTCATCGTACATTCTCGCACATAGTTCATCTTACATAAAAGGAAATCTACTTTGAAAATAACGCTTTTCACATAACCATTCGCAATATTTTCCCGCGACCTGTTAGAAATAGATTCGTTTCAGTGGTTGCCAGATAACAGGCGTCACCGCGCTTGCGCAGCTACTAGGATGCTGGAAGCGCGTATGTTTGTAGGTGTAAGACATTAAAATATCTTACATTACGTCATAAAAGAAACAAGACATCAGAGGATACTCCAAGAGCATCGGAATTTCGTGCACCATACTAAAACGCGTAATTCGGCTTAAAGTGCACATTCGTATGTGCAGATTCGGATGTAAATTTTCTTGAGAGTACGAGTGCTGTATTATCTAATTTTTGGTTTTTCATTATGGCATAATGTCATACGTGCTAGAAGATGAAAACATGCACTTTTGAAATGCAGCAAACAGTTGAAACTAGCCCATAGTGCGGAATGAAACACTTCGTTTCAAATAAATAGACGGCCTCATCGGAAAAGATTAATGAAAGTCAAATTTCTTTAGCAAATCGACAAAAATAACTTCATTGTTCTGCAAGGCGATTAATACTCGACTGTCAGAAAGGTGGAAATAAAATAAAATCTGAAACTAATAACATATTTTAGCCTGCCGTACTCATGTCAGTGTACTTTAATTCACTTGATAGCTCCCGGCCACAGAAATCCATTTTGTTTTCACTTGACGTGACAGCAATAAACGCAAAGGAAACAGCAAAATCACTGAACGTAAATGGCGGTTACGTGGAGATTATCTACTTCTCAACTCTAACTCAGACTGCTCTGTGAATCAGAAAAAAAACTCGCAATCAATATTGGATGGGATAATTTGTAACCGGTAGAACAAGAACTCTTCAGAAAATTAGCATTCTTTATTGCCTATGGCTAATAACTTGCTTTTTTGTGTGACATAAAATTAAATATAAGATACATGAAACCAGTAGAAGAGACAAGCAAGAAGGTACACATTTCTTCAATCCGTAAGTCCTAGCATTTTCTCTCTCCAACCTTGTTACAGCTTTACATGGCGTGCTTTCCTTTCTGGGAACGAATCTATTATCTCAAAGATCGTCAAACGTTTTGCTACATGAAAAAAGGAAATGTCTGTCTAATACTGAAAAATCTGTTAATACAAACAGTACCCAAGACTTGTGTGGTTTCTCAATCCGATTACGTATATTTTGTCACTGTCTGCTAGATAAAACGAAATCGGCCTGTCTAATATTGCAGCTACTGTAACACACACCAAATAAACGAGACTGTTTTGGCACAAATGGTCATTTTTATAACACGAGAAAATATAATTCACAATGTACAGGGTGTTTCAAAAATGACCGGTATATTTGAAACGGCAATAAAAACTAAACGAGCAGCGATAGAAATACACCGTTTGTTGCAATATGCTTGGGACAACAGTACATTTTCAAGCAGACAAACTTTCGAAATTACAGTAGTTACAATTTTCAACAACAGATGGCGCTGCGGTCTGGGAAACTCTATAGTACGATATTTTCCACATATCCACCATGCGTAGCAATAATATGGCATAGTCGCTGAATGAAATTACCCGAAACCTTTGACAACGTGTCTGGCGGAATGGCTTCACATGCAGATGAGGTGTACTGCTTCAGCTGTTCAATTGTTTCTGGATTCTGGCGGTACACCTGGTCTTTCAAGTGCCCCACAGAAAAGAGTCACAGAGGTTCATGTCTGGCGAATAGGGAGGCCAATCCACGCCGCCTCCTGTATGTTTCGGATAGCCCAAAGCAATCACACGATCATCGAAATATTCATTCAGGAAATTAAAGACGTCGGCCGTGCGATGTGGCCGGGCACCATCTTGCATAAACCACGAGGTGTTCGCAGTGTCGTCTAAGGCAGTTTGTACCGCCACAAATTCAGGAAGAATGTCCAGCTAGCGTGATGCAGTAATCGTTTCGGATCTGAAACATGGGCCAATGATTCCTTTGGAAGAAATGGCGGCCCAGACCAGTACTTTTTGAGGATGCAGGGACGATGGGACTGCAACATGGGGCTTTTCGGTTCCCCATATGCGCCAGTTCTGTTTATTGACGAAGCCGTCCAGGTAAAAATAAGCTTCGTCAGTAAACCAAATGCTGCCCACATGCATATCGCGTCATCAATCCTGTGCACTATATCGTTAGCGAATGTCTCTCGTGCAGCAATGGTAGCGGCGCTGAGGGGTTGCCGCGTTTGAATTTTGTATGGATAGAGGTGTAAACTCTGGCGCATGAGACGATACGTGGACGTTGGCGTCATTTGGACCGCAGCTGCAACACGGCGAACGGAAACCCGAGGCCGCTGTTGGATCACCTGCTGCACTAGCTGCACGTTGCCCTCTGTGGTTGCCGTACGCGGTCGCCCTACCTTTCCAGCACGTTCAAGCGTCACGTTCCCAGTCCGTTGAAATTTTTCAAACAGATCATTTATTGTATCGCTTTTCGGTCCTTTGGTTACATTAAACCTCCGTTGAAAACTTCGTCTTGTTGCAACAACACTGTGTTCTAGGCGGTGGAATTCCAACACCAGAAAAATCCTCTGTTCTAAGGAAGAAACCATGTTGTCTACAGCACACTTGCACGTTGTGAACAGCACACGCTTACAGCAGAAAGACGACGTACAGAATGGCGCACCCACAGACTGCGTTGTCTTCTATATCTTTCACATCACTTGCAGCGCCATCTGTTGTTGAAAATTGTAACTACTGTAATTTCGAAAATTTTTGTCCGCCTGAAAATGTACTGTTGTCCCAAGCATATTGCGACAAACGGTGTATTTCTATCGCTGCTCGTTTAGTTTTTATTGCCGTTTCTAATATACCGGTCATTTTTGAAACACCCTATACCAATATCAAATGCCTATTAGGCCTACTACAAGCAAAAAGTTTTATGTTCAGAAATAGTTTCACATTTCATTCATACACTTCAGCTTCTCAAGCATGAGATCGAAAAGTAGTAGTATGAAATTTTTATATAAATTGGGAATCATTCTTCCATAATTTGTGTGATGTCCCCGTTTCTTCTCCTTCCTCGTTCTACCAAACAATCTTATCACTAATTCTGTAACTTATTCTCCGGTTAACTTCGCTAGCCCTGCCACAATCAATGGTTTAGTTATCCCGCGTTTATTCTCCGGTTAGGCATTATTACGTGTTCATACAACGCGTTCTCCGCGCTACGCAGGCGGCTGTTACCGGGGACAGTACAACTGGTCCTTACTAGTTTATCGGTCTGGCCAAAAATTTATCAAAATTTAATTTTCTTGGATACACCAAGAAGAAAATACGTAATCTTTCTTACCTATGATTCCTGTTAGTCGTTTATTTCCACTCTGGTAGTCTGAATCTATGGATTTCACTTGTAATTATAACAACGCTGAGCATTCGCAAACACAATCAACGACATAAACAGCGATTGTCATTCACCCGTTAGGCTTTATTCCGCTCAGCTCCTATAGTCACGTCCCCTTCTCTCTGAAGGAAAGTTTATTTGTAGATGCGACGGGATTCCTCTGGCAGATACATGACGTACACTATACACGCATTCAAAATTCAACTTATGATTCATTCAGAAATAAACTTAGAATATGTTCTAAAATGTTCAAAAAACCAACAGGGATGCGTTTCAAAAACATGTGAATAATCAACAGACCAACGTGCGCTGGATACTACGCGCTTTGTGAAACAAGGTTTTCTTTCCTCAAGAATATGAATTTGGCGGCCCCCTCCCATTCCCCTGAAATTGCCGCCCGGGGTAGATACCCCGGTTTGCCTCCAGTGAATCTGGCAACTTGCACGCGCCAGTAAAATTTTTCCGGGTAGCATTTTGCTGAAGAAAAAAAAAAAAAAATATTGTTCAAATGGCTCTGAGCACTATGGGACTTAACTTCTGAGGTCATCAGTCCCCTAGAACTTAGAACTACTTAAACCTAACTAACTGAAGGCATCACACCCATCCAAGCCCGAGGCAGGATTCGAACCTGCGACCGTAGCGGTCGCGCGGTTAAAGACTGCAGCGCCTAGAATCGCTCGGCCACCTCGGCCGGCCATTTTGCTGCAGCTGCTGCTTATAAAGCTAACAGTCACCGCCCTGCTCAAACGAATCAAAAGTAAACAGTTGTGACGTCACGCTTATTGTTGTTGTGAAGCACTGAACAGTCTTCCTAAGGCCTTTAACACATTTTGCTGTTGGCAGACGCTTGTATGAGCACTGTGCTTCGTTGTTGTATATGGCGCATTTCCTTTGCAACTTTTATTTTCTTTTTTTCCCTCTCGTTCATGTTTTATTGCTGCAGTATTATTCTGCAGTAGTGGGATACATAATATCCTTTGTTAGCGTATTGTTTCTTACCAGGCAAAATTACAAAAATTTAACTGAAAGCTAAAACAAAAAAAATGCCCGGAATTCCAAAAAATTTCCGCGTTTATCCCGGTTTTCTTCCGGATGAAAAAACTCCCGGGTTTTTACCTGATCTCCCGGTTGTCCCGGGTCGTAGACACCCTGTTTTAGGACACAGAGGGACAAAGGACATGCGCCAAAACTCAGATCAAATGATAAAACCCACGGTCACGAATAAAATGTAAAATTAAATCTGCTGTTGAGGCACTGTCGCCCAACACTGAAGGTAGGGTGCTGGGAAAGTTAAAAGTCCAATGCAGAGCGGCTAAAAGTGGGTAGTCCAGCAAGAGATGGACGACTTTCATTTGGGAGCCCCAGCGACACTCAGGTGGGTTGGGTTCTTGGGATGGAGGAGGTAACCATGTGTGAGCCATGTATGGCCAATGCAGAGCTGACAAAGGACAACTGATTCCCTGCCAGAAGGCCACAGCGAAGACTCCCACAAATTCGCAGTCCCCTTAATAACATGCAGTTTCCTGTGCATACAGTTATGCCACTCATCTCCTAAAGCCGAAAAACCTTGCGGCGTAACACAGAACACAGGTCAGTTTCTGAGATGCTCATATCCAGGAGCGGTTTCCGCGTAGGCAGTTTGGCCAGCCTGTCAGTAAGTTCGTTGTCTGGGATGCCGATGCGTCTTGGGGTCCACACAAACACCACTGAATGACTGGACCGTTCCAGAGCAGAGATGGACTCCTGGATGTTCGCTACCAAAGGATGGCGAGTGTAGCACTGGTCGATAGCTTGTAAGCTGCTCATTGAGTCAGAACAGAGAACAAACGGCTCACCAGAACAGGAACGGATGTACTGAAGTGCACGAGATATGGCCACAAGCTCTGCAGTCAATACACTGCAGCCAGTGGGCAAGAAATGCTGTTCATACGGCCTCTGTGGACATAGGCGAAGCCAACATTACCATCAGCCATCAAACCGTCAGTGTAAACAACTTCAGAGACCTGGAACACATCAAGAATCGAGAGGAAATTACAGTGGAGAGCGGCAGGGTTAGCGTAGTCCTTAGGTCATGCAAAAGGTCCAGACGAAGCTTCAGCCAAGGTGTACACCATGGAGGTGTACGTGAATGGGCCTCAAGTAAAGATGGTATAGGGAAGGACTCCACTTCGGAGAGAGGGGATCGCACGCGAACCGCAGTCGTGGGCCCTGACCTGGGCCGCCGATGTGGGAGATGAATTGCCATGGGTGAGAAAAGGAGATGTAATCCGGATGCTCAGGAGAACTACGAATGTGTGCAACGTAACTGGCGAGCAGTTGTGCATGTCTGATCCACAATGGAGGGACTCTGGCCTCCACCAGAACACTGGTCACCGGACTTGTTCTACAAGCTCCTGTCGCTAGGCGAAAGCCACAGTGGTGCACTGGGTTGAGTAAACGCAACAACGAGGGCGCCGCCGAACTGTAAATCAGACTCCCAAAGTCAAGTCGGGATTGAGCAAGGCCTCTGTAAAGCTGCGGCAGCATAGAGCGATCTGCACCCCAGTTGGTGTTGCTCAAGCAACAGAGAGCATTGAGGTGCTGCCAGCACTCCAGTTTAAGCTGACAAAGGTGAGGTAGCCAAGTCAATTGTGTGTCGAAAACCAATCCTAAGAGTTGACATGTCTCCACTACAGTGAGTGGATTGTCATTAGGATAAAGTTCAGGTTCCAGATGAATGGTACAATGCCGACAGAAGTGCATGACACACGTCTTTGCGACCGAAAACTGGAAACTGTGGGCTCGAGTCCATGACTACACCTTGTGAATGGTTCCCTGCCGACGCCACTCAGCAACTTCAGAACAGGAAGAGCAATACAAAATGCAGAAGTCATCCGTATACGGAGAAGGGGAGACCAACGGGCCTACAGCTGCTGTTAGGCAGTTAATGGCCACCAAAAATAGAGACTCATTACGGAGCCCTGTGGAACGCCATTCTCCTGAATACGGGGGAACTATGGGAGGCACTAAGTACGGAGTGACAGGAAGTTTTGGATAAAAATAGGGAGTGGGACCCGGAGACACCACTCATATAATTTGACAAGGATATGATGTCGCCAGGTCATGTTGTATGCTTTACGTAAGTAAAAAAAGCGACCAGGTGTTGGCGTCTGGAAAAGGCTGTTCGAGTGGCAGACTCAAGAGACACGAGATTATTAGTGGTAGAGCGACCCTCGCAAAAGTCACCCTGACATGGAGCCAGTAGGCCACATGACTCCAGGACCCAACCCAACCGCTGACATACCATACGTTTCAGCAGCTTACAGAGAACGTTGGTGAGGCTGATGGGCCGACAGCTATCTACATCAAGCGGATTTTTACCAGGTTTTAGCACCGGAATGATGGTACTTTCCCTCCTTAGGGATGGAAAGACGTTATCGCACCAGGTCCGGTTGAAGATGACGAGGAGATATCGCTTGTAGTCAGACGAGAGATGTTTAATCATCTGACTGTGGATCCGATCCGGCCCAGGAGCTGTGTCGGGACAATGAGCTAGGGCGCTGAGGAGCTCCAACTCTGTAAATGGACCATTATAGGGTTCACTGTGGCGTGTAGTGAACGAGAGGTATTTCCTTTCCAGCCGCCGTTTGAGGATGCAAAAGCCTGGGGGGTAGATCTCCGATGCAGAGGCTCAAGCGTAGTGCTCAGCAATCGCGTTTGCATTGGTAGAGAGCACGCCATTGATGTGAATGCCAGGGAAACCTGTTGGGATCTGGTACCCAAAAAGGCGTCCGATCTTCGTCTAACACTCCTCTTTCCGTCGTTTTATAAGCAGGCGAACACAGACAAGCAGCTGCTTAAGGTTATTAGATGCTCTAGGGAAGGGTGTCGCTTATGTCGCTGTAGAGCTCGCCAGCGCTCTTTAATTGCCTCAGCAACTTCCGGCGACCACCAAGGGACTGTCATTCGAGAAAGCCACCCTAAAAAACGAAGGATTGCGTTTTCCACCGCAGAAATTATCGTTGTAGTGACCTGCTCAATCACAACGTCGATGGCACCATGCAGAGGAGATTTAGCGGTGACAGCAGAGGTGAAGGCTACCCATTCTGCCTTGTTTAAAGCCCATCTGGGTAGGTGTCTGTGGGCATGACGCCGGAGGAGTGACAGGAAGATGTGGTCACTACCACACAGGTCGTCATTAGCTCTCCAGTGGATAGATGGGGAAAGTCCTTGGCTGCAAATTCATAAATCAATAGCCGAGTAACTACCATGAGCCACACTGAAATGTGTGGCGACCCCAGTATTTAAGAGGCAGAGGTTAAGTTGGGACAGTAAATTTTCGACACCTCTGCCACAGTAAGCATGGTGCTTCCCCACATGGGGTTATGAGCGTTAAAATCTCCCAAAAGTATGAAAGGTTTAGGGAGTTGATCAATCCGTACAGCCAACTCATTCAAAGGTACCGCACCATCTGGAGGGCAGACCATTATTTTCTGTGTCGTCCGTATCCTGACAACCACAGCTTCAAGAGGAGTTTGAAGGGGCAGAGGGTCACTGCATACCGAGTTCAGAACACCAACACAAACTCCACCTGACACTATTATATTCACTACAGTTCTTGTAATATCCTCTGTAGCTTAAAAGGGCAGGGGTCTGCATGGCTGGGAACCAGGTTTTCTGGCGGACAATGCAGAATGCAGGTGTCAAGTTTAACAGTTGCCATATCTCAGCAAATGGTGCAAAAAACTGCCACAATCCCACTGGAGGATGATGTGATCGTGAGACTGAGAAGGCATGAAACACCCAATTAGGCAGTTTACGCCTCAGGGTCACCTGCTGCCACCGACTCATTTCCTGAACAGGCTATATCCATTGTGTCTGTGGGTCTGGCGAGATCTTGGTCCTCAGCGGATGCCAGAATCTTCACCTCATCCTCAGACACAGAGCTTGTAGGCAGCAATGGAGTGGGTGCCACCGAAATTCCTTTTGTGTTGGGGGTCTTCTTTCAGGTTTTCTCTCGCTGATCCTTGGGTTTCTCTCACTGGGAGGGCTTACGACCAGCTGCTTTTGGGCGCTTCAGCCACTGGTGGGTGTCTTCTTTCCCACTAGCAAAAACCTGGGAAGGGAGTGACCCAAGTGACCCCTTCCTAGCGAGAGAAGCCAAAGAAGGCTTATGCTTCTCTGGCTGAGATGTAGGGACAGATGTCCCTGATGGTTGGAGGGACAGTGCTCCCAAGGTAAGTAGTGCGGGAGGTACAGGGAGAGAAGTGCCCCCCACCATCAAGGGGGCAGGTGTAGTCTTCTGGCTCTGAGAACCGACTGTAATTCGTGGAACTGAGGGGCTACAACTGTTCATGTAGCGGCGGCGTAAGAGGTCATAGCCACACTATGGAGGCGCACAAATTTCCTCTTGGCCTCAGTGTGGGTCAGTTGGTCCAGGGTCTTGTATTCCATGATTTTCCTTTTCTGCTGTAAAATCCTGCAGTCTGGTGAGCAAGGGGAATGATGTTCTCCGCAGTTGACACAGATGGGGGCTGGGGCACAATGAGTATTGGGATGGGATGGGATGGACATCAACAATCTCGTCACGTGACGCTGGAAGTACAGCGGGAAGCCGTATGCCTGAACTTCCAGCACTTAAAGCACCGCATTGGGGGAGGGATATATGGCTTCACATCACAGCAGTAGACCATCACCCTGACCTTCTCGGGTAATGTCACACCCTTGAAGGCCAAGATGAAGGCACCAATAGCAACCTGACTATCCCTCGGACCCCAATGGACGCACCATATGAAATTAACTCCTCTTCAGTCTAAGTTGACGCGCAGCTCATAGTCAGACAGCAAAGGCAGGTACCTGTGGAATATTATACCCTGGACCATATTTAAGCTCTTATGAGGCGTGACGGTAATGGACATATCACCCAGCTTGTCAGAAGTGAGTAATGCCTGTGACTGGGCAGAGGATGCCGTTTTTATGAAGACTGACCCTGGCCTCATTTTGGACAAGCCCTCCACCTCCCCAAACTTGGCCTCTAAATGCTCTACAAAAAACTGAGGCTTCATCGAGACAAAGGATTCCCCATCAGCTCCCATAGATACGAGGTACCGGAGCGAATAAGGTTCGCTGCCATCCTTAGCCTCATGTTCCTCGCATGGTGTGGCCAGGGAGGGGAACGATTTAGGATCATACTGCCTTGCATCGTACTGAGACTTGGAACGCTTAGAGACTGCTGGCGTTTGATCACCAGCAAGTAATGACATGGTACGCTTCATCGCACATCATCTGCCCTGACGCCACCCACTTCGACCATGGGTCCTCCCCACGGGCTCCACCCAGCCACAGCAAAGGCCACCTGGCAGGATGGCCATTGCCGAGAGTCCCAATGCCCCAGGGTGATTGGCATCTACTCCTTGGCATACGTGGGGAGTTAATGGCAGAGGCATCAGCACAGTGATCCCTCAGTGATCCCTCTGTAGTCAGGGGGCTATAACCAACAGGGTACATGGTGGCCCCACCACAACCGAGTGCCTATCGTGCTGGATATGAGGTGCAAAGAATTCCATGCTCATCTTGTCGGTACAGAAAACAACACTGCATAGTGGGTGGAGGAAAATGCACCCAGGAAGGTGTCCTCACTCAAGAGATGGAGGATGAAGGATGAGTAGGACTGCAATGCCACGATGAGAAAGTGGGCTAAGGATCTCAATGCATGATGGGCACAATGCACCATGTAAGATGCCCTTCCCCAATTGGCTTGATCTTTGAGAAAATTTTGAAAAATGGAGGTCAAACCCTACAGGGGACTATCACATAAAACTAAAAGGTGAGACACTCCTTATAGTCTCATCTTATGACAGGCAGGAATACCTCAGGCCTATTATAAGCCCGAGCCTGCAGGGGGAGCGTGGAGTGGAGGGGGGGGGGGGGGAGCGAGGGGGGGGGGGGGAGCGGGGAGCGGGGCACAGTGTCCTGAAGCTGTAAAAAGAACAGAATAGGAGGGGTGAGAACGGAAAAGTGGATAGTGATGACACAGGATACCACTGAACTGAAAAGGGGAGGAGAATTCCAGCGTCAACCAGATTACTGTTGACAGAGCTAGCACAACAAGCAGTGATGGCCAAAAGAATACCATGATGGTGAACCAGGTCCTAGAGTAGCAGTGTGGAAGGGGCAGCTGAGGCATAGTCCAGATGGCATAAAAGCTGAAAAAGTGTCAAACAATCCATGCCCCATGAGGTGTGGCCAAGGAAGCAAAGGGCACTGAATTTGTGGAAACAGCTAATCTTCAGAAAGCAGATATGGGGCAACTGAGTAAGCTCGTTGCGAAAAAGAAGCCCCAAGAAACAGAATTGGTGAGACCATTGTGAGACATTGGGTATTTCAGTAGAACTCCAAAACAGGATAGGCTATGGCAACAGAAATTTACAACTTGCAATTAAGAGATGGGGTGGATCAACTGAAAACCGTGTGAGGGCCCCTGCAGAAGCGCTGGTGATCATCAGGGGACGATAGATTCTTACCATGCTTAAGGACAGGAACCACAATACTGTCCCTCCACTGAGAGAGAAAAATGCCTTTGAGGCAAATATGATTAAAACACCCGGAGGAGATATTGTTGTGGAGGATTGAGTTGTTGAGGCAATTGGTTATGAAGGGAAGAAGGGCCGGTGCTGAGTTGTGGGAAGAAGAGAGGGTTAGAAGTAGTTCCCATTCAGTGAAAGTTTTACTGTAGGATTCCAACTGACAAGGGGTGAAATGTAAGTGGGAAGCACCAGCTCACTGTTTACAGAGGAGCAAGGATGATGACACTGATGCCATCACAAAACAGGTCACAAGGTGTTCTGTAGGAACCAGTAGATCCATACGAAGACCACCTGGAAGAACCTCACCCAGGATGGAAAACCAAAATGATTTTGTTGTTTTAATGTGGCGGCATTCCAAACATATATACAAACTGAATTTCAAATTGCCGCGTGTTATACAGAAAGATGCCAGAGTCAATCCTCACACACAAATTTCGTTTCATGCAACATATGATATTATGTACATCTTACCACAGTGGTCCTGTGTAAACAAAGGAAATCATAGTGGCTAATAAATGTTGCTCAGACATTTGAAGTTTTCTCAGAAATATCCAGGTTATTGCATCTCAATAGATTACACTTAATACTGAGGGCCAAACAAATTGCCAATTCTGTTACAATTAGAAAAGCAGCTGTAACAAGGACAGTATTAGCAGTGAGAATGTAACCAATATCATAATCACCTGCAGCAGCAAAAGAATCACCATCACCTTCCAAGTCCTGCACCTGCTACATCACCATCTACATTAGGTACATATGTAGAATCAGCTGAGGATACACCAGAGGTCAGTGGCTAGACCATCAATGTCAGTATCAACAACAATTACAGGACCGACAAAAAAAAAAGCAGCATCTGCCCAACTCCAGTAAAAACATCAACATCTGCAGCACAAACAATGGCAGAAGCAGTACCAACAACTACAACAACAACAGTGCCCTCAAAAGTAGGAAAGCGAGCTATGGTACAAGAAACAGTATCAAGTCTTATGGGTAAGCGGAAAACATTGCCTTCTGTCTGTCGAAATGGGTGTTCAGTCTAAGGCAGCAGGAGGAAGAAGCCCATAAGATATGTAATGGTGCTTTAAAAGACTATAGCCCCTGAACAATATGTCCAATTTAAAAGGAATAACACTTTTGATCTAAAAATTTGCTATTTGAAAACTTAAGAAGTTAATAACACACAATATATTGTGAATAGTTTTGGTCTGTAGAAAAAGTTTGAAATTTTTTGAGTGTACACTGGATTACTGAGAGTGAACTTATGTTGTTAAATTTGATGATTGTAATACAGCAAATAGTTAATGTAGAAAATTACACATTAGAAGTGTTGGGGCAATCTACTTTAACCACTCACTCAGCTGATCTGTTACTAATGTGGATCTAAATTTTTTGTGTGAAGAACAGAACTTTGAAGCTGCTGACATAGTTATTGACAGTTTTAAATTAGTAATAATATCCTCATACAGAAAACCTAAGAGTATTATGAGTGTATTTTTAGGAAAATTGGACATGCTGTAAGATGAATTTAGAGATCCTAGATGAATGCATGAGAATATTGTAATAGGTGAAGGAACTTGAATGCTGATTCTATATGACAATGCATAAACAGTGAGTGTGTGTGTGTGTGTGTGTGTGTGTGTGTGTGTGTGTGTGTGTGTGTGTGTGTGTGTGAGAGAGAGAGAGAGAGAGAGAGAGAGAGAGAGAGAGAGAGAGAGAGCGAGCATAATTCTGTATCTTTAAATTATAGAAGTAGGTTCCCTCTTGATAAGAGTAATAAAACTAGGCCTGCCCTGAAAGTTATCACCAGATCTGTTACTAATGAAAACTATCAGGTTTTTTAAGACACTTGCTGACAGTCTGGCTTGGGCAATGTTGTGGTGAAACAATACACTTAAAGTAAGGATTTTTCAGCAAAGATAACATCTGATATGTTTTTTAAAGCATTTTTGATACAATTTGATGACATCCCCATAAAAAAATGCAAAGTGATTGACAAAGGCTTCAAAATCTAGCTCTCAAACAAGCAAAATCCATGGTATACTAAACAGCTGACAAATCTGAAAAATCAAGTTATGTTGTTTTACAATATATTTAATATTATAGAGAGAATTCAGTCATGTTGTGATGAAGATGGATTCATTAATTCCTCATTTGCAATGTGTTTTGCCTCTAATGAAAGGGATCTTCAGACTATCTGAGAAAGTTACAAAACCCAGTACAAATATAATGGTCATGTACAAAAATTGTAAACCAAGAAAACGAAGAAAAAATTCTTTAACACAACAACGTAGAAGTTACAGGTCCTAAATTTGCATTCGGATGGGGAGGGGGGCAGAGAGAATGGTAACTAAAGAGTGTACTAGCTCCCAGAGCATGAAACAAAATTTAACACTTACTGAACAACGAGTAAATCATCTCATGAAACAAGGAGCTAAATGCATGAAGTTACACCCAGGAAAAAATGGGCCAAGCACATGTATAATACTAAAGTATGGAACAATGCCAATGCTCACAATTTTTACCTAAAACAAGAACAACATATACAAGATTATTAGCAATGGCCATGAAAGAGAAACAGGCAAAAGCCTACCCTGTGAAGTTTTACAGTAATGTGGTAACACACCACAAGCCAAAAAAGGTAATAAAAGGAAACTCTCATACTATAAGATTAAATGTGGCTTTTTAAAAAAATACAGGCTCTCTCAATGGCACAAAAATCACCTGGAGAAGGAAAAGAATACTTAAAATATATAAACCATGGCATTTTTCAATAGGAGGAAGCAAAATGTCTGCACACTGAACAAGCTGAGAGACAGACATTATTTGACTTACCGTACAGAGATGACACCCCATACACAAAATAGCCCCCGTATACATCTGTCATTTATGCATGATCTTACATGCCAGCACTGGTCCGACTAGATGAAAAATAACGCCTACGGTGTTGTCATAGCGAGAAGCTCAGCTGTTGGTGACACTAGTGTTTCCAACAGTGGAAGTTTGTGTGTAAATAATCAGGAAGTACACCCAGTATCTGAACTAATAGACTCAAACTCATTTGTAAATGCACATCATAGCATTGAAAAATGCCTTATTTGTCAACAATATCTGTTTGTTTAAAAGCCTCAGATATTTGAAGCAAATGTATTTTGAAATTTCATATTCCTCAAGCAAATTTAATTTTCGCCCTTTACTTTCTATGTGCAGGATAATAAGATTTACCAAACTAAGGGACTGATGGCCTGAAACTTTTAGGTGTTCAGTGAAGGGGCCGAGGGGAAGAAGGGCAAATTAAACAATATCCACCTGTTTGCTGAACATCAGGCAACAAGTAACCTAGTTTGGAAAATCTTATAATCCTGCATGTAAAAAATAAAGGGTGAAAATTAAATATGACTGATGAACTTGAAATTTCAAAACATTTTCTATTCAAATCTCCAAGGCTTTTAAATGATTAATTATGTCAAAAAATTAGGAATTTTTCGATGCTATGATGTGTATCTTCAAATGAGTTTATATTGTTCAGACAATAGGCATTCTTCCCTTCCAAGTATGACATAAGGCTTGTTCCATAAAAACACGGGAGAACTGCCAGATGTCAGTAACGTCCTGCAATGATATTTCGGCACAGAGTCTTTTGGCCATCTTCAGGTGAGTACCACTGTAGTAGTACTATCGTGGCAGGACGTTACTGACATCCAGCAGTTCTCCCGTGTTTTTATGGAACAATCAGTACGCCGGGAAAGCTTTAAACATCACATCATAAGGCTTTATGTTTTATCTAGTCAGACTGGTGCTAATGCGTAAGGTTGTGCGCATATGACAGATGTAAACAGGGCATTTTTGTGTTTAAGGGACACCATCTCTATACGATATCAAATAATGTCTGTCTCTTACGTCTTTCAGCGTGCAGATGATTTGGCTTCCTCCTGTTGTGTATAGTCATGGTTTACATATTTCAACAGTGTTCTTTTCCCTCGCCAGATGATTTTTATGTTTTTTTTTTTGTTTGGGGTTTAAGGGCGCTCAACTACTGAGGTCATTAGCGCCCAGTCACAATTGTTAGAGCACATAGAATCTAGGAAAACTCAAGGGGGGGGGGGGTGGGGACCAGAAAGTTCTTACAAAGATGCAGATAAAATAAGTGAAGGAGTTTGATGTCTTTGGACAAGCCAGTCAAAGTAATGAAACGAAGAACATGAGCAGCTGCTCGAGCGTCATCAGCTAAAATATCCTGTAAAGTAGACGGCAGAGACAGGACAACACGAGATTGACTAAAACGGGGACACGACAATAAAACATGGCACACTGTTAATGCATGACCACAAGGGCACTGTGGGACTGGGTCACCGGCGAGCAGGTAGCGGTGGCTAAACCGGCAATGCCCAATCCGCAACCTGGTCAGAAGGACCTCTTCTCGCCGAGATGTTCAGGAGGAGGTAGTCCAAGCAGTTGGGAATGGGTTTACTGCCCAGAGCTTGTTTCCTTGAAGTGAGGACCAAGCATCCCACCACAACGACACAAGCCTCTTACAAACAACCCCACTAACATCAGATGACGGGACACAATGGGATGCTGGCCGAGGCAGGAGGACTGCAGCCTTGGCTGCAGCATCAGCAGCCTCATTCCAAGGCACTCCTACATGGCCGGGAACCCACAGAAAGCTGACAGGAGAGCCACCATCAGCAAAAGAATGGAGGGACTGCTGGATCCGTTGCACCAAGGAATGGACCGGATATGGAGCTCCAAGGCTCTGAAGAGCACTGAGTGAATCAGAGCAGAGTACATACGATGAATGGCGGTGGCGGCGGGCATACTGAACGGCCTGATGGAGAGCAAAAAGCTCGGCCGTAAAGCTGGAACATTGGTCGAGGAGCCGGTATTTAAAGGTGACGGCCCCGACGACAAAGGCACAGCCAACACCATCGTCAGTTTTGGAGCGATCAGTGTAAATAAAGGTGTGACTGGCAAGTCGCGCACGAAGTTCGACAAACCGTGAGCAATACACTGCGGCTGGAGTACCCTCCTTCGGGAGCGAACTGAGGTCGAGATAAATATGAACTGGAGCCTGGAGCCAAAGTGGAGTCAGGCTCTCACCCTCTCTGAAGGTGGTAGGGAGGGCAAAATCCAATTGTCGAAGCAGGCGATGCAAGCGGACTCCAGGGGGCAGCAGGGCAGACACATACAACCCATACTGACGGTCGAGAGAATCAGCGAAGAAGGACTGATAAGAGGGGTGGTCAGGCATTGACGACAGACTGCAGGCATACCGACAAAGCAGTACGTCGCGCCGGTACGTCAATGGTAATTCGGCAGCTTCAGCATAAAGACTCTCGACGGGGCTAGTGAAGAAGGCTCCGGTCGCAAGACGTAACCCCCTATGGTGGATGGAGTTGAGACGGCATAAGAGGGATGGCCGAGCAGACGAATAGACAAGGCTCCCATAATCCAGCTTCGATCGGACTATGGACCGATACAAGCGAAGCAGGACAGTGCGATCCGCTCCCCAAGATGAACCACTAAGAACTCTGAGGACGTTAAGGGAACGTGTACAACGGGCAGCCAAATAAGAGATGTGCAGAGACCAACAAAGTTTCCTGTCCAGTGTGAGCCCTAGAAACTTAGTTGTTTCCACGAATGAGAGAACAGCGGGACCGAGATGTAAGGATGGTGGAAGGAATGCTTTATATCGCCAAAAGTTGATGCAAACTGTCTTCTCTTCAGAGAACCGGAAGCCATTTGCCACACTCCATGAGTATAGGCTGTCTAGACAACGCTGAAGGCAGCGCTCCAGGAGGCATGTTCTCTGGGCACTGCAGTAGATCGCGAAGTCATCGACAAAAAGAGAGCCTGAGACATTAGGTGGAATGCAATCCATAATAGGATTGATCGCTATGGCAAAAAGGGCTACGCTCAAGACGAAGCCCTGAGGCACTCCGTTCTCCTGGAGGAAGACGTCGGACAAGGCGAAACCCACACGTACCCTAAACTTTCGGTCTGTTAAAAAGGAATCAATAAAAAGGGGCAGGCGACCGCGTAGACCCCACCTGTGCATAGTGCGGAGGATACCTCCTCTCCAACAAGTATCATAAGCCTTCTCCAAATCGAAGAACACGGCTACCGTTTGGCGCTTTTGCAAAAAGTTGTTCATGACGAATGTCGACAAGGTCACAAGGTGGTCAACAGCGGAGCGGTGGCGACGAAAGCCGCATTGAACATTGGTAAGTAGCCGTCGAGATTCAAGAATCCAAACTAACCGAGCGTTAACCATGCGCTCCATCACCTTACAGACACAGCTTGTAAGAGAAATGGGGTGGTAACTAGAAGGAAGGTGTCTATCCTTCCCGGGTTTGGGTATAGGAACAACGACGGCGTCACGCCAACACATGGGGACTTGACCTTCGGTCCAGATGCGATTGTAGGTACGAAGAAGGAAGCTTTTGCCTGCCGGAGAAAGGTGTGCCAGCATCTGAACGTGAATGGCATCTGGCCCCGGAGCAGAAGACCGGGACAGTGCAAGTGCACATTCGAGTTCCCGCATAGTAAAGGGGCATTATAATGTTCCAGATTCAGCGAGTGGAAGGAAGGTCGCCGAGCCTCTTCTGCCTCTTCCCTGGGAAGGAAGGCAGGGTGGTAATGGGCGGAGCTTGAAACCTCCACGAAAAAGCGGCCGAAGGCGTTGGAGACATCCACAGGATCAACAAGGACCTCATTACCTGAAGTCAGGCCAGGTACCGAGGAGTGGGCCTTAATGCCCGACAGCCGGCGCAGGTCACCCCATACGACAGAAGAGGGAGTAAAACTGTTAAAGGAGCTGGTGAAAGAGGCCCAACAAGATTTTTTGCTGTCTTTGATGACTCTACGGCATTGCGCTCCGAGTCGTTTGTATCCAATACAATTCGCCAACGTAGGATGGCGGCGAAAGGTGCGTAAAGCACGTCGTCGAGCACGGATAGCGTCTCTACAAGCCTCATTCCACCAGGGGACGGAAACGCGATGTGAAGAAGAGGTAGTACAAGGAATGGAACGTTCGGCAGCATTGATGATAACAGCCGTGAGGTATTCGACTTGACTGTCACAACTGAGAAAATCGTGGTCCGGAAAGGTCGCCAGGGAGGAGTAAAGTCCCCAGTCAGCTTTCGGTATGTTCCAGCTCGAAGGACGTGGGGATGGGGTGTGGTGTAGGAGACGAACAACACAGGGGGAAGTGGTCGCTCGAATAGGTGTTAGAAAGGACATACCACTCGAACCGACGGGCAAGAGTGGTAGAACAGTGCGAGAGGTCCAAGTGGGAGTAGGTATGAGTGGAGTCCGAGAGGAAAGTCGGGGCACCAGTATTGAGGCAGACAAGATTGAGATGGTTGAAGACATCCGCCAAGAGGGAGCCTCTCTGACAGGATGCAGGAGAGCCCCAAAGGGGATGATGGGCATTGAAGTCGCCAAACAATAAAAACGGCGGAGGAAGCTGAACAATCAGGTGCATCATGTCAGCCCGACTAACTGCAGATGACGATGGAGTGTAGACGGTACAAACAGAAAACGTAAAGGCAGAAAGAGTAATACGGACAGCTATTGCTTGGAGTGGGGTGGTCAATGGGATGGGATGGTAATAGACATCGTCCCGAATGAGCAACATGACCCCACCACGAGCTGGAATACCATCCGCAGGGGTGAGGTCAGACCGCTCCAAGGTATAGTGGGTAAAAGCAATACAGTCAGTTGGGCACAACTTGGTTTCCTGGAGACCAAGAACGAGCGGACAGTGCAGGCAGAGGAGCAGTTTTAATTCCTCCCGATTAGATCGAATACCTCTGATGTTCCAATGTAACAAAGCCATCGCTAGTAAGAAAAAAGGGGGGAATGAAACGGGTGAAGAGCTGGTCACCTCAACGGCCGCGGAGGGCCAGGTTTCGAGGGAACAACGCTACAACCGGCGGGAGGTGGATCCTGTTCCATCGAGTTGTCGCCAGCTGCGGCCTCTTTCCCGGGTTGCGTAAGAGGGCAGCATCATTCGCCGACGAGAGGCCAGCTGAGCGCCTGGCAGCAGAGCGTCCCGGCGAAACTGAGGATGGCCGGGAGCAGCGACTCGCAGATGGAGAATCAGATGAAACGCACCAGGGTGGAGAGGGGGATAAAGGTTTCTTCTTGGAGGCCTTCTTGGAAGTCCGATGAGGCACGGGGATGGTGGGCTGGACCCGAAGAAGGTCCTCACGCGCGGGGTCCATTTTGGAACGCCGGACCTCGGAAGCCGGGTTCCGGAACATTTCCCCGATGGACGCCTGAGAAGAGGATCGCTTCTCAGGCGGCGGAGGGGGAGGAGGAGGAAGGGTGGCCCCTGGGGCAGAGGGGGCAGGGGCCGCGTGTGAGGAGGATTTGGAAGGGAGGGATTTGGGAGGCGGAGGCATAGACCCCGGATGGGGTGAGGAGGTGGAGAGGGGACGGGATAGGGGTGAGGATACTGTGGAAGGAGTGGACACGACTGAAGCAAACGAAGTTGTCAACGTCACGGGATGGAAGCGGTCATACTTTTTCCTGGCCTCAGAATAAGAGAGGCGATCCAAAGTTTTTAATTCTTGGATCTTCTTCTCCATCTAATACGCGGGGCAGTCGAAAGATCTAGGCGAGTGGATGCCAGGACAATTGACACACCGAGGTGGTGGGGTGCATGTATGGTCCTCACGAAGAGGACAACCACAATCGCCACAAAGGGGCTCAGCCTCACACCGTGACAACATGTGCCCAAAGCGTAAACACCAAAAGCAGCGCCTAGGAAGCGGGACGTAAGGTTGCACGTCGCACCGGTAGCACATCACCTTTACCTTCTCTGGGAGAATGTCCCCCTCGAAGGCGAGGATAAAGGCCCCGGTATCGATGCGACGGTCTTTGGGGCCTTGCTGGACGAAATGCACGCCTCGGCGCTCCGGGTTGGCCTTGAGCTCCTCATCAGATTGCAGCAGGAGGAGGTCCCGATGAAAAATAACCCCCTGCATCCTATTCAGTGCCAGACGCAGGACAATGGACACTGGGATGTCCCCTAGTCGGTCGCACGCCTGGAGCGCCTCCGACTGAGTGGCGGAGGTGATCTTTATAAGAACGGACCCCGAACGCATTTTACTGAGAGCCTCGATTTCCCCGAAGATGTCCTCGATGTGCTGGACAAAGAACATGGGCTTGGAGGTGGCGAACGTCCCCCCATCAGTCCGAGAACAGACTAAATAGGGGGGGAAGTACTTCGCCCCAAGCCGGCGGGCCTGTCCTTCCTCCCAGGGAGTGGCCAAGGGGGAAGGGACAGGAGAACCAGAACCAGAGACAGTACCTTTCTTTTTAAAAGACTCGGCCGCAGAGCGACCCGATACATGTTGACGTTTCATCTGCGGAACGTCCGCCCCGATACCACCCACTCCGACCAGGGGCTCTCCCCACGGGCGCCACCCAGCCTCAGCAAGGGCCACCTGGCAGGATGACCGTTGCCAGGAGTCCCGATGCCCCAAGGAGACGGGCATCTACTCCTTGGCCGACGTGGGGAGGGTGCAGCTCAGGTATCGGCAATACGATCCCTGTGTTGTCAGGGGGCTACAACCTAGAGAGTACATGACGACCCCACAACAACGGGCTGGCTACCGTGCTGGATTTCGGGTGCCATGGAAAGTCCATGATCGTAGGTGCAGATGGGGACGCACTATGGGCGTAACTTGTGCAACCCATCAGGTGTTTAGGCCCAATTTGAGGAATAGCGGGTGTGGATACAACGCCGTTACTATGCTAAGTGCCAAGATCTTAGTGCACTGAGGACCAGTGAGACACCACGTAAGACGTCCTTCCCCAAAAGGCTCGTACTTCTGTAGAATTTTGAAAAATGGAGATCAAACCCCAAGGGGGACCATCACATGGAAGGCCAAAACGGTTGAAACTCCTTTTAGTCGCCTCTTACGACAGGCAGGAATACCTTGGGCCTATTCTTACCCCGGACCCGCAGGGGGAGATTTTTATGTTGTCAAGAGAACCTGTATTTTTTAAAAAAGTCACATTTGATCATCCCATATGAGAGTTCTCTTATTATTGGCTTCTTGTGTATTACCACATTACTGTAAACCTTCACAAGGAGGTTGGTAAGCATTAAATTTTATATTTCATACTATGAGAGCCAGTACCTGTTTAGTTATCATCACCCCCACGCCCTTAATGCAATTTAGGACATGTAACTTTTATATTGTTGGGTTCAAGAATTTTTACTTTTTTTTCTTTTAGAATTTTTGTACATGACCATTATATTTGTACTGGGGTTTGTAATTTTCCTAGATTGTCTGAAGATGCCTTCCAGTACTGTCGAAATGGATCACAAATAAAGAACTAATAAATCCAGTGCTGTCCCCCATTACTTTGGAAACTACAAATCCTAACTGTTCCCTCCATATACATGTATGAAAGTATGATCTTCCTACACAGCAGAAAAAAATTATTTGAGGAGAATCATTTTAACCATACATGTAACACAAGAAATAAAAGTAATTTTGTGCTACCTACACCCCAGCTGAAATTATATGTACAGACTCCACAGTACTTGGGGATGATGATACACAACAAGTTAATGGGCAAAAACATAATTAATATGAAGCCAAAAATTTAAAAACAAGGCTATAGCAGATCCTGTGGGAGAAATACTATGAGTACTATTCAATAGAAGACTTCATAGAGGATGAAATTATAACTTGAGCAAGGAGTAGTAAAATGTTAGACTTTATTGTATGTATGTATAACAAAATTATATTATTATTATTATTATTATTATTGTGCTGTTTGTTAACACCAGCAGTTGTTTGTTTATGGTGAAATTTTACCACAATTTGTCTCCCATATGTGAATCAAATGATTTTGTTTATGTACATTATGAGACAAATAAACCACACTTCAGAATGCAAACACGGCTGAATTCTCTCTATAGCATTACCACAGTTGCTGCACCAGTGTAGCAGAGTTTGGGAATGGAGTAGAATGACTTTTGATATGTCTAATAGCGCGAAGAATCACCATGCCAGATTAGCCTATGTTACATGTAGGTATGATTATTAAAAACCCATCATGGAAGTCAAAAAGCACACAACTGCAGTAGTATTAAGAATTCCACAAGTAAGTTCAAAGCTCCGTGGAAACTAATAAACAGTGAGGACAAAACTGCAGAAAACAAACAAATATGTGTGCCCCAAAAATTCATTTTTTATTAAATAAATTGAAGTAGAAAATGCTATTATTAAACTTGATATCAGTTCATCAGAGATACTTTCAAAAATTTCTGTAGGTTGTCAACAAACATGCATATATTCATCTTCTCCTAAGACTAGTGAAACAGCTGAAATAATCAGACAGTGTAGATGTGTAGGACATATCTCTTAACATGCTCAAGGAAGTTATCAATTGTATTGTGTATCTCTTCACATAATGTACAAACAAGTGTATTCTGAGCAGTATTTTCCTGATGAGCTTGAAGTGTCTAGGGTAGTTCCAGTACATAAGAAGGGAGATTCAAATTTGCCTTAAGGCACAGGGCAATTTTCACAGCCTAAGCTTTTTCTAAAGTATCTGAATGCATTATTTACCAACAGTTATATGATTATGCTGAAGAACTGAAATTAATTAGTGGAGCACACTCTGGTTTAGAAGAAACTTGTTATGGTTAATGCTATAGACTCTGCAGTCAAATTCCTACTTTGAGTGTTTGAGGACAAAGAGTTTGTTCAAGTCCACTTTTTGTGACCTAAGCAAGGCCTTTGACTGTGTGGGGCAAATACAACTATGAGAAAAAATGGACTTCCATGGTGTCAGAGATGGCAGCCTTAAACTATAAAAATCTTATCTACAGAATCATATGCAAGTAGTGTGTGTTGGAAAAGAAATGTCCTGTACAGAATAAGTTAATGTCTGTGCTCCACAGAGATCTGTACTTGTTCCTAATGACGACCAATGACATGCCATCATTCATTAAATCATTACAGTGCTTTATGCAGAGGATACTACTTTTCTTCACAGTAGTAATGATTTTCGTCATCTTAAAACAAGTTGCAAAGATGACTTATCGAGCCTCCTATTGGTTTAAAGCAAATGGATTCTTGCTGATCGAAAACAAAACACGGCATATGGGTTTTAGTCTAAACAACAAGCCTATGTCAGATGACAAGCTATGTTAAATATTTGTGCACACACACACTTTTTTAATTTGTATGAAGCAGTAGTTACTTGCAGCAAAATGGAGGAAAAAATATGCATTCTTATACAGTACCAAGAGAAGCAATAGATGCATTTATACTCCATACCACAGACTGTCAAAACCAATTAACAGCTATGAACTCAGAGCACAAATTATTAACTAAGTTTCCACAGACCATACGAGATCTACCAGAACAAGCCTTCAGACAAACCTTGCATGCCTAGTCAGTAGCCACCCACTCTATGATAAAAAGCAATTTACCAGCTGTAACTTAACAATTTAATGTTAATAACCAACCTGTTTCTTTTAAATTATCAACTGTATTACATTATGTGTGACATTGTCTATTGCTGTTATGCCCAAATAATATTATTAACAACATTAATATTAATAATCAGATCAACACCTGCAGAATGGCATGTCAGATCAGCCTATGTTGCACGTAGGTATGAGTATTAAAAAAGGCATCATGGAAGGCAAAAAGCACACAACTGCAGTAGTATTGAGAATTCCACAAATAAGTTCAAAGCTGCGTGGAAACTAATGAACAGTGTTGCCAAAACTGCAGGAAACAAACAAATATCTGTATCCCAAAAATTCATTTTTTTTTTATTAAATCAATTGCAGCAGAAAATGATATCATCAATCCTGATATCAGTTCATCAGAGATGCTTTCAAAAAAATTTTGTACATTGTCAACAAATTGTACTAAGCCACATGCTATCCCCTCAACTACAATGCATAAATGCTCTCACAAACTAGTGCAAAAAGATCATGGATAATAAAAAACTGGCAATCTATCAAGATGTCACTGATGAAAACCATAACCATCTTCTCTCTAAACAACCACCAACAATAACTGCAAGGGTAGCTGTGGAAGAAGAGTTCACCATCACTAATTCATAGACAAGAATGGACTGGACAGTACACTAATAATATGTCTTATCACCCAGAAACCACTGGGATAAGACTTGCCACACAAAATGTGGTCAATGCTAAACACAATTGGAACCCAGCATGACAGATGCACACACTTTCTTTTTCCTCTCCTACACACAAATGGGGTAAATAAATATCCCCCACATTATAAATGTGGAGAAAAACAGACCATCAGGCATATCACAGAAGATTACCTGCCACCCCCCCCCCCCACAACCCCCCCCTCCCCCCCTAAGATCATATGGTGGTAGACCAGAAGACATACTGCTGGAGACTTCAAAGCTGCTAGTTTACATAAATGCTCTAGATGTTTGTTCATGACATTTGTATTGTAAATATTATGCTCTACACTACTGTTTCAGTGTGTCAAAAAGCCACATGATAAATAAATGTCATGGAAATCTTCTGCAGAAGATTACACAAAATTCATTTCAGTAATTATGACAAAATGTTTCAACCCTAGCAATACCAAGGCATTTACCGTAACTTGTATTATCAAGGGAGGGGAGAAGGGGCGGTACTTCATACCCACACTAACAAAATTTAGAAAATACTAAATTTGTTAATTGTTGAAACATAGTAAAAATACTGAAGGTGTATAGTTGTATTGTTCATGTCTTTAATGAAAAATATCTTGGCACACACTAAGCAACATCAATGCACTTTTGATCACGTGTACTAACAAGCAGGGGTGCCCACTCAAAAATAAATAAATAAATAAATAAAATACCAATTTCGTTAATTTTTGTTTACTTTTACTCACAATCTGGTTTTTCAAAGAGATACTTCTGTGTAAGTAAGGTTCCAAACTTACAAACACTGAGTACGTCTTTTGTTGGAGGAAGTGACTTCTACTACTAAGACAAATTTTTGGGTTCAGTGATGGAAAATTTTGGAACATTTGTGGAATCTGGTAGAAGAATTCATCAAAGACAATAAATATTTTTTCAAAACTTTAAAGTATAAAGGAATTTACTAGATTACAGTATTTTCAAAATGTAGGCACAAAGTTCCTGCTCACCTGCCCCCTTGGTGATTTATTTTTATTGGTCCCATAAATTACCTTTTGTACAGGTATGAACTTGTAATACAGAATGCTTAATTTGGTTATACCTAGAGAATATACATATAATATGCTACACAATGAAACCAAGCAACAACTTGCACAGATTTACACCACAGTTAAAAATGCATTTTTGTGAATCTTACATTGCACATCAGTAGTTTTAATTCTAGTTTACTTATTTAAACTAATTTGTAATTCTAGTTTCTCTTAATGCTGTACATAATATTTATCATTCACAATATAAACTTCTTATCACTGTCTGCTCATATATTCAGACATACTATAGAATCCTTCTATTAAAAACTTTTATAGGTATGCAGGGATCATCATCTGTTTTAAGATGTTCCCTGCATCCATTGCAAGGGTTAATATGGGAGTTTATTGAGACTATAGTAAGCTATATTGTAATAAGATGTGGTCATGCTCGTCCTCAAAGTAGTAGTTATATAAAACGCAGATTATGATGTCTGTTGCTAAAATGTTGACAATGGATAAGAAATTTTCAGCAAAGTGTCTTCAAAACAGATAAAAAGCAAAAATGTTTCATGCCACCATTAGATGCATAAAGAAGTTAATATGAATTCAAGACTTCGTATGTTCATCAGTTAACTCTCATAATATGGTCTTCAGACGAAAATATCCCTGCAGGAGTCATGATGCACTTTGCCACAGGCAATTCCTATATTTGTTACAGAAAACGATTCTTATCATTCAAGTGTTTACGGTTTCTACACTTCAGATTTTTCAGTGATTGTATTTCTCAGCCCCTTCTACATCAACCTGGGGTAGGCCTTCACCTTTGTTAAGCATCCTACACACAAACCGTATTCCGGTAATAAGGTAACAATTATCTTTATAACCTCTTTTACTGTCAGATTCGTGATTTCCAACACTTTTTCAGGAGGGTGAAGGAGAGAGACGGGAAGGGGGGATTCATGACTCCCTGCAGATAAATACATGAGTTTTATCCAACATTGATTACAGCCACTAAAATAGCAGCCTATAAGAACGATACATCATCGACAAGAAATTCTTCCCTCGAAGTGAGGAGTGAAAATCTGCTGATTGCTGTCTAAATGGCTCTTAACCTGTTCCTGGCAATCAACATGTGGCTTGCGGTGGTTGGATCTTGTGACACACGATCGCGAGTCTACTTTGCTTGCGCGGGCACTCACTCATGGAATGATACTCCACTGGATGGGCAAGATGTAAAAAGATACAGAGGACTGTCGGACGTACATGATATAATTCCACGAGATCCTTCGATACATCCTCAAACAGCTGAGTCAGACACGATAAAACAAAGTATATTTTATACGAAATTTACTCTCAGGACATCGCATGGTCTTTGTACCCACTGGTAATTATAGAACGTGACGTTTCATTCGCCGCAAATAAGACCTAAAACTATTTTACAAAATACTTAAAACGAGTGGCATTATTTCAAGTTGGAGAATATTATCAAAATCATCTGTGCATATACTATATGGATCTTAATCATGACTGATTAGTATTTTCAATCGTATGTCTGTTAAACAGTAAGTAAATTATTATTGTAATACATTTCCGACATTAACCGCTTTCGCAGAACTTTGCAAAAAGTACTAGCCTGTTCTTCCACCACACGCGCACGTAGCACAATAATCCAGTAAACTGCAGAGCAGCGAATAACGGCAGCGCAGACTTGATTCACCGTTGTTGACACCAGATACCGCCTCTTTGGTTGACATCACAGAGTAGATTGCTACTCTACGGGGTGTAAACAATAACTGTTCACAATGCACCCCACTGGCGCTGAGGAAGTCGAGGCGAGAATTTGATATTGGACACTAAAAAAAAGCCTCGCGTGATATTATTCAGTATCATCTCGCTCTCTATTCGCAAACTATTAGTACTGGAGAAAAAAATGAATTGGCCGTTTTTTGTGGGATATTTAAAGTAGTTTTATTTTGTACTGAAATACTTTTTCACGTCAGGTCGCAGTTTTCGAGTTATTCAAGCAAAATTTACAAAGGTGACATTCAACACTCCCACCCCCTCACTCACCCCCCCACCGGTCAGGATTTTTAGTACGTTGTTCGTGCCACTCCCCCTCTCTCCCCTTTCAACTGCACAAAAATTTAAACTACACGCGCTTTTTGCTCTTCATAAACACGGCTATTACGCTACCGGCTTAGTCGGCTACTTTGTCAACGTTAATAATTTAAACTTTCCTATACGGTTAATGAAAAAACGCCATCTTTAAACATTACGCAAAACAAATTACGTTGACATGTCGATCTAAACTTAACCCTTAGAAACACAGTAATTTCGTAGTAAGACGATTAGACGAACAAAATGATTTAATTGTTAATTTTATTAAAATGCACAAATGTTGAGATAAAATTTACACAAACAAAAATTTTCCAATTTGTAACTGTATGACTAAGCTGGTATCGTAATAAGCCTAGTCAATGAGGACCGAAAACGTCGAATATGGGAGATGATTTTTGTAAACGCAAATTTTTGTTTGTTTGTTGTTTGGAGGAAAGAGACCAAACAGCGAGGTCATCGGTCTCATCGTAATAGGGAAGGACGGGGAAGGAAATCGGCCGTGCCCTTTCAAAGGAACCATCCCGGCATTTGCCTGGAGCGATTTAGGGAAATCACGGAAAACCCAAATCAGGATGGCCGGACGCGGGATTGAACCGTCGCCCTCCCGAGTGCGAGTCCAGTGTACTAACCACTGCGCCACCTCGTTCGGTCAATTTTTTGTACAGTAGTGTGTGTGTGTGGGAGGGGGCGGAGTGGTCTGTAGCGCCTAGAACCGTTCGGCCACTCCGGCCCGGCTGAACGACTCAAATCTCCAATCTATCGCACGCTGCATTGCAGCGTCCCTCATCCATTTACCTCCTACACGCAATTTATTGATTATTGTAGGAGTTCGGACGATATTACTGCGTCTGCGCTGAAACAAACGCCAAGAAACTGTCGCGCTCTTATAGAAATATATATATTTAAGTGGTCTGACAGAACAGACATAACTCAAATCGAGACATCTCATGCAGAATCCGATAGCAGCCGAAATCTGAACCGGAGTCGCTACCGCTAGCATCAGCCAGTGTGCTGGGCTTCAGCGGACTCTACGGATGCTGCCAGCCGACTATATGACACGAAATACAGGATGGTAATTCTGATTTCCACCACAAGTACGTTTTTTCTGATGGTACTGTAGTCACAACCCACGTAACCCGAGTTAAACTGGTGGGGAAATTTGAAATGCAAGAAGCGCACTTACGCTTTAACCTATATTGAAAAATCGCGGAAATTTAGAATGGCCCGAAGTTTAAAATGACCAGTAGCTCACATATACTTTATGGAGGCAAATTCAAAAATTCATTTCACTCGGCCTCTGAGAAACACTTGTGCCACGGATCAGAAGCCAAAAAAAAGTTCAAATATTATGTTTTTAAAATTCGCCACCAAAAGGTTAATTTGTATGGGATGGCAGCCATCAAACAAACATAAATCGCCGCCCGGAGTGGCCGTGCGGTTCTAGGTGCTACAGTCTGGAGTCGAGCGACCGCTACGGTCGCTGGTTCGAATCCTGCCTCGGGCATGGACGTGTGTGATGTCCTTAGGTTAGTTAGGTTTAATTAGTTCTAAGTTCTAGGCGACTGATGACCTCAGAAGTTAAGTCGCGCCTCGGGCATGGATGTGTGTGATGTCCTTAGGTTAGTTAGGTTTAATTAGTTCTAAGTTCTAGGGGACTGATGACCTCAGAAGTTAAGTCCCATAGTGCTCAGAGCCATTTGAACCAAGTTAAGTCGCATAGTGCTGAGACCCATTTGAACCAAACATAAATCGCCAATAGCTGGTCACCAGCTGCATCAAACACGTGTGAAGTTATAAATTGTATTGTATTGTATGTTAACCAGGGGCCTAGAAACGACAGAGAGGCTCTGTCCCCGCCGCAACCGCAGTGGTCCACAACCCCACGACGACTACTGCAGTGCAGTCCACTTCACCCCACCGCGTCCCACACCGAACCACTCTTTCAGGGTTACTGTGCGGTTCGGCCCCCGGTGGAACCCCCCCCGCCTCCAGGGAACATCTCACACCAGACGAGTGTAACCCCTATGTTTGCGTGGTAGCGTAATGGTGGTGTACGCGTACGAGGAAAACTTGTTTGCGCGGCAATCGCCGACATAGTGTAACTGAGGCGGAATAAGGGGAACCAGCCCGCATTCACCGAGGCAGATGGAAAACCGCCTAAAAACCATCCACAGACTGGCCAGCTCACCGGACCTTGAC
Organism: Schistocerca americana; assembly: GCF_021461395.2. NCBI lineage: Eukaryota > Metazoa > Arthropoda > Insecta > Orthoptera > Acrididae > Schistocerca > Schistocerca americana. Next base: position 295,600,274 of record NC_060130.1, read on the forward strand.
CCAAGTCCGCCGGGCGGATTCATGCCGGGGACCAGGCGCTCCTTCCCAACCCGGAAAGCCGTGCGTTAGACCGCACGGCTAACCGGGCAGTCGAAGTTATATATACCAGGCACGCATCAAATACGTTTGAGAATGGATCATGCTTATCCAGTGAGGTGACAAAGGTCATGGGATACCGATATGCATGTATACAGATAGCGGTATTGTCGCGTATTCACGGTGTAATAGGAAACTGCATTGTACTCAAGTGATTCATGTGAAAAAGTTTCCGAAGTAATTATGACCACACGACGGGAATTAACGGACTATGAACGCGCAATGGTAGTTGGAGCCAGATGCATTGGACATTCCATTTCGGAAATCGCTAGAGAATTCAGTATTCTGAGATCCACAGTGCGTGCTGAGAATACCAGCAATGGTCGACGGCCTTCACATAACGAACGGGAGCAGCAGCGTTTGCGTAGAGTTGTGAGTGCTAACAGCAAAGAAACACTCCGTAAAATAACCGCAGAAATCAAAGAGAAGGACGACGACCGACGCAAGTGCCTTTGCTACCAGTACGACATGGTCTGCAGCGCCTCTCCTGGTGCTCGTGACCGACCCTAAACGACTGGAAAACCGTGGCCTGGTCAAATGAGCCCCGATTTCAGTTGGTAAGAGCTGATGGTACTGTTCGAGTGTGGCACTGACCCCACGAAGTCATGGCCCCAAGTTTACAACACGGCACTGTGCAAGCTGATGGTGTGATCTGTGGTTACATGGAACGGACTGAGTCCTCTGGTAAATTTAGGAGAGTAGTGGTCGGTATCCTTCATGTGCATAGCATTTCAAGCCAAAACACTGTCGGCAGTGACAACGCAAGCCTCCAGTATCTTCTGGCCTATGGAAGCTGAACGCTATAGTTGGGCGAGGCACTGGCAGTCTAATTGTAACAGACATGAGTCGACTATCTATAGTCTGTTAAGCCTATGTAACAAAAATTTTCAGAAACGAGAAAAAACTTTCACTCAATTGTTATTTGGTTTTTATTGTTATTCTTTATTTCTTATATTAGGTTTTTTTTATTTTCTGGATTTATATTCATACCTCCCATAAACCAGACCACAATAATTTTATTTAAAGTAAATATTTTGGTTTGAACATAACGACTTTTGGAACCATGATCTGGACATAACGGTACCTGGAAAGGTTTTGATTTTAAAATGATGGGTACAAATGAAAAATAACATAGACATTTCACAATATTTATTCATATTACAAAGTTATTGGTTTCCATTAGAAAGAATAGTAGAGTATATACCTGCTACTTAATTTTCTTGATCAATTACGATCAACTTTATATTAAAATAACTCGTTATTATGAGATAACTACTGTTTTGCAGCAAATACTGATCTGCTTTTTTGGTCAACAGTGGTTCTGTAAAAGGACTGTAACACCTTTGATTTTTTTCTGGTTCTACCATAACACCTTTAGCTATCTCAGCTGAGTTTACCCCCATCCAGGATTTACCCTCCTTGCAGATACTTTTACTACATCTTATATCAGTGTTATAGCTCAGTTGCCCTTGAACAGTAATAGTGCTCTGACATTTCTTTTTAACTAATACTAGCCGAATACCAGACATTGGCCAGATATATATTTATTCCAATTTTCTATTTAGTCCTTCTCATCCACCCTCCTCTCCTCTCTGTCCCCTCCTCCAACCATGTCTGCCGGCCGGTGTGGCCGAGCGGCTCTAGGCGCTTCAGTTCGGAACTGTGCTGCTGCTTCAGTCGCAGGTTCGAATCCTAGATGTGTGTGATGTCCTAGATGTTAAGACCCATAGTGCTTAGAACCATTTGAACCATTCCAACCATATCTTCCTGCCCCTCTTTGTGTCCATCTTCTCCTACCACTCCCTCCATCCAGTTGCTCCTCACCCTCTCTTTGTCACCTCCTCCTCCTCCTCCTCCCCGCCCCCTATGCCCACCTTCCCGCCCCCTCTCTCTATCTACCTCCTCCCTCCCCCTCTCCCTGCCCATCTCCTGTTTCCCCTCTCGCTACTTATCTCCTCTCGTCTTTCTCTGCCCATCTCTTCCTCCCTACTCTTGCTGTTCATGTCCTCCTCTTTCCTCTCTCTCTCCACCTCCTCGTTCCCTCTATTTGTGTCCCTCTCATTGTTCCTCCGCTCTGTCCATCCACATCCTCCTCCCCCATTCTCTCTCCACGCCATCGCCTCCATCCCAGTAGGAGGCTGGTGGTTCTTACCCCCACAGTATTTCTTCCCAGACCGTAACTAATATGTTTACTGAGCTTGGCTGAAATTGTTTGTGGGGTTTAGGATGACGTTTTTAGCCGTGGCTTTCCCTCATATAAACCTGTCACATATATTTCAAATATACCGGGTGGTCAAAAAGTCAGTATAAATTTGAAAACTGAACAAATCACGGAACAATGTAGATAGATAGGCACAAATTGACACACATGCTTGGAATGACATGGGGTTTTATTAGAACCAAAAAAATACAAAAGTTCAAAAAATGTCCGACAGATGGTGCTTCATCTGATCAGAATAGCAATAATTAGCATAACAAAGTAAGACAAAACAAAGACGATGTTCTTTACGGGAAATGCTCAATATGTCCACCATCATTCCTCAACAATAGCTGTAATCGAGGAATAATGTTGTGAACAGCACTGTAAAGCATGTCCGGAGTTATGGTGAGGCATTGGCGTCGGATGTTGTCTTTCAGCATCCCTAGAAATGTCGGTCGATCACAATACACTTGCGACTTCAGGTAACCCCTAAGCCAATAATCGCACGGTCTGAGGTCTGGGGACCTGGGAGGCCAAGCATGACGAAAGTGGCGGCTGAGCACACCATCATCACCAAACGATGCGCGCAAGAGATCTTTCACGCGTCTAGCAATATCTTTTTTTTTTTTTTTTTTGTTCTAATAAAACCCCGTGTCATTCCAAGCATGTGTGCCAATTTTTACCTCTCTATCTACATTATTCCGCGGTTTATTAAGTTTTCAAATTTATTCTGACTTTTTGCTCACCCAGTATATTTATTCCAATTTTCTATTTAGTCCTTCTCCTCCACCATCCCCTCCTCTGTGTCCCCTCCTCCAACCACGTCTGCCGTCCGGTGTGGCCGAGCGGTTCTAGGCGCTTCAGTCCAGAACTGTGCTGCTGCTTCAGTCGCAGGTTCGAATCCTAGATGTGTGTGATGTCCTAGATGTTAAGACCCATAGTGCTTAGAACCATTTGAACCATTCCAACCATGTCTTCCTGCCCCTCCCTGTGTCCATATTCTCCTACCCCTCCCTCCATCCAGTTGCTCCCCCCCTCTCTTTGTCACCTCCTCCTCCTCCCCTCCCCCTATGCCCACCTTCCCGCCCCCCTCTTTCTATCTACCTCCTCCCTCCCCCTCTACCTGCCCATCTCCTGTTTCCCTTCTCGCTACTCATCTCCTCTCGTCTTTCTCTGCCCATCTCTTCCTCCCTACTCTTGCTGTTCATGTCCTCCTCTTTCCTCTCTCTCTCCACCTCCTCGTTCCCTCTATTTGTGTCCCTCTCATTGTTCCTCCGCTCTGTCCATCCACATCCTCCTCCCCCATTCTCTCTCCACGCCATCGCCTCCATCCCAGTAGGAGGCTGGTGGTTCTTACCCCCACAGTATTTCTTCCCAGACCGTAACTAATATGTTTACTGAGCTTGGCTGAAATTGTTTGTGGGGTTTAGGATGACGTTTTTAGCCGTGGCTTTCCCTCATATAAACCTGTCAAATATATTTCAAATATGCACTACTGGCCATTAAAATTGCTACACAAAGAAGAAATGCAGATGATAAACGGGTATTCATTGGACAAATATATTATACTAGAACTGATATGTGATTACATTTTCAAGCAATTTGGGTGCATAGATCCTGAGAAATCAGTGCCCAGAACAACCACCTCTGGCCGTAATAACAGCCTCAATACGCGTGGGCATTGAGTCAAACTGAGCTTGGATGGCGTGTACAGGTACAGCTGCCTGTGCAGCTTCAACTCGATACCACAGTTCATCAAGAGTAGTGACTGGCGTATTGTGACGAGCCAGTTGTTCGTCCACCATTGACCAGACATTTTCAATTGGTGAGAGATCTGGAGAATGTGCTGGCCAGGGCGGCAGTCGAACATTTTCTGTATCCAGAAAGGCCCGTACAGGACCTGCAACATGCGATCGTGCATTATCCTGCTGAAACGTAGGGTTTCGCAGGGATAGAATGAAGGGTAGAGCCACGGGTCGTAACACATCTGAAATGTAACGTCCACTGCTCAAAGTGACGTCAAAGCGAACAAGAGGTGACCGAGACGGGTAACCAATGGCACCCCATACCATCACGCCGGGTGAACCGCCAGTATGGCGATGACGAATACACGATTCCAATGTGCGTTCACCGCGATGTCGCCAAACACGGATGCGATCATCCTGATGCTGTAAACAGAATCTGGATTCGTCCGAAAAAATGACGTTTTGCCATTCGTGCATCCAGGTTCGTCGTTGAGTACACCATCGCAGGCGCTCCTGTCTGTGATACAGCATCAAGGGAAACCGCAGCCATGGTCTCCGAGCTGATAGTCCATGCTGCTGCAAGGGTTGTCGAACTGTTCGTGCAGATGGTTGTTGTCTTGCAAACGTCCCCATCTGTTGACTCAGGGATCGAGACGTGGCTGCACGATCCGTTACAGCCATGCGGATAAGATGCCTGTCATCTGGATTGCTAGTGATACGAGGCCGTTGGGATCCAGCACGGTGTTCCGTATTACCCTCCTGAACCCATCGATTCCATATTCTGCTAACAGTCATTGGATCTCGATCAACGCCGGTTAACTGCTGTTTGTGTATGAGAAATCGGTTGGAAATTTTCCTCATGTCAGCACGTTGTAGGTGTCGCCACCGGCGCCAACCTTGTGTGAATGCTCTGAAAAACTAATCATTTGCATATCACAACATCCTCTTCCTGTCGGTTAAATTTCGCGTCTGTAGCACGTCATCTTCGTGATGTAGCAATTTTAATGGCCAGTAGTGTATATTAAATCATTCACACACATTTTCACATATATTTCATCTGTAGCTTTAGCGAAATTTTACCCTGCGATTTCATTTTTACGCAACTCAACGTTTATAACGTCGTATCTCCTGTACTAGGTGTCGTACAGTGAAATATTTTGTAGGTACCTTCAACGGACTATGTGGGTACTGTCTGCAAAATACCTTATGAACAGAGTTAGTAGCAAAGAAGTAATAAATTTTAACCTCATGCACAATGCCGCAGTTTTTCACGCATCTCAGTGTTTATGACGTCATATCTCCTGAACAATTTGTCGTACTACGATATAATTTTGCTGCTACATTCAGTGGTATATATGAACACAGTCTACAAAATGTGTTGCGAATACGATTAGTAATACAAAAGTAATAAATTAAAACAAATTATGTTTCAAGTGTGTTACAAGTCGCTAATTGCTTTCATTTTCAAATACTACCTGAATATATTATGGGTATTGGTACTTCACATGCTACACTGCATTTCACCCCACCCTCACCCCTTTCATAGGTACAGTTGCGCTCAAAAGAATTTTGTAGAAACCATTAGTTACAATTACACAAAGACAAGTGGGTAATACAAAAAACTTTCTGTACATAATTGAAGATTATATCATTATACTCCATTTAGTACAAAACAACATTTAGTTTAAAACAAAGTTGTCTTACATCAAAACAGAAATAACAATTCTTGTGGCTCAAAAGTAATTTATAGCGTTAACTATGTAAGAATAATACAAAACTATGTTGGAATCTTAAGTACAAATCACTATTTCGTTGCACACCCAAGGGCTTTGATCATAGCTGCCCATCTATTTGGCACTGAATCCATAGGCCAAGTGGGAGGTTTGGCCATTCGACCAATACGTCAGCACCAAATTGATCCTTATTTGAATAGAATCTACGACGAACACGTCGATTAAATGCATCCGAGAGATCTTGAATTTGATATAGTTCCTGGCTCTGGCTTGGTCACTCCGAAAGCTTGAAAATGTTCAAATGTGTGTGAATTCCTAAGAGACCAAACTGCTGAGGTCATCCGTCCCCTTAAAGTAACTTAAACTAACTTATGCTAAGAACAACACACACACACCCATGCCTGAGGGAGGACTCGAACCTCCGGCGGGAGGGGCCGCGCAATCCGTGGCATGACGCTTCAAACCGAGTGGCCACTCCGCGATGCCCGAAACTTTGACTTTTTATTTGAAAAGATTTTTTTTAAGTGGCTGGAGTTATGTTTTGATTCACTGTGCGGCCAAATATCCAATTACGTTGCATGTTCTTTGTTCCACGTGGAACCATATTCTTCCTAAATAATAATAATAATGTCGTGTGACGACGGCCTCCTGTCGGGTAGACCGTTCGCCTGCTGCAAGTCTTTCGATTTGACGCCACTTCGGCGACTTGCGCGTCGATGGGATGAAATGATGATGATTAGGACAACACAACACCCAGTCCCTGAGCGGAGAAAATCTCCGACCCACCCGGGAATCGAACCCGGGCCGTTAGGATTGACAGTCTGTCGCGCTGACCACTTTTTTTTTTTTTAATCTCATTTTGTTCGCTTTTGTTCGTTGCATCTGCTCGGGGCGGACGTCGTAAGACATCCGTTTAAGTTCGTTGTTGATCGATTAGCTCAGTTTTTTTATTACAGAGGGCTGCTAACCCTCTGACCGAACTCGCTGAGCTACCGTGCCGGCAACCACTCAGCTACCGGGGGGGACTTCTTCCTAAAAAGTCGCTGTACAGGAATCCATCCATTTTGCCTTCTATAATGACGGGAAAAAAATCGCAACTCCAGAAGGATTTCTGCGACATAAACGAAAGTTGATACGCGCGTTTTTTTCAACTGAGGGATTACGTCTATTCGGATTTCAGGCTAGTCGCATAAGAATGGCGCTTGTAGCACCACTACGAGGATGCAAATCGGGTTTGCTTCAAATACACGCTGTAACGGTCGTGGGCATTAGTTACCATTGTGATTCGACGTGGTGAGCAGACGTTAGTCAAGAATGTCTTTAAGGGGACAAAGATGCCAACACCTCCCTGAGTTTGAAAGATATCGTGTAATGAAACTTCCTGGCTGATTAAAACTGTGTGCCGGACCGAGTCCCGAGTTCTAGTCTCGGTCCGGCATACAGTTTTAATCTGCCAGGAAGTTTCATATCAGCGCACATTCCGCTGCAGAATGAAAATCTCATTCTGGAAACATCCCCCACGCTGTGGCTAAGCCATGTCTCCGCAACCGAGCGAGGTGGCGCAGTGGTTATCACACTGGACTCGCATTCGGGAGGACGACGGTTCAATCCCGCGTCCGGCCATCCTGATTTAGGTTTTCCGTGATTTCCCTAGATCACTCCAGGCAAATGCCGGGATGGTTCCTTTGAAAGGGCACGGCCGACTTCCTTTCCCATCCCTCCCTAATCCGAGCTTGTGCTCCGTCTCCAATGACCTCGTTGTCGACGGGATGTCAAACACCAATATCCTCCTCCTCCTCCATGTCTCCGCAATATCCTTTCTTTCAGGAGTGCTAGTTCTGCAAGGTTCGCAGGAGAGCTTCTGTATAAAGTTTGGAAGGTAGGAGACGAGGTACTGGCAGGAGTAAAGCTGTGAGGACGGGGCGTGAGTCGTGCTTCGGTAGCTCAGATGGTAGAGCACTTGCCCGCGAAATGCAAAGGTCCCTAGTTCGAGTCTCGGTCCGGCACACAGTTTTAATCTGCCAGGAAGTTTCATATCAGCGCACACTCCACTGCAGAATGAAAATCTCATTCTGGACACATCCCCCAGGCTGTGGCTAAGCCATGTCGCCGCAATATCCTTTCTTTCAGGAGTGCTAGTTCTGCAAGGTTCGCAGGAGGGCTTCTGTGAAGTTTGGAAGGTAGGTTCAAATGGCTCTGAGCACTATGGGACTCAACTGCTGAGGTCATTAGTCCCCTAGAACTTAGAACTACTTAAACCTAACTAACCTAAGGACATCACAAACATCCATGTCCGAGGCAGGATTCGAACCTGCGACCGTAGCGGTCTTGCGGTTCCAGACTGCAGCGCCTTTAACCGCACGGCCACATCGGCCGGCTTGGAAGGTAGGAGACGAGGTACTGGCAGGAGTAAAGCTATGAGGACGGGGCGTGAGTCGTGCTTGGGTAGCTCAGTTGGTAGAGCACTTGCCCGCGAAAGGCATAGGTCCCGAGTTCGAGTCTCGGTCCGGCACACAGTTTTAATCTGCCAGGAAGTTTCATATCAGCGCACACTCCGCTGCAGAGTGAAAATCTCATTCTGGATATCGTGTAATTTTACTACGAGAAGCTGGATGTCCCTTCTGCGATATTGCAGAAAGACTTGGCAGGAATGTAGACACTGTACACGGTTGTTGGCAGCGGTGGTCATGAGAATGTTCGGTCGCAAGAAGACCAGGCTCCGGACGGCCACAGGGCACAACCGAAAGGGAAGACTGTTGAGTTGGGCGTATGGCTTTGGCGCATCGTACTGCATCTGCAGCAGCAATTTGGGCAGCAGTTGGCATTTGAAAGCAGCAGTTGACACAACGAACTATTACAAATCGGTTATTTCAAGGACAGCTCCGCGGCATACGCCCTGTAGCACACATTCCTCTACCAAACCACCACCATCTGCGACTTCAGTGGCGCCAAGCGGGGGCTCTTTGGAGAGCAGAGTGGAGGTCTTTTGCGTTTCTTGATGAAAGCTGGTTCTACCTCGTGCCAGTGATGGCTGTGTCGGATAGGAGGAAGCCAGTTGAGGGCCTGCAACCAACCTGTCTCCGTGCTACACGCGCTGGACTTACACTCAGAGTTATGTTCTGGGGTGCGATTTCGTATCATAGCAGGCCCACTCTCCTGATTATCCCACGCAATGTGACTGCAAATTTGTTCGTCAATCCAACAGGGAAACGCTCGCCCTCATACTGCTGTTGTAACCGACCATCTACATCTACATATACATTATTTGTTCATGAGACCCAGAAAATATTAGATACAGGCTCCCAGGTAGATGCTATTTTTCTTGACTTCCGGAAGGCGTTCGATACAGTTCCGCACTGTCGCCTGATAAACAAAGTAAGAGCCTACGGAATATCAGACCAGCTGTGTGGCTTCATTGAAGAGTTTTTAGCAAACAGAACACAGCATGTTGTTATCAATGGAGAGACGTCTACAGACGTTAAAGTAACCTCTGGCGTGCCACAGGGGAGTGTTATGGGACCATTGCTTTTCACAATATATATAAATGACTTAGTAGATAGTGTCGGAAGTTCCATGCGGCTTTTCGCGGATGATGCTGTAGTATACAGAGAAGTTGCTGCATTAGAAAATTGTAGCGAAATGCAGGAAGATCTGCAGCGGATAGGCACTTGGTGCAGGGAGTGGCAACTGACCCATAACATAGACAAATGTAATGTATTGCGAATACATAGAAAGAAGGATCCTTTATTGTATGATTATATGATAGCGGAACAAACACTGGTAGCAGTTACTTCTGTAAAATATCTGGGAGTATGCGTGCGGAACGATTTGAAGTGGAATGATTATATAAAATTAATTGTTGGTAAGGCGGGTACCAGGTTGAGATTCATTGGGAGAGTGCTTAGAAAATGTAGTCCATCAACAAAGGAGGTGGCTTACAAAACACTCGTTCGACCTATACTTGAGTATTGCTCATCAGTGTGGGATCCGTACCAGATCGGTCTGACGGAGGAGATAGAGAAGATCCAAAGAAGAGCGGCGCGTTTCGTCACAGGGTTATTTGGTAACCGTGATAGCGTTACGGAGATGTTTAATAAACTCAAGTGGCAGACTCTGCAAGAGAGGCGCTCTGCATCGCGGTGTAGCTTGCTCGCCAGGTTTCGAGAGGGTGCGTTTCTGGATGAGGTATCGAATATATTGCTTCCCCCTACTTATACCTCCCGAGGAGATCACGAATGTAAAATTAGAGAGATTAGAGCGCGCACGGAGGCTTTCAGACAGTCGTTCTTCCCGCGAACCATACGCGACTGGAACAGGAAAGGGAGGTAATGACAGTGGCACGTAAAGTGCCCTCCGCCACACACCGTTGGGTGGCTTGCGGAGTATCAATGTAGATGTAGATGTACATACATACTCCGCAATCCACCATATGGTGCGTGGCGGAGGGTACCTCGTACCACAACTAGCATCTTCTCTCCCTGTTCCACTCCCTTTGGGGTCTTTCCGCGTAATATAAGTTGGCGACAGTAAAACTGTACTGCAGTCAGCCTCAAATGCTGGTTCTCTAAATTTCCTCAGTAGCGATTCGCGAAAAGAACGCCTCCTTTCCTCCAGAGACTCCCACCCGTTCCTGAAACATTTCCGTAACACTCGCGTGATGATCAGACCTACCAGTAACAAATATGGCAGCCCGCCTTTGAATTGCTTCGATGTCCTCCCTCAATCCGACCTGATAGGGATCCCAAACGCTCGAGCAGTACGCAAGAATAGGTCGTATTAGTGTTTTATAAGCGGTCTCCTTTACAGATGAACCACATCTTCCCACAATTCTACCAATGAACAGAAGATGACTATCCACCTTCCCCACAACTGCCATTACATGCTTGTCCCACTTCATATCGCTCTGCAATGTTACGCCCAAATATTTAATCGACGTGACTGTGTCAAGCGCTACACTACTAACGGAGTATTCAAACACTACAGGATTCTTTTTCCTATTCATCTGCATTAATTTACATTTATCTATATTTGGAGTTAGCTGCCATTCTTTATACCAATCACAAATCCTGTCCAAGTCATCTTGTATCCTCCTACAGCCACTCAACGACGACACCTTCCCGTACACCACAGCATCAGCAGCAAACAGTCGCATATTGCTATCCACCCCATCCAAAAGGTCATTTATGTAGATAGAAAACAACAGCGGACCTACCACACTTCCCTGGGGCACTCCAGATGATACCCTCACCTCCGATGAACACTCACCATCGAGGACAACGTACTGGGTTCTATTACTTAAGAAGTCTTCGAGCCATTCACATACTTGGGAACCAATCCCATATGCTCGTACCTTAGTTAGGAGTCTGCAGTGAGGCACCGAGTCAAACGCTTTCCGGAAGTGAAAGAATATGGCATCCATCTGATACCCTTCATCCATGGTTCGCAAGATAACATGTGAAAAAAGGGCGTGTTGAGTTTCGCAGGAGCGATGCTTTCTAAAGCCGTGCTGATGCATGGACAGCAACTTCTCTGTCTCAAGGAAATTCATTATTTTCAAACTGAGAATATGTTCGAGAATCCTTCAGTGGTGTCACCGCCAGACACCACACTTGCTAGGTGGTAGCCTTTAAATCGGCCGCGGTCCGTTAGTGTACGTCGGACCCGCGTGTCGCCACTATCAGTGATTGCAGACAGAGCGCCGCCACACGGCAGGTCTAGAGAGACTTCCTAGCACTCGCCCCAGTTGTACAGCCGACTTTGCTAGCGATGGTTCACTGACAAATTGCGCTCCCATTTGCCGAGACGATAGTTAGCATAGCCTTCAGCTACGTCATTAGCTACGACCTAGCAAGGCGCCATTATCAATTGCTATTTATCTTGTGATGCATGTACCGTCAGACCGATGTTCACCAATTATGGATTAAAGTTAAGTATTCCAGAAGCTACGTACTATTTTTGCTACTATAAGACCTTGACCTGTTCCAGACCTCACGCCAGCCTGCGTGAGCTAAACGCGTGCCCTTCGGCCTCCCGTCCTCGTGGATTGGCTGTCTTGCCAGTCCACAAAACCTTCAACAAACCGACGTTAAGGATTTTGGTCTGTAATTTTGAGGATCCGTCCTTCTACCCTTCTTATATACCTGCGCTTTTTTCCAGTCGCTCGGGACTTTACTTTGGGCAAGAGATTCGCGATAAAGGCAAGCTAAGTAAGGAGCCAGTGCAGTAGAGTACTCTCTGTAAAACCGAATTGGAATTCCATCAGGACCTGGCGAGGACCTACAGAGTGACACCATGTTGCCTTGGCCTGCTCGATCACCAGATCTGTCTCCAATTGAGCACATGTGGGCATCATCGGACGACAACTTCTGCGTCATCCACAAACAGCATTACCTGTCTCTGTACTGACCGACCAGGTGCAACAGGTATAGAACTCCATCCCACAAACTGACATCCGGCACCTGTATAACACAATGCATGCACGTTGCATGTTTGCATTCAACTTTCTGGCGGTTAAACAGGTTATTAATGTACCAGTATTTCACATTTGCAATGGTTTATGTCGCGCTAGCATTAACCTGTGATCTTGGAATGGTAAACACATATGTTCCTTACAAGGGAACCTCCCCATCGCACCCCCCTCAGATTTAGTTATAAGTTGTCACAGTGGATAGGCCTTGAAAAACTGAACACGGATCAATTGAAAAAACAGGAAGAAGTTGTGTGGAACTGTGAAAAAATAAGCAAAATATACGAACTGTGTAGTTCGTGGGAAGATAGGCAACATCAAGGAAACCGGAAGCGCACGAGCGCTGTGGTCTCGTGGTAAACTGAGCAGCTGCGGAACGAAAGGTCCTCAGTTCAAATCTTCCATCGAGTGAAAAGTCTAATTTTTTATTTTCAGTTTATGTGACAAACTCTTATGTTTTCATCACTTTTTTGGGAGTGATTATCACATTCACAAGAAAACCTAAATCGGGCAAGGTAGAAGAATCTTTTTACCCATTCGCCAAGTGTACAAGTTACGTGGGTCGACAACATATTCCTGTCATATGACGCACATGCCGTCACCAGTGTCGTACAGAATATATCAGATGTGTTTTCCTGTGGAGGAATCGGTTGACCTATGACCTTGGGATCAAATGTTTTCGGTTCCCATTGGAGAGGCACGTCCTTTCGTCTACTAATCGCACGGTTTTGCGATGCGGTCGCAAAACGCAGACACTAAACTTATTACAGTGAACAGAGACGTCAATGAACGAACGGACAGATAATAACTATGCAAAAATAAAGAAAGTAAAATTTTCAGTCGAGGGAAAACTTGAACCAAGGACCTCTCGTTCTGCAGCTGCTCATGCTACCACGGGACCACGGCGCTCCTAAGCTGCCGGTCTCCATGATGTTGCCTATATGGCCCATGGACTACACAGTTTGTATATTTTGCTTATTTTTTCACAGTTCCACACAACTTCTTCCTGTTTTCTCAATTGATCTGTGTTCAGTTTATCAAGGCCTATCCACTGTTCCAACTTATAACTAAATCTGAGGGGGGTGCGATGGGGAGGTTCCGTTGTTAGACAAATGTAATCCCCAAATTTCATTACGTTACATTAATAACTTTTTAATGTTGTGATGTTTTTCTGTCAGTGTATTTGGAGCAGAGGATCAGCCTCACGTCTCGAAAAACATCCCCATAACATGTTGCTACCATCACCGTGCTTAATGGCCGGTACATGGCACTTTTTGTTGTGTCTTCGTATTCTCGGTCGACGTATATACTGCACACCATGAGAAGAAAACACATTGAATTTGCGTGTAGGCTTTCACGGCCGGCGTCTTCAGTAATTAAAACTTCCGGGCTAAGAGGCCGTGGTCCAATAGTAGAAATACTTCTCCCTGACGTTTCGTTGCCACCTCAGATGATGTTGCCCGCGGCTGGCAACGAAACGTCAGGGAGAAGTATTTCTACTATTGGACCACGGCCTCTTAAACCGGAAGTTTTAATTACTGACATTGAATTTGCGTTCATCACTCCACAATACCTGTAGCCACGGCCGGCCTTAGGCATGCGCCAACGACACCCCCGCTTCTGGGGGCCCGTCGTAAAACATTGGAAGGTAATTTGAAAACTGTCACCTGTAATTTTATTATTACAGAAAAAGGAGAAAAAATAAAGTGTTTCTGTAACTACTTTTAATTAATGTAATTCAATCATATACTTACTGTGACACGACTGTGGCTACTAGAGTACGTCTCATAAAATTGTACCTGCATCAGAGTCGAGGGAACCGACTGCTGATGCGTTATAGTAATATCTGTTCTCAACAAGTGACTGTTGCTCATATGTAAATTAAGAGATACGCGATTCATTCTTTCTCAGCGCCTCTCCGCGCTCATTCTACTCATTGTTGTGACTAACAATGAAGCATTACATTCTTCCGTCAGCATGTGTTGCCCACAGAATGATTTGTTCATTGTCATCAGTTTAAACGTACGGTACTTTTCCAGCTCAGGCCCTTTCATGTGTCTTGTGTGCCCTCTGTGTGAAGATAGGGCTTTTGCCTGTCCTGTGAAATTCCAAGTACCAACAGTGAAATGTCTCGTGAAAGGGACAGATTTCGAAAATACGATTCAGGTACTCAAAAGATCAAGAAAACGCTATAACTAGGGTGACCATACGTCCCGATTGGTCGGGATTGTCCCGTTTTTTGAGGCTCAAAAATTTGTTCCGACTTTTTTTAAAAAACAAGCAATTTGTTCCGATTTTCAAGGATTATTTTCAGACATTTACAAAGTGGTTAAAATATTTTCTGAGTGTCGATTTTATAAACTATCAATTGAAACTGACATTCCGTACGTTGGTACCCCCTGATAATGTACAGCTTAAGCACAATAATTGTTGCGTACTCTTATTTTCTTTGCTTTTGCTTGCCATTGTTGTCAGCACTCAGTATCAGTTTCGTGATGTGCTAGCACGTCGTGGCGATGCCGAAACGAAACTCAAAGTTTTCTGAAGAGCTTCAGAGGAAATTTCCTTGCTTCACTGATACAGACAATGAGTGTTCAGCAAAATGTAACGTATGTAACTGTGCTGTATCCGTGTCTCATGGTGGTGCTGCAGATCTGAAGCATCATATGGAATCAGAGAAACACAGGAAGAATCCTCGATCGGCAGGTTGCTCGCAAAAAATGACGAGATATTTTGTAACTTCAAATACACAGGAACAGAAAAACGTAGTTGCAGCAGAAGGAACCCTGTCATTCCATGTTGCTAAACACCACCAAAGCTATCGTTCTAATGACTGCAGTGTTCAACTAAACAAAAAAATTTCCTGATTCTAAGATTGCAGTAAATGTTTCGTGTGGAAGAACAAAGTTTGGAGCAATTATCAACAATGTTATAGCTCCGCATTCCCAGAAACAGGTAATAGCTGCTGTAAACAGTGCAAAATGCTTTTCAATATCTACTGATGCTAGTAACCATGGCCATCAGAAAATTTTTCCTGTGATAGTTCAGTATTGTTCTGTAAGTGAGGGTGGACTGCAGACGAAATTGTTTGATCTTGATGAATTGCAGAACGAAAAGTTTGAAACAATTTCCAATTATCTTTCTCATGTTATACAGTCATTCAGTATCATCTCAAATTGTGTTGCATTTGGTGCAGACAATACTAACTGTAATTTTGGGGGGTTAATGAAGAAAGAGGGTAATAATGTTTTCACACATCTGAAAGAAAAATTAAAAAACTCTGACATTGTTGGCATAGGTTGTCCAGCATATGTTGTTCACAACACACTTCAAAGTGCTTGTTATGTTTTATCTGTTGACATTGACTGCATTGTCATGAAGTTGTACAACCATTTTCATATTTTTTCTATTCGTGTTGCAGAACTCACTGAATTCTGTGAATTTGTTGGTGTCACTTACAAAAATTTACTTTCCTTTTCCAAAACAAGGTGGCTTTCATTGTTGCCAGCCATAGAAAGGATCTTGAAAGTGTATGAACCTTTGAAATCTTACTTTTTGTCACAGTGTAACTCAAAGTGCCCTGCAATCTTAAGGAGTTTTTTCAGTGATCCTATAAATGAATGTTACTTACTTTTTGTACATTCACAAATGAGTGTTTTCCAACAATCCATTCTGAGCATTGAGAAACAGAATAATTCCATATGTGAAGTATTAGCAGTCTTAAATAAAGCTTTGACAAGTCTAAATTCAGGGAAACATGAACATTTTGTGCCACTAAGTGTAAAAAAACTGCTGAATGATTGTGATGACCAGTCTGTTAAGAAATTTGACATAGCAGTATCAACGTTTTATGATGCTTCAGTAGACCACTTATCCTCATGGTTACAGGGAATAGCTGAGTTTTCTGTATTCTAATGGATGATACTCACAGAACCACCAGAATGGTCAGTAGCTGAAAATACAGGGTGATCATAAAGTCAGTATAAATTTGAAAACGTAATAAACCATGGAATAATATAGATAGAGAGGTAAAAATTTACACACATGCTTGGAATGACATGGAGTTTTATTAGAACCAAAAAAAACAAAGTTCGCAAAATGTCCGACAGATGGCGCTGGACAGCAAAACTGCTACCGTGACGCGTTAGAGGTACGCCGATATGTTACAGAATCGCATCATCCCCAGCCTGGCTGATAAACACCTGCTGGAACGTAAGATGTTTATGCAGGATGGCGCTCCACTCCATATTGCTAGACGCGTGGAAGCCCTCTTGCGCGCATCGTTTGGTGATGATCGTGTGCTCAGCCGCCACTTTCGTCATGCTTGGCCTCCCAGGATCTCAGTACGTGCGATTATTGGCTTTGGGGTTATCTGAAGTCGAAAGTGTGTCGTGATCGACCGACATTTCTAGGGATGCTGAAAGACAACATCCGACGCCAATGCCTCACCATAACTCCGGACATGCCTTACAGTGCTGTTCACAACATTATTCCTCGACTACAGTTGTTGTTGAGGAATGATGGTGGACATATTGAGCATTTCCTGTAAAGAACATCATCTTTGCTGTGTCTTACTTTGTTATGCTAATTATTGCTATCCTGATCAGATGAAGCGCCATTTGTCGGACATTTTTTGAACGTCTGTATTTTTTTGGTTCTAATAAAACCCCATGTTATTCCAAGCATGTGTGTCAATTTGTACCTCTCTATCTACATTATTCCGTGATTTATTCAGTTTTCAAATTTATACTGACCTTTTGATCACCCAGTACTTTAATGTGGCTAAATGAAAAGGGCATTCTAGTAAATGACAGCCTCTTATTTTATGAAATAGTTCATATACAGTCATTTGTAAAACAACAAGTGGAAACAGACAGTGAACAATGGAATCAGTTGATGGCACATGAAAAATGGTGTAGGTTTTTCAGATCTTGCCAGTGTAATGAACAGTTCAGAGAATCGCTTAATATAGTGCAGTACTTCTTTTCGCTCCCTGCTCACAATGCAAATGTTGAAAGAGTTTTCAGCTTACTATCGTCACAGTGGACAGATGAGAGGAATAGATTCACGGTGAGGAGAGTTAAGTGTATTTTACTGAGCTGTTTAAACTTCAGTAAATACAGTTGCACTGACTTCTATTCATACCTATTAGCCTAACCTGAGTTGCTGAATGAAATTTCATCTTCGAAGAAATATGATTGCAGTGTGGAATCCACAAAACCATAAATTCCTTGTGTACACTAAGAACATTTCTTAATAAGTAAATTTCTGAAAACCATAAATGTACTTCTTTCCAGTCTTTCCATTCTTTGTTTGGTTTTGTACACACACACATACACACACACACACACACACACACACACACACACACAAATATCAGTGAAGGCTATATTTGCAGAGGAAGAAGAAATGTTAGCTTTAAAAGTGCTATTTAACGAGAAATAAAAATTGTCCCACTTTTTGGCAAAGAAAATGTATGAAAGTCCCACTTTTGTCCCAAGAAAATATGGTCACCCTAGCTATAACATGAACAGTTTTTGAACTCACAAAAATGCGCTTTCGAAAAATTTCTTCCGCCAACAACTTCAGACAGTGAGAATAATGTGTGCTTAAAGGACGATGGCATTAACAGTGGTGATATACCGTAGATGCAAGTGAACATGAAGCATTGGTATGCGGTTCTCCTGCATTCCCTTGTAGTAGCAATTTTGAAGTAATCACAAATTCAGACACAGGCACTTGGCCAAATACGTTAACATCCTCCATGATAAGTAAAATTGCGCCGAAAAGCCGTACTAAAATAGTAAATTTTGAGTATCCCTCAAATAAGAACAGAGGAAAATTTTCAACGTACTAAAATTGTAAATTTTGAGTATCCCTCAGATAAGAACAGAAGAAAATTTTCAACTCGTTTTTCGTAAGAACTTTACCAAATTAAGAAAAAAAAAGGGATCATAAATGGCCTGTGTATTCGAAATCTACCGAGAAAAATTTTTTTTGTTGTAAACTTTTTGGATCTCCTTAAAACAAGCTGTCAATTGATAAACGCTGTGTTTAGGTTCATTTAGGAAATTGGCTTCACTCATTTAACCACATAAACTGTAAAAAAATGGATAGAATACGAGATACGTTTGAAACAAAAAGTGGTATTGATCAAATTGAACTTGAACTGCTGGAAAAAGAGAAGGAACCAGCAGCAAGCTCTATCAAGTAAATAATGATACTTTTCTTGGTTTGGTCGAAATGATAGCAGAATCTGACCCTGTTTTGCAAGAACATTTAAGTCGGCTAAAACTCAAGAAATTCATGACCATTATCTTGGGAAAAATATTCAAGATGAACCCATAAATCTGCTTACCAACAAAGGAAAAAACAGTATTGTTAATTTTGTAAAAGGAAGTAAATATTTTTTCTGTAATACTTGATTGTACTGCTGATACAAGCCACTAAGAACACATGACACTGATAATTAGATTTGTAAATCAGAAGATGCAGTGACTGTAGAGGAACAATTCCTCGACTTTCTGAACGTTACTTCAACAACAGGAGGAAGTTTGAAACGCTATTGTCGAAACTAAATCAACTAGGACTTGATATTCGTGACAGCAGAGACCAAAGTTACGATAATGGCGCAAATGTGAAAAATTATCGAAGTGATCTTCAAGCCAGGATCCTAAGGTGTAATCCAACAGCAATTTTTATATATATATATATATATATATATATATATATATATGCACAAACAGAGGCCGAACTCTTACGGGAATCGGCAACGCGCCGCGAGTAATGAGTATAATGGGCGGGGGCACTACGAATGTAGTGCGGGACAATACGTTGAGAATGTGGGTTCGCGGGAGGCGTGCCAGAGATAAATCCCTGCTGTCGCGCTATCCTCTGTGTCCTCGGTGGCTCAGATGGATCACCGGCAGCCGTGGCCGAGTGGTTAAGGTGTCTGACTTGAAATCAGATTCCCTTGCCGGCACGGTAGCTCAGCGTGTTCGGTCAGAGAGCGGGTTGGCCTCTGCAATAAAAAACTGAGTGAAAGGATCAACAACGAACTTGAACGGATGTTACGTGACGTCCGCAACGACCAAAGACAACGATCAATAACGAAAAAAAAAAAAAAAAAAAAGGATAGCGCGTCTGCCATGTAAGCTGGAGATCCCGGGTTCGAGTCCCGGTGGGGGCACACATTTTCATCTGTCCCCGTTGACATATGTCAACGCCTGTAAGCAGCTGAGGGTGTTCATTTCATTGTAATAGCATTTTATATGCCATGTGCCAGCGGTAATCTTGTGATATCAGATACAGAAAATCTACAGCGAAAGCACTCATTTTTTGGTGTAATTCAAAGAATATACATTGCTTTCAGCGCATTCACTCAGAGATGGGATATCTTATTGGACTGGGTACCAACCTTAACAGTGAAGAAACTTCCAGTAGGGTGGAGTGTGTCAAAGCTGTAAGTTACAAGAGAAGTCCGAGATGCCCTCCTTGAAGTGAGCAACAGCACTGTTGAATCGAAAACAAAGAGCGAAGCACACTCTCTTGCTGTGAACGAATTAGGAAGCTTCAAGTTTATTGTAGGCGTTGTCGTGTATTATATATAACCTCCTCTTTGCCCTTAACGCCGGAAGTAAGGCACTTCAAGCAGAACACATGGACGTGAAAGCAGCAACTGAATCCCTAGAAAGTCTAGTGAAGTTTATTGAGAATTTCCGTGAAGAAAGTTTCGTTAATTCTCAGATAACAGTGAAAGAGATAGCTGAAAGTTCACAGATTGAACCAAAATTTGGAGAAAAGAGAGTTGGTAAGAAGACGGAGCAATTTGATTATGAAGGTGACGACATGGTTTGCAGAGCTCAGCCTTCAGAAGAGAAATACAAAATCGATTTTTTCTACTTTGTCGCTGACAGATAATTTAAAATGCATACAGGACGAAGAACTGAAAATGCTATCTCAAAACCTCGAGAAAGAGCTAACAAGGGGAGGCCGCCAATTGTGAAATTCAGGATCGATTCATACTGTGCATAATAAAAGCTCATGGCCAGAGGTGTAATGTGGCAAAGCACCAAGATGCACTTCTCAGCCGTTGTCGAGAAAATCGACAGTTAAAAGAAACCGTTGCGGTGAAATACTCTCGACGATTAATAATTTTCTACAGCGTCGTGGCGCAGCGATAAGCGCTTGGGTTCGTAATCCGAAGGTCGCCGGATCGAATCTCGCGCCATGCAATTTTTTTAATTATTAGTTTTTTGTAATTCAAATCGATATATATATATATATATATATATATATATATATATATATATACTCCTGGAAATGAAAAAAAGAACACATTGACACCGGTGTGTCAGACCCACCATACTTGCTCCGGACACTGCGAGAGGGCTGTACAAGCAATGATCACACGCACGGCACAGCGGACACACCAGGAACCGCGGTGTTGGCCGTCGAATGGCGCTAGCTGCGCAGCATTTGTGCACCGCCGCCGTCAGTGTCAGCCAGTTTGCCGTGGCATACGGAGCTCCATCGCAGTCTTTAACACTGGTAGCATGCCGCGACAGCGTGGACGTGAACTGTATGTGAAGTTGACGGACTTTGAGCGAGGGCGTATAGTGGGCATGCGGGAGGCCGGGTGGACGTACCGCCGAATTGCTTAACACGTGGGGCGTGAGGTCTCCACAGTACATCGATGTTGTCGCCAGTGGTCGGCGGAAGGTGCACGTGCCCGTCGACCTGGGACCGGACCGCAGCGACGCACGGATGCACGCCAAGACCGTAGGATCCTATGCAGTGCCGTAGGGGACCGCACCGCCACTTCCCAGCAAATTAGGGACACTGTTGCTCCTGGGGTATCGGCGAGGACCATTCGCAACCGTCTCCATGAAGCTGGGCTACGGTCCCGCACACTGTTAGGCCGTCTTCCGCTCACGCCCCAACATCGTGCAGCCCGCCTCCAGTGGTCTCGCGACAGGCGTGAATGGAGGGACGAATGGAGACGTGTCGTCTTCAGCGATGAGAGTCGCTTCTGCCTTGGTGCCAATGATGGTCGTATGCGTGTTTGGCGCCGTGCAGGTGAGCGCCACAATCAGGACTGCATACGACCGAGGCACACAGGGCCAACACCCGGCATCATGGTGTGGGGAGCGATCTCCTACACTGGCCGTACACCACTGGTGATCGTCGAGGGGACACTGAATAGTGCACGGTACATCCAAACCGTCATCGAACCCATCGTTCTACCATTCCTAGACCGGCAAGGGAACTTGCTGTTCCAACAGGACAATGCACGTTGTGTCTATGTGCCTGTGGTTCTGTCAGTGTGATCATGTGATGTATCTGACCCCAGGAATGTGTCAATAAAGTTTCCCCTTCCTGGGACAATGAATTCACGGTGTTCTTATTTCAATTTCCAGGAGTGTATATATATATATCGCTAGGGACCGCATCTACCTTCTTTCGAAGTTAGCAGGCAACTACGCTGTTATGCGGCGGCTCGTTTCGGCCCATTCAATATCTGTCATTCAAGTGTAACGAGCGAGTAATGGAGTTTATATTTCATACCTGCCACAGCAAATTTGTGTTCGTGGGGTCTCTATTCTAATTCGAACGTTTGACTTACGCTATACGTATTCGTTTCGGAATATCGTTTCTACGTCTTCCGTTAACTATACGTGGTTAACATTATGAAGACAATTAATAACATTTGTGAAGTACAACTTTGTTTGCGAAAAACGTAATGATGTTCGAAGTCGCCAGTTTTTCCACGACAAACGGCTTTCAACAACTTATTATATGCATAATTGTTGCAACTCATTACCGGGAATTATATATATATATATATATATATATATATATATATATATATATATATATATATATATATACCGCATAGCGCGAGATTCGATGCGGCGACCTTCGGATTACGAACCCGAGCGCTTACCGCTGCGCCACGACGCTGTAGAGAATTGTTAATCGTAGAGAGTATTTTACCGCAACGGTTTCTTTTAACTGTCGATTTTCTCGACAACGGCTGAGAAGTGCATCTTGGTGCTTTGCCACATAACACCTCTGGCCATGAGCTTTTATTATGCGCAGTATAAATCGAATATGAATTTCACAATTGGCAGCCTCCCCTTGTAAGTGTAAACATAAATGGTGAATGATCGAAATACATTGCTACAGTAAACCTTTTGAGAGAAATTAGAAAAAATGTCTCTGAGCACTATGGGACTTAACATCTGAGGTCATCAGTCCCCTAGAACTTAGAACTACTTAAACCTAACTAACCTAAGGACGTCACACACATCCATGCCCGATGCAGGACTCGAACCTGCGACCGTAGCGGTCTCGCGGTTCCCGACTGAAGCGCCTAGAACCGCTCGGCCACACCGGCCGGCCAGAAATTAAAGTGTTCAGAGAAATAATGCCCGAGGATGTGGAAACTCTTACGTTAATATTGAAATACCCGAATGGCATTGGAAACCAAATCCCAACGTTTATATTGCCTACAGAATTTTGCTAACCGTGCTAGTAACTGCCGCCTCCACTGAAAGCTTTTCATGTTTAAAGCTAATCAAGAATTATTTCAGAAGTAGCATCTCGCAAGAATGCCTGTCTTCTCTTGCCATACTATCAGTGGAGGACGATGTGGTTTCAAAATTGAATTTTGGAGATATTATTGATGAATTTGCTCTTCAAAAAGCAAGAATAAGATGTTTTGTGTAAAGGGTGTAAAGCAGAAAACCCTTCCCAGAAAGACACTTTCACTCTGCAGCGGAGTGTGCACTGATATGAAACTTACTGGCAGATTAAAACTGTTTATTGAGAATTTCCTTGAAGAAAGTTTCGTTAATTCTCAGATAACAGCGAAAGAGATGACTGAAAGTTTACAGATTGAACCAAAATTTGGAGAAAAGAGAATTGGTAAGAAGGCGAAGCAATTTGATCATGAAGCTGACGACGTGGTTTGCAGATCTCGGCCTTCAGAGGAGAAATACAGTATAATATCTACTTTTTCTACCCTGTCGTTGACAGATAGTTTAAAATGCATACAGGACGAAGAACTGAAAATGCTATCTCTAACCTCGAGAAAGAGCTAAGTGTAAACATAAATGGTGAATGATCGAAATACATTGCTCCAGCAAACCTTTTGACAGAAATCAAAGTGTTCAGAGAAATGATGCCCGAGGATCCGGAAAGTCTTACGTTAATATTGAAATACCCGAATGGCATTCGAAACCTAATTCCCAACGTTTATATTGCCTACAGAATTTTGCTAACCGTGCCAGTAACTGCCGCCTCCACCGAAAGGAGCTTTTCACGTTTAAAGCTTATCAAGAATTATTTCAGAAGTAGCATCTCGCACGAATGCCTGTCTTCTCTTGCCATACTGTCAGTGGAAGACGATGTGGTTCCAAAATTGAATTTTGGAGATATTATTGATGAATTTGTTCTTCAGAAAGCAAGGAAAAGATGTTTTGTGTAAAGGGTGTAAAGCAGAAAACCCTTCCCAGAATGAGATTATCACTCTGCAGCGGAGTGTGCACTGATATGAAACTTCCTGACAGATTAAAACTGTGTGCCGGACCGAGACTCGAGGTCCCGAGTTCGAGTCTCGGTCTGGGTCCGCAGCTCGTGGTCGTGAGGTAGCGTTCTCGCTTCCCGCGCCCGGGTTCCCGGTTTCGATTCCCGGCGGGGTCAGGAATTTTCTCTGCCTCATGATGACTGGGTGTTGTGTGATGTGCTTAGGATAGTTAGGTTTAAGTAGTTCCACGTTCTACGGGACTGATGACCATAGCTGTTAAGTCCCATAGTGCTCAGAGCCATTTGAACCTTTTTTTTCTCGGTCTGGCACACAGTTTTAATCTGCCAGGAAGTTTCATATCAGCGCACACTCCGCTGCAGAGTGAAAATCTCATTCTGGAAACATCCCCCAAGCTGTGGCTGAGCCATGTCTCCGCAATATCCTTTCTTTCAGGAGTGCTAGTTCTGCAAGTTTCGCAGGAGAGATTCTGTAAGGTTTGGAAGGTAGGAGACGAGGTACTGGCAGAAGTAAAGGTGTGAGGACGGGGCGTGAGTCGTGCTTGGGTAGCTCAGTTGGTAGAGCACTTGCCCGCGAAATGCAAAGGTCCCGAGTTCGAGTCTCGGTCAGACACAGTTTTAATCTGCCAGGAAGTTTCAGAAAACCCTTAGTGTTTATAACCTATAACTAATTTAATTTCTTGTAAATATAGAGCATAGTCAAGTAATGAAAACATTTAATAGTATATCCCGAAGAACACCTGTGAACCTTATTTGATTTTGAATTTCAATAAACTGGGATGATTGCCATAGCTAAGTGAGTTTTTATTATTGACGTTTCAGTAATTACCATACCATGGAGTGATGGGGGTAGGGGGGAGGGGGGAAGCGGGAGAGCCCTCCGCGAAACTTTTGCACATGACCCCACGCCAGCTATGGCTGGCCCCGTTTGTAGCAATCCAAATTTGACGCTTCTTTGCAAACTCTGTTCTAGCTCTTCTATTTTTTAATTTATGAGTGGTTTACACTATGGTCGTCTACCATTTAAATCACCTGTAATAGCTGACATTTGACAGTACATATAGATAGGTTCAGTCCATGATGCTGCCTCTGATCATCTTTAATTTATAGAGCTGATTTTCTTGGAGTAGAAGCCGACTGCTTAAAAATCATTCTTCCTCATTGTTTTCTTTTCAGGATGACCACCGAGCGAGGTGGCGCAGTGGTTAGACACTGGACTCGCATTCGGGAGGACGGCGGTTCAATCCCGCGTCCGGCCATCCTGATTTAGGTTTTCCGTGATTTCCCTAAATCACTCCAGGCAAATGCCGGGATGGTTCCTCTGAAAGGGCACGGCCGACTTCCTTCCCCATCCTTCCATAATCCGATGAGACCGATGACCACGCTGTCTGGTCTCCTTCCCCAAACCAACCAACCATCAGGATGACCTGACCTTCGCTTGTTGGCTACGGTTCCTTCCCGTTTTTTGCCGTTGACTCCAAACACCTATTAGTTGTTGTGATATGCCTTAGTCTTTAGCAGTATTAGGGCAAAGTTCATGTCACCCCACTCTGAACTGTTGCCAAATTTATTCAAGATGGCGGATCCAAGGTGGCGGCCATATATGTGGCAACAATGCACTGATGTCTTGTCAGAAACTTCAAATTATGGTGGGAAAATCCAGCTCCCTCATCCCACCCTTCGCCCTCCCATATCCACCCAACTATCTCATCCCGTCCACTCAAATTTTCAAATGTGTGTGACATCTTATGGGACTTAACTGCTAAGGTCATCAGTCCCTAAGCTTACACACTACTTAACCCAAATTATCCTAAGGACAAACACACACACACCCACGCCTGAGGGAAGAATCGAACCTCCACCGGGATCAGCTGCACAGCCCATGACTGCAGCACCTTAGACCGCTCGGCTAATCCCGTGCGGCCCCGTCCCCTCTCTTAACTGGAAATTGGCGAGGAAAGAACTCAGTCTGTGCTGGGCTGCTGGCTAGTTGACGTAAACCTTTATTTGGTATACACTGCAGTACATTGATTATTTAAACAATTTGAATTGTCATACACAGTAGTTCCATCCACTGTGTTCACCTTGTTGTCTCGGATCCAACTAACCCACCCGAAGGTCGTGGTCCACGGTCACGTTCTCGCTTCCCGAGCACAGGCTCCCAGGTTCGATTCCTGGTGAGGTCAGGGATTTTCATCTACCTCGAGATGACTCATGAAAGTGGCGAGATTGGACTGAGCAAAGGTTGGGACTTTGTACGGGCAATGATAACCACGCAGTTGAGTGTCCCACAAACCAAATATCCTAATCCTCCAACTAACCCAGTTTAGAGCACCACCACCGGAGAGCGCTGTTAGCGCTCCTCCCTCCCTCCCAAGATGGCGTTCTTAGGAAAAATTGGGGGCGGGGGGGGGGGGGGGGGGGGGAACTCGCTCAGTCTGTGTTGAGCTTCCCAAGAGGATGCACATAATTGTTTAATGTATAGTACGTGTTCTATGGATGAGTTGCCTGTGCTGGAGAAAGAGTTCAATGGGTATATTAGCTGTAATCATGCAGCTGAGGACTGTCTCAGTAGAAACCTGCACATTGCTTGGAAAGTAATGATATTTGGTGAATATACGAAAAAGATGAATAAGCTTTATCAAATGATGAACATGCAACAGGATGGGGCTGAGTTATATTTCCCAACTCATGCTGATAAATGCTGTAACTGTACATCATTTGTAAGGTGGCAACAGCCTTGCACCTTACATGAGTCCATTTAACGTGACACTTTAGGTTTTGTTGGAGTAATACTCTAAATTACGGTGTATGAAATCTATGTGGAAACGCATCGGCACGCGAGAACTCCACGATTTTGTAATTATAAGATTTTGTGGAAAGGCAGTACGCGAGACAGAGCTCGGCTATCTCCCCACCTAGCCGCCAAAGGCCACAGCCTAACGGTATGTATAGTGAAATGGGGGATTTCTGTAATCCGTTTAGAGAGGCCACAGCGGTCGCCAACCTCTGAAGGACGTGCGGCTGCAGGTGTTCAAGTGTTTACCAAAACAGAGCAGTGGATAGCTGGACGGGCTTTCCTGTGCGTGCTCTCGCCTATGTCCCACTAATTTTGCGCCTTTGAGTAACTCAAGTGGGGCAGGCCAGGAGTTCCGAATAACAAACTTTCAATGCAAGAATCTGTGTTCGCTACGACGGGGAATCTTGCCGGGAAAATCTTCAGTGGTCTCTTGGGAGAAAACTTCCAGTAAACGTGTTATTGCCCACAGCTATGGTTCTTCCCCGCCGGCGAGGGCGGAGTTTACTTGTGAAATTTTATAAAAATAAAAAAATGGTGGAAAAGAGTTCTGTTCTCAGGCCGTACATTGGTGGGCACTGGCAAACTGGGTATTTTGAGAGCTTCTGGTGATGTGATTCGCTCGGTAAAAGTTCAGGGGAGAAAACAAAGGTGAAGAGCGATCTTGCTGGACTCTCGGTAATAGTCTTCCGTTCTGGGCTCTCGTACTGAGAGGACGTTAGCCAAGTCGTCTCCCGTCTTGGTCTTTCGTTCTGAGAGGACGTTAGCCGCGCCAGCTCTTTGCTGCCGGGAAGATCGTTGCAAATAGAGAAGTTTACGGACAGCGGTCTGTTGTCCGAGTAGTGTAGGAGTGTACTTTCCGAGACGCCACACGCCAACCACACAGCCGCGCCGTCGCCGTCGGAGGCCGCCACTGCAACAGGAGTATTACGGTGAGATCGCTCCCTCTTCAGCCTTCGTTAGGAGTAACGTTAAATCGTTGTATCACGTGCAATTGCTGTTTCCACAGAGGTTACACGGTACTTTGGGATGTAGTGGTTCTTCGTATTTTACGTTTTGTGTCGATGTCAGTCGGTCAGCCAAGTTATAAGAGATCGCGTTTTGGGCCGATTTTAGCACAGTTCACTGCCAATGCTAGTTAGGAGGATAATTTGTAAATTGTTCATTGTGTTTTATTCAGCATAGATCTGAAGGTTATAATAAAATTATTGTGATTCAGTAGAGCCTTTACTTTCAGTAGTTGATCCTGAGTTCACCCTTGTGCTTTATTTTATTTTTGTGTATGTGTTTGATGACATTGTAAGTGTTCGTGATTGTTCATGTTTGGAAGTAAAAATAGGTGTGATTTATCGTCAACACTACCACCGCAGATTAACTAGGGGTGACAGGGCCACATTTAAAGCTAGAGTTATCCATTTTTGCGTACAGTTCCACTCCCAATTTCTCTGTAAGTTGTTTGTCCGGGGCGAACACACGCTTAAATCGGACGAGCAACGGGTGGGGTGTTACACATTCAATAAAAGTCCAGTCAGTCTTCCAAAGCGCAAGAGGCAGGACAAACTCCAACTTGGGCTCCCACGCTCCCTGCTCCTCAGTCTGCATACCGACTGGAAAAGTCTCCGCACTCGGCTCACAGCACTGCCATGTGGCAGCCCCAGCGGCCGCTGCTTGCTTAGTACTTCCTGTCACGTTGGAGGTATCCGCAGCCTTACTTCCTTACCATCCCTGGCCCACAATTACAAACTGTCATTGGACACATACTGTTTTGTATGTTTTAGAGAAACCCCACTAGAAGTAGTAGGGCAAAGTTCATGACCCCCCCCTCCTCTGAATTGTTGCCAGATTTAATCAAGAAGGCAGATCCAAGATGTCGGCCATAGATGTGGCAACATCGCACTG
Source organism: Schistocerca americana (assembly GCF_021461395.2). Classification (NCBI taxonomy): domain Eukaryota; kingdom Metazoa; phylum Arthropoda; class Insecta; order Orthoptera; family Acrididae; genus Schistocerca; species Schistocerca americana. Next base: position 295,628,757 of record NC_060130.1, read on the forward strand.
ACGTCATGGCAGGGAGTTCAAATTTTGGCAGCAAAATAGGCCAATTGGGCTACCTCCAGTAACCCAACTCCAACTCCTCTCCGCCTACCCATCCTTTCCAATCCCCTATCCCCCTTCCCCCTTCCCCACGTCTCCCCTCACCCACCAGGAAATTGGTGGGAAAAGGACTAAGTCTGTGCTGGGCTGCTGCATGGGAGATACATACATAATAAAGACTTATTATACATGTATTGTGGTATATTGTTTATTTAAACAATTTGAGTTATCGTAGACAGTAGCTCTATGCAGTTTTTTCACTTAGAGGACTGGAGTCCAACTGACCTAGTTAACAACACCATGATCAGAGGGCACTGTCAGCCCTCCCTCATCCCCTCCCATGACACAATCCAAGATGGCGGTCTGGGAAAAAATGGCGGGGGAAATTCTCTCAGTCTGTGTTGAGCTTTCCAAGAAGACGCATGTAATTGTTTGCTGTATACTATGTGTTCAATGGATGAGTTGTCTGTGCTGGAGAAGGAGTTCAATGGGTATATTAGTTATCATGCAGCCGAGGACTGTGTCCATAGCCACCTCCACGATGCTTGGAAAGCAAAGATATTTGGTGAATGTATGAAGAAGACAAATACGCTTTATCAAATGATGAAGATGCAGCAGGATGCAGCTGAGTTACATTTCGCGACTCATGCTAATAAATGCGTCTGCTGTAGCTGTAGATCATTCGGTAAAAGTCATCTAAAGCACAAGAGGCAAAGCATTCTCCCACTCTGGCGCACACGCTCCCTGCCCACAGTCTGCATACCAACTGGAAGGATCTCCACACTGGATTCACAGCACAGGCATAAAGTAGCCTCAGGGGCAGCTGCTTGCTTAGAACTTTCTGTCACGTTGGAAATACCCACAGCCATCTTTCCTTCCCATCCTCAGTGTGCAGATACCCATTGTCATTGAACGAGTACTTTTCAGGTGTTGTTAAATCGGGTGTTTAAACAATCTGCAGAATTATGTCACAGAAATATCTTGAAGAGGTCACAGAAACTAAATGCACCACTGCACAGAGAGAGTGTGTGCTTTGCAGATGAAGCAAGAATATTTAAACAATTTTCAATGTAATTACACGTTTTATTCCAAGGAATACCACCGGCACACTTGAGCACAGACTCTAAAATAAGAAATTGTTCCTTAGACACTTCAAGCGCTTTTGTGGGAAATGGATCCCAAAGCCGATATAAGCTGCAATGTCTGCTTTTACACGTCAAAACGACGATCTTTGGAAGTCGAAATAAATATCTCTGTAACTCTGAACAAGACACTCACCACTTTTCGACTTTTAGCTGCTTGTTTGAAGGCACTGCCAGAGAGACATTGTGCTACAGACGAAAACAAATGGCTGGAATTTTCGACGAATTTTCGATGTCCTACAGCTGCTGGAAGGCAGATATTCTAAAGCCACAATGGTGGGTGATCCGGAATGTCCAAACCAGAGGAGGATGGTCTGCTTGGACTTGTCTCTGGACACTCGAAAAAAGAAGACATCACGTGAATATCAGACCTCACATAACTTGGTAAACAATAATAATAATAATAATAAAGAGAAGTACAGTTTTGCAGACATTATCCTGCTGGAGTTTGAATTTGGTGCGTATTTTCTAGTGGAGGTAGGCCAATAATAATAAATAATAATAATAATAAATGATAATGAATGATAATGAATAATAAAGAAAAGTAAGGTTTTGCAGGCATTATCTTGTTGGAATTCAAATTTGCAGCCATTTTTTCTGGAGGCTTAGGTTAGTGGACACAGCCCAATTGACCTATTTTTCCGCCGAAATTCAAAATTCCTGCCATTTTTTCTGGGGGTTAGGTTAGTGGACATGGCACAATTGACCTATTTTCCCACCAAAATTCAAACTTCCCGCCATTTTATCTGGAGGGTTAGGTTAGTGGACATAGCCCAATTGAGCTATTTTCCTGCCAAAAGCAGCCATCTTGGATGACGTCATGCGTTGTTGCCAAGTCTACATACAGCAATCTTGGATGACGTCATCGCCGCCATCTTGAATACATTTGGCAACAATGGAAAGTAGGGTGACATATACTTTGCTCTACTACTTTGGCCCTGTCTGACTACCCCTTAGGTTGTCTTAATGGTGATATTATTTCCTCCTTATTGCTCTTTAACATATAAATTATAACATAAACATAAATGAATGATTAAGGGAACTAGTAACTACTAAATGACTATACATTTATTGTAGATTAAAATCCCCTTTATATATTACGAATGTTTATATATCAATGTCCAATGGACATAAAGAGATACAAATGAATTTCCTAACTAATATTATTGATCAATTGCCCAAATCTGCCCCTTTTTATCGCTACACGATCTAATATAAATAACGCGAGATGACTGACATCATCTACGTCCCAAGCACTAGAAGACACTACTTTCAAAGTTGATCTATAGTGATGTGCAACCTCAGTGGAAGTAAAACTTTCTGATCACAGATGTTTAGTTTTATATCCCCACTAAGCCGAAGCAGTTAGCAAAATCACCGTATGTACTGCATCCGGTACGTCGGAGTGACGGCACTCGTGCACGTCTGTGATGATGGAAGAACTCCAGCCACAAAATACAAAAACTCTTCAAACACTAGGACGGGAGAAGGCGGTCCTCTGACTACTATAATCTAATACTGTCTTCTCCTCTCTGCTCCCAGCCACAAGGACGGAATTCAGATAACGTCTCTATGTTAGTATAGACATAGGAAGTGCTCCCAATCACTGAATGCTGCGTATTCAACGACGACTCCCTACCAGGAGGCGAAGTCCATAATCATGTCAGTTCGCAACGATACAGTACCTAACCGTTCTGACTATAAAATCTCCTGAGAGTAAAGACAGCAAGTCTGTCTGTACCAATAAAATCTGATGCTAAGCGATCGTCAAACACGGGCGCTCAAAACGGAAGACTACTTTCTCTCTACCGCTGGCTTAGCAGCAAAGATCGGCCCCCCTCCCTCGTAACTGCAGAAAGCGAATCATATTCTCGAAACCACGGAATATTCTCCATCTCTACAGATTCTTCCGAACGCCGATCAACCACATTTTAGTCCTTTTTCGTCCAGCGTGGAAAGTTCGCGAGGAGATACCTATACCCGTTAACTATTAATTCACACAAGGTACGCTTCTCAGAGTAAAAATCCTCGGAAATAACCCAATCTCCATGATTTCCAAGGTGACGCTTCCTCGTTCCTCTCTGCTGCATCCAAGACTTTCAAAGTTTCCGAAGTAGTATCTGGTTATCCTTCTGGCCCCGTTACAAAACCTGCCGGCCGCCGCTGTATTGTGCTTTAGCACTCAGGTGCCCCGACCGTCCGTCTTGGGTTACTTCCTGTCTTAAGCAGGACCAACACAAGTGTGCGGGCTTTTCCACCCAGGGTCTGAGGTACGCCTGCTGTTTCATTTCCACTGGCGTTCCAACCTATACTAGTATAGGTAATCATTCATTACGTCATTTTGATGATAAAGACACTCCATCACCTTTCGTGCAATAAGCGTTAACAACTATTTACAAGGTGTACGTGACAACGTCAGTCTTCTTTAAATATTCATATATACGATGTACAACCTATTAAATGATACCTAATTCCGGTTTTAAATCACGGTAAGGTAAGTAGATGAGTACTTGTAAGGTGCGAAATTATAGCCACCTTCCAGATGCATAGGGGGTGTTTAAAACCACGCTGGAGTGTTACAGTAGCAGACACATTCAGAAAAGGTGATTCGTTTCAAGGTATGATAGTACCACAATTACAATTCACTAGTGGCTGTAATCATTACACCGGCTGCGGTGGCCAAGCGGTTAAAGGCGCTACAGTCTGGAACCGCGCGGCCGCTACGGACGCAGGTTCGAATCCAGCCTCGGGCATGGATGTGTGTGATGTCCTTAGGTTAGTTAGGTTTAAGTAGTTCTAAGTTCTAGGGGACTGATGACCTTAGCAGTTAAGTCCCATAGTGCTCAGAGCCATTTGAACCATTTTTTTTGTAATCATTAAAAAACACCTCCATAGGATCCAACGCAGGTATTTGACTAAATGGAAAGACTTGATTCCAAATCGCAGACAGCATTTCTACCAGAAAGTATAACACTACAGGGTGTTACAAAAAGGTACGGCCAAACTTTCAGGAAACATTCCTCACACACAAATAAAGGAAATATGTTATGTCGACATGTGTCCGGAAACGCTTAATTTCCATGTTAGAGCTCATTTTAGTTCTTCCACCTACCCTCAATGGAGCACGTTATCATGATTTCATACGGGATACTCTACCTGTGCTACTAGAACATGTGCCTTTACAAGTACGACACAACATGTGGTTCATGCACGATGGAGCTCCTGCACATTTCAAATGAAGTGTTTGTACGCTTCTCGATAGCAGATTCGGTGACCGATGGATTGGTAGAGGCGGACCAATTCCACGGCCTCCACGCTCTCCTGACCTCAACCCTCTTGACTTTCATTTATGGGGGCATTTAAAAGCTCTTGTCTACGCAACCCCGGTACCAAATGTAGAGACTCTTCGTGCTCGTATTGTGGACGGCTGTGATACAATACGCCATTCTCCAGGGCTGCATCAGCGCATCAGGGATTCCATGCGACGGAGGGTGGCTGCATGTATCCTCGCTAACGGAGGACATTTTGAACATTTCCTGTAACAAAGTGTTTGAAGTCACGCTGGTACGTTCTGTTGCTGTGTGTTTCCATTCCATGATTAATGTGATTTGAAGAGAAGTAATAAAATGAGCTCTAACATGGAAAATAAGCGTTTCCGGACACATGTCCACATAACGTATTTTCTTTCTTTGTGTGTGAGGAATGTTTCCTGAAAGTTTGGCCGTACCTTTTTGTAACACCCTGTATAAAAGATATTACATTAGACAAAATATTACGTGACACTCAATATTTTTTTGTGGGGGTTGGGAAATTATCCACTTACTATATCCAAAAATTCATCTAATGAGTAGAAGTAGATGCCATTAAGAAATTCTTTTAATTTCCTTTTAATTGCTATATGGCTATCTGTCAGACTTTTGACGCTATTAGGTAAGTGACCAAAGATCTGATAAGGCAATGTATTGAACATATCCGGCCGTAGTGGCCGTGCGGTTCTAGGCGCTGCAGTCTGGAGCCGAGGGACCGCTACGGTCGCAGGTTCGAATCCTGCCTCGGGCATGGATGTGTGTGATGTCCTTAGGTTAGTTAGGTTTAATTAGTTCTAAGCTCTAGGCGACTGATGACCTCAGAAGTTAAGTCGCATAGTGCTCAGAGCCATTTGAACCATTTTTTTGTACTGAACATAGGATCTTGTACATTTCCTAAGATCTCAATCTAACGTTGCATTTTTTTAAGTGACCATCTACTGTATGTGATCATTTTCAATCAGCCATCATCTTCCCTCGCCCATCACCCAGTGGATAATATCGCAGAACCTCTGACTTGGTATCTAGATAGAATGCGTTACAAATATTGTTTGTTAGCGTGAGAAATATCTACCGGCGGCATGAGGGAGTTGCAAATATCGACTTAATACCACGTTCCTCAGCCGAATCACTTTCTAAATTCGATGATCTTATTACAATCGTACACGCTGGCGATATGCACCCGCGCTTTTGGTCTGTTAATACACACCTCGGAGATCAACCGTCTATATTAAATGTGGCGGTATTTGCGTGGAAAACCACTTCATTCAGAGGCATTACCATACCTCGATTTCTAAAACCTGTATAGTTTTTAACACAAATATCGTTACCGAAGCTTGTGCGCGCCGGTAGAACCAAGACTACTTTTTATGCAGGGCGACGGTAATATAGTCGTTGCGATCGTGTTTTTTTAATAGCTGGTCGCTCATGGGACGATTACGTCTCTCATCCTAAGACACACTGTTGCCACTCGCAAGAAAAACAAATGAGGCATGTCCATCCATTGCTGATCTTCGCTCAATATTGTTTGGTGTCGGTAGCATTCAGTTAATGGAGACGTATTTCAATTATTATGGGATTTGTGATAGATTTGCTGTGATCAGAGGCCTTATGAAGTATGTGAACTGTGGTCAGTGCTCTGACATGTGCAAAGGAAATGAGTCATGAGGGGAGGTATGTTTTTACATGGAAAAAAGTGATTGCTATATGGGGGTGAAAGATTTTGCGTGGAAAATTATGTCCAGCCATAAAGAGGATATAGATATTTATATTTCCAAAGCAACATCCATCAGGGGTGGATGTTGCCGATACTTCGCTCTTTGTCAGATGTCATGAGACTGAGGCTGCAATCGTAATATTTAGCTGTAGTTCACGTGATAAATAGGTCGATTCTGCCTGGGATGCGTGAGCGGGTGGTGGCGGTAACGTATGGCCGGAACGATTGCCATTTCCGGTTTACGGCAGGAGTCGTCCAAACTGGATGGGCTGGGGTACAAAGTACAGTTGACCTAACCATGTTAGTGAACTAATACTCAATATGTTTTGGAAAGCCTTTGTGATTGGGGGTGTTGGGAGTATTCTGCACGGAAATTTGAGAAGATCCAACATGGGCGGGTGTTTGCGCTGGACAGTTATTCGCTCCCATGTAAATTGTCCTGTTGACTGCTTGTGCTGCCGTTCTACACATTTCCCGTCTTTATTTGGTTGAGGGAACATAGATTGTCATGTGTGTTGTGTGCATCTAGATGGTGAAAAACAGGTGGATGAGACGTTTGCTGGTTCTGTACCTTAGTTGACTTTGTAAAATAGGAGGATGTGATGGAGTCTGTTATATCACTGACATAGGAATTAGTTAAAAAACACGAGTGGATCTTCCAGTTTCCTCTATTTTTCAGAGTTTTCACGTAAACGTCTTCGCAGAAGAGATAAATTTCTAGTTACTCAGTGGCTTGCAGCATGTCCCACCTCCCTGCATGTCGTTAAAGTTTCGGGTTTCTACAGATATATTTTCCACTCTTTGTCTTCGTAATTATGCTGTGCAAGCGATCTGTAGCATACTGCTATGCGGGTGATATCGATAACTATGATATTCTGGCAAACCATGTGAAAATACATCCCAAAGGCTGGAGATAGATGTAGAAATAATGGGAGCAAACAAGCACACAATCAAGTCGGGACTAGAAACAGTAACGCCTTTGTGTCAGGCGGAGCCAGCCCAGTCTTCATGCACCATTGTCCGTGGAGGATACTCTGATCGCGAATCAGGCAAGCGTGTGTGGGGGCGGTTGACTCACGACCGTTGGCCGCGATGGATGACCGACAGACCTCGCGGGATGTACCTAGTGCTGCGACTGTATACAGTGACTGTGCTTACGTTTTTTGGGATCTGCCTGCCTTCACAGTATATGTATGAGTGTGTGGTGGTCGATAGCTGTATGCAGAATGCAGAGGTGATGATTTTATATGCTGCATGATACGAATTGTTTTCACTACATCAATATCGTAATCGTTTGTGGTAATATAGCGCGGTTGCAGATCGATTTTACGCTGAAAAATTCAAGCTTCCCTCGACAGTAGCAGAGCAGTGTAATTGAGGAATTGTCTTTGCCGATAGGTTCTGTATTTCATGATTTGTAGACTGCTTTTGCAGGGTTTGACTGTCAGTGCAGTATGGCAGCTGTATGTTTTTTCTCGACCTGTACAAAATAGTTTTGCCTCGGCAAGCCTCGTAATTTGTCCATCTGCATAAAATGGTGGACAGTGCTCACACACCAGCAGGAGCAGCAGTTTGATGGGTAAATTCAGTAAGAATCAAGAAGAACGCTCCATTCACAGGAAGTTCCATGACAGCAGAGAGTCACAAGAAATCCTTTGTGTGGGGCGTAGGAGCCTCTACGGACTGGTTCGAACAGGACAGGGGAAAGGTATCTATGGAAAGTTGTGTGACGTCTGAGATTCATGTGATGTCTTCTGTTTTCGAGTGTCCAGAGACAAGTCCAAGCAGACCATCCCCCTCTGGTTTGGACAGGAGGGATCACCCACCATTGTGGCTTTAGAATATCTCCATTCCAGCAGCTGTAGGACACCGAAAGTTCGTCGAAAATTCTAGCCATCTGTTTTCGTCTGTAGCACAATGTTTCGAATTCTGTTTTTGTAATTGTTGTGATTTTCCTGTCTGTACTTAGACACCGGTGTGTGCTTCGAGATGTGAGGAAAATAACATCCCTGACTCCAGCAAAAAATATGAACTAATCCAATTCACTGTTTAGGTTAAGTGCCTTAAAAAAGCTGCTAAATGTCGAAAAGTGGTGAATGTCTTGTTCATAGTTACAGAGATATTTATTTCGGCTTCCAAAGATCGTCGTTTTGTTGTGTAAAATAAGACATTGCAGCTTATTTTGGTTTTGGGGACTATTTCCCACAAAAGCGTATGGAGTGTCTCAGGGAGATTTCACAAGCGTGAAGCGATTTTATAGAGTTTGTTTCCAAATGCGTTGGTGTACAAAGCAAAACTGAAGCAAATTACTGTGCAGTGTGTATTTAGAGACATGTTCACTTTAATTTTATAACTCCTGAAAGAGCTCGTGCTCAATGATAAGTTAAGGTAGTGATATTTCCCACAAAAGCCCGTGATGTGTCTAAGGGACAGTTTCAGAAGTGTGCCGCTATCTTTTCTTAGAGGCTGGGTTCAAATGTGGTGGTGGTGTTCCTTGGAATAAAAGTTGTAATTGCATTGCAAATTGTTTAAATATTCTTGCATCATCCACAAAGCTCACTCTCTTTGTGCAGTGGTACATTTAGTTCCTGTGACATCTATAAGATATTTCTTTGACATAATTCCGCACACTGCTTAAACACCAGATTTATGAACACCTGAAAAGTACTTGTTCAATGAGAATAGGTATCTGCACACTGGGGATGGGAAGGAAAGATGGCTGTGGGTATTTGCAACGTGACAGAAAGAACTAAGCAAGCAGCTGCCCCTGAGGCTACTGCATGCCTGTGCTGTGAATCCAGTGTGGAGATCCTTCCAGTAGGCTTGCAGACTGTGGGCAGGGAGCGTATGCGCCAAGAGTGGGAGAATATTTTGCCTCTTGTGCTTTAGATGACTGACTGGACTTTTACCGAATGATCTACAGCTACAGCAGACGCATTCATCAGCATGAGTCGCGAAATGTAACTCAGCTGCATCCTGTTGCATCTTCTAACAACCCTACCACAACAAAGGTCAAAAATTAATTGTGATTGTAGTGTTGCTCACGCTGCTAAATATTGCATTTTCGGGCAACAACAAAGTTATATTATGTGGCAGGTGTCATTAGAGCACAGTTAACAAAGTCATTTCTTGAAATAATGGATAAACTAGGCATTCATCTTTTCGTGTTTCCCACGCTGGTCTCGTTGTGAGCTCATGGCTCAATCGTCGAAAATCTAGGTGGTGATGATTCCAAGCTCGGATGCAAAGAGGCCTAGGTGTTATTCTGCGATATTCAAAAGTTTTATAGATGTGTTTCATAAACCCTTCTTGAAGATCAAACTTTTGCAAGTTAGGACAATGGTGATGTAAAAAAGTAATCAGCACTCCGAATTTGAGTTACACTTCTTTTTTATTACTTTTGTTGTAATATCACGTAACTCGTTCCAAAACATCACTTCGCAGTATAAAACATACTTGAAAATATCTTCCTCACTGTTAAAGTTCACATTTCATAAACTGACTACAATTTGCGTCTTTTTAACATGGCGACCAAAGCTTGACTCTCTAATAACCGCTTACACCAAGCCCCTACCACGCCGTAGCGGAGCAGCGAGGCAACTGTCCCCCAGTTGAAGCAACTGATCGCCGCCATTTGCAGGGATGAATCCTAGTACTGGGGTTGTGATTTGAAGTATATGCGACGCAACAAGAGCAAATTGAAGCACAAATTAAACACATGTCTGTTTAAAAAAATACTGAGTATTCGAGTCTATTTTAAAAGTATATTTAATGAATGAAGTTTCCTAATTTCCGAAATACGTCTGCATAGAGACGCGAAATTTAAGAATGTAAGGCTCTTTCCTGACAAGGTGGAGCGAGTTTAGATCGAGTTATTTGCATTAGATAATTACATGAAACTTTTAAAGTAGCAGCCAGTACGATTATTATTTAATTCACGTAATTTTCCTGTCAGGTCCTGTTTACTTTTTGCCGACTACTGTGTACATTTTGCAAGATTACTTTTGTTTAGCACAGTATTGTCTAAGTTATAGCAAAAGCTTTTAACTTCTCCGAATATTGCTGTGATCTGTTCTTGTTTCTATCTAGGACCTCCAATAACATGTCACTGTGAGTAGCGTTAATAAGCGAGATTACTTTATCGTTTACTAAGTTTTTAGGTTTTAGTTCTTCTAAAATATTTGCTAATTTGCAAATCTTCTGCGTCTGTATTTTGCACTTTTTGTTCATTGTATTTAACTTAGTCTTATATTGCAAAATTTTTACTTCCTTCCTTTCTTCAATTTTTTCGGACTTTTCCTTCAGCTTACTTGGACTTGATCGAAATGAATAATTGTGGTTTCCAGTGTAACCAGAAACGAGCGCATCCACACACTCGTTTTCTACTGTCTCAACATTTCTTGGCTTTGGCTTTGGAGTTTTCCTTGCCTTGGTAACTTGGAAAAGGAACATTCAAAATTATACACACTGACAGTATTTCCACACTATTTAACCTAGGCCTATATTGCACGATTTCCAGGACACTACACCTTTTTCACATGAGTTGGAAATCCAAATACTGTCCGTATAGCATCGTCCTTCAGTTGACGTCTATTTGCATAATTTTCCATGTAACAATTCTTTTCAGAATGAAGAGAGCACAGCAACTGATTTGCTGTCGGTTGGAAGTTCTCTCTCCGAGTAGCAACCCTTCATTTCCGATGTAGAAAATCATTTGTAAGGGGAAACCTAAATAAAAACACACGCTCATGATGTATTATTTCTCCATGAAAATACGATATATAAGTAATAGAAAGTAACAAACAACCAGAAATGACTGACCTGTGAAATGTAACATTGTTTCCGCGTTCGTCTTTGCTTCCATTCTTACTGCTACAATTAAAAGCATCACACGAACGAACCATGTTTACGCACTGTTCCCTGCAAATGGCGGCTTTCATCACGTTCAATGTGGGGACGCGACACTAGCGCCAATACGCGGTCTAGTTTTTATTTGGTAAGTCTATGGCTTACACGCCCAAAGATCAGAGTTACAAGTACTTCAAAGATCATAGTGACAAAAGAAAGAATACACATAAGAATAACATCATTGCAATATATACATATCGATGTATCGAAGTACCTCTACATTAATGAAATCAAATCTGAATGTTGTCACAGAAATATGTTAACTATTTTACAGAAACACAGTAGAATATTGCTGGTATCGAGAGGTTGAGGTGAAGTGCTGTAGTGGTTACATAATTCAAGTACCATTACAATCTTCATCATTTGATAAAGTGTATTTGCCTTCTTCATACATTCACCAAATATTTTTGCTTTCCAAGCATCGTGGAGGTGGCTATGGACACAGTCCTCGGCTGCATGATAACTAATATACCCATTGAACTCCTTCTCCAGCACAGACAACTCATCCATTGAACACATAGTATACAGCAAACAATTACATGCGTCTTCTTGGGAAGCTCAACACAGACTGAGAGAATTTCCCCCGCCATTTTTTCCCAGACTGCCATCTTGGATTGTGTCATGGGAGGGGATGAGGGAGGGCTGACAGTGCCCTCTGATCATGGTGTTGTTAACTAGGTCAGTTGGACTCCAGTCTTCCAAGTGAACAAACTGGATAGATATACTCTCGATGACAACTCAAATTGTTTAAATAAACAATATACCACAATACATATATAATAAGTATTTTGTATGTATGTCCGATGCAGCAGCCCAGCACAGACTGAGTCCTTTTCCCACCAATTTCCTGGTGGGTGAGGGGAGATGTGGGGAAGGGGGATAGGGGATTGGAGAGGATGGAGAGGGGAGAGGAGTTGGAGTTAGGTTACTGGAGGTAGCCCAATTGACCTATTTTGCCGCCAAAATTTGAACTCCCTGCCATGACATCAGTGCGATGTTGCCACATATATGGCCGACATCTTGGATCTGCCTTCTTGATTAAATCTGGCAACAATTCCGAGGGGGGGGGGGGGGGGTGTCATGAACTTTGCCCTACTACTTCTAGCGGCGTGTCTCCAAAACATACAAAATGGCGTGTCTCACATCAACTGAGCATCTTTGTGTTTTTGACATGCTGCTAGTTATCTGTACAAATAAATAGACACGTTGTGAATGCCTAAGTAACCACTGGTAATGAATACCATACTGCCAAAGCTAATTAAAAATAGTTTTGTGGTAAATGAATACATACTTACACTGTTATTGTATGACCTTGCTTTTTTTACTAGGTATGTAACCACAGCAGCATGAAGATCTTGATGGAGTGACACTGTTATACGTGTTGCTCTGTTGTGACAGTATGCAAACTGTACTCATAACATAACATCGCAGGTACAAAATCCTTTTGAGGGTTACTGTAGGTGGTTCTTACCCGCAGAGTGATTCTTTCCAGACAGTAAGTGATACGTGTACCAAGTTCGGTTGAAACTGGTCCAGTGTTTTACGAGATGTGCAACATACCTACATATACAGGGTGGTCAGAAATAGTCTGAAAAGCTTGTAAGGGTATTCCAGGGTAGGTTGAGTTGAGAAATAATTATTAAGAAAAAAATTGGATATTTTGCGGCGTTCCTGAGTTAATTGGTATTGAAGTTAGTCAATCAGGCCGTTGCGCGCAAGAGTTTAAGTGTCACCAAACGTATTCTTCGTTTTCACCAAAACCGAAAGAGAGAGATATAAAAATTAGACATGGGACGGTAGTAAGCATCGAACCCGAGCAAAAGAATGAGCAGTGTCGTGCGCTATCATCTACACTATGAAAACAACTGACACTAACTGTATCTGGCGGGCCATTTGAATCTGCGCGCACAACTGCCTGCTTGGCTAACGTCAGTACTAATTAACTCGAAAACGGAGCAAGCTATGGAATTTTTCTTAACAGTTATTTCTCAACAAAACCTACCATGCAACACTCTTACAAGCTTTTCAGACTGTTTCTGACCACCCCGCGTATACATACACATACATACAATTTTATAGCACGTATGGATTCTCTTTGAAGGGCCGGCCGGAGTGACCGTGCGCTTCTAGGCGCTACAGTCTGGAACCAAGCGCCCACTACGGTAGCAGGTTCGAATCCTGCCTCGGGCATGGATGTGTGTGATGTCCTTAGGTTAGTTAGGTTTAATTAGTTCTAAGTTTTAGGCGACTGATGACTTCAGAAGTTAAGTCGCATTGTGCTCAGAGCCATTTGAACCATTTTAGTCTTTTTGAAGGTCTGAACTAAAAATGCCATGAAGATGTAGGTTTTATAGCATCTTTAAGCTATGTCTTTCTCTCAGCAGCATGCACATCTGATCCAAGTTTCCGATAATGTCATAAGATTCACTGGGGTCAAGATAGTTCTTTCCGAAAGTACTTCCTTTTCAATCCAGCGACATATGCGTTCAGGAGGAATATATAAATGGCCCAAAGCTGAAAAAATAAGGTTGACATGTTCCAAGCTTTGTGGACGAATTTGTGCAAACCAAGTACGAAGCATGGCAATCATAACATGATTTTTTAATTCGTCCTCCACAACCGTTGGCTGGTAACTTCATCGTATGGACATTTTCTAGATTTTCACTGCACAGCCTATGAAAACTTGATGATGCATTTTGACACGAACCCTTGGAGATTTCATTTTCTAACCACGTAAAGCAGAACATATTCTCTTGGTTCTGTGAATCGTAAAAGGGTCCCTCAAAAACAGAGAAACTGCAAAAATAAAGGTGTCTTAAATAGTATGCAGACTTATCAGGAAGTTTGTTTCTCCTGTGATGTCTGCTTGAAGTATGACTGTCAGTATTCCAAGACAAATTATCTGTAGACTTGCACTGGATAATTTGGATATTGTTCGGCTTCAGAGGAGTATGGGATGCTTTGTTGTACTGTTGATCTGTTGTACCTTACATCCTGGATGATGGTTAACAACCGAAACCGGTAGATGGCTAACGGGAAAAATAAAAAACTCATGGTAAAAATCCATTTTATAAAATACTTTACGGCTGTTGTAACTTACCTTATGGAAACATTACTTATCAGGGAGCGCAGGGAGAATGAAATTATTTTGACAGACAAAGCTTATTATTGTTTCCCCTTCTGCTTCATTGCGAAGATGTTTGTAAAAGGCATCTGCTTTCAATTTATGTTTGGTGAGCTTGGCCTTCAACTCGTCCTTTTCGGTGAGGTCTCGAGCTGCTTTATTTTCTCTTTGTACTGTTAGCAAAAAAAGCAAACATCTTTTGCAGGAGATCCAAATTCAATGTTGTAATCATTATAGAATACATTTCGAAAGTATTCGAAAGCATTCATAGTTCAGATGTAGTTGCAGTTGTCTGTCAGATTTTTCGTTGTACGTTTTGCATAATTTGGAAATTGAAAGATAGCTACATAAATAATGCCTGTGAATGTTTTTCCCCCAACAGTAGTTTCTCAACTGGTTTTAGTGGTTTAATATAGTCTTCCACAGAACTCCTATCACTGTAAGAGCAAGATCTGGTGTCGTCATCTCTCTTGTACTTAGGAGTTACTCCAGTCTCCAGAAACTGTTTACGCAGGTTCTGAACACGATCTCAACCTAGCCCAAATGTTTCGGTAAATACTTTTTTACAGACCCGGAATCTCTGAAGTCACCCCTTATTTAGCTTTGGAATGACGTAATTGGTAGTTACCTGCCTACTCTTTACTCCTACCGATGATCTACGCCTTACAGTCTCCACGGCTGTCTACTTAAAAACGAAGTCTTCTGGGGCTGCTTGTTAGGTGTAACATAGAACTTTTGATTCATACTTCTTATATCTTGCATGGAAAATTGTCCACATTTACTAGTATATGGTCCTTCCTTGTGGATGCATGAGAGCATCGTTGGAAATCCCCCGCTGAGCTATCTGGAAAGGTAAATACAACGAACATTAGATACCGTACATATTTCCTTGGCAACAAGAATATTATTTCAAAAAAGCAAGCAGAAGTGTATTTAATGATACCTGTCGTCCTTTACTGCTGCAGGGTAATGATAGGATCAGCTTCGCAAAATACCTCTTTTCTGATATCCTAAATCCCAAGAACGACTATGCAAGAGGAGCCCACTTTCGCTTGCCCCTAACAGGTACCAAACACAAAATTTCTGATTGGTTGGCCAAATTTGTTTAGATATTGATCAATTAAACTGATAAAAAGGCGCCACCTCACAGATCATTTGATGATTTAATAAAATACTAATCCATATGTTGGAAATACAATAATCATGATAAATTTCGCTCAAACATTATTAAGGGGAGGTGCAAACTGACTAATTTTAAGTATTCTGACTAGGGAGCGGAATGCCGCTGTGAGTTGTACTCGCAACGATTTTAGCAATACTTAACATTTATTTACTCATTAAAAGTAACACACACGGATGTTAAGTTAAAATGCAGTTACTTTCAATGCTGGCGTGTAAATCTCGTCGACACATGGTACATTATACAATGCAACAACTGGACCGACACTTGTAGGACAAGTCTGGTAAATTACTGGTTACCATTTATCAAGATCACTCATACAACGTTCACACTGATCACTTACACAACGAAAGATAGAATTTAGAAGAAAGCTTCCTTACTCCAAATATAAGCCCTCTGGGTCAGAGCGCGACTGGCTTTAGCAGTCAATTTCAGAGAACAAAGCCCACTTCTCAAATTCCGTACAACTCAGTAATTTTGTAAATAAATTTACCAAACATGCGCATATCTACTCCACGATGAAACTGAACCTTCAGTTCAAACAGGAAATGTGTTTACGAAGAAGCGCGCGCGGTTCAGCAAAAAATGGTTCAAATGGCTCTGAGCACTATGGGACTTAACATCTGAGATCATCAGTACCTTAGAACTTAGAACTACTTAAACCTAACTAACCTAACGACATCACACACATCCGTGCCCGAGGCAGGATTCGAACCTGCGACCGTAGCGGTCGCGCGGTTCCAGACTGAAGCGCCTAGAACCGCTCGGTCAAATCGGTCGGCCGCGGTGCAGCAGAGTAAGGACTATTTAAGTTCGTGGGGATGAAATAGAAATTGGACGATAAATTAAAGTTATCACAAGCATTCCACAAAGCCCGCGACACATTCATACAGGACACACGAAATTAGCT
Source organism: Schistocerca americana (assembly GCF_021461395.2). Taxonomy (NCBI): domain Eukaryota; kingdom Metazoa; phylum Arthropoda; class Insecta; order Orthoptera; family Acrididae; genus Schistocerca; species Schistocerca americana. Next base: position 295,645,079 of record NC_060130.1, read on the forward strand.
GAAACTCTACATCACGTAGAGACACCGCTCGTTCACGCCAAGTTGCAGTTGCACAAAAGATCGCATCGAATAAGCTGAATGCTAATGAAATTAATACTGAATAGACTGAAAAATCAACCAATCAGTTGCGAATAAAGGTTTATTATCCATTGACCATGGTTTAGATATTTGTAAAAATAAAGAATATATTTTTACAAATATTGAAACCATGGTCAAGGAATCATAAAGCCATATTTGCAACTGGTTGGGAGGTTTTTCAGTCTATTCAGAATTACGCAGGTGCTGTTTCGCAGCCATGTTTAAGATTTTGAAATTAATACTGTTCCCTGACTAAAACAGTTGCGACATGCCTATCAATGCCACACACCAGGTGACTACCGGAAACTCAATCAAAGCTAACACTGTAGTGTTGACAGATTTCCAACACTACGCACATTATTTAAGGGAGGCGGCCATTAAGCAAGCAGGCGGACTTGATGGTCTGAAACAGTATACTTCATAAATGCTATAAAGAAAAGTACGTAGCTGCTGCAATACTTAACTTTAATCCACCAATTGTAGACAGCGTTCTTGATGATACATTTCATACGATAACTATCAAACTATGTAAGGCTAATGGCGCCTTGCTAGGTCGTAGCCATGGACTTAGCTGAAGGCTATTCTAATTATCTGCTCGGCTAATGAGCGATGATTCGTCCGTGTAGTCGCTAGCAATGTCGTCCGTACAACTGGGGCGAGTGCTATCCCATATCTCGAGACCTGCCTTGTGGTGGCGCTCGGTCTGCGATCACACAGTGGCGACACGCGGGTCCGACATGTGCTAATGGACCGCGGCCGATTTAAAGCTACCACCTAGCAAGTGGTGTCTGGCGGTGACACCACATTCCTCCCCCGCAAATCGGCGAACGGTCGTGTGATAAGGCTTCCGCCCGCCGTGGGGAGGACCCCATGTTGACGTATGCGATGAGGTGGGGAGCCTAACAACAGGCGAGGCTGTGCCACCCGCACCCGGTCATTCGGTCCGAGGGGATCTAGGAAACGCCTGAAAACCTAGTCCAGGGTGCACGTCAACATGCGGTGTATGCGCCCGTAAAGAGACAGGAGGGGCCGAAGGGTCGACCTCCATTGCGTCGGGGTACCCGACGCGCGATGACGCCATGTGGTCCAGAGCGGGCAAGAGTTCCATGGCGGAGGACAGCTGGTCACGGGAAGCGATCGGCGGCGCGTGACCCAGGGAGGCGCTTGGCGGCTGCAGCGAAGCGTCGAAGGCGGGCGGCGCCGGTGGGAGAACAGGCGGTGGCGGCGGCGGCTGCGGCGGCCCGTCGCCATGGGGCAAAATGGAAGGCATCGTCGGTAACACCTGGGGATGAGGCGAGCCAGTAGATGGGTCCCCAGGGCGCTGACCGGACGGCACCGTCGCTGAAAGCAGACGGGGAGCGGCAGAACCCGTGCGACGACAGAGGCGCAGCTGATTGAGATGCCGACGCACCTCACCAGAGGCCCCCAAAACCAAATACATCGCGCGGCCGAGGCAACGAAGAATGCGCCCTGCGAGCCAACGCCGTGAACCTCGATAGTTGCGATATAATACAACGTCGCCTGGAGCAAAAGCAGGAGTCTGCCGCTGCACAGGAACCTGATGCGGCGGATGCAGCAAAGACATCAAGGTTCGATGAGGACGACCGTGGAGCAACTCAGCCGGCGAGCGACCATCTCGGGGCTGAGAGCGATACGATGACAAAAAGAGCAACAACGCGGCCTCCCGAGAATGTCACTCTTTCAACTTCAACATCTGTGACTTGAAAGTCCGGACCAATCGTTCAGCGGCACCGTTTGACTGAGGCGAAAACGGCGCGGATGTTGAATACCATTGGCCTGGCAGAATGACTGAAATTCTGCGGATATGAATTGTGGGCCATTGTCGGAAATAATAGTCTGCGGAAGACCTTCAATGCAAAAGATAGCAGACAACGCTTGGGTGGTGGCAGAGGACGTCGTGGAAGACATCCGGACAACAAAAGGAAAATTACTGAAGGCATCTACCAGAACCAACCATCGAGCATTCCAGAATGGACCAGCACAATCGATGTGCAAGCGTTGCCAAGGGGAAGTGGCTTTTGGCCATGCAAAGACTTTCCGCGGTGGTGCGGAGTGTTGTTCGGCACACGCCATGCAAGAAGAACACATATTCGTAATCGCAGCATCGATTCCGAACCAAGTACAGTGCTGACGAGCAAGGTGTTTCGTTCGCACTACACCCCAATGTCCTTGGTGAAGAAGCCGTAAGACAGAGGACTGTAACGAACGTGGGACCACGACTCTGGACTGATCATTATCAGAACGCAACAACAAAACACCACGTCGAACAAAAAGTCTCTCCTTGTGAGCAAAAAATCGGCGAACCAACGGATCCGCGATCCGAGACATTGACAAAGGCCATTGCGTAGCAACAAAACGCAAAACGGTAGCAAGGACAGGGTAATTATTTTTACTCAGAGTCTTTTGTTTAGTAGTTCTTATTCAGATGTTGTATTACTATCTTAAAATTGTAAACAATGAAATAAAAATTATTTTTCGTTACTTTTGTAGCAGTACTTACCTTGATATAGGAAGTAGTTTTGTTTTGCGTAGGATTTGGATAATATAAGTACTCCAGCGATATTTACAGTGGAAGACAGCTACCGACCGTCATTTGGAACTACGTATCTGTGCATAAAGATGGCTCTCTTGTGGAAAGGCGTCATATAAAAGTCATATAAACGACAAGGTATCTTATATATCGTGGAGGAGTTTATTAGCATCGGAGACTGTATTTTAGTTCGTTTTTTTTAATTCATCCACCACACATAAAAATGGATAACTTACAAGCGCAAAAGCGCGAAGCCGTCACGTTAACCCCTGTGCCACAGATGCAGTTAGGTTGCTTACTTGTTAGAAGGCACATAAAGTACCTCAAAACTTTGACCAGCGTTTTCTCAAAAACGGTCGAATATCTACGGATAATGCGAGAGGCGTGTTCGCTTATTTTGACCCGTCTTCCACTGAGCGAAGTTTCTCGGAAATCGGGTTATGGCACTTGCCGTGTTCTCTTCATGAACAGGTGCGGGGTACAGGGTCTTACTGGTTGGCAGCGGTGTAAATTGCAGCGTGCTCTCCCTTCGGCCTGCCCCCGTTACTGATACCCGAAAGATTTTCGTGATCGCAATAGATCGGCAAGGGGTGGGGCTTCTATCTGACAGAAAGGCGTCGCCATGTAAATATAAAGCGATGTAACAGACTGTGTCAGCAAATGTAGCACAGTTTCTGCATCCTTTAGCAAAACATGGAATTCAGAGGCGAGTAGGCATTCTTTTCATTAAACATTATTGAGAAAGTTTAGAGAACATACATTTACACCAGGCTGCAGAATGAGGCCGGCCGAGGTGGCCAAGCGGTTCTAAGCGCTACAGTCTGGAACCGCGCGACCGCTACGGTCGCAGGTTCCAATCCTGCCTCGGGTATGGATGTGTGTGATGTCCTTAGGTTAGTTAGGTTTAAGTAGCTCTAAGTTCCAGGGGACTGATGACCTCAGAAGTTGAGTCCCATAGTGCTCAGAGCCATTTGAACCATTTTGCAGAATGAGTTGCAGCCACGAACGTATATTTCGCGTAAGCCCTCGAAGACAAGAGAAATTTGGACTCGTACGGAAGCACACAAGCACATAGCAGTTCTGCGAGTGGAACAGAAAAGGGAATGGTTCAAATGGTTCAAATGGCTCTGAGCACTATGGGACTTAACATCGGTGGTCATCAGTCCCCTAGAACTTAGAACTACTTAAACCTAACTAACCTAAGGACACCACACACATCCATGCCCGAGGCAGGATTCGAACCTGCGACCGTAGCAGTCCCGCGGTTCTGGACTGAGCGCCTGAACCGCTAGACCACCGCGGTCGGCAAAGGGAATGACCAGCAATGCTACTAGATACTTTCCACTGTGAGCTGAACGATAGCCTGCGGAATATGTATGAAGAAGCTAATCGAAATGAAATGAAATGAAATTAGATTAAATGAAAACGTAAAATAAGTAATAGTGAAGATAAATGGAAGACTTAGGTTTATCTGGAGGAGTCAAAGAAAGAGCGGTGCATCTGCAAAGAAAAACCCCTGCCACTAATTCTGGAGAACTACTCCAAAGGTTTGCCCTCATTATCATGTAGGCATGTTGGCATTTATCGAACGAATTTATAGGTAGGCTGCTAGGATCATAACGAATCAATACACCCATATGAAAGTGTAATAAAAATGCTCTGAGAACTCGAATGTGGAGGTCTGGAAGGGAGAGAAACGTCTTCAATACCATGAAACTGTTAGCAGAAGACAGTTGTATACAAGGAGGTAGTATCGTTATAAATTTGTAGTGATACATCTAGGACCGCTGGTAGAGGCACTTTAAGAAACCAAATAAGTCACAAGTCGAAATATTGTGAGCAGAGCGGAATGGTTTGTGCACAAATCTGAAAACATACCATCAGTTGACGACATCGAGAAAACGTCAGAAATCATTATGTTCGTGTTGTCACTGTGAACGCATAAGCGAAATAGAAGAACAGACGGTGAAATGATTTATGGATGTGTTTGAAAGAACTAAATATTTAGTGGTCACTTTGTCACAGTTTATCATCAATCACACTTACAAAAAACGGCTATTATCAATACACGTCCCACTGTCCAATGCGATGAAATTGAACTCGTTGGCAGAAATAGATGGGTGCAGGGCAACATCGTTTGAGAATGCTACACTAGTAAAGTACTATGACGAACAGATTAATGTGCTATCTGCGTGTTACAAATTCTTTCTTTTACTTACACAACTCAGCCAGGCACACAAGCAGTGAGCGGCTGACTTGAAAGGACTTACCCGCCATTGCTAGTTCAAATGTGAGTGTGAACGTTATTATAGCGATGCTATGATTAGGAACGCCATTACTCAAAATGTGTCAGATCCTCGCATATGCGGACAGATTCTTAAGCACCACAATCCTAATTTGCAACAGGTTTTGGAATTAGTGAAGCGTCTGGACTCGTATAATAATGCAGCAGTAGGTTTTGATTCGGCTCCTGTTTATGGAATTCAGAGTAATGGTTAACAGGTAGCGACCGCAGTTCGCGCGCCGCAGCACGCGAAATCACAGCCAGGGCAGCGACATAAACAAATCCAGTGTGCCAGGCAGCAGGCTTGTGGGTCGGTGTTTCACGGCACACAGGCGGCAGCCATTCCCCTGTAGTGACGCTAAAACCATTGTGTTCGTTCACAAAATTGGACAGCGGTAAAATTCCTACGTTAGCTCCATTAAAATATCCGCGCGGTCTAAGGGCGTCTTATCACGGTATGCGCGGCTCTCCTCGTCAGAGATTCAAGTCCTCCCTCGGGCATGGGTGTATGTGTTGTCCTTAGCGTAAGTTAGTTTAAGTTAGATTAAGTAGTGTGTAAGCTTAGGGACCGATGAGCTCAGTAGTTTAGTCCCATAAGACCTTACCACGAATTTCCAAATTTTCTATTAAAATGCACATTTCCTACCTCGTCCATATTCTAGTCACGTTGTACTGTCTGCAGTTTACATAAGTAAAAACTTCAGTATCCATAAACATGTAATAAGGCAAAAAGGAAGGATACATGTTAAGTCAGTAAGAATATTGGCTTATAAAAGTTCCCGAGTCGAACAAACTCACTCGTGTCGGAGAATGCACTTACACACCAATGGAAAGAAATGGCAACACCAACAACGAATGGTGCGACATGAACGAAAGTTGGTAGGTATGTTTCTACCTCTGAAAAATGATGGCTATTCAAATTTCGCGCCAGTCACTTAAGAGTGGCGCAAGTAGCACCACTATGAGGATGCAAATCAGGTTTAATTTAAATACACACTGTAAAGGTAGTGAGCGTTAGTCACCACTGAGATTCAACGTGGTGAGTTGATGTTAGTTAAGAATGCCTTTAAGGCGACAAAGACACCATTATCAACGCCTCACTGAGTTTGAACGAGGTCATGCAACAGAGCTATGAGAAGCTGGATGTTCCTTCAGAGACAGGAACGTACCTACAGCTTTTGCATGGTCGGGGTCCAACACTATCATTTAGGAAGGTAAAGCTGTCTTCGCCCACCACATAAAAAGGTTTTGCTGTTAATGCCAATAGTCAATCAAGCTGAAATTAAAAAACCCACAAATACGTTAGGATCCATATTACACGCGGATAAAACTGTAGAGAAACACTTTTTGTGAGCTAACATTGAAGGTAATTATATATTTTAATATAATTATTAATCATTTAATTTAAGCAATAATATTACTATATTAGTCTTTGTATTTAAATTGTGACACTTTGGCATTTTGCTGTAACTTCAGATCGTAAGTTAATTTAAAAATAAACATTAATTACTTTAATTTAAAGTATTATATTTAGCCTTTTACGTCTTGCTGCTAACTTACTAATAATAATGTCCGTTTCATAGTTTTTTTTTTTTTTCAAACACGACTCTTTTAACAAATAATCACACGCACGCACAGTTTACGCTGGCTGAACACACGACGCCCGAAACTTCGTCACTCTAATTGTGACTGCCCAAGGGGAAGCGACAGAACACACTGGATCGGTTCCGTTCAGTGTTTCCAGCCAAAAATAAGTTAATTCCGCTATGAGCACATCCAAATTTCACCACAGTTTCAAATGTAATTTATGATGTAGTCCACATAATTCCTGACGATATACAGGCTAAATAAATAATTTAAGCTATAAACAAATATATTCCATATCTCTCCAGCTGTGGCATTTAACGATCAGCGACAGCTAGGACGACAGTGTCCAGTGACGGACTTGAATATCATGTTTCATTCAAATAGTTGCTGTTAATATAGTAATTGTAGTTTGATGCGACAGGTAATTTTCTTCTTTATATGGAATCTGAACTGGCTAAGGCGTAAGGAATTAATTTACAAGGTTTTTTTAGCATCGTGTGTGTGAAACGTTTCAATGTTTATTAAAATCACAGTGAAATGTGAATTTGTTGATGCAGCAATATTTTGATCACATTCAGTTCTCAGATAATAACTGATACGTTTTTCGAACTTACGGAAATGTTCCTCCGTAATTGTGTACGAAATATAATAATGATCAATAACGGTTCTTGTTTTGGATGTCTAGTCATACTTTCAACAAGTCACTTAAGGTTCCTGCGAGTAGCTTAATAAGTGAAACTTCCTGACAGATTAAAACTGTGTGCCGGACTGAGACTCGAACTCGGGACCTTTGCCTTTCGCGGACAAGTGCTCCACCAACTGAACTACCCAAGCAGGCCTCACGACCCCTCCGCACAGCTTAAATTCTGCCAGTACCTCGTCTCCTACCTTCCAAACTTCACAGAATCTCTTCTGTGAACCTTGCAGAACTAGCACTCCAGGAAGAAAGGATATTGCGGAGACATGGTTTAGCTACAGGCTAGGGGAGGTAGGAGATGAGGTACTGGCAGAATTGAAGCTGTGAGGAGGGATCGTGAGTCGTGCTTGGATAGCTCAGTTGGTGGAGCACTTACCCGCGAAAGGCAAAGGTCCCGATTTCGAGTCTCGGTCCGGCACACAGTTTTAATCTGCCAGGAAGTTTCATATCAGCGCACACTCCGCTGCAGAATGAAAATCTCATTCTGGAAGCTTAATAAGTCTTTTAGTTTTAATGTCCGTCATCATGGAGAAAGACTGTTCGGTTCTGCATTTCCGTGCATATATTACATGTTTTGTACTTGGTAGTGAAAATTTACGAGGGTTTTACATTTCGCCAAAGAAAGTTGAATTCCGCTACATTTTTAACAATTTCAGAATTTCGCCGCTACGCCACGAAGGCCAAAAAACTCCAATACGCGTAGCGGAATTCCGCTACGGTTGGCAAGATTACACTCACTTCCGTTGCACACATAGTGAGGGTGGGGGTAGACACCCCGCCGCAGGGCACAGAAATTTTTTGCAGCCTCGTTCCTCCATGGCTTGTCACTACGTCAACCAAGCGCAGAGCGCGACTATTTTGTGGCACAGGGTTTCAAAAGCGAGTAGTCTTCTAATATTTGCGTTTTTTATGTAAATTAAGGAAAGGGGGGGGGAGTGCGGACCCCCTGGGCCCCCCCTTATATACGTCCGTGTTCTGAGACAATGCAGAAAGACTTGGCAGGAATGTAGCCTCTGGAAATGATTGCTGGCAGCGGTCGCAAGAAGACCAGGCTCTAGACGACCACATGGCACTACCGACATCATGGTAAGCGTATGGCTCTGGTGCAACATACTGCATCTGCAGCAGCAATTTGAGCAGTAGTTGGCACCACAGTGACACAATGAACTGTTACAAATCGATTACTTCAAGGACAGCTCCGAGCCAGACACCCTGTTGCGTGTTTTGCACTGGCTCCAAACCACCACCATTTCTGACTTCAGTGTTGCCAAGCGAGAGCTAGCTGGAGGTCAGGATGGAGGTCTGTTTTGTTTCCTCATGAAATCTGGTTCTGCCTTGGTGATAGTGAGGGCCGTGTGTTGGTTAGAAGGAGGCCAGCTGAGGGCTTGCAGCCAAACCGTCTGCATGCTAGACACACGAGACCTACATCTAGAGTTATGGTCTGGGGTGGTTGCGATTTTGTATGACAGTGGGAGCACTCTCATGATTATCCCATGCACCCTGACTCCAAATTTGTACGTCATTCGGGTGATTCGACTTGTTGTGCTGCCATTCATGAACAGCAGAAATGTATCCGAAATGAATAACGCTCGCTCACATAGCGCTGTTGAAAGCCAACGTGCTGTACAAAGTATCGACATGTTGTCTTGGCCTGGTCGATCAACATATCTGTCTCCATTTAAGCACATGTGGGACACCATCTGACGACAACTCCAGCATCATCCACAAACAGAATTACCCATCCCCGTATTGATCGACCAAGTGTAACAGGCATGGAACTCCTTCCCACAAACTAACATCCAGAAGCTGTACACCACAATTCGTGCATGTCTGCATGCTTGCATTCGACATTCTGGCTGTTATACTGGTCATTATTTTACCAGCATTTCATATATGCAATGACTTATTTCGCGCTTGCATTAACCTGTGGTCTTGGAATGTTAATCACTTAAATATTCCCAAAATTTCATTAGTCCACGACAATTAGTTTTTGGTGTTGTGATTTCTTTTCTGTTAGTATATTTACATAACATCAAATAATACAGTCACTATATCTATTAATTTTATAAGAAAGTTCCACAACCCTTTAGAAAAGGCGAAGGTGAAAAAAATATTGGATAGAGCTGGGCATGAACCCTCTCCGATCTACCTTCAGTTCCATAAGGTGGCATCTCCACTAACTGTGTTTTTTTATCACAAATACAAAAAATTATCAGTAATGACAAGGAGGAAAGTGTACTATACTATTTAAACAAGAAAACGTCACTGTAATTTTTCCCCTTGGGACAGGAACATCTTTCTTTATTTTTTACTTTTTTAAGTGAGAATAATAAAATTACAAAAAAGAATGAAACCTGTATGACAGAGTTGTATTTTATTAGTAAACACTATAAAACAGAATGCACCGAAGCTCAGGATACCCTTCTGGTAGTACAACATAATAACGATGACCGCTCGATAACATCAGAAAATAAAATGCTGTCTGATTCTAATTTTCCACAATGGGTACTTTGGCGTGTCTTCTCAAAATAAAGTCTTGCTCAGTGGTCCATTGCGAGACTGAAATCAGTGTCCGCCAGAATCAGCTTCTCTTACCTGGCACTGCCCAGCTGTGGGTGGGAATCTTTGAATACATTGTTTAAGTAATTAACAAAAGTCTGACAATGACTGGAATACGTATTACTGCAATTAATCTTGTCATTCCAGTAAGAAAGTCCAAAAGTTAGCACATCGTTGTGACCTTCCCAAAAAAAGATAGTACACAGAAAGTCCTTTTATCTAGTTCATGCATCTTTGGCTAGGGAAAGTATGTCTTAATGAATGAATAAGCACTCTGGGCTCAACCATACAGGGTGACACTCAGAGATAGGAGGCAAGCATCTTCTGAACTAGAAGCCTTACATCTGTGGAAGGTCCACATTCGAGGCAATGCTCATGTCGGTCACACGACACTGCATGCACATTACGGAGTCAGCTAGAGTAATGTCTTGCACTCTGTGTGTTGTTTATAACTTTTTGTTGACCACAAAGTACCAGGTAGCGCAGATCTCCATCGTGAAATATTTATGGTAAATCACTCACTACACCACACGCCATGCCATTTCTGGCTGGCAACTTTCAAACACATTCCAAGGGTGATTCATCATCAATGGACAGTACACATCACATGCCGTAGGTGCCGTGGCATGGGCAAAATTCGTGTGCACATAGCTATAATCTAGGAAGAAGGTCATTGATGTGGAGAGCACAGGCACGATATGAGCAAATGCAATGGTGGGTAGGCATGACAGAGGCACCACTTCATCAATGGGCATATTGGTGAAACTGTGTCGACAATGGGTCCAGGTCTCAACTGTGGTGTTGATTTAAACGGCTCCTGAATGTGTTCGAATGTTGATAAGTCCCAGTCCTCCACTGTGAAGGCAGAGGGTGAAGGCATTGTACCATATCTTGAAGAGAATTTCATTACTAACAAAGTAACCAAAAGCTGCCTGGATCCACTTATTATCTCTGGAATCATCGGTAGTATCTGCACCAAATAGGGTATCAAGGGCACCATATTGGTGTCAATGAAGGCGACTCGTTGGACGATATCTAAAGCTCAGAGGAGGTGGCGTCGGACGTCCATGTGGAGGGCTTGTAAAAGTCGTTTATAGTTCAGCGCTGTTGTATAGCAGGCATCTCTCATAAATGTGATGCCCAAACATCAAAGTGTATCCATCGTCTGCAGTGGAGCCACACTACCCTCCGAAAACCCTCTACCAATTTCCATGGCATGTGACTTGACCATGTTCATGTTGCTGCCTGCCATGTTTCCTTATTGCTTGATCCATTCTAGCGCCATCTGTATCTCCTCTTCAGAATGGGCGAAAACCACTACATCATCCACATAAGCGTGGCACTGGAAATTGCGTCCTCTCAGCATGATCCCCGAAAAATGTTGTTTCAGTCTACACGGAAGCGGCTGTCACTCCTGCATAGAGGATCCCTGAGAGGGGACAGCCTTGTTGGATTGAACGTAACATTGGCATTTGTACTTCCCCCCTACTGTTAATTATCTTTAACACCCTCGAAGAGGCCCCGTGGAGAACATGTTTGATCACGTTGGTAAAGGCTGCAGAGAAGGCCTTACAATCCATCACAGCAGCCAGGAAAGAATGGCTCACTTTATCAAACATGCGATCAAAGTCCATAGAGCAAGGGCACCATGCAACCCACAGGCCAATGCAAGGGCAATCACATCTCGATAGTTGCTAAGGACCATTGGGATATTATTGTCACCCCCACCCCAAAGACATTTGTTGACATAAAACAACTGGGCACAATACTCGCTTTTAAGACACATCGCCTAGATTCTGGCGAAGATCTTGAAATCACAGTTACTGTGGGAGACCAGGTGGTAATGTTCAATTTGTGTGCCTCAAACTTGTTTAGGCACTGGAATAATGAGACCTGTCCAGAAAGCCAAAGGCATGGGGACTGCTAATGACGGCAACTCCTGACACATCTTCCACTGCGGGGCTATCAGATCTTTAAAGGTACAGCAAAATTCGAATGGAAAACCATCTGGACCTGGTGATTTATAAACTGCCTCCTTGGCAACGGCGTCTGCAATATGATCACTTGTGATCTCCTCCAAATGGAATGCCGATACTGTATCATCAAGTGTACCAGTGAGGGTCTGGGGGACTGCTGCAAAGGCTGCATTATTATGGTGCACCTGCTAATATAGTTGATGATAGTGGTCAGCAAAAAACATATGTGCAATGTCCACCTGGGTCGTCACCCTGCTGTCATCTGGGAGATCCAGAGCGTGAACCCACATCCATCACCTTCGTCATCGTTCTGAGATAATGTGGTTCTTAGGGGAGCTTCTTCACTGACACCGTCCTAGTATCTCGTTCGCACCATGATACCTTCAAGCCTGTGATGGGTAAGGGTGAGAATCTTCGCTTTGGCATGACGAATCTGCACCTGACGATCAGGGGATGCTGGGAGCACCGTAAGTTCTCTTAGAAGCTCATAAAATAAGTCTGTCATTTGTCAGTGATCTTTCCCTACTGTGATCAACCAGCACATGGCATAAGGCTAGTTTGACCTAGTCGAGTCACCACTGAAGCCATGATAGACACCTCAGCAATTTACGATCACATGAGGCCCATGTACTTGCTATTATATTACTGATCCCATAGGAGTGCCACATCTACTTCCCATAATCACCAACTTCCCCACATTATCTACCTCCAGAGGTTGAGCATGCAGACATACGCACTATGGTCTGAGAAAGCTGCAAGAGAGCACTCCGTTGCTAGAATCGCCGCTGCAAGGTAAAGAAGACAAAGATGTGATTCAGTTTGCTGATGGAATGGCTGGTCACAAGTAAAGCTGAGGCGATCACCATGTAACACCTCCCAAGATCCAGCAAGACACAGGTGTTGTACCAAGAGATGCAGTTCAGTGCATGGAGTAGCTTGGCTGTTGGTCTTTCTGAGAAAGCACACTATTAACGTCTACACCAATAATGACATGCTCATAGCAGTCCAAGAAGAGAGGTGTAATTTCTTTCACATAAAACCATGTCTGGTCCAGGCTTTTATCTGTCCCAGAAGGGGCACAGGTATTATAACTCGAGTCCCCTGCATATCGAATGCCAGCCTCCATACCAATGACAAGAACTACACATTAGTTACATCTGCTCCATCTCGTATAAGGGCAGCTGTTCCACTGCCTCCTGTAGCAGCAGCTGTAACATAAGCAGTAAACCCATAGAAGTCTGGTAAGGTCTCCAGTCGAATTTCCTGCAGTAGTGCAACATTCGCGTCCGCTGCCCTGAGCATATTGTGCAGCAGTTGAAGTTTGATATGTGTGCCAATCATGTTGAGATTGATGAAGACAAAGTTGTAGAATTGCAGCTAGTCTGCAGGCAGTGGAATGCTCATAACAACAAGGGGAGAAGCTCTAACTGTAGTGGCATGTCAACCACACTGAGCCACCCTTTCACCACACGAAACATTCTATCACTCCTGTGGCACCGAGCAACAGTTGAATGTGCATCCTCAGTCAAAGATTCAGGGACAATATAAATCGCCCATGCTATTGGGTGAGTGGCAAGGTCTTCAGACACTTCCTCACTGGGATGTGGTGGCTGCAGGGATACTTCACATGACACAGGTCATTATTCATTGTGTTGGCCAGTTATCAATGGCTGCACATGTGACATGAGTGGATCAGTGGCTGGCCCAGTGGAAGGATGTGCATCCCAATCCAGTGTAGAGGTGTCCATCGAAAGGTTGTTGTGGTTTGAGAGATCGCATCAGCTCATGACCGTGTCATGAGCACACCAGCTGATGTCATCTTTTGCTTCTTATGCCTCTTTGGAATCTATGTTTCTATCAGTGTGTCTCTGCGTCAGATGACGGGAGTGATTCCCAATGTTTAGGCACTAGGGCGGCCGTGAGCACAGCCATCACACCAACTTCCATGCTGCCATGGGGCTTCTCTTCACAACCTTCAACAGCTGGCAGAGATGGAAGGAGGACAGTAATAAGCAGCGGCCTTCCCTCCTTGTCCCCGACTTGACGTCGCCATTTACAAAAGATCCTGTAGGTAGTCAGGCTTAAGCATCTGCCTGGGACCCATCCAGACAGTCGCTAAGTACATAAGATGTAAAGATGTTGGGATGGTAGAAGGCATCAGAATCGTAGGTTGGAGCTGGGTAGTCTGCCACTGTAGACACACTGAGTGAACATGGCCCTCTTTTGCACAAACCACGCAGGTCTTTGGCTGTCCATCATACATAAGGAACGCTCTGCATCCCCCAATGTAGAGGTAGGATGGAACATTCTTACTGAGGTCAATGGATACATGCTGCACTCCACTTAGGACAGAGTGGGTGGTGAACTGTGCCCATTTCTCCGCGACATGGCTGTGAATCATTTCATAGGGCCTAATTGCAGACACCACATTGTCCACCAACACTTCGAATGGGAGTTCAAATATGTGAATTGTTCTGAGACCAAGTCTAGCATGATTCACAGTCACTACACCAATGTTGCCGTCCGAATGTCGGTACCAGAGTCCATCTCTTGTATTCTATAAAAGTCGCATTGTATGCAGCATCACTTACGAAACTAACGTAAAACCACGCTGCTCACAATTGAGAGATTTATTCCAGCAAGATGACTACAGAGGATCTTCACACTGTCTCGAAGGAATCGTTCTACTTCCAGCGCCTTGGGACGTGCATATTAATTTGAGCAGCTTAATTTCATCGTCGATTTCTAACCGGAATTGGTCATTTACTTCGAGAGGCCCTCACTTCCGCGAAGGCCACTGCAGCATATAAACACCTCCACAGCACACGTCTTGGAGAGGACATAAACAGCTCCGTCTGCACCACACCCCTCCCCTCTGCTGCCAAATGCAGACTGAGTTACGCTGAAGCTCTGCAATTAGTGACCTTGTAGCTTATGCTACTGTCTTCTAGGGACTTTAATAGCCGAAACGTTATTAATTGACATTTAATTATAGCAAATCCTAACAAGTACGACGCGTTTTTCATTAATCTGTAGTGTGTTGTTGCCTTCAGGCGGCTTACTTTCATCTAATGTGCTATTAACTAAGTACAATTTTTTTAAAACCATCAATGTGATATTCCACGTCATTTTATTACAAGTCATACCGATAACGATTCGTTCTCAAGACATTAAATGTGCTGGTGCTTAGAAGCAGCATATATTTATAGGGTTAAGGTATAACATAAAACCCACCGAATTTGGGCTTTTATTCATCATGACAAATGACAAATGGCATGATGCTTTCTGCTTGTGACGAACGGAGCATTTTTATTCCTAGTGGTTCTACTTTATGTGGCACGTTACCAAAATATTGCAGAACTTAGTGAAATAGCAGGAAGTAACGTCACTAAACTTGTAGAACACCACGCCCCGTGTGACGACGCCATAGGGGTTGTCGCTGTGGAAAGCATAGTCATGTTCAATCTGACTGTTTGCAGAAACACAAATTGAAAGGCACTCTGCACATTCTCCAAGGTCTCAGTCAGTGAATGTAAATGCATTATTCTCCAAGCCCAGTAGTGATTCCTGTAATGATCAGTACAAGTCAAGTGCAACAGCGAACAAGTCACACTCTTCTTTCTTCCAGCATCTGGGTAATAAACTGTTTGTCCTTTGCAAATTGTCAACCACAAGATAGATATGCAACTCGATATGGGTGTGACCATGACATAGTTTGGAAAGAAGCATTTGCAACATGTTAGGTATGACCAAGCCACATGTCACAGGGAACCTTTTCTGGTTACAGTGGACATTACATTCCTGTGCTGGGTATTTGCAGCATACATTGCTAAAACAGTTTTGTGCTCACACAAAAGTAAAAATATTTGTGGTATGGACGCTATTGATCTGTTTGGTTTGCACATTCAACACAATGTTCCCTCTTTGAACTCTTCTGCTCCTACAGACATGGTAGATGAACTTTGTGATGAATTTAGTGACATTTTTGGAGATGGCCTAGGCAAAGCTAACAATTACCATGAAAGACACTGCACCACTTTGGTTTTGGAGTGCATGGCCTGTCCTTCACACTATCAGAGATCGAGGCCGTTACCTTACCAAAAACATAATATGCCTCACAGGAAGCAACATGAACTTTAAATTCAATGTCAAGTAATTTATTACAGACTACTTCTATTGTGTAGATACATTTCTAATTAAAAGTCAATAGTATGTATAGGAGACAAGCCAAAGACAGTTATTTTGTAGGTAAATTTAAGTGTGTTTCATTAGTATCATGAGAAATTTCATTTATTAAACGCTCATGTTCAATCAGTCTAAGCTATTGTTTTATTTAGTAATCTACGGACAAACAGTTAAAATAATTTTTTTGTTTCCCTTGAGCCTTTATGTTGGACCTAATAGTGGTAACATGGCAGTTACAATGCTGGATTTGTAGTGGAGAGGAGTAGGATACAAATACCTCTCCATCCATACAGAGCAAGGTAGTGCAGTGGTTTGTGAAGTGGACTCACATTCAGAAGTTGAATTGAAACCCCAGTTGTGCCATCCATATTTAGTTTTTCTGTGATCTCCCTAAATCAATTAAATTAAATGCTGGGATGGTTTACTTGAATAGGCGATTAACAATTTCTTTCCCAATCCTTGTCCAACCTGAGCTTGTGCTTAGTCTCTATTGACCTTATCATCAAGGAGACAGCAAACCTTATTCTTCCTTCTTTCTTCTGTGTGCAATCCTCACAACATGAGGTTTCCACAGCTCCCGAAAATCTCTTTGTGTGAGTATTGCAGTTATTCTTTGACTATACTATAGTTGATACTGGTGAGATTCAAATGCTCATCCACCCATCTAGATTTAGGACATCTGTAGTTATCCTAAATAGCTAGAGGCAAGTTCAGAGATGTTTGCTTCAAAATGTGAATGATCATTGTGTTTTCCCATACTTCCCCAATCTAAGATGGTGTCCCTTCTTTAAAGACTTCATGATAGACCAGACATTAAACTATAAATTAGTTTTACCTGTCCAACCCAAAATACTGCTTCACATCTAATGATTTTGTTATCAATAGTATGTTACCTTTTAAATGAGCATGCTTAATTACAGGAAATCTTCACTTTGAAGTGGGGCATTTACAGCTTCCTTGATATGTTAGTACTGTGTACTGGTTCAAAACTTGAATTCAGATATTTGACTTGTGTGTGAATACCTGTAAAGTTTTGAAAATTTGTGTCATTATCCATTCTGCTACAGAGTGAAAATATCATTCTGGTACAAACTCCTAATATTTGCCCAAGTCATTATTCATCATATTTCTTCTTCCAGGTGTACAAGTCCAACAGGGTATGCAAGAATTTGTTTACAGAGCACACATTCCAGATTTCAAGCACTGACAGGGGCAATGAGACATTCTCAGATGGGATTACAGTGAACAAAAATGACAAACACACAGGTTCAAGTGCACATTTTATCCTGCCAGGAAGGCTCATGGCTGACTGAGATCTATACAAGAGAGCTTGTCAACACAAGTGCTCTCTCTCCCTGTTTCTGTGTGTGTGTGTGTGTGTGTGTGTGTGTGTGTGTGTGTGTGTGTGTGTGTGTGTGTGTGTGGGTGGGTGGGTGGGTGTGGGTGGGTGGGTGGGTGGGTGGGGGTGGGGGTGTGTCTTTTTCTCTCACACACACTCATTCTTTGTATTGTTTTGTATAGCACTACTTGGCACATTTTATTAAAATGAGACTTACATGTGATGCACATTTGTTAAGTATTGTCATCCACATTTTTCTTCCTTATTCATAAAATAAGTTTTATTTAGCAGTGATAAATAAAAATGTAAACTGCCCTGTTAAAGATCACGTTACCGGATAACTAGTTTGTTTACTTGAAGCACAGACCAGGCACATAAACAAAATAGAAATTGTTACTGGGTATTAAGCAGTTGTCCTTCATTAGGACTAACACACACACACACACACACACACACACACACACACACACACACACAAGGTGAGAGGGGGTTGACAGCTAGGGAGGAAGAGGCAGCAAGAAAATGGGACAGTAAAGTGAAACCAAAAAACCCACCCTGACACATACAAGGGAAGTTATGTGTGGCATGATGAAGCAGAAAAGTGGATTTGTTGGGTATACAAGTTAGAACAGAAGAAGAGGGAGATTGTGGAGAGAACAGTGAAAGTGCATATTAATGGATAGATGAATTGAGTTAGAATGAAATTTTGTTCTTGGACTCAGTTGCATGCATAATATTGGAGTTGTGTTGTTTGGAGGCATAGGACAGGTCTTGAACCTAAGTCTTTGACTCAAATATAAGAATGTGGACCTTGTGGCAAGGGGTTGTGGCTAGATGTGTAATGAGGATTGATGAGCAGTTCTCATCATAGCTGGTTACTGCGCTCCCTTAGAAAGAATCACTGCCCTAGTTGGCCAACACCTTGAACACATTGCTCACAGTCTAATTTCCTACATAAAGCACACTATCAACTTCTTTCATTGCCTATTCATCCTCCTCACCCAACCAGCATCTCACTTCTTGCCTGCCACCTCCTTGTACACAAACTTCTCTCCTGTAGACTTCAGACCCACAACTTCTTTCCCTAAACACATGACTAACTATGTCCAAACCATACCTACATCTCGTTCACATGGAGGAACTGAGCAAGGTGGCATAATGGTAAGACCTTTGACTCACATTTGCGAGGACACCAACACAAATCACTGTCCATCCATCATTATTTAGGTTTTCCGAAACCATTAAGGCACATTCTCAGATGAGAACATGGCCAATTTGCTTCCCTATTGTTCACAAATCTGATATTGAGCTCTGTATATAATCACTTCCCTTGCAGGGGAAGACATTCTAACAAATCTACAGCACAGCCATGGGCACCTACATTGCATCCTCATATGCTACCTTGTTTATTGGCCATGTAGAGGTAACTTTCCTAGTTACCCAATATCCTAAGCCCCTTGTTTGGTTCTAGTTCAATGATGATCTGGATCCAGGGCCAAGATATTATACATTCATTTCACAGTAGCCTTTATACCATTCATCCTATCAGCTTCAACTCTTCTCTTCATCTCTACATGACAGCTTCCTGGACATTGACTTGTACCTCTCTGATGGCTCTACAAAATTTCCATCCATATAAAGCACATCAGCCACCAACACTCCACTAGTTGCCACTTCTACACTAAAATGTCTCTCTCATACAGTCCTACCCCAACTAGAAGGCACGTATTCAGTGATGAGCAATCCGTTGATCATCATGCTGATGGTCTTACTGAGACCTTCACAGCCAGGCACTACTGTCAAATCTAGTCCACAAATATATCTCCCATTCCATATCCACAAATGCTCTTAATTCTCCAATTACCCCAACAAGCCAATTGCAAAGAAGCATCCCTATTCCCTATGTTTAATCCAATATCAGCATTCAATGAGACAAATTAACAACATATCCTACTCCATTAGAGACAGAGCCACTTGTGAAAACAGTCATGATATAGGCCTATATCTAGTCGGATATAACTTCTCCATAGCCTTTAATCAGGACATAGGTGTCTATTTGAATGACTGGCCACCACCAAAGTGTGGCCAATAGTGGAGTCGACTACCCAGTGATGCCAATTGCCTTGCCTTGTTGAATACACTGGTTCCCATCAGATCACAAAAGTTAAACAACACTGGGAATGACTCGTACTTGAAAGGGTAAATGTCCAGGTATGTCACATGTCATCGTCTTTCTGGCAAAGTGGAGGCGGGATGGTCGCATAAAGTACCTGATCTCCAGACTGTCCCGAGTTAAATTCCAAACCTCCCCACAGTGTCTCATGAAACTGTTAATGGTGATCCATGCATCGGAATGGGCATTAACCTCAGTAGGCACCTTGGTGCTATTTGGGGGGAGTAGGTTACATGCCAGCGCCAGGTTTCACCTATCCCTTCTCTCATCATCATGCAATGCAAACATGACAACATACTACACACACAACCATTACAGTAATCTACACATATCAGATACCCATAACACTCAAATCTCATACTTCATGAAGAAAAGATGCCAGTTAGTGTGTAGGATAGCAATAATCTTTCCAATTAGGCAGATGAACCTGCCCTTGGGATCTCTTAGACAATCATGCTGTAATATTTTACATTTTTTTACTACCTAGTGGTAGTATATGCCACTGAGTGCAACATAAATCAATTTAAATAGTGATGTCTTATACCATGCCAAGTGGGGAAATACTAGCTTCTATGAACTGCATATACAACAATAGTTCTTTCCAACATATCCTTCAATCCGATAATCCTCCTCGCCTCGATCTTCATTACCTGCCTCCACTCACGTCCCTGTGCCTTTCATCATCCCCCACCTCACTTCATTCTAGTTCAGTCCATCTATCCACTAATCTAAACCCACTTTGTACTCTCCACAGCCTCCCTCTTCAACAATTCTACCTCATCCCCTCACCCCCACCTTCTTCCTGTCTGTGCCACACACAACTTCCCCACCAGTGCCCGTGTGGTGTCACCGCCAGACACCACACTTGCTAGGTGGTAGCCTTTAAATTGGCCACGGTCCGTTAGTATACGTTGGACCCGCGTGTCGCCACTATCAGTGATTGCAGACCGAGTGCCGCCACACGGCAGGTCTAGTCTAGAGAGACTCCCTAGCACTCGCCCCAGTTGTACAGCCAACTTTGCTAGTGATGGTTCTCATTTGCAGAGACGACAGTTTAGCATAGCCTTCAGCTATGTCATTTGCTACAACCTAGCAAGGTGCCATATTCAGTTACTAAAATTACTATCTTCAAGAATATATGCTGAACAGATAATATTATGAATCATGTACCGTCAAGAGCGACGTTCATCATTAATGGATTAAAATTAAGTATCGAACTAATTACGACCACTTTCTGAATTCTCATTCCTTGTCATGTTCCAGACCTCACGTCAGTATAGTTCTTCCCTCCTCACGCTAGCCTGCGTGAGCTAAAACGCGTGCATTTCAGCCTCCACTCGTAACATGGTGTTCGCTCTTCTGCTAACACAAAAGGCAGGATGGACTCAACTGGTGCAACATTTACATCCCCCTTATTTCCTTCTCCTCCCATCCTGTCACACTCGCTTTCCTCAACAGTCCCTTCCCCTACTGCCTCCCATCCTCCTTGACCCCCGCATCAATTACACAGGGCACAACCCTTCACAACAGTCAGGCTGTAGTGCTGAGACAATTTAGCCCTGTGTTTGTGCTTGTGTGTGTGTTTTTCAAGTGCTACAAGAGGTGCAGCTGCTGGGTCACATGGTCTCAGTCAATAGCAGTTTGGTTCTAGGCAAGTGGTCGTGGGCCAATCTTGTACTGATGATTATGTCCTGAACATTCAAATGTACATTCTATACCAGCAGATCTTTACTACACCATTTATGCTTCACACAATTCATCAGCGAAGATAACTGATGTAACAAGCAAAACAGTCTGATGATTGGTGAATACAAGAATGAATATTTTCCCTAAAAGTAGGGACAGCAACTTGATGAGGCTATGAATATATCATGTGCAGCATCCACAATACAAGTTGGAGCAAGTAATTTTATGGAGTGGAATATGTTCACATGACATGAGTATGGACCACTGCTATTCATACAGAAATACATAACTAGTTTCTAGTATATAATCCCCCATGTATAATAGCTTTTCAAGAGTTTTTTGTGGAGTGGGGGAGTTACAATGTATGCAAAAAAATGGTATTCCGTTTGAGTCCGTAGACATATCACAGCACTGCACTGAACAGATACTTGAATGTTGTGCAGTGGCAGTTGAATTTAGTGAAACTAACCTTCTAATTGTTGTTTTTTATAGGTCCCCTAACTCTGACTTCAGAGCATTTCTGCTCAAACTAGAGAGGGTTCTAGGCTCACTTTATAGCAAGTACCAAAAATTAGTTATATATGGTGACTTCAATATTATTTCTGTATGTGATTGTGTAAGAAAAAGGATGTTGGAAGATCTCCTAAATTCATATGATCTGATGAAGACTGTGTTTCTCCCAACCAGGGTGCAGGGGAACAGTAGCACAACCATAGATAATATTTTTATTCATTCTTGATTACTAGACGGGCATTCTGTTAGTAAAAGGGTGAATAGCCTTTCAGACCATGATGCACAAATTTGAACACTAAATGGTGTTAGTAATCAAAAAATGTTATATATAATTATAAACTATGTAAAAAAAACTAATCCAATGGCAAAAGAGAGTTTTTTAAACCTCATTAAGGAACAAGAGTGGCAGAATGTTTATAGTGCCAATAACACTGATGACGAATATAATGTTTTCCTTAACACATTTCTCATGCTCTTTGAAAGTTGCTTTCCATTAGAATGTTGTAAACAGGGTAGCCTGGGTGGCTGACTATTGGGTTAAGGATATCATGAAGAAAATGTGGGAATTCTATCAAAATGTTAGAAGTAGTCACAATCAAGTAGCCCATTACAGACAGTATTTTAAGGTGCTTAAAATGTTGTTAGGAAGGTAAATAGTATGTGGTATGCAAATAGAAAGGCTAATCACAGGATAAAATCAAAACCATACAGTCAGTTGTGAAGGAAGTGTCTGGTCAGCAGCACAAGGTCGATGATATAAACTCAGTTCGTAGTAAAAATATTTCTATTATCGATAAATAAGATACATGTACTGTATTTAACAATCACTTTCTGAACATTGCTAGTGAGTTAAATAAAAAATTAGTTTCTACTGTGAATCATATAACTCTCTTGGAAAATGTCTCTCCGAGATTGATGTCTGAAATACTCCTATGAGATACAGACAAGGGGGGTATTGAGTCAATAATTAAATCAACGAAGACTAAGGACTCTCATGGATATGACAGAGTGCTTAGCATAATCTTAAAGAACTGTGCTGCACATGTTAGTCCTGTACTTAGCCGTATTTGTAATTTTTCCTTTGGGAATGGTCAGTTTCCTGAACGTTTAAAGGACTCAGTAGTAATACCACTTTATAAACAGGGAGAAAGGGGTAATGTAGACAATTTTAAACCTATTTCTATGGCATCAGTGTTTGCTAAAGTTATTGAAAAAGCTTTCTATCTAATGATAATTGAGCATTTTATTACACATGAATTGCTATCAAATGTACAGTCCAGTTTTAGAAGGGATTTGACAACTGAAAATGCTATATTCTCCTTTATCTGTGAGGTACTGGGTGGATTGAACAAAAAGTTTCAAGTGCTAGGCAACTTTTTTTGATTTAAATAAGGTGTTTGATAGTGTTGATCACAAAATATTGCTCAAGAAGTTGGACCAGTATGGAATACAGGGAGTAGCTCACAATTGGTTCACCTCTTACTTTAATAACAGACAGCAAAAGGTCGTTATCCACAGGTGATTATAAAATATTTCTATTTGCTGATGACACTAGTTTGATAGTAAAGGATGTTGTGTGCAACACTGACACTGTTTCAAACAGTGCAGTTCATGACGTAAGTTCATGGCCTGTAGAAAATAAACTAATGCTAAATCACAGTAAGACTCAGTTTTTAAAGTTTCTAACAAACAATTCAACAAAACTTGACGTTTTAATTTCACACAATGGGCAAATGATTAGTGAAACTGAACAGTTCACATTTCTAGGTGTTCAGATAGATAGTAAACTGTAGTGGAAAGTCCACATTCAGGATCTTATTCAAAGACTTAATGCTTCCATTTTACTATTTGAATGGTATTTGAAGTAAGTGATATAAAATGAATTACTAGTCTACTTTACTTATTTTCATTCACTTGTGACATATGGTATTATATTTTGGGGTCATTCTTCCCATTCTCAAAAGATATTTTTGGCTCAGAAATGAGCGGTTAGGGCGATAAGTGGTGTAACTTCATGAACCTCTTGTTGACCCCTGTTCACTACATGGGTATTCTGACATTGGCCTCTCAGTATCTATAGTCTTTACTGTTGTTTCTTGTTAACAGTATCAGCTTATCCCCAAGTATTAGTAGTTTCACTCAGTTAATACTAGGCAGAAATCCAATCTGCATTTGGATTGCACTTCCTTGACTCTTGCGCAGAAAGTTGTGCAGTTTACTGCTGCATCCATTTCCAGTAAGTTACCACAAGAATTCAAAAATCTTAGCACTAATCCACATGCTTTCAAATTGAAACTGCAGAGTTTCCTCATGGGTCACTCTTTCTACTCTGTCGAGGAGTTCCTTGAAAAGTTAATCTGATTCCTGTGTTATATTGTTGATTGCATTTACATAAACAAATGGCTTGTCGTTTCTGGGTTCATAAACATTTTATTTTAACTGTTATTACTTTTCTAGTACCTTCCGCCATGGAAGTCGAACACGCCAGAACAAATGGACGTGGTCAGCCCATAGAGGGCTCCGCCGCCACCGCGGCTATTCCGCGCAGCGGCTCTCGCGCAGCGAGGGCGCTACCGCTATGCCACGTGCAGACAGCGCCCAATATCCACTCCCTCAGGTCTCGTATATAGGGACCCGCTCTGCCCTGGTCCAGTCAGTCTGGTACTCGCTCTGGATTTCATTTCTATCTCGGCAGTACTGCGTTCTGGTCGTTGCTCGTTGTTGACATTTGCCTGGCTCTGGTTCTGAGTGGATTTACTGTTGGTGTTTGGTGATGTGGTTTCCACAAGCCTCCGTTGTTTATCTCTTCCTTGTTGCGTCGGTCATAGTCGGTCGTGGTAGGTTGTTATCAGTTGTCGTTCGTCTGTCACCCGACTCGTCCTGTGTTTACCCGGTGGTGCGTGCTCCACCGCCGGCGGCTTCCCCGCCTGGCGGCTCCGATCCGCAGCCCAAGGCATTCCCACAGTTGGTTTTGGTTACTACAACTTTTATGTTGTAGTTTCATGTACTGACACATTACATGACCTTGGAGATTTGCTCCTCAGTCTGGTCCTACAGAACTACACATGTAAAATAAATAAATAAAAATTTGCACTTTCTCCCACATGGTAAATATTAAGGCAACAAACCTGTCCTAAGAACACTTCCTGAGCAGAAATAACTTGAAAAACATTGTGTGCTTGTGAGTTCACCATCTTATGCAATAAAAAAAATTTAAAAAAACTACACAAAAAATGTTAAATTTAATTTACAGTTAGCCATTCCCCTATGATAATGTATGCCTTAGTTTCTTTTATTTATTTTCTTTTCCATTTTCTTCTAATAAGTAGATGCAGGCAAAACATGAAATAGAATTATGAGAGCTGTTCATAAAGTGACTTCGATTTATTTTTAAAAATATGAGAGCGAAGTTACAGAACTTGTTTTACAATACTGTGAAAGTACACACACTAATTAATTTTTCCATATAGTTACCAGCTACATTGAGACATTTGTCACAGTGTTTGATGGGCTTTGAAATTCCACAATTGTAGAATCCTGTCACTTCACTGAAGCCAACATACGGCCCCAGTTTTCACCTCTTTGTCATCACCAAAGCACTTCAAGTCAATCCATTTGTTCATGTGCATGAATAGATAATTGCTAGGGCCAAATCAGGGCTGTAGGGACGGTGATTCCGTACCTCCCATTTGAGCTTCCACAGTTTGGTCACAGCATGTTGCACCGCATGCACATGGGCATTGCCATGCAGTAGAAACAGGCCAGAGCTTGACATGCCATGACATTTGTCTCAAATGGCCCTGCTCATGTTTGTTAGTGTGTTACAGTAACTTTCAGCATTAATTGTGGTATTTATCTCCAAGAACTCCACTAGCAAAATTCATTTTCTGTCCCAGAAGACGGTTGCCATGGGTTTCCTGCTGGAAAGAGTGTGACAACACTTTGTGCATTTTTCAGTGATCCATTATGACCCCACTGCATTGAATGTTTGTTTCTGCATTCATCTACTGCACAAATATCTAATTTACTGTTACAGTCTGGTCAAGAAAAGCATCAAATTTTCTTTTGTAACACACAAAAAAGGACAGTGCTGCACTCATCTGGCATTAAATTTCTGGTAACTCAAATCACCAGTAATCACTCTGTACAGAAGAGTACACTAATCTGTGGAAAATGAATACAAATATCTGAGATACTAAAACTGTGGTTTTCTCTAATCTCTTTGTCGACCAAATAATTCAGATCTGTATTCATGGAACTCAGTTGGCCACTTTCCTCTTCATCATCAACATTGGTTCGCCCATTTTTTAGCATAGGGCATCATTATCTTACACAACCTTCCCTTAATACGTTTCACCCAAAAACTTCACCAAATTCTCCATGGATTTAACTAACTTTACAGTTTTTTTTTTTTTTTTTTTTTTTTTTTTTTTTTTTTTTTTTTTTTGCCACAAACCTTATTACAGACTGTACCTCTCAACTGGTGGGACTTGCGATTGCAGCACACAGTTTGAAAGCATGTGGCCATGTGGCTCAGACAGGAACAAAGGTATGATCTTGATCCTCCACTGCTCACAGCATATTGGTTCAAGGTGCATTCCACCGCAAGTGTGGCATTACTTTATGAATAGCCCTCATGTTAAAATCATTTAATCATGAGATTCCTCAAGGGTACACTTTTATTAGGCTCTAAAAGAAATATTAGTGAAACTAAATATTGTATGTGAATGTAGGCTTTCTCAGAGAGTATTGCTAATGAATTCTTCTCACATTATTAGCTGATTAAACTCTGACACAGCCCGCCCAGTTAGCCGTGCAGTCTGACGCACTGCTTTCCGGTCGGGAAGGCTTGCCGGTCCCCGGCACTAATCCGCCCGGCGAATTAGTGTAGAGGTCCGGTGTGCCGGCCAGTCTGTGGATGGTTTTTAAGGCGGTTTTCCATCTGTCTTGGCGAATGCGGGCTGGATCCCCATATTCCACCTCAGTTACACTATGTCGGCTATTGCTACACAAACAATTTCTCCACATGTACCCGTACCACGTACACCATAATTACTCTACCATGCAAACACTGGGGTTACATTCGTCTGGTATGAGATGTTCCCGGGAGGGGGGGGGGGGGGGTGTCCACTGGGGGCTGCTGAACTGCACAATAGCCCTGGGTTCGGTGTGGGGCGGTGGTGGGGTGAGTGGACTGCTGTAGCCTGTTATGGGGTTGTGTACCGCTGCGGGCTACAGCAGGGATGAAGCCTCTCCGTCGTTTCTAGATCCCCAGTTCCATACAATACAATAGAAACTCTGACACTCCTCTTTTTTGTGTATTGTATACTCAAATGTCTAGGGTGTTCTGTGCATTATTGGCAAGATGCAGTGTAGTGTTTGGTCAATGTACTGTCATCCACATTCACATACAATGCTGTCTATGCCGAGTGTTCGTATTTTCATCAGGTCTTTTATGAAGCTCATAATTTCCCTAATTTTGCAAGAAGAATGAAAAATCATCTGCACACCATACTTTCCAAAAGCCCTGGCAGTCTCAGTACAGATTAGTCCCGTGTACAGAATAAACACCAGGATGATGCTCTTGTCTTCAGTCTTTTTCTTTCTCTTCTTAGACCTGAGTGCACATTTCATTTCTGATTCTGAGTAGCCATTCCTATGGAATGTTTCTCAGAGATATTGTAGCTCAGGAGTCCATGTTATGTGTCACAGTCATCCACAAGAGCTGGAGTGGCTGCATGCAAACTCTCTCCCACACACCTAAGAACTCAGAAGGGAAGTTCAAGGAAGTCCACTTCATACTCATTGCACATAGTTGACAGTGTCTTGTAAGATACAGATTTATGACTAAATGTTAGATACAGCTTTATGACTAAATAACAGTGGCCAGCAAGATTTTAACTGCGACAGTAGATTGTGGCAGAATACACACTTTTCCTTGGTCAATAATGATGAGGTTATGATGGTGGGAGTGTTATGTACTTGATGAAACACTATAATAAAAAGAAATCCTGGTGCCAAACTACTGTTGGGATATTAGGAAAAAGACAGTTTTGTGGTACTCTAGTGCTTGGAAAAACTATAATAGTCATAGCAGAAGCAGCTGGGATATAACACGTAGTTCAATAGAACTGCTGCACTAACACAACTGAGTGGTAGTGTTACTGGTTGAATTTCCCCAACACTTCAACGGCACTCATGATAAAATATTTTTCTCCATGGAAAATGAAACGAATTGTTGCCTGCCTTACCTGGACATACTGATTAAGAAGAAAGCAGATGGGACAATTGGCCAATCAGTATACGTTAAGAAGATCCACACAGTCCTCTACTTTAACACTAAAAGCTGTCTACATCCAGAGCAGTGCTCATCAAATGGTTCAAATGGCTCTGAGCACTATGGGACTTAACTACTGTGGTCATCAGTCCCCTAGAACTTAGAACTACTTAAACCTAACTAACCTAAGGACATCACACACATCCATGCCCAAGGCAGGATTCGAACTTGCGACCGTAGCAGTCGCGCAGTTCCGGACTGCGCGCCTAGAACCGCTAGATCACCGCGGCCGGCCAGTGCTCATCATTCTTGTGCACTGAACACAAACCAGATACAACACAGAGAGGTTGCCTTATGAGCTACAATACCTGCAAGAAGTATTTCAAAGGAATGGCTGCTTAAAAGTACAAATAAAGTGCGCACTCAGTCTAAGGACAGAAGAAAAAGATGGAAGGTGATACCGTCATTCTAGTGTTCCTACAAAATAAGGACTAATCACTGTCTAGGTAGCCAGGGCATTGTGCAAGCATGGCATGTAGGTGATTTTTCAATCTTTCTGCAAAATTAGGAAAATGCAGCACTTCATAGAAGATTATATGGAAATGACACACTCAACAACAATGTCAAAAAATGACTCAAAGTTAAGCCCAGTTAATATTAAGACAAGAGACACTGCATATTCTCTATTCTACTTGAAAGGTTTACAAATGAATACATGTATCTCTGAAGTAATTAAGGAAGTTAATGTAGCATATTTAAATAATCAAACAAAAAACAAGACAATCAACAGGGACATACTAAATTAATTCTTTCACTTGCTTTGCTGGTCCCAGTTCTGTGATGGTGTAAGATGTCTGTTACTTTGTGATGTTTTCTTAACATTGTTTATGTGACTCAACTGAAGAGGACTCCCTCTCTGCTCAGTGGCTGTTCTCATCTAAGGTTTTTGATAAAAGAGTGGAACCAGTGATTTCAACATGGCATTGAGAGGTATAACTGTAAATTAAAGTCCTACATATCACACCCCAGCAAGAAAAGTGACCCAAGTCAAAAAATGGCATCTTTGGCTTATGTCACTGGAAAATATGTGTGAAGTGACAAAATGTGTGTGAAAAATATAATGGAATTTACTGCCAACAATACTTAAATGAAATATAAATAAAGATAGAATATTTCAGAATAAGTTTTATAAAATTAATTCTTTAAGTCAAGTTTCCTCAAGTACTGCAATTTTAAGTTGTGTCACTGTTCTTTTCAGGGTGTGATATTCAGTGCAAAGTCAGTGTTATTTATTATTAATCATAATATACTGAAGTGTAACTATGAACAATTTCCAGAGACCTATGAGTAGTTAAAATGCCCTACTAAAATTAATGTCTTTGATTTTACTTGGCCAGGTTTAAAGATGGTAGTGATGGTGTCCTTCCTCTAGGGTGCTGTGAAATCAACAGCCATCATTACCCTCAAGACTAATGCCTGTCTGATCATTATTAGCCCAGGTGATACAACTCTTAAGCACTTGCAGTGTTAGCTGGAGTCTTGAAGAGGACAGTCTGGCTTGGCTGTGGCTGCTGACAACCTTATCAGCTGGAGCCACTGCTGATGGTGGTCCCACTGCATGGTGACATTCCATTCTCACTGGTGGCATTTTGTCTTCTAACAAAGATATCTTCTGTGATATCAGTTGTACCACTCTGCCACACTTAAAAGCATACTGATTGGATGCATTGTGGATTGCTGATTTTCTGTAATAAATTAATCCCTTGTGTGATTCATATTCTTACAAACACTTGGTATGTTACTTCCTTATACAAATAAATATTCACAAGTGTGGGAAGCCACTGAGTATGACTTCAAGTCACAGCTGGTAGTGACTGAGGAATCTCATGAACATCCCATGTCCTCTTGTGTTACCTCTCACACAGTTCCATCATAGTGCCAGTTTTCAACAGGACAATGCTCATTTGGACATGGAACATGTCTCCACAAACAGTATGCATGTTGCTGAGGTACTTATGTGACCAGCAAGATCCCCAGACCTGTCTCCAATAGAAGATATGTGGGATGAGCTCAGATGTCAACTCCATCCCAGAACTAGTATAGAAGATATCAAAGTCCAGTTACAACAGTTGTGGGTTTGCTTGGATCAGGAGACACCCTTCCAAACACAATAAGTGAATGCATCAAGGCTAGGGAGGGTAATGTCACACTGATAAGCAGGCTCATATTGCCAAGTTCTTAGTAAATTTGTCTCAGTATTGTAATAACTGAAATAACTTCACATGTCCTCTCCACCGATGAAGCTCCATTTTGTTTCTTCCTTCCCTGCTGGGTACTTCACTTTTTTTTTCAGGCAATATATATATGGTTTACTCTATATGACGTATTACAACTAAGTATATGAACACCTTGTAACAGGATCCCTGAGGATCCAAACTATAGATATGCAGTTCAAGACAAATACATTTCAACAAGTGTTCCACATGGCCACCATTCATAGAAGAGCTTCAACATGTCCCTCCTCTATGCCCATACATGTTAAAGAATACCAGCTGTGTTACTAGTGAACAGACAACCATCCACAGTCCATTCCCAAAGTCCATCGACATTATCAACAGGGCTGGAATACACCAAAGCTTGTAAATATCACCACACAAAAACGTCCAGTGAGTTTAAGTTGGGGATAATGGTGAGCCATAACCAATATATCTGTTGTGGAAACAATGATAAAATCAAATAGGGTGGTTTATCATTCTGTAATCGATTTCTTACTTGTAGTGTTTAATATTAAACATAGCTTTAGACATTTAACGGTGTTGTATCATTGGCAAGGCTGCACATGTGCATATGTCATTTTGGGGAAACCGTTGGTTTCTACAGCTATGTTTATTAGGATGATTTGATTGTTTCATTGTCCTCTACTTACCTCTTTCATTTGTGCATATAGTAATCAAACACCCTGTGTGTGTGTGTATCC
This sequence comes from Schistocerca americana, assembly GCF_021461395.2. NCBI lineage: Eukaryota > Metazoa > Arthropoda > Insecta > Orthoptera > Acrididae > Schistocerca > Schistocerca americana. Next base: position 295,675,961 of record NC_060130.1, read on the forward strand.
TAAATAATTATATAAGTTGTCTGTAGATCAAAGAGTATTCAGTTACAACTTTAGATACTACTGAGAGGCAGAGAGAGAGAGAGAGAGAGAGAGAGAGAGAGAGAGAGAGAGAGAGAGATAAAATATAAGTGGTTGTTTTAGTATCTTTTAAAGTAATGGTGCCTTTAAAATGTTGTTCAATACCACATTAATCATTAGGATCTAGTATATTAAACTTGAAGCTATAATGTCTCTACTGTTTTGTTACTTCCACAGCATCATAAGTTATGAAATGAATCAAATGCATTACAGTTAAATTAATGTGTGTATGGTATGACTACTGGTAATGGAATGCACTATTATTCTATATTTATTTTATCATATTATATTAATTTTAAATCAAATGGAAGATTTTCTTACTGATACTAATTAATGCTAAAACATAGTTTACTACACTAAAAATTCAATCAATTTATATAAAATAAGGACTTTTAGAGAATAACATTTCATTGTGATTGGGGTCTTTGAAGTTGGAGTAGTTTCTCAATAGCAGCAGGATGAGGCAGGATGCAGACATGGTCTTTCCTACGAAATTACTCTGGCAGTCACCTGAAGTGATTCAGGAAAATAAAGAAAAAGCTAAATTAGGGTAGCTTGCATGGATACAAATCATTCTTCCCTGTAACCCAAGAACAGAACCTTACCCACTGAACCACCATTGTAAGTAGTTAGTTCATGAAAGAAATGAAAATTATTGTTTAAACATGTGCCTTGTTTAGTAGGCCAGTGAGATAGACTCTTTGTATAAATTTTACTTTCCTCTTGTGTCATGGCTATTAATACTGCAATCCTACTGGAAAAAATGAGCCCCTTCTGTTGGTTGCCACAAGCATTATCAATAACCGGATGCACTGAAATGTGAGTGCAATTATTTAACTTGTTTTTTAGAGTCCATGATAACATTTCCATTTGTTAGCTACAAGAAACACGCTCGTCATTCACACCTTCCTCTTCACAGTATCTTCACAGAATAGTGTACTATAGGACAATGTTACTGTAATCTATGTTTCCAGTGCAGTGGACTTTAGAGCACCTTTGCTCTTAGGCAGTCATGTGTTGAGAAACACTTTGAAATTATGGGTATCATATGTGTGACATAATGAAAGTTATTTTAGCAAGTATCTACCGAGCCCCTGACTGAGATGAAAATACATTTTTAGATAACTTAGACAGGGTACTCTGCTACTTAACAAAGAGGAAAGAATGTGTAATAATAATGGGGAGAGACATAAATTCATGCTTTGATGAAGCTTGTAACAAATCTAATGTAAAAAGGTTACTGAATATCCTCAGGCAGCACAATTTCCATTAATTCAAAACCTACTAGACTAAAACCATGCTTAGATGCCTTTGTTAACTGTCCTCATGATATGTATTCCACCAATGTGAAAGGATTTATTTTTTCAGATCACAAAATGTAAACAGTACAGTTACAACCCTATATAAAAGTGAACAGAAACAAGTCCCAACAAAAGTTAACTAAGTCTAAAAATACCTTAATACAACAAAGTACAATCTGAAAAAAACTATTGCACCTGCTGAGCATAACAAACTGGGACAAATTATTTATGATGTGATTCCAATGCCAGGCTTGTTTATGAAACCTTCCACAATTATGTAATTAGTATCTTAAGTGCCTAACTTGTTCCAAAGAAAAAAGTGTAACTAGAAAGTGAAAATTATGGAACACTCAAGAATTGGGAAGATAAAGAATAAATTACTGGTGTTAAAAGGCACAAGAAAAGTCTCATATGGGGTGCCTGAACCACATTGCATTCTTGGAATGCTACACAACAATTCAAGCAAATAACATTAATAGTTTTATTTCAATAAAGCAGATTGACAATACTTAACTTCGCAATTACAATAACGCGTCGCAAGCGATGGGTGACATGCAAACAGTCAAAGTCCTTGCTGTATACAAGGTCCGTGTAAGCAATTGATATGGATCACACGTCACTGTGGTACTTATATTCTCTTTGGCTAGAGGGCACTCCTGTCGTGGTGTAGTCCTTGTCAGAGGGCTATTGGCTGACGTCGTCTCACTGCCTTCTTTGCTCTTGCGATCTTCGTCTTCATTCCAGCACTTGTGGTTACACCAGAACACAACATTAATTTCATAAAAATAGTAAAAACCAATTCAAAGCAGCCTGGTCTGTAATTACTAATATTAAAGATGTAATCAGAAACTCTGATAACACAGTTCCAATACAAAGAGGCACATTCAACCAATACTTTGTAAGCTGTGCAGAGGAAATCAAAAAGTTAGTAAGAAAATCTAATGAAAAACCTAAATCATGATCAGGCCAGACTTCATGAAGCAACTTTAGGGAGGTTAACCAAGAGGAAATTCTTGAAATTCTCAAAGACTTGAAAAATTCAGATAGTACAGACATTTTCAATATGCCAAATAAACTACTGAAAGAAATAACATATTACATTGAAACTCCATTAACATACACTATAAACTTGTGTCTAACAGAGGGTGTTTCTCCCAGTTCACTCAGCATCATGTATAAACAAATGTATGAGTACTTCAAATTATGTCACAGTTCAATTACAGAAAAGAAAGATCACATACGCAAGCTGCAGAAGTCTCAGTTAGGGACAATTTATCAGCATCTGAGGGCCATGCCCCTATGTAGCTAACCTTCTGTGATCTGACTCTGGTCTTCAACTGTGTTGGTCACCATGTTTTACTCTCAAAATTAGAATACTACAGAATTTGTGGAAGAGTCTAAATCTAACACAATCATACCTTAATAAAAGGAAGTAGGTGGTGAGTTCAGTCACTTATCAAACATACTTGAGGCTCAACATGGATTTCCAGAGGAATCAAAATTAGGATCTTTTCCACTCCTGGTACAAATAAATCACTTATCAGAGAATATAGTTGTACAAACACATAAGTACACAGATGATACTACTTCTCTGTCTATAAACTACGTATTTGAAGACCTTGTCAAAAGAATGAATTTGGTGAAAGAAAGTGCGGTGTCCTAATTCAATGCAAATGGTTTACTATTAAGTGTAAATTAGACGCAGAATATGTTGTTCAGTCTCTCAAAGACTGTGGAAATAGACACAAAAAAAAATTAGGTATTACACTTGACACCAAACTAACATGGAAGATCCATATGTAACAATCAGCTGATTAAGAGTATTATATTTCCTGAAGAGACTGACACCAAGTGTCACCTTTGAATATGTAAGGGCAGCATATTTTGCTTTTTTCAGTCTATTTTAAAATATGGATTAACACTCTGGGGAAACAGAAAAAAAATAAATGCAATTCTTGTAATTCAGAAGAAGGCAAGTAGAGTAATCACAAGAGCAGACAGCAGAACTCATTGCAAGTCTTTGTTTACTAAATATAAGATTTTACAGACAACCTGGTAGGTAGAAGAACCACAGCTAAGAGTAATCATCTTGCATATTAATAAACAGCTCCAGCTTTATTTGACCCTTTATTTTTAGATCACTACCAGTTTCATGGCTCTAAAAGCCACACCTTCAAGTGAACATATAACTAAAACACTAGAGCTAAAAAGCTCAGAACTTTGTACCCAACATTTGTCATACATCATAACCGCCTTTTAGCAGTGTTTTGTTCTGGCGGACAATGAACGTTAGGTGCAAGGTTCTGAGATTTTTAGCTCTAATGTTTCAGTTATATATTCACCTCAAGATGTGACTTTTTGTACCATGAAACCAGTAGTGGTCTAAAAATAAAGGACCAAGTACACTTGAAATGGTGTATTAATACACAGGATATAAGATTCTGACCATAATTAATTTATAAATTTTAGAAAGTGTTAATTGTATACTCGCTGGCTACCAAATTTAAGTGCAACAAATCAAAGACATGATTATAATAAAAGAACCACTATCACTCTGCTCATACTGCAAAATAGACTACCAAAATGGCAATCAAAACATACAACAAACTGTGTAAACATGTCACAAGCATGCCAATCAAATCACTCAAGGTAAACTTTATTTCTTGCTAGCTTACCCATTTCATTCCTTAGAAGAATTTTTAGAAATTCCAAATACAACATTGTAAATTTGCATTTTTTTAATATTAGTAATTAAATATGTTGAAACTTCCTGACAGATTAAAACTGTGTGCCGGACTGAGACTTGAACTCGGGATCTTTGCCTTTCGCGGGCAAGTGCTCTACCAACTGAGCTACCCAAGCATGACTCACGACCCCTCCTCACAGCTTCAGTTCTGCCAATACCTCGTCTCCTACCTTCCAAACTTCACAGAAGTTCCTCTGTGATGTTGACAAAGTCTATTGCATGTAAAAATTCTGAACAACTAATAAAGAATATGAATCTGAAAAGTTGGAAGCACTGTAACAGTCTTACCTCCTCAACAATCACAGTGATAAACAGCTATTAGAGAACGCTTAAATAGCTGTCAGGGAATACTACATTTAAAAAAAGGTTCCTTGAGCAACAAAGGAAAAGAAATTCAGCGATCAGTTGCAAATCTAATGTGTATTTTAACAGCAGATCTAGATTTCCTTTTATGTTATTAATGTAAATGTGGATGCAACCTTCTTCATTCATCAATCTAAGATTTCACTTTCATATGACTAAATCTAGTGTTTCTAATGAGTTATAAATTAAAGCTTGAAAATGTTTACAAAAATGATTTATGGCCACATAATGTGGTATGCCACCCCCCCCCCCCCCCCCCCCCCCCCCCAGTGAACCATAGACCTTTCCATTGGTGGGGAGGCTTGCGTGCCTTAGCGATACACATAGCCGTACCGTAGGTGCAGCCACAACGGAGGGGTATCTGTTGAGAGGCCAGACAAACGTGTGGTTCCTGAAGAGGGGCAGCAGCCTTTTCAATAGTTGCAGGGGCAACAGTCTGGATGATTGACTGATCTGGCCTTGTAACACTAACCAAAACAGCCTTGCTGTGCTGGTACTGCGAACGGTTGAAAGCAAGGGGAAACTACAGCCATAATTTTTCCTGAGGGCATGCAGCTTTACTGTATGGTTAATGATGATGGCGTCCTCTTGGGTAAAATATTCCGGAGGTAAAATAGTCCCCCATTCGGATCTCCGGGCGGGGACTACTCAAGAGGACGCCGTTATCAGGAGAAAGAAAACTGGTGTTCTACGGATCGGAGTGTGGAATGTCAGATCCCTTAATCGGGCAGGTAGGTTAGAAAATTTAAAAAGGGAAATGGATAGGTTAAAGTTAGATATAGTGGGAATTAGTGAAGTTCGGTGGCAGGAGGAACAAGACTTTTGGTCAGGCGAATACAGGGTTATAAATACAAAGTCAAATAAGGGTAATGCAGGAGTAGGTTTAATAATGAATAAAAAAATAGGAATGCGGGTAAGCTACTACAAACAGCATAGTGAACGCATTATTGTGGCCAAGATAGACATGAAGCCCACGCCTACTACAGTAGTACAAGTTTATATGCCAACTAGCTCTGCAGATGATGAAGAAATTGAAGAAATGTATGACGAAATAAAAGAAATTATTCAGATAGTGAAGGGAGACGAAAATTTAATAGTCATGGGTGACTGGAATTCGGGGGAGAATGAAGGAAACGTAGTAGGTGAATATGGATTGGGGCGAAGAAATGAAAGAGGAAGCTGCCTGGTAGAATTTTGCACAGAGCACAACTTAATCATAGCTAACACTTGGTTCAAGAATCATAAAAGAAGGTTGTATACATGGAAGAAGCCTGGAGATACTGACGGATTTCAGATAGATTATATAATGTAAGACAGAGATTTAGGAACTAGGTTTTAAATTGTAAGACATTTCCAGTGGCACATATGGACTCTGACCACAATCTATTGGTTATGAACTGTAGATTAAAACTGAAGAAACTGCAAAAAGGTGGGAATTTAAGGAGATGGGATCTGGATAAACTGACTAAACCAGAGGTTGTACAGAGTTTCAGGGAGAGCGTAGGGGAACAAATGGCAAGAATGGAGGAAAGAAATACAGTAGAAGAAGAATGGGTAGCTTTGAGGGGTGAAGTAGTGAAGGCAGCAGAGGATCAATTAGGTAAAAAGACGAGGGCTAGTAGAAATCCTTGGGTAACAGAAGATATATTGAATTTAATTGATGAAAGGAGGAAATATAAAAATGCAGGAAACGAAGCAGGCTAAGAGGAATACAAACATCTCAAAATGAGATCGACAGGAAGTGCAAAATGGCTAATCAGGGATGGCTAGAGGATAAATGTAAGGATGTAGAGGCTTATCTCACTAGGGGTAAGATAGATACTGCCTACAGGAAAATTAAAGAGACCTTTGGAGAAAAGAGAACCACTTGTATGAATATCAAGAGCTCAGATAGAAACCCAGTTCTAAGCAAAGAAGGGAAAGCAGAAAGGTGGAAGAAGTATATAGAGAGTCTATATGAGGGTGACATACTTGAGGACAATATTCTGGAAATGAAAGAGAATGTAGATGAAGATGAAATGGGAGATACAATACTGCGTGAAGAGTTTGACAGAGCACTGAAAGACCTGAGTCGAAACAAGGCCCCGGGAGTAGACAACATTCCATTAGAACTACTGACGGCCTTGGGAGAGCCAGTCCTGACAAAACTCTACCATCTGGCGAGCAAGATGTATGAGACAGGCGAAATACCCTCAGACTTCAAGAAGAATATAATAATTCCAATCCCAAAGAAAGCAGGTGTTGACAAATGTGAAAATTACCGAACTATCAGTTTAATAAGTCACGGCTGCAAAATACTAACGCAAATTCTTTACAGACGAATGGAAAAACTAGTAGAAGCCGACCTAGGGGAAGATCAGTTTGGATTCCGTAGAAATATTGGAACACGTGAGGTAATACTGACCCTACGACTTATTTTAGAAGCTAGATTAAGGAAAGGCAAACCTACGTTTCTAGCATTTGTAGACTTAGAGAAAGCTTTTGACAATGTTGACTGGAATACTCTCTTTCAAATTCTGAAGGTGGCAGGGGTAAAATAGAGGGAGCGAAAGGCTATTTACAATTTGTATAGAAACCAAATGGCAGTTATAAGAGTTGAGGGGCATGAAAGGGAAGCAGTGGTTGGGAAGGGAGTGAGACAGGGTTGTAGCCTCTCCCCGATGTTATTCAATCTGTATATTGAGCAAGCAGTGAAGGAAACAAAAGAAAAATTTGGAGTAGGTATTAAAATCCATGGAGAAGAAATAAAAGCTTTGAGGTTCGCCGATGACATTGTAATTCTGTCAGAGACAGCAAAGGACTTGGAAGAGCAGTTGAATGGAATGGATAGTGTCTTGAAAGGAGGATATAAGATGAACATCAACAAAAGCAAAACAAGAATAATGGAATCTAGTCGAATTAAGTCGGGTGATGCTGAGGGAATTAGATTAGGAAATGAGACACTTAAAGTAGTAAAGGAGTTTTGCTATTTGGGGAGCAAAATAACTGACGATGGTCGAAGTAGAGAGGATATAAAATGTAGACTGGCAATGGCAAGGAAAGCGTTTCTGAAGAAGAGAAATTTTCTAACATCGAGTATAGATTTAAGTGTCTGGAAGTCGTTTCTGAAAGTATTTGTATGGAGTGTAGCCATGTATGGAAGTGAAACATGGACGATAAATAGTTTTGACAAGAAGAGAATAGAAGGTTTCAAAATGTGGTGCTACAGAAGAATGCTGAAGATTAGATGGGTAGATCACATAACTAATGAGGAGGTGTTGAAGAGGATTGGGGAGAAGAGAAGTTTGAGGCACAACTTGACTAGAAGAAGGGATCGGTTGGTAGGACACGTTCTGAGGCATCAAGGGATCACCAATTTAGTATTGGAGGGCAGGGTGGAGGGTAAAAATCGTAGAGGGAGACCAAGAGATGAATACACCAAGCAGATTCAGAAGGATGTAGATTGCAGTAAGTACTGGGAGATGAAGGAGCTTTCACAGGATAGAGTAGCATGGAGAGCTGCATCAAACCAGTCTCAGGACTGAAGACCACAACAACAACAACAATGTGGTATGAAATTCAAATTAAAACTCTGAAACACAACAAAGGCAGAACAATTGCGAAAATCCCATTGTTTATCAACTAAAACAAGCAACATTCATAGTCCTTAAATTGTAGAAAAAAGCTGCCAACTTTGCAAAAAGGCTTATTAGATCTGATGTCATCTATAACACCATTTTAGCATACAAAACACATATGATCACATTAATTGATTTATCTAATCACTTTCATGCTTACAATTTTTGTTATTCACTGGTATTACTAAAACTGAACAAAATTTGTTTTGGAAACCATATTTTTTGTCTTGCTCATGCAAAGTGAAGCTTAGGACCTACAACTAAATAGATGAACATGAGAAATCTTCCAAAATCATACTCAAATTGGCCAGTAGAATCCATGTTTAACAGCCTAAGACAGAATCAAGGCAGTCCTAATTTCTTCAGGTAGTGACACTCTTGAGCAGTCAAGCCAACTGGACTACAAAAATTTCTCCAGGTAGTCACACTCTTGAGCAGTCAAGCCTACCAGACTACGAAATTCATAACTATATAATTTTATTTGGCATTGTGTTACACACATAGAGTTGAGAAGGTTCCAATTCCTGGAGAGCATATCTTTTCAGTATCTAAATCTTATAATTTTTTCCTACATTCTATTGCATAAAATGGAATTTTCTGTTTTGAATGAAGCATCTGGACTCACAGATTAAGTATGGATGGTAGCGTTCTTCAGAGTCTCCTGCAATAGCTCTGCTGTGTAAAACTGAATGTAGAATTTGCAAGCCATCACTGATTTTTTTGTCCACAGCAAATGGTAAACTGCTGCTTAGATTCCGTTGTGCAGCAGGGGGAGCTGTATCCACCTCAGTCACTAAGGCCAATAAGGTGTACTGATATACTGGCCAGTTAGAATTCCAAAAAAAGATATTTTGTTAAACTCCAACCTTCACTGTCTGAACACCATATAACTTTAGGGATACAAAATCTTAATGTAAGTGGTTACAAATTAGCTGCATATAAATGCAGATCCAATATTGACAAAGGAGGAGTTATCATGCCCATAAACAGGAATATAAATACAAAAATGTGCAAATAAGTAAATTCTGTGTAGATTGGAATATAGAAGCATACGCTCATGAATTAATATTGGGAAATGTTATACTCATGATTATTACAGTATTTAGGTCCCAGTGTGTTCCTGGGAAATTTTCATGAACAGTTCTGGTGGTTAATTGTGTTGCCCACCAGAAAAGCTTAAGGTATTTTAATGTTAATTTCTAGAAGGTATATGTCAGGAAAAGTAAAGATGCTGTTAGCTGCTTATAATTTAATGTAAGCCACAAAGTTACCTACCTGAATTGGTCAAGATAATAATGAATTAATGCAATAAGCAGATGTTAAAGAATCACATGCCTATTCTGTGATAAGTGGATTGTTGTCACGATCCACAATGTCTTAGTTCTATGTACAGTTTAGAGACACTGAAAGAAAACAGTGAAGGTTGTTAATGACAAAACAACCAAAGATTTTAAAGGAAGTTAAAAATGTTGACTGGGATGAAATTTGCAAGGAGCCTAATGTTAGCTCTAAATTCAATATATTTCTTAGTAAGTTTGTGGTAGTCCAAACCTAATACTCACATACTGAGCAAGGTGGCGCAGTTGTTAGCACACTGGACTCGCATTTGGGAGGACGACAGTTCAAACCTGCATCTGGCCATCCTGATTTGGGTTTTCCATGATTGTCCTAAATCACTTACGGCAAATGCCAGGATGATTCCTTTGAAAGGGCATGGCTGATTTCCTTCCCCATCCTTCCCTAATCTGAGCTTGTGCTCCGTCTCTAATGACCTCATTGAGAATGGGACATTGAATACTAATCTCCTTCCCCTCCTCTAATGCTCATATGTTAGAGGATGAAAGTCACCAACAAGTGCACAGATTCAAAGACCATGAGAGAAGAGACAAAAATCATAACATCAAAAGATAAACAATAGTGTTCTAGTGGTCGATTGTTATAACAAGTTTGTTTCCGTTTTTGAAAATAATTTTCCTGAAAAGCAAATTAAATGCTATATTGGGAACTCATCAAAAAAACCTTGAGTCATTACAGGTATTATGCATTTTCAGAACAAAAAATGGGACATGTATAAATTTCCAGAACAAGTAATGATCCAGAAGTACTTTCACAATATAAACATTAATGTAACATAATAAGAAAAGTAGAAAAAGTTCATGAGTCTGCACATCTTGTCTAAAATTGACAGATCAGAACACAAAGCCAAACCAATGTTGAACATGGTTAAAAGAGACACAGGGAAAGAAACCATAGATGATGACATCATTTCTGTTAAAGAGAATGGGAGCATTGTAAAAAACAGTTCTTGTGTAGCAAATATTTTTAATAGACATTTTTTAAATGAAGTGATGTAACTGGTGCAAACAGTTCAGCAGAGAAATCAAAACAAAACAGTGTACCAAATATGCAATACAGAGAACATTTAGTGGAATAAAAATTCATCTTACATCCTTGTCTCAAATAAAGAACATCATGGTTACTAAAGAGTGAAAGTTCATGTTATATGGATAGCTAAAAGTTATGACCTTATAGTATGTAATGCTCTTAGACACTATTGTAATGCATCATTAATTCATGATGTTTTCTCGGACATATTAAAATATATGCCACTGTTAGGCATTTCTATAAGAAAGACAACTCCACAGATATCAATAACTGCTGGCCAGTGTCACTTATTACATACTTTCTAAAATTCTTAGAAGGCACTGTACTCCCAGTTTGTCAACCACCTGTATAACAATGGGATACTTCGCCATCACTGTTTAGACTTCAAAAGGGTGACCATACTGTGACAGCTATTTATAAATTTAGTGGGTATGTAATAAAATCTTTAAATAATAAAAGTTCATCGGCTGTGATCTTCTGTGACTTCTCAGAGTCATAATACTCAATTAGAGAGGTTAAGTTTTAATGGAATATGGAGCAGATTCAGATCTAGGATTCAGTTCTAGATGGGTCAAAGCTTGTTACCTCCACCCAAAGACTCTCTCTGTGAAAGTATCCATACACCCCTATGTAATGCAGAATTGACCACCAGATGTTATGAGAGGTGAACCCTCCAGTATAAAAGGAGGTGGGTAGTATTGTGTTGTCAGTAGAGAAATAGTAACAGCAGAATAGGTCAGTCAGGAGAACTCAATGCCTTTGAACAGGGACTAATCATTAGATATCACCTGAATAACAAGTCCATCACAGACAGTTCAACCCCTCTGAAACTGCCCATGCAGACTGTTGGTGATGTGAATGTCAAATGGAAATGTGAAACAACAACTACAACTAAATCAAGACCAGACAGGCACCATCAATCATTGCCGAAGATAGCTGCAAAAAACCACAAGAAATCAATGTAAAAATTACTTATGAGTTCCAAAGTTTTACCAGCAATCCATTTAATAAATGGACTATCCACAGGGATTTAAAAAGACAGATCAAACAGCTCCTCATAAGCATAACATTTCTGGGCAATATGCACAAAATGTGAAACAAACAGAACTAAAAGCTCAGAGGACTTTATTCTGAGCATTGGAGATGCTGACTGTGAATTGTAATAGCTTTCTGGGAAAAGATGTGGACAAACTTCCGACATGGGAAATCTGCACTGGTAACACCTGTCCAAAAATAAGTAAAAATATATTCTTAACAAAGGGAATGTGCTATATGGTGGACATAGAAACCTTGCTAAAAATGTACTACAGATGTATCTTCCCACATATATTGTACTGAACACAGTATGGGGAGGAGCAGCAGGTGTACACATTGAGAGAATTTTAAAACTTCAAAAGAAAGCTATCACATGCATAGCAAAATTAACACCACGAGAATCCTGCAAAAACAAATTCAAACAATCTAAAATATTAACTGCACCAAGTTTGTACTGACATGAGCCAATATTTCTTTTAATTGTACATTGAACAGAACTTCGAAACAGAGATTGTACTGACCACAACACTAGAGCTAGAGAAAATTACCGTATGTGCGGCAAAAGATTGAAAATGCAGATAGGGACCCTAAAAATGCAGGAAGCTTATTTTATAATAGACTGGCACTTAGCAGAAAGAGCATAAAGGAACTGAGCAGCTTCAAAAGAAAACTGAAGGAACATCTCATCTCTGGGTGTTGGTATAAGGTGAAGTGGTAGTTGCAGGCACATCCATAGGACAAATGTAAATATTAAGTTGTAAATGGAATAAAACACTTCCTTTTTCATGTGGAAACAAATTTACTGAAAGAAGGAAAAGGAAAACAAAGTGTAGTGCTGCAAATATAGAAGAGGACATACAGACTAAGTGTATTTGGTGTAAATATGATTTACATGAGTTCTGACTATTTATAAATGTATAAATATTTTCTGCAGTACGCATAAAAATATATGCTCTAAAAAGGTAGTTTTCAGTTTATATAAATGTATTTTAGTATTTTCAGCACTATAGAAAAAAAATGTAATTTTGCAGACTTTCCTTGGCTATGCAAGACTGTTGCATAATTTAATGGGGACTATTAGCATAAATCATCACTGTGTATTGTTTGTGATTATCTGTTAACATTATTATATAAACATTGTTACTATGTATGAACAACAAAGTTTCTAAGAAATTTGTAAGTCAGTAATTCAAGAACAGTCTTAATCGTATTTATCATTGTTATAATACCGCCAACCAGTTTCAACCCGACGTAGGAGTCATCTTCTGGGCGTTTACACCATTGGTCGACTGCTGGTGGTGTCACTCCTGTCTACATAACGGCATAGTTTCCTGCCGTTATGTAGACAGGAGTGACACCACCAGCAGTCGACAAATGGTGTAAACGCCTAGAAGATGACACCTATGTTGGGTTGAAAATGGTTGGCGGTATTATAACAATAATAAATGCGATTAAGACTGTTCTTCAATTACTGATTAATCATACTAATCGCTGCTTCTTTCCACAACCATGTTGTCCAAAAATCTAATAAATTTGTTTATTCTACAAAAAACTGGCAACATGACATGTCTCATATCATTGCGAAATTTGCCCTATGGACAAAAAATAACCTATAACTATGGACATGAAAGCAAGGGAGAGAGTGAAATTCAGCACTGGTACATAACCTACCCATCTTGAGGGGAGTCACCAAAGTTAATTTCATTATCTAATGGATGCATCTTCATAAACAATGTCACAAGCTCACACTCTATGAAAGACTGTGTGATAATTTGGGGTTTAATCCACACTTCGGTGCAAAAACTGGCAGTTAACAACTTTATGCTGCCATCACAGCTCCTTCTCTAGCTGGGCAAATAGTGATGATGCAAATTTGTCCCACACCCAGGCTCAAAAATGGGTATTTCTAATAATGGCTCTGAGCACTATGGGACTTGACATCTGTGGTCATCAGTCCCCTAGAACTTAGAGCTACTTAAACCTAACTAACCTAAGGACATCACACACATCCATGCCCGAAGCAGGATTCGAACCTGCGACCGTAGCGGTCACGCGGTTCCAGACTGAAGCGCCTAGAACCACACAGCCACACCGGCCGGCTGGGTATTTCTAAGACAATTTCCAATACATAAGCATGTTTAGCAGCCACAGCTATAGAGGCATCTCCAACATTGCATAAGGTAACCAAAAACTAAGAAACAATTAAAAACTTGGTTCACAATGGCAAGAGAGTTAAATATGTACTTAGTGTGGAACTTCACCTACAGGTTTTACTCAGTTTACAGAAATGATCTAACAAATGCATAGTGTTTCAAATAAATTCAATAAAAGTATTTTCACAGTTCCTACAAGTACTGATGGATAATTTCATAAATGTATTTTTCCAGTTGAGGTTTAATATCATGTTGAGAGTGTGATCAGAACTCATAAAGCACTAGTCTTGTTTCTGTGACACACCAAAAGAGGAGACTGACCAAAAACAGAATGCCTAGAATGAGATTTGTTGCAGAGAAGAGTCCACATTTTCAGTGCACTGTTACTCTAACATCTACTATGTTAATTACATTCACTGTTGATACAAGTATTCAGATTAAATGTCTCAATACAAAGACATCAAAAGGAAAATCATGAACTATCACACAACAGATCATTTTTTGCTACATTTCACCCCTCACACAAGCTTTGAAGCATAGGCAAAAGTGTTTTGTGTCACTAATTTCAGGGCTTCCCCAAGAATCCACAATCAAGCCAGTTAAAAAGTTCATTAACTGCCAACACCAGAGAAATTAACTGACAGACAAACAACATTTTCTTTTCACATTTTATTTAATAAACAGTTTCTTTTAGCTGCTAAAAATCAATAAATATTTCTATATTATTGTTCTTGGGATGTCGAGGAATTTTACTTTCATTAACTGCATCACCACTTTCTTTAGAAACTACACATTGGTCAAAACAGTTAGGAAATAAGATGAACTGCCACACATAATATCAATCTAAAACTGCAGTTCACTCTGATAACATTCATATTTACATACTTTCAGACTCAGCATAATATTCTTTCATAAATTTTATGAGTTCTCCATTATTCTTGTCTGTATAATTCAGGACATTAGCTGACAACATTTTCAGTAGTGCTAAAGTTCAGAACCAGGCAAAGCAACTCCCCATTCACTGATGGACTGTTTCCCCACAGATAAAAAAATTTGAAAGTGATACCTTTATTCAAAAGTGGTAATAGGCATAATATTGAAAATTATTGACTCATATCCCACCTCCAAGCATTCTGTAAAGTATTTCAGAGACTAATGAAACAACAAAACATCTTGTATTTAAAAGACCAAGAGACACTGAATGTAACCAACACGGGTTTTGAACAGGTAGAAGTACAGAAACAGCAATAATGGATTACAGAGATGAAATAATTAGAAACCTGGACAACAGCAATAGTGTTCTAGAAGTTAATTTAGATCTTTCTAAAGCTTTCAATATTGTTAGTCCTGAAACGTTTTCACATAAATTTGAAGCAATGGGGATAAATGGGATGGTAAACAAGTAGTTTCAACCATATTTGCAAACTAAAATAGATCACACTTTGTGGAACTCATTTCAGCTCATTTTAATCACAATATCAGAACAATATCTGATGCAGAGGAAGACAAAATAGGAGCACTACAGGGTAATATGTTAGGCCTCTTCTGTTCCTTATTTATATAAATGACATACAGACTTCCGAAATTGGAGTTAAAATCATGTTGTTTGCAAATGACACTAGTGTAACAGCGAGTGATGTTAGGGAATGCCCATCTACAACTGATCAAGTCCTCAGTCCTTGCATTCATCATTCAGTGCCAACAAGTTCATCATTTATCTAGAGAAAACGAAATTATATTCTGTTTAGAAGAATGAATCAAAACCAAGATCTCCAACTGATACTCAGTGGAAATGAGTTAGAAATGGTATGATGCAAAAAACTTTTAGGAATTTATGTTGATCAAGGCTTAAACTGGAAAGACCATGTAACAGAACTCTCCCAGAGACTCAGCTCTGGAAGTTTTGCTCTAAGAATCATTTCTAAAGTATTCTCCTCAGAAGGTGCTAAAATGGCTTCCTTTGGCTACTTACAGTCCCTTGCAGCTTATAAAATAGTTTATTGGGGTATAGCTAATAGCTGCTTAAACGAAATTTTTACATTACAGAATAGCACTATTTGAATCTTGTCACATAATTCTACAATAGCTTACCGTAAGCACCTATTTAAAAAGTTGTGTGTGCTTACAGTACCCTCCCTATACATATACAAATGAGTGTTTTATGACCGGACATAATATTAGAGATCTGCAAACTCATAGCAATTATCATAGTTATAACAACCATAGCTGTGGGTTCCTCCATGTCGAATGAGAGAAACCAATTTTTACTCAAAGACATGTGAGACAGTTTGGTGTTATTCTTTGCAATGCATCACCAACACACATAAGGAGATTGGAGAAGGAAACAGATTTTAGAGCAGAGTTAAAATCATTCATTGTTGACAAGTATTTCTACAGTGTAAATGAATATGTTGTCTTACAGATATACAACTCCCTGATTTATTGTTGAATGAATATTTTGACAGATGTGCCATCTGTGCTGTGTGTGTCTTTGTCCAGTAATGCTTCTGCTCTTGGTTTCTTGTTTTTGCTATTTCAGATTCAGTGCAATACACTTCCTCAAAGAAGGGATCATTTGCAAGATTAATAGTGATGTATATAATCTTGGCAGCTGTTCAGGTGTTATACTTTTCAGCAGTGTTACATAATATGTTCAAGTGTTTTCATTTTTCAGAAGTGTGTTACATCAAAGATTCATATTCTAGTTATATCATTGATTATACTTCTTATATATGTTGTAATCTCCTTGTATCTGTGGTTTCCTTTGCAGTTGTGTTCCAAGCAATGGCTAAGACAGTGTATTTGGGAGGAGTGGACTTTGTACTCCATCCGTCTATGTTGCCTCATGTTTCCTATTGTTTTCTCAATTTGCTAAGGTTAATGCTGGGATGGTTCCATTGACAAGGCCGTTCTGACTTCTTGACCTATCCTTGCCTAATCATTTCCTACTTTGTATATTTTTTATATATTTGTAGAGGGTGAACATTAATAAAACCAACAAACTGCAGGGACAGATTCCTGACTGGAAATGGAGGAAGAAAGGTCCTATGAACATGTCTCTAGAAATGGACAGTGTGTGTGTGCGCAACAACAACTACAAATCATCCTGGAATACATTACAGAGCTGCATTGCATCCATGACACAATGGATGTTCAAATTAGCCTCCATGGGATTGCAGGTAATAGGGATAGTAGCAGTTGTCATGCAGGAGACACATAATCATACTGTGGCTTACACCATGTTGGTGGGCCACTTGCCTGGGGCTCATACAAGGATTCATCTCAATATCCTGCAGAACCTGGTCCTCCAAATCTGGTGTACGCACAGTACACTGCCTCCATGCAAATTTGTCTGTCTGAAATGACCCGTGATCATACAAACACGCAAAGAGGGCTTGAAATGTTGTGTGATGTGGATGGTGTCTCTGAGGGTACTTGTTTTGGTATAGCTGTGCTGCCTCTCGACCATTTTCATCTGCTTAGCCGTACACAAACACCATCTTGGCTTGTTTCTGACATGAGAACTAGACCATTTTGCTACTTACAGTATACTGTGTCAGTCACACAGCCTGCAACACACAAGGAACACACGGTATGTGCCAAAGGAATTGTCATTCATCATCGGTAGATACTGTGGCAACAATCCATTTCTGGACACATGTTAATAGGATCTTTTTTCATACATTTCCAGTCATAAATCTGTCCCTGCAGTTTGTCAGTTTTATTAAAGTTCACACTGTATATTATTTCTGTGAAGTGTCTGACATGTCCATGATGTTTGTGCTGAATGGTATAAGGATGAATAAATAAGTTTCTAACCATTTATACAGTGTGTAGTCATTGAAGATTGCCACCAGTCGTTCATCAACTATGTGACTTCACTGAGTGAGGTAAATGATGAATTCTCGAAAGGTTTGTTGTCAGTCTTCATGAAAAAGTGCTTGCTACATATGTGTAAAATTCAGTTCTAATCTGCGACACACACAAGAATATGGTGTGAAATCACTGCCTGTATCTCATGATATAATAATCTGCATCCAGTTGTTAGCAGTTCTCTCTGCGGGTGAAATGCGTCAAGTCATCAATTCATATAAGTGGTGAGATAGATGAATTACTCTGCAGTTACTCACTGATGGCCTAACACTGATCATCTTTGAGGGCCATTCACTGGATAAAAATCATTCCACAGTTATGAAACTACAATTCAAGACAAAGATAACACATAGGGTGGAAACTTCAAAATTCTTAGGTGTCCATATTGATGAGAATTTAAATCAGAAAAAAACACATTTTGGAACTCCTAAAACAACTTAGTTCAGCCACATTTGCACTTAGAATCATAGCAAATTTTGGGGACAGAGAAATCAGTAATTTGACATATTTTTCTTATTTTCATTCAGTAATGTCATATGGAATAATGTTCTGGGGTAACTCATCTTTAATAAAGAAGGTCTTCATTGCCCAAAAACGTGCTGTGCAAATAATACATGGTGCTCACCCGTGATCATCTTGTAGACATATGTTTAAGGAGTTGGATATTCTGACTACTGCTTCACAGTATATTTATTCCCTCATGAAATTTGTTGTAAATAATCCACAACAGTTCAAAAGGAACAATGAGGTACATAATTACAATACTAGAAGAAAAAATGACATTTATTACTCAATACTAAGGTTGTCTTTAGCACAGAAAGGGGTGCACAATGCTGCAACAAAAATTTTTGGACACATACCCAGTGATTCATGGAACATGAAACTAACTAACTAACTCAAATGGTATTTTTGTGTCATACTGTGATTAGTCAGCTTCTAATTTTCCAATAGCTTACCGCAACACATGTCCCAATAAGTAATGTCGCAGAGAGACTGTACTGATATTACCCTTATCAAAGTAAAAACAACCATCATACATTGGCAACTTCTGGAGCTCCAATACTCAAAAAATTACCCAAGTATAAATCATGTTGCCTCTCCCTGTAGCAGAACTGAGCAGCTGTGGTCCTGGTTGCCACAGACACAACATTGTTTTCTACTATATCAGGATATCTCATTTGATCCTTTGGCTGATTCTCACAGTATACATAAGATACAATAATTAAATGCGAATGTATTCAAGACAAAATGTTATACACAGTTTACCAGCTATTTAAAGCTATTAATTCATGAAACAAAATTGTTACTCATACAGAATCATATATGGCAGAATAAATAAAATAAATTAAAAGATATTGTTTAGAAGAAGAGCAATGTTATGTGAATTATGAGTATCGTATCATATGCGCTAGTCACAACTCCTGTGTACAAGCAAGGACTTTTTCTTTTCTTCTCTTTGAGAACTTGAAGAGTGTGCCTTACTTTTGCATTTTCACTATAAATGAAGTGGAAATTCACAGGTATACGGTGCAATAATACACTACATATCAGTTTTCATCACAAGTCTAGAATAGTATGAATAAAGTTCAAACCACTTGATCAGCCTGTTTATCTTACAGCAAAAATTCCTGCGGTAAAGTAATGCCAAGAACTATATTTTATTGAAGTCTGAATGTTTTGTTATCTGAAGACTTGACATACTCCCAACCTTTTTCAAGATAAATGCTTTATATTAACTAATTTCTACTAAAAGTCTCTGGACATTGAAACGGAATGTGAAAAACGATAATCTTACAATATTCTCGAATCTGTCTGTAAAAAACACAAAAATGTTGCTGCGTTGGGATAAAACGACTAATAGGGCAACATCTGGTAACGACAATAAGTGCGTGGTCATTCGGTTAAAGTATGATTTAGTGTCAGTTCGAAAACACAGTCGTGTTTGACAGTTTACAATGGAGAAATTGCGGCTGACAAGCATTTGTGTAATACGAAGAAATAACTCTTGTACGAATGAGCAGTGAACGGTAGTTTCATAATAATTCATAATGTATAACGCACTCATGCATTTGTTCCACATTGTAAACGTATCACGTACGATTTTTAACAATTGCAGTTAAAACGATACAGTTGAATTCAAAGAGTGCGCGTTGTAGATACTCAACTTTTTTGCGTTGCCAAGACAAAAGACAGACGATGTGAAGCATTGCTCTCCAGATGGCAGCAATGTTTGTTGTTTTTCAGAATACAGATGTCAGTAGCATGAACGTGGTTGTTAATTACTTGGCAGTGTGTTTTTTGGCCATATTGATAGCGACATCCGTGTAGGACAGACGCATGAACCGTATCGCTGTGTGTGGAGCGTTAATATTGTGTGAGTAAAGATCGGATATGCCGCTTGCAATTCTGACAGACCCATGGCAACGGGTTCCAGTCAAAGAAGACGAGGTGAGTAGGAGCGACCGATATATAAAATTGTTTATATGTAAGTTTTGTTTACACTGACTGACTGTGATGCTGTCACTGTCTCTCAGTTAGCACCGGTGTGGGATGCTACCACGCTGTCATTCATAAATCTGTCTATAAAAGTGTGTGTTTGTGCCACCAAATTAACACACACATTTTTGCTAGCGGTGTTAGGTGTAATATAATTTTTTCCTCTACTTGTGTTGTGGAGCTGACAAATTTTTAATTGAAGTCAAGTCACTGCAGTTGTTGCCGAGAACTTCAGATGTGTTAATCATTATTTCAAGTAGCGCCCTTAGAATAACTAGTTCAAAGAAACCGCGGTTGTAGGTATGTTAATTGCAAGTTATGAAATACTGGAAACTTTTTTCTACATCTGAGCATTCGTCAGGAATTAAGTCTTCTAAATGTAAATATTGAGGATGTGTGTTTTGTTATTGTTTCCTCACACGGTTACTTGAAAAATCTTACCGGCTGTATGTACGCCTATCAGATTACCGGTAGTTAGAAGGGAAGCAGTAAGTTTCTGGTGTCATAAAATCTACTGTAACCTGGAGTCTCTACAAGCTCGTAAATTGATATCGAAAAATTGTGTGTTTGTGACATCAATGGAAGGCATCGTATTTTGTTTTTAAGTTTCATACTGCCTGTCAGTGTGCCTCTAAGAATTTAAGTTAATTTTATTAATTGTATGGTAATTACTAAAGGAGATGTCTAAACATCTGATTTCGTTAGCACATGTGTTGACATCTGTCGCGGTTTCTCACTTTAGGTTTATAAGAAATTAACCCATTTTCATTTTTGTCTGTATACATTTTAATACCCAAATAATTTATACACCTGTTAGGGTTTTGTGTTGGGAAAAATAAAATTTCAGTTGTTTAATGTTTTCGTTTGTTATAGAAGACGAATTCAGTGACAAAATATGCTAGGGCGTTTGGCCGCAGATTTACATGGTGCTGGCAGTAAAAATTATTCCAGAAGCTCATTGCTTTTAATGTTTGAAGTACTGTCTTGATCTACTACTGGTTAAAGTTAAGCTGCTTTTGTTGCCTGTTTGCTATAAATAGCTTTTGACTGTATGTCAGTGCAACATCGTAGTTGGAAGCATGTTGCAGTCACAAACTAGGTGCTTTCACGTGCAGCATTGTAATACTGATACATTTGGCGTAGTGTTTTATTTTAAGTAATTGAGTTTGTGCTTCCAGGATCTTTTGTTTATATTCCTCTGATGAGTTTTGTGAGACAAGATAGTTTCACTCAGATTACTAGCAATTTTTATGTATGAAATTATGCTTACATTCAAAAGATTTCATAGGCATTGTGTAGCATTTTATTTTCATATGGTGGTGACTTCCCCTGATGTTATTGTGACTGATTGCCTTTTAAATTGTCAGGAATGTTTTGGGATGTCATTCAGTTTGTTCTGAAACGTAAAATTAAGTTTCTTTAAGTTTTTTCCGTTTTAATTTACTTCTGTTGCGTTTCCTTGTAAAGATGGGACTGAGCTGTAGTATTAGTAATCTAGATTTGTCAGCAGTGAAACATAAATATTCATGAGTTTTAAATTCTTCGTGTAGGAGATGTATATAACGCCCTTCTTTTTCTAACACAAGTTTACATAATTATAATGTAATTCAACCGTTTTCTTCAGTTTAATGCGGTCAGTCCAAAATTATATTTCGTATTTTATGCCGGACCCGTTATACACTAATTAGAAACAGGAGTGACGGAGATTTGTATCACTTCCCGGAAGGAGTAAATATTTTATTTACATTCAAGTGACAGGCATTCGTCAGCCAGAGATGTGATGGCTGCATTGAAAGATGCTCATGTGATATATTACAAAGGGTTAAAGCATACAACGTACAATTTTTTAAAATATTTATGCCTGTAAGCAGATATGACTACTAAAGATAAAATCACTATATTTATCATGATATTGTTCACATAAAAGTATGAAAATGACAGTGTGTGCTTTATTTATGTATAATTTTGTTTTGATTAAGGTATCATTTTGGGGGCGTTCTCCAAGTCTAAAATACGTTTTCTTCCTTGTTTTTGCAGCAAATGGAGTGTCTAGGTCCATTTCTGGACTAAGGATTTACTCTGTAGGTAAAATCTGGGATGAGTTTGAATGATGAGAGAAACTCTGAATATATTAATGCCATAGGGTATTATTTACTGCCATGCAATTTTATTCATGTCTCATTTTCCAAAATCTCTTTGCTTAACATCAGAGTTTCTCTCATGTAATTCCTCATGCCGTTGTAGCTCCTTGTCGTTTAATTGTATGGTAGATATGTAATTAGACTCGTATTTTTTGCTAGGTGGTTTGCTAATGTTTTGTTAACATAGATGGAACACACAACCTAATTTGAAGCCGTTGTAATTTTGTGTCCAAGGAAGCTCTACCGCCAGATTAGCACGGCTTAGCGGAACACTCGTGTAGTGAACCGTTCTATTCGCAATAGCCATAGTTAATTAATCGAAGGACCAGCAGAATGGACAGTAATGTTGAAGTGGCAAGTTTTATTGTGTTAATATTTCGCATTATTCATGTCTTGCTGGAAGTGTAGAACCTCTCTCTCTCGCGAGAATCTGAAACTCGTCGCATTCAAGATTATCGAATAAAATCTCATCATTAGAAGAAATTGCCACGTGGGCCCGACAGATATTCGCAAGACTTTACTCGGAAAGAATTGTGGAAAGGCAACTGAAATTATCCATTTGTACCGATACTCATCAGCTCGGAAATGACACATGGACAAGTGTTTGCTGCATTGAAGCACATATCCACTTCGGCGCGAACCTGTCGCAAGAACCGCGATATGTACATAGGATGTCCAAGGAGGAATGGTCAATATTCAGGGATATTACGGGGACTATCACTGGAAGCAAAAAGTCTTGTAAACATGGGCTCCAAAATACATACATATCTGAAGAACTATGAGCACTTTTTATCTGCGATCCTGTGAAACAAATCTCTTCTACTGCAAGCTCTTTGCTTTCCATATTTTGGGAGGACGTAGTATGTACAAAGAAATATAGTAAACGCGGGCTCTGAAGTGCGTACTTCAATAACGATGATCCCTTGTTCGTCTTCGTTACTGCGTAACATCTCACAGCTCATAAGGTGTTCTCTTCAGTGTCCATGTTTACTGGATATTTTTCATGTTTCGGTCCATACTAACATCTCTCAGAATCTGGAAAGCAAAGGTATTGCAGTAGAAGAGATTTGTTTCACAGTATCAAAGATGAAGTGCTCTTGGGTCCTACGGTATGAATTTGAGTGTCCATGTTTACGAGACTTTTTCGCTTCGAACGATCGTTCCTGTCACATCCAGGAGTATTGACCATTTCTCCTGGGATACCCTGTATGCACATCCATGTTCCACGACATGGGGAGTGTGCGTTAGCTTCGAGAGAAGTAAGTCATGCCGTACAAGAAGATGCTCAAGGATGTGCAAAACCCTCTGAGAAGATTCTTGAGGACCACAGGTATAATACGAACGGTCAGTCGTTGCTCTATATCGAAGCTGATAGCATCCTTTCGCAAATAACCGTGGTATTAATTTCTGATGGAGACAATTGTAAAGCAGAGAAAAAAATCATTTGTTTTCTCAGGTTGTTTTGTTACTTTCTCATGTGTAATCGGGATGACCGGACAGTTTCTAATGGTAGTTGCAACAGTAACATTTTCTATAGCCGACTTTCGTATAAGGCACTCGCAAGGATATGTTGATCTGGATAGCGCAACGAAAGGGACTCCTTTTTTCATCTCGTGTACCCTGCACTGGGCCATGCGTTTAACAACCGTATTTTAAGCTTTCAGCGTATTCAGTTACATTTTTTTTTGTTCGGTAATAGAGACCTCGGCCAATGTTTCCCGTGAAATGTATCATGGCCCAGAACTAGTCTCTACACAGTCCAAAGACTGAGTTGTGGATCTGACACTGCAGGACGAAGGAAATTAGGATGAGGCTGAAAGTAAACAGTTAAGACAGCATTTTATTGTTAGCATTTCAGAAGTATAACAAAGTCGTCTGCAGATAAGACCTCAGCGAGGAGACAGCACAGTCTGTATTGCCCAGTGAAGTTTCCTTTCAAGAAGCGAGCACACGTACTTAGGTTGGTAGGCCGGCGAAGAGAACTGTCAGGTGTTACGTGTGGACGAGGGACGCCGTCTACGGCCGATCTTTTGCGGAGAGGAAGGGATAAGGAGCTTAAGAGCTCTGTGTGATCTGACGGTAAATAAGAGACTTTCCATTTGTAACCTTCCTCCGTCGCTCGCTGTAGCTGACTACATGACGAGGGACGCACCGAGCAGGGCAATACGTTCTAGCGAACAAAATGCGACAGTTTTGTTTGTTAGAGTATCAAAAGGCGCACAGTTAAAATAAATCGGCCGGTACGTCAACTGTTGCTTTTCAATTATATTCGGCCTTTGTGCATCCAACGCTGTTACGGCCTTAGTATTTCTTTAGTACTGGTTCGCTGTTCGTTTGAAGCTTAGCTTTAGTTAACTAACGGTAATTTTTCTGTTAGACTTCCATTTTATGCTTTATAAAAAGCTAAGCAAAGAGATATCGGAGAAGTACAGGGAGTGACAAAAATGTGGAAACAACGAGAACACATCATCATGCCTAATACGGTGTAGGAAAACCGTTGGCATTCAAAACAACTCGCATTCGTTTCGGAATGGATAAACACAGGTCCTGTGTGGTTTTCAGAGGAATCAGAATGGCGTAATTCTTTGTGCAAAATACGAGCAATGTCAAGCAACGACGAGGTAAATAGCGATCATGGACCTTTCTCTCCAAACCATCTACATCTACATTTATACTCCGCAAGCCACTCAACGGAGTGTGGCTAGGGCACTTGACGTGCCACTGTCATAACCTCCCCTTCTTGTTCCAGTCGCGTATAGTTCGCGGGAAGAACGACTGCCGGAAAGACTTCGTGCGTGCGCGAATCTCTCTAATTTTACATTCGTGATCTCCTCGGGAGGTATGAGTAGGGGGAACCAATATATTCGACACCTCATCCAGAAACGCACCCTCTCGAAACCTGGACAGCAAGCTACACCGCGATGCAGAGCGCCTCTCTTGCAGAGTCTGCCACTTGAGTTTGCTAAACATCTCCGTAACACTATCACGGTTACCAAATAACCCTGTGACGAAACGCGCCGCTCTTCTTTGGATCTTCTCTATCTTCCCCGTCATCCCGACCTGGTACGGATCCCACACTGATGAGCAATATTCAAGTATAGGTCGAACGAGTGTTTTGTAAGCCACCTCCTTTGTTGATGGACTACATTCTCTAAGGACTCTTCCAATGAATCTCAACCTGGCACCTGCCTTACCAACAATTAATTTTATATGATCATTCCACTTCAAATTGTTCCGCACGCATACTTATGATCATTCCACTTCAAATCGTTCCGCACGCATACTCCCAGATATTTTGCAGAAGTAACTGCTACCAGTGTTTGTTCCGCTATCATATGATCATACAATAAAGGATCTTTCTTTCTACCAGACCACAAAGGGTCAGTAATACTGAGATCAGGTGACCAGAGAAGGTGCGACATCAGTTTAATGTTCACGAAACCTATCCTGGGCGATGTGAGCTTTGTGTCTTGGAACGCAGCATCGCCGTTGGGGAACAAATATTGTACCATGGGATGGAACTGATCGTCCAAAATTGTCACATAATCCTTGACAGCAATGTGACTTTGCTGAGTAACCATGGGGCCCATGGAATACCACGATATGGCTGCACTAATAATCACAGAACCTCCACTGTGTTTCACTCTTCAGGCGCATAAAGTCGACCAGAAGTTGGAATCATTGTGAAACAAATGTCATCCAGTACAAATGCCATTTTCCATTGCTCATAGTCCAGGTTTTATGGCTTCGGCACCACGTTTTCCTGTTTCTGCATCACTGACGAGTGGTTTTGAAATTCCAGTTCGTCCTGCAATTTCCAGATTATGGACCTCCCTTCGTGTTTTGTGGGTGCTGAAAGGTTTCGCGAGGGCAACATTCAGTTGTGCAGTGACTTTTGAAGCTGTGGTCCTTAAATTTTTCGCCATAATCCTCTTCAGTGACCGTCCGCCACGATCACTCAACCACAGTTTTGCCCACATTGAGACTTGACGGGTGATTCTTCCGCTTTCCCTGTAAGCAGTATAAATTTTCGATTTTCTCGAAACACCAAACATTTCAACTACGTTCGTTACGTAAGCACCGACTACCAAACGAACACCAACAATTTGCCCAAGTTCTAATTCACGTAGCTCCGACAGAACTGCACGGAACGCTGTTCTGACCCAAACCTCACTTGCAAAATGCTTAGGACACTGCACAGGTGCCATTCGCGGTCAAATACAAGAGCGCAATCTGGAGGCTTGTTTAGCATCTGAATTGATGTTAAAGCATGCATTTCTCGCGGTGTTCCCATATTCTTGCCCAAGCCCTGTAGCTGTCGCACGATGAAATGAGTGGTGTCACGTCGTAAGTTACTTTTTAAAGCGAATTTTTTTCATACAGGTTCTGCCAAGTGCGTATGTGTTTGTACCATTCATCATCAGTGCAAAAAGTTCATAAATGTAATTTACTGGATACATAAGGACAGTTGCGTGTTTTTCACCTGGTGGAGTTGCACTATGTTCTTCAACTCGTGGCGTCGGAAAGAGAAGATAGTGCAGTCAGGTCAACGGAATATCTGAGACCGAAAATCTAGCTATCAGCTCGTGATACATGTAGTGGTTTCTCCAATAAGAAAACCCCGCACGACAGAAAGTGATTGTTTGTATCATTCTTAGTAGTACGGTTAGAATTCTAGTCTTTCTGTCAGAAACATTCAGGGTGAAGTGATTATACAAGTTCCCTAATATCAGCAGTTGAGGGCATATTTTGAAATTTCTAGGCTAGAATGAACGACACGCAACGTAAGCTGGAATTCATGTGTCACTAATGAAGTGCAGTTACTGGAAATGGTTCACAGGCTTAAGTAAGAAAGACCAGGTTTAGCTACGGTAAGCGTAATAGGAACGAGAGACCTGCTGGCGAAAAATATTTGGTCTAGTGTTATTCTTTCAATGAGTAGATATCAGTTTGGAATTTGTCTTTGCGATGTGGAAAACGCACAATGTAGCAGACTTTCATATCCGAGAAGATAAGGACTGGTGTGTAGATTATTTAGTGCATATTAAGGCAGGACCGGTTTATGGCCCAAGCGACAAGGACAAGATTTTTTTATACAGTGCGTCGTACGATATTAGCGAAAACAGACACGTGAAGCTTATGAGGGGAAAAGAGGGGGGGGGGGATTGGCGCCGAATGATAAGTCTTTTGTGTGGAAAAATGTTCTCCAGCCAGCCAAGTACGCAGGCGAGGAGGTAATCGTCAGGTTTTTACGCAGGCAGCTAAGATTTCATACACACGGCGCGACTTCGGCATCAGGAGAAATGAAGACGGCCATTTTTTGTCTCAGAGGGTGCAGTTTGATATGTACGTGATTATGAGTGCAAAGTGATATGGTAGTATGTTTCCATTACCGAACGGTGGTATTCGGAATGGCGAAACGAACTCTGGTGCTGGAAAAATCATTTCCTCTGAACTTATCACCTTTTGATGCGTTTGCTCTCTTAACATGCGACGTGTTCGGAGAAAATTTCTGTAGTTTGAAAATATTAGGCGTTAAAGATACAATGATATTACACAATTTCAAAATCGCGTCCTTACTGGTCAGCGAAAAAGTTTTGAGCAAGGAGTTTCCGGTTTCTTTTTGCGGAGTAAAGGTTTTGGTTGAGTGGTTGTGTGTTCCTGGTTGGTTTAAGTATATTTTTGAAAGTAACGACAGTTGCATCTTACTTTTTTCTGCATGGCGTACTCTCTGTAACTTGGAAATGCCCCTATTTTCTACTTTGTACGCATTCAATTTTTTGTGCTCTTAATGTTTTCTTCCGTTTCCTTTTCTTCATAAGCAAATCATTTCTTCCTTGGCGATGTTATTTACAACTACTTTCCGAGTTCATCACGTATTCGATGTCACGAGTGACTGTACTTCCTTTACAAGTATCTGTAACTGGAAGCGCGAATAAACGTAAATAAGTCGTGACTTGAAACGCAAACACCCAGAAGTTGCTACGTTTACACATACAGTTTGTGCGAGAAATACTTACGGATTGTTGTTAGGCATTTGTCGGTGATGAACTCCCATAATCCGTATGTATATATGTGTAGTTAATTATTGTACTCTGCCATTGTTTGCCGCTTCTAAGCCGATGCAATTAACAGACAAGTAGTTTTAAAAGTAGCGTAATGAGTTGCACAGCTGCTTTGCTTACGCATGCTGCATGAGACGCACAGTTTCTGAGAGTCATGTGTGTTTGATGCATTAGCTATGTTTATGTACTTTCCAGGAATGAGCTTTATCTGCTCCATGGTTCTTTTCGTATCTTCATATTTATAATTAAAGAGAGATGCGTTTTGGAATAGTGTCTATTGCTGTAAAGCGTACTAAGTTTGTAAATTCGATTACGGGAGCTCTTGAGCGGGTCGTGGCTACAATCACTGTAGGCTACACTTGAGTCCTACTGCTGATAAGGGGAAGAGCTTGAGCGTCGTATCATTAGTTGAAATCGTACCTGCTAGTTTCCGAGAAATCAGTTAACAGGCGTTTCATAAATCTTACTCAACAGAAGTTCCACGATAATTTATTTCATTAGTCTACTTTATGCGCTTATCTGGGGGACTACTGAAGTAAGCTGCAAATCAGTCACTACTTTAATTTTAAGAAAGCTTATTGTAAAGCCTTTCCGATGTGGTCATGAGCTTGGTAACCCACCAGTACACAGGTAACTAAACACAATCCTCCAGGTACGTCGTATCTGCCTGTCGACGTTGGTACCTTAGTGTGTAATGACGAAATTAAAAGAACTGAATGAAAATGTGATTGCGAGATGCGTTTATATCACGGGTTATCCTTTCCAGTAACGTACTGTTCTTGATGGCCATAACTAGGTACACATAAGAATGCTCATCGTAGAACAAAGAAAAATGACAATCATATTTTCTATTTTTGTTCATTAGCACATTTAACTGCTGATCCTGTGTAACTTTCTAGTTCAGAGATGAAGTTATGAAACGATCGTTTCGACTAAAAGACAAAATTAAAACATTTGTTTTCGACTGGAGCCGCTTAAGTCGTCCTAATACGTATGAGTAACAGTACGAAGCTGCATGGTATCCTAACCTTGTTTAGCCTAGAGTACATACACAAATCAACTAAAACTGTAATGCTAGATATAACTTCTGCTATAGTACCTAGGCAGGAAGTCAAAAGTCGACAGAGGCACATAAATAAATACAAAAATCATACATAGCGATGTGAAAGGGAACGAACACCTGAAATCAGAACTACGAAAGACTTAGAATTGTTATGATTCTGTGAAAGTGCTTCACATTCATGAAGAAAGCTGCATACAACGCTAGTGTGATCTATTTTAGAGTAATGCTCCTATGTCTGGCGCCCTTACAAAAAAAAAAAAAAAGGCCTGACTGACGTCTCAGAAATTCTGGCACGCGCTTACAGGGCTCTAACACGTCGGTATATATCATATACAGAGATGCTCAGGGAGCTTAAAAGTGGCAATCACTGCAGTGGAGGCGACACTTTTTGTTGTTGGGTAAATGTAGAGAACCGGTGTTCGGGGTAGACTTTAAAACAGTTGTGCTGACTTTATCGAATGTCGTATGGATAACGGAAACTAGGTGAGAATAAATTGGGGCTTCCAGGGATACATAGTTTATTGTTGTATCATTCGTCATTAGTGCAAGTAGGAACTCATATTGTTAGGTAACAAACGTAGCTGTGTCGCGTCTGGTGGTCTGGCAGCAAAGCGCGTGCCTGGAAACAGAAAGGTCGCGGGGTGGAATCCCACTCGGTCACGGATTTTTTAGTATACCTGTAACCTAGCCACCACTCTCCAGAAATTATACGCTACTCGGATTCAAAGTTAAAACTGTGTGACGTCGAAATGAGACTTGAACCAAATCATTGAGGCACACAAAGTTATCGTCGCTGTGCACTGTACGATGGGTTGAACAAAGTGTTTATTGGTGTAGAATCTATCTTCTTGCGGCAGTTAATTATTGCTTGCTACCTGGTACTGAGTTAATGTTCTCTGTACTTAAAACAAATTGTTAAAATGATTTTTATTTTCTAACACAATCACAGTTAGGTTTTCAGGTACGCAGTGCATAACACCTGAAACGGCTACTCAAAGAACCATGCTTTGTCGCCCATGGTGGTCCTGTGTAGCACATGGTTCTTAGGAGGCCGTATGAGAATGTCGAAACCAGTTATCTGAAAACATTATTCTGACTGTCTCCGGGGAAAAATGTTAGTGCATTCACAGTCCTCACCAGAAGATAAAATTGTCGTACTTCCTTAATACAAGTAATCGCATATAGTCCACTGCATCCATATAACTATATCGTGGTTGAGTATTTGAAGTTCACAACAGTCTTATAGTGACACTGAAAGTATGTTGGTAAGCTGCTTTTTTTTTTTTTTTTTTTTTTTTTTTGGGTAACTGAGTGAGATGGCGCAGTGGTTAGCACACTGGTATCGCATTCGGGAGGACGACGGTTCAAACCCGCGTCTGGCCATCCTGATTTAGGTTTTCCGCAGGAAATGCCGGAATGGTTCCTTTCAATGGGCACCACCAAATTTCTTCCCCATCCTTCCAAGTCTGATGGGACCGATGACCTCGCGGTTTGGTCCCCTCCCCCCTACCAACCAATCTACCTATTTTTGGTACAGCATGTCGAATAAAAGCACATGAACATCTTGATACAGATTCCAAGTGTATTTCATGAACCGCTCCAGGCGCATACCGGTCGTTTGAGGTGCAAGTAAATTAATATCTGTACTCTCATTTGTGACGTGGAGATACAAAGCATAAAACAACCAATGTTGTCTCATCCTGACAGCGGCGCCCATACAAACCTCTCCAGCCATCGTGTCAGCGACAATTATTCTTTTCACAGTCGTCCGTCGACAGAGTAGTTAAGACCAGATCAATAACTCAGCGGGACAGTAAATGGGGAGGAAAGTATCTGCGGTTATTTGCTGAAGAAAATCTTCTGATGTTTCCTAGAATTGATATTTAGAGATTTTGGAAACCTAGATTCGGCTCCACGGCGGTTTTAGACTAACGCTGAGCTTGTCCCTTCTCAGTTCTCGTAGCTAACGGCGTCAGTAGCAGTAGTATGTCCCGCTCTCTGACATTCCGACACTTTTAGTCTCCCTGTTTATTTACTCCGCCGGGCGATCGTCGACGGGCATCATTGATTCCACCCACGCGGACTGTTTCAAAGCTCTTATCGGGTTCTTTCGAAGAGAACAAGAGTAGCTCTCTCTTCTTTTGTTTACTTTTATAGTGTTTCCCGTCGGCTTCTGAAGCACCAAGCGCTACGTAACAGGTAACGGCGTACTGCTGCAATTTGTTTTATAGAAGGTTATACACTAACAGGTAACCGTTTCTGCGTAGATGTATGTATTTTAGTAGCAGTTCCTGCTGTTTAAATTAACGCAGTTTCATGCTTTCATGCCTCCTGTTAGGTTAAAAATTCCCTCATACTATAGAGCAGCAGCTATGTTAATTATTATACGCGCGTGTGTATTGTATTCTTGACAGTTCTTCACAAAAAAATTATCTGACTTTTATCCTATGCTACGTATAAAAACGTTATACTCTCTCTCCACAAAGAATGCCTTGGTCTAAACTCTATTCTGCACAGACTAGATATTTTGTTGCTTTTCGACCCATTCGCAAACAGATTTTGCCTACTGTTGTTAAATTGTTCACGATGAACACGTTGATGATACAGGGTGACAATCATTGACCTATATGAAAAAAAGTAAATTAGCTGCAAACTACGGCGTGCAAACCCGTTATTCACAGTGTAAACGTCACTATAGATATTCGGATGTAAGTTATGTCATGTTCGATATGCCTGCCATTCTTGGCGATGATTTGACGCAGACGAATAGCGAAATTGTGCATGATCCGCTGAAGTGTCGGAACATCGATGCTGTCGATGGCCTCTTGAATGGCCGTTTTCAGCTCAGCAATGGTTTTGGGGTTATAGCTGATACCTTGTCTTTAATATAGCCCCACAAATATGAGTCGCATGTGTTGAGATCCGGCCCATGTCAGTGTCCTCTGGGAACCCCAGAGCCAAAATGCGGTCCCCAAAGTGCTCTTTCAGGACATCACTCTCCTGCTTTGATTGTGTCGAGCTCCGTCTTGCATGCCTGGGCGAATATCGCGCAGATTATTCCGTGACTGGACATTGCGTACTATGCACTCATCCCTTGAGGGTGAATAGACTTCTCGATCGCGAAATACGGATTCCCAGTCCCCTAAATGCACCAGTTTCGCTTATTGACGAACCCTGAATGGGACACGGAGAGTGCTTTTCATTGTTGGAAAAAGCCAGAAGTCCCTAGGAGCCAGGTCAGGTGAGTAGGGAGCATGAGGAATCACTTCAAAGTTGTTATCACGAAGAAACTCTTGCGTAACGTTAGCTCGATGTGCGGGTGCGTTGCCTTGGTGAAACAGCACACGCGCAGCCCTTCCCGGACGTTTTTGTTGCATTGTAGGAAGGAATTTGTTCTTCAAAACATTTTCGTAGGATGCACCTGTTACCGTAGTGCCCTTTGGAACGCAATGGGTAACGATTACGCCCTCGCTGTCCCAGAACATGGACACCATCATTTTTTCAGCACTGGCGGTTACCCGAAATTTTTTTGGTGGCGGTGAATCTGTGTGCTTCCATTGAGCTGACTGGCGCTTTGTTTCTGGATTGAAAAATGGCATCCATGTCTCATCCATTGTCACAACCGACGAGAAGAAAGTCCCATTCATGCTGTCGTTGCGTGTCAACATTGCTTGGCAACATGCCACACGGGCAGCCATGTGGTCGTCCGTCAGCATTCGTGGCACCCACCTGGATGACACTTTTCGCATTTTCAGGTCGTCATGCAGGATTGTGTGCACAGAACCCACAGAAATGCCAACTCTGGAGGCGATCTGTTAAACAGTCATTCGGCAATCCCCCAAAACAATTCTCTCCACTTTCTCGATCGTGTCGTCAGACCGGCTTGTGCGAGCCCGAGGTTGTTTCGGTTTGTTGTCACACGATGTTCTGCCTTCATTAAACTGTCGCACCCACGAACGCACTTTCGACACATCCATAACTCCATCACCACATGTCTCCTTCAACTGTCGATGAATTTCAATTGGTTTCACACCACGCAAATTCAGAAAACGAATGATTGCACGCTGTTCAAGTAAGGAAAACGTCGCCATTTTAAGTATTTAAAACAGTTCTCATTCTCGCCACTGGCGGTAAAATTCCATCTGCCGTACGATGCTGTCATCTCTGGGACGTATTGACAATGAGCGCGGCCTCATTTTAAAACAATGCGAATGTTTCTATCTCTTTCCAGTCCGGAGTAAAAAAAGCCTTAGAACTTGAATGCACCTCGTATAAACTTTAGGGGTTATCGATGAAAGGATGCGGAACACAAGAGATCTAATCAACTAATGTCCGGAAATTCATAGTTTCCATGCTAGAGACCATTCATTCAGTCATACTTTGTTACAGATAACCATGCAGCCACAGTTAGAGTATGCATGGTTTCCTCTAAGAGGGTCGTACTGTTCCTCATACGTCGTGCCCTGGCGACCTCTTCTGCCATAGTAATTGGTAATGTTGTATCCGATTCACTTCTCTTACTGACTCACCTTGTAGTGGAGGTAATACAGCGTTGTACATAATGGTTCTGTATTAGAATCGAGATCTTGCCGACATGGTATTTATTCGCGGGAAGGCAAATGGCAAGGGGCGGTGGGCAGTAAGGTTGTATCAAACCTATCCCCGCCGACAACCACTACAGCATTCAATGTTTGCAACATTGTTTCGCCGTTTCCTGAGACAGGGTCGTTTCACGAAGCAGGAAATCATGAAGGACGTACCCGAAATGTTCGGGCACCAGACTTGGAGGAAAATGTGATTAACACTGTGGAAGGCGACCGCCGTGTCAATACCAGTTAGCTGGCCCACCAGTACAGGTTAAGCCAGACGACCGTGTGGAACACTCTCCATGACAATTGTTAATACCCATACCACTTATAGCGTGTGCAAGGCTTACTAGCGACAGACTTTCTACATCGGGAGCATTTTTGTCAGTGTTTTCTTCAGTAGGCAACCACGATTCCGGTATTCGTGTCATCCATCCTATTCAAAGATGAGCCTACCCTTACGTGGAGTGGTATCTTCATCTTTCATAATAGTCACCTGTGGGATAGTATGCAGAACCCCCATGATTATAGTGATAGCGAATCATCAGCATCGGTGCAGCCGGAATGTGTGAGCCGGGATAATTGGCGACCGTATTTTGGAACCAGTCTTCCTTCCACGTCGCCTAACAGGCCGGAACTATTGGCGTTTCTCGCGGGTGACTTTGCCTCCCCTGCTGGAAGAAGTGCCATTGATGGTTCGAAGGGTTATGTGGCTGCTGCATGATGGTACTCCAGCCCACTTCGCCGTTAACATCCGAACGCATCTCCATCGTGTCTTCTCTGGTCGATGGATCGGACGAGGGGGTCCAGTTGCATGGCCTGCTCGTTCACCAGAGCTCAACCCGTGCGATTTCTGGTTTCGGTGCCATCTGCAATGTATCGCGTATGCAGAGCCCATTCCAGATGTGGAGACACTGCAGCAGCGTATTCATTCTGCCTTTGACACTGTTCGGACGCAGCCTGACCGATGTGAACTTGTGGGACAGAATATGCGCGTACAGGCATGTGTTGAAGCACATGGAAACCATTTCCAACACATACTGTAACTGTGGTTGCGTGGTACAGCGCGTAGTAGACCCCAGCCTCTGTAACAATTTGTGATAAAATAAATGCTATTTAGCATGAAAACTATGCATTTTCGGCCGTAAGTTCATTAGCCCTTTTTTGTGCCGGGTCCGCTCATCGATCAGTCCCTAGAGTTTGCACACGGCGAAAAAAATCACCCTGTGTATTAAAAATCTGTCGGCCACGGTGCCCGAGCGGTTCTAGGCGCTTCAGTACGGAACCTCGCGACTGTTACGGTCGCAGATTCGAATCCTGCCTTGGGCATGGATGTGTGTGATGTCCTTAGGTTAGTTAGGTTTAAATAGTTCTAAGTTATAGGCGACTGATGACCTCGGATGTTAAGTCCCATAGTGCTCAGAGCCATATTTTATTAAATATCTGTTTACAGTTGCTGCTGCCAGTCATGTTTAAAATTGCTCAGTGTATTCTATTTGTTGATATATTCATAAAAGGCATAAAAGGAAAGGAAAACGAAAATTTGGGATTGAAAATTATTTACAAAAAAGTATCGCGTCCGCAAGGAGTCTGCAAATTTTCCAAAAAGAGGTTGTAACTAAAACGTCCGATCAGAGAGAGAAGTCGAGAATTCTCATTCATCGATGTCAGTCAAAGTACTGTTTTTAACGTCACGTGTAATACAATATTTACGTTCGTATGTTGTCTTTCGAGGTTGCTAGTACCAGTTGACTTATAATCAAACCCTGAACCATCGAGAGGCAAAAGTAATTCTCGTGAAACTACTGAATATGAACAAAGTAGACAGCTCGCATACAGCACAGTATGGTATAACCTTTCGACAAAATTGTCAACGGTATACGAATGCGTATAAGAGAGTATGGAGTATCTGGGAGCGAGGTTTTAAAAATACGATGGATGAGTACACGGGAATACATAGGAATGTCGTCATAACTCCATCAAAAGCTGGGAAACTTAAAACCACCTTATACAAACTGATGTGATGAAGCCCTACATGCAGGAGAATAAATTAACTCCGTCAACTGACTCGTGGGAGGGCAAACAAATCTACAGTTGTAAGGCATGATTTTTCGAGATGAATAAGGATTGCCATCGTGCAGTACTCAATTGATTCCTCCTCCTCCATCACCCCCGCCCCCAATGCATTCAGCTAGTGGAACCATGCGAAGTCTGCTTTTATGGTCGTGTAAAGAATTTAATCAAAAAGATTCAAAAGAAACCACATCCCGAGAAGACTGCATCAAAATACATTGCATTGTCCATCACCAGCTATCCTCGCCAATATTTGGCGCGGTTTGCTGCCAAACTGTGCGTTGAGGGAGAACCTTTTATAAATGTAAACAAAGTGGCTTTTTTTATAGACACTTCAAAAAACCAGGTAATTGTAAAAATGCGACGTTTACAACGGATGCATGATGCCGAGAAAATCACTGCTTCTCCTGTTTTTACTGCGAATAATACCCCAGCACGTGTAAATCAGTTGTAAAATAATGAAAGTAATTTTATATACGAAGTCCTCGCGAGCGTCCTACAATCCATTCCTCGAAATTTATTTGCAGTGCCACATTTGTGTACGCGTTTCCTTTTCATGTTGTTTATGAAACTATTAATAATACCATATATTCAGCATAATTCGTTTTATTTTCAGTGTAAATAACGTAAAAGAAGAAAACAAAAAAGGGAAACTCGTTTCCCCATAGGGACTCGATCCCACGACCCTAGTATTACCGTTATTGGTTGGTTGATTTCGGGGAGGGGACGGAACAGCGAGATCATCGGTTCCATCGGATTAGGGAAGGATGTGGAGGGAAGCCGGCCGTGCCGTTTCAAAGTACCCATCCGGCAGTTGCCTGAAGCGATTTAGGCAAATCACGGAAAACTTAAAGCAGGATGGCCGGATGCGGGTTTGAACCGTCGTCCTCCCGAATGCGAGTCCAGTGTGCTAACCACTGCGCCACCTCGCTGTTACCCTTGTGTGCTCTTTACGCTGCACCAAGCGCTGCCTGGGTACTACACTAACGTACACTGATCAGCGAGAACGTTAAGACCACCTGTATAATAGCCGATATGTCCACCTTCGGCACAGATAACAGCGTCGACGCGCGGTGTCATGGAAGCAGTGAGGCCTTGGTAGGTCGATGGACGGAGTTGGCACTTCATCTGCGCACGTTAGTCACTTAATTCTCGTGAATTCCGGGGAGGGGACGATGAGCTCCTACGCCACGTTCAGTTACTCGTAGATGTGTTCGATCGGATTCAGATCTGGTGAGTTGGGGTGGGGCGGGGGGGGGGGGCGGTGGCAGCAGCAGCACATCAATTGGAACTCGCCCCTGTGTTCCTTGAACAACTCCATCACATTCCTGGCCTTGTGACACTGCCCATTATCTTGTTTATCTTGTTGTTGAAAAATGACACTGTCGTTGGGACACATGAACGTCATGAGGAAGTGTACGTGGTCTACAACCGTTGTACGATACTACTTGCCTGTCATGGTGCCTTCCACGAGCTCCAGTGGACCCATGGATGCCCACGTTAATGTTCTCCAGAGCATAATACGAAAGCCTGGGCCAGCTTGTCTCCGTCCCGCAGTACAAGTGTAAAGGAGGTATTCCTCTGGAGGACGACCGATTCGCGCGCTCCCTTTGCATGATGAAGAAGGTACTGGAATTCATCAGACCATTCAACGTTGTGCCACTGCATCAACGTCCAGTGCCGACGATCACGTGCCCAATTCAGTTGTAGTTGCCGATGGCGTGGTGTTAACGTTGGCACATGCGTGGGTCGTTGGCTGCGGAGGCCCATGGTTAGGAGATCCCTGTACACTGTGTATTCACACACACACTTGTACTCTGCCCAGCATTAAGCCTGATTTTAGTTCCGCCACAGTTAGTTGCCTGTCCTGTTTTACCAGTTTGCCCAGCCTACGACGTCAGTCAGCTGTAATCAAGTGTGACCGCCCAAACCCACGACGTCTGGACGTGGTTTCACCTTGGTTTCGCCACGTTTTGAAAACACCACAGCACTCCTCAAACACCCGACAAGTTGTGTGGTTTGCGAAATGCTTGTGCCGAGCCTCCAAGCCCTCGGTCAAATTAAGATATATCGCGCGCCTTCCCCAGTCTACACATGGACAGCATGCTCATTGATACTACATGCACCGTCTGTGTCGACTAGCATTCATCCCTGGCCAGGTGACGCTGACATCGCCTGGGCGGGTTTATATCGATAGTAGGTCGGTGGTCATAATGTTCTGGCTGATCGGTGTAAGGCGCTCATATCTCTCCCGCCCCGCCCAAAAATGGTATTTCCTGAAAGATAGGTCATTTTCATTTCTGGCTAAGCCCTGCATGTACAACAAATTTGTAAAAATTAGATAACGACCGATAGGCGCGGTTCCATTGTTACTTTCATTGACCAATATCAGAATTAAATCGCATATAAGCGTCATTGTATTTCTGGACTGCAGAGGAAGACGGACAGAATTTGAACCGCTGTGCCTCTGAACAGAAGGGGAAACATATATTAGTTACTTTTTTGCAGGAACTGTTTCGGTCATCCTACATATGTAATAGGATGCAGTTATGCATATTTTGCAGTTGCTGTTCCAATTGCGACATCAGTAGTATTTGGACCCTGAGGGAAATCTTGTGTGCACCATCAATGTAACACACACGTTGTCTTAATTACCGAAATAATAAAGGTAAAGCGTCTTATTACTTCCTTTTGATCACGGAGTGATTAAGATCTGTATGTTCCAAACATACTTCTCGTGTTTTTCGTAACATATTGCAGGCGAAGGCTAAATTTTTCCCAACTCGTGGGGTGGATGACTGTTTCCGACGAGCTACGATCTGTCGGGGCGTGAGCTAGGAATTTGGTGTCTGACTTAATTTTAATTATGTTAGCGTTGTATGCGTACAGGCGGGACAGAGGGTTGTTAACAGAGCGCTCTGGTCGCGTGGGCTTTATCTTGATGAGAAGGCTTGCCCCACCTCTCCCCTCTCTCTTCCGACTTCCGGGTACGGGCGACACGTTTCCGCCAGAGCAGCACTGCTCGTTCAACGGAAGTGCCTGTCGTTCGTTAAGTCTCCAGTGCGCACCCTCGCGGAGTCTTTCGTTCAGCAACCCTAAACATACAAGCCCCAACAGAATGTCAGGGAGTCATTGCCAGTGTGTCTTGATGTCACGTGGATTTATTCGCAGGTGTCACTCGTAAACTTAATGCTGTTTTTATAAGTGTGCTATAGGAATTAGAGGAGTAAGGCAGAAGACTAGTAAAGTGACGATTGTGAATTAAGTGTCGACTTAATTTTACAGGGCTTTTTGAAGTATTTGTACTGTGCGTGTTTCGTTCAAATTGATAAGAGACCAGACCATACCGTGCCGTAGAATTCTTTGTTTCGGACGTTTTACCACCATAATTTAAAGTTTTCGCACTTTGTAATGAGTCTGTTTCTTCATTTTCAACAGTTCAGATGTTAATGGCTGAGTTCAGACGTGGTGTTACTTCTCCTAAAGGTTGTCCACACGCAAAGGACTCAAAATTGCAACCACAGATGAAAACGGCACACAATAAGGCATTCTGCGATCGGTTATTAAATGTTAATGATGTGACGTCATAGGCATGTATGAAGAACGACTGCGATATGTATTATATGGGCGCCTACGTGGGTCAGGAACGAATTACCAGATGTAAGAAGGTGGCCGTGCACTAGTAGAAAGACGAAATAGGTATTATATACTGGAAAGGTTATGGCCAGCTTATCCTGGGTTACGATATGCTTTCTCCCTGTACATCACTTAATGAAGAGCAGAACAATAATTGGCGATTACTTCGAAAGTCTTTTGTTCATTGTACGAAAAAGAACAACATTTAACGAAAACGTGAATTGCAGAACGTAAAAATCATTTTCCTTCAGAACAACGAACTTGACCACAATGGCGCTTTTTAGGTAGAGAAGCAAAGGGATTTGAAGAGTTTGTGAAAACTGTAGGTTAATGTATTGGAGACCTTCCAGAATCGCCCTGAAGGGAGGGAATGCATTCGCTGGAAAAATGTTGCATGTGGTGCATGGGCCAAAAACGGGACTCTGTCGATAGATACGTGAATTTTGACCTAATTAAGGTACTCCACTGTCCGACCGCGAAATATTATGCTTATCCTACTAATCTAAAAGATGCAGCTAACAACAGTTATGATTTTAATATATTATTTAAAAACACTGTGACCCGTTGTAGACTTCAAACATCAGTCTTCATACGGCTCGTTTGTTAACGCCACGGTGTCTCCGTAAATAACAGATTTAAATAAAATTGCTGGTTGGTTCTCCTTCTAATTAAAAATCTCCACATATTTGTGAAATTATATGCTTATCAGAAATTTTTTTAACAAACGAAAGCATAAATATCAAATGATAGTAGGATATTTTTTGTTCGTATGTCGACATGTTAGAACTTAAACTATGATACCTTGACGCAAATCTCGTTTCGTTGTATATTGTTTCTTTCTAGCTGTTGCCATGTAGGTCGAAGTACATCTTCCTGTGAAACAATGTAGCTTATCATTCGAAAAAATTTCAAAATTAGAAGTTGATTTATTTGCAGGTTCCCTAAGAGCAAATAGATACGTTTCCATATTTGGCGCGGATACGGCGATTCATCTTCAAAGCATATACATTGACAGTTTATTAGACCAACTTTGCTTTGAAACTTCCTGGCAGATTAGAACTGTGAGCCCGACCGAGACTCGAACTCGGGACCTTTGCCTTTCGCGGGCAAGTGCTCTACCAACTGAGCCACCGAAGCACGACTCACGCCCGGTACTCACAGCTTCACTTCTGCCAGTACCTCGTCTCCTACCTTCCAAACTTCACAGAAGCTCTCCTGCGAACCTTGCAGAACTAGCACTCCTGAAAGAAGTGCACTTGCCCGCGAAAGGCAAAGGTCCCGAGTTCGAGTCTCGGTCGGGCACACAGTTTTAATCTGCCAGGAAGTTTCATATCAGCGCACACTCCGCTGCAGAGTGAAAATCTCATTCTGGCAACTTTGCTTTGTTTCGCTTGGTATTGTTCTGCTGTGCTGAATGTGTGTTATTCAACTTTCCCGCTGTTTGTTTTGATTGCGTGAAACCACCAGTCGACCGGTCACCTGTGAACTTGGTTTAATTTTTTTTATAAAAACTGGAGGAGGCAGAAAAGAAAAAAGGAAAATCATTTAGCTAAATCTTTGGTCCTTATTAATCTAAGAACAGTATAAATTACGTTGGGGAATATAGTTGAAAATACGTACAGAATGTTGCCGATAGTATAAGTAAAATAAGTAATACTGTTCTGCAGACAAGCAAAGAGAATTTATTTCCGTTGAACAAGTAACCAGATCGATGCTGTATTTGGTAGAACGCCATAAAAACGTGAAGAGTAAGTGGACTTTACGATGGAGAGACATATGGTCAACGTTACAGAAGACTGACAATAATAGGAACTTCCTGTAAAGATTCAGTTATAAACGGCAGGGGCTTCTGGAAGAAAATAAGTGCGAAGAAATATTGATCGGAAGAAGTGAGAGGAACAGACATGCAACGAGTGTACTATAACTGAGTTATACAGTGTGGTCTGAAGGTAGTCCAAAGTGAAATAGTAATCTCTTTTTTTTTTCCGGCGTGGTTAAGTGTTCTAGCGGGAGTGCAGCCGATGTATCGATTCCATTTTGTGCACGATATTTCGACAACCGACCCAGTCCTTGTTTTCTTCAGCTGCTGCGAGCTGTATTCTCCGTAGTCGCTACCTGGGCTTTGGTGATTTTTTTTTTAAGTTTTTCAATAAGCTTAGCTTCTGAATAGTCTAACGGATGTACTCTTTAAAAATGCCGTGACACCGTATAGCATTTCCAGAAATTAACAGATGATGTACAAATCCGCCTTTGCACGCAAAATGATGCTTGCCAGAGTCCGGCTGCGATGTTCTGAGGTTACAGCGCTAGGGAATGCATGCCGTAATTAAGATCAATTCTGCTCTCTCAGCCAGATGCTGTGAAGCATATAATAACTGCTTCGCGTTCTCCCGTAAATGAATGCAGGACTGGACCGTTGTTCCTGCGTAAAATGCGCGCTCGTGAAGTTGCAACGGTGTTATAAACAATCCTTGTACGTCAGTAAACTTTGCCATAGCACTAAATAATGTACATCTATCACGTAAGGGTAATCCAGGTTTTCTACGTTTCCTCATATAAACAAATATGTTTTCCTGAAGAGAGGGAAAAAGTGGTGTACAAATTTAGTAATACGACTGTTGCGCCTATATAGATAGAATTTCCACTTGGTGTAATGGATTGAGAGCACCTCCTTAATGTTAATAAATAACATAACCAAAAGGAAGAATCATTAACTATCAGATTGAAACATTAGTGCGAGAAATATGCAGTAAGGAAAGAGACTGGGATTTTTTTGTCAGCATTCTAGAAAAATGCAGTGCATCAGATAGTAACACTCCTGCCACGTGTTATAAAGTGCTATATTGCTACATGGTTAGTTTTTTTTATAATGCCCCCCTCCCCCTTTACATGTCACAGTCTCTCCGTCTCTTGTTCCCTTTTCACCTAAGCGGATTATAATATGGAGGCAGGACAAAAGTTTTCAGTCTACTTCGAGAATTGTCCTTTAAATTTACCCAATTTGGTACACCCTTGGAATAATTTGCAGCACAGATATTTGAGGTAAACTGTGAAAGAACTGACGTTTCCCGGCACAGGTTCTATGGCCCGCTTGACGAAATTGTGGGCTGAGGTCTGCTAAGTTACCTTTAACAGAGTGAGAGGGGCAACGTCTGCTAGGATGCTTAGCACAGGTGGTCTTGGGACGGAGAGAAGTTGTCAGCTTCGTAGGACGTGAATAAGTGTGCAAATACGTAATGATTCAGTTTAGGAATAATTTATTTCTCAGTAGTTCAGCCTTATTCTGAGTAGTGGCTTACAAGGGCTTTATATTTTCGCAAATAAATGAGTACCCCCCTACAACTTCGTTATTCCTTTGCAGTATCTCCCGGTTCCTGTGTTCCACCTGTTGCTGCCAGAGACGAGCGCTCTGCTTACAGCCTGTTACGACAATACACAACCAAATACTTTAACCTAAAAGGGAGACATGTGCGAGACAGAGCTAGTACCTCTTTATATTCCGACAAATAGAAAATATCAGCTACTACTCATTGCTGCTGCTGCTGCTGGAGACACTCTACACAGCTTGTTCTTTACTAACAGGCAGAAAACTCAAGATAACTGTTGCTGGATACGTGTCGGAAGCTCAGTTGTCTTCATTCGAATGTGCAGACTTCTCGTAGTTTTTTACTGCATCAGTATCGAAGTGTCACTCAGTAATGACCACTCCCTACGACTCTGCTGTTGTACTGCTCCTAGCTGCTCGCTGGTTATCACTGTTTCGGCCCCCTGCTCTGGCCGTTTATATACTGGTTTTTCAGGGAGTTTTACGTGACCCTTGTGATGGTCTTCCAAAAGATACTTGCAGTTCTTGAATGTTCTGGCTGTATGCCAACGTTTGCTAGTCGCCTTTGTGCCCGACGGTAGTGTTCTCGAATAGCCATTACAGCACTGCCGCTTCCTCAGAAGGTTTTCGAAAGACACTAGTTTTTAGGTGTAGTTGTGTGAGTAGGCTGGTATTACACGATCATATTTCTATGACAAAGATTTGATCAAGTATTCGTCAGATTTGTTTGACAAAGTTATCTGACATGGCGCTAAAAAAGGGTATTACACTGCCATCATATTTTTCGTCAAGTCCAAGATGGCTGACAACAGCAGAACAGCAACTTGTTATTATGCGCTGCAGTTGCATGTACCACAATTGCACTGTGTGCACATTTGGAAGACAAGCGGGGAAAAAGAAACGTACCTAGGTGAAGCCATGGGTTTTACGACGAGACGATAAAAGCATTCAACAAAATCTGTTACGTGAGCT
The DNA here is from genome assembly GCF_021461395.2 of Schistocerca americana. NCBI lineage: Eukaryota > Metazoa > Arthropoda > Insecta > Orthoptera > Acrididae > Schistocerca > Schistocerca americana. The sequence continues at coordinate 295,719,869 of NC_060130.1, forward strand.
TCTAGTGGAGGGCGTAAAGTCGTACATAAATTACTTAAGAATCGATGAGCATACATTTCAGCATTTGCTCAGTGATGTTTCTTGTCATATCACAAAGCACAATATTCACATAAGAACTGCTATATCTGCAGAAGACAGGCTCACAGTAACACTCCGATTTCTTGCTACAGGGAGACTTACTGCAGCTTATAGTACAGCACTCGAATACCACAGTGCACATTAACTGAAATAATACCTGAAACGTGTGAAGCATTTTTTAAAGCACTAAAGTACCAATATCTGAAAGTAAATAAGTGTTCAATGCACTTTACGTGCATTAAGAACTATTTTTATTGTAGGCCAAAGTAATAATTACATTTTGTGTCCCACAACTACAAAATTAATAGAAATGTATGAATGTGATTAGGCGCTTTACAATGTGAGGCATCCTGAGTACAAAAATAGATCAAGAAGACTGGAGAGCTCAGAAAATACATACATTTCTATTTATTGTGCAGTTGATGGCATATACGAATTAAACGTCGCAGCCATGTTTACAAACACACTGCTGGTGACAGAACGCTGCAGCGATGCTAGCGCTCCTAGTGGTAACATTTCACATTTCAGTGAACAGAAGGCAAGCGGCTTTTATGATCAAATATACAGCGAGGCCCTATATTTGATCGTATTTATTTTACGACAGGCAAGATAGGACAAAGTTCCTTATTACCCCATCAAATTTCTTTGACATGAATATTTGAGATATCAACTTTGACAAAGAAATATGATAGTATAACACCAGCCGTAGGACTGAAAAATGTTCATTAATTGACTAGTTCTACATCAGTTCGACAAAAGAACATGTAACCAACTCCTTCGTACGGAACAGAGGGCTACTTTCCGATATACGCCTGACACCACGCCTTGTGCAATTTCTTAAATATTTCTCTTAATAAAGTTTTGCTCCTTTCCTCGCAGCCATGCCTCTTCTTACATTAATAAAATTCCATAACCGTGACAGAATTCCATTACCTCCAGGGTATATCTCGTGAAAGGATCGAAAATTTAATATGCCAGAGATAAAACTTTATACGTAGGTATGCAGTCAGCTCGCTTTCCCTAGGCGAATTGAATAGGGCAGAGAATGGTTAACATTTGTATGAAGCACCTTCCGTCATTTGTATGCAGCATGGCATGTGAAATATGCATGTAAATTATAATAAAGATAAGTAAGTATGAATACTCTGATGCTCAACTAGCAAGGATTTCCAGTCTTCCTTCTCATCGGTGTCAGACATCAAACAGAGACTGAGGGAGAAATAAAACACGGGCCATGGTGAAGTGTCTCCACGTTTCCCAAGAGTGATTTAGGGATGGTATGAAATACCGATCTCAGAATTACTGGATGTGGCATCAACTTTGTTTCTCGATTTCGAACACTAAGAAATTGGCTCAATACACTTCGGTTTGTAAGATAATAGGCCTGATTGTAAGCTATAACGCGTTGCATTTAATTGGAGTGTACCACACATTTAGTTACACTTGTCACATTTCTTTCCTTATCTTGCGTTTATCGCTTTTTGTAGCTATTGAAATTTACGTTTAGTTTTTGTGCAGCTGTATAAATCATTATGGCAGGTTGAGGTTCTAAAGGAAGAAAACTGTGACGGTGGATATCTTGTCCATTTGTACTGTTCGACTACAAACATTCCTCTCCGTTAGATGTTCAGATATGTTTACTGAGTTGTTCAGGTTGGCCGAGTTGCCAGATTAATCAGTTCATTAATATGAGAAGGTGGGCAGCAGTGCGATACTATTCGCTCGTTTCGTCGTTTCTACCGCGCAGATAGCACAATTTCACAGATACTCTAGAAGAAACTTGGAGGTCGCCATTCATACTGACAAAATATCAACTGTGTTTGAACCTGCGGACGTAACAACCTAGTTGTCGGGGTTCTTTCAAACACAACAGTAATTGTGTACACGAGTTTGCTTAGTATTTTATATTCTTAGACATACAGGGTGTACATAAAGTCCGGGAACACTTTCAATTATTTATCGCACAAGAACTAAAAATTGTAGAGATGTCATACATATTGCATTTTGAAGAGAAACTCCGAAAGTTTTTTTACAAACATTCGATATGCGAACCATGAGTGACCCGGCAGACGTCAATACGGTAATCGAATTTTTGCCATATTCGTCCCAGCGTGGTATCATCGACTGTGGCAGTCGCTTCCCGTATTCTCTCCCAGAGCTCTGCTACATCACGTTTTAGAAGCGGTGCATACACCAGATCTTTGTATCCCCACAGAAAAACGTCTCACGGAGTGAGATCCCGTGATAGGGGAGGCCATTTCATGAAACAGCTGTCCCCTTCTGTAGCACGCCCGATCCATCGATGCGGTAGCTCCGTCTTCAGGTACACACGAACTTCATGATGAAAATGGGGTGGAGCCCAATCCTGCCGAAAGATGAACTGAGAATCCGATTGCATTTGAGTCATCAGCCATTGCTGCAACGTGTCCAAGTAGGAATATCCAGTGACAGTGCTCTCGCACCTGAACTAGCCATGTTTGCGACTAGCACTGACTATCGGCAAATTACCAAACTACGCTGTGGCGGTATACACGAAGAAAAAAAAAAAGAAAAAAACACTTTAAGGGTTTCTCTTCAAAATGATATATGTATGATAACTGTACAATGTTTGGTTCTTGTGCAATAAATAATTGAATGTGTTCCCGGGCCTTACGTAAACCCTGTATATTTTCTCCTCAGATTTGTTATTGAAACTGGGCCTTTAAAAGTGTAATGTTCAAAAGGTTTGAAAATAACCTCCATATTGCGCACTGTATAGAATTCAGGACTCTTTCTTTCATAAATAGTCGGGCAGAAATATATCAGACGAAGCGAAGCAAGTTCCTCCGCCTGAAAACGTGTGTGGTGTTATCTTGGGCCGGAAACTAGTGTTTCACAATCGAGACTCCCTTCCCGTGATGTCGGTTTCCGTACATTTCCATTGATACGATGTTTTTAATTTCAGTGCTCGTCCTACCTGACTGGAATGCAAGATGCTATTCGTAAAGCATAACAAACAAAAAAAAGAAAGAAAAACGGCGGATGAGCTGTTGTTAATGCCTGCAGGCAACGGCTTATGTCCCTCGTGTAATAAATCTAGACATAATCTCGTATTGCGCTTTGGTGACATAATTTCTTTCATCAAACTTCTCGATACAATCATCTGTTGCTGCAAATGTGAAGATCCGCTTAATACGTCGTCATCCTGTCTGCAGTGCCAATCATTCCTTCGGTATTACAGGTTTAAAAAGACTCACGCTTGGCTGGGATGTTATGTACTATCAGAACGTTAGAAATTTTGTTCATTGCTAGCGTTCAAAGAACAGGTAACATCAGTGTTAAGACTCTCAAATTTACAACTGGAAGCTTATCATCTGTTAAATCACAGATGAAACCAGTTTTTTTATTGGTTATAAGTGATTACTGTATTGGATCCGGAGTTACACCGCTCTGTTATGGACAACAACACAGAGTGATTGACGTCTGCTGAAACGCTGGAAAGCGTGCCACACTGATGGCTACATTATGGTACGGAACATGGGCTAGTGCAGTACTACGGTGTTTCTGGCGCGGGGAAAGAAAAACACACACACGACGAATGCTGTTAGACGTAGAATTTGAAAACAAATGACGAAGCCACTACGTGATCAACTTGAGAATACAGCGGGTGATGTCAGAGTGTAACGCGTTTACAGTAGTCGCTACGAGATAGCACCAGAGAACAGAAGCTGTCGTTCTGCGCAGTGCAAGGACTTCCTATCTGTTCAGGTTAAAGGTAGCCACAAATATAAACTTCATGCGAACAATTACCCAAGTCAACAGGTCGCATTGTCGTAGTAAAGAGAAAAAGCAACGGGATGTCCTCATCTCACAAGATCGATATCGGAATAATCTTAAAAGTTCGTAATGATTTCCTCCAATTCCATCCGCGCCAAACAATTCCACGTTGTGTATAGGTCAACTAAGAAAGCCATCGGATTTTTATGGCGAAGCAGGTATCCGTAAACCTCACCTCACAAATATTTAAAGTCCAAATTTCACATACAGTGATCACAACTCACGTGGCGTACGAATAAAATCCAAGACATTGAAACACTGGACATCATTTAGTTAAGTGATGAGTCAGAATGTACTATGGATGACTTCGGTGGAAGAGTGGGGCTCTAGTGGATGTCTAGATAGTGAGATCAACCTATATGTAGTGCGTGCAGTGACATTTCATGTGAGTTTACCAGTGTGAGTTCATCCCTTTGTGAAGTAGGTTCTATCACTGAAGATAAGTTCAGGGATGTGCGTTGGGTATCTCATTAGGTCAGAGTTACTGTTCATGGCATGTGGTCTTTGAAGATGATGATTCACGGCAACATATGGTTACGGGACTGACATGACTTGAATGATATTCCGAAACCGACAAAAATATTGATCTGTTGGAATGAGAACTTCATGCCACATGATAAACATACATCACGTCTTCACTGTAGTGTTGAGCAAAGGAGGAGAAACCGTTCGTTACCTGATCACGATTATTCCTGTGTGCCGCCAGTGTATAGGATGTTTGAAAGTTAATGTTGTGGGTTGGCAGGAGAGCCAACACCGGGTACTAGAGGAAGCCGAAAGGCACGCGGTTTAGCTCACGCAGGCTGGCGTGAGGTCTGGAACAGGACAAGGAATTTAGAATTTAGAAAACCGGACGTAGCTTTTGGAATACTTAACTTTAATCCATAAATGATGAGCGTCGCTTTTGACTGTACATGACTCAGTATCAATAGTAACTGGTAATGGCGCCTTGCTAGGTCGTAGCAAATGACGTAGCTGAAGGCTATGCTAACTATCGTCTCGGCAATTGAGAGCGTATTTTGTCAGTGAACCATCGCTAGCAAAGTCGGTTGTCCAACTGGGGCGAGTGCTAGGAAGTCTCTCTAGACTCCAGACCTGCCGTGTGGCGGCGCTCTGTCTGCAATCACTGATAGTGACGACACGCGGGTCCGACGTATACTAACGGACCGCGGCCGATTTAAAGGCTACCACCTAGCAAGTGTGGTGTCTGGCGGTGACACCACAGATAACTCCCTAGTTGTAAGTATAGATTTAATGGGGAAATTGATGAATAATTACGTCAATGAGTGTCTGTCATGAAAGAGAATTCCTTCAAGTTTTGTTTAATGTTATTAGACTTCAACGTGGGATCCAATTGTTGCCCTGCACTTCTCGCCATGTCTTCACCAAAATTTCGGGTGTAACTGGCCCAACTGCCGCAACGATTCTTTACCGTAAATAATCGATGTCTCTGATCTTTCTACTGTACACAACATTTTTTTTATGTGGCCCCAAAAGAAAAGTCCAGTGGGGTTAAGTCTGGGCTTCGTGGTGGCCAAGGTATTGGCCAGCCCTGCCTAGCCATCTTCCTGGAAAGCGAGTGTCAAGAGCCGCACGCACTTTGTTTCTGTAATGAGATGGGCGCCAGCTTGTTGGAAAAACACAAGCCCCGTTTCCGCCTCAATATCGCCCATTTGGAGAAAGACGTACTCTGTCAACACGTCACAGTAAGCGTCCCCGTTCATGTTTTCTACAAAAATGAAAGGAGCAATCACACGATCATCCATCAAACCGCACCAGACATTAACTTTGGGAGAGTCACGTTGATAATGAGTAACTTCATGTGGATGCTCTGCCCCCCCCCCCCCCGCCCCCCCTTCCAAATTCTGTAGTTATGACGATTAACTGTTCCACTGACATGAGATGTAGCCTCATCAGAAAAGAGAATCTCTCTTAAAAAATTGACGTCATCAATTCTGTGTAGAAACATCAAACTCATACCTTTCGATTTTATCAGTAGGTTTTATTTCATGTAACAGTTGCAATTTATAGGCGCGCAACTTACTTCTTTTGCGCACAACATCACGCACAGTACCTTTAGGCACTCCTAATTGTAGACTACGTTTGGCGAATGACTTCTTCGGGCTCCGAACACACGAAATACGGATCTGTTCAACATCATCTTCAGAAGTTCTTGGTCTACCTGGTGATTTTGCTTTTAAAACACTACCGGTTTCCTTTAAAGACTTTAGCCAATGACGGATAGTTTTTGCTGTAGGTGGTTCACCACCATACAGACGTCTAAAATTACGTTGCACTGTTATAACTGACTCAGTTGTCACAAACTAAACAACGCACTGCGCTTTCTGTTGCGGAGTACACATTGTTGCTGAGTTGCTCTGCACTGCACGCACACGTGAACTGAACTGAGCGAACAGAGGAAAAAAAACCACTGCTGCCCTCTCAAGGTCAAGCAGACCTGCCAAATGCAGGGGAGCCAAACTTGGAGAGTTGATGAATCAAACACCACAAACTAGAATAGTGTACGTCACTTCGTATATATTCTAGGACACATAAAAACTAGGGAGTTCCTTTTCAGACACACTGTATATTTCTCGTAAGGACAGCGAAGACAAGATAAATTTGGGCTCGTACGGGGGAAGACTTTTATATACTGTCGATTTTTCTCTCGCTCCATTTGCGAGTGGAACAAGACAGGGAATGACTGGTAGTGATTACAGGGTACCTTCCGTCATGCGGTATATGGTGGTCAGCGGATTTTGCATACGGATGTAGTGGAGATGACACATGGGCTAATCGCGTGTTAGACATATTTACATGTGATATTGACGAGTATAGAAACTTTGTCTGCAATTTTAAAATTTGGAAATAATTTTATGCATCTAGTTCTGGGAGAATTTGTGTTTCAGTCGTATATTAATATTTAATCAGTTGCTGGAAATATCCCTTTTGAGGACGGAGTAAAAGTAAAACGTGGGAATCACAGAATAACGATCAACTGAGATTATTTGCTTGAGTTACTATTTTCTTTTTTTTTTACGCCAACACTGTAACTCGAAGAAACCTATGGTATTGCTTCAAAATCTGAGTAGTAGCATCCACTCTAGAATAAACTTCAAACGATTCTACAACCTTGTTTGACCGCACATCATATGCGACTGGATTCGTGATTTCCTGTCAGGAAGTCGCAGTTCGTAGTAATAGACGGCAAATCATCGAGTAAAACTGAAGTGATATCAGGTGTTCCCCAGGGAAGCATCCTGGGACCTCTGCTGTTCCTGATCTATATAAATGACCTGGGTGACAATCTGAGCAGTTCTCTTACGTTGTTAGCAGATGATGCTGTAATTTACCGTCTAGTAAGGTCATCCGAAGACCAGTATCAGTTGCGAAGCGATTTAGAAAAGATTGCTGTATGGTGTGGCAGGTGGCAGTTGACGCTAAATAACGAAAAGTGTGAGGTGATCCACATGAGTTCCAAAAGAAATCCGTTGGAATTCGATTACTCCATAAATAGTACAATTCTCAAGGCTGTCAATTCAACTAAAAGTACCTGGGTGTAAAAATTATAAACAACTTCAGTTGGAAAGACCACATAGATAATATTGTGGGGAAGGCGACCCAAAGGTTGCGTTTCATTGGCAGGACACTTAGAAGATGCAACAAGTCCACTAAAGAGACAGCTTACACTACACTCGTTCGTCCTCTGTTAGAATATTGCTGCGCGGTGTGTGATCCTTACCAGGTGGGATTGACGGAGGACATCGAAAGGGTGCAAAATGGGCAGCTCGTTTTGTATTACCACGTAATAGGGGAGAGAGTGTGGCAGATATGATACGCGAGTTGGGACGGAAGTCATTAAAGCAAAGACGTTTTTCGTCGCGGCGAGATCTATTTAGGAAATTTCAGCCACCAACTTTCTCTTCCGAATGCGAAAATATTTTGTTGAGCCCAACCTACATCGGTAGGAATGATCATCAAAATAAAATAAGAGAAATCAGAGCTCGAACAGAAAGGTTTAGGTGTTCGTTTTTCCCGCGCGCTGTTCGGGAGTTTCGAGAGATAGTATGATTGTGGTTCGATGAACCCTCTGTCAAGCACTTAACTGTGAATTGCAGAGGAATCATGTAGATGTAGCAAAGGGTATGTTAAAAATAGTATACTGTAAGCTGATTTGCAGTAACATCCAAGCATTCGCAGTGGCTGCAGCTTCGAGGTGGGATATGCCTTGTAGGGAGGTCTGCGAGTGATGCTAGCAGCTGTGTGTGTTCTTGAAGGCGCCGCGTTGTCGCCTCTTGTGAAGCTGGAGGGCCTTCACGAACCATTGCGCAACAAATGGGTTGTGCAGTCGTGACCACGGTGCGGTGGGGGAAACAGTGAACGAGGAAAGCCACTGACCAACGAGAAGCGTCTCTTCCGGCAGTGTTACACGGGAATTGTCCGACAGGCTTCACATGTGCTGTCGTGGTCACCTTCAGACGTCCAGCAGTGGAATCCGCAGTGAGGCGTCTCCGCTTGTAGCCGCAAAATCAACAGGACGAGGGACAACGTTGACATGCTGTGCGGCGCCCTAGAATGCGTCAGACGCGCTTCCAGGTTCTCAGACGGTAATCAGACATAGCCACAGAAACAAGGCTATTCGGTGAACACAACATCGTGGTTCACGACCTGGCCAGATTCTCTCATAAATCATGTTCAAGCGTAAGCAAACGTTGGAGTGATCCCAGTTAGGAATCCATTAATAGACCGATAGCGTGTGATACTATTCAACATTGAATGCTGCTTTTGTCATGGCAGGGATGATAAGTGACATGTCAAATGGCACAGCTTTTTATTGCCAGATAGGATATTGCCGATGACATGGTAATTCTGTCAGAGACAGCAAAGGACTTGGAAGAGCAGTTGAACGGAATGGACAGTGCCTTCAAAGGAGAGTATAAGATGAACATCAACAAAAGCAAAACGAGGATAATGGAATGTAGTCGAATGAAATCGGGTGATGCTGAGGGAATTAGATAAGGAAATGAGACACTTAAAGTAGTAAAGGAGTTTTGCTATGGGGAGCAAAATAACTGATGATGGTCGAAGTAGGGAGGATATAAAATGTAGAATGGCAATGGCAAAGAAAGCGTTTCTGAAGAAGAGAAATTTGCTAACATCGAGTATAGATTTAAGTGTCAGGAAGTCGTTTCTGAAAGTATTTGTATGGAGTGTAGCCATGTATGGAAGTGAAACATGGACGATAAATAGTTTTGACAAGAAGAGAATAGAAGCTTTCGAAATGTGGTGCTACAGAAGAATGCTGAAGATTAGATGGGTAGATCACATAACTAATGAGGAGGTATTGAATAGAATTGGGGAGAAGAGGAGTTAGTGGCACAACTTGACTAGAAGGAGGGATCGGTTGGTAGGACATGTTCTGAGGCATCAGGGGATCGCCAATTTAGTACTGGAGGGCAGCGTGGAGGGTAAAAATCGTAGAGGGAGACCAAGAGATGAATACACTGAGCAGATTCAGAAGGATGTAGGCTGCAGTAGGTACTGGGAGATGAAGAAGCTTGCACAGGATAGAGTAGCATGGAGAGCTGGATCAAACCAGTCTCAGGACTGAAGACGACGACAACAACAACAACAACGATATATTATTTGTGATATGCAGTTGACTATAATGCTACGTTATCTCTGGTATTCATTTTGTGCGCATGAACACCACACAGCTTCAGTGATGGAATACTAAAGCTTATTATCTTACTGATTCTTATTTTCGCTCCCTAGGCGAATGTTCAGGTAGACGTATTAGTGGTTTATCTGGATGCCGTAGACATGATGTATGTTACCTCCAAATAATACAAAATCGGTGAAATATGATAAACTACAGAACGGGAATGTCATCTGCCAGCGTTATATGTCCATGTCGCGGTTGCTGAGGGTATTTTACGAAACTGAGTTTTGATAACAATACCCACAAGGAACTGTAAGTTGACTGTCGATTGTAAGTTGTGTGTTACGGATTGTTTACTAAAAATTGTAGTCATTTCATATTATCAGAGCGTGCTTTCTCCATACGAGGTTGCACTGCATTAAAGTTTCTTGCTGCGCTTAATAATAATAATAATAATCAAACCACTAATAGGGCTAACCCCCCTTTTAGTGTGATTAGTTGGTTCAGGACAGAACTAAAGAAGCCTCGGACAAGCGCCGTCATGGTCGGGGACGCTACTTGAACCCTATGCCCGGCCACAATGGTAACGACACTGCTAGCCAACTGGAAAATGATTCAAATCCAAATAGAGGTGTTTTGCAGGATATGCTTCCTGCAACCACCCTAGAAGGAAAACAAAGACAGAGGATGAGATGGTCAGATGAAGTTAATTGACACCTCATGTTCTGTTATTACCAAGCAACAAATCTAGGAACCAACACAACTGGATACAGATCACAAGTATACACAACATTTATCTCCAGATACCCAGAATTAAAATTTTTAACAGAACAACGACTAGCTGATCAGATCCGTGTAATAATCAAAAATAACAGGATACCCCAGTCAGAATTAGAAAACATCAAACAACAAGTACAACAAATACTGGAACAAAAAATGTGCAATCGGAAGAAGAAAATACAGTAATGGACTCAAACATCCCAGAGCAAACAAAGAAAGAACAACACGTATCAATTAAACAGTCAGAGGAAAACGAAATCTTAAGACAGCCACCAGAACAAGCACAAATAGAACACGAAGTGACACACATGTTAGATATAGAAGAAAGAATTCAGCTGACATATATAGAATACAAAGACACAAATACAGACATTAGACCATTCTTGCATAGACCGCCAAATAACCCACAAGTCGAAACAACAATAAAAACTATCAACACAATCATACACAACAAAATAAATGAAAACACAACTATGGAAGAGTTACAACTACTGGTTTATATAGGAGCACTCACTACACTAAATATACACACTAGGCAGAGATCAGAACCAACCAACACACAGAATAAACCCACAAAACCAGCATGGCAACACAGGCTACAGATCAGAATAGAAAGACTGAGAACAGACATCGGACAGCTAACACAATTTATAAGAAATGAAATGTCAGAAAAAACCGAAAAAGGTTAGGTAAAATCTCGCAACAAGAAGCGATAGAGCAATTAGATGAAAAGAAGCAGCAATTACAAGCATTGGCCAAACGACTGAGAAGATACAAAAAAAGTGAAAATAGAAGGAAACAAAACCAAACATTCAACACAAACCAAAAGAAATTTTACCAGACAATAGATAACACACACATTAAAATAGACAATCCACCAAACATAACAGACACGGAACACTTCTGGAGCAAAATATGGTCAAACCCGGTACAACATAACAGGCATGCACGGTGGATACAAGCAGAAACACACATACAAGATGATACCACAAATGCCTGAAGTGATAATTTTGCAACATGAAGTCACCCAAGCAATTAATTCTACGCACAAATGGAAAGACCCTGGAAAAGATAAAATAGCAAATTTCTGGCTAAAGAAGCTCACCTCAACACATTCACATCTAACTAAATTATTTAACAGTTACATTGCAGACCCATACACATTCCCTGATACACTTACACATGGAATAACCTATCTGAAACCCAAAGATTAAGCAGACACAGTAAACCTAGCTAAATATCGCCCCATAACATGCCTACCAACAATATACAAAATATTAACTTCAGTCATAACACAGAAATTAATGACACATACTACACAGAACAAAATTATAAATGAAAAGCAAAAAGGCTGTTGCAAAGGAGCACGAGGATGTAAAGAGCAACTGATAATAGATGCAGAAGTGACATACCAAGCTAAAACTAAACAAAGGTCGCTACACTACGCATACATTGATTACCAAAAAGCTTTTGATAGTGTACCCCATTCATGGTTACTACAAATATTGGAAATACACAAAGTAGATCCTAAATTAATACAGTTCCTAAACATAGTAACGAAAAATTGGAAAACCACACTTAATATCCAAACAAATTCAAATAATATCACATCACAGCCAATACAGATTAAGCGTTGAATATACCAAGGGGACTCATTAAGTCCTTTCTGGTTCTGCCTTGCTCTGAATCCACTATCCAACATGCTAAATAATACAAATTATGGATATAATATTACTGGGACATACCCACACAAAATCACACATTTGCTATACATGGATGATCTAAAACTACTGGCAGCAACAAATCAACAACTCAACCAATTACTAAAGATAACAGAAGTATTCAGCAATGATATAAATATGGCTTTTGGAACAGACAAATGTAAGAAAAATAGCATAGTCAAGGGAAAACACACTAAACAAGCAGATTACATATTGGATAACCACAGCGACTGCATAGAAGCGATGGAAAAAACAGATGCCTATAAATATCTAGGATACAGACAAAAAATAGGAATAGATAATACAAATATTAAAGAAGAACTAAAAGAAAAATATAGACAAAGACTAACAAAAATACTGAAAACAGAATTGACAGCAAGAAACAAGACAAAAGCTATAAATACTTATGGTATACCAATATTGACCTACTCATTTGGAGTAGTGAAATGGTGTAACACAGACCTAGAAGCACTCAATACACTTACACGATCACAATGCCACAAATATAGAATACATCACATACATTCAGCAACAGAAAGATTCACATTAAGATACACAAAGCAATCACTCATATAAACACATCGGCTACACCACTGCAATTTCATAACCACTTCTACAACTCTTTAGATCACATAACATCAACAGATACGAAGAAAGTAAATTGGAAAAAGAAAACACTACATGGCAAGCGCCCGTATCATCTAACACAGCCACACATCGATCAAGACGCATCCAACACATGGCTAAGAAAAGGCAATATATACAGTGAGACGGAAGGATTTATGATAGCAATACAGGATCAAACAATAAACATCAGATATTACAGCAAGCATATTATTAAAGATCCCAATACCACAACAGATAAATGCAGACTTTGCAAACAACAAATAGAAACAGTAGATCACATAACAAGCGGATGTACAATAGTAGCAAATACAGAATACCCCAGAAGACATGACAATGTAGCAAAAATAATACATCAACAGATTGACTTACAACATAAACTTATAAAACAACATGTTCCCACATACAAGTATGCACCACAAAATGTACTGGAGAACGATGAATACAAATTATACTGGAACAGAACCATTATAACAGATAAAACACCACCACATAACAAACCTGACATCATACTCACCAATAAAAAGAAGAAATTAACACAACTAATCCAAATATCCATACCCAATACAACAAATATACAGAAGAAAAGAGGAGAAAAAATTGAAAAATACATCCAACTGGCTGAAGAAGTCAAGGACATGTGGCATCAGGATAAAGTTGACATTATACCAATTATATTATCAACTACAGGAGTCATACCACACAATATCCACCAGTACATAAACGCAATACAGCTACATCCAAACTTGTATACACAAAAACAGGAATCTGTAATTATTGATACATGTTCAATTACCCGAAAGTTCCTAAATGCGATGTAACATATACCGTACAGTTAAAAGGAAGTCACGCTTGATCAAGGTCCGCATCACTTTCCATTTTTAACCAGACATAATGTCTGAGAAAGGAAAGAAATAATAATAATCAAAAATATCTTAGTGCATAACGCACAGAAACATATAAGTATTTAGAGCACCCTCAGTTCCACACCGTACATTCACCTCTGTTAAGTCAACCAAGTCATTTTCCTCAGAAGTCGGGGCACGTGATCTTCATTTACATGATTCGCTAACACTTCGAAAACGTGCTCACAGGGATTTACACTACACTACACTCAGACAGATGGGTCGCACAAATTCCGTCGTGCGACTGACTGTGACGGGGGGGGGGGGGGGCGTTGAGGGTGGAGCAGAGACAGCAACGACATCCGGCCACGCTCTACCTTCGTTTAACATTGTCAAATCCACGTTAAAATGCCGGCCCCTTGAAGATGCGGGATAAGGCCAGGTAAAAGGTGCAGCCGGACACACAATCTACATCTTACCGGCTTAAGATACAAATCTGCAAAATGACGTGCTAAACCCCATAACCAGTTTATACTGTTCGTTACGTGAGATTTATTGCTGTACATGTAGTTAGTCTTTTTCTCGAATTTGTGTAATTTATCGTTTAAGACGGTAATGATTATGGTGATAACAGATGCTGTCTGACGAAAAACTGTGCCCCTGTGTGGTAGACGTGAGATATTAGTTAAGCATATCCAGATTGATAAAGCAAAGCACAGTAACAAAATGTGACTTGACGTGATTTGTTAGACTAGCTTTTCTCTCGTGCGGAGTATAACTGTTGTCGGGAAAATGGTTAAGGAACACAACTTACTTAAAATTACTTTAGTTTTACTAAATCCTTTTTCGGGAATTCAGTTGGATTGTAAGATTTTTTTAACTTTATTTGTGCGATGGCAGCGGCTGTCTTCATCAGATGCTGCAAGTAATAATGCAGGTGTTGTGCCTGTCAGGGATCCAATCAATTAGGCTCCTAGACTCCAACGGCTGTTCCTGATGAAGGTTCGTTCTTTGTTACACTGAGGAAGCGTGAAATATGATAATTTGTGACAGCCTTATTAAGCCCGTGACAATGACAGCGTTTTGAGCGCTAATGAGTTTACGTAGAAGGGTTTCCAATGGCGGCTCAGGCTTCACGTGGCGTAACAGTCGTCCGCTATGCCCGTTAATAACCTGCAGTTTTTTTGAGGCTGGTAAATAATAAGTTCCATAAATGACTGTGCAACATATTTCAGTGAAAACACACAGGTTGTAATGAAAGGGGAGTAAAGTGTTTCACTGACCCGATTTTATACAAAGCAGATGTATTACGAAGCATCAGAATTTGGATTGCCTCATGTATGGTAATTTCTCATGTTTAATTAATAGATGTTTAGCATTCGGAATATTTTCTTTCTGTGAAGGCCCAAACGCTGTAACAGTGGCAGCGATATGTAACCTCCACATCGTGGCACAGCTCTCAGGCAAGTGCTTTGCCGACTGAGCACTTGCCAAAGGTCTCTAGTTAGAATTCGGTCCGGCACAGTTCTAATCTGCCAGGAAGTTTCACATTTCGGTTCACACCCGTTCTGATTTATATTTTGCATGGTGATACCTTTAAGAGCTCGGTATCGACTGGCGAACTTTATTAGAAATGCCACCATTTAACAGCAGTAGTTCTAGAAATCGCAGTATGAATCGTAATGAATCTTCACATGCTTAATACTAGGTTTGAAATACGTCACATTGGATTTATACCGCGTTTAATGGTGGACAGTGTCTGCCTCAAATTAAATCGCGCTCAAGTACTACGCCTATAAACGGACCCACGCTTGTGTGATGTCCCACAAGCGATTGTGGCGTGGAGGGGGGGGGGGGATGGGGGGAGAGAACGGAGAGTAGCTGGTTTCGAATCCTGGTGTTACAACATACTTTTCGCCAGTATTTTGCCGGAATGGGGAGGAAATGTAGTGGCCAATAGTTCCCGGTAACCAGATTTTGCACCAATTTCGCGGGCTAAATACCAAATATCTCCTCAGTGTATCATGGAGTAAGGGCGTATGACAGTGTTGATTGTGATCATCCTTTGTTAACAACACGTACAAACGTGCAGAACTGTAAGCTCTAAAAATTCTCATCATAATCACGATACTGGACATACACAACTCTCGAGACACATTTCTGAAGGTAGACACTTCTGCTGAAGCAACAACAGTTACGGAAAAAGTGAATAACTAGGGTTTTAGAAAGTTCTCCAAGACACTTAAATGTGTCTCCTTACAAAAGCACTACACTAATCCACTTTTCTTTGATTACTTTCACAGGTATAAAAAAAACATGCAGAAGAGTACTGCTTGCTCAAAAAAATTGTACTGTGACAAGACAGTGGATATTGCATAAAATGAAAGCAAAGTAGTATGGAGTGTCGTAAAACAAGAAACAGGAAAAGACAGACAAAAGTATAATAACATAGAAATTAAAGATTTGTGCAGAGTACTCGAAAATCTTCGGGCGCTGAGAAATTTTGTAAATGACTTTCACTGGTACTGCGGAGAAGTTGCATCAAAATCTTTCTAAAATACATGTAGCACCCACAGTGACGCGCACAGCGAGCACAATGTTTTTTCGCTCGTCGAGCTTGAAATCGGGCAGACAATACAGAATTTAAAAAATAAGTCAGACGGTGTAGATGAGTTTCCAGTCTCTGTTCTAAACTGGTGCATATACAGCATACAAGCCCCTTTAACGAACATAATAAATGAGTCCTTAAGTTCAGATATTTCTCCAGAGTACCTAGAGCATGCACGAGTTGTCATTTATAAAGAAAGGTAATACGGAAAGTATTGAGAACTATAGGCCAGTTTCACTGCTGTCTTCATTCCCAAAAATAATTTAATCAATCATGAAAGTAGACCACTGAGTTACAAGAATAAAGATAACAATTTGACTCAGCAAAGTTTGATTTCCGAAGTGGGAGAAGTACAGTATCGATCATTATACGGTCTACAAAAGGGGCACATTAAGCTCTTAGCAAGAACGACTCTGTTACAGGCAACTTCTTAGACTGGTTCAATGCTTTTGACACGTTTGACCATAAATGTTACTAAGCAAGCTTGAAGTGCTAGGTGTAGGGGTAATAGTGAAAGACTGGTTCCAGTCATACCTGAAAAACAGGGTGCAAAAGGTAGAGACAGTTCGCACATCTGCCGATGATAAAATTTTTGTAAACAAGTGTCAGGCATGGGACATAGAAACGGAGGTTACAGTTAACTCCCTGGCAGAGGGTTCATCCGTCCGTTTATACTTCATGACGCACTTGACCCTCATGAATGCGAGAACAGTTACTTGTCAACGCGCCACCTCGCTCAGCAATATGCCTTCGGACAGACTGATAAGACTGATACGAACGTCTACTGTCTAGGGTACAATGAATTTCATTACTGAGTATGAACAGAATCGGAAAGGAGTAAAACATTGATCACTTGCAACAAAAAAGTTGTTACACAATATTACGTAAAAACAATATAGCTTCGCTAGTTTGGCGAGTCGGAAGCCATTAAGGAGAAAGTGTAAAATGTTGATGGGGGACCAGCACTGATGAGCCAGATCGTTATGACCCCTACCCATCGCAACGTTCGTCTATTGGGCCTGCGGTCCCAGGACGTGACAAGAGAAGTATACTACTGGCCATTAAAATTGCTACACCACGAAGATGATGTGCTACAGACGCGAAATTTAACCGACAAGAAGAAGATGCTGTGATGTGTAAAGGATTAGCTTTTCAGAGCATTCACACAAGGTTGGCGCCGGTGGCGACACCTACAACGTGCTGACATGAGGAAAGTTTCCAACCGATTTCTCATACAAAAACAGCAGTTGACCGGCGTTGCCTGGTGAAACGTTGTTGTGATGCCTCGTGTAAGGCGGAGAAATGCGTACCATCAAGTTTCCGACTTTGATAAAGGTCGGGTTGTAGCCTATCGCGATTGCGGTTTATCGTATCGTGACATTGCTGCTCGCGTTGCTCGAGATCCAATGACTGTTAGCAGAATATGGAATCGGTGGGTTCAGAAGGGTAATACGGAACGCCGTGCTGGATCCCAACGGCCTCGTATTACTAGCAGTCGAGATTACGGGCATCTTGTCCGCATGGCTGCAACGGATCGTGCAGCCACGTCTCGATCCCCGAGTCAACAGATGGGGACGTTTGCAAGACAACAACCATCTGCGCGAACAGTTCGACGACGTTTGCAGCAGCATGGACTATCAGCTCTGAGACCATGGCTGCGGTTACCCTTGACGCTGCTTCACAGACAGGAGCGCCTGCGATGGTGTATTCAACGACGAAGCTGGGTGCACGAATAACAAAACGTCATGTTTTCCGATGAATCCAGGTTCTTGTTACAGCATCAGAACGGTCGCGTCCGTGTTCGGCGACATCGCGGTGAACGCACATTGGAATCGTGTATTCGTCATCGCCATACTGGCGTATCACCCGGCGTGATGGTATGGGATGCCATTGGTTACACGTCTCGGTCACCTCTTGTTCGCATTGACATCACTTTGAACAGTGGACGTTACATTTCAGATGTGTTACGACCCGCGGCTCTACCCTTAATTCGATCCCTGCGAAACCCTACATTTCAGCAGGATAATGCACGACCGCATGTTGCAGGTCCTGCACGGGCCTTTCTGGGTACAGAAAATGTTCGACTGCCCTGGCCAGCACATTCTCCAGATCTCTCCCCGATTGAAAACGTCTGGTCAATGGTGGCCGAGCAACTGGCATTATTACGGCCAGAGGTGGTTGTTCTGGGTACTGATTTCTCAGGATCTATGCACCCAAATGGCGTGAAAATGTAGTCACATGTCAGTTGTAGTATATTATATTTGTCCAATGAATATCCGTTTATCATCTGCATTTCATCTTGGTGTAGTAATTTTAATGGCCAGTAGTGTATATAAGTGGAGCAGAGACGAATGCCGGCCAGGATGACCGAGCGGTTCTAGGCGCTGCAGTCTGGAACCGCGCGACCGCTTCGGTCGCAGGTTCGAATCCTGCCTCGGGCATGGGTGTGTGTGATGTCCTTAGGTTAGTTTGGTTTAAGTAGTTTCAAGTTCTAGGGGACTGATGACCTCAGAAATTAAGTCCCATAGTGCTCAGAGCCATTTGAACCATTTTTTAGAGACGAATGGGAAATCGTTCTGGCAACGATACGGGCCGCAAATGAAGAAATTCGCTGAGATAAGCGACTTTGACAAAGAGCAAATTATGACCTGTCTCCTGGAATTGAGCATCTGGGATACGACGAAGGTGGTCTGCTCTTTGTGTGCTGCTGTCATGAGCATCTAAGGAAAATGGTTTGAGGACGGTGATACCACGAGTGAGCGACAGAATGTTGAGCCCGGAGGCTTGCCCAGTCTTTGAAGTAGTATAGGCGGCGATCTGTGACAGATTTGATGTCAGAGTAAAATGCTGGCGCAGGCACAAATGTTTGAGATTCACCGTTTAGCGCACATTGTTGAAGTAGAGGTCCGCAGCAGACGATCCCTACGCGTTCCTATGTTGACCGAATGACGACGTCAGAGGGCACCGGATCATTTTGATTGGACCGTGGAACAATGGAAACAGGTTGCCTGGTAGTATGAATCCCATTTCCTTTTACATCAGGTCGATGATCGTGTCCAGATAGTACATTATCCAGACGAATGGCTGCTCGATACGTGCACCGAGCCGGCCGGTGGGCACAGCGTTATGCTATGAGGGACAGTCACCTATATTTCCGTGGGATCTGTGGTAGTAATCGAAGGCGTAGTTGAATATTATTGCGGGCAACCTGCAGGCCTCCATGCTGGATGTATTCCCCGGTGGCGATGGCATCTTCCACTAAGATAAGTCCGTGTCATTGGGTCAGGATCGTACAACTGAGGTTTGAGGAACGTGATAGTCAACTCACATCGATGTCTTGGCCAGCAGGTTCGCTCTGTGTCGCTGGTACCTGCACTCACGACCAACGTGTAGCGCTGTAACACGTTCTTTTTTTTTAGCATTTCAACAACATTGACTTATACAAACCCCCGCTAAAGTGTGAAAATGCTTCCTCATCTACTAACATACGCTGCGTGGGTTAAAATTTATAACTGGCGGACGAGTTTTTTTGACAGACACTCTTGTGCGGTTGTCATACATGGTAGACACTAGTCTGGAACAGATATAACTCGGGGCGTCCGCGGGGTATTGTAAACAATCCATTAATATTCAGAGTCTGCGTAAGAGATATAGGACAGATCCTTCCCGCCAGTCAAAACTGTCGCTGATTGATGCGGCTGTTAGTGGAGGAAGCTGATTTGAAATTCAAAGCGGCCTTGAGAATTTCTGCGACTGGTAAAATGGGTGGCAGCGTGCCACATGTAAAACAGGACACACGAGGGAAAACAGAACCGAGAGAATGTCCTTGAGCGCAACGACCAGAAAGGACTTTTTGTAATCTAGTATGTCGGTTCCAGCCCTCATGGAGACTTAAAAATTTGTATGACAGCAGCAGGGAAAAATTACCGATGCGAAGCTGCGTTTTATATGGCGTGACAGAAAAATTCTATTACGTGACAAATCAAGCAGTATATGAAGGTCAATAGCTTTATTTTAAAATACCAGTTGTTGCTTCAGTCCACAGCATTGTTCAAAGAGATTCAATACACGAATCCGGGTAGCATGAAGGGGGAAAACTTCTTGATTTCTAAAATTGCTTTAGTGTCTTTATTGAGACAACGATTAAATGAAAAACAAACTTATTGATGGTTTGGAGGAGGAAAAAGAGGTAGAAAACTGTACTTATTTCTTCTTAAACTTGTGAATGCTATGCATCTGGTGCCCCCCATAGTTCGTGAGTATTCAAAAGGAGGTCATATTCACCAAGACAAGCAGGTGATTAGACCAAAAATACATAGAAGTAACAAGTAGTGAAGCACTAATTTATTTAATTATTCAGTTTGCATTTTATCTTAGTGAATTCGGTCTTCCGTATTTTTTAAAAAGAATTTCTCTGTGTCGCAAGGAAACACACACACTCAAACTCCTGTCTCAGCACTATCAGCTGTACTAGAGCTGAATCCTTCTCAAAGAAAATCTGTAATACGGTAATACGTAATAGATGGACATTATTTGTACCGTATCAGAATCTGAAGCCCATGCAAGTTCACTGGTAAGCTTCATATGAACGGATAACAGCATCTTCACTAACTAAAGAGTACAGTCCAGAAAGGCTTCATTTTGGATGGCATTATCTGAATTGTATCCCCATTGATTAAGTGTTTAGAGAATTTAGAGAGTGCTGTTTGTTATTCAGGGGGATGGACGCTGAAGTAGGATTCGATGAAAATTAGAGAACCCGCTCTGCAACCAACTACTTATGAGAGAATGTAAGTTGAATGCGGTACCATTGTTGTCCAAGGAGTATTTTGGTGACATTCTATGAGCAGCTCCTCCATGCATAAAGTGCTTTCGTTCGATTTGCTTAATTGAACATAAGTGAATGTCTGCGTGTCCACTTCTATTTAATAAGTTTCAACAAACGATTCAGGAGCTATGAGAAGCATTACTCATAATTTTGGAGACGGGATAAACATATTACGAAGTCATCCGTGGACTAAAATGCAACGGGTTTCTAGGAAATCGCGTCGTATGTGTAACAGATGCCTTCCTGTGTGTGTGTGTGTGTGTGTGTGTGTGTGTGTGTGTGTGTGTGTGTGTGGGAGGGGGGGGGGGCACAGAGGCAATTCTAACAATGCTACATTTGTCACATATGTGGTTATCTGCGGCATGTTTCATAACCACTGAGATTTTGGATCAGATGTACAATCAGAAATGCCCGAATAACTTGGTTTCCTAAAAAGAAAGATATGTAGCTCAGTCGTTGGTAGTAATGCGAACAAAAGCAATGGTAAGAGAGAGGTCGTACTTGGAATGAAATATAGGATTGAATGTTAGCACGATAGCAGTAGTATAACCTGAAACGGAAGGAGAAAAAGAATTTAACAACCCGTCGACGACTTCACTAAAGATGGAGCGCAAGCTCGACTGATGGTAAGATGGGGGAAAATTATGGCCATTTTCTTTTCTAAAGAACAACCTCGGCATTTGCCATAAGCAGTTAACTAAATCCACAGCAAACACACGTCTGGATGACCGGATTGGTTGAACCGCCATCCTCCAGAATGGGAGTCCAGTATCTAAAAGCTACGCCAGAGGATACCAATAAATCGTAGACTGATTTGATTCACAGAAAACGTAGTGTACTGAAAGAAAGCGGTGTTGTGCGTGTAAAGCTGGTGGGTATAAACACACTAAAGTTTGCGAAGATTCCAACGCCCAGATAGAATAACCCCGATGAACCCACATTTTGAGAATATGTAGAACACTACCAGTAATAAGCGATGAAGATTTTGGAGAGGTGTCGCCTTGCACGACCAGGAAGGTGAATGTTAAACCACGAGGGCTAAGATAAGAGCCGTAAACCAAGAGGGAAGATAGGGGCAAGCGCTGGTATACCCACCCGACGTCAGTGCAATACCAACACGTGAGTGTGATTGGCGTAGAATGAGTAGCTGGTGCAGCTGAATTAGGACAAAGCTAGAGTTTATTGTTTCAAGTAAGAAGTTTCGAAGAGTTATTACAGTTTTTATTCACGCTGATGTGTGTGAAGTGTTTGTTGTATAAGTTGAGTAGATAATTGGCGAGCTACTTGCAGAGTTTAGTGTCACGTTTTTGTTGTTGAAGACGATCAGAAAGCAGGGACATGCTGAAGCATGATCTCATCATAGGCCCCTCGAATGGCACTGAGTTCAACACCCCGTCCAACGGACGCATCACCAACAACAGTGTTAGAGGTCCACGAAACACAGCGGAGAGATTTGGAGTTCATCATTTAAGACTGATTATGCCTTTCAGCGTTCAGTCTGGAGCATAACCCCCTTATAAAATCCCTCCATGATCCCCTATTCAGTGCTAACATTGGTGCCTCTTCTGATGTTAAACCTATTACTTCAAAATCATTCTTAACCGAATCTAGGTACCTTCTCCTTGGTCTGCCCCGACTACTCCTTCCCTCTACTGCTGAACCCATGAGTCTCTTGGGTAACCTTGCTTCTCCCATGCGTGTAACATGACCCCACCATCTAAGCCTGTTCGCCCTGACTGCTACATCTATAGAGTTCATTCCCAGTTTTTCTTTGATTTCCTCATTGTGGACACCCTCCTGCCATTGTTCCCATCTACTAGTACTTGCAATCATCCTAGCTACTTTCATATCCGTAACCTCATCCTTGTTGATAAGGTAACCTGAATCCACCCAGCTTTCGCTCCCATACAACAAAGTTGGTCGAAAGATTGAACGGTGCACAGATAACTTAGTCTTGGTACTGACTTCCTTCTTGCAGAAGAGAGTAGATCGTAGCTGAGCGCTCACTGCATTAGCTTTGCTACATCTCGCTTCCAGTTCTTTCACTATGTTGCCATCCTGTGAGAATATGCATCCTAAGTATTTAAAACCGTCCACCTGTTCTAACTTTGTTCCTCCTACTTGGCACTCAATCCGTTTATATTTCTTTCCCACTGACATTACTTGCGTTTTGGAGATGCTAATCTTCATACCATAGTCCTTACATTTCTGATCTAGCTCTGAAATATTACTTTGCAAACGTTCAATCGAATCTGCCATCACAACTAAGTCATCCGCATATGCAAGACTGCTTATTTTGTGTTCACATATCTTAATCTCACCGAGCCAGTCTATTGTTTTCAACATGTGATCCATAAATAGTATGAACAACAGTGGAGACAGGTTGCAGCCTTGTCTTACCCCTGAAACTACTCTGAACCATGAACTCAATTTACCGTCAACTCTAACTGCTGCCTGACTGTCCTTGTAAAGGCCTTTAATTGCTTGCAAAAGTTTGCCTCCTATTCCATAATCTCGTAGAAGAGACAATAACTTCCTCCTAGGAACCCGGTCATATCCCTTTTCTAGGTCTATAAAGCATAGATACAATTCCCTGTTCCACTCATAACACTTCTCCATTATTTGCCGTAAGCTAAAGATCTGGTCCTGACAACCTCTAAGAGGCCTAAACCCACACTGATTTTCATCCAATTGGTCCTCAACTAATACTCGCACTTTCCTTTCAACAATACCTGAGAAGATTTTACCCACAACGCTGATTAACGAGATACCTCTGTAGTTGTTACAATCTTTCCTGTTTCCATGTTTAAAGATTGGTATGATTACTGCTTTTGTCCAGTCTGATGGAACCTGTACCGACTCCCAGGCCATTTCAATTATCCTGTGTAGCCATTTAAGACCTGACATTCCACTGTATTTGATGAGTTCCGACTTAATTTCATCCACCCCAGCTGCTTTATTGCATTGCAATCTATTGACCATTTTCTCCACTTCCTTAAATGTGCTCCTATTTCCATCATCATTCCTATCCCATTCTACCTCGAAATCTGAAACATTACTGATCGTATTTTCACCTACATTGAGCAACTCTTCAAAATATTCCCTCCATCTGCCCAAGGCATCCACAGGATTCACCAGCAGTTTTCCTGACCTGTCCAAAATACTTGTCATTTCCTTCTTACCTCCCTTTCGAAGACTGCTAATTACACTCCAGAATGGTTTTCCAGCAGCTTGACCCATAGTCTCCAACTTGTTTCCAAAGTCTTCCCAAGATTTCTTCTTGGATGCTGCAATTATCTGTTTGGCCTTGTGTCTTTCTTCAACATAACTTTCTCTGTCTACCTGAGTTCTAGTATGTAGCCATTTTTGATACGCCTTCTTTTTCCTTTTACAGGCTGCCTTGATTGTGTCATTCCGCCAAGCTGTTTGCTTCATCCTACTTTTACACACTGCTGTTCCAAGACATTCTTTAGCCACTTCTAGTACTGTGTCCCTGTACCTTGTCCATTCCTTTTCCAATGACTGTAATTGACTACATTCAACTAACTGGTACCTTTCTGAGATCGCTGTTATGTACTTGTGCCTGATTTCATTATCCTGAAGTTTCTCAACTCTTATCCTCCTACATATGGACCTGACCTCCTGCACTTTCGGCCTCACAGTCCCAATTTCACTGCAGATTAAATAATGATCAGTGTCATCAAAGAATCCCCTGAATACACGTGTGTCCCTCACAGCCTTCCTGAATTCCTGATCTGTTATTATAATGTCAATGACAGATCTGGTTCCCCTGCCTTCCCAAGTATACCGGTGAATGTTCTTATGTTTAAAAAAGGAGTTTGTGATTACTAAGCCCTTACTGGCACAGAAATCCAAGAGTTGTTTCCCGTTCCTTTTGGCCTCCATATCCTCTCCAAATTTACTCATAACCTTTTCATACCCTTCTGTTCGATTTCCAATCCTGGCATTAAAATCACCCATGAGCAGAACACTGTCCTTGTCCTATACTCTAATAACTACATCACTGAGTGCCTCATAAAAACTATCCATCTTATCTTGATCTGTCCCTTCACAATGCGAATATACTGACACAATCCTAATTTTCTTGCTAGACACTGTCAAATCTATCCACATCAGTCGTTCGTTTACATACCTTATTGCATCTACGCTGGGTTCCATTTCTTTCCTGATGTAAAGCCCTACACCCCATTGTGCTATTCCTGCTTTGACTCCTGACAGGTAGACCTTGTATTCTCCCACTTCCTCTTCTTTCTCACCCCTTACCCGAATGCCACTAACAGCTAAAACGTCCAGCTCCATTTTACTTGCAGCCTCTGCCAGCTCTACCTTCTTCCTAGATTAGCCCCCATTGATATAAATAGCTCCCCATCTCATTACCATTGGTTTGCCAAGATTTGGAGTTTAACCAATTAAATTGGCACAGAATCGGATGCTGAGGACTTAACACCACCATCTCTCCTCCAAATGCTGGCGTGAAAATATTCTTTCCAATACCATGATTTCAATCTACTACCTGCTGGTAGAGTTCCAGCACACATACATGCGTTAGTGACTTAAACTACATAGGCGGTTACCGGGAAGGTGATGGGAATGATCGTAGGAATCAGTGATACTGGGATCGGAAAGACTTTTCCTCCTTCTTATTGTCTGCGAAGTTTCTTTTTGTTCTCATAACAAGGGGACGTCGGCTATCGCAAGTGCTGAATCGCCACATGTTTCTGCAGGTGATTATCTGTAGTGTCATCCCGGAGGACATTTATAGTGCAGGTTATTACGTTACTCACAAAGAAATTTAATTGCTGACGAGGACAGAGAACCCATAGTCAGAATTGCCGACAAGTGTGCTAGCAGCATTGCTCACCAGTTGCAGTGTGTGAGACCAGTCATTACGTGTAAGAACTATGAATACTATGAATTGGAATTCCTCAAAGTAGCCAACAAACAAGCCAGCAGTTTTAAGAATTTTGAACATTTTGAAAACCCTTACAGGATGATCAGTGTAATACAGGCACTAAATAATCAGTTTAGATTTTTGAAATAAAGAAAGTGGAGATATTTGTCTATTAGATGAGTGAAAACGTAGCAGAACGATGAAATATCTCGAACTGTTTGGGAACGAGAAGTAATACAGGGCCTTTCAATAAAAGATGTCGCAAGGACGTATCTTTTGAGTGATTGAAGATGGAAAGTTGGGGATGAGTTTTAACGTTGACGTGGAAACTAAAAGCTTATCTTGGCGCCAGGTGTAGGTTGCCGGTTAATGCAGTTCCCATTGTGCGCAGAGTCAAGATGGCGGAAACAAAGCAACAAAAGACGTTTTGCTTTCTCAGTTCCAGCAGGGACAATGTGCGTCGTGATATTCGTCGGCGGTACGGCACTGCACCACCTACAGCTGAGTCTTCCACAATGGAACCAGTAATTTCGAGACACTGGTTGTTTACATAAAGCAATGGTCGTCAGACGGTGGCCCAAGAACCGCATGGAACACGAATAAAGTATTCGTGCGGCCCGCAGTTCTCAGACATATTTCGTAACAATATGCATTTAGCAACTAACGTTGATTAAGAGCTTCTTAAGGGTGTAATTTGTCGTTCAGTAAAAAAAAAATACGTAATGAGACAGTAATATTTTAAGATGGGCTTAATTTTAAATGACGCTGATGAATTATGTCATGAGCTAAGTAAAACTGACCTCTTACATCAGTGGCAGAAGGGTAATTAGTGCGGGCACTGCTGGTCTGGAGAATATAAGATGAGTAATGTTCTGCCTAAAAGTTAACAGACATGTGTGCCTCGTATCGATAACCTGTTTATATAAATTTCAAATGAAAGTGATACGGATTCGTGAATGCGCATTATAGAGACGGTCGTCTTCAAATGCGGTACATATTTGTAGCAAAGAATATGAAATTAGATCAAGGCTGTTCTAGTACGACGCAATGAACAGAAGAAAACAGACACAGAAAGTATTTAGTAAACATTTGTGATCTTCTCTCATATTAGATAATCCATTTATATGTAATTGCGGGTACTGTTATTAATCAGTTGATCGTCTGCTCAGACAGCACATCATCAGTACCTCAGGCAATTACAGTGTCGCAGCTTTAGGGTCACTGAGAGTGGCAGCAATCCGCAGCAGAGAACAGTCGAGTCAGTGTTGAGAATGGTGCAGACTTTTAACGATCGATACTTTGGGGCCGGCAGCCAACTTACCGCGCCATTGCTAATCTACTCGGGACTCATAACATAGTAGTTCATGTGCCCTGAGGTGACAAATGTCACGGGATACCTCCTGATACAGTGCCGGCCCTCCTTTTGTCCGGAGTAGTGCAGAAACTCGACGTGGCATGGATTCAACATGTCTTTGGAAATCCCCTCCAGAAATATTGAGCCATGTTGCCTCTATGACCGTCCATAACTGCGAAAGTATTGCTGGTGCAGTAGTTCGTGCACGAACTGACCTCTCGATTATGTCCCATTAATATTCTACGGTATTCATGTCGGGGGGATCTGGGTGACAAGATCATTCCGTCGAACTCTCCAGAATATTCTTCACAACAGTAGGGAACGACTGTGGCCCGGTAACATGGCGCATTGTCGTCAATAAAACTGCCATCGTTGTTTGGGAAGATAAAGTCCGTGAATGGCTGCAAATGATGTCTAAGTAGCCGAAATAACCGTTTCCAGTCAGTGATCGGCTTAGTTGGACCAGAGGACCCAGTCCATTATATGTAAACACAGCTCACAACCATTACGGAGCCACCACCAGCTCGCACAGTGCCTTTCGACAACTTGGGCCCATGGCATTATGGGGTCTGCGCCGCACTAGGACCCTACCATCAACTCCTAGCAACTGAAATCGGGACTTGCCTGACCAGGCCACGGTTTTCGAACGGTCCAGGGGCCAAGCGATGTGGTCTTGAGCGCAGGAGAGGCGCAGCAGGCGATGTTGTCGTGATGTTACCAAAGGCACTCGCGTCGGTCGTCTGTTCCTATAGCGGCGGCATAGCCCATTAACGCCAAATTTCGCCACAATGCCCTAACGGATACGTTCGTCGTACGTCCCGCATCGATTTCTGCGGTTATTTCACACAGTGTTGCTTGTCTGTTAGCACTGACATGTCAACGCAAATGTCGCTCTCGGTACGCTCCTGACACACTAGATCTCGGACTATTGACTTGTCTAACGATTTCCGAAATGGAATGTCCCATGCGTCTAGCTCAAACTACCATTACGCGTTCAGACTGTTAATTGCCGTCGTGTGGCCGTAATCACGTCGGAAACCTTTTCATGTGTTTCATCTGAGTATAAATGACTACTCCGCCGATGCACTTCTTTCATACCGCGTGTACGCGATACACTAGCCACCTGTGTATGTACGTATCGCTGTCCAATGGGTTTTATCATCTCGATGTATGTTACCAATGAATAATAAGATCGGTACACGTCCGGAGCGAGATACCGGCCCACAAAGTCAGTGTTGACTCTCGAACGAGGATGTTTGACGACCAGTGATACAAAGGGAAATCCACAGGCCCTTCTCCTGTGTTTGTTCAAGACGTAGCCGGCCGTAGAGGCCATGCGGTTCTAGGCGCTACAGTCTGGAACCGCGTGACCGCTACGGTCGCAGGTTCGAACCCTGCCTCGGGCATGGATGTGTGTGTTGTCCTTAGGTCAGTTAGGTTTAAGTAGTTCTAAGTTCTAGGGGACTTCTGACCTCAGCAGTTGAGTCCCATAGTGCTCAGAGCCATTTGAGCAAGACGTAAAGCGCATTGAAGTGCTTCGGGCGTAGTCCTTGGAAGTCTCTTCGCCATGCCAGCCTAGAGTTAGCCATTCCTCATACTTTACTTGGTTGGTGGCAACGTTTGTGTTTCAAACCACATGGGGTTCTGTTGCTAAAAGTCCTTCATGATGGTGATAAACAACGTGTAGGGTTCTGTGAATTCATTCTGCACTTGAAAGTAGAAAATTTTTTTCACGTTTAGGATTTTTTTTTTTTTTTTTTTTTTTCGGAAAAGGCGGTTACAGGAATGCGTACTTGGTTATGTTTGAGATGATTATTTTTCCAGAACTTCGCTAAAATTTCATTTCATTTTTCAACAGGACGGAACACCATTCTACTGGCATCTGCATGTAAGAGCTCGAGAATCGATTGTTGGTAAGGGGCGTACACACCTCGCACTGCACCATTGGGCGTCAGAGTTGGCCGGATGTACGGTTTTTTTTGGGGGGGGGGGCGTCTAAAAGTTTCCGTCTATGTCCCTCTTCTTTAGACAACTGCGAAGCCGCATAGCAACAAATGAATGCAGTAACTCGAGACGTGGTCGCAAAAGTGTGGCAAGAGTTTGACTATCGTCTGTATGTTTGACGTGCGTCCAGTGGAGGGCACATCGAAGATTCGTGAAACGTAAATTAAAAGTCTCATCCTAAACGGAACTATAAAAAGTACCTCAAGGTTGTGCCTACATTCAGGTAAAGAATGTACTCTTGTAAGATTATATGGTTCCTCTGGAAAAAAAAACACTTTGTAACTCTCTTCTTATGTTAAAATTTTCTTAAAGTTTCTATCTTCATTGATACATTCTATATAGTCTCCTGGATCAGATAAAGCTTTTCGAAACACCCTATAGTGTTAACATTAGTATGGTGTTTGTTTTGTCAAATTTTGTGTTTTCTCACGTACACCACACGGTTATTTTCCTTTTGTTTTTAGAATAAGTTTAAGACCTATTATTTTGTTGGAATGGAAGATGAGGAACCCGTGCTGAAGTGCCCGAGAAACTGCGTCATGTCACTACGTATTGTTTATTACTGCGTGTGCTTGACTGCTAGCATATTCCAGAATGAAATTTTCACTCTGCAGCGGAATGTGCGCTGACACGAAACTTCCTATAAGATTAAAACTGTGTGCCGGACCGAGACTCGAACTTGGGACGTTTGCCTTTCGCGGGCAAGTGCTGTACTGACTGAGGTAGGACTAGAAGTTTTTATCAGCGGAAACGTGTTTTAGCCACAGCCTGATGGATGTTTCCAGAATGAATTTTCACTCTGCAGGGGAATGTAGAGTTCATTTCTGTCAAGAGTTTGGGCATGCTGAAGTTAAGCAGAGATTTGGTTTCTTAAATAAGGTTTCGTTTCTTGGGACTCAAACACACATCACCATAAGATAGTTCATAGACTCTTTGGCACTTCGGGGCCCAAGTAGGAAGTGTCTGAATCTCAAGAAAAGGTACATCATTTAGGAGATGAAAATCCATATTTCAACATATCCAAATTCTTGACTGAAATGAACTCAACACTCCCCTACAGAACGTAAATTTCATTTTGGAAACGTTCCCCAGGCAGTGGGTAAGCCACGTCTCCGCTGTATCCGTTCTCCCGGGACTGCTAGTCCCGCAAGTTTCTCATGAGAGCGTCTTTTTAAGTCTGGAAGGTAGGAGATGAGTCGCTGGCGGAAGTAGAGCTGTGAGGACGGGTCGTGGGTTGTGCTTGGGTAGCTCAGTCGGTAGAGTACTTGCCCGTGAAAGGCGAAGGTCCCGAGTTCGGGTCTCGGACCAGCACACAGTTGTAATCCTCCAGGAAGTTTCTTATCAGAGCAATTTCCGCTGCAGAGTGAAAAATTCCGCTGCAGAGTGAAAAATTCCGCTGCAGAGTGAAAAATTCCGCTGCAGAGTGAAAACTTCCTTCTGGAATATGCTAGCAGTCAAGCACACGCATAAGCAGTAGTAAACAGTATGTAGTGACATGACGCAGCTTCTCGGCCACTGCGTCATGGGTTCCTAGTCTTCGGTTTCAACAAATAGATCTTAAAATTCTTCGTAAAACAAAAGGAAAATAACTGGGGGGGGGGGGGGGGGGGGGTTGAGTGAAGAAACACTGAATTCGAAAAAATAAGGACCACCGAAAGTGAATATTAAGAATGTCGTGATGACCACGACGTACCGGTCGTACGGTAGATACATCCGCATATTGGCATATTCTACTACGCATTAGCGTATTAATTTCGCATGTGACGCAAGTTTTGCCACACTGAAGATTGGTGGGGCACGTAACACTCCTGCCGCATAATGGTTTTACGAGTGTGAAAGGCGAAAACATAACTGGTACAACCCATCGCGGTCCCGAACCAGCATTTCCACTAAGTTAAAGAAAACACTGCCCGGACTACAACCGAAGCACTTGCAAATAAAAAAGTTGACTGGCGAGCGAGCTTTCAGAGCCTCAGAAGGCTGCCTGCTGTGTACAAGCCACTGGGGCCATGTAGCGTCACAAGCTGTAGTGTGCACAATGTGGCAGTCATTTGATTCACCACTATCGGGGAGGCCTCGGGGACATGACAAAGCCCTTGGGCAGACGACACCACAGCGTTCACCCCTCACGTTGGCTCAACTGCTGAAACCTACGCATTAATGCCACGAACGTGCGCTGACAGCAGAAATGTGCTGTAGAGATAATGCGGGATCATCCTCGGCTGTGGGGGAAATTTCACCAGCACGAGTGCAGTGGAGCGGGCAGTCGTTTGAGGTGTGGTAGCTGCTAGTATCGCATCTGTACAGGCTGGAGCTCATCGCGTGGTTCGATACACTGCCTCGCAATTTACGGCCTATGCTGTTGCAAAACAAGAACATATCCAACCTACCGTCTTAAAAAGTTTCTAAAAAAACCAAATTTGAGATCGATTGCTGTGTTTGTCTTGTTGTTATACACAGTTCGTTGTTTTTGACACGATAAATAAGTATACTACATAAATAAATTTCATGCACTTATATAGAATGAATGATAATGGGCAACGAAACAGATAGTGTATCTGAGATCAGAAATTAATTACACGCCGGGTCTGAGAAATTCAGATTTTGAAATAAAGAACATAAGTAATATTAACAACGGAAGTAGCGTTACGATTTCAAGGTAAAAGTAAAAAGAGAACTGGAATGAAGTCGCCTGAAAAAATGAGAGATTTAGTGAAAAGATGAAATAACATTGGAGGAAAATGCAAATGAGAACGAACTGGACACATTGTTCATTTTGTCATAGCCTATGCCTTTCGATTTGGCGCTTCCTATGTAGCTTACATGCCACTGGCGCTCCTGCGCATTTATCCAAACAGGCACTGTTCTTGCATCACGAGAGAGAGAAGCTATATTTGCGCAACCTTTAAATTGCAATTGTACAGCTGTTACGTTAATTACAGCTAACAGTAAAATAAACTTTTTCAGAGATGCCTTTTAAATTTTTGTTGTTTTTTGTTGTTGTGGAGTACTTCTTCTCGATCAGCTTTCATTTAATCGTGCGAGTTCATTACTTTCCGATTCTCAGTTACCCTTAATCCCACAGGACGGTCTGTGCGCCGATCTAGCCGGTTCCGACTAAACGAGGGCAGTTAGAACGAACCATTGGTCCCGCTGTATAGATATTTCGTTAGTAGTTAAGTGAAGCCTTTTAGGACGGCACGAAGCAGAGTT
Organism: Schistocerca americana; assembly: GCF_021461395.2. NCBI lineage: Eukaryota > Metazoa > Arthropoda > Insecta > Orthoptera > Acrididae > Schistocerca > Schistocerca americana. The sequence goes on from NC_060130.1 coordinate 295,752,314, forward strand.
AACAGGATTTCCACTTCAGCATAGAATCGCAGCTTCCGGAGGAACGCTTAGCAAGCTGCTGCTGCTGTTGCGGCGGCGGCCGCGGAAATTGCTACTTTGATGAAGTTGGTTCGTTATTAGTAGAACCTGCGGTCTGTGTACGGACATAGAGGAAGCTACACCCGATACGCGTTGCAAATATGTCTAACTCTTCGTGCAGCTGTAAGTTCATGTAATCACCGCCCCCCCCCCCCCCTTTTACACACACACACACACACACACACACACACACACACACGCGCGCGCGCGCGGACCGAAACAGTATGTCGTCCTTCATAGGTACTCTAGCGTGGTTCGCTCATAAAACGTTTTTAAAATGCGACTACCGTACGTGAGCTGCTTCTGTTCACTCCAGAGATGAAAATTTGTTGCTGTTACACTTCCTCAGTATATTCGTCCATATGCTGTAGAAATCATTCTATTGAGGATAGTCCTTAACTGAGCGTCGGATGTTTGTGCACGTATCAATATCCGAGACACTGATCGAACACTTCCTTAGTGTATGTTTAACGGCGCTTGTGAATCTTTCCTGAACAGTAGCATGCCGCTATTTTTGTCGACAGCTGATGTACGTCGTAGTTACTACTGTTGTTTTTGTGGTCTTCAGTCCAGAGACCAGTTTGATGCAGCTCTCCATGCTATTCTATCTTCTGCAAGCTTCACCTCAAAGTAACTGCTGCAACCTACATCCTTCTGAATCTGCTTAGAGTATTCATCCCTTGGTCTCGCTCTACGATTTTTACGCTCCACGCTGCCCTCCAATACTGAATTGGTGATCTCTTGATGCCTCAGAACGTGTCGTACCAACCGATCCCTTCTGTTAGTCAAGTTGTGCCACAAATTCCTTTTCTCCCCAATTCTGTTCAGTACCTCCTCATTAGTTACGTGATCCACTCATCTAAACTTCAGCATTCTTCTGTAGCACCACATTTGGAAAGCTTGTATTCTCTTCTTGTCCAAACTGTTACTACAGTGGTGAAAGGTAGTATAAAGATACGCGATTATTTGCGGAGAAAACATGTTTACGTATTTGGTATTGCATGCATTTTTCCCGTAAAATTTACAGCAAAACGAAACAAAATTCATTTTTATTTGCCCTTAGCATTGGTACTTCAGAAATTCAAAGAAACAAGACAACCTTAGGGGTGTAAACTGATGTAAAAGCGCTTACGAATTGCTGTCAGAATAACCTAACGTATACAGTAATCAGATCACAACTATGACTGAGTATTTAGTCGAACATCCATTGTTCTTGTTACTGCGAAAATTCTCTTAGGCACTGACTGTATAAAATCTTCCGAGTTTGAAGTCCGCTCCATTCGAATCGCAGTTTCCATCTCGGCCAGTCTCAAACTGTCGTCCATTGCAATAACATCTCGTGCCAGGATCCCCAGAGATTCTCCATGGGATTTAATTCCAGACTTCTCGTTGACCAGCTCATAAGTGGAATTCGTTTATCCATAAACTACGACTTTGTCTCGGTAGACCTGTGAATCCCAGCGTTATCGTTTTTTTTGGTTTGCGGGGCGCTCAACTGCGGGGTCATCAGCGCCCGTACAAAGTCCCAATTTTTACACAGTCCATTTTCTTTTCACAATCCAATCTAGTCATTCTCACAAATGATGGTGATGAAATGATAACACCCAGTCCCCGGGTGGAGAAAATCCCCAACCTGGCTGGTGATCGAACCCGGGACCCCTTGATCTAGAGGCAGCAACGCTAGCCCCCACACCACGAGCTGCGGACCCAGCGTTATCGTGTTTGAGTAGTAAATCAGCGTCAGATTCCTCTTACATAGGAATCAATCCAGTTTCTATCATTTCTGTATAATCATAGGACTTCACTTTGGGGTACAGCCATGCTATGTTCGACGTACCTTTAGCACAACACGCTGCCCAGATTATTATGCTGCCACCGCCAAAGTTTTTACTCATACGAATGTATTCTTCTGTACGGAAATCATGCCAGTAATACTGAAAGCAATCTGTCCCATCCAAATTAAACTTCTTCTCATCACTGAAAGTTAATTAGTTCCATTCTACTGTCAACGGCATGTGTTCTTCCGCACACTTCCGCCAGGCCTCCTTACGCGCATTGTTTAAAGGTGGCTTATGGAGCCGTTCCTTAAATGCCAGATTCGTGTCTTTAGGCATGATCCCTCTAACGCATCTAGAAGTGACTGATTACTACAGATCAGCCACGATTTGTGAGGAACACAAGCCGTTGACGTCTGGTTTACGCAGAATCAATCGCGTGTCTGATGCTGACAATTTTCGTGTCCTGCCATTTTTGCCATACTGTGCACCCAATCTGACAAAAATTATCAATAACACAACTGGAACAGCCCAATTTCTTAGCAGTCTGACGATTAGACAGGCTCATTCCTTTATACGCCTTAATATATGCGTGCTTGTCACCCCGTATAGAATTTACATGCTGCATTATCACAATAACTGTCATACGATGTCAGCAGGCACACCTCGAAACTGTAGCTGCAGCGAACCGTTGACATTCAATACTGTGCGCGTCATCTAGCGTACCTTCCTTCATACCACCATCCGCCCCTTCCTACCCGAAAGATCGCCTTTTTTTCAGTTTTTAAGTACACGTCGTAATTCTAGTGGTGAAATGCGTCGCTTTATTGTAAATTCTACGAAAAAATGCGTGCAATACCAAATACGTAAATAAGCATGTTCTTCCACAAATAACCACGCGTCTTTATGCCAATTTCCACAACTGTAGTAGTTAATTATATGACCTAGCTTGCTTATTTAATTCCCCTTCCACTTAGGCACAACTGAATTTGAAGGAGATGTTTTCAGTATAAATAGCGCACCTTTCTTTGTAACGTAGTTGCTGCGATATGTTCTTGATTTTTAATCTTCCAAGGATTTCTCCATTTCACGATAGAGGAAAAACCGAAGTTTGTGTCTGTACAGTGTAGCTCTATGCTGACGGGTATACTCGTTTGGTATTTAAACGTAAGCGTGCAGTACAATAAAATGAGCCAACATGCGCGAACGTCAGTACGCGTTGTTATAACATCGCCTGCACCTGACAGTTGACTGCTGGAATATTCTGCTTCGCCGTAGCCGCAGTAGTAATAGTAAGAGAGGCAAACTTTTCTCGCAAAAAATGAACTCTTTTAGCTGATCCATTAGATGTCTAGGGTGCAGCCACGAAAACTCAATTTCTTCACTGCTATTTCGTCCGTACACTTGTCTGCTGCACTTCCGAAACTTAATGGATCAGTCAGTGCATCGCAAAAACGTGAAGGCACACAACACGTGCAGCTGTTTCAGCCACAATATTTCAGTGCTGACGTCAGTACTGCGTGTTTTGGTAGCGTACTTCGTGTTTCATCAGATTCCATTTATTCTCTTACTGTCGCAGTCGTACTAATGTACGTATGTGCCATATTATTTTAAGGTATCTCACTCTCTTGTGGTGAGTACAGAAATTTTTAATTGATCATATTAAATATTTAGTGAGATGCAAGTTGTATCTTCAGTCAGTTAATACCAATTTCAGATCACACAGTTGTAACTAAAAATAAGGTGTAAACTGGCAGATTTTTGCGAAAGATTACCCTAACAACACTAGATCATATAGTTACCGAGTACTATAATAAAAGTACACACAAAATAAAGCAATAAACCACCGCCCTTCTCTTCAGTCAGTTCCCACCCCTTTCGAGAATTGTTAGCGATGAACATCAGATGGGACAGTTTTGTATCCTTAATCTCTTTATTGAACGCCAGATAATGTTCAGCTAATTTATAGATATCAGATACTCCCTTATTGCTACAATACTTGCTTAATTTCCATGCGCCAGTAAAGTCATGTTCCATGTTTAAACTGATTCGTTCATCAAATAGATTCCACCACAACGTTTCAACACCTCTGGGGGGCTCAGCATTCGTTTGCTAGGTACGGCCGTGGCGAATCCAGATTCTGAGCCCCGCCAATCCTCTACAGCGGTGATCCTTTGACGTACTGCAGCAACCACAGTGTGGTGAGTCAGTGGAACGTTGTCTGTCACAAGGCTTAACTGCCCGAATCACGAGGGTGGTACGAAACTTTTACACTACTGGCCATTAAAATTGCTACACCACGAAGATGACGTGCTACAGACGCGAAATTTAACCGACAGGAAGATGATGCTGTGATATGCAAATGATTAGCTTTTCAGTGCAGTCATACAAGGTTGGCGCCAGTGGCGACACCTACAACGTGCTGACATGAGGGAAGTTTCCAACCGATTTCTCATACACAAACAGCAGTTGACCGACGTTGCCTGGTGAAACGTTGTTGTGATGCCTCGTGTAAGGAGGAGAAATGCGCACCATCACGTCGGGTTGTAGCCTATCGCGATTGCGGTTTATCGTATCGCGACATTGCTGCTCGCGTTGGTCGAGATCCAATGACTGTTAGCAGAATATGGAATCGGTGGGTTCAGGAGGGTAATACGGAACGCCGTGCTGGATCCCAACGGCCTCGTATCACTAGCAGTGGAGATGACAGCCATCTTATCAGCATGGCTGAAACGGATCGTGCAGCTACATCTCGATCCCTGAGTCAACAGATGGGGACGTTTGCAAGACGACAACCATCTGCACGAACAGTTCGACGACGTTTGCAGCAGCATGGAATATCAGCTCGGAGACCATGGCTGCGGTTACCCTTGACGATGCATCACAGAGAAGAGCGCCTGCGATGGTGTACTCAAAGACAAACCTGGGTGCTCGAGTGACAAAACGTCATTTTTTCGGATGAATCCAGGTTCTGTTTACAGCATCAGGATGGTCGCATCCGTGTTTGGCGACATCGCGGTGAACGCACATTGGAAGCGTGGATTCGTCATCGCCATACTGGCGTATCACCCGGCGCGATGGTATGGGGTGCCATTGGTTACACGTCTCGGTCATCTCTAGTTCGCATTGACGGCACTTTGAACAGTGGACGTTACATTTCAGATGTGTTACGACCCGTGGTTCTACCCTTCATTCGATCCCTGCGAAACCCTACATTTCAGCTGGATAAGTCACGACCGCATGTTGCAGGTCCTGCACGGGCCTTTCTGGATACAGAAAATGTTCGACTGCAGCCCTGGCCAGCACATTCTCCAGATCTCTCACCAATTGTAAACATGTGGTCAATGGTGGCCGAGCAACTGGCTCGTCACTACTCGTGATGAAATGTGGTATCGTGTTGAAGCTGCGTAGGCAGCTGTACCTGTACACGCCATCCAAGCTCTGTTTGCCTCAATGCCCAGGCGTATCAAGGCCATTATTACGGCCAGAGGTGGTTGTTGTTCTGGGTACTGATTTCTCAGGATCTATGCACCCAAATTGCGTGTAAATGTAATCACATGTCAGTTCTAGTATAATACACTCCTGGAAATGGAAAAAAGAACACATTGACACCGGTGTGTCAGACCCACCATACTTGCTCCGGACACTGCGAGAGGGCTGTACAAGCAATGATCACACGCACGGCACAGCGGACACACCAGGAACCGCGGTGTTGGCCGTCGAATGGCGCTAACTGGGCAGCATTTGTGCACCGCCGCCGTCAGTGTCAGCCAGTTTGCCGTGGCATACGGAGCTCCATCGCAGTCTTTAACACTGGTAGCATGCCGCGACAGCGTGGACGTGAACCGTATGTGCAGTTGACGGACTTTGAGCGAGGGCGTATAGTGGGCATGCGGGAGGCCGGGTGGACGTACCGCCGAATTGCTCAACACGTGGGGCGTGAGGTCTCCACAGTACATCGATGTTGTCGCCAGTGGTTGGCGGAAGGTGCACGTGCCCGTCGACCTGGGACCGGACCGCAGCGACGCACGGATGCACGCCAAGACCGTAGGATCCTACGCAGTGCCGTAGGGGACCGCACCGCCACTTCCCAGCAAATTAGGGACACTGTTACTCCTGGGGTATCGGCGAGGACCATTCGCAACCGTCTCCATGAAGCTGGGCTACGGTCCCGCACACCGTTAGGCCGTCTTCCGCTCACGCCCCAACATCGTGCAGCCCGCCTCCAGTGGTGTCGCGACAGGCGTGAATGGAGGGACGAATGGAGACGTGTCGTCTTCAGCGATGAGAGTCGCTTCTGCCTTGGTGCCAATGATGGTCGTATGCGTGTTTGGCGCCGTGCAGGTGAGCGCCACAATCAGGACTGCATACGACCGAGGCACACAGGGCCAACACCCGGCATCATGGTGTGGGGAGCGATCTCCTACACTGGCCGTACACCACTGGTGATCGTCGAGGGGACACTGAATAGTACACGGTACATCCAAACCGTCATCGAAGCCATCGTTCTACCATTCCTAGACCGGCAAGGGAACTTGCTGTTCCAACAGGACAATGCACGTCCGCATGTATCCCGTGCCACCCAACGTGCTCTAGAAGGTGTAAGTCAACTACCCTGGCCAGCAAGATCTCCGGATCTGTTCCCCATTGAGCATGTTTGGGACTGGATGAAGCGTTGTCTCACGCGGTCTGCACGTCCAGCATGAACGCTGGTCCAACTGAGGCGCCAGGTGGAAATGGCATGGCAAGCCGTTCCACAGGACTACATCCAGCATCTCTACGATCGTCTCCATGGGAGAATAGCAGCCTGCATTGCTGCGAAAGGTGGATATACACTGTACTAGTGACGACATTGTGCATGCTCTGTTGCCTGTGTCTATGTGCCTGTGGTTCTGTCAGTGTGATCATGTGATGTATCTGACCCCAGGAATGTGTCAATAAAGTTTCCCCTTCCTGGGACAATGAATTCACGGTGTTCTTATTTCAATTTCCAGGAGTGTATATTTGTCCAGTGAATACCCCTTTATCATCTGCATTTCTACTTGGTGTAGCAATTTTAATTGCCAGTAGTGGATATATTACTCGATCTCAAGGTGTGCTGTGCGCTGTTGACATGGTTGTTGAGACGTGACAGTCGTTAGTGGGCAACCTCTGGGAAACCTACCGCACCTCTGTTGCATGGTATTGCAGTGCGTGTGTTACTCCGAATTACGATGTAAAGTTCCTTTGGACATCACAGGCACTGCAATAACGTATATATCCGCCGAAACCGGGCCGTGCAGGAATCTAAACACTGGACGGACGAGTACAGGTTGTAGACACATAGTTGACGACATGGAGAAGTTTGAGTCTGGCCGTAAGTCGTGCTCGGATGGCCTAATAGTAAAGCGACCGCTCGCTATAAGCGGAACATTCGGTTTCGAGACTTGGTCCGGCAGAAATTTTCATTGATGTCGTTCCATTATACAGCTGATAGTTGTCCGTGTTCGCAATTGAGAGTACATTTCATGTATCAGTTATAAAGCTTGCCGAGGCAAGCTGGGCTGCGTCTGGGTAGACGCTGGCTGCCCCAACTGCTTTGGGACTTTCAGGAAGCCTAAATCAGGTTTTTTTTTTTGTTTTTTTTTTGTTTTTTTTTGTTTTTTTTTTTTTTTTGTTTTTTTTTTTTTTTTTTTTTTTTTTTTTTTTTTTTTTTTTTTTTTTTTTTTTCAGGTGTTACACACCCAATGATACTTCGTGTGGCTAGCCACCTTTGACGTCTGTGTATTTAAAAGAAAGCAGTAATAGTAACAGATCACATCCTGTGGTATATAAAGATTTATTGTTGTTAAGCCTGCAGAAGGTTCCTTGGAAATGTTCTCGAATTTCTGTATACATAAAGCCGTAGAGCAGGGATAGCGAAGCAACGGTACGTTAGCCGTTAGCGGCACGCGACCAAATAATTTGGTCACAGCATTAAGTAATTCAAGTATACCTATGGAATGGAAATAATTCATTTCTTTGTCTGCATGTGAAGTTACAGCACCGAACTTCATCGTAAACGGACTAACAGTGGCGAGGTGCCAGTGAAGTTCTAAGTAACAGATCTTCGCTCATGATCACTCACTGTGAGTCACGGTGAACTCAGACGCTTTAGTGATAGTACACCGCCATCGACTGTTCGATCGAATAGGTTGGCTCGGAGCTGGTCTAATGAGAACGGCTTCCGACCGCTGCCGACAAGTACCTTAGTGCCAAATTTTCGCTGAGAAACAGTGTTCACTTGCCGGTTTTGTTTGTTGCGCGCCTGTCGTGTGCTGCAGTTATACGTAATTAGTACCACTTTTGAACTTCGGAGCGTCGCTAAAAAATGGTTCAAATGGCTCTGAGCTCTATGGGACTTGACATCTGCGGTCGTCAGTCCCCTAGAACTTAGAACTACTTAAACCTAACTAACCTAAGGACATCACACACATCCATGCCCGAGGCAGGATTCGAACCTGCGACCGTAGCGGTCGCGAGGTTCCGGACTGAAACGCCTAGAACCGCTCGACCACCGCGGCCGGCTCAGCGTGGCTAGTTTGCCAAAGAAATGGAAAGTGGAAAACAACTGTAATAGAAAATTTCAAACTTAGTAGACTGAGAAATAGGGCATCATTAATAAAGGCATTTAAAGCGGCGTGTGTTTCACGTTCCAGGACAGTGGTGTGTAGAACATAATCTGAACAACGGCACTACGCAACGAATCACAAAACTCATTGCCAAACAAGCGACCCACAGCAAAAGTTCATTGCACAGTAATAAAACCACCATGTTTGATAAAGTAGCCGGCCGGTGTGGCCGAGTGGTTCTAGGCGCTACATTCTGGAACCGCGCGACCGCTACGGTCGTAGGTTCGAATCCTGCCTCGGGCATGGATGTGTGTTGTGTCTTTAGGTTAGTTAGGTTTAAGTAGTTCTAAGTTCTAGGGGACTGACGACCGCAGATGTCAAGTCCCATAGTGCTCAGAGCCATTTGAACCATTTTTATGATAAAGTATGTTAACAAGGATTGCCATACCATCGCTGAAAGCTTCTCGGCTTCAAGTGTCATTGTCCGAAAGGATAAACCCATTGATGCCGTAAAATTTTCAAGGAAACCTGGTTAGAATGTATCCCATCACTTTTTGAAGATTTTGAAAATAAAGGGAAGATAACTGAGCTCATCAAAGGTACTCCTGTATCTAGAAACACACGAAACGACAGAGTCCTAAGATTGGTGGAATATATAAAAGAACAACAAAAAATGAAGTAAAGTCCCCTGTTTATATTTCGCTGTGTCTTGACGAAAGTACGAATGTACCTAAATCTGCACGTTTAACTGTGTTCACTCGATATTTTGTTGTACGAGTAAATGACGTCATAGAAGAATTGTCTGCGGTATTGTCATTGCCAGCAATTACGAGGAGCGCTCAATAACTAATACAAAACTTTTTTCTCTCTGCAAGTTCCGGCTGAAGAAATCCGGAATTTGTTGTGGGACATCGTAGCATATTTCCTCTTCAGCCCGTGTAGTTTCATGAAGTTCCGATGGGTGGCGGCGCTATACGTAGGCTTCAAAATGGCGTCTGTAACAGAGGAGCGTTCCAAGCAAAGAGCTCTTGACTTTCTTTTGGCGGCAAATTACAGATATTAATAGGAGGTTGTCGAATGCCAATGGAGATTTGGCAGTGAACGAAAGAATGTTCAGTCGTTGGGCGACGCGTCTGTTATCGCAACAAGGTCGCGCAGACCTATCCGATGAACACTCTCATTCGAGCTGATCGACGGGTCACAAACGAACATCTCGCTGCTTAAACGAACGTCTTTGTTTGTAGTGCTGACGCTCTTATCTACCGGTTGGGGTGCTCATGGGTGTGTACCCGCTGGATTCCTCGCCTCCAACAAGAGCAACGGATCATCTGTGCGGAATTGCTTGCGCGTTAAGAGGCCAATCGTGACAATTTTTTGACTCACATTTTCATAGGCTATGAAATATGGGTTCATGACTTCGAACGGGAAACAAAACCGCAATCAATGGCGTGGCAACACACCACCTCTCCTCTGAAGAAAAAGTTCAAAGCCGCACCCAAAGCCGGTAATGTCATGGGGACGGTTTTCTAGGACTCCGAAGATGTTACTCTGTTTGATGCCCTCCCCCATGGTGCAGCAATCAACTGTGAAGTGTATTGTGCTACCCACAGACAGTTGAAAAAACGACTATAAGCGAGATCTTGGCAAAAAAAAATGGAAACTAACTTGTCCTTTTTCATGACAACACAAGGCATCACACAATTTCGAACACCGAAGAGGAGTTAGCAAAACTTCATTCAACTGTTCTTCCTCATCCGCCGCACAGCCGGGATCTCGCGGGAAGCAGTACGAGGATGTTGGAGAGGTTACTGATGGGATAAGGCCTTGGCCCAGACGTCGAACAGTAGAGTGTTTCCATGCGGGCATACGGGCGCTTACAGTAAGGTGGCGTAAGGCCGTCGCATTGAACGGAGATCATTTTGAAAAATACGACTTTGGAGTCAGAAGGTGGGGAATAATGGGGTTTATTGGAATTCTGAATCAAACCAACCTACTTTGTGCCACTGAGCGAGGTGGCGCAGTGGTCAGACACTGGACTCGCATTCGGGAGGACGACGGTTCAATCCCGCGTCCGGCCATCCTGATTTAGGTTTTCCGTGATTTCCCTAAATCGCTCCAGGCAAATGCCGGGATGGTTCCTTTGAAAGGGCACCACAGACTTCCTTCCCCGTCCTTCCTTAATCCAATGAGACCGATGACCTCGCTGTCTGGTCTCCTTCCCCAAAAACAACCCAACAACCTGCTTTGTGAAGTAAATGTATTGTTTTACTTATTGACCGCCCATCGTATTATAGGCACAGGTATTTGTACGGCTGCTCAAAATTTGTGAAAAAGAAATAGATCTAAGCAAAACTATTTCTATAACGACTGATGGTGCACCCAATGTGGCGTTCAAAATATTTTACTAGTTTATTTGAAACACGCTTCAGGCATTCTGTTCTTGAGTTCCACTGCATCATGCATCAACAAGCCTTGTTCGCAACGGGTGGTTTCGGTTCCCATGATAATGTAATTGCCACAGTAATGGTATAGCGAACGAGTCACTGTATAGGATAACACTGCCGGTACGGATCCAGACCGGTTATAACCGTTTTCTTATCACTGGATAAGGACGTCCTGTATAAGGTTACCCACATCGGTTCGGGAAGTGGGGGTGTCGAGGGGGGAGGGAGGCAGCTCGCCACTCTTTGGGGGATTCGCGCGTGGCTACCAGGAGGCCACAGCCTTTGCAGCATTTTTCCCTTCCATGCTGCATGCCTATCCTCTTGCTATTCTTTTTCCCCCTCCTTTGGGGAATATGTCCGGAGAATTCTTGGGAATGTACTGCATTCTGTCGCTGACGTACGAACAGGCTGCCCTTCGTTTTTGGCTCCCTTTTCCCTTTTCCTTTCTTCCTTTGTTTCCCTTCTCCTCTCGTTTCTCCGCTTCGCCGTTTGAGGGGCCTCTATATTCTTCCTCACTGTGTGCTCCTGAAGGCCTGCCCACGCGTCTGACGCGTTTCAGGTGACTGGGTAACGCGTAATTCCCAGCCCCGGCTCGACGGGTAGGGTTCGCACATACCCTCAGGTACAGGCCAGGCCCAGGGAGGGGCGATTGCCTGAGCTCCAACCTTCCCAAATTGCCGGTTGGTCCCTCTGTCAGATGGTCGGGAAGTGTGACTTGAGATGTGAACAGTCATTTAAGGCGGGTGCGCCCCCTTGTGAAGGGAGCACCCAGTTGGAAGGGGCGCGCCATCGGAGACGCTGGCTATCACGGGGGATTTTCTCGCGATGAGTCAATAATCTCCCCATTCAACGTCTACTGAACGTAAACGTAATGAGGCTATTGATTCAAAGACCCTTCCCACTGCACCGCAGTTTCTTGTGGTCTCACGTACTGAAGACGGTCAGTCCTTCGCCACGGTCAATCCGTTTATTATTAAGAAAGGTGTTGATGAAATTGCTGGTCCTGTGAAATCATGCTCTCGTTTATGGAATGGCACTTTGCTTTTGGAGACAGCTTCTGATTCCCAACGCAACAACTGCTTGCTGCCTCACTTCTCCACAGCTACCCTGTTCGTGTCAACGCCCATCCCACTTTGAATTCTTCCCGTGGTGTAATTTATACCAGGCTGCTAGACAGTCTGAGGCCGAAATACAATCTTATCTTTCCAGTCATTGTGTCATTGCCATCCATCGTGTAATGAAAAAGGTAGAGTCTTTCTTAGTAACCATCCGCATTCTTTTCCTCACCTTTGATAGAGTCGTGCTGCCGTCAAAGATCAAAGCAGGCTATGAAATTACCACAGTCCGGCCATACATTCCTAACCCGATGTGCTGCTACCAGTGTCATCGGTTCAATCACACTAAACGTCTTGTCGACACCCAGAGAAATGTGTAACCTGTGGCAGGGATGCACATGAGGGAGATTGTCCGCCTCCTTCTCCCTGCTGAATCAACTGCAATGGCGGCCACGCCGCCTCATCTCGGAATTGTCCCGTGTACCTAGATGAGCGGGCTGTCCAAGAGATTCGGGTAAAGGCAAAGGCGCCGTGCCCAGTAGCTCGCAAGTTACTGGCTAGTCGTAAACCGTGTGTTCTCCCGTCTGGCACCTATAGTTCTGTTCTTGTTATCCCTCGCTTCATGAAGGACATGGCCATGCAGACATGCGACCTGAAATTCGGCTCTGAGGTTGTGAAGTCCCCCAGTGTCAAGGTAGCATCCCCATCCCCCCGTCACGATGTACAACAAACCGCCAAACTCTCGGCTCAAGGGGCGAAGCCACCAACTAAACAACCAGTCGGCAGAAAAGAACAGAAGGAGTACTCCCGCGAAGACCTCCTCCATCCCTCCAGCCAAACACCATCCGAGTCTTCCTCTAACCGGAAAGGCTCAAAGAAGTCCGCTAAATGCAAGCGGTCTTCTCCTTCGCCAACTCGAAGATACTGTTCGACGGTGTCGTCGCGTAGTACCTTAGCCAGGCCGGCCTCTGTCTCTCTGGTACGCACCACCAACCGTTTTTCAGCATTGGACTCCACGGACCGACTGCACAAGCAAGCCAATGCTTCAGTGGACCGCATGGACCAGGATCATCCTGCCTTTGTGCCCTGTCCACTCCACACCAGCTGTCACTCGGCGGCCGCCGAGTTGACACCCCTACTTCTCCTCCTCCTCATGACTGTCCTCCAGTGGAACGTTTGCGGCCTTTGGTCCCACAGAGAGGATTTACGGGTGCTTTTAGCATCGCAACAGCCCCTTGTACTCTGCCTTCAGGAAACGAAATTGCGCCCTTTCGACTGCTTTGAGCTTTCACATTATTTACCGATTCGTTTTGACCTTCCCCCTGAGGTCGGCATTCCATATCATGGGGGCGTCATGCTGCTCATAGGGGATGACCTTCGTAGTCAACCCATCTCCCTGACTAGCCGTCTTCAAGCTGTTGCCGTTCGCCTGTTCCTTCCCCATCTGACTTTCTCCGTGTGTACCATTTGTGTGCCTCCGTCCTTCGATGTCACCAGGGCAGACTTCTTTCAGCTTATTGGGCAGCTAACTCTACCGTTTTTTCCACTCGGTGACTTAAATGCGCATCATCCCCTTTGGGGGATGACCTACCAGAGAGGTGCCCTCTTGGCCAACAGTCTTAACCAACTCAACCTCTTCTGCCTTAACACTGGAGCACCCACTTCCCTTTGCGACTCCTCGCACACCTATTCCCATTTGAACCTATCCTTTTGCACTGCTCATCGTGTTGAGTGGTCTGTTCTTTCTGACACCTACTCCAGCGACCATTTCCCATGTGCTATCAGTCTGTTGACCCCTACCCCACCTGCGTGCATGCGCAAATAGCAGCTTTTCTCTTCCCTGGCGACCTTCGAAGAACAAGATTTCCCCAGTTGTGATGACTATGTGGACTATCTCACCAACTTTATCCGTACTGCTGCAGAACGTTCAATTCCTCGCACTTTCTCTTTACCACATCGTGTCCCAAACCCTTGGTGGACTGAGGCATGGCGCAACGCAATTCACGCACGTCGAATAGCTCTCTATGTTCTTACCCACCACCTTACACTGGCGAACTGCCTTCATTATAAACAGATGCGTGGGAGCTAGATCATGCTCTCAGTGCATCCCGATCCTCCACCGCAGGGCCAGACGCCATCCATGTTCAGATGTTGCAGCACCTTTCTCTTGCGGCCAAGCAATTTCTGCTTAACACGTACAAACGCATCTGGGCGGAGGGCAGATTTCCTGAACACTGGCGTGAAGCCACCGTCATACCCATACCTATGCCCAGTAAGAAAAAAAAACCTTCCTTCTGGTTAACGCCCCATCTCTCTTACCAGCTGCGTTTGCAAGGTGATGGAACGTATGATTCATGCCTGGCTTGTGTGGTGGCTCGAGTCTCGCCATTTACAAACGAATGCAAAGTGTGGCTTCCGTGTGCAGCGTTCTGCAGTTAACCATCTCGTTACTTTGTGCACCCATGTCATGAATTGTTTTCTGCGGAAATCCGAGACTGTGGCTGTGGTTTTCGATTTAGAGAAGGCCTGCGATGAGCGTCGTCCTCTTTGCTATCGCCATTAACCCTACAATGGCCTGTCTCCAGCCAGGCATCTCTGGCTCTCTTTTTGTTGACGATATTGCCATCTGTTGCAGCTCTCCACGGACCTGTCTCACTTAGTAGCGTCTTCAGCGCTGTCTCGATCGTCTTTACTCCTGGAGCATCGACAGTGGTTTTACATTTTTCCACTGACAAAACCGTCTGTATAAATTTCTGGCGGCGCAGATGTTTTCTCCTACCATCTCTACATCTTGGGCCTGTTGCTCTTCCGTTCGTTGAAACTATGACTTTTCTGGGGCTCATGCTGGATAGGAAACACTCTTGGTCCTCCAATGTGTCTTACCTCGCAGACCGCTGTACGCGGTCCCTCTTCTACGTGTCTTCACTGGTACTTCCTAGGGTGCCGATCGAACCACCCTGCTCCGTTTGTACCGGTCCCTTGTCCGTTGGAAACTCGACTATGGGTGCGTTGTTTGTGTGTGTGCACGCCCATCCGTCTTAGGCCGTCTCAACACTATCCACCATCATGGCATCCTTTTGGCCACGGGCACATTTACACCAATCCGGAAGAGAGTTTGTATGCTGAAGCTGCTAAACTATCGCTGTCCTCCTCCTTTGATTCCTTTGATCGTCAGTATGGTGTTCGTCCCTCTTCTCCCTCCTGGAGTCCGCTTTCGTCACTTACTACAGCGGCTTAACGTCGCACTACCTGCAACTTTCCCAGTGGGTGTGAACCCTTCACCACCTTGGCTTCTTGAGGCGGCCCATGTTAACCTTGGCCTTCATTCGCTTCCTAAGGACACTACTCCAGCCTCGGTCTATCGCCTCCAGTTTCACGACCTTCGCATGGAACTTAGCGATAGTACCTTTGTATTCACTGATGGCTCTCGCACTGACCGTGGGGTCGGGTGTGTCTTCCTCATTGGAACCCGTGTTTTTTTCGATATCGGCTTGCGGCACACTCCTCAGCATTTACAGCCGAGCTCTTCGCCTTGTATCAGGCCACGGAGTACATCCAGCGACACAGCCTTTCCATTTGTGTCCTCTGCTCAGACTCACTCAGTGCCCTCCAAAGTCTACGTGCGCTGTACGCCGCCCATCCCTTAGTGCAGCGGGTCCAGGAAAGTTGTCACTTGCTCACTGTTGGTGGAGACAGTGTCACGTTTCTGTGGGTCCCTGGTCATGTCGGTCTGCCAGGAAACGACGCATCGTTTCGGCAAGCTTCTGAAGAAACGCGTGCATGAAGCGAAGTGAATCCAGGAAGCGTAGTGTTGTTCTTGGCGTAATTCTGTTGGAAAATGAGATGTACTTCTCAGTTGTGTCAGGAATGAATCTGACCTTATTATCCTCCAACCAGAAATCACCCAAATGTTGAACTAGCAAGTGGGCAATGCTTAAATTTGCTTGCATTTTGAGCTGCACCGCGGAAATTCCCCGTTTGACGACAGCGGTCCTTGTGGGGAGTTCCCACATCTCTATCCAAAGGCAGCCCACAAATGTCACTCAACTACCTTCTCGCACAGTGCATCACTCTCCTCCAAGTTGGTCATGAGACCTTTGCCGCTATAAGCGCGCGATTAGCTTCCCATGCAAGTTTTTCCAGCTCAGCGGGCAACCGTCTCTGAGGATCATCCACGATGTAAGATTCGAATTCGTTCCGACCGTTCATGCCGTTCTGTGAAGGTGGCATAGTAGGCAGTGGTGTCGCCTTCACAACACACCACATAAGCTAGGAGGCTCTCGACAAAGTCGTGAATGATAAAAGGACATCGCTCCAGGTGGTGAGCGTTCTTAAAGTTTAAGAACTTGTTATCCTCTGTAGGCTTTTCCGCACGTACCGGTTCCTGGCTCGATAAGTCAGTGAGGCACCTTCCAAGATATTCATTCGTGATACACGAATCAAGACATCTACGGCAAAAACGTCGTTTATGTTCGTGTTTGAGCATGTTTTTCATCCATACGTAGAGTTGCTCATTTCCTTCGGAGATCAGCAACAGGTCTACGTGCTCGGGACGTTTACCGACTAATTGTCCGCCTGCTTAGCTGAGTGGTGACTTCTTTGCCTCCCATCCAGCGCGCCCGGGTTCGATTCCCGGCCGGGTTGGAGATTTTCTCTGCTCGTGGACTAGGTAGTGTTGTCCTCATCGTCAACCCATCGTCACCAACACGATTATTTCATTTCATTTTCACCGACTAATTTGGAGAAGAGGAGGCGTCCACCTACTTTATGCTTGACCTTTGTTGTTCTGCACAGTTTGCTCATGGTCGTATTCATCTTCTGTCTCGTCGTCTACGACGTTGTAAACATAAATCGAATAATCGGGATTATCCCTATAGAATTTTGGAATAGCCTGGAGTTTCACGGAGAATTCAGTGCCTGGGAAATTATAATGCCCACAGATATCTACAGTTTGGTATATTCTCCTATAGCATCCCTAACTAGAGTAAATTCTATCGCTAACCAGAAGTGACCGCGCAAAGCAAAGTACAACTCCCTTAGCTGTATTCTGGACATTAATGCATGCTTGTTTAGAGCAGTATATTTCAGAAGTAGGATGTAACTGGACACGACATTAAGTGGATCGAAAATATATGAGTAAACGTAAAGTGGAGTACAGGATTTAGCGCCTTACCGAACTCCATTTCCTGCACCTCGGAAAAATGGCCCAGATGACGCTCTCGGTAAAAGTTCCGAACCAATCAGCAATTGTCTCGCCCCGCAATATCGTGCCAGTTATCTCCAAAATTTAGACAGTGCTCCTCCACTCAATACCACTGTCATCTTTCAGAGAGTGCGTTAGTTCACAATATAAACTGCCTGCCAGTTAATGGCGGGTTACCGTGGGTGGTTGTTGTGTCCGGGGAGCTCCCTTTGGAAAAACAGCTTCACAAGCGTGGAGGAAGGTGGCATGATCTGGTTAACTAGTGTTAGAATTATCGATTGAGGCAAGTGAAATCCTGTCTTCAAAAGAGCAGGCGATCACTTAGTAGTCCAATACGGCAGCAAGACTCACTTGGTCGTCCTTAATATCACGGGCGAGTCTTCTGCTGCTGCTATACCCGACACGGAGTTGCAGCGATCGGAGGTGACGTTTGAGTGACGGGCCAGGACACTGAGATCACTGGCCAGACTACGACAAATGGGCCAGAGTTGTGATGCCGTGGCATGGGCTGGCCTGGGACATGGACGGCTGGGGCTACATAGCAGATGTCGATGGAATCGGCTGCTTCTGCTTCGCATTCGGCCGCTGGTACATGGTTGCAGACTTCGACGGGGTCCGTGGCTGCTGCAGCAGCTGCTGCTGCTGCTACTACTGCTGCTGCTGCTGGTGCCCTCGATCGACAGTGGGTACACCGTAGGCAATATCTGATACATCGTAGGTGGCCCAGTTGCTCACCTGCACAGACAGAAGAAGAAACAATATTATCATGCATAATTTGAAAAAAATAAAGATGCGTGTAGGCATCTAATTGTTTTTCTACTTACGTTCGAAATTAATCAATGGACCGGTCTCCATTATGGGGGTGGCGGTGTGTAAGTTAGTGGCTGCTACTGGCACGTCATTGGCTGCGGTGGCTACACCCATTAGGCAAGTTGCATGACTGGCTGTGTATACATCTACTTTCCTGACGGCTGCTGCGGCAGGGCCAGATGTGGATATATTGATTTGCCCGACTGCTGCTGCACGGCTGGCTGTGGATACATCGACGGAACTGAATGCATCTTTCTCATAGATGGGGCACGCTTTTGTATAATCGTCGACTGGGCTGCTAAAAGTATGGCACCCAGCGTATCACCTGCATATACATGGACAGGAACAAAATTATCATCCCGAATTTTTTAATGTGTGTATACGGTGCTATATTTTTTCCTCTTACCTTCAAAATTTGTCAATGGGCCTTGATGCGTCGTCGTGGACGGCGGAGCGGGCTGCTGGTGCACAGATGACGCTCAGTGTTGCAATGTGGTCAGCGGAGCGGACTGGAGGAACACAGATGACGCGCTGGGCTGTTGTCCGGCCGCGGCTACATCAAAATCGACAGGGCCGCTACAGGCACAAGTCCACTGCCCAGCATCTCCTCAGTGTCACCTACACATAAAGAAGGCTCAATATTGTCAGGCATAATTAAAGATAAAGATATATGTAGCCATATATTGCGTTTCTACTAACGTTCAAAATTAACATTCTCTGAAGGAGTCAGTGGGATCTTACTGGCCGCTGTCTCCAGCAGAAGCCGGTAGAGTTCGACCTGCATACCGAGTGCATCTGTAGACAGACGAACGTCACGTTAGTAAGCCATGCATGTAATTGGGGTGGTGGTGGTGGTGGTGGTGGTGGTGGTGGTGTACTACTACTACTACTACTACTACTCACTTATTCGCTCCTCTGCGTCCGGCGTCATACCCCATGAGCTAATGCTGGAGAAAGCGGTCAACGCATCCAGTTATGACTCATTATCAAGTGCACTCACAAGCAGACACGAACACACAACGTTAGTAATGCAATTGTGTGTGTGTGTGTGTGTGTGTGTGTGTGTGTGTGTGTGTGTGTGTGCGCGCGTGCGTGCGTGCGTGAGCGTCGAGCCCATTGAAGAGTTCTAGAAACAAAAACAGCGAGACGTTAAATAAATGCATACCGTACGAAGAGAGGGGAGAGTGTGGGAAATTGATACTTCAGAAATTATTGGTTCTCAAAAGAGGAGATGGGATGCTCGTACCTGCAACAAACGAAGGAGAAATTAGTCATCTGATTGGGAGTAATAAAGAAAACGAAGCATCCCTACACACACACACACACACACACACACACACACACACAATGGTTCCAATGGCTTTGAGCACTATGGGACTCAACTTCTGCGGTTATTAGTCCCCTAGAACTTAGAACTAGTTAAACCTAGCTAACCTAAGGACATCACACACATCCATGCCCGAGGCAGGATTCGAACCTGCGACCGTAGCGCGCGCGCGCGCGCGCACACACACACACACACACACACACACACACACACACACACACGTACGTGCGCGCACTACCGGTACGGGGGCCATATTGGTTATAAAAGGTTTCATATTACTAGGCGAGATGAGGGCATCCAGTGTAAAGTTATCCACTTGGTCTACTTATATTCAATATCACTCTCACTCCTACCGCAGGGTACCACTGGTAATTGAGCAAGGTCACCCAAAATAATCATCCAGGCAATCATGCTCGTTATTTTCGCGGTCATGACGTAGCTCTACAGTCGTCACGTGACAAAAAAATGACGGTAACCCCTCTCAGCCAATGGGAGCACCACAAAAGGCGGGAAATCCAAATTCTGTAGCTCTCTCCAGGGAGAGAGAGCAACAGAAATCATTTCCACATACATGGTTAGATGTCGATCAGGGTCGCTTGTTAGGGACACAATCGTCGGCGCCAGCAGCAGCAGCAGCAACACAGTGCTTCATGGTGCTGGCAAGGGTCTAGAGAAGAATAGTGGTAACAGCAGTGGAAATGATTGAATATTGGGAAGCAGGCTATTCAATAGACAGTGAGTGATAGGAATACCAGTGAGAAGCGCCAAAGAGTAGCTCTGACCAGTCTAACACACTAGCGCGAAGATGTGATACCTGTCACGGGCAAGACTCGAATGAGCTCTTCGTCTCCCCCATCACGAACTCGCACGACTCAATTTTCATACCTATTTCCTTGATAAAACCATCTGTTTCCGTCAATCGCACGTAGACAATTTCATTGACGGTTTAAACTTTCCTGTCTACATACATCTCAAGTCGCTGGGTTCTGTCTTACTATGAAGTTCAGACGTCGAATGACGGTGGGGCTCGGGTTGGTGGAATCATACTGTCGTAAAGGAAGGGAAGGGGAGAGCTCGGTTCCTATTGATCGATTGGATTTCCCTCCTTTTGTGGTGCTCCCATTGGCTGAGAGGGGTTACCGTCATTTTTTTTTGTCACGTGACGACTGTAGAGCTACGTCGTGACCGCGAAAATAACGAGCATGATTGCCTGGATGATTATTTTGGGTGACCTTGCTCAATTACCAGTGGTACCCTGCGGTAGGAGTGAGAGTGATATTGAATATAAGTAGACCAAGTGGATAACTTTACACCGGATGCCCTTATCTCGCCTAGTAATATGAAACCTTTTATAACCAATATGGCCCCCGTACCGGTAGTGCTATCCGACTTCACAGAAGTACAATACTTCATAGAAAGGGTCGATGGCGATTTACAAAATTCAGCGTCTTTTATCCTGGCATTCGATCTACTGAAGTTACCCGAGCATACTGCGACAGACTTTCTCCGCCTGACATTTAGGTCCTATGTACCTAATCCAATGCACCGCTTCAAGTGTGAACGCTTTGGTCACACAACCATGGTTTTTAATGGTCAAACTATGTGTGGAAGATGCGACTCTGCTGCCCAGGAACCAGGTCTTCACTGTACTACCACGATGATGTGTGTCAACTGATCCCAAGCCCACCCAGTTTGGAGCAAGGAATGCCCAGTCTGTACAGAAGAGAAGAAAATAAATGAGATTAAAGCTATCCAAAGAATCTTCTATTATGATGTGAAGGCATTTAAGGACACACAGGCACCCATTTTCGTGAGGTGGTTTGCCTCAGCATTAGCAGCCTGTACGTAAGACTAGTGTTGGCACTCAGACTTCAGCACCTGAGAAGAGCACATCAACCTTTACTAGTAAATGTAGCTGCAAGCTTGCACTGCTAGTCCAACGACCAAGCCTTCCTACCACTGAAATAATGGCGGTTGCCAAACCTAATGGGGCAAAGGACAGCAGAACCTCACGGCAGAAGGTAGAAGAGACCAAGCAGAATGTTTGCCAACAGCTCCAAAATCCAAGCTCGGGACGAAAACCTGGGGGGCGATTAGGTCCGAAGCCATCAGACTGTGCGACCTTGGTTCTGTCTGATGGATGAGACGATGAACATACTGTCGATGGTATGGACGTCGACATCTGCAGAGGAAAACTTCACCGGTAAGATGGCTTCCATACTTTATTTGAACTTGAATGGGTTCAGGGCGTATCTGGAGAAACTGCGTCTATTCAGTCACGATAGACCAACGAATCCCTGTCTCCAGGAGGCACATTTTAAATTCTCTCACACTCCTTAGCTACGTGGCTATCTTCTCCACAAAAAGGACGACCTTAATGGGGAGAGGGGGAGAGAGAGAGAGAGAGATAAAGGGGGTGGCAGTTTTTGTAAATAATGCCTAGCACTCCTCGCTTCTTTTCTGCACAGCCAGTCTGCAAGCAGTCACTATGTCAGTGGATGTGCGCCATCGGTAGACACTATTTTAACTCTGTTTTCTTGTTCTTTCGCTTTTTATATAGTTTTCATTAACAAGATAATCTTATTCATGCACTGGCACGGTGTTTCATCATTCTTTTCTTGGACCGGCGTGCCGCAGGGTACGAGGAACCGTCTCGGTGTCAGGTTCCTCTGACAAGACTTCTCACCTATTTGGCGTTCTGGCGGTAGCGGAGGTTTTGAGGAGTGGATCATTCAACCAATATTCAGAATATGTCATGGTTTTTTTTCATGCCTGGATAATATTCTGCTGTACACGTACCTTTTCAGGACTTCAAAAGGTTTATCTCATAAATAGTAGTCCTCTGAACAGTGTAGAAACTATTAGTCTCCTCTACAACAATTAATTGAGACTAATTCTTCTGTGAACAAAGTCTGAAAAACTTGTAGTGCACTAGAGTTTTCCGGAAGTGCAAGAGTCATACCTGAATATGCTGTATAAAAATCGTGGACCCTGGGTGCAGCTCCTTCCTGTAGCACTAAAATTCATCCACAAACTTAGCGTTCTGCACGTCATCTTCATGATCGCTGTCAGTCGTACTTGCGGAAGGCGACGTTATGCAACGAGAAGAACGGCTTTCCGGCCCCTAACATGTCGAAGGACGAGAATCAAGAGGCACAGGGCCCCCAGTTTCAGACGACAAAAGCGAGAACACTTTCTCACTACCACCTTCCATGAGAATACGGTCTGTTTTCTTGTCCGATACTGCATGCTTACGCATTTCAAATACAATGAAGCAAGCCACGAGGGAGAAAACTGCCGCTTCTGTCATCCAACAAGGGTACCGGGCCTAATCGTTGTCACCGATTTTGTTCAACATTTATGGCATATGCAGGGCATTACCAGGAGTGAAAGTGACAGAAGTGGCAATTCCAGATGAGAAAGCGTTCAGAAGAAATAGCATTTCTGCCATGGGTCAGGCAGAGCATGAGCCGTCTGTGTTAGTGTAGTAAACGTAAACATAAACATGGTCCGTAGTAAGCTGTAATGCGATGTTTATTTAATCGTGCGACTATCTAATTTTGACTAGCCATCATTGTCAAGCACATCTGTAACATGCGTATTTCATGTTATATTCAAATCACTCTCAATTAAAGAAAAAGTAGCCTCCGTCATTTTACGAAAGGATTCACCGTAAAGTGAAACCTTTCCAAATCGTATTCTGAACTTTACTCAATGTATAACAACATGGTAACTGCTAGCAGCTGTTAATTTTAAATAAACACTGCATTACGACCTACTATGGACTATGTTTAGGTTTATTAAGCATCTGGAGGCAGTGGATCCCCACAAATACAAAATTTTATGTTAACGTAGTTCTTAGTCAGCGGCTGGCGCAGCGGAAAGAGTACAGAAGGGCAGTGTGACGGTCGTGGGGCCGAGTCATTATGCGGAGACCCTTTTATTTTTCATTTTTACGTTACCTACACTGCAAATACACAGAAATAATTCTCAGCATACAGTATTTATTAATATTTTCATTAAAGGCACGAAAAGAAAGGCAAAGGAAAATTCGAGATTGCAAATAAATGTCCAAGAATGGATTGTACTTTAGGCGTCAGGACGACTCCGCAAATAACTTCCCAAGAAGGGATTTAATTAAAAGCATACAGGATTTTGTATTCCACTAATTTCATTTATCTTCGAGCAGCCCTCGGCAGCTGCACGCGGAAAACAGCTTATCAGTGCAGATAAAATCGGCACATAGAGACAGAAAGAAATTACATCCCGAGAATACTACATCAAAACACATTCCACTGTACATCACAATCTATTCTCTTCAATAGTTTTGCTTTACGCATCGTTTGCTACCAAACTCTGCGAAGAGAGGGAACCTTTTATGAATGTAAACAGTTTGTTTTTCTATAGAAACTTTAAAACAACTATGGAATCCCAAAAATGGGGCGTTCGCGTCGTATGCAAGATGCCGAGACAGTTATTGCTTTCTCTGTTTTTACAATGAATATCACCCTGTAAAATAATAAGTGTCTAATTTTATACACGAAATTCTCGTGTATTCCTCAGTAATCCCTTCCTGGCAATGCACTTGCGATCCCACATTTTTCTTTGCCTTTCGTATCCGTGCCTTTTATGAAAAATAGTAATAAATATATAGAGCATTATTTTGCTTCATTTGCAGTGTAAGTAAAGAAAAAATGGAAAATAAAAAAGATCTTTCCGCATAGGGACTCGATCCCATGACCTATTTGCGCTCTTTGCACTGTGCCAAACGCCGGACGAAATCAGTGATGACGAGTAGACGCGGTCCGCTTGTGAGCCACTTATAGGAAGAACTAGTAATCCTAAAAATCATTTGGAGCGCTACAAGGGATATCTTGTTAACCACGTCGCTCGCAATTACTAAGAAAACCTCGAAACGTGTATATGTTACGTTAGCACTCCTGGCAACCTTACCGCTCGTCGCATATACTGGGTGATACTCACTAATGTTTGAAAAAACGAAGATACGTAGATGACGCTGAGACGAGTAATTTGATATGAGACACATGGGGTCGCAGATGTCTCGAAATACCCCAAAAGTGGATGACAAATGTTGAACATGCGACGTCGTCAGATGACGTAACTCACCGCACGTGTGGCTGTTGGGTTTGTCGATCCAATCCTCGCCGGAAGGGGGGGGGGGGGGGGGGGGGTTGTACTACACATCACTCCGCTATGGCGTTAGGGTACTATGTATTCGTTACTGCATTGTCTAATGTTACACAGTAGTGGTAATCCAATACTGCTATGAATCGGTTTACATTTATGAAAGTAGAGTAGCCTAGCGGAGCTATATGTAGAACTGCCACCTACCACCACCGAGCGAGGTGGCGCAGTGGTTAGACACTGGACTCGCATTCGGGAGGACGACGGTTCAATCCCGCGTCCGGCCATCCTGATTTAGGTTTTACGTGATTTCTCTAAATCGCTCCAGGCAAATGCCGGGATGGTTCCTTTCAAAGGGCACGGCCGACTTCCTTCCTCGTCCTTCCCTAATCCGATGAGACCGATGACCTCGCTGTCTGGTCTCCTTCCCCCAAAAAACAACCCAATAAAAACAACTACTGCCACCTACCGGCGAGATTAGGTTCGACAAGCCCAATCGCAGCACGTGCTGCGAGGTACGTCATATGGCGACGTCACATGTTCAACGGTTGTGATTCTCTTTCGAGGTATTTCCCGACATTCGCGACCCCGTGTGTCTTAATACGAAATTATTCGTCTCAGCGTTATCTACGTCGCTTCGGGTCAAAATAAGAATCACCCTTTGTACGTCGTTAGCATAGGAGGCAAGCCGACTGTCACGGATATATGTGTCATTATCAGTTAAGATGGTTGACTGTTCTGTGGAATTGTGTGTAATAAAACTAGCGTAGGATTAGGACTAGCGACTTTTCTGTAGCCTGCGACTGTAATATATTCAGTCATACTCGCTGTCTGTAAACTATTATTTTTCCGAAATTCACCTCTTCGTAAAAAACTGCGGAAAATATTTTTAATATCTTTCGTTTTAGACGTCGTCGATAACCTGCACATAGAAGAAATACTTGTTAATCCGGGAAGTGCTTTCGTTTGTGGACACGATTGTGTCGGACTGACAAACTCAAAAACATTTTTCACTGTTCATTTTAATCCCATACTGCCGCAGTCTTATTAGTTCACTATGTACCATATAAGACTATTTATTTCAATGTATGTCCCTCTCTTATGAAGAATACAGAGAGAGCCAGAACTTTTAACACTGGAACGCAGTGCCTCACGTGTCTTTCAGCTACTTGATTTATCTTGGTTGTAACCTTTTTTTGTAAATATGTGCAATATCCAATTTTGTCACCATTTATGGAAATTTAATGTATGTTGATAAAATAAATAAAAATTATTTATGTCAAATCATTGTAGTAAACATGTTGGCCATGTCAGGGAAGTTTTTATTGTATAAAGTACAGAGAATACCTTCCATGTAACAACATCGTTTGCTCGAGTGCGCGCAGTCCTAGAGGAGACGGCGGTGGAAGAGTTGCGGAACCTGTGGTGTTGAGCAGGCGAACGTCTTGGCGCGCAAATGCCAGTGTGTTTTTCGCCTAAAATGTTGTAATATGTGGCCAGGCAAATTATAAGTGTGTAACCTCCCCCTCACTTATCGACCTTAATGACAGTGAAAAATTAAACCGCGTGTACCCAATGGAAATTTAGGAAAAGCAATCGCCACCGAAGTTAATATGTCGGTAAAGAGGGAGGAAAGGATTACATCTAAGTGAAAGGAAAAATGCAAATGAAACTGGTGGAAATTATTTTTGAAAAGGGGTAAAGTTAATAAAGTAAATGTGCGGTCGTTACGTTAACAATTAACTAGCGGTAATTAGATATTTGAGATTTGGGGAAATTACGGTCGCCAGTCCTATGGACAGTTACTATAGTAACTGAAAAAGAAAGTTTATTACACATATAATTAGCACTAGAAGCGTGGCAACTGAAGGTTGACACGTGTAGTGTGAAAACTGAAAGTTTGTCAGAAGTAATAAATTTCGCTACACTCTGACTTAATTTAGCAAAAGAATTAATAAAACCGGAAAATTGAAAGTTAATTTGGTGACCGTAATTAATAGTGAGCTTTGTTTCTGAAGCACATCGAAATTCAGTAAAATACGGTTAGTCTTGGGCTACCTCAACAATCATTTCAAAAGCTACTTGAATCTACGCAATTTAGAAATAAGAGATTTAACTTTGAACTTGAATTAAATGATTCTGAACAATTAACAATAGTAAAATTTAGTACGTACCAAGCTGAGCTGCAGTCACAGGTAAGCTAAAATACGGTAACAAAACTCGCACTCTTAATTTGTGCTTGTGTAATCTAAATATTGTAGCCAGCTATGAATACCTTAACTGAACTTTGAAATTAGAGCAGTGAAATCGAATGATATTACTTTAATGCTGGGGTTTGAATTTCAACGACACTCGGGTTCATCCCGGAAAAGGAAGGGACCCTGCTTGGTAATGCAATTGGGACAATGAGCAACAAAGGTTCATGCTACGTTGTTGTAATTTTAGTTATGAAAATGGGACAGTTTGAAAAGCTGAGGTCTGCCATACAGTTAAAAAACTTTACGTGCTTCCAGTCTTCCTTGTTCGTTGATTGAAGGTTTGAAGTCGTCGATCGAGGAGGTGGAGACAGTCACTCATCGTCGGCCGTCGCTGTTGCAGAAGCTGGATGTTGGCGCGCCTTCTTCTCGACACGGTCACCAGGCGAAACGGGCTCTTGATGTGCGCCAGCTAATGCTTCCCCCCCCCGCGACACCGTGTCAGAAACTAACATAGCAAGTCGAGCGCAATTACATGCTGCCAAACCCCGAAAGCACGGCAACTCGCGGGAGCGTCACACAACACACCTGCTCAACCGCACTACTCCAGCCAGACTCCCCTCTGCTTGCGCTCCGCGCGGCAGAGTTAACACTACCAAAGATCTTAAACACTTCTCCACACAACCTATCGATGTAATCGTTCGATAGCATAGTTTTCCCTAGGCCAGACCCAGCGAAAAAATACAAATAATCTTTACACAACAAACCAATTATACATCGACATAAATGCATATATATACAAATAGTAAAACAATTACAATATACAAAGACACAGAAACGTCATATCTTCAGGTAACAAAATAAGGAAAAAAAATTATAGTCCAATAGATGGAAATAGGAGGATATGCATTTCCGGCGTTACAAGTGTTCGGCCAAGTATGTGGGCATAGTATATGGTCGCAAGATGATTTTGGAAGTAATGAATGCTGTGTGGCCCAAATTTATTGAAGCTAGTCGCTAATTAAGAAGGGCTTGTTGCCAGTATGAATATAATTATAAGCACTACTTCGTAGGCCGGCCGAAGTGGACGAGCGGTTCTAGGCGCTATAGTCGGGAACCGCGTGACCGCTACGGTCGCAGGTTAGAGTCCTGCCTCGCGCATGGATGTGTGTGATGTCCTTCGGTTAGTTAGGTTTAAGTAGTTCTAAGTTCTAGGGGACTGACGACCTCAGATGTTAAGTCCCATAGTGCTCACAAGGGAACCTCCCCATCGCACCCCCCTCAGATTTAGTTATAAGTTGGCTCAGTGGATAGACCTTGAAAAACTGAACACAGATCAATCGAGAAAACAGGAAGAAGTTGTGTGGAACCGTGAAAAAAAATTAGTAAAATATACAAACTGAGTTGTCCATGCGGAAGATAGGCAACATCAAGGCTGCTCTGAGCTCAGGAGCGCCGTGGTCCCGTGGTTAGCGTGAGTAGCTACGGAACGAGAGGTCCTTGGTTCAAGTCCTCCCTCAACTGAAAATTTTACTTTCTTTATTTTCGCAAAGTTGTGATCTGTCCGTTCGTTCATTGACGTCTCTGTTCACTGCAATACGTTTAGTGTCTGTGTTTTGCGACCGCACCGCAAAACCGTGCGATTAGTAGACGAAAGGACGTGCCTCTCCAATGGGAACCGAAAAAATTTGATCGCAAGGTCGTAGGCAACCGATTCCTCCACGGGAAAACACGTCTGATATATTCTATACGACACTGGTGGCGGCATGTGCGCCACATGACAGGAATATGTTGTCGACCCACCTAACTTGTACACTTGGCGAATGGGTAAAAAGATTCTTCTACCTTGCCCGATTTAGGTTTTCTCGTGGATGTGGTAATCACTCCCAAAAAAGTGATGAAAACATAAGAGTTTGTCACATAAACTGAAAATAAAAAATTAAAGTTTTCACTTGAGGGAAGACTTGAACCAAGGACCTCTCGTTCCACAGCTGATCACGCTAACCACAGGACTACTGCGCTCCTGGGATCACATTGTCCTTAATGTTGCCTATCTTGCACATGGACTACTCAGTTTGTATATTTTGCTTATTTTTTCATAGTTCCACACAACTTCTTCCTGTTTTCTCGATTGATCTGTGTTCAGTTTTTCAAGGCCTATCCCCTGTGCCAACGTATAACCAAATCGGAGGGGGTTGCGATGGGGAGGTTCCCTTGTCAGAGCCATTTGAACCATTTGAACTACTTCGTACCACAAGCAACGCGTCGCAAAGTAAGAGCCATCCAATATTCTGTAGCTGTGTATAGGCATTCCAGCTTCTTGGTAACTTTGTGGAACATTATAGTGTGTTTATTCAAAGAACAGCCTCGTCGAAGGAATCTTCATTGACCCGAATCGTTAACCATCAGCGAAATCTAGTTAAAGTTACAGTTGATTTTCAGTCATGTACTTACTGTGTTCGGAAGCAGTAGTAACTGCTGGTGCTCGTGTAGTATTGCACTACTACTGCAATCATTCATTTCAAATTAAAGGTGATTTAAAGTGAAATTCATATCCTATGCCAAAAGCTTGCTGGTTTTCAAGCAGTCAAAGTAGTTTTAGAATTTTATGTTGTATTTTGTAAATGATATGTGCATATGTCTATGTAACATTACTACTGAAAAACAGTTGTTGCGAAGAAAGTAAGTTTTTACTGCATCTGTTTGAAAAACAGTTAGTTGCAGAGTAATAAGTAAAGAACGGTAACCAGCTTTTCTCACGATCAAGCATATTTTCAGACAATGTATTATCACGAGTTAAGTAACGCTGCACAGTTTGCGCACAGTGCTGCTAGTCATCGTTTATTGTTGGTGTCCGTTAAGGTAACTAACGTCAATATATTCCAGATTAACGTCTTTTGTGTTGGTGTCACACGTGTCTTTTACATGTAATTAAACACGTGTGCGTTTTGTTCAGTAGGTGCTTTGTCTTTCTTACACGATATTTACGTGATTTCAAAGTCATTACGATAATTTACCATCATTAACTTTGCACGTTTTTGAAATTAGCGACTATTTTATTTTGCACTTGAAATTCGTTCAGATCGTATTCTGTCACTCAGAATTACGGCTAATTACAATGAATTTTAATGTTTTTAACTTCTTTTTTCCCCATTACGGTCGTTGTACGCAGTACTTGTGCAATAGCGATCAAGTTGTAGCTATCTGTATTCTATCGCTAAGCACTGATCTTCGGATTCGATGTTTTGTTTCCATTAACAGCGGAACATTAAGTACACATGTCACAATAAAACCTTAAATAAGCCGGAGACCATAGATACGTTATAAAACTCCACCGACAAACTTCCAGGGATACCTTCTGAGTACCTTGATATAAGGGACCAACGGTCGCGGACAGATCGTTCCGGAGGTATTGCATTTCATTTTGTTTCTTGTCCCCCCCCCCCCCCCCATTAGTTTTATATTCGTATTGCACTGAAAACAGTTTTCTACGGTATATGTGTCATGTAAAAAAAAACAAAAACAAAAAAAAGTTCAAATGTGTGTGAAATCTTATGGGACTTAACTGCTATGGTCACGAGTCCCTAAGCTTACGCACTACTTAATCTAAATTATCCTAAGGACAAACACACACATACCCATGCCCAAGGGAGGACTCGAACCTCCGCCGGGACCAGCCGCACAGTCCATGACTGCAGCGCCCCAGACCGCTTGGCTAATCCCGCGCGGCTGTCATGTTTCCATTCGCTCATGGTACCCGCTATTGTTGACATGGCAGTACCCATTTTACTCTTCGCATACAAGCTTACATTCAGTACTGCTCAGTTTTGTGTTGGGTTTGTACTTCTGGCAGTGTTAGTTGTACATTAACAGTGTACGCAGCGATATTATGATTGGTTGGTTGGTTTGGGGGATGGGACCAAACTGCCAGGTCGTCTCATCGAATTTGGGAAGGATGGGGAAGGAAGTCCGGCGTGCCCTTTCAGAGGAACCATCCCGGCATTTGTCTGAAGCGATTTAGGGAGATCACGGAAAATCTAAATCACGTTGGCCGGACGCGGGTTTTGAACCGTCGTCCTCCCGAATGCGAGTCCAGTGCGCTAACCACTACGTAACCTTGCTGGGTGGTATTATGGGTGAGTTCACCAGTGAAGAGTCGGCCGATATTCACCTCGTGTATGGGTTCACTGAATGCAACGGAAGAGCGACAGGAGATGCTGTGCTGGGCTGGTCACGCAGCACCGCACATTACCGTATTTCTGCATCTGAGGGGTGTTTAGTCAGTCTGTACCTTCGGTTTTGTGTTGTAAGCTGCGTATTGGTTACTGCATATTAAAGGCTGCTTCAATGGTCTGAACACGTTTCCACACAAACAAGGGTAATCACAGTAACAAACCGAATAAATCATTATTACAGTATCATTTTGTAGAGAGGCGCGGAAGATCTTGAGTTTTTATGCCAAAGTACTCACAAGGTATCCCTGAACAACCTCTGAAATTTGATCGGTTGTTCTGGTTCAGCCTATATATATATATAATCTGCCGACCATATTAAATTCTTAGTGAGACGCAGGCTGCATCTTTTTTCGTATGATGAAGTTTGTAATAACCCCAGGATAATTTTCTCTCTTCTAAATTGACTTGTTAGTACTGGTCTCACTGAGTCACTGTATACCACCTTGCGTAATTCTTGACTTTTTCTTGGGAATTGCTTTTTATTGCATTTATGCATTATTTCTGTTACTTCATCCTACTGGATTATAATGAAAGTATTCGGTGTGGTTTTTATGTGAAAATATGTGCATTCTGAAAAACTAGTCATCCAGGTATTTCTACATTCAGCGTAATCGGAATGAGATAAAAATCATTAAAGTTAATACAAGCTATATTTTATAAAAATACATGAAACGATATTTTCTGACGTACAAAATTGTCACAGAAGCGATCAGTGTAATTTCTATGGAAAAATCATCACTGACTAAAGTCAGTCTTTCGTTGGAAATGGATTCCGTGTGCGGCAGTCTGTGTTATGTTACGGTTGTGGCGCCGCCCTGTTAATAAGTTTCGTCTCTGTCTCGTAAAATAGTGTTGAATGTTAAAGATAGCAATCTGGTTAGAGGACACTGTGTTGAAAAGTTGGATAACTGTTGTGTGTTTGGATTCAAGAACGCCGGAGAAATAAATCAACTACAGTGACAGAAAATTTTGTCATTTCGTAAAAAAATAAAAATAAAAAACACGCGTACATCATTTACGGAGTATCAAAATGGAATTTCGACCGGCCCGGTGTAATGGTACTTCAATTACATAACCATTACGGCACCTCACCTGAACCTCTCGATACCAGTAATATTCTACTGTGTTTCTGTAGGAGTAGTTAACAGATTTCTGAGACAACATTCAGATTTGATTTCATTAATGTAGAGGTGCTTTGATACATCGATATGTTTATGTTGCAGTGATATTATTCTTAAGTGTATTCTTTCTTTTGTCACTATGATCTTTGACGTACTTGTAACTCTGATTTTTGGGCGCGTAAGAGATTATTAGTTAGAGTCGGACCTTGAGAAAGTCAAGTCTTGGACGTCATATTGGAAAGGCGTATATTGTAGTCAGCTTATAAAATGTGAACTTCAACAGTGACTGTGAGGAAGATGCTTTCAAGTATGTTTTGTATTGTGAAGTGATGGTTGTGTCTCACGTGATATTGCAATAAAAGCAATTAATAGAAAGTGTAACTTACATTCAGAGTGCTGATGATTTTTTTTTACATCACAATTGTGCTAACTTTGAAAAGTTTAATCTTAAAGAATGGTTTGTGAAGCGCATCTACATAACTTTTGAATATAGCAGAATAAAACCTAGGCCTCTTTGCATCCGAGCTTGGAATCATCACCACCTAGATTTTCGACGATTGAGCCATGATTTTACGAGACCAGCGTGGGAAACACGAAAAGATGAGTGCCTAGTTTATTCATTATTACATGAAATGACTCTATTAACTGCGCTCTAATGACACCTGCCACATAATAACTTTGTTGTTGCCCAAAAATGCTGTATTTAGCAGCGTGAGCAACACCACCATCATTATTAAATTTTGACCTTTGTTGTGGCAGGGTTGTTAGACCGGACAGTGTTGCCATTGCGAAGGTAAGTTGAAATTGTTTTTTTCTCTTTCCTACCACCACCGCTACCACTGCTACTGATACGGTATTCGCATCAGTACAATAAATGTGGTATACCCATAATAAGCAATGCTGATAATTCATACTCACAATTCATTATTAATTGTAGATCAACAATATCGGGGGCAATAGAAGTTTTAACTCTAAGTAAGTATAAACTTGGAAATTTTGCGGCAGAGTAGCGTTTGAACAGCTTCGACACTACTTTCCTATGGCAGTATAGGTTTGTACCTTTCCGTCGACTGTTGCTTGTCCATAAAGTGGCTACTTCGATTATCTCGGAAGATACATTGAGTTCTGGTTTTCTGCTTACAAGTCTAGGGATTGTCGTAGCACGCAGCGCCGTCTTTTGGGACGTAGTGTACAGCTCTCGCCTCATCGGTCAAACGGCTGCCTGTCTGCCTCATATCGATAAATCCCAGTCTTTGTGCCCCGAGCGGAGTGTTTTCCTCTGGGGAGCTCCGGCACTGTCCGTCGCGGGGAGGAAAGCGGCCGAGGTGTTTCGCAGGAACGTGCAATCGTCGCTTCCGTTTTAAAACCCAGATACGGCCGGCCGCGCTGGGAACGCACTCTGAGCCGCCGTTTCACGGACCACGGACTGCTGTGCTTCCCCACGCGTGTTACTCTCCTTTACCGGCGTCGACGCACTGGTACTGTTGTAGCAACAGGATCTGCAAGGGCGTTCCCATAGGTCGCCTGCGACGTAACGGTAACGAAACGGAAAAATTAAAATACTCTGTACGGTTAATGAGGGAATATGGTCAGAGACGAAAGTAACATTCATAGTACATTCAAGAGTGATAGGACGTTCACTGTTAACAATATAGTTCATTGAAGTGGCAGTCAAATGTCTTAGACCTGAGGCGATTCGTTAGGAAATTGTTGCTAATTGTAAGATTTGAATATTATCGCCGCTTGATACAAAAACTGTATTAACTGACGTGTTAGATACAGCTTCGCCGACTCGCAACCAAATTGTCACCTTCAAGTCTAACCTAGGACTCGGGCCACTCTGATGGTTTTCACCACAACCAAGGTTCCAGAAAACAATATACTCGAAGAAAAAAAAAAAAAGTTGTTAGTGTCCTCTGTCTGCGCAGATATGACGTCATACGCCACGTCTTCATTACATTAAGGGGCGAACGGTTCCAATGCACGTCCGGCCATCAGATTTAGGTTTTCCTCGATTTCCGTTAATCGCTCCAGGAAAATGCTGTCATGGTTCCTTTGAAAGTGCACGGCCGATTTTCTTCTTCATCCTTAGAAAAACTTTCCAAGCGTTGAGCGTGCCGAGTTCAACGTGCTGCTGAACGCTCAGACACGATGCGACTTGTGCATACGGTACGTGGGGCCCCAACGTGGTATACGCGATCGCAACGCACTCCAGCGGTAGTTGAGGAATGTTTCTAGTTCGTAAATCACACTGTTTACATAACGGTCGCGCGTAAAATTCCCATGTTAGCTCTATTAAAACGCACATTTCCTCCATCGTCCACGAAAAGGAAAGTACCATGTTCATGACGTAGGCTTATAAAAGTTCCATTACAAACAGTGCGGTACAAATTGGGAATACTTTTCCGCAGAAGATAAACATTATTTCATCATTCCCACATTTTAGTAAAACCCCAAGGTCAGTCTTACTTGATCAGTATTCCTACACAGTAGCATAATCTTTGCAATATTCCTACCCAGTTGCATAATCTTTGCAACATGTGAATTACGAAGCGTAAAAGAAAAAGGAGCAAAATATATTTATACAAGTAGCGCAAGCTGTCCTGTAGATTAAGCCAATCGAATAAAGTCACCCCTCAAAAAAAAGTGAACTTACATTTACATAACATCAAATATTATGGTATATACTTATATTAAACAAATAATAAAGAATCAGAACCTAATAAAAACGCGAATGTTAGGAAAAAAATTTGGAAGTATCAAAACGCGAACCACCGCCCCAGCAAATTCAAGACAGGACAGTGACGCTACTCATTACGCTAAACCAACAACACACCTTTTGTATCTAATCATATTACCCCGTGGTGAAGACCTTAATCGTAGATATGTGACTAATAGAAATTTAATTATAACAAATTTTACCAAGAACAATGCGTTTTGGGTGGATGTTCAGCGTGTCGCTGCCTTCAAATAGCCTACTCTCATAATACACAAGATACAATAATTCTTTCGCCACGAATATGTTGTTTCTCATTATTTTATTGGAACGAATCACACAATTAACAACGGGTTTTCCAGTGATTCTCAATTTGCTGGTGCTCAGAAACGGTAAATATGCATATAGGCTTGAAATAAATGCCAATATGGCGCCTCACAACTCTGTACTTAAGGGAGACGGCGTGCGTGTGACGTAGGTGGCGTTGTGCCACCTCATTGGTCAGCGCTCAGACGCACGCTCAGAATATCTGACATGCCAGATATTGCTCTGCACGTTCGGAAAGACTCCCGAACGTGCTATTCCACGCTATGACGTCAGAAACTCGGCACGCTCAACGCTCGGATGCACGGTCCGTGTGCCGACGGCTTTAGTAGATAAATGACCCGATGTTGTTAGATTACGTTACCGGTGGTAGGGCACTGAAATCTTCACAACTATTATGCATCTAGGCGTATGTGTTTGGAGTGGTTCAAGGGACAACAACAAGAAAATATGTCAAGTTCAGGGGAGGTAGATTCCTGACTCAATGTTGTTAGAAGAATCAATCAGTTGTTCCCCAACTACAAGAAAAGTCTCTAAGTAACCTACTCAGTCTCGGATATTAACGATGGAAATGGCATTAGAGGTAGAGGTAGAGAGAGATGAGTTGATGCTCAACAAAGACCATGTGATGCACATATGGAACGCATTGTTTATCGTGGAGGGCCTGATTATCGAAAATCTGAAATCATACGTTCTCCAGCACTAGGCATAAAATATTCTTCAATCTGGCGCATTTACCACGACCGTAAAACTCTCCTACTGACCTGATTACTTCTCTCGCTTTATTTTATTGCTTTGATATCTATAACGCTTTAAACTTTCTCACTCCTCCTATTACGAATATCTCGGCTAAACGGCATTTACTTTCGTCGCCGGCCGGTGTGGCCGTGCGGTTCTAGGCGCTTCAGTCTGGAAACGCGTGACTGCTACGGTCGCAGGTTCGAATCCTGCCTCGGGCATGGATGTGTGTGATGTCCTTAGGTTAGTTAGGTTTAAGTAGTCCTAAGTTCTAGGGGACTGATGGCCACAGATGTCAAGTCCCATAGTGCTCAGAGCCATTTGAACCCTTTTTTTTTTTTTTTTTTTACTTTCGTCGTATTTAAAATACATTTTTCCTAATTGGGCTACATACGAGGTAAATTTCTCTTTTCCCAAGAGGACTATCATGGCCAGCCGAATGATTTGTTTAATAAGTTTCATAACATATCATGTAGTGCACAGCGAATCAAGATCAGTTTCGAACATGGATGGGTGAGAAGTGAAGTTAAAACAACACACAAAACCAAGAATTAGCCACTCGTACAGCTAGTGATTTGCGGTTTCGCATAGCCTCTTCATTTGCCGATGATTCCGTTCTTACGTGTGATATTGTGTGCTGGCAACGTGGAGAATTTTATAGTAGATATCGAGGAAATTGGACAATCTTTTCGCACTGGGAAAGTGCGGGGAGGGCCTGCCAAGTAAGTAAACACAGGTTAGCGGAAAGAGTGGTCGATATAACCAGCATTGAATTTTTGGCCGACAAGCTGCATGTTCTAAGTAAGGGTCTGGTCTTTAATTTACCTTCACGTGTTAATGATAGAGAGGTTAAAAGGACGACTGCAGAGTTGAAAAGTTGCTTTGAACAGACAAAAGTTCTAAGTTTTTCACAAGCTGACATTGCTGTAATAACGTGTAGCGCCTTAATGCAAGCTGGACATAAAACTCCTTACCCGCGTCCTGTTAGAGCCTCTGTTAAAAAGTTGCATATTAAGTTATATGAAAACAGTATTTTAGTGATCATTAAGGCTGATAAGGGTAACTATATTGTCTTTAATAGTTGTGACTATATTTCTAAATCCGTGCAAATCTTCAGTGATGGTGCAATATTTGAGTTCAAAAATGTATTAACAGTCTAGCTTTTGGTTCGATTCTGATTTTAAAAAAAAGAGCGTCTAATTGTAATGAATCCAAAAAATGCCTAAGCTGCGCATAAAAAAACACAAAAGTCGTGTATTGGGCGTGCAACTATGTTGATGCTTACAAAAACTATGACCGTGCTGACATATTCCGTACCGACTGCAAGAATTTTCAAGTAGTTTAGGAAGTTGGATAACGTCGTTCTCGATAAACTCACAGGGAACTCGTCATCGAGAAGTGGACAGTTCTTATTGGTCTCCTAATAGAAATACCCTGCATACTCTGCATGTTGTGATAAGTTGACTCCTCCACGGTCGCCATAATCAATAACACACTGTGAATTGCAGTGTCGCTCTTCACGTGTATAACAGATACGTTGGTGTAAGAAATTTTCGTCACTGTTATTTGCCTGGTATGGAGACGGAAGTCGGTAGCGTCAAGTTCTTGTTGCCCAGACCGTGCACCATTATTTTCCCTTAAATTCGAAACATATGTGGTGTCTTCTATGACGTGAGGGAATGTGACACAGTTCGTGGTTATCCATCTCCCTAATGAGTACGACAAATATGATAGTTTTTAAGAGAATTAAAAGTTGGGAAGCCAAGTAATTGAATTCTCGTGAGAGAATTTTGTATGACTTGCTGCAAGAATCTATCTTACTGATGTAACAGAACTGCACCGAATTTGGGCAACATGGTGTTACGCAGTTCTGACCCCGAATCTGAGCTCGATAACACAGTTTCACCCACCCATTTTTTCATTCTTTCATTCCAAAAAAAATCACTTCACTGCAAATGCACCACTGGACGTTCAAAAGTATTGTAGATTTTAATTAAAGTCAGCTGCGTATAAGAAAGGAAATGGCAAACGACCTCTGCTAAGATTCACCGCCCTAAAGTAAAGGATGCTACCTCAGTACATTCTACGGACACCTAGTAACGTCATACACAGTGCCTGGATACAAATTAATGAATAGGTAATCAGAGATAACCTAGACCAATGGCTGTGATACGGTAACTGTCGCCGCTCTGTGCATGGCTAGGCCTCCTCCGAGGAAGAGCAGGGCATGTCTGGTGATATGCTGCTGGCGTAGTTAACCTGAAAAATAGCGCTGCCATGCCTAAGAATTTCAATTTACCTATCGTAGAAAACTGACAATGTCGTACTTGATGACAACCTGAATAACAGGGGAACGTCTGGCCAAACGACTACCGCTTCCTTAAGCAACCGAGAGTATTTTTTACCAAAGAAACATTTTAACATTTTAAAGGCACTTCCTTCTAAATTGTCTTTCGGAGAAAAGAGTAGCATTAACGAGGAGAACACGGCAAGTGCCATCACCAGATTTCGCTCAGTAGAAGAAGAGTCAAATAAGCGTACACGTGTATTGGCTTATCCTGAAGATATTTGACCGTTTCTGAAAAAACAACAAAGTTTTCGAGGTATGTGCCTTTTAGCGCGTGATATCCTCAAACGAAATGTTGGCCCAGTGGTTAGCGTCGCGGCTTTTTAAGTTCGCGTGTTGTAATCTCCTACAGACAAGGGTATATAAATGAAAAATAGAAGTAATAATCAGTTTTCGAACACGGGGCGCAAAATTAATAAGCTGCGACGCTAAGCACTGTGCCACCATTCCGTCTGAAGATATCACGCGCTAAAAGGCACATAAAGTACCTCGAAAACTTTGACCGACATTTTCTTCAGAAACTGTCTAGTATCTACGGATAGGCCGAGACACGTTTTCACGTATTGTGATCCCTCTTCCACCTAGCGAAGTCTCTGGGCAATCAGGTTATGGCACTCACCGTGTTCTCCTCGTAAGTGGTACCTACGAGCATTTTGAGGAATGGCGAATACTGATATCGAGACGTCATTGGTTTGAGGCTGTACTACGAATTGACCGTATTAATGAGAGAGAGAGAGAGAGAGAGAGAGAGAGAGAGAGAGAGAGAGAGAGAGAGAGAGAGAGGAGTGGGGGAGGGGGAGGGGGAGGGGCTTGTGGCAAGATTGATTTTCCGCGGCCGGCCTCACGTGAGGACCATAGTGCCATTTACCTGCTGTGTTTTAGAGAGAGCACAATGATCCAAGCTTCTAGACCGCATTCTGGCGCTACGTTATCTCGCTGCATGATGATTTTTGTGGAGAGAATTCGTTAAGGTGTCAAGTGTTGTATCTTCACCAACCCGGTTTTAGACAGCTTCTCTTCGGTACTAGTAGCACTTAGTCCGATATACGTCATTTACGGAATTGTTAAATCTGCCGAAATAATCATCGTATTTATACAGCACCAGTGGTTTCTTGTTTGTTACGACGTGACTGCTAACAGAAAATTATGTACACGCGCCAAAACAAAACCGTGCATCTCTTATGACACCATATACCGGCAGTAAAGTAGAGATTGCTTTCGTCTTGAAATTCATACTCGTGTTTGTGATGCCACTAACCCAGTTATTTTGCTTCAACTTCTTTCTCGTCACGATCGCACACTCAGAAGATATAATCATTTTATTTTATTTCCTTATTAATTTGTGAGAACTTCACTTCCTTTTTAAGATGCCATCTAATGCTGAATCTTGGGCGAGGTTGTAGCAGATAAAAAGTAGGCTACTCACCGAATATAGTTCCTGGCAGAATGGCATGACTTTGCTGGGAGTTTGCTTCGTAGTGTGGAAGGAGATGCAATTGTAAATTTCGTATGTTACCGTTCACAGGCTATGCCCTTCGTGACCCTGTTAGCTGTATCGGAAATGCTTTAAGGGCGTTAACGTATTTGTTTCCTGTAGGTGACGGTTAAATGCTTGCAGTAGTCTCGTGCTGGTGTTTTTGTCGGCTATTTGATGGAGCAGGTGAAATCTGGTGACGGTACATACCTACCTGATCAAAAGTATCCGAACACCTATTAGTGGACATCAATATAGAGTTGTCCACCCTTCGCATTTACGACCTGTCCTGGGAACACTTTCAGATAGCTGTCTGTGGATAAATTGCAGCCAATTTTTCCTCAAGAGACGGAACCAGAGAAGAAAGTGATGTTGCACACCGGGGTCTGAAAGGAGGTCGAAACTCACTCCAGATGTATTCCATTGGGTTCAGGGCAGGACTCTGGGCAGGTCAGTGCATTTCAGCACTGTTGCCTCGCAGCGTGTATGGCAGGGTGCACTATCGTGCTGATAAAATCGTGTCCGAACTGTTCCTCTGCTGTAAGCAGTACAAAATGCTGTTTATATGTTCGTATCCTTCCGCATTAGCGTTTTCTTAAGCGCAATGAGGGGGCCACAGCGTAAACACGAAAAACACCACCGCCTGCGTACTTTACTGTTCCACAGTACATAGCGTGATTCTCCACTCCAAATCACTAGTTTTCACTGTGCAGTGGCGGCGCTCTTTAGAACACCTCAAGCGTCGCGTAACATTGACTACAGAAGTGTGTTGTGATTTTATAAAAAATATTGTCATGTAATAGTGTCGTTGCATTACTGGCGCTTGACCAGCATGGAAATTTACTCCTGTTTAAGTTCAAACTAAATCATTGTATTAGCAGTTCGTAGTTCGCCCTTTAAGGCACTCGAACCATCTCTTGTTAGTAAATACAGAGAAGGAATAATTCTGTGAAGAGAGGAAGGTAGGAAAATGACAAAGTAATAAAACAACACAGCCGATACATCCACGCTTAACGGTGACTGGTCTCCGGCGCATCGTCATATGCTCCAGCCACGCATCGCTGCCATAATCTCTGGCCAAAAACAATTATGTTCCTAATTGCCCACCTGCGTGGCAAACACCTATCAGTCACTTCGCACGTTGGTACTTCATCGTTGAGATAGCCACTTTGAATCCTAGTGGTGGGAAGAAAGTAGACCTGCGTGGAAAGAAGACGTGTTGGTAAACAGTTCCTCACGATGAGGATGCCCCGGCCTAACTTCACACAGCTTTCCGCACTGTTCTACACAGTGAGATTCGGAGACACTTCATTGTGGTTAATGCTGACGACTCTATAGCCGCGGTAAACCACCTTCGCGGATATCCTACCATAAACGCGGCGCTTCACTCCTTTGTAGAGATGGGCAAACTCGTTCATCCTTGGAAACTAGTTCACTGCTGATCGTTCTTTTTTGGGAACCGTTCGTTTTTACTCGTTCACCGTTCATTTGTGCTTGGAATATGGTTCTTATGAAAAACTGAAATCTAGTAGTGTAGGTGACTGAAGGCTGGAGGGCACCAAGAGGGTGCACTTGCCTCCCCTCTGGAGTATAGAGTTTTTATTCATTACAGAATTCTTACACACTTTTAGAAGTAATTTCTGTGATTCTGCAGAACCTCTCGTTTAGCCAACTGTAGCGTTGTGTAGCTGATCGCAGGGAAATAATACAGGGTGGCGCACGGAAAACCGCCTCCCCCCCCCCCCCCCCCCCCCCCCAACCCCGTGTACAGACTGATCGCCAATTACGGACGATGTGTTGCCCGTTCCGAGCAGATACAACAGACAAACATGTAACAATTAGGCAGTGAAGCAATAACAAGCTAACGCAAGCAACAATGGCGAAACAATCGATGACGATGTGTAGAGAGCTGGAGAAGAGAACATGAAAATCTCACGCGACGCGCATGGGCTGTAGCACATGTAGTCTTTTAAACCTGTTGGTGGCTGTTTCCCAACTTCATAGACCACAAGTGTCTTGTAAAAATTCTTCGTTTAGACTTCCACTACATAGCTATGCTACGTTGTAAACAACAATCTTTTACACACTATATATACTTCACGTTGCCTCTGAGTTCGTAGGCGAAGTAGACTTTATGGAAGCATAAAATAAAATGTGGTTTTCTCATCATACTTGCGTCACGCGCTTAGTAAAATTTAGGTTTTTATGTTGCATTATTAAAGTTAATGCAGCAATAA
The DNA here is from genome assembly GCF_021461395.2 of Schistocerca americana. NCBI lineage: Eukaryota > Metazoa > Arthropoda > Insecta > Orthoptera > Acrididae > Schistocerca > Schistocerca americana. Next base: position 295,794,128 of record NC_060130.1, read on the forward strand.
TAATAATTAAGTTCGCAGTAATAAAGTTTTTGGTTTGAAAGCTCCTTCTGAACAAATGTTTTTGAGATAAGTAAATACGATTTTATGGCAATCTGTGTCTATTCAAATGGAGAGGCACCGCTTTTGCTACTGAGCCAAACTGACCCACAACCCACTTTTTTTTTTTTTTTTTCAAAGAAACCAAACTAGCAGGTAATGCAAATTGGAAACAACCAAACTTAAAAATAATTAGAGCCTTCCTAAATGTAATGTTTTGTATATGAAAGATACACGAAAATCGTTTTATATGAATTTTCTTACACTAAAAATTAAGCAAATTATTGAAAGTTAGTTGCTAAATCAAGTCGATGAAACCAAAAAATATATGAATAACAAAAAAAAACTTGCCTTGTTGGCTCTGAGCACTATGGGACTTAACTGCTGAGGTCATTAGTCCCCTAGAACTTCGAGCTACTTAAACCTAACTAACCTAAGGACATTACACACATCCATGCCCGAAGCAGGATTCGAACCTGCGACAGTAGCGGTCGCGTGGTTCCAGACTGTAGGGCCTAGAACCACTCGGCCACTCCGGCCTGCCTTGCCTTGTTGTAAGTATGTCTTCTGCTGTTCATCGATATAATGAAGTGAGCTGATATGCCCTTTCGTTACCTGAAAAGAGGTACCTATTACATACGTGATTTTTATGTAATTTACGTAACTATAAAATACTTTTTGATTACCTGTCGTGGACGCTGAATAGCCAGACCCAAGTGGAATAACAGTTTGGAACACACGTAAAATGGGCGAGCGCAGTGAACGAATCGAACAACTGGATACTGAACTAACTAGGAGCAGTCGGCAGTGGAACTGAGACAGTTGGTCATGCGAAGAACCTCGAGTGCGGCCGAGGGAGACAGAGAGTGAACTATGAACCGATCGTTCCTTGGAATTCGTTCCTCGGTCCTTTCGTTCATCTTGGTGAACCGTTCCTTTGCACCCGTTCGTTCGCGAACTACCTATCTCTACTCCTTTGTTGTGCTTGCAGATCGTTGTGTGGTATTGATCTCTCCATTCCACTATATTGTGTATGCGTTTCTGAATTCAGATACTGTTGGAACTTTTCGCAAACAAATAAGTAATCTTAATCAGTGGCTCGACAAAAAACACGAAGCACTGTCTGCGTCTTTTTCGCCACATCCGAGTGCTCAAGTGAGCTGTGGCCGCGGCAACACAGTTCCGCGCTCCCTGCAAAGCCGACAGGCACGAGATGAGGAAGCTGCTTTCCAGTGAGCACTGGACTCGCCCCCCTGCCGCCGCGCCTCTATGGCCGCCATTGCAGCCTCACCGCGACTCAGAGGCGGCCGAAAGGCAGTCAACTACCACCCCGCCATTGTGGTTCTCGGCCTTCGCCGCAGCGACTGTTCACCCTTTCGCCACTGAGTTCGTGTCGGCCAGCTTTCAGCTTGCTGTGTGAGGCAGGGCACGCCTCACTCCAGTCTCCCGCTGCTGCCCACTTCTGTCCTACCCCTGCCACTCAGAATTGTCCACAGACACGAGGAAAACTCGGTCGCCGTCGTCTTCTTCTACCTTCTCTTCCTTCTCTTCATAAATCTTACTGGTAACACCCTGAGATGATGAAAGGTCGGAATCTACAATAGTCACAGTATCGTCATCCAAAGACGAATAAAAATTAATTTCATCATACTATAACACTACAACCCAGTGTGTCACGTATTTTTCATCTTCTTGATTTCTCAAGTTTATAACCATTGTTTGTAAATATATTTGTTAATGAATTTTGACAGTAATTAGTGTTCACTGAAAGATGTTTGTACATAGGATAAGTAAGAATTGCAATTTTGTCATATGATGACATGATGGAGGCCGTGGGTGTTGTTTGAAGACAAATGGTGTTGGTGGTAGGACAGCAACCAGCCACAGATTTACTTTCAGTTCCTTTATTCAAAGGATACCGTTACCGGTTTCGAATCGTTGTGATTCATCCTCAGACGGTTTTACACGCTTTCTTTATGACATGTGGTGTTTTTTTTACAGATTGTCGTAAAATATAAATAATACATAATTATAAACACGCCACACACAGATAGCTGCGTTATAGATTTTCGTTGCATGTGACGTACGTGAAACGTCGGTTTCAAGTGTTTGTTTTCATAACATTCGTCCAACAGATGTAAATGCGTTCTCACTGCATCCTTGTTGTTGCACACGTAAATAGTTCTCACTGAACACTTTAGACTTGTCACTGAGATGATTTCTACCACGCACCACATGTTTTGATACATACAAAGAGCTTACAAACATATGAGTATCACAGATGCAATGATATATCGTAACGTTTGACGATGATGTCCTATGGTTGTTTTTTTACATTTCGGTCTTTGTTGTACGTAGTAACTCGTGCGATAGCAATGAGGCTGTAACTGTCTGTATTCTGCCGATAAGCACTGATCTTCAGATTCGATTCCTCGTTGCCACTAATAGGTAGATTAGGTACACGTTTCACAATACAACCTTACGCCATAGAGTATAGGGCCGCTGTACTATCTGTATTCGTTAGTAACCTTTTCCATTTCTGGATTTGATAATCCGCGCTCGCACGTCCCCCAGCTGCTTCGTAGTTTCACCAAAATGAGGGAAACGCAACTAATAAAGCCTCTAGTACCAACTGTGGACATTATTAATTCAGCCAATAGCACAACCAACACTCATATGAAGCGCTGCAGGTGAAATTGTATATTCATGGTGTGACGTTCGCGCTTCTGTTGCTACTGACTCCTGACGCACATACAGGGTGGCCAGAAACAATCTGAAAGACTATTATATCTCCGCACAACCTATCTTGTAACGCACTTCCAAGCTTTTCAGGCTGTTTCTGACCACCTGGTATACGTCGTTACCACAAAGCGCGCGCAGGTTCGCGATGGATACAAAGGGTGTTCAAAGAAAGTATTCCATATTTTGGAAGGTGGTAGTATGGGCCAAAACAAGAAAAAAAGTCCAGTAAACATGGGTTTTAGAACGCGTACATTAAGAGCTATGAACACTTGTTCATCTTCACTACTGTGAAACAAATCTCTTCTACTGCAGGTTCCTTACTATTACGAACGACCTGCAAAAAAATGGCTCTGAGCACTATGGGACTCAACTGCTGAGGTCATTAGTCCCCTAGAACTTAGAACTAGTTAAACCTAACTAACCTAAGGACATCACAAACATCCATGCCCGAGGCAGGATTCGAACCTGCGACCGTAGCGGTCGCGCGGTTCCAGACTGTAGCGCCTAGAATCGCTCGGCCACTTCGGCCGGCGAACGACCTGCAGAATGCAGTAAACAAATGAGGACACATTCCTCTGTAGTTGCCCATGGATACAGCAGCAGTGGACATGTAATAGTGTAGTTACTGTAAAGCGTATTCACAGTTCCGGGAAAGTGCAGCGCATTCATTTGTTCTGCCATTTCTCGTGTGGAATAATAGGCTTATATTATGCTGATAAGTGGAAGGATAAAACGAAATTGTAAAAGCATTTCACAAACCTACGAAAACACAAACTGGTTCCATTAGAAATAATGTACTTTGTGTGCATTTTAGAGCACATGTTTACTGGACATTTTTTTCTTATTTTGGTCGGCCGGCCGCGGTGGTCTAGCGGTTCTGGCGCTGCAGTCCGGAACCGCGGGACTGCTACGGTCGCAGGTTCGAATCCTGTCTCGGGCATGGATGTGTGTGATGTCCTTAGGTTAGTTAGGTTTAAGTAGTTCTAAGTTCTAGGGGACTTATGACCTAAGATGTTGAGTCCCATAGTGCTCAGAGCCATTTGAACCATTTAGCCATTATTTTGGTCCATACTACCACCTTTCAAAATATGGAATGCCTTTTTTTTTGTACCCTGTACAGGTCGCAAGCAATTAAAGGTTACGAGGTCGCGAACCAGTGGTGGTAGAGGTGGCCACGTCCGGCTTGAGCAATCACGGGTCAGTAACATCAACTCGCTGATCATCTTCCAGCCGTTTCATAAGGGCAAAATGTTTTTGTTAATGGGTAATGGTCGTCAATGCTAATTAGCTAAATGCCGCATTGCGTAAACATAGCTGTGTGTGCCATCTGTGATTAAAAATTTAACTCAGTTCCTTAGCAATTCTAAATGTGCTTGTAATTGCGATAAGTAAATGTGTTGTTATTCCTCGTGGTTGTGAAAAGCATAGAGGTTGATAGGCTTGGCAGTATCCTGTTTTAGCCACGATGGGTCTTCAAACATTTAGACCGGTCAAAGAAGAAATATTAAGGGTTGGGGGAGAGGGTGTTTAAAGGTCATATTTTTAAGTTTTTTGAATAACTTGAAAACCGCGGCTTCTAGCGAAAATGTTTCCCAGAACAAAACTAAACTATGTTAAATTTTCTACAAAAAAGGTAATGTTCATTTTGTCTGTAGGACTAGCAGTTTGAGCGTTGCAGGGCATAAAAAACTCGCAGATTATTAAAAATAATGTTGTATAAAATAGTTTATTTTTAAATGAAGTGGGTTAAGAACAAAATCAAATGTATGTAGCACGTATCAAAGTGCAGTAGAGCCGTGTTAATGGATAGATTGTGTTCTGGCGCGTAACAGTGTGCAGGGAGGAGTAAAGGCAGAATCGTGAGGGAAGGTAGGCCGTCAGACTGTGGTCATGAGCTGCTCTCCATCATAGGCCTACAAACTGACTACGATCAGTTTATTCAACACTCCGTCTCCTCAACTGTGTCACAAGAAGTAGCCAGAGGGTGTTCCGCAAACGTATACCAACCCTCCGCAAGAAGCCTTACCAATCAGTGTGCAGGCGTGCGCAAGGTTGTTTGTTTTCCACAAAATACGGTATACTATCTGGAATACAGATATAAGTTAATAATAATAATAATAATTCAAGAAACACAAGTAAATCTGTTCACACACTTCTACCCTGGTAGAAGGGAACTTGATTCTTAGTCTTCTGTACGGAAACTGTCTCGTTTTTCCGGGAAAGACAACTTACCCCACCACGAGTACTGCTCGCATTTCAGTTTGCAAACAGACTGTACCTTCGCGGAATTTCATTTCCAATTCTCTACTGTGAGTAGACAAAATCACTTCACTGAGCACGTGTGCACATAGTAGAGGTATTTTCAGAGTATTAAATGAGTATTTATTTGCAGTTGTGAAGAGACCCTTTATGTAAATAAGAGCTGAGAAATTTTTAATTTGTAAGTGTGATGTTGTCAGTGGTAAGTGTAGTGTCTGTGGGAAAGAGATTGTATTGGTTAGTGTGGCACCTTGCTGCTCTCTGTCGTTGACAGCGAATTATAATTCTGTTGTATTCACTTGGTGGTGAATTAATGAATGACCAGAAAGTTACTGCACTTCTTTCACCATGAATTATGTTACTGGTAGACAACATAAATCTCTTCCATTCAGGAATACCTTCTGCACTCCCCTCCCCACGACGGCGGCCTAGGTCGGGTCTCGCGATCGCGGTCCGCGTTCGTTCCCTTCTCTCGTCACTAGAGTCGTTTCCCCTTCCTCCATCCTCCCAGCCCTCTTCTTCTACCCCTCCTTGGTCCCTCCCTCGCTTGCGGCTTTGCTTGGATTTGTCCTGCGACTCCAAGTCCTCCGTTCCACCCGCCAGTCAACAATTCCTGGCTCTTCTTGCCTCGTTTCGCGATGCAGATGTAGTCCACACTGATGGTTCTGTGGTCGATGGACGCACTGGGTTTGCTTTCATCCACGGCGACTACGTTTAGCAACATTCCCTGCCTTGTGGGAGCAGTGTTTTCACTGCGGAGCTGGTTGCTCTTTATCGTGCACTCGCTCACCTTTCCTCCTGCCCTGGGGAGTCATTTGTCATATGCAGTGACTCCCTGAGTGGATTGCAAGCACTCGACCAGTGTTTCTCCCGGGACCCTTTGGTGCGCGGTATTCAAGATGCTGTTTGTGCTCTCGCCGAGTGTGGTCGTTGAGCGACGTTTGTGTGGACCCCGGGCCACATCGGCATTCCAGGAAACGAACGTGTCGATCGGTTGGCCAAGCAGGCCACCACTTCGCCACCTCTGGAACTTGGTCTCGTGGAAATAGATCTCCGGTCAGCCCTACATCGCAAGGTCCACGATGTCTGGAGCTCTGAATGGTCTGTCTTGAACACGCCAAATAAGCTCTGCATGGTCAAGTCGTGCACGACCGTATGGAACTCATCCTTGAGGGGCACGCCTAGGGACTCGGTTGTTCTCTGCCGTCTCCGAATTGGACATACCCGGTTGATCCCCCAGCTATCTCCTTCGTCGTGAGAACCCTCCTAAGTGTCGCTGTGATGCAGGGCTGACAGTGGTCCATCTTCTGATGGACTGCCCCCTTTTAGCCCCCTTGCGGCAGTCCTTTAATTTACCAGCTGCACTTCCTTTAATTCTCAGTGAAGATACCTCTATAGCTGACTCAGTTTTACGTTTTATCCGTGCAGCTGGGTTTTATCACGCGCTCTAGTGTGGGCGCTCTCGCATGATTTCTCAGGCTACACCCACTCCAGCGACTTTCAATTGTGACGTGGATACCAAAATAGTGTCTTTTATGGTAACAAGTTGTGTTGGTACCTCTATCAACGCTTTGCAGCTGGTGGTTCTTCGTTCGTAGTTGAGTGGTTGACCTTTTACCTGATCCATCAACCACTATAGTCTGTTGTACTATAGTCAACTATTTGCTCTGCTCCTTTTAAGTGTCCTCTATTTTGTGTTACTGCGGTGTTCATTTTAGCTCTGTACCCCTTGGTGTTCCCTCCCTCTGGGTGCAGAAGTTACGTCTTTACTGTATAGGCCTTTTACAAGTATGTCTGTTTCTAACTGGGGACTGATGACCTCGATGTTTAGCCCCCATCAAACCCCAAAACCAACCAACCATTCAGGAATTGCTGGGACATGTCGAGTGTTACGTACTGAGTGGAGTCACCAGAAATCCACAGTATATCTTTCAAGGTGATGGTAAATATGTGTGGCGGAATGGTTAAAATAATGTTCAATTCTAGAACAGCAATTCACCGTTACGGAATGTTTAAGTTCTGTTGAATTATTTGAAGTTCCATAACTCCTAGGTGATCAACTTCTGTCTACTCACACAAGAGAACAGGACGGGAAATGCTGGGAAGGTATATGCTGTCTGTAAACTGGAAAGCGAGCAGAGCTCGTGGTGGGGCAAGTTGTCTTCCCCGCAAGAACGATACATCTGTTGTACAAGATCAGTAAGATCCAGTTTCTCCTCTAGTAGTGTAGAAGAGGGTGCAGGGTTACGTAGATTCTGTCCATAAGCGTTTCTTGGGTCAGTATTATTAGTAACCCATATCTGCACTCCATGATGTGTTAGCGCACTTCGTAGAATATAAATACCACCCAACCATGTCTGTGCAGTGTGGTGCCGTTGATCCGTTAAGTGCACTGCGGAGGATAGGGATAACTTAGTGAAACACATTGTGGTTCCTTCTTGTCCCGTAGTGGGGTAGATATAGTTGGGAATCTCCTGGGTTGCTCTTCAGCCTGCAGGTCCGTGAAGGAGGAAGTGTATGTTCAAATGTGTGTGAACTTCTAGGGGACCAAACTGCTTAGGTCATCGGTCCCTAGACTTACACACTACTTAAACTAACTTACGCTACGAACAACACACACACCCATGCCCGAGGGAGGACTCGAACCTCCGGCGGGAGGGGATGCGCAGTCCGGGACATGACGCCTCAACCCACGCTCCCACTCCGCGCGGCGAGGAAGTGTATGACCACAAACCAACGACCTACCTTCCCTCACTCTTCCACCCTCCATTCCCCCTCCACTCTGTTACAGCTCCAGAACACAGTTCCTCCCTTAATACGGCTCCACTATTCATAAATTTGGTACACAAATTCCATTTTTCCCCTTAACCCACTAAATTTAACAATAAACATTAATGTTGCACCACTAAAATACTATTTTTAATTACCTGCCTTTTTTTTTCGAAACGGTGGCGGTCGAGTGGAACTGTGTCACGCATTCTCCGACAGCCACTGAGCGTTCAGTAGTGTTCTGACCTCTGTGCTATGAATGTCGTACCCTGCGCGAACACGAAAAGTGATGTAAGCGAGTTATTTAGTGAATTTTCATTCCATTTCTTGCGGGTTGTCTAGTATGATGGTGGTGGAAACGACGAATTCTGCACAGTCAGGTGAGTCATTATTAGCAGGATACACGCGTACATCAAGCGCAAGACACGTGTATGCGCGTACTGCGACTGTCACTGAGAACCGGCAACAGTGCAGTCTCCGTCCGTTTGTCAACCTGCCATCGTTCGTGGATCGGACAACAGTACTACAGGAAAAATGAATAGAAATTTTTTTGTAGAGAAAACTTCACGCTGTTTAATTGTGTACTGGAAGTCATCTTCGCTAGAAGCTGCGGGTTTAGAACTATTAAAGAAAAAATTAAAGTGACATTCAAACGACCCACGCGCACACCCCACAGATCAGAATTTTTAGTATGTTGTTCATACCACTCCCTCCCACCACTTTAAAAAAAATTTGGAACGGCGCAAACTTTTTCGCTGTCCGATATTTTTGGTTTTCATTGACTGGGCTAATTGAAAGAAAATCTTGATCGGCGATCACAGCTTACGCAGTGCTCGAAAATGTAGCGTTAGCGTAATGAAGCGCACAGCTTGCCTAAGCCGTATTATTAATTTTCTGGTGCTTGAAAGCAAACGTTAATCCTTTTTAAATTAAGGTGCTTCTGAGCTTCGTAGGTTGGTCGCGTCTCTTCGATCGCGCTGCTGTAGCTTACGGCATCCAGCGCCAGCGCTTGCCTGCTTACCGAAACCCCTTCAACACTAGTTTACCGATTCACTTGTTAAATAATTTTATTACATTTCTCTCTCTCTCTCTCTCTCTCTCTCTCTCACACACACACACACACACACACACACACACACACACACACACACGTTTCTGATTTTTGTTCGCTGGGCGACAAAGCCGTTCTACTGCAGTGTGTGAAATGGAAGTCATGAAAGCCTTGACGGGAGTTTTACAGACTAAAGGTTCATCAGTCGGCATGTGCATTTTCCATCCTTTAAGACTATGGAGCTAAATTTCTAACAATTTCTTCGTTCAGTTAATTCTGGCATTCTTTTGACATAGGACGAATTCAGTAATCGACAACCTCATCTGTAGCACAATAAACGGAGATTAGAGAATTCTGGCGTGCTTTAGTTCTTCCCTACACACTAGTATCGGCAACATATACGAGTATTGTCAGGTGTACTTCTTTTTTATCAGTGTGTTGTGACCTGTTTGAATATTGTGCACACAATAAAATAAAGCCCAAGTATGTTTTTCGGAGTCACCTGTTACGGTTAAGTACCAAGGACAAGTTGAGGGTTTGCCTGGTAGTGGATTTTACAGCTCTTGCAGGTCAACGCAGATAGCGAACCACGGTGTAAGCCCAGCGTCCTTCGCGAAGCGGCTACCTGTTGCTTAGGCGAAGCTTAAAGTACTGCTGTTATCGTTACGTGTGTGGAATTCGAACTAGGAATCAGATGGTTTTCGCACAGAAACTTTCAACACATGCCTTCATTTTGTATTCTACTTAACGACTAACAATTGGTTCTCAGTTATCGTTGCAGACGCATCTATATCGACTCAGTCGAGAAATAAGGTACAGCAGTGGCTATGCAGATGCATCACCTGGCAAATGCTGACTGTTTTCATAAAAAATAACTGCTCGTCGAGTTACTATTACTCGTGTTTGGTTATTTCATCGCTTACATGCCTACAGCACGTTGTATAATACAACCATAATATTGAAGGTTCGCTGATGGAAAAAAGTCGCAACACCAAAAAGTAATGCATGTAGAGTAAGGAAATATCGGGAATACGTTTGCCTAGGTAATTTATTTAAGTGATTAACATTGCAAGATCGTAGGTTAATGTAAGGATGAGAAGCCATTGCAAATGTGAAATGCGAGTACATTTATAACCAGTGTAACCGCCAGAATGTTGAATGCAAGCATGCAAACGTGCATGCATTGTGTTGTACAGGAGCCGCATGTCTGTTGGTGGGATAGAGTTCCATGCCTGTTGCAGTTGATCGGTCGATACAGGGACAGTTAATGTTGTTTGTGGATGACGCTGGGGTTGTCGTTCGATGGTATTCCATGTGTGTTCAGTAGAAGACATATTGGTGATCGAGCAGGGCTAGACAACATGTCGACACACTGTAGAGCGTGATGGGGGTTACAACAGCGGTATGTGAGCGAGCGTTATCCCGTTGGATAACATCCCCTGAAATACTGTTCATGAATGACAGCACAACAGATCGAATCGCCAGATTGATGTGCAAATTTACAGTCAGGGTGCGTGGCATAACCACGAGAGTGCTGCTGCTGTTACACGAAATCGCACCCCAGACTGTAATTCCAGGTGTGGGTCCAGTGTATCTAGCACCCAGACAGGGTGATTGCAGGCCCTCAACTGGCCGCCTCCTAACCAACACATGGCCATCACTGGCACCGAGGCAGAACCAGCTTTCATCAGAAAACGGAACAGACTTCCAAAGAGTTCTTGCGTGACAACACAGAAGTTGCAAATGGTTGTGGTTCGGGTTAAGTTGAATGCACGCTACAGAGCATCTGGATTGGAGCTGTCCTCGAAGTAATCGGTTTATAACAGTTCGTTGTCATTTTGGTACCAACTGCTACTCGTATTGCTGCTGCAAATGAGGCAGAATCATACGCCGAACACGATGGTCTTCCCTCTCGGTAGTGCCACGTGGCCGTCCGGGCCCGTGACCATCGCTGCCAGCAATCGCGTACAGCGGCTACATTCCTGCAAAGTCTTGCTGCGGCGTCTCAGAAGGAAATCCAGCGTCTCGTAGCCCTATTACGTTACTTTGCTAAAACTCAGTAAGGGGTTCATAATAGTGTTTCTGTCGCCTTAAAGGCATCAGCTAACCACGTCTAATCCCGAAGGTAGCTAATGCGACAACCGCTACAGCATGTCTTTGAAGAACACCTGATTGGCATCTTCATACACTACTAGCCATTAAAATTGCTACACCACGAAGATGACGAGCTACACACGCGAAATTTAACCGACAGGAAGAAGATGCTGTGATATGAAAATAACTAGCTTTTCAGAGCATTCACACAAGGTTGGCGCCGGTGGCGACACCTACAACGTGCTGACATGAGGAAAGTTTCCAACCGATTTCTCATACAAAAACAGCAGTTGACCGGCGTTGCCTGGTGAAACGTCCTCGTGTAAGGCGGAGAAATGCGTACCATCAAGGTCCGTGTTTGGCGTCATCGCGGTGAACGCACATTGGAAGCGTGTATTCATAATCGCCATACTGGCGTATCACCCGGCGTTATGGTATGGGGTGCCATTGGTTATACGTCTCGGTCACCTCTTGTTCGCATTGACGGCACTTTGAGCAGTGGACGTTACATTTCAGATGTGTTACGATTCGTGGCTCTGCCCTTCATTCGATCCCTGCGAAACCAGACATTTCAGCAGGATAATGCACGACCGCATGTTGCAGGTCCTGTACGGGCCTTTCTGTATACAGAAAATGTTCGACTGCTGCCCTGGCCAGCACATTCTCCAGATCTCTCACCAATTGAAACCGTCTGGTCAATGGTGGCCGAGCAACTGGCTCGTTACAGGACGCCAGTCACTACTCTTGATGAACTGTGGTATCGTGTTGAAGCTGCATGGGCAGCTGTACATGTACACGCCATCCAAGCTCTGTTTGACTCAATGCCCAGGCGTATCAAGGCCGTTCTTACAGCCAGAGGTGGTTGTTCTGGGTACTGATTTCTCAGGATCTATGCACCCAAATTGCGTGAAAATATAATTACATGTCGGTTCTAGTATAATATATTTGTCCAATGAATACCCGTTTATCATCTGCAGTCCTTCTTGGTGTAGCAATTTTAATGGCCAATAGCGTAGTAGCGTTTCTAGCGCCACACTTACGTGTTCAGATTAATAGACTAAAGACATTTTTTCCAAAACTTTACATTTATTACAGATTCATATCCACATACAGATTCTATGTGTACATTTAATACTTTGTATTCATGCCTTTGTTCTTAATCATCATTTTTATCCTGTTTGGCATGGTTTTTATTATTTTTTTACATGGCATTTTAATATCATTGTCATGGTACCAGATGTCCTCTAGTTTCTCCATGCGATCTTCTTTTGTGGATATTGTAAATTTCCTTATCCTCTCTTTCACAATAGCCCATAAATTTTGAATTGGCTTCATATCAGGGCTATTCCCTGGCCGGGGCAACACTTTCAGTTGCTTTTCTTCCAAATATTTGGAAACACTACTGGCTTTGTGGCAAGGTGCCCCACATGCATAAAAATGGCATCGTTATTAGAAAACCACTCACTTATTTGGGGGAAAAGTTCCTTTTCAAGGATCGTTTGACGTTTTATTCAGGCACACGTTATTGTTGCACCCCCGCGTGATCACGCCACAGGAGGGTTGAAAGAGCATAAATACTCTTTGCTGCTTCGAAACACGTTTAAATGTGGAATGGTTTTGAACAGTCGATAGTGGTTTCAACCTGTACACGAGAGCAAAAACGTCGGACGCCGTGCACTACAAAGGCGTGCGATCACTTCAGTTGGGATGCAGGCCCACAGTGTCCTTCAAGAAGGATTGAAACGTCCGATGGTCTTAGCAGTGTCTAAGGCTGTCAGGAACATCTTCCTGTTCCACATCGAACCGACAACTGTCGTTTTCGTCCGCGGAATGTGTAGGGACCGACATCTTAGGGAGAGGGGTGGTTCCATTGACGCCATTTTTGCTATCCTCTTAGGCTTTCCGCGTTGATTCTTACCGGCGGTGTGTCCGAAATGTTTTCCTCGGCCACCCAGAAGAAACCAAAGTGATTTCAACGCTAGATGTCACTGTTATGACCTCCATAGTACACCTATCAAAAGAAGGGATGAAATGCGTCCGTGGTGGCTTTGGGCTGAATTGCGATGAAACTCGGTGCCACTGTGACGTCATTAACCCACCTTTACGGTTCATATGAACTTCCGAGCTGTGGTCTCTTTTCCGCATGTGTCGAATGTTGGCTGACACACAGATCAGAGTCAGCAATACATACTGGCAAATCTGACGTTACAAAAGGAGTCACCTACGGTTCCTTAGGAAATACCCATACTGGAAGAGAGAGGAAGGAAGGCATCAGGTATGGGGAAGTATCTTTATTGACTGATAGTGCTACTGGACTAACAGGTTTACAGAACAAAGGAATATCTTAAAACTGTTACATAATATATGCGTAACGCAGCAGCAGCACCGAGAAGCGCGTCGACAGTGGTGTCTTCCATCGACAACCCTTGACACGGGGGTGTCACGACGTCTTTTGAGACAAGTTCTGGTTCTTCATAGAGCATCACGGTGCACGTATCTGTGTCTGAACGCTCGGAGAACGAACGTTGTCTGAGTGCGTTCTTTATCGTCATACAGGGCCAGCTCGTGGCGCGACGATATGTCGTAACATTTGGTGCACAACATGATTACCTGTGATTCACACAGCCGGTAATTTGGACAGAAACCGTTACATGTCTTACGTGTAGGCTGATGACTGTGTCCTCCCTCCGTGATCTCCGTGGCGTTGTCTTTCAACAAGATAATGCAAGACCGCATATTTCTCATGCTGTTCTGAACAACTTTGATACAGTCATGGGTCACCGTTAGACTGGCACGCCACCACCCATCAGCCGTTAAGATTGATGTACGAGAGGCGTTGAATAAGTAATACAACACATTTTTTACTGAAAGCGGACAAGTTTTATTCGGGATTCCAATCCACGGTATTATTCCTCATTCTTAATCTCTATTTTTCGACATAAGCCGTTCAATGCGATGGCCTTATGCCATCTCAATAGGAGGGCGTGGTCGTCGTCGGAGCCAGCGTCTTGCTGTACTACCAACAGAGACGTCCAGTCTAGCAGTGAGGTGATAGTGGTCCGTCGATAACGTCGAATGAGTGTCCGTTCCAACATTGCAGGAATCACGACTGTGTGCAACCTGCCGGCACGCGAGAATTCGGACAGGTTTGCGCAACCTTTTTGCGATGACGACAGACGCCTGCCCAACGATTCAACGTGCTTTTGTTCTCTGCCAGGTCTGGGTAGACATCTTGCAAGTGCCTGTGAGTACATGCGATTCTTTTGGCTTTCTGACAGAAGAAACTCAATGACAGCTCTCGGCATCAATAGACCTCGTTAGAGACGCCATTTTGAAAGCTACTTATAGCGCCGCCACCAATAGGAACGTGATGAAACTATCCGGGGTGAAGCGTAAATATTACAAGACTTCTCATTTGCACAACCGAAATTCGCAGGTAAAAATGTACTCCATTACTTATTGAACGCCCCTCGCACTCCGACGTTGAATTGCAGGATCATGGAATGAAATATTCATGTGTGTTACCAAAGTTGAGTTCCAATCAAAGCTCAGCCGGGTTAGAGCCATTGTTGCTGCCAGAGGTGGTAGCTCTGTGCATTAACTATCGTGCTATGTATATCTCAAAATCAGCGTCAAATTTAATCACACGTACTTCTTCGAATAATTTGAATGCACAATAAAAATAGTTCGGTTATCTGATTTCGTTTCTGGTTTTGAAATGTTAATGGGAAACACCGCACTAACATAAATATAATACTTCTCATCTGCGAAAAGGGCTCTTATTGTTACATTGAAGGCACAGAGTGTAAAATGTTCATCACAAGTGGTCTAACGTAGTACTCTGGAATTGCTAATAAATGAACGGTCAGAATCTGTTGATTGTGTCGTAAGTTACCAGTCGAGTAACAGCGTCTCTTTCAAGCGTTGTTTCTACGAGTGTGCTTCGATATTGAGGTAAAGATTACGAAAAGGAAATCTTTCGAAATCTTACTTCAACACGATGGTGTTAATAGACTGGTAACCCGAGACCATTAAATTATTGAAATTCGCTGAGGAAATCAGGATTCATTTCCCATTGAAAGAACGTAACGTATTTGGATCAGATTTCAGATACGTATTTCGAGGGACTCATAAACACTGATGTACTCTGTACTTCCGTTTACACTTCGCATCATTTGCAAGTAATTGGCAGTGTGGATGAGATCAGTGCCCGATTCAGGAAGTGTTCAGGCAGTAATGGCCTCGACGTCGATCAGTCGTTTAACTTTAACCCGGCGTAAACGATTTAAATTCTTTTACACTTCACTGCTTCAGTCGTTGCGAGGCATGGCGTTTTCAGCACTGCAGAGGCTTTGAGCAACCATCCTCAGTTGTGAACAAAAATATATCTTGCCACCCTCAGGAAGCAAATTAAACGAAAAAAACGGAGGGCACTACTTTTCTGTGTTTTTTTTTTATTTATGTATTGTGCACTGACTTCATTCGTGCTTGGCAGTGTATAAATAGTAGAAGTTTCCCCTGTAGATTTTGCAGTTGGGGCAGTTAACTTCCTAACGAAAGTGTGTGTGTGTGTGTGTGTGTGTGTGTGTGTGTGTGTGTGTGTGTGTGTGTGTGTGTGTGCTAACCATTGCTTTATTAACAACCGAAATTAAATTCGCTTACATTTACGGGCATGGTTGCTGTGCATTTCTTGCCAGCCAGTTGTCTGCGCTCACAGGGCCCTGCGGATACGCTTAGGTGCTACGCGGAGCATAACAAGAGCGTAAGGCTCGCATGGTATGTTGCAAGCAGCTTCTCGTGCGAGCAGCGGCGAATGGGAGGCTCAAATTGCATTATGTGAGAGGTAGCCTCGGAGACTGGGACTTGTCACGTAACAAATGGCGCACTATCTGAGGCCACTCACGTTCTTATCAGAAGCAACGTTGAAAAAAATAAATCGCGTAATGCTAGGTATGTGGAAACTTCAGTATCATTGGGCGTGTTTATATTCCAGTAGTCTTTGAAGTTCCATAATGAAATTTTCACTCTGCAGCGGAGTGTGCGCTGATACGAAACTTCCTGGCAGAGTAAAACTACGTGCCGGACCGAGAGTTGAACTCGGTATCTGCCTTTCGCGAGAAAACTCTTACCGTCTGAGCTATCCAAGCACGACTCACGACCCGTCCTCATAGGCTATGACTAAGCCGTGTCTCCGCAGTATCCTTTACTTCCATGAGCGCTGCTTCTGCAAGTTTCGCAAGAGAGCTTCTGTGAAATATGGAAGGTAGGAGACCAGGTACTGGCGGAAGTAAAGCTGTGAGGAAGGACGTGAGCCATGCTTGAGTAGCTCAGTTGCTAGAGCACTTGCCCGCGAAAGGCAAAGGTCCCGAATTCGAGTTTCATTCTGGCACACTGTTTTAATCTGCCAGGAAGTTTCATAACAGCGTACACTCCGTTGCAAAGTGAAAATTTCATTCTGAAATATTTTCCGTTCACGTCACGGTAACATTCTCTACTGCTCCATTTTCCTTCTAAGAATTTTCAGCATTCTCTCTCTCTCTCTCTCTCTCTCTCTCTCTCTCTCTCTCTCCCTCTCTCTCTCTCTCTGCGTGGTTTACACAACCACAGTGTCGTTTTCTTAGAGTAGTACACACATTAAGTTGCAGATACACAGTGGGTTCAAATGGCTCTGAGCACTATGGGACTTAACATCAGAGGTCATCAGTCCCCTAGAACTTAGAACTACTTAAACCTAACTAACCTAAGGACATCACACACATCCACACCCGAGGCAGGATTCGAACCTGCGACCGTAGTGGTCGCGCGGTTCCAGACTGTAGCGCGTAGAACCGCTAGGCCACCCCGGCCGGAAGTGACCTACTCAGTCTTGGATATTAACGATGGAAATGGCATTAGAGGTAGAGGAGGGAGAGAGAGAGAGAGAGAGAGAGAGAGAGAGAGAGAGAGAGAGAGAGTTGATGCTCAACATACACCATGGGATGCACACATGAAACGCATTGTTTATCGTGGAGGGCCTGATTATAGAAAGTCTGAAATCATACGTTCTCCAGTACTAGTGATAAAATATTCTTGAATCTGGCGCATTTACCACGACCGTAAAACTCACCTACTGACCTGGTTATTTCTCTCGCCTTATTTTATTACTATTGCTTTGATATATATAACGCTTTAAACCTTCTCACTCTTCCTATTACGAATCTGTCGGTTAGACGGCATTTACTTTCGTCTTATTTAAAATGCATTTTTCCTAACTGGGCTACATACGAGGTAAATTTCTCTTTTTCCAAGAGGACTATCATGACCAGCCAAATGAAGATTTGTTTAATAAGTCTTACTTGTTTGATGAAGTAACATCTAATGACTCTAAATTTAAGTTGCATACACAGTGGGTCTGTGTATAAAAGACCCAAATCGTAAGATAATATTCGATTTCTGATCATCGAGCTTTCATTAGCGCTGGGCGCGTCTACTGAGCTAGAGCTCACCGGAAAATACGCAGGGAAGTGACAGCACTCAAAGTAGCATGTACGCCAGCTCGTACAGCATGTGGCCGGCCAAGCTTTTATTCTAGGTAATAATTTTTGGTGGTGCGCTACAGTACACTTCATGGTGCGTGCCAAATTTCGCACCCTTCAAAGACCTGCCAAATAACGATTCAGACGACATATCCACGAAACGGCAGCTGACAGTGTACTCCTAACTCGGGCGCTCTTGCCAGCGTTCCGTTCCCTAGTCAGGTACTTCTGAATGCTTTACATACACCCGTGCTTCTATTAACTGTCTATGCCACTTAAATTTGATTGAAAACACTGTTACAAAACTATGCAATATTACGTTAACACGGGTGATCAGTTAAGCAATTTAATACGGAATGAGTGACCAATCGTCTCCTAAAATATTTTGAATAGAAGGCCCCTACATTCTCAGACATCGTGTCAAGAGGGGGAAAATTTAGGGGAGACGATTCCCCAGAGGTTGAGTGATACGTATTGTCTAATGAGTATAAGACCAAATAGGTATGTATGGCTGCCATGGTAGAGAGCGTTTTATTCCCGCAGCGCCACTCCCTGTACAATAAATTCCTGTTGACAACACGCGGTCGTTCCCTGTCGGGGAGCGGAAGCGAGCCAGAGCACAGTCATATAGCAAGCATATGAGTCAAAGATACTTCACGCCTCATGGGAGATAATGTCCCACAGGAAGTGCAGGTAGTTTTCCTCCGTGAGCCATCGTGAAACAACGGCGAGGTGTGAGAGGCGTCGGACATGAGGTCTGATGAACGGTCTTGGGAAACAGTACTATTCGGGCACGACTGCTTTTCTTATATTGAAATGCGCTGAGCATGGTGCTACGTGATGTGAGTGACAAGGCTTCAAGCGTAGAAATTAGTTATTACCGGAAGTGACATTTGCACTTACTGGTTCCTGTAGGCTCTCTTGTCGTGTCGTGCAGTGTGTCGTTAGTGCGCATATGTTATACGACGAATGAAGGCGAGGACAGACCATATCTGACACGACCAATGGGGGTGGGTACTGTTGTATTCAAACTATGCTGGTTAGTTTTCCATCATCACAGTCAAAGTTCTTGGGACATCCTAACTGGTGGATATTCCACCCTGAAATTGTCTACGTATTCCCCATCTCTCCTGGTATTGCTTATCAAAAACCGCACATTATACGCAATATTCAACGGTTATAGGTGCCGAATTATGAAACCGACTCTTATTTTTTGATAGCTCTTTATACTACTTCTTCGGCATTGGAAAGAGCCTTCGAAGAAGACTTCAACGACTTAGCCTGTGTTTAACTTAATCAGATAGTAGCAAGAGAAACAGCGCTGCAAATATTTGTCCCACCATCAGGAGAAAATGCCCTACAAAGGTCTGCCGTAGTGCATAAAATGTAAGAAATCGTAACTCAGGTAAGGTTAATGTGTTCACTTGCGCACTTGAAGTCAATCAGTCTATGGGCTATTGCTTTGGCGACCATATAATTTGCTCCTGAAGCTATTCAAATTTCATTGTGTTTACGATATTCGAAACAGTGTGTACTGCTTTCGTTCATGGCGAATGTCGTCAAACTGTTAGAGCAGTGCCATCACTATATGTCGTAGGCAACTTGAATGTACGAATGGGATCAACAAGGGTAGTGTCCTGTGACGACTATATTCTAATGCATTTCCAACGTCCTACATTTTGCTACAGTATGAGACTAATGGCAATACCTTTCAGAATCGTTCGCAGTTCTCCCAGTGATGACTACGAGAAGTACGAAGTAGTGCGACATTTATATGCAAGATTTTACTACTGCTAAAACAGATTAAAAACCATGGGCATGTCATTCTTCACCGGCCGAGCGGCTCTACGCGCTACAGTCTGGAACCGCGCGACCGCTACGGTCGCAGGTTCGAATCCTGCCTCGGGCATGGATGTGTGTGATGTCCTTAGGTTAGTTAGGTTTAAGTAGTTCTAAGTTCTTGGGGACTGATAACCTCAGATGTTAAGTCCCCTAGTGCTCAGAGCCATTTGAACCATGTCACTCTTCGTAAGATGTACTACTGCCTAGAGTTAGAGATCCACGTTGGATAAGTACTACAGATAAACAACGAACGCCTTCAATCAACATGTGGTGTTTGCTTTTTAATAATCACATAAATTAGTCTCACTTTCAGTCCAAACAGCTGCAAAAATTTGCAGTTTCCGGTAGCTACGCTGCCGCAACTACATAGGTGTTCTAAATTAAAGCAACAAACAGAATTTTTGCAATGTTGCATTTATTTTGCCATAAAACAGTATAAACAGGTGGTAGTGAAGTGGAAACAATATAAAGAAACAGAAGGTAAAGAACTACAACAGCCGGCCGAAGTGGCCGTGCGGTTAAAGGCGCTGCAGTCTGGAACCGCAAGACCGCTACGGTCGCAGGTTCGAATCCTGCCTGGGGCATGGATGTTTGTGATGTCCTTAGGTTAGTTAGGTTTAACTAGTTCTAAGTTCTAGGGGACTAATGACCTCAGCAGTTGAGTCCCATAGTGCTCAGAGCCATTTGAACCATTTTGAAGAACTACAACATGCGTAACGGTACGGAGAAATGTTCTTCGTTTTTTCCAACTTCAGGGATATGCACACACATTCCGACAACTGATAAATGTGCTTAGTATGGTGTGTGACCACCTGTGGCAGCAACACAGGCCTGACAATGACGGGATATGCAGTGAATTATGTCATCAATCTCATGTTAACGCTATAACGCCCGTTCTTCCTACAGAGTTGCTCACAAGTGTTCGAGAGTGGTCAGTGGATGCTGACGTGAGGCAACCCATGTTCGCAGTGCATCACAGACATGCTCTACGGGATTCCAGTCGGAAGAGCGAGCAGGCAATATCAATGCGTGCAATATCTTCCGTTTCCGGGAAAACATCAATCACCCGTGCTCTGCAAGGTCGAGAATTACTGTCTATCAGTACAAAGTCTGGACCCACAGCACCTTGCAACAGCCGCACATGACGTCACAAGATCTCGTCACGATACCTGACAGCAGTTTAAACTTTACCGATTCACCCGTGCAATTTCATGAAGAGCCGTTCGAGTGATCAGCATAATCCCTGTGCACACCTTTAGGAAACCACCTCGATATCGGTCTCTTTCCACAAAGTCTGGGTCCCGAAATCGTGTTCCACGGTCCCCCTAAATGCGAATCCGTCGAGAATCACTCCCCAGACCAATCAGGACTCATCTGTGAGAACAACATTGGCGCACTCTTGGACTGTCTAGGTGGCATGTTGACAACTCCACTCTAGACGTTCCCTTTTGTGAAGACGGGTCAGAGGTACACATACAGCAAGTCTCCGACAATATAGGCCACTCTGGCGAAGCCTTCTCTACACCATTTGCCTCGGTACGACGCTTCCAGTTGATGGCGCGAGGGCAGATGCCAGTTTGCCGTGCGATACTAAGGTGATACCGTTCCATCTTTACAGCCAAATAATGGTTTCTCTGTCTGTTGTTACATGTGGTCGGCCGAGCCTTTGTCTTCGGGGTACAGTTTCGGTTTCTCCACATCATAGAAACAACAGAATGATTCACTTTCAGCCATCGGATCACATAAGTTTGCATCTGTCCTGCTTCAATGCCTTCTACACCTCTCCACTGCAGAGTGTCTGGCAGGGGTCTTCTCTGTGCACCGTCTGTGATTGTGTACACAGCAATTGTGGATGTGGGACTACACGACAAATACTACCCCGTTTGATGGGTGTCCTGATGTCATCCCTGGCATGGTTCTCCGTTGGCCGGAATGCCATCCTCAGTGCAAAACACGGTCGAACGGACATCTGTTGACAGTTCGTATGATTATATCTCGACTTAGACACAGGATGAGGAAATAGTGGCTTGTTGCTGTAATTTTGGACACCAGTAGACTTAGTCATCCCACTGGATATAAGGCAGTTCTCGTGCTAGAAACATAACGTATGTCCTAGCCATTCCGCACAAATAATTATGAATTTTCTTAACATCATTTGGAGATCGATAGTTCGGGAATCACAAAATGTCTTGCCTCCTAACCAGACTTACAGCTCTCGACTTTTTATTTGTGAGGAAAATTAAAACAAGTTTTCAAGGAAGCACAGACGACTCCTGAAGACCTGAAATCAAACGGCTGTATGTCATTATGGCGGGGACTGAGGATGTTTGGATGCTTGGTGTAAGTCTGTTTCACGCCACCTCGGCGATTTGTTTGTCGATGAAAATGAGATAAAATTATTAGGACAACACAAACATCCAGTCCTTGAGCAAAGGAAATCTCCGACCCAGCCAGGAATCGAACCCAGCACATGAAATACTGTGCATCATGGACCTGTGACGGAGTCTCTTTATAGCGTCTTTCAGTGCTCAGGCTCTGCACTTTTGCGCCTAAAAGGATGATGATGAGGATGATGAGGATGATGAGGATGATGATGATGATGATGATGATGATGATGATGATGATGATGATGATGATAATAACAGGATACCCCAGTCAGAATTAGAAAACATCAAACAACAAGTACAACAAATACTGGAACAAAATAATGTGCAATCAGAAGAAGAAGAAAATACAGTAATGGACTCAAACATCCCAGAGCAAACAAACAAAGAACAACACGCATCAATTAAACAGTCAGAGGAAAACGAAATCTTAAGACAGCCACCAGAACAAGCACAAATAGAACACGAAATGACACACATGTTAGATATAGAAGAAAAATTTCAGCTGACATATATAGAATACAAAGACACAAATACAGACATTAGACCATTCTTGCATAGACCGCCAAATAACCCACAAGTCGAAACAACAATAAAAACTATCAACACAATCATACACAACAAAATAAATGAAAACACAACTATGGAAGAGTTACAACTACTGGTTTATATAGGAGCACTCACTACACTAAATATACACACTAGGCAGAGATCAGAACCAACCAACACACAGAAGAAACCCACAAAACCAGCATGGCAACACAGGCTACAGATTAGAATAGAAAGACTGAGAAAAGACAGCGGACAGATAACACAATTTATAAGAAATGAAAAGTCAGAAAAAAAAACGAAAAAGGTTAGGTAAAATCTCACAACAAGAAGTGATAGAGCAATTAGATGAAAAGAAGCAGAAATGGAAAAAACAGAAGCCTATAAATATCTAGGATACAGACAAAAAATAGGAATAGATAATACAAATATTAAAGAAGAACTAAAAGGAAAATATAGACAAAGACTAACAAAAATACTGAAAACAGAATTGACAGCAAGAAACAAGACAAAAGCTATAAATACTTATGGTATACCAATATTGACCTACTCATTTGGAGTAGTGAAATGGAGTAACACAGACCTAGAAGCACTCAATACACTTACACAATCACAATGCCACAAATATAGAATACATCACATACATTCAGCAACTGAAAGATTCACATTAAGCAGAAAGGAAGGAGGAAGGGGATTTATCGACATAAAAAACCTACATTATGGACAGGTAGACAATTTAAGAAAATTCTTTCTAGAACGAGCAGAAACTAGCAAAATACACAAAGCAATGACTCGTATAAATACATCGGCTACACCACTGCAATTTCATAACCACTTCTCCAACCCTTTAGATCACATAACATAAACAGATACGAAGGAAGTAAATTGGAAAAAGAAAACACTACATGGCAAGCACCCGTATCATCTAACACAGCCACACATCGATCAAGACGCATCCAACACATGGCTAAGAAAAGGCAATATATACAGTGAGACGGAAGAATTCATGATTGCAATACAGGTTCAAACAATAAACACCAGATATTACAGCAAGCATATTATTAAAGATCCCAATACCACAACAGATAAATGCAGACTTTGCAAACAACAAATAGAAACAGTAGATCACATCACAAGCGGATGTACAATACTAGCAAATACAGAATACCCCAGAAGACATGACAATGTAGCAAAAATAATACATCAACAGCTTGCCGTACAACATCAACTTATAAAACAACACATTCCCACATACAAGTATGCACCACAAAATGTACTGGAGAACGATGAATACAAATTACACTGGAGCAGAGCCATTGTAACAGATAAAACACCACCACATAACAAACCTGACATCATACTCACCAATAAAAAGAAGGAATTAACAAAACTAATCCAAATATCCGTACCCAATACAACAAATATACAAAAGAAAACAGGAGAAAAAATTGAAAAATACATCCAACTGGCTGAGGAAGTCAAGGACATGTGGCATCAGGATAAAGTTGACATTATACCAATTATACTATCAACTACAGGGGTCATACCACACAATATCCACCAGTACATCAATGCAGTACAGCTACATCCAAACTTATATATACAACTACAGAAATCTGTAATTATTGATACATGTTCAATTACCCGAAAGTTCCTAAATGCAATATAACACATACCATACAGTTAAAAGGAAGTGACGCTTGATCAAGGTCCGCGTCACTTTCCATTTTTAACCAGACTTAACGTCTGAGAAAGTAAAGAAATAATAATAATAATAATAATAATAATAATAGCAGAAGAAGAACTGTATCTGAGTTAAGTCATAGCGTACATTTGGTATGGCAGGCCATTTTTGTGGAATCCATTTCCCGACGGTGGTTGGTTGGTTGGTTGGGGGAAGAGACCAAACAGCGAGGTCATCGGTCTCATCGGATTAGGGAAGGACGGGGGAGGAAGTCGGCCGTGCCCTTTCAGAGGAACCATCCCGGCATTTGCCTAGAGCGATTTAGGGAAATCACGGAAAACCTAAATCAGGATGGCCGGACGTGGGATTGAACCGTCGTCCTCCCGAATGCGAGGCCAGTGTGCTAACCACTGCGCCACCTCGCTCGGTCCCGACGGTGGCACAGAGGTTTGCAACACTTTAAGCGTGTTACTTTTCCATCAAGTTTAATACACGTTACCTCGTTAAGGTCCTTTACGAAGACACTTCCCAATTCCACGGGAAATATGTAGCTCGATTTTTTAAAGTCGTTGTCTTAATTAGGCAGATGTAAACGTTGAAATCTATTTGCGTACGCAGAAAATTCGCCACATTTGTCGCTATAATTCAGCGGAAACTGCACCTCGATGTATATTTTTCGTTCTGTATATGTCTGTACTGGCTTCTCTTAGCTGACTCAAAAGTATAAATGTAATAAATTTTAGCTTCTTGTCTTTGGTTCTCCGTTGGTGTTCTTAGATTTACTACGTTTCGAGTGACAACCCTTTGCTCACCTAGTGGGAGTTGCATTGTGTAGGTATAAAACGTATAAATGATTTTACTTTATGTTAATTACAGACAGAACTGGCGAAAAGTTAGTAGATTTTAAGTTCGTAATGTAGAATTTTTTTCACGTATTGTAGACTCCGATGATGGCCCTTGTTGGGCTGAAACGTTTGATGATTGTTACCAATTCCAAATGTGATTGCATCTAAAATGAAAAGGGTATGATGATGTCATTCGTCTCCAAACACATTGACAGTGTCATTGTTCCAGAAATAATTAATTTCTCCAGGTGTTAGGAAAAGGAAATACATTGCGCAGTACACCCACCCCCTTTCCACCCCCACCCCCGCCCCCCGCCCGCGCAGCAGTCAGCATACACCACACCACATAGTAGGCCCTATCGGTCCTTTCTCGGACAGACTACCACGAGGAAGGCTGAACGAGTGAAAACTTCTTACTACATCGGACGTCGTGTCAGGACTCTACACAGAATTTAACTGTTTAGTGTTTGTGACGACTGACTACACCGTCAGTCATTGATATTTAGTGATTTACTCCTGTCTTAATCGAATTGATGTTTTCGTAAAGACGTTCCTTAACAAGAACAGCATGTATGTAGGTGCGCGTGCGCGGATGTTGATTACTATTGCACGTGCGGTATTACAAAACGGGGGCTGTGTCGTCGGCAGTTCCACGGGTTGGATACGTGTGAGATACATGACTATCTGGTGGGAGACTGGCAGTAAAGTCTTAAGTAAAGTTCGTGAGTGTCAGATAGTGACAGAAACAGGTTTTGGATAGTGCGACGTTACTGCTCTGCATTTAATGTGCCAGGGGGCAAATGTACATTTCCGAATAAAGCTCGACTCGTAAAAGTCCTAGGAGGAGGAGATCAGTGTTTAACGTCCCGTCGACAACTAAGTCATTAGAGACTGAGCGCAAGCTCGGGTCACGAAAGGATAGAGAAGGAAACCGGCCGTCCCATTTCGAAGGAACAATCCCAACATTTGCCTTAAGCAATTTAGGAAAATCACGGAAAACATAAAATCAGGATGGCCGGACACAGGTTTGAACCTCGTCCTCCCGAATGCGGGTCCAGTGTGCTTAGCACTGCGCTACGCCGCGCGATCGTAAGAGTCCTAGGGGCGAGACATACAGCGTCTGCTTCACGGCTTGTTGATGTATTAGAAAATTATTAGGCTGAAAGGTGATCCTGCGGTCAACTAATTGAGGGTAGACAAGTAATAACAATTAAAAATTAATGAACATAGAAAAACAGGAACACACTTGTAATAAACATAGGCAACACTCCAGATTTAATTTCTAAGGACAAATATTTTATTCAGTCAGGTCCAAACTCCTACTGAATGGTACCCCTTCAAGCAGATTTATACTTAAATAAAGCTAATACAGTAGTTGAAATACATCAACAGCTGTTGTATTATCTAGTGTGACACGAAAGATGACAGAGCCCCAACCAAGATAAGTCGCGACGCGCACTCAATACATAAGATCGTTCAACCGTATTCTTAGATGCCCTTAACCAAGATTCGATAAGCAATTCGAAGGGTGGCTCCATAAATAAAATCACATCACTTTGCCGTACTCTACAAGTGCAGGAAACTAGTCTTTCTTCTCGGTCGATGTCCCGAACTGTTATTCCTCTTCTTCTGTTATTCCTCTTCTTCTGTTATTCCTCTTCTTCTGTTATTCCTCTTCTTCTGTTATTCCTCCTCTTCTGTTATTCCTCTTCTTCTGTTATTCCTCTTCTTCTGTTATTCCTCTTCTTCTGTTATTCCTCTTCTTCTGTTATTCCTCTTCTTCTGTTATTCCTCTTCTTCTGTTATTCCTCTTCTTCTGTTATTCCTCTTCTTCTGTTATTCCTCTTCTTCTGTTATTCCTCTTCTTCTGTTATTCCTCTTCTTCTGTTATTCCTCTTCTTCCGTCCTTCGTGCTCCCAAGAGCACATCTTCGCCCAGCAATGTTATATCACCTCACCCAGTTTGAGATCGAGCAGTTCCCCAAGCAACACATTTCGTACAACACATGGATGTACGTGCAAATGGGCCACCGTTCCTACACTAATGGTTCAGTATCTGCTGACACAATTTATTATTATTTTTAATTACATATTCCATTAACATGGACACATATATCATTTGTATTAGGATCAGCATTCATCACAGATTAATAAATCGATTCACTATTGCTGCTTCATTTTTATCGGTGTAAATGTGGAGAACCGTCTGGTACGACACTCTTTGGCGTATAAACTTAATATTACAGAATATTTAACAATAATATACACTGGCGTGACAAAAGTCATGGGGTACTTCGTAATATCGTGTCGGACCTCCTTTTGCTCGGCGTATTCCAGCAACTCGAGGTGGCATGGACTCAAAAAAATTGTTGGAGATCCCGTGCAAAAATATTGAGCCACGCTGCCTAAATAGTGTTTCCGGAGCAGGATTTTGTGCACGAACTGACCTCTCGATTACGTCCCGTAAATGTTCTGTGGGATTCATGTCAGGATATCTGGGTGGCCAAATCGTTCGCTCGAAGTGTCCAGAATGTTCTCCAAACAGCCAACACCATTATGGAGCCACCACCAGCTTGCATACTGCCTTGTTGGCAATTTGGGCCCACGGCTTCGTGGGGTCTATGCCACACTCGAACCCTACCATCAGCTCTTACCAACTGAAATCGGGACTCAAATGAGCAGGCGACGGTTTTCCAGTTGTCTCGGTTGCACCGTAGACGGTCCAACCGATATGAACACGACCCCAGGACGGGTGTTGCAGGCGATGTGGTGTTGTTGGCAAAGGCACTCGCGTCGGTCGTTTGCTGCCGTAGCCCATTAACGCCAAATTTCGCCACACTGTCCGAACGGATACGTTCTGTTGTGGCGTAACAAGACAGCTACGCCACACTGAAGTAGCCGAAAGGCACGCGTAATCTCACGTAGGCTAGATAGAGGTCTGAAACAGGATATGTAGTGAATGGTAGCAAGAAAAGTACGTAGCTGCTTTAATACTTAACTTTTAATCCTTCATGTGAATACAGCATTCCTTGATGATACAAGTGAGACTCTATCTTAAAATGGTTAATGGCGCCTCGCTAGGTCGTAGCCATTGACTTAGCTGAAGGCTATTCTAACTGTCTCTCGGCAAATGAGAGAAAGGCTTCGTCAGTGTAGTCGCTAGCAATGTCGTCCGTACAACTGGGGCGGGTGCTATTCCGTATCTCGAGACCTGCCTTGTGGTGGCGCTCGGTCTGCGATCACACAGTGGCGACACGCGGGTCCGACATGTACTAAATGGACCGCGGCCGATTTAAGTTACCACCTAGCAAGTGTGGTGTCTGGCGGTGACACCACACGTTCATCGTACGTCCCACATTGGTTTATACGGTTATCTCACTCAGTGTTACTTGATGTGCTGTTTGAGGCTTTCCCGGCGCTGCATCTGCTTGATAGATTCTCGGGAACTACGCCGGATAATGTTGTAGAAACCGCACAATATTTCAGCGAGACAACTGCCCGCCATCTTCAGGTGCTACTGTCGCCTCGCTGAGAATCTCGTCAATTTATATGTTGGCTTTCTAGAACAGCGCAGGCGCCAGCGGGGGCATAACGTCATCGAAGACCAATCGTGGACGCGCTGTTCTAGAAAGCCAACATATAAACTGGCGAGCTTCTCAGCGACGTGACAGTAGCACCTGAAGATGGCGGGCAGTTGTCTCGCTGAAATATTGTGCAGTTTCTACAATATAATCCGGCGTAATTCCCAAGAATCTATCAATCAGTGTTACTTGTTTGTAAGCACTGACAAATCTACGCAAACGCCGCTGCGCTCGGTGGTTAAATGAAGGCAGTCGGCCACTGCGTTGTCCATATGCCTGAAATGTGTTATTCTTGGCATACTGTGCATCTTGGGATATTGAATTCTCAAACGATTTTCGAAATGGAATGTCCCGTGCATCTAGCTCCAACTACCATTCCGCGTTCAAAGCCAGTTAATTCCCGACGTGTGGCCATAATCACGCCAGAAACCTGTTCATGTGAACCACAAATGACAGCTCTGCAAGTGAATTGACCTCTTCGTGTATGCGATACTACCGTATGTGTGCGTATCGCTATCCCGTAACTTTTTGTCACCTCAGTGTAATACCCGCCGTTCGTCACGATGATGGCTACTGGGCAATGCCATTACTGGACATATAGTTTATTGTGTACCATAAAGTTATTTACTACTCAGTAAGTGTAAACATTTGTGATGGAATGGGTAGTTCGATTGTAAATATTTTTATGATTGCAGTTCGTAATTTTGTATACGGTGTATTGCATTCCGTTGTTAACTTATTGCTCATGCTTTTACTGTACCGGTCTTCCTGCAATCACTTCAGGTTATTAAATTATGGTCCGTCTGACGTTAGTCAGCCTTGCAGGGTATTTAGGGTCAAACTACCTGCGGTACAGCGCGGTTGACCCCCTCAGTACCTGCTCATTGGAAACCATTTTCAAGCTTTCTGTTCGTATTTACTCTGACTAAAGACCTACTTAACTATTTGTTATGTTTCACAGCAGCCTCTAGATTCTCCCAAGACTCGTTAAATTACAGTCATCTGTTGGTAACGCGTCCTGGCCGCCCTTTCCAAATGGGAGCTGTACCCCGACGGCTCATCAAATATTATTGATGATGATGTCCGATACTCGGAGGAGCGTAGGGGACAATGCAGGAGACCGGCACCGCTGCACCAACCAACCAACCAACCTAGTGGAGGTGGTTTGCCGTTGCCTTTCTCCGACCGTAATGGGACGAGTGATGATGAAGAAAACGACACAACAACACCCAGTCATCACGAGGCAGGAAAAATCCCTGACCCCGCGGGCAATCGAACCCGGGACCCCGTGCGCGGGAAGCGAGAACGCTACCGCAAGAGCACGAGCTGCGGACTTCATCAAATATTAGGTAATCGTTACGTTCATTTCCAGCCAAGGGTTTCTCGCTAGACTCTCAACGTTGTAATGGCGAAGATGACTGCCAAGCAAATGACGTGCCAATAGTTGCTGCCATGTATGAGTGGTATTAAAGAAAATATACCCAAATAAGAATTTGCCTTCGGTGTGGCCTATTTCTGAAGTTTTTGTCCCACCAGTTTAACAAGTCTTTGATGCTCCCAGAGTGTGTCTTATTAACCTATCTATTGTTTTAGGTACGTTTTGCCATAAATTAAAGTATATCAGCTATCCTTCTTTAGGCACAATGCCCGTGGAATTGTGCTCAACTGTTCATTCCCTAGCTCTGATATACTCCTTCCACTGATAATGATATCGAACCCTGCTCTGTCGAAGATTTTCGGCGTTGTTTGATCTCGAGTGTAATAAAATGTGCATTCAGATTTCCGGCGGTTTTCCAGCTACTACGTTTTTTACTTTACAAAGCAATACTTTATTTGCGGTGTTTAGAAGGACAGAGTGGAAAATAAATGCTACATAGTAGTTTAAAATGCGAGCGCTATCTTTATGCAGGAGTGTCTGCGTCCTCGCGCACAGAGATCGTCGCATCCGTACCACGTGTTACCGTATCTGAAGAGGAAGCCAGCGCCGACCGCATCCTTCTGCTTCGAGCTATGTTCCTAGTGAACATGAAATTCAACAGCTCGCTTGGCAAGGCAGCTCGTGAGAGCGACGCGTGCGCTACCTTGTGCGAGTTTCATTAAGTTTTCATCTCGCGACGATGTACAACAGAGACGATGTGTCTGTAAGTACCGCACAATTCAAGCAAGTAGTGTTTGATGCTAGAGGCGTGCTCCTATGAGATCCGCATTTCAATGACAGCTTCTTCGTTGCTTGTGTCAATACTCTTCGTATATTCCGCACATATAGGAGTCGTTACTCTGCGATTATTTTTGTGCTGATGAGACTGTGCACGTGGTTCAGTAGTGCGCCTCCCATAGGTGAGAACAGTTCCTGTAATTAGGTTTTAGGAGTAATTTTTTGTTAAATCTGTCGCACAAAATTTTAACTTCCGTGTCGCCAATTCTCATTATATTTGCCCATGAGGTGTTTCGACGGTTACTCCGTATTGTAATAGAGCTCGGAAATTCGTGTCGGAAAGAATAAATTCATCATCACACCAATTAATGTCGCAATGAAACATGTGCTGCGCTCCTATAGTGTTAACGGTATAAAAACGTAAGTTTATGTTTGAATGCTGTTAATTTTTATGATGTGCAAAATTTTTCGCTTATGAACGAAACGTTTGCAAAACCAAACTGACTTCAGCGACGACGTGTTTAGGGAGGTCAGCGCTTCATCTCTTGGTGGATTATGACTTCTTTTTTTTCTAGTAATCAGCGTGCGTGGATTTCGAAAAATCTTCCCAATATCGCATCTGTATTTCAGACAGACTTCAGTAAACGTTTAAAGAATGTTTTGTAAACAGGACATATCACTTAAGATAAAACGACAAATTTAAGTGATAATGTAATGTGTGGAAATGCATGCATCACCTTCTTTGCATCAGCCCTGATAAGTTATTTTTTATGCTATTGAACCCAGGATCCTCAAGTACTTTTCCATCTAGGTGATCGAAGTCTTAAGTAGTTTTTGGAAAAAAGAAAAGTGCTTGATATTCACTTGTCAAATATTACTATTTATTTTAGACAGTTTTGTATTCCAGTACAGACTGTCCACAACTTTTGCGATGAATCACCTAAAACAATGAATTTTATGACCACGGTGTTCCAGTGTCTCCATTTGTGTGAAACACATACGACTATTTTTTAGAGACTTATAAACAAAACGAATCCGCAGATCGGGTTGGCACTTAAGTTATTGTCCAATATGTAAGTATATGCCGAAAATATTTCTGTAATTTTGACATGTGTTTGTCGGGCCGATAAGCTGTGTGTTATTTTTCGTGTTGCTTGTAGATGCCACGGAAACTCCGTTAAATGGCATCAGAATTTCAGATAATGTAGGGAATTGTAGCTAATACCGTTGGTGTATAATTCCGTGATAAGAGCAATGTGCAGTTCAAAGGAATATCCATAGTTTAACTTGACTTTAGCCTGCATTTTTAGCCGCTTAGCTATAATATTAGTGTGGTTCGTACGAACATGGTGCGAAATAGTTAACATTTACTATTCTTATCAGTAGATCGAAATTAATACTTTCAGAATGATTATGTAGGAACATATTCACCTTTAAAATTTTCAGTACACAGGGAATTCACAAGATAGTAATTCATGCTGCCTTCAGAGAGAAATGATCTGCCAGAGTTTCGGTTTGTGGATTTCCCAACTTGAGGCGAAGACCTAGTTACTACCGCTTGGAACAGATATACTTGCGCCTGCAAAAATCACAAGGCACTTTTTTCGTTAATAGTGCAAAGAATTAAAGGTAATTTGATCACCATTTTCATATACACATTCCCTCGAAGGAACACGATTTCAGTGGCTCAACTTGCGTCTGCCTTGATAGGCACACAGGATGTTACAAATTCTGAATTACAGTTTGTATAAGGTGGCATTCAAAAGCCTTGCTGTGTGTAGCGCGCCGTGCCCTGCAGTACAAGGCTGCAAGTTTATTTTTAGTACAGAGGTTTCGCGACGTATATGGCGAGAGACTGGGTAATTTATGCTCCTTCACCCAAGTTAACTTGATGTCAAACGGCCTCGGTTTTGTACCTGTAGATCAAGTTGTTTGGATAACAGTCAAGTCTTTCGGGTTACCATGTGACAACGGCACTATGCACCATAACAGCAGCAGCTTCAAACACAGAGATTGCCTCACACAGAGACAGCACTCGCACCCTCTTGTTATACTGTTTTCTTTGCTATTTCTCAGTATTTTCAGTTCTTCCTCGTGCAACCACTCTGCAAGGTAATTCGCGGTAGTAAGGATATGTGCCAATGAACTTTAACGATAGACTACATTCGTAACGTATCTCCCCAAATATGAACGTATGCGAAGCGGCAACTCTATTACAGTATAATCACGTATTACCAACGATTTTGGAGGACAACGAGTTGCTATCGAGTTATAAAGTACTAGATGTAGCGAAATAAATGCGTAGTTGTAATTTTTATTCCCTTGGGCTGCCATGACCGATTTCTACTTTCCGCAAACTGCACGTTTGGGACAATGTTTTGTAAGCGTATGCCTACCAGAAAATGTTCATCCAGGCGCGCCTTTACGGTGAAAGTTGGTAATAGGAGATTTAAGTTTCAAAATTTAATTTTAAGAGGTTATTCTTCGTAGAGTTAAATGAAAAAGGAAGATAGTGACGTAAGCAGGACTACAAAATTTAAAGTATTATCACCGCTGCATACATGCGGATTTATTTCAGTTACATTTTTTACTTGCGCCTTGAATGCTGCTCATTTAAGCGACAGAGCGTTCTAATACGAGTAGAAAACTCAACTCGTAGCAATAATCCCGTTGGCTCTTCCAGGCTCATTAGCTATTGTTAGAAATCTGAAACATCTTGGCTGATTTATTATTTCACAGTGAAGATAAACGGCCTTCGTGATTTTGAATTACGTACGGGTGAGTCGCGTATGAAATGAAAGGTGTGCAGGTATGGTGACACACGGGCTATACGGCAGAGAAACAGTTTTGTCGTGACCGTCGTTGGATCGTCTTAACTGCCGAAAACATGATATAGTGTCTTCTTGGTTAGATACAAAGTAAGTGTTCAACATTTATCGTTTCAGTAGCAGTTCATTAATGATGAACTCTAAGGAAATAGATTTTTACCTGTGAAGTCCTTCACTCTACGCTGTTAGAGAATTTTAACAATACTTGAGGAAACGCGGTTAAAAACGCCATTGAAACTACAGTTCGGCACTTCCCGTTGCTTCATACATATGAATACACTTATTCGCTTCATGGATATGAGTACTGTAATTCAGTCCCAGTATCATTACCATCGGGGAGGGAAAGACATGTCAGCATAAGCGCTGTTGTAATTTTTGTGTTTGTTTCTCTTGAAATAGATTTTGTGAAGGTAAGAACGAACGGTTATCTAGCTTCCATTTAAACCTATGTGAATTTGTAAAGTGTCCGAATTTGTTGACTGGTGATTGGCTTCGAGATTGTACCTGTATTTAAATGTAAATTTTATGAAATAATGGTATATGACGTGGCGCATTTCCAGAAACAGATGTATTTCCCTTACTACAAGTATATGTTTATTTTCGTTCAGCTCTTCACATACCTCCATATGAAACAGAAGAGGGTGTAAAATGTGTTGTGGATAAATAGCCTGAAAAGTTTCACGGTGCAGTAATTTCGTGGGTTTCGTCTGTATAGATATCGTTGGCATACACCGTGGATAAAATGGCGCGTGTATTACATGTTATAGAATGCTGATAATTAATTACTCGCCATGTCGGCCGTTAGACTCTTGAAATTAAACCTGCCATTTTGGCAAGCTTTACGCCCACATTGTACGTTGCATATTTTACAGCTAGAGTTGTTTGAACATTTATTTGCCCTGACTGTTGCTTGTTTCAAATAATTTGGTTCGCGTTCTTCCTATCGCATTATTCATTTAAGGCATTGGTATCCAAATACAGTCGTAAAGTTAGTGCAGTATGCTTTATGGAATATTCTATCCAAAGAAAATATTTTCATAGTTTGTGAGAAACGTCTGTACCGAGTGATAGTTTTCTTTATATTCATGCGAAATGCCTGCTTTTCCACCTTCTGATAAAATGATTTTTAAGAAGTGTTGATCTGTTCATGTGTTTAGACATATGTGTTTGCACTGGATAACTGTCCAAGAGGTCTCACCGGCTTTTTGTACGGACATGAAATCATCGCTTTGACGTAACTTGGAGACGCCCTTTTGTGTGGACAATTCCGTATTGTTTGATACCCACCCAAAATATTAATATTTGATGACGATAGCTTTAGTTAGACTAGTGTGCGCGTAATATCAGTCCATCGACGTCCACTAAGTTCTTTTTGTTTAGATATTTATGACTCGCTACCTATTTCGAAAATAGTTGAATGAGGAAGAGTTAATTTAAGCTATAACGTGAAGTTGATTCAGTACGCAGCTGCTGTATGACCTACCAACAGATAAACGCTGTTTGTTCCTGCTCATACTTAACATCCATTTGGATGGTACGTGACGACACTGTGTATTCGTGTGTCTTTTAATGCACTGTGTTTTAGAAAACACTCTTGACTTGTACAGCATCATCATCCTCATTTTGGGAAGTGTCGTATAAAAGAATTCCGTAGTTCTGTTTATAGAGCCAGTCTTGACGAAGGTACGATGCTGCTAAGACTCTCGGGTTTCCCAATTAAGGAGTCTGAACGAGGCAGAATTACACCAGTTCATTAACTGCGTGAAAGAGGGGTATTGCGCAACAGCTTCTTCATGCTGTTAACAACGTTTAATTAATTCCATCCCACATTATACGTACCCTCTCCCCCATATCTTCTCTCTCTCTCTCTCTCTCTCTCTCTCTCTCTCTCTCAACCCCTAGCAAAATTGTTTGGTTCCGTTCACGTAGACAATAGAAATTTATTTGAAGCAGTGTTAATTTCATTTCCACAGTTACAGTGCAGTATAGTCTTCTGTTCATTAGCTTTGTCATTTTATACGAAGACTTCATAAGTTGCATCTTATCATCAAATTACGTTCTTATTTGATTGCAGCAAACAAACTTGTTAGAGTAATAGCGTATCTGAAAATGTTTGCTGCGTATCGTAAGTTTCTTATTAAGGTAGCATTATGGTATTACACCGGAAGATGCTGGTGTATCGGAAGCTGTTGTCTTCACGTTTGCATTCTCCGTCGTCATTTGATCAACCGTTTTCTGTCAAGATGGGTGATTTTCCGCTAGATGAGGCTGCTCTTGTCTCTTTCTCCCTTCTCATAAACTAAATTAATGCAACAGAGTTGCAGAAATATATTCCACGATGATTCTTTCGTCTTTCAAAAAGACCACGGCCGATTTCCTTGCACATCAATGTCCAAGAAGAGCTCGTGCTCCACCTTTTACTATTGAACGATCGATGGAACATAGAGCCTTTACCTTTCTTCCCTTCCTCTCCCTGCTCCAGTTACACAGGGTCGCAGACAGAGGGACAGAACATACCTTTCTCGTAGAAAATGTACTATTGGACACGTTTTGTGCTGGCGTATAGTTACTTTTCCTGGAGACTGATCCTCCGACACCAATAGTGTAAAACGCAACATGAGCTCAGATTGATACCGTGGTTTTTGACTTCGTGTCGCCAAGCCAACAGAACACGTATTTCGAGCAGGTAGTAGGCCTTCACGACTGCTAATTTTCGAGATTGACGTAAATTGCTTGACAAAAAAAATGGCTCTGAGCGCTATGGGACTTAACTTCTGAGGTCATCAGTCCCCTAGAACTTAGAACTAATTAAACCTAACTAACCTAAGGACATCACACACATCCATACCCGAGGCAGGATTCGAACCTGCGACCGTAGCGGTCGCGCGGTTCCAGACTGTAGCGCCTAGAACCGCTCGGCCACTCAGGCCGGCAAATTGCTTGACAGATAACTTGTAGTAGAAATGCTGGAATCAAATATTCGTTTTGAATGCAATGTAATGCGCGTAAGTGGTTGAAACGAACCGATACCATCTGACTACACGATCTCCCGGCGGGGTCAGGGATTTTCTCTGCCTCATGATGACTGGGTGTTGTGTGATGTCCTTAGGTTAGTTAGGTTTAAGTAGTTAAAAGTTCTAGGGGACTGATGACCATAGATGTTAAGTCCCATAGTGCTCAGAGCCATTTGAACCATTTTTTTTGACTACACGATCGGTGGTTAGTCATGTGGACTGGTCAGAACCTTAAAGTATGTGAGAGTTTCTGACCGGAGCGATTTAAGGTGGAATGACAACATAAATCTATCTGTAGGAAGCGTATAATCCAAAACGAAATTAATCCCAATAATAGTAAAGTGTAACTGTCCGTGAATATGGCTTACAAACCACTCGTTCTGTCTATTCTTGAGTGTTGTTCATCTGTCTCCAACACTCAACGCGCGGAAGGCTCAGTAAGCTCAAATTGGCGGGAAAAATAAAGGTGTCGCCCTTCTTAGAGGCCCTCGACAGCTTAGACAAGAGCAAGTAAGAGCATGAAGACAATTAAAAGGAAAAAGTGTTGCCGAGGAAGTTCTGTCACCTGCAGTAGATTAAAAACTATTTTACATAACTGAAGTGAAACTACTGTTTTTCATTCTACGTTGTTTATTTCGTTTTGTTTTTGAGATGGTGTTTTAGGAATCGACAGTTGACAAACTCGATGCTTTTAAATCTTACGGACTCATCGTGAACTGATTATGATTTTATTATTCGTCATATTTGTAATATTTCGAAGTGTGTTAAATGATCGCAAGGGACCGATGACCGTAGCAGTCTGGTCTCTTTAATCCCCCAAAACCAACCAACCAACTGATCGCATATCATTCTAACAAGGGAACCTCCCCGTCGCACCCCCCCTCAGATTTAGTTATAAGTTGGCACAGTGGATAGGCCTTGAAAAACTGAACACAGATCAATTGAGAAAACAGGAAGAAGTTGTGTGGAACTATGAAAAAATAAGCTACAAACTGAGTAGTCCACGCGAAGATAGGCAACATCATGGACATTCCGAGATAAGGAGCGCCGTGGTCCCGTGGTTAGCGTGAGCAGCTGCGGAACGAGAGGTCCCTGGTTCTTCAGTCTTCCTTCGAGCAAAAAGTTTAAGTTTTTATTTTCAGACAATTATCAAAGTTCAGGCACTCACACATAATCAACTTCGCTCTCCAAAATTTCAGGACCAGATTTTCTTGGACATATGCAGGATTTGACGGTCTACACACGGAAAAATTTGAAAACGTTAAAAACATACGTTTTGACAGAGCGCAGGGAAAAGTGTGCGAGTGTGAGATTTTTGGATTCATTTGTTGCAGTTTATGTGACAAACTCTTATGTTTTCATCACTTTTTTGAGAGTAATTATCACATCCACAAGAAAACCTAAATCGGGCAACGTAGAAGAATCTTTTTACCCATTCGCCAAGTGTACAAGTTAGGTGGGTCGACAACATATTCCTGTCATGTGACGCACATGCCCTCACCAGTGTCGTATAGAATATATCAGACGTGTTTTCCTGTGGAGGAATCGGTTGACCTATGACCTTGCGATCAAAAGTTTTCGGTTCCCATTGGAGAGGTACGTCCTTTCGTCTACTAATCGCACGGTTTTGCGGTGCGGCCGCAAAACACAGACACTAAACTTATTACGGTGAACAGAGACGTCAATGAACGAACGGATAGATCATAACTTTGCTAAAATAAAGAAAAAAATTCGCTTGAGGGGAGACTTGAACTAAGGACCTCTCGTTCCGCAGCTGCTCACGCTAACCACGGGACCACGGCGCTCCTTATCTCGGAATGTCCATGATGTTGCCTATCTTCGCGTGCACTACTCAGTTTGTATATTTTGCTTATTTTTTTATAGTTCCACACAACTTCTTCCTGTTTTCTCGATTGATCTGTGTTCGGTTTTTCAAGGCCTATCCACTGTGCCAACTTATAACTAAATCTGAGGGGGGTGCGATGGGGAGCTTCCCTTGTAAGGTTATGGGTCGTATAGTTTTCTACCTGAGCACTGTGCGTTTGGTGAGTTTTATTGTGACCATGTGTCGCATCGACGCGGGGTCAACATGGCGATTAACGGATTTGGCGTGTCAAATTTAAGGGGTGGCCGGCTGCCCTTCCTGTCGCCGCCTAGTTATCCCCGCGGAGCGGAATGTGTATACGCCAACTGTCTGTGTGTAATGTTATTCACGTGAAAGTGAGCAAACGTTTTCTAAACGTATGCGAATAGTGTAATTGATGCGGGACTTGGGTACCAGCCCGGTATTCGCCTAGTGGGATGCGGGAAACCGCCTAAGAACCGTATCCAGGCTAGTCGACGCACCGATCCTCGTCGTTAATCCGCCAGGCAGATTCGATCCCGAGCCGGCGCATCTCTCTGTCCCGCGAGCGACGCTTCGACACACACGGATATCCGGGCGGCTTTGAAACGAAACATAGCTGACTTGGAACTTCTTAAGGAAGCTTTGTTATCGCCCGTTTGCGACTAAATCGAGATAGCCGCGCTCTACGAAATCTCTGTGCGCCACATCAACTTCACTGTGTGTCGTGGACATTATTCGTAAATGCATTATCAGGTCAGTGTAGTCACAATGAAAATCAAGGTTTAGAGCTATATATGCTTTTCATAAGTAAATTTAATATATATTTGGTATTTCGTATTATTATACGCAAACATTCGGAGTGTTACATTCAGTCAACAGACACACCGTGATTTTAAAACTTAAATGCATGTTAAATAACCAGCAATGTTTCTGATTATTGTTTTGTGAGAATTCTGTTGTTTTCACATGAGGTTTTAGTGCAATAGGAAACTGATTCCGTAGAACACAGAAACTTATGTGTTCTTTTATCGGGGAGAAATGTGCAAATTTGTATCTCGTTTCTTAATAACTGAAAGTGATTGTTCAATAGTTCTTTGCAAGAGGCTGCAGACATGCGGCAGTAGTAGTTGCACTAATCCGAGCCATCTTCTACTTGTCGATAATGAACGCAAAACGCTCATTTATGGTGACGAAATTAGCCGGCCGTTGTGGCTGAGAGGTTCTAGGCGCTTCAGTCTGGAACCGCGCAGGTTAGAATCCTGCCTGGGGCATGGATGTGTGTGATGTCCTTAGGTTGGTTAGGTTTAAGTAGTTCTAAGTTCTAGGGGACTGATGACCTCGACTGTGAAGTCCTATAGTGCTCAGAGCCATTTAATGGTTACGAAATTTGTAAATCGGAGGTATTTAGTGTCTTTGTGTCGTACGTGGTTCATAATGTGGAGAGTGATGTCACGTCCGTGGATACACTTACTGCGGAAGACGAAAATCGAATTTCAGAAACAGATTTTTGTTGTCGTGTTTGTATGTCAGACCTGAATAGATATTGGTAGGCGCATCAAATATCGGTTATTCTACACGAATAGCGTCTGTAAATCAGCTTCTGATATAGTTAGCTCGGTAAACAGTTTATCAGTACTTTTGTCATAGACGGTGGTTATAATCAAACTATAGCTGCTTGACAGGGTCCCCATGGGACACAAGTGATAGGCCAATGAAACTTTCTGGGAACATTTGTAAGGACATCCACATGAGAGGGTACCATTTGTTTGTTGCGAATCAGGTTTACGTTCCTGGTTATAATCATTGCTCAATATGGTGACCATCTGTATCCTGGAACGACCCTGGAGATACTATTTCACAATTGTCTGCAGCACTTTTCGAACAGTGGACCATGGAATGTTCAGCTGTCGTGACACAGCTCGTGCACTGCTTTAAGTTCCCATATTGCGTCCAGCATTTTCAGCCATGACAATAGTAACTTCAATTCGTGGCGGAATTGGCAGTTGAACTCTCGCAGCAGCAATTCCCAAATCGCCAGTTAACTCGTACTTCCGAACGTTGTGCTGCAGCCCCGGTAGTGAAAGATAACCTCTTCGTATTGTTTCAATGCAGGGCCTCTCGGGGCGTTTGCACCACCGTATCGCGCAATGTAGTGGGTAGAAGGCGACTTGGCTATGCTATGTTGACCACCACTCCTCGACTCCGCGCAGTAGCGCATTCCCTCTCCCTGCCCCTCCCATACGCTTGCCTCGCTCACTCCGTCTGTCTCGACTTTCTCCAAAACTTCACATATGTTTTCTTGGGAAACAAATCTTTCACATACTCACGTACGTCTCTGTGTAGCTTAGGAAATTCTTCCTTCGACAAATTCTAGTAGAATTCGACCAGACGTTTGATATTATAAAATAAATCCTTTCGGTAATCATTGGTTTGCAAGTCGATTAGTTCCAAATGTAAATCGGGAGGCGCACTTCCAGTTGCTGTCGGAAAGGGCTTCACAAACGCATCAAGTATCGGCTGGAAGTTGATTTCCTGTAGCAAGAACAAAACGAGTTGTTAATAACTGAAAGTAATGTATTAAGTTGGTTTGTAGTAGTAAAAGGCGATATATTTTAATAAACAGCTGCTATGGACTCTAGTTTTTAATTTAACGTCAACTTGTACATTTAAAAACTCGAGTTTATTTCGCTGTTAGAGACATTTCGGTACATCGCCTGGTTTCAGTCGCTAAAATCATTTTCAATATATCGTAGCCCCTAAAAGTATTTTTCAAAGCGCGCTCCTTCCCGCACAGATGCTGTCGAACAAAGCCGTAGTTCCGTTATGAATAAAGGGCTTTCAGAAATCTGGATGCCTCGTTAATAGTAAAATTTATATATCGATTACCTAGCTTTTTGTGTTGCGTACTTTTCTTTGAAAGGTTGTCTTTGAAGAGCTGAAGTTTACGCTGGAAAGCTTTTATTTTGCCGACCTTAATGTTGATGAAATTTTCTTTTTGGAGTTTCACACTAAAATCATTCAGGAAAGCCCTAATATCTCCTAAAAATCGTAAACCAGCTAACCATTCCTTTGTACCCCAAAAACGAGCCACGGCGTGGCGTCGTCGGAAACCTCGGGAAATCATTTTTCCTGTACTCAACCAGCATGGTAAGGGATATCTGAATACGTCGCGTAAAATGAAAAAAAAAAATTCTTTCAACTTAAGAGCCCGTGAGACCGAGTATAGTTCATGATATGCGCTATGTTCATCACGTCTTGAAGACCGATAACTTTTGCACAAAGGGCCGTTTGGTCTGTAAAACAAACTGAAGGAAAATTCGGCATGTTAAGCTTTTTCCGAAGTAGGTGAATAAACCCTTTTACTTTACCACACATAGTGGTTACGGAAAAGCGCTTTTCCCAAGTGAGTTTTATTCCTTCAGCCGCCATTTCGACCGCTTCTGAAAATCTGCCCCAGTAGCAGTGTCCTTCACCGAAATCATATCCAGGAGCTCTTCCGTCACTTGCAGGTTGTCATCCACGCCGTCAAGAAAGAGGAAAAAAAGGCAAACTGAGCCGTGTCGCTAATATCCGCGGGCTAGAGTGCGATGGAGTACGCTAGGAGGTTTTCAGTATGGCTGCCAATTTTTGTGAAAATAAACAGAAATGTCACTTATTCGTCGAGATATTGTTCTATTGGAAAATGGTATTCTGCTGTATGCTGGAGCTAATGCGGGGTTCGTTGTCTCTACTACGTCCAACAAAATGGTCTCTATTCATCGATCTTTCATAAACGGCCACCCAACTCTTGCGAAACGCAGAAGAACTTTACAACTAGCTCTGAGAGTCCTTTCGCAGCAAACTTCATATTCGTCACCCTAAATCAGAGAACAAAGATTGTGTTAGGGAATAATACAAACAAAAACGAATACACATTTGAGAGAAATACAAACAAATTTAATTTCGTTTCGCAGGACCTTTAACAAAAATAAATATGCTGAAGTACTGATACGAACCTTACTTTTGGATACAAAAATCCCCTTCCCAAGAATTTGCAAATTCCTTAATTTTTCCTCTGTGGCGTCCCATACGATTTCACTATACTTTTCTAAATGCAATTTGCTGTAGTGTCTTTCAATAGAAATTTTCTCACGCACGTAATTACCGCGAGTTAGACATTTGGCTTTATTGTTACAATTAACAAAAAGAAACAAGTTCACCTATTTAAATGGACTTCCGAAAATCTTGGCTTTTTTCGGAGCAGGTTGTTCCAGTATTCTAGTAACTATCTTGCGCCTATCGATTTAAGTGTCGAATAAGTCGTCTAACAACGCACTCGGCAGCGCACCACAGCTGCTTCACCATGCAAGCTGCTTTGAGGGGATTTAAGCCAAGTTGGACCGATGCGTAGTGCAAACTCTCTCTTCACCTCGCTTTGCACTCGCTAGATTTGCCGTATGTGTGCGGCCCTGCGATTTAATGCGTCGATACTCGCGAAGAACTCCAGCACTATTGCTGTTGCTCTGATCAAGCAGCTTTACTTGTAAAGCCCGGCTCATTTTGTCGAGATCCATGTTGAGTGCCTGCAACTGTAATGCGCGCTGATGATTGTATTTCAAACCGTAAATCGTCGTAGCAGAACCGGTGCGTAAAGTCATGACAGTAACAATACTAACAAAGCAAATCCTACGGAGCACATTCTGTGCGGTTCGAAACTGCGTCCGGCCATCCTGATATAGGTTTTCTGTGATTCCCTTAAATCGCTTCAGAAAAATCCTGGCATGGCTCCCTCGAAAGGGCACGGCCGCTTTCTTCCTCTGTCCTTTCCTAATCCGAGCTTGTGTTGCGTCTCTAATGACCTTGTGGTCGACGGGACGTTCAACACTAATCTTCCCATCTTCCTCCACATAATCGATATTTATATAGAAAATGCTTACGTGTGTACATACTGACAGACTTTCCTCCGTGACCACCCACTGCCACCCTTTCGTAGTTCTGGTGGCAGGTAGACCCTTAGGAACTTTATCCTACATGTGAAAATGCCGTTCCATTCGTCCAGCATTATAGTATGCTTGCGCGGTTCACACACACACACACACACACACACACACACACACACACACACACACGTGTGTGTGTGTGTGTGTGTGTGTGTGTGTGTGTGTGTGTGTTGATCGTCAGTAAAGCCTGATTGACGAAGACACGCTGAGAGATTAAAAACTGATGAGTGTGATTTTCCACGTCATTATTTAAGCCTGTATGACGAAACCGCGCAAGCATACTATAATGCGCGAAGGAAAAAAAATGGATAGACTCAAAAGATAATAATATTTTTAAATGACAAATGAATAATCGAAGGATGCACTAGAATGATTTCGGACAACATTTCGCTTATTCTTCATGAGTATAATTCTTTTCATAATTCAGCGTGTTTTTGTGAATCACTTCGCATATTCTTCTTTCGTATAATTCTTCGTGGGTAACATTACTCGTTACACAATTTCGTTTCCAGAGTAGATGATGACTAGTAAAACTGTCTTCACACAGTCTCATATGCAGTGAAAAGTAAATGCCTGATGAAATAAAGGAATTTCTATTCCTTTCCAGCTGCATTTAAATACAATTGTGTTAAGACAATACTACTAAACAAGCATTGGCCCTGTGGTGTTACCCGTGCCTAAATATGTTTGCGTAACGTAATATTAATGCCA
Organism: Schistocerca americana; assembly: GCF_021461395.2. Taxonomy (NCBI): domain Eukaryota; kingdom Metazoa; phylum Arthropoda; class Insecta; order Orthoptera; family Acrididae; genus Schistocerca; species Schistocerca americana. Next base: position 295,838,011 of record NC_060130.1, read on the forward strand.
GTGTGGATGGAACAGGGTATGGATTGTATAAGCGAGTATTTTCACAAATAGAGTAAACTTCAAAAGTGATAGAAATATACCTTTTTCTAAGAGAACTAAGTGTTCCACATCGCACATTATATTGAAATATCTGCCAACCACAGTCAACCACTTCACCTTTCGCAGTATGGATGAAACACGTTGAAGACTCTATCACCACTACATCGCATCGTGAAAGAAACAATACAAATATTTTCACATATACGGTAAAGTTCGTAAGTCGTATGTTATTTAGCTCTACCTGAGAATATTTGTTGCTCCATATTTCGCGGATTTTTGCCTACTAAATTCACCCACTGCCACGCACCGCGCGAAAACTACCTTACTAACAGGATAACTGCCTTCGTATTATCCTTAACGAGATACACGTCTGTATGCGTCTCATCTAGAATGGTACTCATGCCTTCCTCCATGCCATACAGGGTGTTACAAAAAGGTACGGCCAAACTTTCAGGAAACGTTCCTCACACACAAATAAAGAAAAGATGTTACGTGGACATGTGTCCAGAAACGCTTAATTTCCATGTTAGGGCTCATTTTAGTTTCGTCAGTATGTACTGTACTTCGTCGATTCAATGGAGTACGTTATCATGATTTCATACGGGATACTCTACCTGTGCTGCTAGAACATGTGCCTTTACAAGTAAGACAGAACATGTGGTTCATGCACGATGGAGCTCCTGCACATTTCAGTCGAAGTGTTCGTACGCTTCTCAACAACAGATTCGGTGACCGATGGATTGGTAGAGGCTGACCAGTTCCATGGCCTCCACGCTCTCCTGACCTCAACCCGCTTGACTTTCATTTATGGGGGCATTTGAAAGCTCTTGTCTACGCAACCCCGGTACCAAATGTAGAGACTCTTCGTGCTCGTATTGTGGACGGCTGTGATACAATACGCCATTCTCCAGGGCTGCATCAGCGCATCAGGGATTCCATGCGACGGACGGTGGATGCGTGTATCCTCGCTAACGGAGGACATTTCCTGTAACAAAGTGTTTGAAGTCACGCTGGTACGTTCTGTTGCCGTGTGTTTCCATTCCATGATTAATGTGATTCGAAGAGAAGTAATAAAATGAGCTCTAACATGGAAAGTAAGCGTTTCCGGACACATGTCCACATAACATATTTTCTTTCTTCGTGTGTGAGGAATGTTTCCTGAAAGTTTGGCCGTACCTTTTTGTAACACCCTGCATATTGTGACCCTTGCAGTAACAGGATTCTCTGCTATGTCTGTAATAATATAGTCTTCCTACTCTATTCTACACGTACAATACGTAAAATTTCGTCATTTGCTGTTATTCCTAGTGCTGTAATTTTAATAAGCAACAGTGTATTACTCGCAGAGTGGCTGTGAGAGGAAACTTGGGGAAATTCTCCCTCGAGCAGAATTGCATTTGTGGTCCTCGCCTCTTGCCTTACAACGTTGGCACAGAAAAGAGAAAAACGATCGGGGTGCATGACGAAATCTCGGCCCCAAACCGTTCGGCGGCTGCCCCCAGAGCAGAGACGCCGTAACTGTGTTCTCTGCCCTGGCGGCAGTTTCCTGCCGCTGGAGCCTCGTGTTGTCAGCACGCGCGAAGGGAGAGGATGTTGTGCCAGCGGGTCAGGGGCGCCGTGTGACACTCTGGGGACGGCAAATCGATTTATCTTACCGCTGCTCCTACTCCGCCCGCGCCCGCCTCGCCACCCCAATATGCTTCCGCCGGGTTTTTTCGCAGCTTCCTCAATCTCCTGCTACTTCGCGAAAGTGCATTAGCGCACTTCCACGCATCTAGTATTGGTGACAAAGTGTGCTACACCAACTCGATTTACTTGTTCATATTTTTGTGTGTGGTGACTACTGTGCATAGCAGCAGGGCTCTCGTGTTTCACTATAGGATGTTCGGAAATTCCCATTACAACTTCCAGGACTTGTAGAATGGAGTGAGTACATAATACAATACTGGCCATTAAAATTGCTACACCACGAAGATGATGTGCTACAGACGCGAAATTTAACCGACAGGAAGAAGATGTGATACGCAAATCATTAGCTTTTCAGAGCATTCACACAAGGTTGACGCCGGTGGCGACACCTACAACGTGCTGACATGAGGAAAGTTTCCAACCGATTTCTCATACACAAACAGCAGTTGACCGGCGTTGCCTGGTGAAGCGTTGTTGTGATGCCTCGTGTAAGGAGGAGAAATGCGTACCATCACGTTTCCGACTTCGGTAAAGATCGGATTGTAGCCTGTCGCGATTGCGGTTTATTCTATCGCGACATTGCTGCTCGCATTGGTTGAGATCCAATGACTGTTACCAGAATATGGAATCGGTGGGTTCAGGAGGGTAATACGGAACGCCGTGCTGGATCCCAACGGCCTCGTATCACTAGCAGTCGAGATGACAGGCATCTTATCCGCATGGCTGTAACGGATCTTGCAGCCACGTCTCGATCCCTGAGTCAACCGATGGGGACGTTTGCAAGGCAGCAACCATCTTCACGAACAGTTCGACGACTTTTGCAGCAGCATGGACTATCAGCTCGGAGACCATGGCTGCGGTTACCCTTGAAGCTGCATCACAGACAGGAGCGCCTGCGATGGTGTACTCTACGACGAACCTGGGTGCACGAATGGCAAAACGTCATTTTTTCGGATGAATCCAAGTTCTGTTTACAGCATCATGATGGTCGCATCCGTGTTTGGCGACATTGCGGTGAACGGACATTGCAAACTTGTATTCGTCATCGCCATACTTTCATATCACCCGGCGTGATGGTATGGGGTGCCATTGGTTACACGTCTCGGTCACCTCTTGTTCGCATCGACGGCACTTTGAACAGTGGACGTTAAATTTCAGCTGTGTTACGACCCGTGCCTCTACCCTTCATTCGATCCCTGCAAAACCCTACATTACAGCAGGATAATGCACGACCGCATGTTGCAGGTTCTGTACGGGACTTTCTGGATACTAAAAATGTTAGACTGCTGCCCTGGCCTGCACATTCTCCAGATCTTTCACCAACTGAAAACGTCTGGTCAATGGTGGCTGAGCAATTGGCTCGTCACAATACGCCAGTCACTGCTCTTGATGAACTGTGGTATCGTGTTGAAGCTGCATGGGCATCTGTACCTGCACACGCCATTCAAGCTGTGTTCGACACATTGCCCAGGCGTATCAAGGCCGTTATTACGGCCAGAAGTGGTTGTTCAGGGTACTGATTTCTCAGGATCTATAGACCCAAATTGCGTGAAAATGTAATCACATCTCAGTTCTAGTATAATATAGTTTAATTTACAAGACTCCTCTAGAGACATAGGAAGACACGCTGGCACGAGTTCAGTCAGCTGCATTGGAAGTTCAAGAGAGACCAGGTGGGATGCAGAGTGTGTACTCCCAGAACATTATTCGTAGATACAATGTCTGTAACAATGTTGGTGGTCGGCACATCGACGTGCTGCTGTGAAGCATCAGTACTGTTGTGTGCGTGCAGTATGCTGGGTCCTTTCTTGTTTTGGAATAATGAAAACAGGTAATATTTAAGAGTTCTACATACAAATGTACTTACAAATGGATATTTCGTTATGCTTCCTTTCAAATTGTTACCTGATGATTATACTGCTTCACGCTTAATTCAATTTCTAAAGCAGAAGTATATGAGTTAAACATCTGGATTGAAACCGTCGTAGAACGGAAACGGTAGTGTACGTTCCTGTTCAAAATATTGTCTACTCACTCCTCTCTGCAAGCCCTAGAAGTTTGTAACGGGAAAATTGAAATTTGTGGTAAGGTCTTATGGGACCAACCTGCTGAGATCATCGGTCCCTGAGCTTACGCGCTACTTAATCTAACTTAAACGAACTTACGTAAGGACGACACATACAGCCATGCCCGAGGGAGGACTGGACCTCCGACGGGGGCAGCCGCGCGGACCGTGACAAGGCGCCTTAGATGCGCGGCTACCCAGCGCGACTTTGTAACGGGAATTTGCGAATCATGGGAGGGAGGGGGGGGGAGGGAGGGAGAGAGAGAGAGAGAGAGAGAGAGAGAGAGAGAGTGCTTATTGTTTATCGGTTTCTAATTTAGGGATGTTGGTTGTTTCATCTCCTTGACACTGTTGGTAATCATCCCACTCACTTCACGGGCTCAATAGTGTAACTGTTCCTTGTATATTCCAGGTTTCTTTACGAGGCAGACTGACACATAAACTGCTCCTGGTCGCTTCTTAATTTCAGTCTGATATATTTCTTAAGTGTATTCATACTGTCCACAAAGATTGCTAGCTTTTGGGATTTCGTGTGTTCATTCTCTCTCTCTCTCTCTCTCTCTCTCTCTCTCTCTCTCTCTCTGTGTCCGTCTCTCTCTCTCTCTCTCTCTCTCTCTCTCTCTCTCTCTCTCTCTGTGTCCGTCTCTCTCTCTCTCTCTCTCTCTCTCTCTCTCTCTCTCTCTCTGTGTCCGTCTCTCTCTCTCTCTCTCTCTCTCTCTCTCTCTCTCTCTCTGTGTCCGTCTCTCTCTCTCTCTCTCTCTCTCTCTCTCTCTCTCTCCCTCTCTCTCCCCTCCCCTCGTTAATCGAAGTTGCCATCTTGTGGGTGAAGAACATTCGTAAGGGAGAAAGATGAGTGTTTCTACTTCCCATCGTTCATGTCGAATTATAGACTGAATAAATTCGTGAGGTTGAAAGTGTGTGTCGACACAGTCCTCGAATCCGGATACATAAATTACGATGTGCAGTGAGGTGTTTGTGGTGGATCCAAAGACACCTGCCGGACGGGTTCAAAAGCTTTAAATTGCCACACGTTAGCAGGGAGTTCACAAGCTTCAACGATGTTACCGTGAAGAAATGTTACCACACACATACAAAAAAGTTTTGCTTCACCCTTGTTCCCGAAACTCCTGAAGATAGATGTTGACTGTGGATATTGTATCACAGAGACAGTCCCTCTGACTGTTGAGAGACGTCACTAAACTCGCCTAGCCGGCCGAAGTGGCCGTGCGGTTAAAGGCGCTGCAGTCTGGAACTGCAAGACCGCTACGGTCGCAGGTTCGAATCCTGCCTCGGGCATGGATGTTTGTGATGTCCTTAGGTGAGTTAGGTTTAACTAGGTCTAAGTTCTAGGGGACTAATGACCTCAGCAGTTGAGTCCCATAGTGCTCAGAGCCATTTGAACTCAACTCGCCCAAAGACGTAAACAACCATGCATGAGCAGCGCCTATAGACGGAGGGGTCCGACAGCCGATCAGTTCGTCATTCCACCAGGAAACAGGAACACGGCTCCTGTTGTCTGTAGTTCAACCATGCGTAGACGATCGATACCGCGTTTCGATCTCGTCCGCATTGTTGCTTTGTGCCAGGAAGGGCTCTCAATAACGGAAGTGTCCTAGCGTTTCGGAGTGAACCAAAAAGCGATATTGTTCGGACATGGAGGAAATACAGAGAGAGGAATGTCGATGACATGCCTCGATCAGGCCGCCCAAGGGCTACTACTGCGGTGGTTGACCGCTACCTACGAATTATGGTTCGGAGGAACCCCGAAGCAACGCCACCATGTTGAATAATGCTTCTCGAGCAGCCTTAGGACGTATAGTTATGACTCAAACTGTGCCCAGTAGGCTGCATGATGCCCAACTTCACTCCCGACGTCCATGGCGAGGTCCACCTTAGCAAACCACGACACCATGCAGCGCGGTACAGGTGGGCCCAACAACATGCCGAATGGACCGCTCAGGATTGCCATCACGTTCTTTTCACCGATGAGTGTCGATATGCCTTCAATCAGACAATCGTCGGAGACGTGTTTGGAACAACCCAGTCAGGCTGAACGCCTTCTACACACTGTCCAGCGAATGCAGCAAGGTGGAGGCTCCCTGTTGTTTTGGTGTGGCATTATGTGGGGCCGACGTACTCTGCTGGTGGTCATGGAAGACGCCGTAACGGCTGTGCGATACGTGAATGCCATCCTCCGACCGATAGTACAACCATACCGGTAGTATATTGGTGAGGAATTCGCCCTCATGGACGAGAATTCGCGCCCACCATCGTGCACATCTTGTGAATGACTTCCTTCAGGATAACTACATCGCTCGACTAGAGTGGCCAGCATGTTCTCCAGACATGAACCCTATCGAACATGCCTGGGATAGATTGACAAGGGCTGTTTATGGACGACTTCACCCGCCAACCACTCTGAGGGATCTACGTCGAATCGCCGTTGAGAAGTGGGACAATCTTAACCAACAGTGCCTTGATGAACTTGCGGATAGTATGCCACGACGAATACAGGCATGCATCAATGCGAGAAGACGTGCTACTGGGTATTAGAGGTACCGGCGTGTACAGCAATGTGGACCATCACATCTGAAAGTCTCGTTGTGTGGTGTTACAACAATGAATGTGTGGTTTTTATGAACAATGAAAAGGGCGGAAATGACGTTTATGTTGATCTCTCTTCCAATTTTCTGTACAGGTTCCGGAACTCTCTGAACCGATCTTCGTTGATCCATTATGGGTCGTGGGCGACGGCTGGCATGAACTACTTCATGCAATAATTTACCAACAGCCGTATGTATTGTAGAAATTTATTTTATTTTATGAACTTCTATGTGCTACCAGTTTCGGCATTACATTGATGCTATCTTCAGGCCCCACTCGTCATAGTCGTAAAATCGCCATACACGGAAGGAGCCATGTAACTGGATCCGTGAATCAATCGTCCTGCAACAGCTCTTGGTGGCCAAGCGACACAGTCTGGTAGTTCATAAAATAAAATAAATTTCTACAATACATACGGCTGTTGGTAAATCTCTGAACCGAGGTAATGCAAAACGTTTCCTGATGTGTGTATTTAGCTGAGTGTGTGGGAAAACAAGAAGGAAATTTAAAATTTGCGTCAACCCTTGAAGCGTGCTGGGATGTCGCACTTACTAGCGCGCTTTCCACAAAACCTAGGTGCAGAACATAGTTTCAACTTGTCACAGATCACAGCTAGCCTTGTTCTTACCAAGGACCTTTTCTTTTTATGTTTGCCCGGATCAATATTTGGACTCGGAATGTGTCTCATCCTGTAGATACGAAAATACTGCGTCTAGAAACCACCTATTATCTTCCAGTCGGAACATGGGCCGAAATGGAGCACTGAAGACTGATTTTCCTGTGCTCTTCAAATAAACTGCACGCAAAGTGTGCAAATGATGTTAGGCTTACGGCGCACTAATACGATAGTCCAGTTCTTAAATTAAAAAAAGAAAAAACACTGAAAAAGTGACACCACCAATACGAACGTCATTAGGCGTCCTACGTATGATATACACAGTGGTCAGTGTGGCATCAATTACTGTGAACCTAGATAAGTGAAGGCTGGCACTCGAAGCAATAAAGGGCGTCTAATCTTCAGTTTAAACAAACTATTTGGAGTCTCACTGCACTGCAGCTGTGTTCTCCTCCTTTGGGTACGGAATTGATTGTTACCTCCCACACACTTCAGTGTAATAATTTGAACTTTTGTGTGTAATAATTTGAACTTTTGTGTGTAATAATTTGAACTTTTGTGTGTAATAATTTGAACTTTTGTGTGTAATAATTTGAACTTTTGTGTGTAATAATTTGAACTTTTGTGTGTAATAATTTGAACTTTTGTGTGTAATAATTTGAACTTTTGTGTGTAATAATTTGAACTTTTGTGTGTAATAATTTGAACGTGTAAGACTACAAAAAATATTAATCCACATACTATCGGTCTAAGTGAGAACAGATGCAGCTGAAACTATAAGATGGACAGTTGTCCTGGATATCAACAACTGAATAGGAAAAAACCCAGCGGTCAAGTTGTCAGTTAGGTCGTTCTACATTCATGGTTTGTGAAATTCAGAAAATTAAAAATAAACATTGTCAACGTTACATAGTTACCGAGCGCGTTTTAAATTGCCTCTGCAGAACCAATATTTACTTTATTCTCACTTTTATTGGCCATTTTCAGAAGGAGGATTTTAGTTGGCAGTTGTATTGCGTTGTTTCCGGACGCACGTTTAAATTCATGGGATGAGCCTCATTTCGAATCTGCATAACTTGTTGAAACTTCTGAATATTCATTGATGCGTGTACACGTGCTCTGTTCATGATAAAATTTTATGTTAGTCATGCGCGGAGCCTGCGGGAGCTTATGAACAATTAACTTTCAGCTGTTCAGAACTTTTCAGGCCCCGTTATGCAGGTTTAGCAGTCTCACACGTCAGTCTACAAACAGCCAGCGACATGTTGGCGAAGGAATGCGCTGTAATTAACTAGGGCCTTGCGTCGTATTAACTGTATCGTACTTCCATTGGTTTCTTGGGAATTTACCCCCTCATATATCTCACCACCCAGTCTCGAATTTGTTTGTTGCTCAGTTTTGTAAGATTGTGATCAGATTCTTTTGCATCGTTACTGTAAATGATTTAGCTCAAGACCGTAAATCTGTTTTTTTGCGAATGCCTGTGAAAAGTGGGTAGCTTGTAGAAAGAAAATTCGCAGAGTGATGTCATGTCGTTGATTGACACTATTCATCTATAAAGGCTGTTCTACAAATTCACTATCAGGGGTAATTTATCACCTCGAAAAAATAAAGTTAGGTTATTAGGTTCGAAGTGTGGTATCGTCTAGAGACGGTGATGCCACACCAAAGTCGACAACGCGAGTCGATACCACAGACTTCTGCGAGGGCTCGCTGCAATCCGCAACAGTACAGCAGCGCTCATGCTGAGATCAGTAATACAGTGTAGAGCAGTCAAGAGCTCATCCCAGCTTAGAGTCCACAGCTCGTAGGCTAGTGGCTAGCGTTGCTGTCTTTGGATCACGGGGTCCCGAGTTCGATTCCCGGCCGATTTGGGGATTTTCTCTGCCCGGGGACCGGGTGTTTCTGTTGTCCTCATCATTTCATCATCATCAATCGTGACAGTGACTCGATTGGACTGTGTAAAAAAGTGGACTGTGAAAGAATTGGGACTGTGTACGGGCGCTGATGACCGCGCAGTTAAGTGCTCCACAAACCAAATATCACCACCCCAGGTAGGTGACTTCATCTGAAGGAGTTAACATCATAGTGTAGAACCAAAGAGTTCTTAAAGTTTCTGATGAAATGTTCTTTCGTACATGTTGCATTTTGTACTGCAAGAGAGCAGTTCGTGAATGAGTACATAAAATGACGCTTTGCTAGTTAATGACAGTTGTAAATAACGCAAAACTCCTCTTTTAGAAATGTGCATCAAATTGATGTAAACCTTTTGTTCATATACAGGGTGAGTCACCAGGTTTTCTCCCGGTTTCTGGGGGGGGGGGGGGGGGGTATTCCTTAGGTTATTTACTTTCAAAAATGCACATGATAATTAATTTAAATAATTTTGTAGGAGTCTCTTGCATTCAGAGTGGATTTAAAGGAAGTGTTCATAGTTTCCTCCCTGCATTCGAAGGCAAAGATTCGCACGGGAGTGAACCGCGCGAGTAGCATTTCGTAGTTTCACATGCTCGTTCCTTACTGACGTTGCGGCATCGAAAATGCGTTGTCTCAATTCTTCTCGTGTTTCCACCTTAACTTCGTACACGATGTCTTTCATCCACCCCCAGATGCAGTAATCTAAGGGTGTTGAATATGGGGATCTGGCAGGCCAGTTGGTAGGGCCCCCGCGACCTATCCATCGATGTGGGAATTGCTGATTAAGATCAGCTGTTAGCACGTGGTGGAAGTGTTCAGGTGGCCAGTCATGTTGAACGTACATGCGGCGTCTTGTTTCCAGAGGAATACCTTCAAGAAGCTGCGATAAGTCTTCTCGTAAAAAGTTACCGTAAATCTGACCATTTAAATTTCCCGGGAGAATAGACGACCCCAATAACTGGTCACACGCAACACCACAGCAGACATTGACACTGAATCTGCGTTGAAATCGACACAATACCGTGGCATAGAGATTTTCGTCTGCCCAGACATGCATGTTGTTGATGCCACCTCTTGTAAAGGTTGCCTTGTCACTGAACATCATGAAGCAATAGAGCTGCTGATTTCCATTTAACAAGTTACAAAAGTAGAAACAGTTGGCTCAGTAATGTGGCTCTAAATCGTGAACTTCCTGTACATAAAAAGGATGCAGTCCATTCTCGTGAAGAATCCTAAATACCTTAGATTATGAAACGTTCAATCGGGTAGCTAGGCGTCTTGTACTTGAACGCGAGGACTGCGCTCGACTGAATTACGAATATTTTCCTCTTCTTGAACGTCACAATGTCTTTCGGATTGAATACATATACTGGTAAGAGTACCAGTTTCTATCAATGTTCGACATGTTCCACTAAATGTTTTGGCACTGGGAATCGAACAATTAGGATACCGACTGTGATATTCGGCAACAGCAGCTTTCGCATTTCCACCACAGAAGCCCAAAATGTACACCATCTCTCCATACTCCTGCGATGAAAGCTTGTACGGTATCGCAAAGTGTACTGCACACGGGAGACAGTAACAGTAAACAAGTGACTACAGTATCAACAACGTGGTGGTTATGCAAACGTACCACTCGCGTCCCTTGTCTACCTAAGACTGACCGTGTGTCCTGTGAACACAAGTGTAGCGCTCCATACACGGTGGCATGTTTCGGAACTCTGTCGTAGCTACTTAATTATGGATCTGATCAAATTACTGTATTTACATTTTTTGTTCCAAATAACCTAAGGAATAACCTCCAGCAACCGGGGAAAACCTCGTGACTCACCTTGTATGTAATAAAGTGAAGTAATACATCATGTGTTGTACTTTGATGAGCCTTCTCCCAGAGAAATGGAAGATCTCTCAGTTATGGCTGGATGAAAGTAATGTCGTCTGGTTGCGATACGAAATAAATGTCTTCACCTTGGTACACATTGAAATTCTCGCGTCACATCTACGCTGCAAATTGCTAGATAAACAGGTCGAACAAATAGCTCAGCGAATTTATAAAGTGGAATATCGTGCGGTAATTCCGCATATAGACGAAAGCAATGTTGCAATAATCCACGCTGTGTTGGCGGAAATGTTGGGCAACGATGCTCCGTCATATGACCCAGTGGTTAGTTAGCGCACGCGCTTCCGGTATAGTCAGAGACTGAAAGATAAACAACGTATTGTCATGCCGTATCAAGGAAGGGAGTGAGACAGGGTTGTAGCCTCTCCCCGATGTTATTCAATCTGTATATTGAGCAAGCAGTAAAGGAAACAAAAGAAAAATTCGGGGTAGGTATTAAAATCCATGGAGCAGAAATAAACTTTGAGGTTTGCCGATGACATTGTATTTCTGTCAGAAACAGCAGAGGACTTGGAAGAGCAGTTGAACGGAATGGACAGTGTCTTGAAAGGAGTATATAAGATGAACATCAACAAAAGCAAAACGAGGATAATGGAATGCAGTCGAGTTAAGTCTGGTGATGCTGAGGGAATTACATTAGAAAATGAGACGCTTAAAGTAGTAAAGAAATTTTGCTATTTGGGGAGCACAATAACTGATGATGGTCGAAGTAGAGAGGATATAAAATGTAGAATGGCAATGGCAAGGAAAGCGTTTCTGAAGAAGAGAAATTTGTTAACATCGAGTATAGATTTAAGTGTAAGGAAGTCGTTTTTGAAAGTATTTGTGTGGAGTGTAGCCATGTATGGAAGTGAAACATGGACGATAAATAGTTTGGACAACAAGAGAATAGAAGCTTTCGAAATGTGGTGCTAAAGAAGAATTCTGAAGATTAGATGGGTAGATCACATAACTAATGAGGAGGTATTGAATAGAATTGGGGAGAAGAGGAGTTTGTGGCACAACTTGACTAGAAGAAGGGATCGGTTGGTAGGACATGTTCTGAGGCATCAAGGGATCACCAGTTTAGTACTGGAGGGCAGGGTGGAGGGTAAAAATCGCAGAGGGAGACCAAGAATATACTAAGCAGATTCAGAAGGATGTAGGCTGCAGTACGTACTGGGAGATGAAGCTTGCACAGGATAGAGTAGCATGGAGAGCTGCATCAAACCAGTCTCAGGTCTGACGACCACAACAACAAGAACAACAACATCATCATCATCTCTTTGAAGAACCCCGTATCGCGGAAGAAGCGGAGGTCTTGGTACTCGAAGACCGGGAAAGCACAGACTTCAACAGCGAAGATCTCCGACAAGTAGCCCATAGTAGGAGAGAACTAAGATGATGGTCGGAGTATTTCCGAGATGGTACTTGAATCTTCATGACTACCCCTCGTATACGGGCGTGTTTTTTATCCTTCAAGCTATACACAAAGTTCTGACTTCCTGCAAACTAGCACTGTGTTTACTGTTGAGAGAAATCCGAATAAGCTGTCACAAGTTACGTCTGACATATGCTGGTTCAGCGTAGCACTACGGATAGATGCTACGCCCCCTCCCATAGCGTCCTGCAGACGCACGTATTTCTCGTTTTTCAGATGTCACTCGTAACAGTCATCAAAAGATATTTCCCTGTCATTTCTAAAGATATTTTAAAATCTGCGATCTTTGTAACTGCATTCAACTCAGACTGCACCTTGGGTGTTCCACATAATTTTCATAATAAAAGAAAAATGTACATTCTGGTCTCATTATAAACGAAGTTTTGTCAGAATTATACTACACAGTGCCCTATTGATGGATACTTCAAGCTAGTGCTATCTTCTGTTCAAGAATATTGAGTAAAACGGATGAAATAATGAGTGTTCTCAGCGGCGATTGTGTTCGCTATGCTACGCCGCACATCACAGCAATGTGACAAATGGTTCAAATGGCTCTGAGCACTATGGGACTTAACTTCTGAGGTCATAAGTCCCCTAGAGCTTAGAACTACTTAAACCTAACTAACCTAAGGACATCACAGACATCCATGCCCGAGGCAGGATTCGAACCTGCGACCGTAGCGGTCTTGCGGTTCCAGACTGCAGCGCCTTTAACCGCACGGCCACTTCGGCCGGCAGTAATGTGACACTTGACCGTGAAGACAGAGGTGCGCACCACGGCAGCCGTACGGTACCCAGTCGCTACTGGCTGCATTATTCTTAGCGGCTTCTGTCAACGTTAGTAAACATCTTGCAACCAAATGTCGTACCATACTAACGTGAGGTTCTGTAGACAGGGCGCATGAAATTACATTTAGTTTCCGATCAGAACAAAGGTAAGGTTTCCGTGGACACAGGCAGTCTGACGAAATATCTCAGGAAGAATAATTGCTTGGGCTGACTCCACTTACATGTTACGACAACCTATTTCAAAATATGTTCACAAACAGCATAGAAATGATACCTGAAGACTCTCAGAAGACGAAGACAGTATACTGCTGTACAAATCATTCTGAATTCTTGTTACTTGCGGCGAAATTGTTCCTTTTCTGATGAGTATAGAGTTTATACCCAGATTTTCTTCATCCTCTTAACTAAACCTACGTGCCAGTGACAATACAAGCGCCATGTTACTCTATTCTGATACTGTATCTAATCCACTTCACGAGAAATTCAAAGGAAAGGAAATGGGTATTCTGAAACCCGCTGTCAACGAGTAATCGAGCGAGGCGGTGCAGTAGTTACTGCAGTAGAATCGCATTCGGGAGTAGTTCTGTTCAAATCCTCTTCTGGCCACGTGTATTTAGGTAGACTTACAGTTTGCATAAGCGCTTATGAGAACTGGCGGGATGATTGTTAGGAAAATTCCGATTTCCTTTCACATACTCCACCATTCCTATCGTGCGCTCCGTCTCTGCCTCGGTGTCGACATGACATTAAATCCTAATCTTTCTTCATTCTGTCGAAGAGCACGTTAGGACAGATGATTCAAGGCAGTCCTCCCGCATCATACCATGGATAGGTTTGAAATCTCGTCCAGGACGTTGTCACACTATCTGATATTTAAACACGCCGTACTGTATAATTGCTTCCCGAAGTCCGCCAAATCCAACCATTGGAAGCATCTCGTCGCAGGATCAAACCAGTTAGTTGTCTTCTGGTCCAGTGACATGGTGTCACTTCCATATTATGATAATACGCCCTCCACTAGACACCCCACTCTGGTTTAGAGAAAGAAATGTAACCGTCGTCATCCATCTTAAACATATGGTAATTAACGGTGTATTATTATTATTGTTGTTGTTGTTGTGAGATTATTCGGAAGCTTTCTATATTCATATATAAATGACCTGCAAGTGCTGTTACGAGCACCATTATCTTGTTTTTGCTACTTCACTATTGTATTGGATACTGAATGTCTTTTTCTACCTTCAGTGTGATACGGTGCTGCCTTTTTTCTTTTTTACACGTTTCCACCTCAGAAAGAGTACTTTTTGCTGAGTACTTTGAATATGATAATAGGCAAGTGCTATCGTTTGTGTCGCATGTTCTTTCGCCCACATCACGACTGACTTTGTTCAGAGAACATACAGTGTGACGTAAATAACGTGTTTAATGGTTCTTCTATCACTTCTTGATAGAACTACTTCATAATTATAGTTGAAAAGCACAATACTGTCGGTGTCCTACAATAATGAGCATTTCATTTGTAATGTTTTTGCTCATCGCTAAGTCAGCAAAGTATTCAGTGCTTTAATGACGCCCAGATGCCAACACGTTGGACTTAATTGATTCGAATCATATCATTGGCAGAAAGTTTTCATCCCTGTGTGTAAGTAAGTTAATTCGGAAACTGTGGTTTCTCGTATTGACAGTACGTGGCTCTATGTGAATACATGGTGTCTGTTATTTCAGACACGTTCGAAAGCCCAGACTATCCATGCATATATAACAGATTCGCCTCGATGGGCAATGAATCCACCACCTACAACGCTGATGCACAAATACGTTCGGCCTCTTGCGGGAATATCAAAGTAGCAGGGATGGAGGACATGCATAAGGACTGCGGAAAGGTGGCGCTAGGTGGGAAAGTGGGTCAGCCGAGAGGCGTTCTGAGATAGCGCAGTCGCGATAAACACTGTGTCCTGATGGCGCAGTGGTTAACGAAACTGCCTAGTAGGCAGGAGATCCCGGGTTCGAATCCCAGTTTGGCACACACATTTTCACTTGTCGCCGCTCTTTCCCAGTACAAAGTCCCAATGCAGCTGACATCAACAGTTCGTTCCCTTTCCTTTCCCGTCTCCACCCCCCTCCCCACACACACACACACACACACACACACACACACACACACACACACACACACACACACACCAAAACCAACCATACATACGACGTAGGTACGCATTTGGCACTTCAGTGCGGAAAGGAAAAATTCTGTGCTTGCCTTTTGTAGGTACATCTTGTATTCGATTTTCGGCTTTTTCGTTCATCAGTTTAAAAGAGAATTCCAAGAGTGTTCATACATAAATTCCACGGACGATTGCTCCTGCCATCACCTCCATTATGCATAAGTTACCCGCAGCCTGTAATGACTTGGAAGATAACACCGGCAAGTCTGCTTTCTCCCCATCATAATACTTCGGTCTGGCGTTAAAATCAACTCTCTGTGATTACGATTTGAAGTAGTGTATCAAATGTAACAGCAGTTTCTCCTTGAAACAAAGCACTTAGGGTTGGTTTATTTCCAGTTCTTTCACCTCCACAAGACAGAGGGTGAGATACTCATAAAGTGCAACCCCGGTCGTGGCTCTAGCTTTTAAATTTTCAGCTACGACACCATATGTGGTGCGCGTCCATGCAGAGAAATAATTAAAATGGGTGGAAATGGGCATGTGTGTGTCTGACAGCGTACCAACAAATGAGGCTACTCATTAACAAAAATGGTTCAAATGGCTCTGAGCACTATGGGACTCAACTGCTGTGGGCATAAGTCCCCTAGAACTTAGAACTACTTAAACCTAACTAACCTAAGGACATAACACACATCCATGCCCGAGGCAGGATTCGAACCTGTGACCGTAGCGGTCGTGCGGTTCCAGACTGTAGCGCCTTTAACCGCTCGGCCAGTCCGGCCGGCGGCTACTCATTAACACTAGTGCACGAATACAAACAAGCGTTGCTAGTTGAATGGCTTCTTAGACGAAAGTGATTTAAAAAAAAAATCGGCGGCTGTAAACGATCCAAATAGTCCATGAGTTCTTTTGGGAAACGCTACCGGCAAGGAGCTTGTGCTTTTTCTCCCACCATTCTGTTCTCTTGTGAATTGTGCCAGAGGTGAGCATGTGTTTGTGGCATACACAGTTCACGTGAGAGCGCCCTTACTACACAACATATCCTTTTTACTCCGGGTCTCTGTCAAAGCTTTCCGTTTGCTCTCACGATGTATGCCCATTGCGATACTGTAACGCGTCATCCCATATGACAATTGTTATTACATCCTCTCGGTTGTCGTTTGCCTGGATTATACAGGGTTGCCGCTGTTTAACATTGAAGTTAGCCAATCAGGCCGTTGCGCGCACAAACTCAAGCGGCCCGCCAGATACGGTAATTAGTATCAGTTCTCTTCAAAACGTAAATGATACCGCACGAGAGTACTCAGCCTTTGGCTCGGGTTCGATCCTTACTACCATCCCATGTCCAATGTTTGTATCGCTCTCGTGTTCGGTTTTAGGAAACCAAACGAAGAACACGTATGAGAACAACTGACACTAACTGTATCGCCTGATTGGCGAACTTCAATGCTAATTAACTCGGAAGCGGCGCGACATATTGGTTTTTTTTTCTTAACAGTCAGTTACGTCTGACAAGGGGAGGCCGCCAATTGTGAAATTCAGATTCGATTCATACTACGCATAGTAAAAGCTCATGGCCAGATGTGTAATGTGGCAAAGCACCAAGATGCACTTCTCAGCCGTTGTCGAGAAAATCGACAGTTAAAAGAAACCGTTGCGGTGAAATACTCTCTACGATTAATAATTTTCCACAGCGTCGTGGCGCAGCGGTAAGCGCTCGGGTTTGTAATCCGAAGGTCGCCGGATCGAATCTCGCACCATGCAACTTTTTTTTAGTATTTGTTTTTTGTAATTCAAATATATATATATGTTATTAATTGTCTTCATAATGTTAACCACGTATAGTTAACGGAAGACGTAGAAACGATATTCCGAAACGAATACGTATAACATTAAGTCAAACGTTCGAATTAGAAATGAGACCCCACGAACACAAATTCGCTGTGGCAGGTATGAAATATAAACTCCGTTACTCGCTCGTTACACTTGAAGGACAGATGTTGAATGGGCCGAAACGAGCCGCCGCATAACAGCGTAGTTGCCTGCTAACTTCGAAAGAAGGTAGATGCGGTCCCTAGCGCAACTTATAACATCGTCGAAAATCAGTGCGGTCGGGAGAGTTTTGGTACACCCTGTTTAAAAAAAGGAAAAATGGAGGCGGTACAATTGGAGAGCGATCCACCTTCACCAACATGCATAAGCAATAGATTAATAGTTTATATATATTTGAATTACAAAAAACTAATAATAAAAAAAACTGCATGGCGCGAGATTCGATCCGGCGACTTTCGGATTACGAACCCAAGCGCTTACCGCTGCGCCACGACGCTATAGAAAACTACTAATCGTAGAGAGTATTTCACCGCAACGGTTTCTTTTAATAGTAGATTTTCTCGACAACGGCTGAGAAGTGCATCTTGGTGCTTTGCCACATTACACCTCTGGCCATGAGCTTATATTATGCGCAGTATGAATCGAATCTGAATTTCACAATTGGCGGCCTCCCCTTGTGAGCACAACCTACCCCGCAACACTGTTTCACATTGTTTCTAACCGCCCTGTATACCTAGTATATTTCACCCTCAGAGGTTATCTGAGAAAGAGAGGAGGTCAAGTTAGGTCATTGAAAATAGATCAAATTCGCCTCAGGTTTCCGCCTTGTGCTGCGCAGATGAAACGTAATGGTGTGGATAAGCCTTTAGAAGCAGTGTTAATCAAAGGACGACTTACAGATGGAAAGTCGATAAGTGCTGAAGCCGTGCAACGGCGATGGTGGAGGGCTCGTATAAAGACTGCCAGTGTGTAAAGACGGCGATGTTGGTTACAGCGTGCCTGGGGTGTGGGAGCGAGCTGCACAAAGCAGAGCTTTGCGAGAGAAGTACGGCAAAGACGCCCACTCTTTCTCGTCGCGCTACCGCGGGGACCACTGACCGCAAAGTAGTGGCCGTTTCCGTGAGGAGCTCAAAGTTGTCCCCAGGACTCTCGCCCCTGCCTCAGGAGCTGTGTCGCCATGCGAAACGAAAAGCTTGCCTAGCCTTATATAATCACATTGTCTTTTGTAGAGTCCATGGTTGGCTGAATGACCGAGGAAGCATCTTAAAAAACCCACGGGCTGACCTTTCCGTCGTCCTTGTGTGAACTGAACTACTGAATGATTGCTCCATAATGACACGAGATGAATTTTGGAGGAGGGGGAGGGGGTGGGCAGGCAGGCGCGTTTGTGAGGGAATCGGCGAGACATGATACAATACACTGCCGTAATTTGTAAACAACTGTATTGTTCTAGCGAATTATGAAATGAGGTTTCAGAAAATTATACTTTATCACCGTATCCATTTTTAGGTTTTGATAGTCGGCATTCCAATTTTCTACTCACCCAGACTTATTTGTTCGTTTACTGCATGACTTCAGCGCCTTTAGCGTAGACGCTGGCATTGTTTAGGAAGTCTTCCGCTTTAGGCTGACAGCGTGTCAGATTTTGTTTCTCATCGTTTCTATTCCTATGGCGTCTTGTGCTTGATTTTCTATAGCAGATGCTTTCCAGCTTCTTGGTGGTTGTTGGTATGTTTAAGGGGGACTAAACAGCGAAGGTCATCAGTCCCCCCCAGCTTCTTGTTTCGCCTTATTGTTACAGTGATCTTGTCAGCATATGATATGAATGATAAGAAAATAACTAACATCACATTCGAATCCTGCTTTCTCCACACAGACGCAGCGGTGGCGGCAGCGGCGACGATGACCGTCGTCGTCGCGCTAGTCAGTGCAGCGCTAGTGTTCTGTGCAAATATCTTCATATCTGCTACTTCATCGTACAGCCTGTAGAACCTGCTTACTATATTCAAACTTACGTCTCATTCTACAATAATTTTAACTCGCCCCGCCCCTGCCCATTCCCCCCACCCTATTACCAAATTGTCTATTCCTACATTCAAATTTGCAGTTCTACTCAGTCCTCCTTCATTAGATGGATCCACCGAATCTTCAACATTCATCAGTCGCACCCCTCCTTAATACCTTCTTTTCTTATTTATACTGCTAATCATCCAAGTTTCATTTCACGACCTTTATAAATTGAGGCATTGACATGGGAAGGGTAGTAAGTCAAAACAAATCATTTTTCAGCTTCTCCCGCCGGAGGTTCGAGTCCTCCCTCGAGCGTGGGTGTGTGCGATGTTCTTAGCGTAAGTTAGCTTATGTAGTGCGTAAGTCTAGGGACCGACGACCTTAGCAATTCGGTTCCTTAGGAATTCACACTTTTTTTTTCAGCTGCTTTATGGAAAAGGTAGTAAGGCGTGCCGTCAGTGGAGTAGAAGTAGCAGAAGGTCGAAACTGTGAGGCGTTGCATTCTCACAAACTACTTAAGGTACGCCTGTAGTAAAATTAGGTGAGCTATCACGAATAGGGGAGAGAGTCAACAAGCCACCGTGTTACCAGCATTTACTCCGTGATTAACAGCTTTTAGAAATTTATGGTAAGGACTATGGGACCAAACCGCTGAGGTGATCGGTCCCTAGGCTTACGCACTACTTAAACTAACTGAAACTAACTCACACTAAGGACAACACAGACACCCATGCCCAAGAGAGTACTCGAACCTCCGACGGGGTAGAGCCGCACGAACCGTGACAAGCAGCCCCATACCGCACGGCTACCCCGCGCGGATACTAACAGTTCATTACTGTGTCATTGATTGGTGCTAACGTTACTGTGAGTAGTTACTACGACAGAACGCCAGCGAAACCTTTTCCATACAAACTGGTAAGTCATATTTTCCGTCTGCAGTGAAATTTACTGGATTACATTCAGCCTAGTTTTGTGTTCTGTTATGACCTAACCGATTCGTATACTTCCTTCGTGGAGATTACTTGTAAATGCAAATATAACTGCCGTAGTTTCGGAGAGAATGACGCACGGAAGCTGCACTCAGTTTTGGAACCAAAACTGGATAAGTAAAGGTAATTTTCTTTTTGATTTAATCATCGTAGTGATAAAACAAAGAAGCCTGCGTGATATCGACGATCCTACTTTGAGCAGAAGACAAATGCGTGTCACTGCCTCAGATTCCGTGTGGAGCGACAACTGCGCCGGCCAAAATAAAAATCGGATAGTTTTAATGGCGTTAATGCACCCAGTGGTAAACAGTACGGTCGATCATGTCAATTTGAAATTTGTAGTAAGGGGGTATTCGTGCATGCCTTGTGAAGAAGATTTCGGCTTAGTAGAGAAGAAAGATTCCACAACCAATGACTCATGACGAAATAGCTGATATGATCAGCGAAGCAAAGAACGTAGAACCATGCGATGTTGTTAAGATGACAGAGGAAGATTTCTGTGATTTCGCCTCGATATGCGGTACATTACTGCATACAGCACCAGTGAAGATCAGTTCTGTCTCTTGGGTTAGAATTTTGGGGTATAAGCTTCCCTATCACAGAAATAAAATATTCGTTCAGTGAAGTGGAACCGTGCAGGGAGCACAACATTTAGACGAAGGGTATATCTGTCAAGTACGTCTCTACTGTTCGTGACCTACCACTAGTTTGACGAAGGCCCATCATTAGTAATACCACAAAAAAAAAAACACACTCCTGGCGATGTTGGGCTGCATGGACATCAAATATACATTGTTCCGCAATCTTTGTACACTATCTGTATATTTCTTATACAGATGTGACAGCTTGCTATTAATATATTTGTTGCGTTAATCTGGATAGCCATTTTTTAAATCCTCTCCGTCCGAACAGGCCTTGGAAGGCCCAACGGTATCGACCGGCCGCCGTGTCATCCTCAGACCACAGGCGTCACTGGATGCGGATATGGAGAGGCATGTGGTCAGCATACCGCTCTCCCAGCCGTATGTCAGTTTACGAGACCGGAGCCGCTACTTCCCAATTAAGTAGCTCCTCAGTTTGCCTCACAAGGACTGAGTGCACTCCACTTGCCAACAGCGCTCGGCAGACCGGATGGTCACCCATCTGAGTGCCAGCCCAGCCTGACGGCGCTTAACTTTGGTGATCTGATGGGAACCGGTGTTACCACTGCGGCAAGGCCGTTGGCTCATTTTGTAAAAGCAACTTCGTATTTCGTAGTGTCAATTCGTTTTTTGCTTCTCCTGTGAAATTATCTTTTTATGACTTACTCCTTTCCCCATGTCAGTGCCTTGATTATCATAACCTGTCTTTTGTGTTTCATGTAAACATGAAGTGTAGGAAGGGGAAGGAAAGGGAGTGGACGGGTGGGAAATCGTGACGGCTAGCCGCACAGGCATTCTGGTAATGCAGTGGCGAAAGTTGAAAATTTGTGCTGGACCGGAACTCGTATCCGAATTTATCGCTTCTCACGAGCAGATGCCTTAACCGCTTCTGCCATCCAGGCACGACACGGTCCCTTACCGACTCAAATTTTCAACTTATCTCACGCCTCAGTGCGGCGTCCCCGCCCGTTAAGGTCACTAATCATAAATACTGATACCCACAGGAGTTCGGACGATATTTGTGCATTCGCACTGAAACAAACGTCGAGGAGACTTCACCCTCCTCTTTTTTTAAGACATGTGAGTAAATGAATTGTCTCTTCTTTTGGACATGTCCGGCAAAAGGCACCATTCAGATATATACGTTAATGTGTTTCGTACACAAGCTGCGTAATTGGCTGGCGTCAGTTGTTCAGATTCTCAAAAAGCGAACCCTCTGTCTTGTTGTTACACAGAAGTCGTTATACTGAACACTGAAAGCGTTTCGTGGAAACCTGTGAAGAAACTTTTCCACCATATGACTCAAAATTTCTTCAGACATGCCTTCTTTTGTCCTATACACCCAGAAATAGCGATAAGTGTAACAGTGAAGTATATCGTGAGGCTTTTGTTGAATATTAGATGGAATAAAATGTACTTTCGGTAATTCTTAAATGAGAGAATTAATTTCTTCATCGATCGTTTGCGAATATCTACGTGGAGACAATAGACTTCCCCGACTGGTGTTTTCAGTACCTGATATTCAGATAGTTGGCGAGATACTGCAGTGTGTCCGTGCCCTACCTCGGTCGCATGCGCTGTGCACTGCGGCGTACTTCCTTGCGTTGTTAAGTTCACAGGAATCGTGATATACAGGAATGTGGGTGGCGACGAGCGAGCGGCTAGCTTTCACGCTTTGTCAAAGAGCTTTCGAGGCGTCCGACTGGTCGAGAGGGTAGTATGGATCCAGAGGACACTAAAAGCTGAGGACTGCCTGGAGAACGTGGACGCCAAGCCATAAATAGCTACCGTCGAGATTAAACCACTCACTAGAGTAAATGGATGGCCTTGCGGCAGTGGCTATCTGTTCCTTCAACAAGACAAAGGTGAGGCGGGCTTCAGAATGGGCGCAGCCAGACGGAATTAAGTTGAGCATCTGGATGGGACGAGGCAACTGATAGTGTGGTCACATTAAAGATAAAAGGGAGGCTACTAGCAGCCTAGCACGAGAGTGAAAGTTAAAAATCCCAACCATTCCGCGATACTAACTCGGGTGTTGCAAATTACTTCCGCAACGTGAAAAGTTTCCGATATGCCAGTGAAGGAATCAATATTAATCTATGATTATAGATGATCTGCAAAAGACCCGTCAAAGTCCGGATGTCACCCACCCTCATTCTGGGGGTGGGTCGAAGTTTGTCAAAAACCCATCCCCCTCCCGCCAACGATATAACTGTCTGTCACCCCCGCAGTCGTTACTTAATTATAATTATTATTTGTTTACATCAGTGCATATCACATCGCTATAGCGTTACTTCCAAAAAAAAAAAATAAGGTCAAAGAACAGCATTTGAAAACGCTCGTCTGAAAATTTGAGAATTGCACGTGTCATGCTGTTGATGTAAGGAAAATTTTAGGAACAAGCAACTTTGACTGCATATTATGTAAAGTAAAGGTGAAGGTGGGAGAAAGGAAATGGAAGGAAAGGAATTGTTAATGTCAGTTGCATCGGGACCTTATGCGGAATCAGCGGCGACGAGTGAAAACGTGTGTCGGGCTGGGATTCGAACCCGGGATCTCCTGCTTACTGGGCAGTTCGGCAGTTCCGTTAACCACTGCGCATCCGGACACAGTGTTTATCGCGAATATGCGGACTATGTGGGCACGCCTCTTGGCTGACCCACTCTCTCATATAGCGCCATCTATCTGCAGTCCTCGTTCATGTCATCCATGTTCGCTGCTCTGAAATTCCCACAGGACGTCAAACGTATTTATGCATTTGCAATGTAGGTGATGGATTCATAGCCCATCAATGTGAATAATTATATGAATGTGTGGGGTCTGTTCTTTCGGATATGCCTGAAAGAATAGATACCACGCATTCATTTAACTTCGAAAACGTCATAGTTCCACGCATTCACTTAACTTTGAGAACGTCATAGTTCAGTAGACCTAACACAAATTGGAATTGTGCAGCCCCCATTATCGATATTTCACTTAACTCTACGATTGTAAACACAAGTTTTGAAGACTATGGCTTTGCGAAAGTGTAAATGAGGCGAACGCTATTTCCTCCAGTCGTTTCCGTCTACGTTCGGAAAGACAGTCTTCAGCGTTTTTTGTTTTCTTAGTGGAGAGTCTTTCTTAGTAGAGAGTGGCAAAATCCGTAGGTAATGTGACTTCGTTCTTGTCTTGCCTGACTTAAATTGCTGTGGTTTGCGGGATCTGCTCGTGAACTCACCAAGGGCGTCGGATTTGTTGTTGGCGGAAGGCACCGCCTGTGAATGGGCTACATTCTCTGTTCGGCCGCAAAGCCCATCCATGTGGGGTAGCCCTCACGCAAGGAACTGGAAAGTCCTGTGTTAGACACAACACCTAATTTCTAGAATCCCTTGCCATTCCAAGGTAATGTATTCCACGAAGTGTTACTGAGAAATTGAAAAATTGATATATGCAAACTACAACTCTTTTACTAGAGAGAGAGAGAGAGAGAGAGAGAGAGAGAGAGAGAGAGAGAGAGTGTGCATGTGCGTGCGTGCGCTGGTAAACACGGTGGATGTTCCAACAAAGGGTGCGCGAAGCATCTCGGACATAACATTGGGTAAAGCACCTTACATTTTTTTGCCTGCAATTTGCTCATTTTCCCCCTGACAAGGTGAAAGACGGGTAGAATCCGTTTAGCACCGCATCTCATTGGCCACTTGCTCCCCGGCAGCTGGAGTGATTTTCGCTTTTATTGTGCACCATCACTGGTGTGCAGTCACTCCTTTCATTGCAGTTCTTTTTCTGGCAATGTTATTTACCCAATTTTCATCCACAGTGACAAATCAGTGTACAAAATCAGCTGAAGTATTTTCAGAGTTGGTAAGTGGTTTTCGCGTTTACCTTTGTTATTTAAGTTTCGCGACACCCAGTTTACATAAATATTTCTCATAGAAAATCATGGGCACTGTACAGTAATACTTACTCTGATATTTCATATCCATTTAGTCGCTGTTAGTCCAATACCATCGAGTGAGATGGCATAGTATTTAAAGTACACGGTTTTCATTTGGCAGGAACTTGGTTGAAATCCCCATATGGTCATACAGAGTTAAATTTTTCGTATTTTTCCTAAATCAATGAAACTAATACCGAGATGGTTGCATACGCTAAACTCAGTCTTTACTTACCTCGCCATCGACCGGAAATTTAACTCTAAACTTCTTTCGTATTTGGTATTGAGTCCGAACAAGAAATAGAGATTTTCTGTGGTAGCCGAGCATTGTAATGATACCGAGAATCGCAATCAATACCAGGCAAGCCTTCTTCCACGAAAACTTGAGAGTTGCCTTTATCGAGAGCGTTGCCAATTACCGCTGTAAGCGTGGCGGGATCCTATCGTAAACTGCAGTGTCCCGAGATACACTTCTGTGGACTACAAGTTGGCAGTTGTCAATATCATTATCGTGCAAGTTAAGCGACTGTTCTCAAGTGGACGGCACATTCTCACGTTTTAGTACATAACCTTTTTCTTAGCAAAGCAGCTCGCCCGTGGCTATGGTTGTTAAAGATCACATTAGTGTCTCGCCTTCTAGCCGTGGTTTGCCTTCAAAATCTCTCTTCATGTACTGTGTAGAGATCTCTGTACAGTAATAACCACATAGTACATTCACAAATAACTGGCGTGCGTACTAGAGGGGACTTCGGTTGTGGAGGACTGCCAGCTGTTCTTAAAGTTCCAATCACGTTTGGGTGTGCGAAAAGTGAATCAATATTTTGTGCGTGATGCTCTCTTTCAAATTCTAAAGGTGGCAGGGGTAAAATACAGGGAGCGAAAGGCTATTTACAATTTGTACAGAAACCAGATGGCAGTTACAAGAGTCGAGGGACATGAAAGGGAAGCAGTGGTTGGGAAGGGAGTGAGACAGGGTTGTAGCCTCTCCCCGATGTTATTCAATCTGTATATTGAGCAAGCAGTAAAGGAAACAAAAGAAAAATTCGGAGTAGGTATTAAAATCCATGGGGAAGAAATAAAAACTTTGAGATTCGCCGATGACATTGTAATTTTGTCAGACAGCAGAGGACTTGGAAGAGCAGTTGAACGGAATGGACAGTGTCTTCAAAGGAGAGTATAAGATGAACATCAACAAAAGCAAAACGAGGATAATGGAATGTAGTCGAATTAAGTCTGGTGATGCTGAGGGAATTAGATTAGAGAATGAGAGGCTTAACATAGTAAATGAGTTTTGCTATTTGGGGAGCAAAATAACTGATGATGGTCGAAGTAGAGAGGATATAAAATGTAGACTGGCAATGGCAAGGAAAGCGTTTCTGAAGAAGAGAAATTTGTTAACATCGAGTATAGATTTAAGTGTAAGCAAGTCGTTTCTGAAAGTATTTGTATGGAGTGTAGCCATGTATGTAAGTGAAACATGGACGATAAACAGTTTGGACAAGAAGAGAATAGAAGCTTTCGAAATGTGGTGCTACAGAAGAATGCTGAAGATTAGATGGGTAGATCACATAACTAATGAGGTATTGATTAGGATTGGGGAGAAGTGGAGTTTGTGGCACAACTTGACTAGAAGAAGGAATCGGTTGGTAGGACATGTTCTGAGGCGTCAAGGGATCACCAATTTAGTACTGGAGGGCAGCGTGGAGGGTAAAAATCGTAGAGGGAGACCAAGAGATGAATACACTGAGCAGATTCAGAAGGATGTAGGCTGCAGTACGTACTGGGAGATGAAGCAGCTTGCACTGGATAGAGTAGTCGGCCGGTGTGGCCGAGCGGTTCTAGGCGCTACAGTCTGGAACCGCACGACCGCAGGTTCGAATCCTGCCTCGGGCATGGATGTGTGTGATGTCCTTATGATAGTTAGGTTTAAGTAGTTCTAAGTTCTAGTGGACTGATGACCTCAGATGTTGAGTCCCATAGTGCTCAGAACCAACCAGGATAGAGTAGCATGGATAGCTGCATCAAACCAGTCTCAGGACTGAAGACCACAACAACAACTCTTTTTACGCAGTGGATGTCATTGGTTGAACTAATATATCCCTCCGTTAGGCGTTCACTGCTGTACAGTTCCGGCCATGTAGCTATTTTCATGTGATTCTGCAGTGTATTCAACCAAATGGACATACTTGGGTTACAGTTAAAGTATTTCTGAAGTCACGCAATGGCATTAAACGTAGGGGGTGGCTGGACTTTAGAGAAACCCTAGGTTTCATAGCTTAAACTGAGAAATCTGGCAAAACCCGTAGGTAATATCTACGGGTTTTGCCAGACTTCACAGTTTAAACCATGTGACTTCAGAAATGTTCAGATTGTAATCAGAGTATGACCATTTGATGGGTTGTGCTATATTGTTACGTGAAACAGGCTACGCTGCCGAAACTGCACTATATTGACTGCAAACTGAAAGCATATTTTAATCAAATCGATGACAGTAAGTGCGGCAAAATGTTGCCATTAAGAAAATTTTTGCTGCCTGTGAACGCTTTCGCAACTACAATACTGAATCGGTATGTGACGTTTAGCTGACTATTCGAGCAGAATGTAAGAGACTGTAGTGAATCTGTAAATAACTGACAAAAAGTTTGAGATTGTAAATACATTTTGCATGATGATCACTGTCTCCCTTGCATCGTTCACTGATTAACGATGTACATATTTACGCAATTATCTTGCGTGCTCTGAAAACTGTTCGCCTATGCCTCTCCTCTTTGTTGACCAAAGTATCCCACTTTAGTTCAACGTTGGAAATATGCCACAAGCTCCAATCTATATTTCAGGATACGTTGCTACTCTTTGGCCAGTGTTACAAAACCTGCCCATAGCCGTACGCGCTGCACAATGATCATGATAATTTCATTTGATATCTGCCGCAGTGTTACTTGCTCATAGTGTTAGGACGTGGATGGCTCCAGTTCTGACTTTCCAAACGTGACGTGAATGGCTACTGAGTTTAATACGGCTCACGACTTGATCCATGAGGTCTTTAAATAACAATGCATCAGACTGAAATTTTGTCATGAGCAAACAAAGTAGAACAGCAACTAAAATCCCATTATAGTTGTTTACAGAAAAAAAAGAAGCGAAGTTGCTGCTAGTATTTGAGTGCTTCACCCATACACTGCTGACCCTTAAAATGGCAACACCAGGATTAATTGCAAGTAAATAAATTATTGTTATTTTACGTACACTGTATAACTGAGAGTACGCGATCTGCTTCGTAACTGATTTGGGCTATATAGGTTGCGTAATTTAGTAGAGAGAGCTGCAATCTCTGGCTACAACACCGACGCTAATCAGACTGGTCCTCGAGTGTACATCTAAATCTATAAGCCGCAAGCCAAGGTACGGTGGGTGGCGGAAGGTATCCTGTACCACTATTAGTCATTTCTGAGGGTATTTTTGTTCCGTTGTTACAAGAAACGATGAAAGCAAAATAGTCTCATAAATTGTAAAGAAACTACGAACTACATGGCCATACAAATGAAGCATTTACTGATCATATCCTATCCAGTTCCACTCCCAAATAGCGCGAGAGAACTACTGTCCCGTGTCCCCATACCAGTCCTATTTCCTCTAATCATCGTGGTCCCTACGCGAAATATGCGCTGGCGGCAATAGAATTTTCCTGCAGTCAGCTTCTCCAAATTTTCTGAATAGTGTTCCTCGAAAAGAATGTCGTCTTGCCTCCAGGGATTCCCATTTGAGTTCGCGAAGCACAGTATCTCCGTAATATTTGCGCATTGTTCGAACTTACCGATAACAAATCAAGCAACCCGCCTTTTGCTTCAATCGGACCTGGTGCGGATCCCAAAAAACTAGAGCAGTAGTCAGGAATGGGTCGCGCTAGTGTCCTATGCGGTCTCCTTTACAGATGAACCACAGTTTCCTAAAAATCTCCCAATCAACCGAAGTCGACCATTCGCCTTCCCTGCTACAGTCCTTACATTGCCATTCCACTTCATACTGCTTTGAACGTTAAACGTGGCTGTGTCAACGAGCACGTTACTAATGCTGTATTCGATTAGGATTTGTTTTTGCTACTCATCTGCATTAATTTAAGTTTTTTTTATTTTTAAAAATTGAGAGAGCTGCCATTCAGCATACTAAGTAGAAATTTTGTGTAAGTCATGTTGTATTCTCCTATAGTCAAATGGTTCAAATGGCTCTGAGCACAATGGGACTTAACATCCATCTATGGTCATCAGTCCCCTAGAACTTAGAACTTCTTGAACCTAACTAACGTAAGGACGTCACACAACACCCAGTCATATCCTACAGTCACTCATCGACGAGACCTTTCCGTACAAAAAAGCATCATCAGCAAATATCCGCATATTCCTGCTCACCCTGTCCGCGAAGTCTTCTGTGTGTGTAGAAAATAACATCGACCCTATCATACTTCACGGGGGCACTCCTGACGATACCATTGTCGCTGAATGAACACTCGCCATGGAGGACTACGCACAGGGTTCTGTTCCGTAGAACTCTTAGAGCCACTCACGTATCTGGATACCTTTTCCGTGTGCTTGTACCTACGCTAGCAGTCTGCAGTAGGCTACCGTGTCAAATTCTTTTTGGAAATCTAGGAGTTGGAAATTTTTTTGTTGCCCTTCATCCATACTTCGCAGTATGTTATTATTATTATTATTATTATTATTATTATTATTATGGTCTTCAGTCCAGAGGCTGGTTTGATGCAGCTCTCCATGCTACTCTATCCTGTGCAAGCTTCTTCATCTCCCAGTACCTACTGCAACCTACATCCTTCTGAATCTGCTTAGTGTATTCATCCCTTTGGTCGCCCTCTAAGATTTTTACCCTCCACGCTTCCCTCCAATACTAAATTCGTAATCCATTGATTACTCAAAACGTGTCCTACCAACCGATCCCTTCTTCTAGTTCGCAGCATATGATGTGAGAAAAGGGCAAGCTGTGTTTCGCACGAGTGATGTTTTCTGAAACAGTGCTGATTCGTGGACAAAAACTGTTCCATCTCAAGGAAATTTATTATATTCGAACTGAAAACATGTTCAATAATTTTGCAGAAAACCGTTGTTAAGGATGTTGGCTGTAGTTTTGCGGGTGCAATCTTTTACACTTCTTAGATACAGGAGTCACCATAGTCGAAATGAACTTGGATGACAGATAAGGATACGTCATTCCATACTGCTTCAACTCTAGGTCAGTGTTCATCGATGTTAGTGGTAGGCGAGCGGTAGTGTGCCGGTCTCAAGATAACCGATGGCCTTATGCTTTAATGGGTGAGAGAGGCGGAGAACGTGCTGGCTGGGGCGGCCTTATGCTTTAATGGGTGAGAGAGGCAGAGAACGTGCTGGCTGGGGCATGTGCGTATCACCGTAGGTTAAAACAGCACAGGAAATATTTGGTGTTGTGTTACCCTGTGGAAATACACTGAGGTGACAAGTCATGGCATAGCGATATGCACATATACTGATGGCTGTAGTACCCTTCACACAAGGTATAAAAGGACAGTGCATTGGCAGAGCTGTCATTTGTATCAAACGATTCATGTCAAAAGATTTACGACTTGATTATGACCACACGACTAGAACTAAGGCTTTGAACGCGGAATGGCAGTTGAAGCTAGACGCATGGGACATTTCATTTCGGAAATCGTTAGGAAATATTACGATATCCACAGTGCGAGGAGTGTGTCGAGTATACCCAATTTCAGGCATTACCTCTCACAATGGACAACACAGTGGCCGACGGTCTTCACTTAACGACCAAGACCAGCGGCGTTTGCGTTGAGATGTCAGTGTTAACAGACAAGCAACACTGCCTGAAATTAGCGTAAAAATCAATGTGGGAGGTACGACGAACGTACCCGTTCGGACGGTGCAGCGAAATTTGGCGTTATGGGCTACGACAGCAGACGACCAACGCGAGTGCCTCAGCCAACAGGACCCCTGGGCTCATGATCATACCGGTTGGACCCTAGACGACTGGAAAACTGTCGCCTGGTCAGATGAGTCCCGATTTCGGTTGGTGAGTGCTGACGGTAGGGTTAGAGTGTGGCGCAGACACCACGAACCCATGGACCCAAGTCGTCAACAAGCCAATGTAGAAGCTGGTGGTGGCTCCATAATGGTGTGGGCGGTGTTTATATGGAATGGATTGGGTCGTCTAGTCAAACTGAACCGATCATGGGTTGGAAATGTTTGTTCGACTACTTGGAGACAGTTTGCAGCCTTTCATGGACCTCTTATTTATGACTGACGACAGTGCGCCATGTCACCGGGCCACAATTGTTTGCGATTAGTTTGAAGAACATTCCGGACAATTCAAGCGAATGATTTAGACAGCCAGATCGCCCGAGATGGGACATAATCGAGAGGTCAGTTCGTGCACAAAATCATGCACCGGCAACACTTCCGCAGTTATGGATGGTTATAGAGGCAGCATAGCTCAA
Organism: Schistocerca americana; assembly: GCF_021461395.2. Lineage (NCBI taxonomy): Eukaryota > Metazoa > Arthropoda > Insecta > Orthoptera > Acrididae > Schistocerca > Schistocerca americana. Next base: position 295,869,097 of record NC_060130.1, read on the forward strand.
TATTTCTGCAGCATACTTTGAGCGATATGTTGAGGCCATGCCACGTCGAGTTGCTACACTACGCAGGACAAAAGGACCAACAAGATATTAGGAAGTATAGCGTGACTTTCGTCATCTGAACGTACAATGCCACGAAGGCTGCGAATAAATGCAACGGCTTTTGTCCAATGCGAAGCAGAACTGATCGTGTTGTGTAGCCAATGACACTCCATACTATAATTCCAGGTGCTGGCTATGACGATGACGAATGAAATCTGGCAAAGCTCAATGAACTCGCGTCTTCTCACACTTTGAGTAACACTGTGTTGTCTTTCCACACGAGTCCCAGTTTTGCGTACAGCACTACGATGCTGCGTGAAATTATGCAGTGTTTTCGTTAGGCTAACTTCTCTTTGCTGCCGAGCCAAGAAAGTCTGCTGTGCTGAAAGCTAGCTTATTTCCAGTCTCTAAGTACATGGCGTAAGTCCACGATCCTGCACAGCCGATCAGTGTGCCGGTCCTCTCAGGCGCTAGTCGCTTGGAGCTGCTGAGTATGACACTCTTGAACTTGCCGATTCTGTATTCGCATGTCAGGCGTGGGCTCTCGGTTAACACAGCACTATACCTTGGAACGATAAACCACAGTTTCGATAGACAACGATTCTGGTGATGAATTCCGCAATGTGTCAGTAGACGTTTCATTTTCTTCTTCCGAGAAACAAAAAACGGTATTCCGACAAACATCAACACATGTTATCTATCCATATATATAAAATACACGTAGTCTTACTTCTTCCAACTTGGTGCGGTTGTGCTGAGTTGCTTATCAACGCAAACAACTTAAATAAATAAATGTTCAAATAAGTACATCCATATTTGCTTCAACTACATTATAGTATTAGTTGTGTAACGAGGAAATTTCAGTAGTAGTCCAGTCAACAATTTATAGCCAGCGGTAGATGTTGCGTCTTTGCGCCAGAACTTACTTATTAAGGATTTCCTCGACGCACCTCTCTTTGCGTTGCGGCCGGAGACAGGTACGCCTTTGAGTGATAAGGGATTTACCTTAAGCGTCAGAGCGTGCAGTAGTCGCCTGCGAAAGATAATTACCTAGGTTTCATTGCGTCTCTTGCTCGCATATCATATCTAGGCTTAGTTTTCCGATTTTCCTCGATAGCAATAACTGAAGCCGTGCCACCAGCAATGCTTTGCTACTAGACTGCAGACATTGATTATGCGGTTTTAAGACTACAGAAAACAATTATTTGTGGAGGGTGGCTAATCTTACACTGTTGCCGAACGACAATAATTGGTGAAGTTCTTATTGCACCGATTAATAGGCCAGAAAGTACCGCGTCAAGGAGCCGGCCGCTGTGGCCGAGCGGTTCTAGATGCTTCAGTCTGCAACCGCGCGACCGCTACGGCCGCAGGTTCGAATTCTGCCTCGGGCATGGATGTGTGTAATGTTAGTTAGGTTTAAGTAGTTCGAAGTTCTAGGGGACTTCTGACCTCCGATGATAAGTCCTATAGTGCTCAGAGCCATTTGAACCATTTGAACCTCGTCAAGGGTCAAATACATTCCTAAAAAATGAAGACGGCGTCGATTTTGATCCGATCCTCCTGGGGATACTAGATGCACTGATAATGGTTACAACGTCGTCCCCCAACAAGTAGCGCAGTGGCACAGCTACCAAACGCCATCTGCGGCTACCCTTTAATGGGGAATGCTCATAGCCGGAAAGCTCAGTGTAGTGTAAAAGTCTGAAGCAAGCAGGCAACTACGCCACGGACACACACTTGGGCTTCCTATAGCCAGCTGAGCGAGTTTGCATAGAGCCTAACGAGAGGCAGGATGGTCCTTTCGGAAAATGCCATACAAGTTGGGTGTGCTGCGTCGATTGTGCAACTATGCTGGTATCAGTGGTCACTTGAACGTCCTCACACCCATAGACAAGATTCAGGACGTCCACACAGCACAGCCGTCCATCAAGATCGTCCTATTTTAAGGGCAGCAATGGCAGATCGTACAGCCACCATAGCACAGATAGAGCTTCTGAGCCCAGACGTGTTAACGAGAACTGTTGTAAACAGGTTATTAGGAATGGTGCTACGGGCACGCACAGTTCTAGCCCGTCTCCGACTCACGCCACAGCGTTGACGTGCACGGCTCAAATGGTGTCGTAAGAATATTGCTTGGAAGATGGAATGGCGCGCCATGGTCTTCCGCGGGATGGCTGTCTCGTAAAGCGCATTCGTTCAAGACACACTGGCCCCGGCCCAGGCCTTACGATCTGGGATGCGATAAGCTACAAGTCTAGTTCATCTTTCGTGTTTCTGGTGGGGACGCTAACCAGCGCTCGGTACATGCAGAATGTTGTTGGGCCCGTTCTTTTGCCGCTCTTGCAACAGGAAGGTGATGCGTTGTTCCAACAGGACAATGCTCACCCACGCATTGCCCGTGAAACTCAGCATGTTCTGCAAGACGTATAGCAGCTTCCCTGGCCAGCTCGAACTCCAGACATGCCTCCAATCGAGCACGTGCGGGATGAGAAGTGACTCTTGCGTCTCGTCAGTCAACAACTCTTACAGAACTACGTGAACAGGTCGAGCAGGCGTAGCCTGATGTATCCCAGGTCAGTATTTTACGATCGCCTGGATGCCAGAATACTTAGCACCTCAGAACCGCTTGTGCTGTTAGTCTGCAAATGTAATTATTTCTTTTACTCCACGTGCAATGTTGCAACAATGGTCTTTAGTAAACTGGAAACCTATAAAAGGGTGCACAATTTTTTCCGGCTGTATATTAAGTTAGTAACAATGATTTAGTTGGAATTGATCAGTCTTTACGCGTTTATGCAAACCTACTGACAAAACTGCCTGTTGGCTTCTGTCTCGGGTTCTTCGGCCGACGTTCATCTAATGATTTTACTGACGTTTCGCCAGCACGAGTTGCTGGCATTGTCAAAGCTTCACCCTCCATGAACTGGAGCCGAGCTCGCGGCCGCAGACTATATGTACCTGGCGCGCCAACGTCCGAGGGCTTCTCCACGGTCATTTCCGGTGCGATTGAGGAGAACCGCACCGGAAATGACCGTGGAGAAGCCCTCGGACGTTGGCGCGCCAGGTACATATAGTCTGCGGCCGTGAGCTCGGCTCCATTTCACCACCGGCAATGTAGGGTGAAGCTTTGACAATGCCAGCCACTCGTGCTGGCGAAACGTCAGTAAAATCATTAGATGAACGTCGGCCGAAGAACCCGAGACAGAAGCAAACAGGCAGTTTGTCAACAGGTGGCCACGAAAGCCTTAACAGTTTTGTACTCCTGGCAAAAGTTTATTGAACCGGGTCTCGAACGTTGAGACAAACAATTCAGTTAAAATACAACTTCTGCAAGAATTGTCCATTGGCCCTTGCACTTTGTTACTGTTTTGAAGCACAGTAGTTTTCAGCCATAGTGTTGTGGTCTTAAGTCCGAGAAATACTTTGATGCAGCTCTTCACGCTTCTCTGTTCCGTGCAAGGTTCTTCATTTCTGACTAACCAACGTCGATTTGAACCTTCTTACTGGATTCAACCTTAGGTCACCCTCGACAATATTTAGTACCCCTCCCCACAAACGTACCTGTATTACGAAACCGACGACTCCTTAGTGTCTCGTTGTCCCACCCATCAACCTATCGCTTTAGTCAGGTTGTGGCATAAAATTTTTTTGTCCTTATTTCGTTTCAGTACCTCATCATTAGTTACCCCCGGTCTGCCCATCTAACATTCAACATTTTTGCTCTACCACCACATTCCAAAAGCTTCTCTCCTCCTCTCGTTTATAAGGTACATCCTCCGCGTTTCACTTCCGGAGAATGCTACACGCCAGATAAATACCTTCAGAAAAGACGTGCCGACACTTAATTGTATCTTGCAGACACATACGTAGAAAAATCCAAATCACTGCTGTTTTGTAAGGTATTTAGTGTTGTATTGGTTTGAGATAGCTCTATTTCAGCTAAATGCCATTTTCTAGCTGCCTGTGAAGAATACATAACTTCCGTTAACCTTTATTTCTACTCTTACACGTAACTACTGACATGGTTGGGTGATTATATCATAGTGTTTACGTCCAACTGTTTCTGACGTCTATAACACACAGATTGCCGTTGTCACTTGCTAAGGAATTGATTGTTATGTCATACAAGTGGCGTGATTATGTGATTGTGGCAGCTATACTGCTATGCCTCGATCGTTAATGTTGTTGTAGACTAGATTTTTGTTGGCAATGGCCTTTTTGTTCTGCTTTCTAGTTTTTGTACTTTCGGCGACCTCATTAGACGGAACAGCAGCGATGTTACATGGTTACAATTTTAATTTATTAATGTAAGAGATTCTGTGTATCAGTGGTTTGATTTTTGCTGTTGATTTTATCTTTGGTTGATGATGATTGGTTTGTGGGGCGCTCAACTGCGCGGTCATCAGCACCCGTGCGGAGTCCCAGTTTTTTCACACTCCTATGTTTTCACAGTCCAATCTAGCCACTGTCACGAATGATGAAGATGATGAAGAAGATGATGATGATGATGATGATGATGATGATGATGATGATGATAACACAAACACCCAGTCCTCGGGCAGAGAAAATCCCCAACCCGGCCGGGAATCAAACCCTGGACACCGATAAGATAATCGGGGTAAAATGTTACTGGCTGTGCATGTTTGTCCGGTATCGATAGTTAAGATGTCAATATTTCTTTGCAATATAATGTTCATACTGTGAAGGTCAGTTTGTTCGCTTAATATGCTGTGTGGTACTTAAATGCTTGCGTATAAATTTCTGTTACTTCCAAATATTCATTGTTATTCCCTTCGGTATTAGGTCTAATATTCCCATTGTTCTGTCTGGTCTTCTTTCTGGTTTTCGTTTCATGTGATTGAAGAAATTCGTTTGATTCTTATCGCTATTTCTAGTGTGTTCTCGATATCTACTTCCGAAATTTCTTCCTATTTGTTCTAAACAAAATTTATCGCAAGCTTGACATTTGAATTTGGTATACCTGAATTTGTGTGGACTGGTACTTTCGTTTTCCCTGAGTGAATTTGTGTTTCTGGATTGTGTTGCGGGCCCTCGAGAATAGAAAGTAAATTTTATATTCTGTGTTAGCAAATTTCTCTTTTCCGAAATCGCTTTTCTTGCCATTACATGTCTGCATCTTACATCCTTTCTACCTCTTATTTCTCTGCCCAAATAACAAAATTCCTCTACTACTCTTAGTGCCTGAGTTCCTAATCAAATTCCCTCAGTGTCGTCTAATTAAATGCACCTGTACTCAATTTCCCTTGTTTCGTTACATTTTTCATATTCGTCTTACAACCAGTTTCCAAGACAATGTACATTCCTTTGAATTGATATTTAACCACAGTCTTGTCTAACGAAACCGGAGAGCTCGTAACCGGACAGCTTTCTTTGAAAGAAAGACTACGACAGCAGTATTGGATAAATAAATTACCTTAACATCACCTGTGTCGGTTGGCCGCGAACCTCTCCCTAAAAACAACACAAAATCATTTGGCGCAGGGTATCATTTTTAGTTTAGAGCATCGTGAAGGCTACGGTGTTGGTGAAGCAGCTTAAACTGCGTCTCCACTTCATGTGGTTCTTTTCCGTAAGACCGCGAGGCAACAAAAACGAATAAACATTACGCCGACATGACGCTGGCTATCTGTGTCACGTCACGCCTGCTGTGCTACATAATGCCTGTCGCGGAATCACTTCGACATGCAGCAGCTACGTGCATAATGATGTGCCCAACGTACAAAAGTAACTGTTTTAAATGCCATTGTAGCAGGAGTGACAGAAATGTTAAGTGTGATGCAAAGTCGTGGATCACACGAAAGAAGTGACTAGGTGTTTCTGGATCCTGGCGTCTGAATTTGAGTTTCTGTTTATTAAATACTTAACAGTACAAATATACTAAGTAACATTACAAATGAAAATGGTTATTTCCAGAGATGTTTGAAAACGTTCTCACGACTTTCGTAAAAAAATTGGTTAGGTCAAGTCACGTGGTTCACACGTAAGGAATGTGCAGTGTGAGCTGTTAGTGTGTATGCACGCACTTGCACAGGTCAGCCGCATGCTGTGGTGAGCTGTTAAAAACTATAATGCGTGTGTAGTTGTAGAATTGATAGTACAGATTGGAGCAACGATTTCTTGCTAGTGGACACTGCTTTCTTTCTTTCTTTCTTGCGACTCGTACTTCCTCTAGAATAAGAGAAGAAAAACACACGCGAAGGTATTTGTATCGGACAAGTTTAAAATGGTGGCTAAGTTATCTCATTTATTGAGGGTCAAAATTCATTAATTATTCAAGACATGGCTGTGGAAATTATCGCTGCAATATACCTTCACATATCGAAAACTGCCAGCATCATGTATCCCTCATCTGATTCAGGCACAGCATTCGTCAGATAATTTCACGTAGGGTGGATTGGCCAAAGTTTAAATCCCCAAGTAAGGGAAACACGTCACAATCGTTGAATTTGCTATATGAGAGGTTGCTACTCGCTGAAGTCACTTACAACCGAAAAGTACAAATATTTACTAACTGACCAAGAAGTAAAATAAAATAATGTTACTCCCAGATCTGTTAAATGTGTTACATAACACGTGGCACTTAAGTTTCGTATCTTCCATAAATTTTGTTTGGCTTCTTCTCAGGTTCTAATACACTCCTGGAAATGGAAAAAAGAACACATTGACACCGGTGTGTCAGACCCACCATACTTGCTCCGGACACTGCGAGAGGGCTGTACAAGCAATGATCACACGCACGGCACAGCGGACACACCAGGAACCGCGGTGTTGGCCGTCGAATGGCGCTAGCTGCGCAGCATTTGTGCACCGCCGCCGTCAGTGTCAGCCAGTTTGCCGTGGCATACGGAGCTCCATCGCAGTCTTTAACACTGGTAGCATGCCGCGACAGCGTGGACGTGAACCGTATGTGCAGTTGACGGACTTTGAGCGAGGGCGTATAGTGGGCATGCGGGAGGCGGGTGGACGTACCGCCGAATTGCTCAACACGTGGGGCGTGAGGTCTCCACAGTACATCGATGTTGTCGCCAGTGGTCGGCGGAAGGTGCACGTGCCCGTCGACCTGGGACCGGATCGCAGCGACGCACGGATGCACGCCAAGACCGTAGGATCCTACGCAGTGCCGTAGGGGACCGCACCGCCACTTCCCAGCAAATTAGGGACACTGTTGCTCCTGGGGTATCGGCGAGGACCATTCGCAACCGTCTCCATGAAACTGGGCTACGGTCCCGCACACCCTTAGGCCGTCTTCCGCTCACGCCCCAACATCGTGCAGCCCGCCTCCAGTGGTGTCGCGACAGGCGTGAATGGAGGGACGAATGGAGACGTGTCGTCTTCAGCGATGAGAGTCGCTTCTGCCTTGGTGCCAATGATGGTCGTATGCGTGTTTGGCGCCGTGCAGGTGAGCGCCACAATCAGGACTGCATACGACCGAGGCACACAGGGCCAACACCCGGCATCATGGTGTGGGGAGCGATCTCCTACACTGGCCGTACACCACTGGTGATCGTCGAGGGGACACTGAATAGTGCACGGTACATCCAAACCGTCATCGAACCCATCGTTCTACCATTCCTAGACCGGCAAGGGAACTTGCTGTTCCAACAGGACAATGCACGTCCGCATGTATCCCGTGCCACCCAACGTGCTCTAGAAGGTGTAAGTCAACTACCCTGGCCAGCAAGATCTCCGGATCTGTCCCCCATTGAGCATGTTTGGGACTACATCCAGCATCTCTACGATCGTCTCCATGGGAGAATAGCAGCCTGCATTGCTGCGAAAGGTGGATATACACTGTACTAGTGTCGACATTGTGCATGCTCTGTTGCCTGTGTCTATGTGCCTGTGGTTCTGTCAGTGTGGTCATGTGATGTATCTGACCCCAGGAATGTGTCAATAAAGTTTCCCCTTCCTGGGACAATGAATTCACGGTGTTCTTATTTCAATTTCCAGGAGTGGATTATCTACTGCAAATTTCTGAAGAAAGAGAATATAGTGACCTAATTACGAAAGCTGCCGACCTGTGTGGAATGCTCTGTACAGTGATACACACAGTTTTAGCGAAATAACCAACTATTTGCTCAGCGTGGTGGCGAATATTTCTTTATTTGAACATCCAGGTCTCGTTACGGTATCTGCAAATAATTTACTGTTAGCTGTAGGCGGCAACCGTTGGGACCTCGTATAGGTATTTGGGAGAAGGAAAAGTGCTGCCAGAATTGGAATTACTCTTCGCGTTGCGCTCCGCATTAAAAACCAAATGAATAGGGCCTTTGTCGGAAGGTGAACTGTCATCCAGATATGGCAGATAATCCGTGGACACAATATGACCTGCGAAATGGGGTCCTCACGTTCTCGTGGATTAGCATTTCCAAACCTTTTCAGGAAGAATAATCTGTGAAAATTAGCTTGACCTCGCCTCTGGAGGAAACGTATAGATATCGACGTTAGGTATTACTTCTGGCTTTCAGAAAGTTTTTGATGCATCTACAGAACTGGGCGTCACTATAAACAAAACTTTTATTGTATTGTGCGATACTGAAAGGTTACCGAAATAAGATTTTGACTTCCAGACTACTGTAAATGATTGAATTACATTCATTTGATGAGATAAATTACTAAAGATCGGTCATCTGGCTACTGCACACTTTTACATAACCTTCCATTCAACTGTCTTCCGAGGGTATACTCGTATAGTGTTAGTGGATTAGTTTACACAAAAATGGTTCAAATGGTTCTGAGCACTATGGGACTTAACAGCTGAGGTCTTCAGTCCCCTAGAACTTAGAACTACTTAAACTTAACTAACCTAAGGACAACACACACATCCATGCCCGAGGCAGGATTCGAACCTGCGACTGTAGCGGTCGCGCGGCTCCACACTGTAGCGCCTAGAACCGCTTGGTTTACACAGATCAAGTAAAAAAAACCTGAACAACACACCGAAACTTATATGAACCTGAGCTACAGTGTAGGAAACGTGTTGCAGTATAGATATAGCCAGTAAACACAGTTCCAGATAACCCCTCAGGGGCATACGACTGTTCCGTGAGTATGTGCGTGGCGAGCATGGAGCCCCAAGCTATCGCAGCACCTACTTCCTTTCCTGTGCTGCAGTCTCTCATCTCTGACTACCCTTCTTTCTCTTACTCCGTTTCTGATGGAATCAACCTATGACGCCAACCCTGCTGTTCTGCTTTTGTTGCTTGGAATATTCATTCGTGCATCACCTTTTTCACCTTTTGGCTGGAGTAATTTTTGGTCCCCTTCTGGGTTTGACCTTCATTTTTCCAAATACTTTTCTGTAGTGTGGACTGAATGGGAAACAGCGTACAGTGGTGACGACCATCAGCGCACTGTGCCTGCGTAGGCCCTTATACGTATTTAAAAGCCAGTGCGGTAGCCAGTCAGACGATCACATTGTTGATATCTGAACTGCTAGCTCCCTACGTGTGCCGAGGAGTTGATGCCCGTCTTGCTGGGGAATCAGGACTCCTGGCAATGGCCATCACGCCACATGAGCTTTGCTGCAGCAGGGTGGCGTCTGTAGGAAGAACCCTTGATTGGAGTAGGTGGCATCAGGGCGCACGCTTCGCACATGACATGTATTAAATTAGACCAAAAAAATGACTGTCCTGACCTGGCCGCCTTATCACACAGATATTGATATTTAGGTGCAGACAGTTAGAATCTGGCGGTTTCACCTACCCTGGTTACCCCTTGAAAGAGGGTCAAGCCAGACGTCAGGGGGGCGAAAGAATTCATCCTATACTCAACATGTACTCGAATTTATGGGTATAGTTTTACTGCGACAAAGCCGTTATTTTTTATCGAATATATTGAGGATAATTTGGAGGAGGCAGTGGGGAAAATGTGCAGTGGATCGGTATTGATTAAAGCCGCTTCTGCTGTTGCCGAGATGGTTCAGGTAACTGTTTGTGTTAAGTGGGAGATCGAACTTTCACCATCGAATTATTTTGATGTCCTATTGCGGCTGGCACTGGTCTTTTCCTTCGAAATCCAGTCGGCAGGTCTTCAGGCATGTGAAGGTCCATGTGACATGCCAGTGACCATTCCCTCGCCCCCTCACGCTCCCCCCCTCCCGCCCCCCCCCCCCCCCCCCCCCACACACACACACAAGAACTTGGAATATGGTTCAAGGAATCGTCTTCTACAGTGACCTTATGCTGCAGACGGACGAGGAGATACAGGCTAATCTCTATCAACAAGGTGTATATTTTATCTGACGCAACCAAAATGGTTCCAAGGATAATCGAACATACACGGACCGCCTTTATTATATATATATGCTGAGTGAAGTGATAAAAGAAAATTTGTACTAAGGCCGAGATTCAAACCAGTCTCTTTCTCACTAGGCAGATACGCTGACCACGACGCCATCCTCGCATATGTCGCTTTGCACAACTGCATGAACTACCATAACGTGCCTACCTCATCAATTCCAATTCTTATTCACATCTGAGCCCACTTGGTACACGTGGGTCATGTATCATCCCAACTGCACGGTGGATCTGCAGTGTGGCAGCTTCAGTCCATCCCTCCATGAAGATAATGCGTGGGAATAACCATCTTTGTGTGGCAGTTGCACTGAACACCATCCTCCACACTCACTGGTTTGGTCAGTCTTCCAGAAAGAAAAGAAACAACAGGAATATGAATCTGTTAACTGCCTGTCATATACTGAGGCCTGAAGGAAAAAAACAAACGCATACAACCCTTTGATATGAAAACGAATTATATGAAAGTCACAGCTATCACTTTCACCACCTCTGTTTCTTCCAAACCAATCCCTCCTCTCTTGTGGTTTGTGTGACACCATCTTCAGGAACCACATTCTGCACATGGCCAGAGAGCAGTTCCCTCTTCCAGTGTCTATTCGTGACAGGGCTGCTCCTCAGTATCTCACCTCCCATGGAAACTCACAGATCAGTGGCCCAATGATAACCAACTGGTGAAGGAACTATGGCTTGTACGTCTCAGGACTGCCTACTCTTGATGCGTCCCCACACTGAGTGCGGATTGACCGTCAGCCTCTAAGGGCTGAGGTTGAGGAAGAGGAGGAGGAGGAAGAGGATCTGGATCTGGACAAGGCTACTCCAGTGACCTTGGAGGCGCCAGATGCTCCCACATGGTCAGATTCTGAAACAGTGCTCATAGATGTGGTTCCTTCTCCCATTGGTGACAGGTGGTGATCTGGGGGCGTCACTGGTCCTCCTAGCTGCTTCATACCTAACCTGGACACATGATCATTCAGTAGAACTGTAATGGGTACGACTCTCATTTGCTGGAACTACAGCACGTCATTTCCTTCTCCTTTGCAATTCACATTGCTCTGCAAGAAACACACTTCACTGATAAACATTCCCCATCACTTTGTGGTTATCATGCTGCATTCTTACGGGATCGTGCTGGCCCCAGGGGGCCATCTGGAGGGATCTGTACCTTGGTTAATAAGCCAATTTCTGTTTTAACATATAGGAGGCAGTAGTGATGCAGAAGCAAACGATATCAGTGATCACCATTTGCAAGATTTATTTAGCTCCAGGGAGGCCACATATTGATATTGAGTTGACTACTGTAATCTAAATTTCCCCTCCTCATTTCTCCTACCTAGGGACTTCAGTATGCACTATCCCTGTGGGGGAATACCACTTCGTCCGGCAGAGGCATTCTACTTCACTACTTGACTAGCTTCTTACCGACCATCATGTGTTTCTCCTCAATGATGGTACGCCTACCCACTTCAAAGACATCCATGGCCCCCTTTCAGCAGGCGATCTAACCATCTCTTCCCCCCCAGTCTCGTGGCTCCGCTACATTGGTGACTGCATGACGATCTTCATGAATTTCACTACTTTCTTGTAATCCTGTTAATCCTGTCACTTCCTTGCCACTGCAAGACACACCATCTGCCCCGTTGGTGCTCCGAAGAGCCACCTGGCAGTTGTGTGTCGCTGCTGTTACCTTCAATCCTTTTCAGTCAGAATGCATGAAGGAGGGTGTCAGATATATATCTGACAGGACCATCCATGCCGTTGGAACTACTATTACCGTTTATAGAGGTCCACTCCATCGCTGGCTGGTGCCATGTGGACCAAAAACATTGCAATAGCTGTTCAGGATCGCTGAAGTGCCTTGCAGAATCTCAAGTGACATCCTTCAGAAACCAACGTTACCACTTTTAAGCGACTTCCTGCTAAGGCTCACTATGCAGTTAAACACAACAAGAGAGAACGCTGCGAGCGATATGTCTCCTCCCTGGGAACGTATGCCCCTTTATTCCATGTGTGGGCTAAGCTCTGTAGTCTTCTGGGCCACCAAAGATCAACGACTATGCCAGGTTTCTTTCTTCAGGATTGTTTCCGTAAAGACATGTTGGCTCTTGCTGAACACCATACAACCCATTTTGCAATGGCTGCAGCATCCTCTTCCTAATGGACATGTAAGTCACATGTTGAGAGAAGACATTCTCCTCACCTTCAACACTTTGCATGCTGAACTATATAATGAACAGTTCACTGACGAAATTTCTTCAGGCTCTTGCCTCACCTCACGATACAGCACTGGACGCTGATTCCATTCACAATCTGATGATATAACGTCTGTCAGTTACTCAACGGCTCTATCTCCTGAGGCTCTTCAACCGTGTTTGGCTCGACAGTGTCTCCCGTTCGCAATGGCGAGATAGTATCATTGTTCCATTCTTTAAGCTGGGCGAAAACCCAACATCCATGAATAGTTATTGGCTGATTAGCCCTACCAAAATGCTCTGCAAATTGCTTGAAAGGCTGGTTGCTTCTCAATTACGCTGAATTCTAGGCTGTTAGTGCCTTTTATGCTACTATCAGTGTGATTTCCAGGAGAGATGATCCATAGCCAGTCATCGGGTTAGGTTGGAAACAGCAGTCCAACAAGCTTTTTCTAAGTGCCAAACCTCACTGCAGTCTTTTTTGACTTACATAATGCATAGGGCACCGCTTGGCGCCATGGCATTTCAGTTACCTCAATGACTGCAGCTTTTGAGGCTCCCCACTAATTCTTATTTGTCAGTTTTTAGCCCACCAGTTGTTGTATGTTAGTTTTGGTACTTCACTCAGCTGCCCACAGATCCAAGAGAATGGCGTCCCACAGCAGGGCTCTGTTCTGAATGTCACACAATTCCTCATCGCTATCGATGGGCTAGTGACCTCCGTTGGACCACTGGTCACCCCCATTCTGTATGTCGACGCCTCCTGCATTTGGTACAGCCCCCATTCTGTAGCCTTTGGCTGAATGCAAGCACCAAGGTGCCATCTGATGAGCCCCTGCTTGGATCCTTTCCCATGGTATCCATTTTTCTCCCGTAGAAATTCGAGTCATGTGATTTTTTTTTCTCTCTCTTCATACCACAGTCCGCCCTGATCCTGAATTCCACTTGGGTACCCGGTGCTTGGACATTATTGAACAGTACTCATTTCTGGGACTCCTCTTTAACGAGACGCTCACTTGGTTCCCTCCATTTTCGTGAGCTAAAGACTAGTTCCATGCAAAAGCTAAACACTCTGTACTACCTTGGCCCGCAGCTCTTCGGTTGCAGGTCACGCTGCTCTCCTTCGTATGTACTGGGTTCTGGTCCAGTCCCACTTGGACTATGCTTGCCACATTTATGGCTCAGTGGTGCCTTCAGCTTTGAAACTGTTAGACGTAGTCCTTCATTGTGGAGTTAGAATGGCTACTGGCACCTTCCAGACTAGTCCACTAGTGGATATCTTCCCTCTTCATTGTGATGGTACCTGTGCACTAGCAATTCGACAATTTCCTGATCATCCGACATATGCTATTCTTTTTGCATATTAGGGGCAACGACCACCAAACACCCGACGTAAGATGGGATTACCAATTGGTATATGCCTCACAACCGTCATCCAGTACCTCTGCCCAGTCTCCTCAGAACGTACTCCTTGTGTTCCCCCTGGTATGGGATGCACTCAGCCTTGTGGTGGCAATTGACGATTTACTAGACAGAGTAGTTGCGCCTCCACTATCTGGAAAGAGTGCAAAACGACTGGGATAACAATGTACTGACTACGTGCCCTTCAATATCACATCTACACGATGCCGCAAGAACAAATTACTTTCACCCCAACATAACCACAAACTTACACTACAAATGTAAAACACAAAAGCAGAATAAAACTCGAGACACGTCACTGAAACAGAAAATAAGATACATGCAAGCCCTCTACCTTGGTAGAATCTCCAACACAATTAATGCACTTTTTTAAAGCCGCAAATATTCAACAAGCCTTTCGAACCAATAACAACCTTTGAATGAAATTACGTTCCGCCACCAATGGGACATCGAAATGTGATAACCGTGGCATATATAAAATCACATGTGGCAGCTCTAATAGCTTCTACATCGACTAAACAGAAAGAAGTTTTAACGTGACATTTGAAGAACTCATTAGAGAGAGCGAATATAATCAAGTTTGTTTTTACACTTGGAAAAAAAAAAATCAAAATCACTCCGTTGATACGATCGAAGATGCACTCCAGATTCTGCACAGAATACCAAAAAGGTTTTGCAGTGAACATTGTTGAAGTATTACGAATCTATATGTGCACGAGAAAATAGCCACAAGAAATATTAAACAGATGTAGGCTACAGAATTTAGACCAAGTACTACCTCAAAACTTTATTCAACTTTTAGAAGGCGGAAATGGATATATCGGAAGTAACATATGCGACAACCAAAGACAATCGTAACAAATTTTAGTTGATAATAAAACCGCTGCTCATCTGCACAATATATGTAAACATATAGCGTCGTAATAGTGGAACTGTCAAACTACTGTCACATCGCAATTAACATTTTATTTTCAACAGATTGACACCATTTACCATTTTAGTAGAACAATGACAGTTATAAGACAGTCCACTGACGACTTAATATGGACGTCACATCATGGCGATCAAGGTGAAACAGTTTGTCGTAAATATTCTTTATCATAAGCAGCTGTTCGGTACCTCTCCTCTAAAAATCCTCTTTAACACTTTGCCTATGATGGATCGGAGGTTGGACGGCTGTGATAGGGCCTGCCCCCTCCACATTCAGAGAGATGCTCATGTGCGGCATTAACTATTTCTCCCATCCCGTTTTATTATTAACGGTCCAACTGATGCCCGTTATGTTGTTAGTCTTTGCTCTTTTACTGTTCTAGATCTCTTGACTAGAAGGCATTCAGTACTCTGTAGCCGTCTTCGCTCTTAATCGAGGTGGTGGGGAATGGGGGAGGGGTTTCTCTCGCCAGAGCTGAGCTCCGGAAGACCGCTTGTTTGCTCTAACCTACGTACCGAGCCAATCCATACACTTTTACTCCCCCGTAAATCGTTTCTCAGCTCTGGCATCAGTATTGTCTTCAGTGCGTCGCTTTTACCGCGTCTGCATACTTTACTCATCTGAGCACATTAATCGCGGACGTCACTACCTTCGGATGAACGAACCCTCAACCGAGAGACTGACGACCTCCGTGTTTAGGCCCTTATCCCCAATCAGCCAACCTATCAACCAGTTAAATTCTTTGTCCTCGAACGTAGAATATGCTGGAAATGTACAACATTGATGTGTTAATTAGGCACTGCTCAGGTAACGACAAATTGTGTTCACATGGTACATCACCGACTCTGGCAAAACAGGTATTTGTGAGATCCATATGAAGCGGGTACCATTCATTTGAGTACAGGGTGGTGCACGAAATGTTACCAATTGCTTCTTTCACAATTTACGACGCACATTAGATATCCCGCTGGGATGTCTACAGCAGTACCAGCAGAGCTTGGAAAAACAAATGAGTTATGAAATGACGTGTAATTCACGATACTGCCGCTAGGAGACTAGTAAGCAGCAGTGGCTGACGATGCTAGACTGACGACAGAGCAACGATCGGCAATTGTGTTACTTGTTCATGAAACGAAAAGCCTTGTTGTGACTCAGAGGCGTTTTCGACAACAGTTTATCATACGATGGGTCCCTTGCAAGAACACCATCCACAGGTTGTACGATAAATTTGTACAGGAAGCAACAGTATTGGAAGCGAAGCGACCTCGGCCTAAGCCTATTTGTTCGCCGCAGAATATTGAAGCGGTACGAGTTGCTGTACAGAGAAGTTCCGGGAAATCGTGTAGAAAGGCAGCAGTGCAACTGGGAATATCCAGACGCTCCGTTCAACGCATTCTTAAAAGTGACCTCCATACGTACCCATACAATTTGACCTGTGCACAGAAGCTCACTGAAGAACACAAGCAGCAGAGACAACTGTTTGCTCAGTGGGCGGAGGATAGGGAAGAAACTCTCAACAACATTTGCTTTTCAGACGAGGTGCATTTTCATTTAGACGGTGTGGTTAACAAACAAAATGTACGCTTTTCAGCCACTGAAAACCCACAAGTGCCTCATGAACGACAACATTATGCTCCGAGGATTACAGCGTGGGCAGCAATTTCCAGTCACGGACTTACTGGACCCTTTTTCTTTGAAGAAACTGTGAACAGCGAGCGTTATTGGAGCATGCTTCGCAATAGCTTCATTCCACAGCTTCTTGCTACTGCCTTGCCCTTCAACACGCAGTGGTTCATGCAAGATGGAGCAAGGCCACATACTGCAAACACTGTGTTCGAGTTTTTACACGAGCATTTGGACATGCGGATCATTTCACTCAGGTTTCCAGGTCGCTTCAGTGGCGGACAAAATTGGCCCCCCAATAGTACAGACCTCAATCCGTGTGACCTTTTTCTTTGGGGTTACCTAAAGGAAAACATTTTCCCGGAACGTCCACGCGATGTAATGGAGCTCAGAAGACTTATTCTTCAAGCTTGCAGTGAAATTACAGAAGACATGTGCCGTAGGGTAATCACTAACTTCAGTGTTCGTTTGAAGGAAGTTAGGAAACGAAATGGTGGACATACTAAGCATGTGCTGAGTTAGAACAAATCTCCATTGACGGCTCTTCATTGTAGTATACATTCCTTTCAGATTTTATTGACAAAGTTTATATTCAGAAACAAAATGGTAACACATTTCGTGCGCCACCCTGTATGTCGTGAGACTTGAAAATTTGTGCCAGACCGGGATTCGAATCAAGATTGCTTTTCGTGAGCAGTCGCTCGGCTAAGGTTTAAGGTGACTTGCTCACGCAAAATAGTATATCCGGATTCGACCATGGCGTAGCACAAATTTTAAATTGGTCTGACATATTGATTACTTTGCAGGTTCAGCATTGCTGAGCAGTTGGCGCAGATAGTCTTTTCTGTAACTGAAAAAAAAGACATCATCTATGGAGAAAAAGTGGTTGATATAATATGTACTTCAGACCCCATCACAGAATCTGGTAAGTGATCACCGGTTTTGGCCAAACATTACCGATTTCAGAACTATACGTCACGGGCGAACAAGGTATTCACTACAGGAAAGTTGAACCGACGCTCCATGGGCAGCATCCTGAGCTTTTTCAGTATATTAGGCCACGACAAGAGCTCTGTGTGGTAGGATGCTGACGTTTTTCGAGGTGGAGTCTCGACCTAATACTGCAGATCAGTCAGAGATGGCATATCTGTAGAGCTGCACAATCCTAGTTATACGCAGTATTACATGGTGGACTGTGTGTACATTTAAAACTGAGCGCGCGCGCCCACAGAGCTTCACCCGAAGGAGTCCATTTGCGAGATTTTTGATTGCTCGTTGTGTGGTCGGGATTGTCATCAAACCAGAACGTGCCCGCCGTCTCTCTTTCACGAGGAATAAGCGATTCGTATGTTCCGGCCCCTAAGAAAGTTGTTGCCAATGTTACCTTAGTCTGCTAATGTATGTCGTACCATTCGTTCTATCTGTTAAAACTCCTATCAGTATTCTTTCTTGCATTCTGTTCAGGTGTGAAAACCACTTTCATTATTTGCGTTGGTTCCATCTTCCATTTTAAAATATTCAGCTCTCTGCTCACGTCGTCAGTTACACATACACATCAGTCTCGTGCAGCGTTTCACAGATTTCGGGAATCACATTTCCGATGCCCTTGTCTTAAGATATTTGGTATTTGTCGCTCATGTCTTAGAGCCGTACAGCAAAACTGGCACAACCATTACTTTATACAGTTTCACGTTCGTTTCATACTTCGTCTTCTTATGTGTCGCTCCGTGCGTTGCTCCACATATAGCATGGTAATTATTCAGTTTGTGAAATCAGGATTAATTCTGAATTTCGTATGTCATGTCACAGCTTAGTTATTAGGAACGAAATGCTTACTCAATAGGTCTATTGTTGGGATGTTCTAACTGAATCTTACTATCAGTTCAGCCCAAACATCCGTGGTAGCAGAAAACGTATTTCTCTATAATTCACTATAATGGCGCGACTGTATGCACGCTAGTTACAGTCTACTTAACACTCGCCTGACAAGGCGGCACTATAATAGAAACCTGGCAACACAGTCAGAAATAAGCAGTAGCATTTATTGATAGGTCTTACTCAAAATTGTACTTAACTTTGGTAACAGTTTGATATATGCCACTTGATGGCACAATGAAATTTAAAGAACTTTGCTCTCTCTTGGCAGTCCATGATATTGTAACAATGAGTGAATGTACTACGCAGACACTCATAGTTGACTGTTTCTGTTGTTGCTCCGGAAGTAGCGACTGCTAAATTGGAACTGTAGTCATCTGAACGGAACCCACGGAACTGCTCCGTAACGTAATTACGGGAAATGTTGCCACCGTAGGAACGGGTGAACTCCAGGAACTGGGAGTGTGTCCGCGGTGTCTCGACTTTTGTGCCTGTTGCTAACTAGCTAATGGACGTGGCGCGGAAGTAGAGTGTAATTCCGATTAACGATCGCCATGTGGACCCGTCCGCTCGGAACTGAGCAGGTGTAGGGTTGCCATCCGTCCCAGTATATCGGGACCGTCACCATTATGGCCCTTCTTGTCCCGACAACCCGAAAAGACCCAATTTTGTCCCCATTTTGCAAAGTACTGTTCCGAGCTTGGCTCAAGTCCGGAAGTAACGCCACCTGTTAGCGTAACATGTAAATGCAGCCTCAGTTTTATTTATGCCAACAAGTCTATGTTGACAAGGTCATTTCACAGATAGCGTTGCGTGGCCAGTAGTACGAAAGTGGAATTATGTAAGCAGCGCCACGCGGAAGAATCACGCAGCTCCCATTTGAATAGCGATCTGATAAGACGGTTCTTTCTAAACGTAGTACTGATGTCGGCCCAGTGGACTGATGAACGGAAAAAAAACCACTTCTGCCAGGGACTGTGGAATAAATCTTACAGTGCCAGTTTAACAGCAACCTGACTTGCATGGAGTTCTGTAAGTACGTAAAAGAGAAAAGGACTTACTGAAAAAGGTGAAATATTCCGAAAAATATATTGGACCAAGTACTTACGCAGCAACGAGTTCCACGTAATTGGGTTCTAAATAAAAAGTAATTACACTGAATAAACTTTTTACTTTATTTCTACACCCACATCTCAGTGTGTACCGATGAGGTCTTAGGTAGGTATGGCAAACCCTAAGCAGGTGCCAGGCGAGTGTTTGCGCCCGTGAGCTGACGGCCTCTCGTGGTCTTGCTGTGTATTTATTGTGCGGGGTTATTTTTGTCCGAGCTGTGTAACTGCCTATAAAAGATATATTCTTGGTCCGTTGTGCAGAGATTTTCATCTTATTCTCACAGCAGGTCTCAAGGTCATCGTCAGGATGTTGAATAACAATGTAATCATTCTTTCTCAGTGCTTTCTTTCCTTTATTTTAATTCTTGGGCTTGCCCTGAGCTTTCATTCTCAAATTACATCATCTATGTAAATATTGAAAAGTGTAGGGATCAGCTATAGTCCTGATATCCTCCTTCCTTCACTTCTTCAGATGGTAGGTTCATGTTCTCAGTATTATTTGTGTGCCGTCCTATAAGATTTTTATGGCATCCACAAGACGGAGACGATGTCTGCTTAGTAGTAATAATGCCTCAGTTTGCTAGTTGAAATTGAAGTCATTTTTGAGGGGAATGATCTTCCAGTGGTTAGCGGCAGAAAACATGTTGGGGTACCAGCTGTAAAATTTCCCACATGTTCCGAACAGTGAACTGTGACCCAAGTTGCTGGGCGTCTATGATAGATACCACGTAGATGAAGACTTCGGCGCATCTGCTCTGTCCCTTTCGGTGATTGCATTTAGACATACCTACTATCTGACAGTGGTATCCAATGGCATTTCTGCTGGCAAGTGGTGCCTTGTCGCAGTTCGACCATTTGTTATACCAGCTGTATTCCTTCCATCTCAAATTGCGTTATGTTTACCTCGAAAGGATACGACAGATCTCCCTTCCACACGCTTCCTCCGAACACGCCCGCGCACATACAGGGTGTTACAAAAAGGTACCGCCAAACTTTCAGGATACATTCCTCACACACAAATAAAGAAAATATGTTATGTGGACATGTGTCCGGAAACGCTTAATTTCCATGTTAGAGCTCATTTTAGTTTCATTCCAACGTGATCAAATTGTAAATTTTCACAGTCAACATGTGCGGGCTGACGAGAATCAGCACGCAATTGTCCAATCAAGTCATCAACACATATTTTCTGTGAACGTTTGGGCAGGCATTGTTGGTGATGCCTTGATTGGGCCCCATGTTCTTCCACCTACGCTCAATGGAGCACGTTATCATGATTTCATACGGGATACTCTACCTGTGCTGCTAGAACATGTGCTTTTACAAGTACGACACAACATGTGGTTCATGCACGATGGAGCTCCTGCACATTTCAGTCCAACTGTTCGTACGCTTCTCAACAACAGATTCGGTGAGCGATGGATTGGTAGAGGCGGGCCAATTCCATGGGCTCCACGGTCTTCTGACCTCAACCCTCTTGACTTTCATTTATGGGGGCATTTGAAAGCTCTTGTCTACGCAACCCCGGTAACAAATGTAGAGACTCTTCGTGCTCGTATTGTGCACGGCTGTGATACAATACGCCATTCTCCAGGGCTGCATCAGCGCATCAGGGGTTCCATGCGACGGAGGGTGGATGCATGTATCCTCGCTAACGGATGACATTTTGAACATTTCCTGTAACAAAGTGTTTGAAGTCACGCTGGTACGTTGTGTTGCTGTGTGTTTCCATTCCATGATTAATGTGATTTGAAGAGAAGTAATAAAATGAGCTCTAACATGGAAAGTAAGCGTTTCCGGACACATGTCCACATAACATATTTTCTTTCTTTTTGTGTGAGGAATGTCTCCTGAAAGTTTGGCCGTATCTTTTTTGTAATACCCTGTGTATGTAGAGGCTCTGCGTCATTGTTGTACGTAAACTTTTCACAATTTTGTGCAGTTGAGTATGCACGCGGAAATAGGATTTCTGTTTATTGTGTGAGGAACTACATCTAGCACACACATATTTGTATCACTTTACACCCATCTTTAATTCGTGTAGTACATATACACTCATGTTGAGAAGAAACAAAACACCTTGAACAACTAGAGATAAGACGTTCATATTAATAGGACATGTACAATAGTGTGTTCTATCGAAATGATTATCATTTGAAAAAGGTAATGGATCAGTGTGACTTGAGCAGACGTGCGGGATGCATCACTGACATATGCGCGAGCCGTACTGTCAAATCAGGGAGTTTGAAAGAGGGCGCATTATTGGCATGAGAGAATGTGATGCAGCCATCCGGGAAATCGCTGCTCGTGTGGGACAAAGTGTTTTGGCAGTGCCAATGGGTGTCTCCCGGAAGGCCCTAGAACACGACGAGATGGTTCAAGTCGCACTACCCAGACCACCCCCGAGAAGATCGACAGCTCATCCGAATGGCATTGCAGGACTGATCTGCATCCTCCTCGGCTCTGGCGCAACAGTGGTACGGTCTAACACATCATACGCTATCAGTGGTGGCAGTCCGTCGCCGTTTGTTACGGCAAGCGTTACGTGCGTGTCGTCCTTTTTTCCGCCTAGCTTTGACGAATGTGCAGAACTATGCTAGACGGCAATGGTGTGTGGAATGACGTCACTGATACCAACAATGGTATCAGATGGTGTTTCCGAACGAATCCAGGTTTTATTTGTTTTAAAATGATCGCCACGTTTTGGTTCGCCGCAGGCAGGGGGTGCGTCATCACAGCGACTGCATTCGCACAAGACATGCAACCCCAAGTCAAGGCCATACGGTGTGGGATGCTGTTGGGTACAACTACAAACCACAGTTGGTGCGTGTCCAGGACACCGTGACCTATGTGAATGCAATCCTGCGAACCATAGCCATACCCTTCCTACACAACACCTTAGACGCCATTTTTCAACAGGCAATGCACAGCCACATGTTGTTGCACAAACCCGTGCCTTTTTGGTGTCACAGGATGTCAGCATTTTTCCCTGGCACGACAGATCACCGGACTTATCGCCAATCGAAAATGTATTTGATATGTTGAAACAATGGGTGCAGCGCTGTGAGCAAACCAGGTGAATGCAGCGTGAATGGACGCCATTCGCGTCTTACAAGCGTCGATGCCATCGCGCATGGAACGTGTTACCATGACCCATCCTGTGCCTGCTAGGCAACAGGATACATGTTGAACCGAGGTGACTGAAATGCCAATACTTTCTGCAGAACTGCTAGATCTTCAACAATACAGTGTTTTTGTCGGCTGCATTTTGAACGCTCCAGCTGCCTTTTATTCTGTGACGTGTTGCTCATTTTTTCGCATTTATATGCATAGCGCCTACCATTTTAGCTTCCTTGCAGCGCAGAATTCGCCATGTGACAGACTTCTCTTCGTCTATTTCCGTAGAACCGAATTAACTGTTAGAACTTCAGCGTGGTCAGAGTGTATATGACAGTGAGAAACACGCTTTTAATTTAATTTTGTCTCTTCTACACGTATATATAGAGTTCCGAATCGCATACGAGAGTTTGCAAATGGCTCTGAGCACTATGGGACTTAACATCTGAGGTCATCAGTCCCCTAGAACTTAGAACTACTTAAACCTAACTGACCTAAGGATATCACACACATCCATGCCCGAGGCAGGATTCGAATCTGCGACCGTAGCGGTCGCGCGGTTCCAGACTGAATGCCTAGAACCGCTCGGCCACTCCGGCCGGCAGAGAGTTTGAATTTCAGTTACATCCTGAAATAGTGCTTCACTTTTAAGAAATCATTAGGCTCCAATTTTCCTAAATGTCTTGTTTTTTTTCTCGGTTTTCCGTGTCTAACTCTTACCACTACAAATGGAATGTATTGTCGTAGTGAGAACAGAACACTGCCAAGCTTCTACTTGTCAGTTTTCGGCAACTGTGACGACCAAGGAGGCAGGAAGGATTTGCGAGATACACGATGCTGTTGAGAAAGTCACGTAAAAGCATTTGAAATCAGTTCCCATTAAAAATGTGCAAAAATTTGTGTTTATAAAATCTTTAAGTCGTAGGTAGTGTGTTAACGAAGATTTTTCTTCAAATTTCAGCTTGTGTGGCTTGTTTGTAGGTCCCCAGCACTGCCTAAAAAAGTTGATGCTAACGATCTTTCACGTAGTGCCCGTAAGGTGAACAACATCGATCTGGTTAATTACTCCTAACGTTTCATTTATATGTCTTCAGTTTTGAGTGGATTTTTCCATCTTGCGCATAATAGAAACCCTATAAAAAAATCTAATAATTTCAGTCAACTCAGATGAACAAGTTATTTGTTTCTCCGTCGAAAGCTTACTGCAATTTAATTAAAGACAATTTTACAGCAGACACGTTTCGATTTTATTTATAAAGTATCTTCTGTGCTCAAATGAAATTTCCAAGAATTTTGGGACGTACTTAAGTAACTTTCAATTTCCTCTTTATCAGTACATGTAACTTTTTGATGTATTCAGAGTATGGGATTATGAAGGTATTGACCTCACTTAGTTCAGTGTGGCTAGGGCCTCCCGTCGGGTAGACCGTTCGCCGGGTGCAAGTTTTTCGATATGACGCCACTTCAGCGACTTGCGCGTTGATGGGGATGAAATGATGATGATTAGGACAACACAACAAACAGTCCCTAAGCGGAGGAAATCTCCGACCCAGCCGGGAATCGAATCCGGGCCCTTAGGATTGTCGCGCTGATCACTCAGCTACCGGGGGCGGACACTTAGTTTAGTTTCACATCGTGACTTTGATTACCGCCCATCCTCTCACTCTGAAATTTAATGTAGTAACATTTGGGGATGGGGACGTTAGTACGCAGTAAATCAGATTACAGTGGTCAGAAAATTGTTTGTATAAGATTACTTTGAATGAATTCTCACTTCACTGCTAAAATGTACTGGGGGATCTCTCACGCTAAAAAGGTCATGGTAATTCTTTACAGACAAGAGATGAAAATGAAAAAGTTATTCTGTACAACGACCTTCCATCAACATATTAAGAACGTATTGAACGCAGATTCGACAAGACCTATCTAAAAGTAACTGTTTGTCGATCACGCCTCACCGTATATCTATTAAAATACGCAATGACGAGAGTGAGTGTTTACAGTGGCACGTAGATTCTCCTTGGACAGCAGTGAAAGTAGCCGAAGCTATTTATAGTGAAAGTGATTCTTCTGTGAATCATACAGTAGGGATTAACCGTCGATTAACAGTACACCTGCATCCCCGGGAATGAGCCGTTGAAGAGAAAGATAAGAACAGTACTGGCGCAATTTCTTGTGCATTTCGGTGATGTGTGTTGAAAGTCTTCGTATGCTTGACACAGGACAAAATTCCACCGAATGAAGAATCTTGCATTGCATCTCCTTTTCATTTATATGTATGAGTACAACAGATAAGTTTAATGGAAACTGAACCAGGCTGCAGCTCTGCTTGGTATGTTAAATAAAATGTTGTAGTGGCATACACAAAGTTGAGACACACCTGAGGCACTGATGGCGCATTGCCATAGCGAGTTGAAAGTCCGAATTTGAACTAGACACTGAAGGGCTGAGAACACGAGGCGTCGCTCTGAGAGAGGAGTCTAGAATATTTACTTCGTGCAATGTCGTAAGGTGTAAAGGCTCACTGCCCATAAACTGCGGTGTATTCTGTCATAAACCACCGCCGGAGACTAAGCCGCTAGTGACCTAAAAGCGCCTGTTGTAGCTGTTTATTATGGGAATGTTGCGCTGTCGCTGTCTTTTTACAGGCAGGACACATGGGTCGCTGACGGCGAGATATTTGTCTTCGGCTGGTTTATTTTCTGTAAGGGATTGTTCCGGTACATAGAAGGTCCAAACTGTGAGAGAGCTAGTACGAGAATTGAGAGACGTTGTTCAGTGAAGTTCATCTGTTTCATTTAGTATTAATGCTGTTGAATCATGTATGACTTGTCGTTACCAGAATAGGAAACCATTCTTTTAATTTAAATTTCTACTGGGCATTTTAATTGCCACATTTCCACGTTTTGAATATGTCTGTTGATAGATCAGATATTCTGATACTGATTCCCTTTTCATCAAATGGT
This sequence comes from Schistocerca americana, assembly GCF_021461395.2. Lineage (NCBI taxonomy): Eukaryota > Metazoa > Arthropoda > Insecta > Orthoptera > Acrididae > Schistocerca > Schistocerca americana. Next base: position 295,894,690 of record NC_060130.1, read on the forward strand.
GCGTTGGAAACTGGTGGAACAGCACTTTTTGATACGTTGCGTAGCGTGCGCTTGATGTAAGCAGCTTATTTTCCTCGTGTTATGATTCAGCAGCTGTTTCCTGTGTAGCAGTTCCCCGTTTCCACATTAATAGTTAACGTATTGTCTTGTAAACAATTCGTGTTTTTACTCAGTTGTTTCAGCCACGGTGTTCTGTGAATTACTAACAAAATTTTAATGTAAAACAGACGTGGTCTCTGGCGTTCCTGTAAAGGAGGGAATATGTTCGTAGGAACCTTCATTTCTGGCGAAAAACTCCGGTACGTATAGAAGGAGGTTTGGGTGCTAGTATTCGCTCACAGTAAACCTAAATTCCGTGGACTGAGCATGTGTGCCACTTTTTCTGCATTAAACTAAAACAACAGCGTGTTACTTGTTTGTCAATACACCAACCGATTTCATCTTTGACAGATTTGACTCACCTAGGCTACTTTCCTTTCTCGAATTCATCTGTGATTTACCACTGACTGGTGATGTTGACTAAATCGTGTGGAGTCGTTCGAAGAAGAGTTGAAAATGCATTTTGAATCAAAAATTTGCGCATTGTTGCACTGAAACTTGAAGTGATTTTGCTGTGTGGATATACGGGTATAGTATTCTGTTTCCATTATAAAAAATCTCATTCCTTACTTCAAGTTTCTCCCACTGTCAACGAAGCATTTCCATGCTTTGTGCCTCGAACAGCGAAGCGAATGCGTTCGTAGATTTAATATTCTGGAACATACTCGGGATTACTACTCATTCCTTTAATGCTTGTAATATACACGCTAAGAGTGAGATGATACGTACCCAAAATCGTGTACAATGAATTATACTCTCTCCCCCTTCTCTTTGTTACAAAAGTGCTGAGGCTCGACCGGGTATACCCGAGGGAGGTACCACAGCAGCTAGGGAAATGGAACACTTTTCTGGAGGGATGGGGTTAAAATTCTCCATTAGCTATCCCGATTCATGCTTCCCACGGTTTGTCTAAATCACTTTACAGAATGACAAGTTCGATCTTTAACAAGGCCCACAACCTTGAGAGAAAAATCAGGTAGCCAGTGACTTGTCTTTCCGACGTGAGCAAAATGCTAAACTCCTTTCCATAGGCTCAACAATTGTAACGAGAAAAGTTACACAGAAATTCAGATCAGTGCCGTTTCATTTGTTCCGTGTGATCGGATTGAGATCTGGCAACTTGAGGGGGCAGCACATCAATTGGAACTCGCCACTCCATCAGACTCCAGGACTTGTGACATGGTGCATTGTCTTGAAAAATGCCGCTGCCGTCGGGATACACGAACGTCATGATAGGGTATACGTTCTCTGCACCCAGTATATGGTACTCCCTGGCCGTCACGGTGCCTTGCACGAGCTCCACTGGACGCATGAATGCCCACGTGAATGTTGCTCACTTGTCAGAACATAATGGAGCCGCCGGCAACTTGTCTCTGTCCCGCAGTACAGTGTCAGGGAGTTGTTCCCCTGGAAGACGACTGATTCGCGCAGTCCCACCCGCATTATAAATAACGTATCGGGATTCATGAGACCATGCAACGCTCTGCCACTGCACCAACGTCCATTGGCGATGGTCAGGTGCCCATTTCAGTCACCGAGCGAGGTGGCGCAATGGTTAGCACACTGGACTCGCATTCGGGAGGACGACGGTTCAATCCCGTCTCCAGCCATCCTAATTTAGGTTTTCCGTGATTTCCCTAAATCGCTTCAGGCAAATGCCGGGATGGTTCCTTTGAAAGGGCACGGCTGATTTCCTTCCCAATCCTTCCCTAACCCGAGCATGAGCTCCGTCTCTAATGACCTCGTTGTCGACGGGACGTTAAACTCTAACCACAGTCGTAGTTGCCGATTTCGTGGTGTTAACATTGTCACATGCACGGGTCGTCAGCTGCGGAGGCCAATTGGTAGGAGTGCTCTGTGCACTTTGTATTCACACGCACTTGTACTCTGCCCAGCATTAAAGTCCGATGTTAATTCCTCCATCTTTCCTGTTTTACCTGTTTGCCCAGCCTACGACGTCCGACATCTGTAATGATGAGTGACCCTCCTATCCCATGATGTCAGGTCGTGGTTTCACCTTCGTTTCGCTACGTGTTGAAGATACCACAGCACTCCTCAAGCACCCGAAATGTCGTGCAATTTTCGAAATGCTCGTGGCGATCCTCTGGGCCCTCACAGTCTGCCCTGGGTCAAACTCAAATAGATGGCGCGCGTTCCCCATTCTGCACACGGGCAGCATCCTCACTGATACTATGTGCACCGTGCATGTGTCTGACTAGCAGTCATTTCTCGCCAGGTGACACTTCTATCGCCTGGACTGGTTTATATCGTTAGTATGTCGGCGATCATAATGTTCTGGCTGATCGGTGTAATTATACGGTTTGACTGCGGAAGGGGCAGAGAACCACGCTTCGACATACGCACTGCAGTGTTCACCCCTCGGGTAAGTAGGTCATTGGGCGTAGAGGTTGGACAGGTGAATCGTGACGTTAGAAGTGTCGGGTCCGCTCTCCGAGGGGTGGTTAGTGTTCCACTCTTAGTCCCAAAGGCGTGAGTGGAACAGCGGTATCTGTGATAACATTTTATAATGTGACTGCTGCAGTGACTATTGTCGTCTCGGCGCGCAAGTAATGGACCAGGCTGCTCGCTCAAGCGTCGGCGAAGAACGCAGTCACAGCAGTATGGCAGCTGACGTAGCTTGCGGCAGGTCAGGCACACTACCTACAGTATGGCGACGCGGGGTGCGTTTAGCGGGAGCCAACAGGCGGCCCGCTGACGCGCTTCTGCAGATACGATGGACCTCAGCATTCTCAAAGATGGTCACGCCTTTACGCGTGTAAGCACAGCAACTTCCGGATGGTAGTTGTGAAGGCGGAAGCCCAGGGGTCCTTCAGTACACGCGGCGTACAGCCAGGAATATGGTACACGCACAGCCTGGGAGGTGGCTTTCGGATGCCCACCGAGCAACCAAAATATCGCAGCTTGCAGTCAGTCGGCTTGGCGCTTCACTAGAGAAAGTCCCGGTAGGTCCGCATCTTCGATCAGTCACGGCGGTGACCGGTTGCTAGCAGCAGCCCGGAGTGGTGAAGTCCAACTACAGCTGCCAGGCTGGACACTTCAGTCATGCAGCAAGCAGCGCAACACCGTTCGTCATCAGAGTCTGAGACTGCCATTCCATCGGGATCGCTGATGCAGGGAGAATGACCAGACACTGAGGACGAGATGGCTGAAACAGGTGTATTTAAAGCCAGACATGACGTCATTATAGCAGGTAATGCGGCCATTTGCCCTCGTTTAACCAGTAGTGTGACTGGTCCTGTCTGCACGGTGGTGTTGCAGTTTCGGTTTTCCCTGCCTCTGCATTTCACATCAGTACTAGAAGGCCGTGGAGCGTCGGAGCTCGGATGTTGCATGCTGTTACTCCGTATGGTAGAATTTGCAGAGCGACGTCCTGTCTGCTGTCATACTGCACCATTCATGCTCTTTGCTATGCCTCTGCTCTCTGTGTGCTATTGTGCTAACAGTGCCGCCCAGCATTTGCCATATTTGAACTCTTCGCGAGCTCAAGATTATGATTGTGACACACAATCTAAGTAGAACTGTGATCCTTTACCGTCAATGTCGAGCCATAGCTTCGGAAATTTGTTAGTGCACCCGGAAACAGGGTTGCTGTGCAACAGCGTTGACGCGCAAAATACAAATATCACAAAATTGCATCTCTTCTTGAGGTGGTAGATCAAGTTTATCACGCAACACAAACATTGTCAAGCAAAAAATAGCTTTCGATATCCATCTTGCATCGTGGTTAGCCCCCAGGAGCGCAGGAAGATACTCCACCACATGGTGCTCCGCAAGATGGCACCTAAACTCTTGAAAATGTCATTATAATACTCTGTAGATTGCTTTTATCGCAAGGAATCTCGAAAAAATCGAGTAATCGAGAAACATCGAAATGATCCAGTTGTTCATTGACTTTTCCGTATTGGATTCCAGTGTATTATTTGTTTACTCCGATACCAGAGCGTTCTGAATTTTTGTAAAGATTGTGATACTCCGACCTCTGCTTCTGCAACCGATGTTTTCCTCAAAAACAATTTGTGAATGATGTAATAAAGCAATGGAAACTCCAGGAAGGAATAAAAGAATGTAGGAAAAGATATATTGCCACTTACCGTAAAGACGACACGTTAAGTTGAAGACAGGCACAATTAAGGCACTTCGACTTAAGCTTTCGGCCACAGCCTGCGTCCGAAATAGAGAAATACACACCATTCATGCACACGAGCAAGCACGCCTTAAGCACACATGACCGCCAACTCCTGCAGTCCGTACGAAGGCTGAGTCTGAACGCTCATCTGTAAGTGCTTTTAATTTCACCTGTCCGCAGCTTAACGTGTCATCTTTGTGAATCATTTCTGTGATGCCTGCAAGGTATGTGCAAGTGTTTTTTTTCTGCAAGATTTTTTACTACAACACATGACCTCAAAAACATCCAGTCTTTGATGTTGTTCTGTTTTAGCATTGGATTGAAGCTCCAATTTTGCGAGAGTTTCGAGCACAGCAGCAGCCCACTTTCTTCCAGGCGCTCCGAGAAACTGGATTAAAAAAAAATGTAGGTTGCAGTAATATTTTATTAATGACCGCTTTCGACTTGATGTAGAAGTGATCCTCAGAAAATGCAGTTTACGATCGTGTTGCCGCGTCAGCACCCGAGGAGCCGGGTGCAGCAGCCGGATGGTACTCATTTTATGCAGATGACTTCTACATGAAGTCGAAACTGGTCATTAACAACATATTACTGCGATCTTGACTGTTGTTTTTACCTAGCTGTAACACTAGATCGCTGTTAGCCCTTTGGAACATGTTGTCCAAATGTTTGATGCTCCAAGAAATTGTTCCCTGCCACTATTGGAAAGAATCACAAGGTTTTTCTTCTGTACCGTTACTTGGTGCTGTTCGACCCTCCCAATCGACCGTAGCAGCCTGCAGTTTCTTATTCGTAAAATTGTTACTGATTTCAATAGCACTAGTCGCGGAATTTCTCTCGTGGCTCGTGACTAGATCTCCAGTAGACTGCAAAGTGTCGATATCTTGATCTACTACCTCGATTGTAGCAATCAGGATGTGAACTGCTTCCTTGTCATTGATCGTACATTTATCAGAGGCAGCTGAAAGCGTGGTAGTCATTACTGTTAGACACCCTCTTCTCTTTTTCACTTGCGGTGATCGATTATTTACGATAGTCTTATCAGTCTTAAGTTCCTGGAGCTTCCTCGAACTCAGGTAATTCGTATTCAACACCACTTGAATTTGACGCCACCAATTCAGCAAGTTGGTCTGAGAAAACAATATCAGAAAGATTTTAACAAAACGACCGAAATTTTACTCGATTATCAGCGTTGAATGAGTAGCCCAAGGGAAAATTACAGAGCATATTTAAAAGTTCCAAGTAAGAACCATCCTAATGCCTCGCTGGAATGTCTGTTCCAAGCATATGCTATCATAGCTAATTTGCGCAGGACATACAACTTATTGGGCGAAACTTAATTGTGACCTGTGATTGGAACCCGATGGGGAGGGGGCATCGGACTACTACAAGCTGAGATCTGGAATCTGTTTAGGTGGCGCCTGTGTATTCTGAAATTGTAATACACGGCAATGAATACGTCCGAAGGGATCACGTCGCAGTCGGCGACTATAGACGCTCTGTTCTCGAACTGAGTCAGTCAGACTCTCTCTCTCTCTCTCTCCCTCCCTCCCCCCCCGTCTCTCTCTCTCTCTCTCTCTCTCTCTCTCTCTCTCTCTCTCTCTCCCTCCCCGTCTCTCTCTCTCTCTCTCTCTCTCTCTCTCTCTCTCTCTCTCTCTCTCTCTCTCCCTCCCCCCCCCTGTCTCTCCCTCCCCCCCTGTCTCTCCCTCCCCCCCCTGTCTCTCCCTCCCCCCCTGTCTCTCCCTCCCCCCCTGTCTCTCCCTCCCCCCCTCTCTCTCTCAGGTCACTTCTGTGCAATACATCTTGAAATATCGTACGTCTGTTCATTGCTTTAGCCTCCGTTTAATTGTTTGCAAAGCTGTGCGGAATTTGTGTCATTTGTCTCTGAAGCACATAAACAAATCATCACCCGTGCTTCCGGATAAATAACAGTAAGTAGCGCGTGGGTAATTTGTCTTTGTGGACGATATCTTGTCACTCTATTTCATTTAACAGTAAGTGCTCATGTGTCGATTATAGTCAACTCATTTTATGTTAATCCATTTAGTAGATAAGACAACTACTGAATGTAACTCAGTGTCTCTGGTCTTGGTTGTCAGTGACGCATTTGTGAAGCAGAATGACCTTGTGGATACTTCAGAGCTTATTGCGGCATGAAGCGTATCACTTTCTACGCCGCTGGCGTACTGCTGTGAAACCAGAGTAGTTTTCTTAATGGTGAGTCTTGTCATTTGTTTCCTGCAGTTGTGAAATCAGATAACAGTAGCTACGTCTGTAGTCGCCGACTGCGGCGTTGATCCCTTCGAACATATTCATTGCCGTGTATTACAGTTTGAGAATACACAGGCGCGATCTAAACATAGATTCCGGCGCTCACTTTGTGGTAGTCCGATTATCGGCTACGCGTTATTCATTTTCGGCTCACTCTCGTCATATTCTCTTACCTAGGCGTGAATCATCTCTTGAATCGCAAAGATAACTGTACTCGAAATGTTTCAGTTTTTCCACAGCATAAATAAACTGCGTAGTAGCCGACTTCCAATCTGATATTTTACGTTTTTGTAGAAAAGTCCTGAATTTTTAAAAAATTCATCAAAGGTCTGCAGATCCACATGTCGATTTAGTATTATTGTTCGCTCTGCAGAATAATTTTGCGAGAGTCAAAACCGAGAGCACGGCAGTTCGTTTATCCATGACCGCGTGCTCATTTGCGCAGCGTCGCCGGATAACGTAAACCTCGTTTACTACCGGCGAGACCACTTTTTTTTTTTTTTTTTCACGTCGCAAACGAAAGAGCTCAGCTGCCAAAAGAACGTTTAAATTGCTTCAGACGTAATCACAAAAAGAGACGCCTGCATCAAGAAGGAAATAAAGTGCGGAATTTCGGAACAAATGCAGACGAGAGGTGTCTGTTGTATGTGCAATAACAAACTGTAAGCGAAAAAATACAAAGCTCGTAACTGGATGAGAACAGTGGAAACGAGCTTTTTTTTCCACACCCACAACAGTCCACACAATACAGTAAGCGGCTCCAGTGCATACCACAAACGAAACGTTTTTATACTCAATTTTCCGAACGAAGAAACAACACTTCCGTTAGGAGAAAATCATTAAAGCAGGGAAAGGCTTCATTACGTTCATTGTCTAGAGTGTTAGAAAGATGTTCAGATCAGTTTCATTTTGACATTAAAATTAGTGTCTCGTTTTAATTAAAATAATTTCAGCTTAATATGGGGGTTGAAATATCTTCCTCGGGAAATTTTTCATCAAGGTTACTGTGTCACAGAAATAGGATTTAGTTTCTCTCATTGTCTACCAGCCTGCGTGTTTTCAAAAATTAACGAACGTAAATGCTGTGAACATTTAATTTGTTATGGTTATCATTAAAGTGCTAATATTGTTCTGACTAGTTACGTATGTGCCGCGAGTGGAGACGTCCGTACAAATCAGACTTGCTGGTACAATTTTATTCACTGTGGTCTCCTCGTAGCACTTAAAACTATTCTATGCACAACTGGAAAAATCAGGTAAAAAAAAATCCTTGTGATATGTGGAGATAATATGAAAAATAGTTGTAGATTCGAGTGTTCAGGGGGGTATACATGATTAAGAAACTTTGAACTGTAACAGAACTTCGAACGAACACTCTAACAAAGATTGAATAAGTTAAGTCAGGTTCAAAGGGAAAAAGTAGCACAGACTAAAAGAATCTTCTCAGTGCCGCTGTTTATGAGATATTCGGGGAGGCAGTATGACAACAGGCCTCACAAATCCCAAAATTCTCGGAGATCATAAAAGTAAAGTGAGTAGCGTTATCGTATATACAGGGTGATCCATTGATAGTGACCGGGCCAAATATCTCACGAAATAAGCATCAAACGAAAAAACTACAAAGAACGAAACTCGTCTAGCTTGAAGGGGGAAACCACATGGCGCTATGGTTGGCCCGCTAGATGGCGCTGCCATAGGTCAAACGGATATAAACTGCGTTTTTTTAAATAGGAACCCCCATTTTTTATTACATATTCGTGTAGTACGTCAAGAAATATGAATGTTTTAGGTGGACCACTTTTTTCGCTTTGTGATAGATGGCGCTGTAATAGTCACAAACGTATAAGTACGTGGTATCACGTAACATTCCGCCAGTGCGGACGGTATTTGCTTCGAGACACATTACCCGTGTTGAAATGGGCCGTTTACCAATTGCGGAAAAGGTCGATATATCCTGTTGATGTATGGCTATTTTGATCAAAATGTCCAACGGGCGTGTGCTATGTATGCTGCTCGGTATCCTGGACGATATCATCCAAGTGTCCGGACCGTTCGCCGGATAGTTACGTTATTTAAGGAAACAGGAAGTGTTCAGCCACATGTGAAACGTCAGCCACGACCTGCAACAAATGATGATGTCCAAGTAGGTGTTACAGCCGCTGTCACGGCTAATCCGCACATCAGTAGCAGACAAATTGAACGAGAATCGGGAATCTCAAAAATGTCGGTGTTGAGAATGGTACATCATCGATTGCACCCCTACCATATTTCTGTGCACCAGGAATTGCATGGCGACGACTTTGAACGTCGTGTACAGTTCTGCCACTGGGCACAAGAGAAGTTACGGGACGATGACAGATTTTCTGCACGCGTTCTATTTAGCGACGAAGCGTCATTCACCAACAGCGGTAACGTAAACCGGCATAATATGCACTATTGGGCAACGGAAAATCCACGATGGCTGCGACGAGTGGCACATCAGCGACCTTGGCGGGTTAATGTATGGTACGGCATTATGGGAGGAAGGATAATTGGCCCCCATTTTATCGATGGCAATCTAAATGGTGCAATGTATGCTGATTTCCTACGTAATGTTCTACTGATGTAACTACAAGATGTTTCACTGCATGACAGAATGGCGATGTACTTCCAACATGATGGATGTCCGGCACATAGCTCGCGTGCGGTTGAACCGGTATTGAATAGCATATTTCAGGACAGGTGGATTGGTCGTCGAAGCACCATACCATGGCCTGCACGTTCACCGGATCTGACGTCCCCGAATTTCTTTCTGTGGGGAAAGTTGAAGGATATTTGCTATCATGATCCACAGACAACGCCTGACAACATGCGCCAGCGCATTGTCAACGCATATGCGGACATTACGGAAGGCGAACTACTCGCTGTTGAGAGGAATGCCGTTACACGTATTGCCAAATGCATTGAGGTTAACGGACATCATTTAGAGCATTTATTGCATTAATGTGGTATTTACAGCTAATCACGCTGTATTTAGCATGCGTTCTCAGAAATGATAAGTTCACAAAGGTACATATATCACATTGGAACAACCGAAATAAAACGTACCTACTATCTGTATTTTAATTTAAAAAAACCTACCTGTTACCAACCGTTCGTCTAAAATTGTGAGCCATATGTTTGTGACTGTTACAGCGCCATCTATCACAAAGCGAAAAAAGTAGTCCAACTAAAACATTGATATGTCTGTACGTACTACACGAATATTTAATAAAATGGGAGTTCCTATTTAAAAAAACGCAGTTGATATCCGTTTGACCTATGGCAGCGCCATCTAGCAGACCAACCATAGCGCCATCTGGCTTCCCTCTTCCAGCTAGACAAGTTTCGTTCTTTGTAGTTTTTTCGTTTGACGCTTACTTCGTGGGACATTTGGCCCGGTCACGATCAATGGACCCCTCTGTATATGTGAGACTTACTGAGCACAAAATACAAGTTGCTTCGTGCAAAGAAGAGAACAGCAAGGGTCCACTGTCGATAATGCTCTTTATTTAAACAAAAAGCTCCATTATTGGTTTCGAACCCACAGGTTGATCTTCAGACGGCTGTTCACGATTTATTCAGTGCCGGTAGGTACATTCGTAACGAACGTATTATTATTTTGGTGTATTTCGAATCTGAAAGCATGATTACATTTTCTAATTATATTTAAAAATGCATAGATTCGTTACATTCGTGCAGAAGTAGAGTTCTTAGGGATTCCTCAGGCTCATCTACTACTAGATGTGAGATTTTGGCACCAGAGCAACACATACCAACCGTTTCTTCCTTTCCTTTTTAATGCGTTATGGTACCTACATTTTTTTACCCATCCCCTATGATGACTAATTTATGATTAACGTAGTCAGTTAATAGATCATAATCAAATGCAATCTCACCAAAAGCCTCCCACGATCCACATGTGAAGGTACGACTGTTTGTCATACAGCCTTTGAATGACGCCATCGTTGGGAGTCTTCAAGCGCCTTGGAAGCTGTAAGAGACGGGTGACGCACAGCGTCTACAATGGGGCGTTCTTGTGACTCTTCTAGTGTCTCTGTAGTTGTTACGGACACTTGACGTTCTGCATCCAAATTCCGGCGGACATCAGATAGCTCTGAGGTTTGTTGGATTCGAATAACCTTAACAGCTTGAGCTCTCTGAGAACAGTACCCTGATCCAACTTAAGTTAGCGAGGCTTCCAATAGTAGTTTTAAATATGGTTCTCGGGCTTACCTTCCGATTTTGTTGTTATATCTCCGCCAAAACTCTCCAGCTATGCCAGGTGGTGTAGGAACGTAATATCATAAACCACGCGCACAATAACATTGGATTTGCATTGTCATGGAATAATTTATAGACACTAAGGGTCGACGACCATCGCGCCAGCGTCGTGTACATGCCACTTACGTGTACCATGTTCAAAAATGCCATCGGAATTGGTTCAGCGGTAGTCGTGAAAACGTAACAAACAGAGTTACTTTCGCAATTAATAATACTCGTATTAGTATGGAGGCGTGGATTAAACATGTTGAGAATTGAATAAGCATTGTATTGACCACGTTGAATCTTACTACGTAGAACATATCAACTAATAAAAACATTTTCACAAATATGATAATTCCAGAGTGAAAGGGTAAATAGCTTTCTCAAAGAGTAAATATTTTCCTTAATTTGCGTGATATTCTTCAAATCAATAAATATCTTCTTCTACACACTTCGTAAAGTAGCCCATCATCTTCATCAGTGTTCAAGCTCACACTCCAAATTTAATAGATATCGGTTCAGCGGGTTAGTTGTGGAAACGTAACAGACAGTTACTTTCGCGTTTATAATATTAGTGTGGAAGTATGGATTGGCATGGATTAAACATGCTGAGGATTGTATAAGAGTTGTATTCTAGCTGTTAACCACGGCTGCACTCGCGTATCAGTAAAATGAAATGAAATGTGCGTATGGCTTTATTGGCCGGAAGACCCCGCTTGGGAGGTTCGGGACCTTGGTGCAAGTCTCTTTGACGTCACTACGGTGACTTGCACGTCGATGATGATAAAATGACGATGAGGACAACGCACATACCCAGTCGCGATCTGAAAAAACCGACCCGGGCGGGAGCTGAACCCGGGACCCCATGATTGGGAAATAGCAACGTTAACAGCATGACCTCGAGATGTTGATGCAAATTTGACTGCCACAGAGAATTTATAAAAGACGCATGACGCTCAGCTGCTCGGCTAAAATGTGACGGCTTTGTGACTGATCCAGTATGGAAGTATTAGTATAAAACACAGAGGTCTGTATAAACATCGTATTAATTATATTGAATTGTATTGTATTGAACATACCAAACAATAAAAGCATTTTCACGAATATGGTAGGTGCGAAAGTCAAAGAGTAATCAGCTTTTTCAAAGAGTAATTATTGTTCCATATTTCGCGTTACATTCTTCAGATCAATAAATGTGTTATACTAGATACTTTCTAAAGTAGCGCGTGTTCTTCCTCAGCGTTCAAGCTATCTAAATGCCAGATTTTATAAACATCGGATCAGCCCTTTGGACGTGAAAGCGTAACAGAGCTACTTTCGGATTTATAATATTAGTATGGATGTTGTTGTTTACATTAGTTGTTGGAAAAGAACAGCCAACTACTAATGTGAGCAGCAACAAAAGTAATACGAAAGTGATCAGCGGTCTGAAGATAAACCTTCGGTTCGAAACCAGTTACGTCGCTATTTTTGTAAATAAATTGCATTATCATCAGTGGTTGGTTGCTGTTTTTCTTCTGTGCAAGAATAAACCTATAAAAACTTTTTTGTTGGCTTCTAGATCATGTCATTTTCCTAGTACGCCACTTAGACCGTTCTTAAGGAAGCATTTATTTTGTAGTTTCTCATTCCCCCCCCCCCTCCGTATAAAAGAGAAATAGTATATTTGGTACAGCATTTGGAATGTGCACATGTAATATTTGCAAGTATAGACGTGGACTTGTGAAATACCAAGGGTGTCGTTTCACTTCAGGATAACGTGAAATGTCGTTTTGCTAAACTCGTATTTCATGCCGTAATCCGACTTACTTAGTGAGTACGAGTATATCAGACAGATTACTCAGGTTTCCTACACCTGAAATACCACTTCTTCAGTTCAGTAAATAATTATCTGCTGGGACCACAGCGCAGAACCTTCCGCCACGTGAACTAAATTATCGTAGATGTTTTCGCTACACGTTCCGCTGGCTTTTCGCTTTGGGAAGCACAGTCTGTCGAAGGCGGGAGATGTCTTTCTTCCTGCTATTGTGAAATGTTTGTGACGTTTCATTTGTTAGGTAGGTCTGACTTCGTTATCGTGTTTACTTGCGGGGTGCTACCGATCGGGCTGTTTCGTGGAAGTCTTGCCTTGGGTGAATCGTGAGTCTGAAATGTTCAGCAAAGGACGTGGCATTTTAATATGAGCGAGTCATTACGCGTGCAGTTCCTTTGCCCTATTAGTGCACGGTAATACCGTGCTATTTCTCGCCCTTCGTTGGAAAAAGTGGATTTTTGTGATGGATACATATCTCAAAAATAACGCTGTTGCCCTCTAGAAATTTTTCGGTTACGGGATGTCGTGTTGGCTGTTGATGGCGCATTGTGAATTAATGCATCACTTCAGTCGTTGCGTGATGTTCAAGATGTGAAAATTAGGGTCACGCAACTGATACAATCTCGATGCGGCAGGTCAAATAGGAGTGCGTGTGTTCAGCTGGTCGTACACGTTATCTAGCGCTGGGACCTAGATTATTCATTTATTACTATCTCTACCGTATTGACTATTGACACACACAGTGTAAGCAGTTTTTATGCTCACCTCAAATAAATGGCACTGTCATAAATTTTGAGAATTTGGGTCTGTGCGCTCGTCTTCGGTTGTCTCGTAGGGCGCTTTATCCATACTCCACATACTACGGGTCCTGCACCACATCGTCTATCGTCTATTGTCTGTGGGTGGGGTGGGGGAACTAACCTTCCAAAAATTTCGAATTGAAAGTAATAACGGTGTGTGAAATTGTATGCCAATTACTTCGTAGTATTTTTAAAGCGTTGGAAATAAAATTATTGACGTAAAACTGTATTTTCAAACATTTGAAGAACATTCTCGATTGGTTGCAGTATTTTATTACGAACTTAAACCACAATATTGAAGTTTTTGCTCCACGTTTTCAACAAAGTTAGCCAACTGTGTGTCGCGTGTAACGCAGAACTGTGTAGTGCGTTGCGAAATTTTGTCGTATCCAGATTTGTGAATTTTGTAAAGTTATTATAAGACGCATTTTAATTTCTAACGTGAGTTGAGATAAAAAAAAATTGAGTCAGTCTGTACAAGTCAGTGGCTGCAACTGCAAGCAGATATCAGTTCTGCTTGCGAATAGTTGGAGCAGTGGTACACATCTCGAGCAGTAGTTACTTACTCTTCACACTCCATGAAAACGTGGGCAAGAACACAGTAGCCCGCATCTCGTGGTCGTGCGGTAGCGTTCTCGCTTCCCACGCCCGGGTTCCCGGGTTCGATTCCCGGCGGGGTCAGGGATTTTCTCTGCCTCGTGATGGCTGGGTGTTGTGTGATGTCCTTAAGTTAGTTAGGTTTAAGTAGTTCTAAGTTCTAGGGGACTGATGACCATAGTTGTTAAGTCCCTTAGTGCTCAGAGCCATTTTTTGAAGAACACAGTACTCATTTCGGCAGTTTCACAGTAAACATGTTCCAAGTAGGTGCTAGTTCAAACGTTCAATTTCACTTTCATGATAGAGAGAGTTTGTCTTCAGTAGATATTTCTCGTTGATTTGTGATTGGAGCTGTGATTAGTTGTCATAGCATCAGGAGTAGATCTTTGTTCTCTTCTTAATTTTGTCACTCCGTAGCAAAGAGAGAAGTTAGCCAATTACACTTTTCCCTTGCCCCATTTTATTTGTGATGTCATTCGTGCTTCTTCCATTTATTGTGAAAGTGACGCCCAAGTATTTAAATGTACTGACGTAGTTAATTTTGTAGAATCCTACGTCCAGATCTTGTCAGCTTCACCATCATGTGTTTTGTGTATTTGTCGGACCCCATTTTGATACAGTTTGTGCAGTTACCTCAGCATGTAACTATAGGCGTGTTCTAATCCCGCTATCAGGATATGGTCATCGACGAAGAGCAAAGTATACAGTTTTCCATGTCCTACAGAGATTCACGTTCCACAGCACTTCCCCTTTCAGTTCTGTAAAACGTATTCAGAGTGTATTTCAAATAAAGTCAATGCCAATGAACACCCTTGCCTTAAGCTCTTACTTACAGAGAATTCTTGAGAAATTTGGTTACCTTCTTTACCAAAACTTTTGCAACTCTCAGTTTTAACAAGAAATAATACTGCAGTCAAATTGTGTTTCTACCAGGTAAGTTTTGGGATGGTTTGATTTCGTCCAGTCTATACTTTTTCGCGCTGAATTAGAATGTGAAGTTTGTTAACAAAACTTCTTGACGCAGCATTGGAAGCAATACAAAAAGGTAAAAATCTCATGTTTGGCAGTTTTTTGCTAATAACTCGAAAAGTATCAACTTTTCGTAAAGAAAATACTCGTACAAAGTGAAAGTACGTACAAAGTGAAAGTACATACAATTTTACTGTCCAGGTGTATTCTCCGACGAATCGTTTGGGTTCGAGCATTAGTTAAAAATTGGCTTTTCCATTCCAAAAGTCTAATTTATTGTTAACGCCTGTCGTGTAGTGAATTTCTCCCGTTCACTGCATATACCTAACTTAGTATAATTACGTAGAGGTACAAGTAATCTTTTTCAGAAACTACGTAATTTCAAATTAGTTAATGAATATTGATTAATAATACGTTTCGAGGTATTAGTGCATTATCAGACTAAGTTAAAAGCTGGAGGCAAAAGCCATGGCGGCATCGTTTGATATTAACTAAGGGGACTGCCGCCATGGCCTTTAATCCTGACTAATGCGGCAACCACTGCCTTTTTAATTTAATCTGATGATCCGCGGAGAGCGCGAAACGCGTTATTAATCAATAAATATTGCAACAGACATTTTCTTTTATTTGGAACATGGAACAATTATTGCTGTACATGCCAGAGTAGACTGGATTTATTTAATCTAGTCTGAAATTACAAAAAGGTTAAAATTCTAACGAAAAATCTTGAAAACGCTGTACAAAGAGAACCACTGCTTATATTGACGTCATATTTGGAATTCATATTATTGACGCAGGGAGAAACGTCATGGAAGACAAAAGAATACGAAAATTTTATACGAGTAGATGGCGCTGTAAGCGTCTTATCGTCAGTTACAAATGACAGATGGAGTACGACGACTGTGGTTTGTGTTTCCGATTACACCGTCCGTACTGTCAATGCGAATTACTTCAGTCAACAACTGTGGCACTGTTACTTAGGTAAGCCCATCCACCACTGCAATGTCGTACCACATCGATTAGAAAAATCGGTTTTTAACTGTCCTGAGATCAAAAACCGCGTAAAAAGTAAAATTATATTGGTTTATAACTGTCGTGAGACGGACGCAAGACATGTTCAGTATGGTGTCCATAGTTTTCTGCCACAGGTATAAATCGAAAGACAATATGTTCTCCAACAGACCGGTTAGTCTCGCGGGTCACGTTCATAGTGCGTTGAGCAGTGCGTGCCTTCCAATTCAGCTAAGTTCGTAATTGGATTACTGAACACAACACCTTTCCCATCACACTACAGCCAGAAGTTACACTGATTAAATGCATAAAAATGATCCTCCTCCACACAACCAGGCAGTTGAAATGTTGGAATGACGTTGATGCGCCAAAGACTACCATAGCTTTCACCACTGACGGTACGGGTAAGAGGACCCGCAGGACTCATCTCCTCGAAAAAAATAGGGCCCTACGATCGACGATGTTGTCTACCCGCACCACACAGTCACCTTTGCAGAATGATGTGGTACCGGTCGAGGCGCGTGGAGATTTTCCATTGCTAGTATTCTGCAATTGTGCGTGCAGGCATGTCCTTCGAGATGAAAATGTTCCATGACCATTCATTGTCCACTTCCACGCTAGCAAGAAATCCAGAGCGAACATATGTCCTTGTAGCAGGTCAGCAGAACAACGCCCGAACATTTCTCATTTTGTGTGGATAGCAATGCAGGATGTTTCGTAGGATTTTATGCACTCCGCTCGCAGGCATGTCCAACGTTCGGGCAATCCCCCGTGCACTGCATGTTTGCATACCACCGCTCGTGAAATGTTGTGGCCACGTCTTCGACAGACATCAGATCAACTGCTTTAACTGCTTTCCTTCCCCTGCACTGTACGCTTCAAAAGAACATGTCTCTTCGAATTTTGTAATCATTTTCTCCAGGCCCGTGGCAGACATTGGACCAATGCTTTTATTCATATCCTTGAGGGTCCGTAACTTCTGCAGAGGTACTGGCACCGAGTCATCGTTCTCGTAAAAGATCTTTAATAGCAGTGCGCGAGCCTTTATGAAGACAGTAACGTTGGGCGCCTCGGACGCAAACTGAAAAACGGTCGTGTGCCGCACATCCGTTGGTGTGCATATTTTTGTGACGGCTCCCAAACCCAAGGTCCTCGGCGGTACTTTTGGGGCAGCCACCACAAATTGTATAAAGTGTGGGTAGTGACCAGGATGTAGATACGTCTGTTGGCCGAAAAATAATTGAGAAGAATTGCGCCAGCTAGGAAGAAGAGATAACTTATCTTTATTTCTGACGAAACGTGCACCAGCAATGCAAGTCCAAGTAATACTCCGTGTACTGAACCTAGTCGAATACAATAGCAAATATCACACTGCAATGGCTCAGCTATGAACTCCACGAAAGGCTAGCAATAGACAATCGACAATAGACTGTCCGTCTCAGGGCCAGCGCTCCTCCTTATATGCAAAAGGCAGAGGGCGCTGCGGACCCGAGCTCAGCCATGGCGCGACCTCTTCCGTCGGCGGTAACGCCCTGAGACGCCGAAAGCCGGGACAGGAACTAAGGCCAGCGATGTCACGGGCAGGGCGCGCGTGCGCGAGTCGGTTGGTCGGTTGGTTGGTTGGTTGGTTGGTTGGGTCCGTGGATACAACACACATTCTGATGCTTATAGCGCCATATATTTGTCAAATTTTCTTTTGTTACATGATGTTTTCCCCTGCGTCAGTAATATACAGTTAAAACTTGACATCATTCAGAGCAGTGGTTCGCTCTCGACAGCTTTTAAAATGGAACTTTAATTGTGGTCACCCAAAACCACAAAGTTCCAAATTTTACATATTACCAAGAAGAAGGAAATGTACTGCTATTTCACAACATCGATATGGTACATTGACAAGACCAGAATCGATGGCCTTCCATTGCTCTCTGCTGCAGGTAGTGCGCGAAAAGTTAATGGATTATTTCATTCTAAAAACTTTTATTGTACAGCCCAATAGTCACTAATAATTACCAAACTTATTTTTAATACAGTTCTGAAAATTTAATTATGAAATGCATTGTGCAGAATTGATACAGTCGTGTCGGTAAATACAATATATCGGTGTAAATGTGAATTGTAATTTTTTTTATTGAGGCAGAATGTATTTTGCCTTGCTTTCCTTAGAGAGAATTAATCAGTTTTTATTTCATATTTTTCACTTTTTGATAAGTACATGCCCCTCATTTAGTGTTATCGCGCTCCACACAGGTTTAGAATCTATATCTACATACATACTCGGCAATCTACCATGCGGTGCGTGGCGGAGGGTACCTCGTACCACAATTAGCATCTTCTCTCCCTGTTCCACTCCCAAACAGAACGAGGCAAAAAGGACTGCCTATATGCCTCTGTACGAGCCGTAGTCTCTCTTATCTTATCTTTGTGGTCTTTCCGCGAAATGTAAGTTGGCGGCACTAAAATCGTACTGCAGTCAGCCGCAAATGCTGGTTCTCTAAATTTCCTCAGTAGCGATTAACGAAAAGAACGCCTCCTTTTCTCTAGAGACTCCCACCCGAGTCCCTGAAGCATTTCCTTAACACTCGCGTGATGATCAAACCTACCAGTAACATATATAGCAGCCCGCCTCTGAATTGCTTCTATGTCCTCCCCCAATCCGACCTGATAGGGATCCCAAACGCTCGAGCAGTTCTCAATAATAGGTCGTATTAGTGTTTTATAAGCGGTCTGCTTTACAGATGAACCACATCTTCCCAAAATTCTACCAATGAACCGAAGACGACTATCCGCCTTCCCCACAACTGCCATTACGTGCTTGTCCCACTTCATATCGCTCTGCAAAGTTACGCCCAAATATTTAATCGACGTGACTGTGTCAAGCGCTACACTAATGGAGTATTCAAACATTACAGGATTCTTTTTCCTATTCATCTACATTAATTTACATTTATCTATGTTTAGAGTTAGCTGCCATTCTTTACACCAATAACAAATCCTGTCCAAGTCATCTTGTATCCTCCTACAGTCACTCAACGAGGACACCTTCCCGTACACCACAGCATCATCAGCAAACAGCAGTTCAACTGTTACATGAGCCATTATTGTTTAGAGGGTCGTGTGAGAGGTTCTGGCACAGGTTCGTCGGGTTGTTCTGATGATGTTGTTTGGTTTCTGTGGCGCGCAAATGCGCGGTTATCAGCGCCCGTACAAATTCCCAACCTTTGCTCAGACCAATCTCGCCACTTTCATGAGTGATGATCAAATGATGATGAGGACAACACAAACACCCAGACATCTCTAGGCAGGTGAAAATCCCTGATCCTCCGGGAGTCGAACCCGGGCCCCGGTGCTCGGGAAGCGAGAACGCGGGTTGTTCTTTTGTCAGCGTTGGGGCTTGTTCATCTGGAAATTGAAAGTGGCGGTGAGAAAACAACTTGTGATCACGTATCAAGGAGAGACGAATGATGACAAAATAGACTGAGAGTGTAGACATACCTCCCTCATCGTGTAAGCGTCTTTCTTCAATCTGCTCTCGGTCTCTTTCTTTGTTCACTTCATCATCTATGTCAGTGGTGTCCTCCGGATGCTTGACGTTTTCACACCGCACGATATGCCGATCGGGCAGAAATGGGGACATATTTTCCTGCATCTGCAATTGCATTTACATGAAATGTGCCGGAGTATCAATTCAGGTGCAGGGTTCAAAGTGGTTGGCACTGGCAAGAGGCCACTCCTTGTCATTTTCCTTCCTCACTCGTTCGGCTCCCTTTGTTGCTCGTCAAGTGTGGTTTGACCAAATGACCGCTGATGCATTTGAAAATAAACTTACAGTAATGTCGTGCAGCAGTTTCAGTTGGTGTGTAGTGAGGTAATGTTGGTTTTACTTTGGCACGATGAAGATACGTACTGCCTACATCTGAAATCGTTAATGCTAGTCTCATGCCCTATCCCTTACAGTCATGAGAAACACGTTTCTTGCTTTGGCAGTCTCTTCCTGCTGTGCATGATAGTCTTCAAAAGTAGTGGTGGGTAGTGATCATGTGTTAGTGTGCTACGGCTCGTTGTAAATATCGCACTGCAACTACCCCATTTCTCTTGAAATGCAAACCGAAAATGGCACTAAAATTACGCCAGTTCTCTTCGAATGCGTGCTGGTCTGCAAATAAAATTGACGAAAACATGTTTTGTAGCGCTCTCCCCGCGATAACTAGGTACTAGTGTAAAACGCTGAAATGACGTTAAGCAGTGCTACGATCAACCCAGAAAATAAACATAACTATCTGTTTTGCGCATGCTCTGATGTCACAGTCATGCCTGCCTGGCGCTGAAGGTGGTACGTTGCTCACAGCACCAGGTTAGTATTCTTCGTTGGGTACTTCCTGTGAATTATTGTCCAAGGTGTTGGAGAAGCACTTGTCAGAACGTCGCTGTGGCTGAGTGATTTAGCGTAAATACTGGTAGTTTGCTGTCTTAGGTTTGAATCCCGCTGCTACTAACATTCTTTTTGATTTCATTGTATTCCTGACAGTGTTAAACTATTAGTTACGTAGTTTAACTCTTTGACTACTACCGACGCGCTCTCTACATTTCATGCTGAGTGCGGCTTTGTTGTTACCGTACTGCTCGCCTAATACTGCTATTGGTGTAGATGGCGTTCCAGCTGCTATGAAATACTTGCCATCTGATTTTAAGAAAATAGTGTAATGAAGAAAATCGATTTTCGCACATCTTATAGTTTGATATCATCACTCGATAAAGGACTGAATTTCTATTCGTTACTCGTCATAATTACTTGATGAATCAGATTAAGTAGATACCACGAAATTTTGAAGAGAGTGCATTGGCAAAAAGGCATTGCGTGAACTTTGCATATAATTGCTTTTAGCTCAAACATTACTTTGTTTGAAATGTAAATAAGGTATCGGAATTTTGTTTAAAACTGAGGGCAGAAAGATACCTCAATTCATTCCCAAGATACTGGTTTTTATGCTGCGCGGGATTAGCCACGCGGTCTAGGGCGCTGCAGTCATGGACTGTGTGGCTGGTCCCGGCGGAGGTTCGAGTCCTCCCTCGGGCATGGGTGTGTATGTTTGTCCTTCGGACAATTTAGGTTAAGTAGTGTGTAAGCTTATGGACTGATGACCTTAGCAGTTAAGTCCGATAAGATTTCACACACATACTGGTTTTTATATTCATCGGACGGTCGCATGCGACGTGCCCATTTGTCAGTGTGCATCAGTGCAACCTGTCGTCATAACCATCGTCATATTTCATAAACGGTTAAAGGTGTCGAAACTGCGTGCTTTGCAAGGGGCGTTCAAAACGTATTATACAGTCGTCTCTGATTTTTTATTTTTTGCAGGAGGAGAATGAATTTTTTTCTAAACACACTTGGAGCATGTACCTGTAAGGTGGTGTATAGAAGTATTTTATTTTATTTACAGGTGAGCCATAATGGACTGTGGAGTAGATGCCAGGTTGCGACAACGGTCGGTGATGGAGTTCCTCTTCAAGACTGGCGATGACTCTGCTACATCGATTCACAAGAAATTGCTCCCTGTTTATGGGGAGGACACAGTGGTTCGCAACAGTATCCAGCGGTGGTTGCAGAGGTTTAACGAAGGTGATTTCTCTCTATTGGACAGTCCACGATGCGGTAGACCATCGACGGCAGTGAGTGATGTGAATAAGAAGACCATTGATCAAATCATCCAAAATGACATACGTGTGGCGACACGACAGCTTGCTGAAATCACACGTTTGTCATTGGGTAGTGTGGTATCACTGGTACAGTCACTAGGGTATAGAAAAACCTTTTGGATTGTCCACTAGAGAGAAATCACCTTCTTTAAACGTCTGCAACCACCGCTGGATACTGCTGCGATCCGTTGTGTTCTCCCCATAAACAGGGAGCAACTTCCTGTGAATCGATGTGAGAGAGTCATGGCCGGTCTTGAAGAGGAACTCCATGCTCCATGAGTTGTCGCAACCTGACATCTACTTCACGGTCCATTATGGCTCACCTGTAAATAAAACAACTTATACACTCCTGGAAATGGAAAAAAGAACACATTGACACCGGTGTGTCAGACCCACCATACTTGCTCCTGACACTGCGAGAGGGCTGTACAAGCAATGATCACACGCACGGCACAGCGGACACACCAGGAACCGCGGTGTTGGCCGTCGAATGGCGCTAGCTGCGCAGCATTTGTGCACCGCCGCCGTCAGTGTCAGCCAGTTTGCCGTGGCATACGGAGCTCCATCGCAGTCTTTAACACTGGTAGCATGCCGCGACAGCGTGGACGTGAATCGTATGTGCAGTTAACGGACTTCGAGCGAGGGCGTATAGTGGGCATGCGGGAGGCCGGGTGGACGTACCGCCGAATTGCTCAACACGTGGGGCGTGAGGTCTCCACAGTACATCGATGTTGTCGCCAGTGGTCGGCGGAAGGTGCACGTGCCCGTCGACCTGGGACCGGACCGCAGCGACGCACGGATGCACGCCAAGACCGTAGGATCCTACGCAGTGCCGTAGGGGACCGCACCGCCACTTCCCAGCAAATTAGGGACACTGTTGCTCCTGGGGTATCGGCGAGGACCATTCGCAACCGTCTCCATGAAGCTGGGCTACGGTCCCGCACACCGTTAGGCCGTCTTCCGCTCACGCCCCAACATCGTGCAGCCCGCCTCCAGTGGTGTCGCGACAGGCGTGAATGGAGGGACGAATGGAGACGTGTCGTCTTCAGCGATGAGAGTCGCTTCTGCCTTGGTGCCAATGATGGTCGTATGCGTGTTTGGCGCCGTGCAGGTGAGCGCCACAATCAGGACTGCATACGACCGAGGCACACAGGGCAATATCTTCCTCCCACCGCTGTCGCATATTCATTTGAAAGGGCCAACATAAGGACTGTTGGGCATAATTAGGATAGCGTTCTCCACAGCTGTGAATCAGTTTTTGCATCATCAGATTTTTCCGTTAATGTAGGTTTCAACGGGCTCCTGTTTCCGAGTGTGCAAGGAATCTCCCCCTGCGGGACAATGGGCACGATGGAGTCTGTATATTTTCTTTGCACTTTTGGTTCAAATGCCTCTGAACACTATGTGACTTAACATCTGAGGTCATCAGTCCCCTAGAACTTAGAATTACTTAAACCTAACTAACCTAAGGACATCACACACATCCATGCCCGAGGCGGGATTCGAACCTGCGACCGTAGCGGTCGCAAGGTTCCAGACTGAAGCGCCTAGAACCGCTCGGCCACCCCGGCCGGCTTTGCACTTTTCCCAGTCGTTCTGTGCGCTTCTGCTTTCATAAGTTTCGTCGTCAGGGTAGCTGTCGAAAATGACAACGGCATTTGATTTGTAGTTTAACTTGACGTACGATACACAACTGCCGAAAATCTGTGCATGCGTTTAATCGTGATGCCATTTGACCTGGTGTAACAAAAACCTTCCGTCGATGTATCGTTCAAGTACGCTTGTTCAGGTGGTGCAAAAGCCTTGTACAAGCTTGATTTTGTTCCTTTCTTCATCTCGTACCCACCGACAAAAAAGAGGGGGTAAGGGCTGAGTTTGTAACGCAGAAATTCTTGGAGCTCATCAGCTGAATGTTTAGTACGGGAGATGGTATAACAAATGAAACCAATCTACATTGTATTCAACATAAAACAGGAGAAATTCACTGAGCTAAAGCCTTTAGTAATAAATTAATGTTTTGGAGTGGAGAAACTTGGTTTTTTATGGAGGCGTACAGAATACGTCTATTTTCCACTAGCTCTAAAGCCCGAGCGGTTCGTCTGAGAAAAAAGCTTATATGGTGAAATCTATGGTTAATTTGATGTACTTACATTTTGATTAGTGAGGCTATTTACGAAAAGTGGATAGTCTCAGAGTTATAAGCCAAAAACCGCCAGAAGTGAATTTACCTTTTTTCCACTTTTCACTTTTGCGTCACAAAATTGTGTTAGAAAATCTGATTCATATTCAGCGCCCCAAAAAACATATATAATGGAAGAAATCAAAACTACCAAACATCTTTCTCACTTGGGGCTCTTTTGAACATAAATTGACTGCATTATTAGTACCACAGTGATTCTTGGATTAGTTTTTTGTTGTTTTTCTAAATTATTTCGCGCACTGACAGAGAAACTTATCCGTACTGAAGACGATAAGTACTGCCTCCCCCTTTCCTCGCCGCCTTGTTATGAAATCGGAGACAGCAATCCCACGACCTCCTCGGAAGCAGAACTACAACACTAAGCAAAAGCGAAGAAGGAACTTCAGTTTCAAATTGCAGTGCATTGTTTCTAAGGCCACGGAAATGGCTGTCTTGTCGCTGTTTCCACTTGAGTCCTACCAGCAGCATTCGAAGTTGATGACAGGAAAAGTTTCACCTCCATGGCTCTTATGAAACAAAATGCATTTCTCTGTAGTTTTTGCTGTGTGGTATTTTTCTCATATTATACCTGTGACTGTCACAACTGAGTAGTGAGCCCTTGTATGTTCGCCATATCTCCCGTACTGCGTCACATATAGTTCTAATGCTCAGAAGAAAATACAAACTATCGCGACATTCTTTGTGCCAGACGTCGGATTATCATAGTCGTCCTTTCCCCGCAAATACGTTGTGTTACGCAGTAGATTGTTTCATGATGTTAGCAGTATTTCATGAAATTTCGTTGACCCCCTTGTACATGGACTATAACCCATTACATTCAGTTGCGGGAACTTGAGACCTTATATGTGCGTTTTCGCACTGCTTCGGTATAGCATTAAGTGCACTAGCGGCTGCAAGAGTCTGCCTTGGCGGCAAAAAAAAATAGTAAAACGTCTGGCTGGTCCTCCCAACCTGGAGAATTGTTCTGCTAGCGAACCTTTGTGCAGTCCTTCCAACTGCTATCTCTGTGTTCGCCGGTCGACACGTTTCATTTCCTACGACTCGGTGGGATTTTTTTCCCCGTTTTTCCACAGTGGAACGCATAGGAAATGGAGAAAATCTGAATTGCACATTGGACTCTCCGCCAGATGCTCGTGTCGCGCACATGGGTCATCATTTTAATGAAAACAAAGAGAAAGCGGACACACCACAGCCAGAGAAAAACGTGTTCCTGCCTGTTCAGCAAAGTTTGAGTTGCAGCCTTCAGCCATTAGAACAATTTTTTAACATGTAACCCATGAATATTTTATACTTATGCAGATGACGGGGAACGAACTCCATCATCGTAATGAAAATATTTATAGTTCCCGTGTTCCTGTCCCTATGACAGACTGAACCACATAACTTTCTTTTCGTTACTTTTATTACTTTCACTTTCGCTTAGTACAAAGAGAAGAATTGGCGAATAAATCACTTCCTTGTTGGGCACTGTGTACACCTTTATTCTGATACGAACAGGTTGTGGGTTTTTGTAGCCATTGTCATGAAGTAACGATACAAATCATTTGTAGAAATGTTTTTTGCGACTATGCAACGAGGACTGTTCGTCGGAAAGAAAGCAAGCATTGCTACACTATGGTTAGTCAGTTAGCTCGTATATGTATAGTAATACGACCTTACTTAGAATCATTTGATATAAAATGCGGTGAATGACGTATCCCCGCAGTCATTTTTTTCCTCCGTAAAGTATTAATGCAGTGACTTACACAATTAAATTACGGAATGATTCTACCCTGACAGCGAAATTCAGTATAAGTATAATGATACTCCTCTCTTCTAGTTATATCATGGTCACCTGATATTGCATATAAAACTATATATTTCTTAATATGTAGGAGCGTGCTGCCCACCTGACAAGTGCTCTTTGTTTTACCTTGGGTTGTTACTGTCGCAGCATAATTATCTAAAAATTATAGGTGTGGCCGAGCGGTTCTAGGCGCTTCAGTCTGGAACCGCGCGACAGCTACGGTCGCAGGTTCGAATCCTGCCTCGGGCATGGATGTGTGTGATATCTTTAGGTTAGATAGGTTCAAGTAGTTCTAAGTGACTGATGACCTCAGATGTTAAGTCCCATAGTGCTCAGAACCATTTTTTTTTAGTCTTTATACAGTGTTGTGTAAATCCAAAACTACTTCTGTAATTAATTTGTGAACATGTTCTAGCAAGTGACGGCGGAAACTGTGAACTTTCTGACAAATGTTTTTCGATATTGCCGGCATTGTTTTAGTGAATAGACCCATCACTGACAGTCTTTCTAAAGACAAAGAACTGTGGAGAAAATTGATTCAATTTATTATACACTTCTTTTTATTTCTTTTAAACACACGCCCACTACATTTTGAATCACGCCGGTTTTCAGCCATATATTGGCCATATAAAGAAGCCATAACTCTTGCGCAGCATGTGGCGAGTAAAGCATCAGCAACATACATTGTCGTATTCAATATTTATTTCAGAAGCTGTCTGTATTTCCGAAACCAGTTACAATTACAAATGGTTAATGGGGGTGGTGTCAAAATAAATGTATAATGAACTTCTGGTTCGATACTGCTGCGGTAAATTGTAGAGAACCGGCTACGAGGCCAAAATTGAATTAAATGTTGTTAATATGTTCCTATGTTTACTGCCTCTGCTGGTAGTTTTGTCATTGCCTCTGATCTGTTTCAGAAGGTAAATGAAACGAACTTACTCTTATATTATTTTACCTGGCTTTTCTTCATGTCTGTGTATAATAATCTTCATTGAAAGCAGCTTGGTTATTTTTAGTATCGCTAAGTAGTTTTAAATAGTGCCGCGAGGTGCTTCATGAGAGATACAAAGTATTCAACACACTGACCAGTGGAATTCCTGCTGTGCTTCGCAATTTCGGTAAATGGGAATAAAAGATGTGAATTTCAGTAGTGCCAAGAAATCGAGCAGTAGCATTGGACTTGAACCCAAGATACAGCGCCTAGCGAGTTCGTGCAGTGGTACTACGTTGGACTTGAATTACCGAGAGAGGTGATTGAGATCACCATCCGGCCATCGATATCAACGTTTCTCACTCAAAGGAAGATCCGGGGCAGTACCTTTAAAAGGACATTGCCGATTTCCCTTCCCAATCCGAGTTTGTGCGTCTCCTCTAACGATCTCGTTAAACTTCAACCTTCCTCCTTTAACAAGACCACGAGATGCGTCGTAAACACGTTGCTTTGAGGTGTAACTGCGTCACTCCAACGAAACGGTGGGTTGTGCATTGTGTTTACACAACACAGCTAGCACCTCTCCGTGACTTGATGTGGTGTATCTGGCACTCACACACATAAACTTGCGTTCTTTCCTGTGTTAGTTTACCGTAGCTGTGAAAATCAACAGTCGCGTCGAAGGTGAGGTGTGGAGCTGATAAGCTTTCCAAACACAAGGAGAGGGGAGAAGTGGATATTGGCATCCAGATACCTGCAGTGTATGTTGCAACGGACAAATACTGAAGAAAGCTTTGGAAGAACCTTCAATTGCTGCAGGAAGATGCGATCAGTGAGCACGATTAGGAACGAAGTAAAGAGCCGTACGTCGTCGTTATAAGAGTCCAGAGACAGACGCAAATCCAAAAATCCGCGCTCACACAGTCTCCAAAACTTACGTAACTTGTTAGAAACTTCACGGTTTAAAAAGCATTTCATTCATTTCAGTCGCTGAATCGCGTGCCACCTCTAGATTCCGACGTGGGTGTGCCCATTGTTTCCGGAGAAAATACCAAACGGTCCACGGAAATACTGGAAAGAAGATTTGAATGAAAGTGATTTCTGTTTGAAGTATGGAGGGACAGCTCGGGCACGTGTACGAAAGAGATGCACTTAACGCAGCTGAAATTCTATAAAAAGGATGATTAACAATCGGTTGAATGATTAAATCTGCCACTTCTTATGGTATAAAAACCTCAAATTGACCGCTATTAGAACGAAAATTTTCTTGCTTGTATTCAAACACACTATAAAAATAGGCTATCTGTTGGTATGTAGTATGAGGAGAAGAAGAGTGTATTAATTCAGTACAAGCGTCCTACAATGACCTGGAACATGAAATTTCGGAAAGAGGAATTTCTCGAATGACTGGCAGTGGGACTGGGCGTTACTGATGTTCGCCATGAACGTTGCGACTTCCTACACTTAGAATTAAATATCAGCCATTACGCTGTCGTTGATTGGGCTCCGAGGTATCCAGACCTTATTGTGTATGGATTTTGGTGTTGTGCTGCGCAAAAGCGATGTTGTCTGAGTATGAGCCGACACAACAAAGAAATACCACTATGATGATGGTACCACCATGATGGGATACTGTTAAGGTGTCAAGGGCATCTGAAATTATTTTCTCTCATAATAAGAATGTTATTGTTTATTATAGGTCAGTGTCAGTACATTTGCAGCGTGATACGAGTATATACTGATCACGGCGTCCCGGATCTAGCAGGTGATTACGTTTACAGCACACCGTTATATTGGCTGTCTTCACCATTCGTCGGCGCTGCGATACCGTGCGTCTGTCTGGTTCTGATCTCTCGGGAAACAAAATAGTATTTAGAAGCTCTATTTGGAACCAAACTAAAAATATTTTCGTCACTTTCCCTTGTTGCACTTGTCGATGTCAATAAAGCCGATGTCGTTTCCTTATAACAGACGTCACCGCTACAGCTGTTCAACGTTTTCCTTTCATTTATTATAAAATAGTGTCACTCCGCACACGCTATTTCAACCTACACTGTTATGCCTTAAAATTAACACCAGAAATGATACCAAGTAACGAATTTTACTTACTGTGTGTATACAGTACACTGAGGTGACAGAAGTCATGTGATACCCCTGATATCGTGTTGGGCCTCTATTTGCCGGCTCAGTGCAGCAGCTCGACGTGGCATCGACGTAGCAAGTCGTTAGAAGTCCCCTGCAGAAATGTTGAGTCATGCTGCCTCTATAGCCGCCCATTATTTCAAAAGTTTTGGCAGCGCAGGATTTTGTACACGAATTAACCTCGCAATTATGTCCCATAAATGCTCTATGGGATTCATGTCGGGCGATGTGGGTAGCCAAATCATTCGCTCGGATTGTCCAGAATCACGAACAGTTGTGGCCCGGTGATATAGCGCTTTGTTGTCGATAAAAATTACATCGTTTGGGTACATGACATCCATGAAAAGCTGCAAATGGCGTCCAAGCAGTCGAATATCCGGATGACCCAGTCCATTTCATGTAGATTCAGCCCACACCATTATGGAGCCACCACCAGCTTGTACAATGCCTTATTGACAACCTAGATTCATGGCTTCGTACGGTCTGCGCCGCACTCGAAACCTACCATCAACTTTTACCAACTGAAATCGGGACTCATTTGTCCTGGCCACGGTTTGTTGTCAATAGTCTAGGGTCCACGAACCCAGGAGAGGTCTTACGGGCGATGTCGTGTTGTTAGCAAATGCACTCGCGTTGGTCACCTGGTGCCATAGCCCATTAATGCCAAATTTCACCACATGGTCCGAACGGATACTTTCGTCTTAAGTCTCCGACATTGATTTCTGCGGTTATTTCACGCAGAGTTGCTTTTCTGTTAGTACTGACAATTCCACGTAAACGCCGCTGCTGTCGGTCGTTATGTGAAGGCCGTCGGCAACTGCGTTGTCCGTGGTGAGAGGTAATGCCTGAAATCTGGTATTCTCGGGACACTGACGCTGTGTATCTCGGCATACTGAATTCCCTAAACGTTTCCGAAATGGAATATCGCATGTGTCCAGCTCTAACAACCATTCCGCGTTAAGTCTGTTATTTCCTGTCGTGCGGCCATAATCAAATGGCTCTGAGTACTAGGGGACTTCACTGCTGTGGTCATCAGTCCCCTAAAACTTAGAACTACTTAAGCCTAACTAACCTAAGGACATCACGCACATCCATGCACGAGGCAGGATTCGAACCTGCGACTGTAGTGGTCGCGCGATTCCAGACTGTAGCGCCTAGAACCTCTCGGCCACTGGCCATAATCACGTCGGAAATCTCACATGTATCACCTGAGCACAAATGACAATTCTGCCAATGCACTGTCTTATAAACCTTGTATACGCGATACTACAGCCGTCTGGATATGTACATATAGCTATTCCATGACTTTCGTCACCTCAATCTTTGTGCCAGTTTTACGTCTGCTTCATGCCGCCATCAGATGATTAGCTGTCTGTCATCAAGTCACTTAATTGGTTTAGCGTGCGTGTGGTGGAGCGACAAGACCTATGAAGGTCAAGGCACTGGAACACTGCTCGGTTCAAGTGCTGGTCATCAACAGAGAATCTCGAGGTCTTCTGGGTTGCTGGGGTCAATACCAGAAGAAAAAAAAAGTGACGAGTGACACTAGAGTCAGTCAACCATTTTAGTTAGTCGGTTAACGTTTGATGAAATAATGGTCGCAACGGTCTGACGAAATGTCATTAAGCGTTTTCAGTCAGTTTTGATCACAAGATGATAAATGGCGACAGTGCTTCGTTCCTTACCGTACATGACCGTATGGACGTCACAAAATGTTCTGTTAGCACTTGTAATAATGCAACCGGGTTTAAGTTTTGCGATTCGGCAATTGTCCTGCAGGTCTTCCGTGGTATTACGAGCTGAATGCTGGAACAGTGCCTTTAGCTAGGCCGCGGTTGTAGTTCAGCGACGCGTTTATTCTACAATGTAAAGGAAGTTTAACTATTGCTCTGAATCTTAACACAGCAGTTAGTACTTTCAGGGGTTGCATGCAGTTTCGCACGTACCATGTGTGATGTACTAAAAGTTAGGAACTGCATAATGCAATACGGAGGTGTAGTTATTTTTAATTTTGACTGTAAATTTCAATTGTCATCTGACCATCCTCGGGCCGTGAAAGACGTATTCAAGTGCGCATTCCACAACTACAATAACTAATCATTCTTAAAATATCCTTTTAAGTATAACATGTTGTTGTTGTCGTCCTCAGTCCTGAGACTGGTTTGATGCATCTCTCCATGCTACTCTACCCTGTGCAAACTTCATTTCCCAGTACCTACTGCAACCTACATCCTTTTGAATCTGCTTAGTGTATTCATCTCTTGGTCTTCATCTACGATTTTTACCCTCCACGCTGCCCTCCAATACTAAATTGGTGATCCCTTAATGCCTCAGAACACGTCATACCAACCGATCCCTTCTTCTAGTCAAGTTGTGCCACAAACTCCTCTTCTCCCCAATCCTATTCAATACCACCTCTTTAGTTATGTGATCTACCCATCTAATCTTCAGCATTCTTCTGTAGCACCACATTTCGGAAGCTTCTATTCTCTTCTTGTCCAAACTATTTATCATCCATGTTTCACTTCCATACATGGCTACACTCCATACAAATACTTTCAGAAATGACTTCCTGACACTTAAATCTATACTCGATGTTAACAAATTATTCTCCTTCAGAAACGCTTTCCTTGCCATTGCCAGTCTACATTTTATATCCTCTGTACTTCGATCATCATCAGTTATTTTCCTCCCCAAATAGCAAAACTCCTTTACTACTTTAAGGGTCTCATTTCCTAATCTAATTCCCTCAGCATAACCCGACTTAATTCGACTACATTCCATTATCCTCGTTTTGCTTTTGTTGATGTTTCATCTTATATCCTCCTTTCAAGACACTATCCATTCCGTTCAACTACTCTTCCAAGTCCTTTGCTGTCTCTGACAGAATTACGATGTCATAAGCAAACCTCAAAGTTTTTATTACTTCTCCATGGATTTAAATACCTACTCCGAATTTTTCTTTTGTTTCCTTCACTGCTTGCTCAATATACAGATTCAATAACATCGGGGAAAGGCTACAACCCTGTCTTACTCCCTTCCCAACCACTGCTTCCCTTTCATGCCCCTCGACTCGTAACTGCCATCTGCTTTCTGTACAAATTGTAAATAGCGTTTAGCTCCCTGTATTTTACCCTGCCACCTTCAGAATTTGAAAGGGAGTATTCCAGTCAACATTGTCAAAAGCTTTCTCTAAGTCTACAAATGCTAGAAACGTAGGTTTGCCTTTCCTTAACCTTTCTTCTAAGATAAGTCGTAAGGTTAGTATTGCCTCACGTGTTCCAACATTTCTGCGGAATCCAAACTGATCTTCCGCGAGGTCCGCTTCTACCAGTTTTTCCATTCGTCTGTAAAGAATTCGCGTTCGTATTTTGCAACTGTGACTTATTAAACTGATAGTTCGGTAATTTTCACATCTGTCACCACCTGCTTTCTTTGGGATTGGAATTATTATATTCTTCTTGAAGTCTGAGGGTATTTCGCCTGTCTCATACATCTTGCTCACCAGATGGTAGAGTTTTGTCAGGACTGGCTCTCCCAAGGCCGTCAGTAGTTCTAATGGAATGTTGTCTACTCCCTGGGCCTTGTTTCGACTCAGACCTTTCAGTGCTCTGTCCTGTTTTCCAGTGTAAACAGCAATGCTTCGGGAACAACGGAAGTACATTGTATAATGCTACAACTCGCACACCGCATAGTTGCAGCAGTACTACACGATAGTAGAGTTGTGCCAGGCACATTAATGTTTGCATTGGAAGACAGAAGCAAATGTTTGTCATATCACGTGTAATACCTACATATTTAAGTGCAGTATCGAAATAAACCCTGTTGTCTTCGGTTGTTAGAGCGTTTTGCCTATCGTATGCTATTTTTTCGCGTCCAGAAACTGTGCTACGCATGGAAATCGTATGACGAGGAAATGAAGACACGGGGTGTTCTCTCTGTGGCCCGGTGGCGAGCGGTGGGCTGGCTGAAAGATTGAAATGAGGAGATGCCGGTCGATTGCGCTGCACCCGCTGGCGCTGCCTACCATTGTTCGCTCGCTGTGACTGTGCCCGGTCCACGTTCTCTGCGTGCAACTTCATGGATAGCATCTCACATCCTCAGTTCTGCGTAAATTGCTGGAAAAAAGGTTTGCGCCTCCTTGATGTCTGCGAACGTATATGCTTAGACTCAACACTGGAGGGAAGGACAGAATATCTATGGTCTCAAGTACATATACTCTGAAGAGTCAAAGGAACTGGTACACCTGCCTAATATCGTGTAGGACCCCCGTGAGCACGCAGAAGTGTCGCATCACGACTTGGCATGGATTCGACTAATGTCTGAAGTAGCGCTTGAGGGGACTGGTATCGTGAATCGTGCAGGGCTGTTCATAAATTCGTACGAGTACGAGGAGCACGTTATAAAGAATCCCAGATAGGCTCATTAATGTTCATATCTGGGAGTTTGGTGGCCAGCGAAAGTGTTTAAACTCAGAAGAGTGTTCCTGGAGTCACTCCGAAGTAATTCTGGACGTGTGGGGTCTTGCGATGTCCTGCCGGAATTGACAAAGTCCGTCGGAATGCACAATGCACGTGAATTGATGTAGGTGATCAGACAGGACGTGTCACCTGTCACAGTCGTATCTAGACATATCACGAGTCCCATATCACTCCAACTGCACACTCCGCACACCATTACAGAGCCTCCACCAGCTTAAACAGCCCCCTGCTGACATGCAGGGTCCACGGATTCATGACTTTGTCTCCATATTCGTACACGTCCATCCGCCCATACAATTTGAAACCACCCTCGTCCGACCAGGCATCGTGCTTCCAGTCATCAGTAGTCCAATGTCGATGTTGACGGGCCCAGGCGAGGCGTAAAGTTTCGTGTCGTGCAGTCATCAAGGGTACACGAGTGGGCCTTCGGCTCCGAAAGCCCATATCGATGATTTTTCGTTGAATGGTTGGCACGCTGACCCTTGTTGATGGCCCAGCATTGAAATCTGCAGCAATTTGCGGAAGGGTTACATTTCTGTCACGTTGAACGATTCTCTTCAGTCATCGTTGGTCCCGTTCTTGCAGGATCTTTCTCCAGCGGCGGCGATGTTTGAGATATGATGTTTTATCGGATTCCTGATATCCACGTTACACTCATGAAATCGTTCCCTACTTCATCGCTACCTCGGAGATGCTGTGTTCCATCGCTCGCGCGCCGATTATAACACTACGTTCAAACTCACTTAAATCTTGTAACCTGCCATTGTAGCAGCAGTAACCAATCTATCAACTGCGCCAGACAGTTGTTGTGTTACATAGGCGTTGCCGACCACAGCGCCGTATTCTGGCTGTTTACATATCTCTGTATTTGAATAAGCATGCCTTATCAGTTTCTTTGGCGCTTCAGTGTACATCTGTACTCAGCACGCCACCTTTGTGGCGTATCACTTTATCCCTTTCCTGTTCCAGTTGCGAATGGTTCGCGGGAAGAAAGATCATAGGTAAGCCTCTGCACGAGTTCGAGTCTCTCTAATTTTACCTTCGTGGTCTTTACGCGAGACATTACCAGAAGGAAGCATTGCATCGGTTGACTATTCTAGGGACGTACCGTCTTTGAACTTGACAGTAAATCATTCTATGATGCACAACGCCTCGTTTGAAGCGTCTGCCACTTCCTCTGTTAATCCTATCTGGTACAGGTCCTAGATTGACGGACAGTATTCTTGTATCCGCCGAACGAGGCTTGTCGAGGTTGCCTCCTTCGTCGGTGGACCAAATTTCTTGACGATTCTTCTAACGAATCTGGCATATGCTTACTCCTAGATCGTTAACCCTTTGAGTACTAGCGGTGTCTGCCAGAATCCACCATTTTATTAAGACACAACGGAATTACAGATCTTGGCTGCGAGCGGACAGTGATTGAAGTCAACGAGGGAAGTTGAAAATTTGTGCCGGACCGGTATTCGAACCCGGGTTTCCTGCTTACCAAGCAAATGCTGTAACCACAGAGCCGCCCGGTCACTGGTCATTGCAGCTGCATGGAGTACTCCAGCACGACATCCGTCAGACCAAAATACTCAACTTGTCCGCACACACACACACACACACACACACACACACACACACACACACACACACACACACTAGAAGTGTAGTGCACCTTGCCCATTTCCTTATTTCTTGCGGCATTTCGCCGATTCCCGTCAGTTCGAACGTGGTGTGCATCCACACTGAAGAGATTGGTGGCCGTCTCGCGTTAATTGTTTATGTATGTGGTGAATGTTCTTTTGGGCATGTTCGAAAGAACACACACAGTTATTGTTTTTGATCCAGTAGTCATTATAAACTAAGATACAAAGGAATTACAGACGTTTCTTGAAGTTTCAGTGCCTTTAGCATGAACCCACAGATGCTGTTTCAAGACAGAGACATCTAGTGGTGCAATGAGGTACTTCTACGAATGTAGTGCATTGTAGCAGTCATTTGCAGCTTTCAGTGGTCATACTGAGACAGTTGTCAGTGAAAGTAGGTATTGTAACACAAATTTTAGTGAGTTCTGGTGCTTTTATTACTTGTTTCGAAATGAAACAACAGAGGCAGTATGTAGTTTTGACACAAAATTTATTAAATTGTAGGCCAATTTTTGCTTCTTCTTTAGAACTATTACGTGTTGCAGATATTACGAGTCCATGGAAGTTCAAAGATGTGGAACCGTGTCTAGGAAAAATGCAAATTTGCTTTCAAATATCACATGAAATAATTGGTGTTGAAAACTGTATGTCCTAGTGGTTCCAAAGCGAAACCACCTCTTTAAAGCAATTTGCTGTTTATATTTTGCCAGTTTTTTCTTGTATTCGCTGCTTACTAGGGTAGTAACGCTTAATTTTGTGAGAAAAATTAAAATTATAGTTTTTCATGTTTTGGGACTCAAAGGGTTAGCAGATATGACTGTTAGGCAACTTGTCAACTGCCAATGCCAGCACCAAGCGTCGATCTGCTGTAGGTCGTCCAACACTTCCCTAAAATTTCTTGCGTTGCGACTTAACCTGTAGGCAACAGCATCATCCGCAAAAAACCCTCATGTAACATGTGACGTTATCAACAAGGACGTTATTCTTGGAGGTATGTACCGTCTATGCAACCAATTGAAAGCAGTTTGTTTGCTACCATACGCGTTTCGCTTCATTTCTTTGGGAAGCATCATCACTGGCCTGTAATACACATTTCCCTTTTTTTCAATAAACGTATTATGTGGTAGATATAATATTCTGCTTGCTATATTACATTTTGTCGTGTCTTTCTCTTGTTTTTTAGATTGAAATCAACTTCCGTAGCACAAAAATTCGTCTTGTGAACTTCTCGTTCGGTGTTAGGATTTCCAACGCTGTTAACTCAGGTGTGTGGTCCTGGAGATGCATTCGTTAGTTTCCATACTCCAACTGCCTGATTTCTGGTGTGCTTTCACCAACACTTGTCACATCGCATATATCACTCGCACTTTCCATTTTGTGATCATCATATGTGTGTTCTGGGTGTGTAGTGTTGCCAACTGTCGTTGTGTGGTTTCATTCTTTTTTTTTTGTGATTTGATTTTTTTTCGTTTGTGTGTGTGTGTGTGTGTGTGTGTGTGTAAATGTTTTTATTTTATTTTTTTATTTATTTTTAATAGATATAAATATGATGATTTTGGTCGTTGAGTACCTTCTTTTTCATTTGTATGTGAATGTTTTCTTGCTATGTCAGGAACTCTTTGTTGTGATGATTCACTATGACAACTGTCTAGCCACATTTCATGTTGGATGGTTCATGTCCATGTTTCATCAGGTGTTGGGTGAGGGTAGATTGGCTATTTTCATATTTCCAACTTCTATGTTTTTTATATCTAGTTTTGAAGTTCCTACTTGTCATCCCCAGATATACTGATCTACATTCTTGGAACTCTAGCTGATACATACCTGATCCTAGGTATTTATATGGTTTGTCTGTTATTTGCAAATGTGATTGGAGTGTGTTTCTTTTTCTGTAAGCTATGTGTAATCTCCCCCCCCCCCCCTTTTTTTTCATATATTTGCTATCTTCTGTCTTGGTTTGTGTTTGTATGTAATAGTGTACTATCTTTTTCTGTTATTCATGTCATGAGTGTTATTGTTTCGTGTTTCTGTGTGTGCTGTAGTGTCTGTGGGGTTCTTCGGTGTATGTGTTACTGCTTGTTTTGGTTTTTCTGTAGTTGTTTTAATTTTTTGGTTGAGTTTTTGTATTATATGGGTGTTGCAACTATTCTTTGTGGCTGTGAGTTGTATTGTTTGTAATTCTTTTTCATAGGTTTCTTTGCTGAGTGGGATGTAATTTAGTCTGTGTAACATGTTGTAGGGCTGCTAATACAACTTATAGCCACAAACATTGGTTACAACGCCCATAAAGTACAAAAACTCAACCGAAAAAATTAAAACTCAACCGAAAAAATTAAAACTCAACCGAAAAAATTAAAACTCAACCGAAAAAATTAAAACTCAACCGAAAAAATTAAAACAAAACTAAATAAAAATCAAAACAAGCAGAGAACACAAACACCAAAGAACTCCATAGACACTACAGCACACACAGAAACACAAAACAATAACACTCACGACATGAATAACAGAAAAAGATGATACAATCTTACATAAAAACACAAAGCAACACACAAGATAGCAAATATACTAAAGAAACATGGATTACACATACCTTACAGAACAAGAAACACACTCCAATCACATTTGCAAAGAGACCAACGAGACAAATACCAAGGAGTTGGTATATACCAGTTAGTGCCAAGAATGTAAATCAGTAGATTTGGGGATATCAAGCAGGAACTTCAAAACCAGATATAAAGAACGTATATGAAGTTGGAAATATGAAAATAGCCATTCTACCTTCGCTAAACACCTGATAAAACATAGGTATGGACATAAACCATCCAACATGGAATGTGACCTGACAGTTATAATAGTGAATAATGCCAGTGTCAGTGTGATGGGATACGCATGATATTTATGTTCCGTCAAAATCTTGGAAACAGTTGATTTCGGTATTCCAGTTTGTCTCTGAATCGCACTACTACTCGTTTAGGGATCCAGTTGCACGCAGGCGAGAACGGTAAGGGTACGAGCGTCATTTTTATTGTATTCTCGATGATGAGGTGGATGGTGCATGTGTCCATTTAGAGTTCGTTGAGTGCAATTTCGAATAACGTTTTCGCTTGGATGTCCTCTGTTCGGGAAACGGTCCGCATACAATTGCGCAGCTGCAGCGTAATTGTAATGGCATTCACCTAAAATGAACATGATATCAAAAATCTCTGTACGAGGGTAGAGAGCCATGTTTGGCTAAAGAATAATTTACTTTCGTCAGTTCACGTTTACGGTTCACAATCTGAAAGTGAAGTGACGTCTGATCGTATTGTACCGACCTTTATACTGAGTCATAGTTCGCAGTTTGACCACGGTAGCGCGACAGTCGGGTGAGTAATACAATTGTGAATAGTTCCCTAACGAGATGTTAATACCATTCCGCCTCCCTCCATCCAAAACTGTGGCGTGTACGATACATTGCGTAAAAAAAAAAGCTTAATTTGGCGTAATGAAAGAATTGATGTACATTTTGTATCGATTTGATGCGTCCTTCTCGGATCATTCTAAAGAAATCGCAGTTCTTCCCCAGTTTTACTTTTTCCTCGATTTCAGCGCCATCTGTCAATGGCTTAAAAAGTGTTTCAGACAAAACGTGATTACTTTTTATGGAGAATCCGAATCTGCAATAAAAAATTGGGGTTTCCATTTAAGATTTAAAAGTTGCCCCCGCCCCACCCAAGGGGCTGTTACCGACGACTGTGCCGCTAAAGCGGAGTTATTGAACGCAGTTTTCCGAAATTCCTTCACCAGGGAAGACGAATGGAATATTCCAGAATTTGAAAGAACAGCTGCTAGCATGAGTTTCTTAGAAGTGGATACCTTAGGGGCTGCGAAGCAACTCAAATCGCTTGATACGGGCAAGTCTTCAGGTCCAGATTGTATACCGATTAGGTTCCTTTCAGATTACGCTGATACAATAGCTCCCTACTTAGCAATCATATACAACCGCTCGCTCACCGGTAGATCTGTACCTACAGAATGGAAAATTGCGCAGGTCGCACCAGTGTTTAAGAAGGGTAGTAGGAGTAATCCATCGAACTACAGACCTATATCATTGACGTCGGTTTGCAGTAGGGTTTTGGAGCATATACTGTATTCAAACATTATGAATCACCTCGAAGGGAACGATGTATTGATACGTAATCAGCATGGTTTCAGAAAACATCGTTCTTGTGCAACGCAGCTAGCTCTTTATTCGCACGAAGTAATGGCCACTATCGACAGGGGATCTCAGGTATATTCCGTGTTTCTGGATTTCCGGAAGGCTTTTGACACCGTTCCTCACAAGCGACTTCTAATCAAGCTGCGGGCCTATGCGGTATCGCCTCAGTTGTGCGACTGGATTCGTGAATTCCTGTCAGGAAGGTCGCAGTTCGTAGTAATAGACGGCAAATCATCGAGTAAAACTGAAGTGATATCAGGTGTTCCCCAGGGAAGCGTCCTGGGACCTCTGCTGTTCCTGATCTATATAAATGACCTGGGTGACAATCTGAGCAGTTCTCTTAGGTTGTTCGCAGATGATGCTGTAATTTAACGTCTAGTAAGGTCATCCGAAGACCAGTATCAGTTGCAGAGCGATTTAGAAAAGATTGCTGTATGGTGTGGCAGCTGGCAGTTGACGCTAAATAACGAAAAGTGTGAGGTGATCCACATGAGTTTCAAAAGAAATCCGTTGGAATTCGATTACTCGATAAATAGTTGAATTGACAGCCTTGAGAATTGTACTAAGTACCTGGGTGTAAAAATTACGAACAACTTCAGTTGGAAAGACCAAAGGTTGCGTTTCATTGGCAGGACACTTAGAAAATGCAACAAGTCCACTAAAGAGACAGCTTACAGTACACTCGTTCGTCCTCTGTTAGAATATTGCTGCGCGGTGTGGGATCCTTACCAGGTGGGATTGACGGAGGACATCGAAAGGGTGCAAAAAAAGGGCAGCTCGTTTTGTATTATCACGTAATAGGGAAGAGAGTGTGGCAGATATGATACGCGAGTTGGGATGGAAGTCATTAAAGGAAAGACGTTTTTCGTCGCGGCGAGATCTATTTGCGAAATTTCAGTCACCAACTTTCTCTTCCGAATGCGAAAAAAATTTTGTTGAGCCCAACCTATATAGGTAGGAATGATCATCAGAATAAAATAAGAGAAATCAGAACTCGAACAGAAAGGTTTAGGTGTTCGTTTTTCCCGCGCGCTGTTCGGGAGCGGAATGGTAGGGAGATAGTATGATTTGGTTCGATGAACCCTCTGGCAAGTACTTAAATGTGAATTGCAGAGTAATCATGTAGATTTAGATGTAGAAGGGGGCGGGGGCTGAGGGCACACGTGTAGTATAATTTGATATCCCTCTTTGAGCTTACGAACTTGTCTTACCCACTATTTGTACCTGACGTATAGTTTTCGAGATCGTCTCATCCGAAACGTCAGACGGACCAACCTGTATATATTAAAAATTAATAAAAAATAAAACACACACACACACACACGAAAAAAAATATCAAACCGTAACACAAACAAAAGAAAGACAAACACATAACAGTAGTTGGCAGAACTACACATCGAAAACAAACACATGTTGATCTCAAAATGGAAAGTGCAAGTGATACATGGGGTGTGACAAATGTGGTTGAAAGAGCGCCATAAATCGGCCAGTTGGAGTATGGAAAACTAATGAATGCATCTCCAGGACCACACAGATTAGTTAAAGGCGGTGTAAATCGTTAACACCGAAATATAAGTTCACATTACGAACTTCGTGCTACAAAAGTTGATTTTAACCTAAAAATAAGAGAAAGACAAGACAAAATGTAATATAGCAGCATATTATATCTATCACATAATACGTTTATTGTGAGTAAAAAAGGTACCATATATTACAGGCCATTCATGATACTTCCCAAATATATGAAGCGAAACGCGTATGGCAACAAACCAACTGCCTTCAATTGATTGCATAGACGGTACATACCTCCAAGAATTTAAAGCAACTAAAGAAAAGACGGGAAACAGAAGAAAATGGCGATTTGACATGTATATGTAGCGTGCAAAGTAATGATTATATAACACTCAAAATATGCGTTTTCTCGCTGTCCTGATTTTCAGGGCTTCGTACCACCCCAGAATGCACGAGGCAAGATTCGAACATGGGAGCTCTGGTACAGAAGCGCGGGATTAGCCGAGCGGTCTGAGGCGCTTTCAGTCATGAACTGTGCGGCTGGTCCCGGCGGATGTTCGAGCCCTCCCTCGGGCGTGTGTGTGTGTGTGTGTGTGTGTGTGTGTGTGTGTGTGTGTGTGTGTGTGTGTGTGTCCTTCGGATAATTTAGGTAAAGTAGTGTGTAAGCTTAGGGACTGATGACCTTATCATTCAAGTCCCATAGGATTTCACAAACATCTGGTACAGCATCTTGTGTCAAATTAGTCCACTGGTCTACGGTGCCAAAATAAAAGCAGTCTTTTTCGAAAATGCGCACCCGTGGAAACTTGCTCCTGCGTCACATATAGTACCGTGTTGCTAGGCGCTGTGCATTGTAACGTTCTTACATCCTCCTTGTCTCACTGTCGCTACTCGAGCTTGTCGCAAGTGTCTGAGGTGGTTTCCAGCGACGACACACTGCACGTACAGGTGTCAGTTGGTTATAAGAATGTTCAATCGGTCGCACCTCGGTACGTACCACGCGTCATTCCATTCACTTCGTTCTTTCCTCCTGGGGGAAGGCGTTCACGAGGTAGCGTGCTCATACATTGTCGTCTTGATAGACCAACCAACCTTCACCGAAATAGGCCTATTGATTATAGGGTTGTCCAGTAGATCGAAGGATCGGGTCATGGTACTACACAGCTCTAAAATTGTTGTGTACGGCTTCGTGGTCTACAGAGTGGTGCGACAACTATCGTCGTAGGAAAGCTGGACAATAGCAGAAAAGATCAGCGAACAATGTAACACGACAAACAGATGATTTACTTAACTTGTATTTCTCCAAACGTATGAAGACTCCTAACAAATAATGCGACAAGAAACAGAGTCCTGCACATACAGTAGCAACATTGGTGATGTTGGAGCCGCAAGTACACGTCCTCAAGTGGTGTCCCATAGAGAAGCGATCCCAAGGGCGTGTGGGGTAGAGAGCGCTCGAGGTACCCAGCCACTAGAGATGAGGCTCAGCGGGCGTGCTCCATTGGGTCTGCCGTATGCTAATCAACAGCTATCGGTGTTGGACAGAAACTTGCAATTCCGTTACCGACTGTGATACGCCGGTAGGGTGGTATCGGTATGTGATATCATAAAAATGGTTCTCGATTACGATGAGAGGTGTCAGACATAACATAGTCCCAAAAGACGACTTACCAATCCTTGATGGACCCATGGGAGTATATGCTTGGCGCGAATATTGGTACTTGGCCATGTCGACGTTCGTCGACAGTAATCATCAGGCGTCAAATTCCAGCTCATCAGTGAAGGGCAACAGACGCAATTTCTTCTGTCAGACCGAACGATTCTCTTCAGTCGTCGTTTCCCTGTTCTTGCAGAATCTTTTTCCGGTTGCAGCGATGTCGGAGATTTGGTATTTTAACGGATTTCTGATATTCACCGTACACTCGTGAAATGGTCGTACAGGGAAATCCCCAATTCATCGCTACCTCCGAGATGCTGTGTACCATCGCTCTTGCGCTGACTGCAACACCACGTTCAGACCCACATCTTGATAACGTGCCATTGTTGCAGCAGTAACCGATGTAACAACTGCGCCAGCCACGTGTTGTCTTTCACAGGCGTTCCCGACCGCAGCGCCGTATTCTGCGTGTTTACATCTGTCTGTATTTGAATATGCATGCTTATACCATTTCTTTGGCGCTTCAGTGTATAAACATAAAACCTGTCAAAGAAAATGTTAGACTTGAACCTGATTATTACATCTACTTTTTGCGAATGGACAGTCAAACTTTTAATTAATTAACACGTTATTTCGCTCCCACGTTGAAAAAGAACACGTAAGTACACCAAAATGTATACTCTTCCACTTGCTCCTCTAATGACAGTTCATTAAGACACCATAACATGTCGGCTGGTCCCGGTGGAGGTTCGAGTCCTTCCCCGGGCATGGGTGTGTGCGTTTGTCCCTGGGATGATTTAGGTTAAGTAGTGTGTATGCTTTGGGACTGATGACCTTAGCAGTCAAGTCCCATAAGATTTCACACACATTTCTACACTGTCAAATTTTTGGCAAACATAGTAAACTTTGACAAATTGTATGATG
Organism: Schistocerca americana; assembly: GCF_021461395.2. Taxonomy (NCBI): domain Eukaryota; kingdom Metazoa; phylum Arthropoda; class Insecta; order Orthoptera; family Acrididae; genus Schistocerca; species Schistocerca americana. The sequence continues at coordinate 295,937,846 of NC_060130.1, forward strand.
TCACAAGGGTGTCGTTATGCTGGTTCGACCTACAGATACATAGGAAACGTATATAAGAACAACATTGGTTGATGCACCTATACATCCTTATATAAGGTCCAGTCACATTGAGACAACCCCACATGTTGGACGTCAACAAGCAATAACCACTCGCAGACGGCAGGTAGGGACACTAAAAGTGGAGGGGGAAGACGGGGTGGGGGAGTCAGTGCAGCCGTTGTCGAAGTTTGGAAACGGAGTGTGATTATCGCACGTCCCAACGGGCAGGATCGTTGGCTTTCGCACCAAGGGTGGAAGCATTTCCGAAACGGCTAAGTTAGTGACCTGTTCGCTTGCCGCCGTGCTTAAAGTATACCGTGCGTGGCGAAGTGGCTCTATCCAAAACCAGCGCCGAGGCATCTGTGGTGCACGATGGGTCATTTATAACAGGGGTAAACAACGTCGGTGGAGATGTCTTCGGGCAAATAGAAGTGTAAGTGACCGCCCAAATTAACCAACAGTCTCTCTTCAACGACAGGTCAGCGAATATTACTGCATAAGGGCTTCCGCAGCAGGCACCTGGCACACCCTCCCTATCTGACTGCCGTTCATTGCCGAGGAAGGCTGGCATTTGCAGGCCAATCCACAACAGGACGTCCATTTCTACATCTACATCCATACTCCGCAAGCCAACAGACGGTGTGTGGCGGAGGGTACCTCGAGTACCTCTATCGGTTCTCCCTTCTATTCCAGTCTCGTATTGTTCGTGGAAAGAAGGATTGTCGGTATGCCTCTGTGTGGGCTCTAATCTCTCTGATTTTATCCTCATGGTCTCTTCGCGAGATATACGTAGGAGGGAGCAATATACTGCTTGACTCCTCGGTGAAGGTACGTTCTCGAAGCTTCAACAAAAGCCCGTACCGAGCTACTGAGCGTCTCTCCTGCAGAGTCTTCCACTGGAGTTTATCTATCATCTCCGTAACGCTTTCGCGATTACTAAATGATCCTGTAACGAAGCGCGCTGCTCTCCGTTGGATCTTCTCTCTCTCTTCTATCAACCCTATCTGGTACGGATCCCACACTGCTGAGCAGTATTCAGGCAGTGGGCGAACAAGTGTACTGTAACCTACTTCCTTTGTTTTCGGATTGCATTTCCTTAGGATTCTTCCAACGAATCTGTCTGGCATCTGCTTTACCGACGATTAATTTTATATGATCATTCCTTTTTAAATCACTCCTAATGCGTACTCCCAGATAATTAATGGAATTAACTGCGTCCAGTTGCTGACCTGCTATATTGTAGCTAAACGATAAAGGATCTTTCTTTGTATGTATTCGCAGCACATAACACTTGTCTACATTGAGATTAAATTGCCATTCCCTGCACCATGCGTTAATTTGCTGCAGATCCTCCTGCATTTCAGTACAATTTTCCATTGTTACAACCTGCATCATCCGCAAAAAGCCGCAGTGAACTTCCGATGTCATCCACAAGGTCATTTATGTGTATTGTGAATAGCAACGGTCCTACGACACTCCCCTGGGGCACACCTGAAATCATTCTTACTTCGGAAGACTTCTCTCCATTGAGAATGACATGCTGCGTTCTGTTATCTAGGAACTCTTCAATCCAATCACACAATTGGTCTGATAGTCCATATGCTCTTACTTTGTTCATTAAACGACTGTGGGGAACTGTATCGAACGCCTTGCGAAAGTCAAGAAACACGGCATCTACCTGAGAACCCGTATCTATGGCCCTCTGAGTCTCGTGTACGAATAGCGCGAGCTGGGTTTCACACGATCGTCTTTTTCGAAACCCATACTGATTCCTACAGAGTAGATTTCTAGTCTCCAGAAAAGTCATTATACTCGAACAGGCCGACAGGCCGCCTTTTTTAGATTACTCGCGTTTTATTCTCCACCGGCCTAATTCCCATTGGCGTGTACGGCCCAGTGATATTCGTCGGAAGGGAGCGTTACGGTCTGGGCGTTTTCTTGGCATTCCTCGGGTGATATCGTCATTCCGGAAAGCACAGTGTATCAACACAAGTGTTCATCTATCTTTCGGGACCATGTGTACCGCTACATGCCCCTCGTTTTTTCTCGGCACGATGGCATCTACCAGCAGGACAGTGCAACGTGTCACAACGGCTCGCAGTGTACCTGCGTAGGTCGAAGATAAACAGGAGAAGTTTATCATACACACCTGGCCACGAAACTCACAGGATTGAAACCCGATCGAAAATTTGCGGGACCACCACGATCCGGCTGCTTGCGCCAAGGATCCTAAAGAAACCAGCGGTACTGGGGTCTGCCTGGCTCCACATTTCTGTCGGTGCCTTCCAGAACCTCACTGATTGCCTTCCTACACGTCTCGCAGCGGGCCGTGCAGCGAAAGATGGTTATTCGGGATTTTGACAGATGGTCACTTTGTCCAGCCACAATGTAGTGTATATCCTCAATCCTCGTTGTACGTACTCCTTGTGCTTATGTCATTAGCTTAGAACGAAGCTTAGTTCCGAGTGCTCTCAACTCCGCCACTAGAAAGCCGGATGGGTCGAACTTAGATATATAGCCGGACACGACCGTGAAAATCCGGGCATGTCCGGCTAAAGCTGAACACCTGACAACCCTAGATGCAGGGAGACTCCATAAAAAAATAAAAAAAAAGCTATTGGCAGATTTGAACTTGGAGCGAGATTGTGACTTGTGTATGGTTGCAACGAGGACTGTTCCCTAAAAGCGAGCAACCTGGGTAGAATCACAATCCGGCTCTCGGTTTTAATGTGTCTGTGAGTTTAATTAGAAAACAATGGATTAGATCTGTAGTTGGATCACGTGTATGCGACAGTATCTTCTGACAGTAGGTAAAATGTGGATGCTTGTACATGTAGATAAAGAGGTGCAATCCTTAAAATCGAACGTCTGAAAATTCTCAGGGTAGACATAGGCAACGAGCGGTGAAGTATTAAAGATAGATTTCTTTCAATGTTCAGTTAGTCGGCTGATGAGCGGTAGAAGTGGGCTTTGTAAATTGCTGCCGAAAATATTCCTTCTGCAGAAAGCGTAACCCATACTTTCGTACCAACTTGTTTAAACAGAGTGAAAAGAAAAATCAATTTCTGGTTATTGTTAAATCTCTTAAGGCACGTAACACGGATGGCATCTTATACAAGGCATATTCCTATTTTCTACTAAATTTGGTGCACGAAAAAATGCGAAAGTCCAAGCTAAGCTACAGTTACACAAAAGACACGCCCTCACGGGAGCTATTGAACATGACGGCGTAGAGGATAAGTTATTTGTTCGAAGGGAAGAGCGGGCTTCAAATCGCCGTTAGGGCATACAGGTTATGTTTCAGTGGTTACCCAAATTAGCTTTTCCGGGTTGGACAACTACCAGCTAGTCTGGACCCTCCCGACAACTTAAGGAAGTGTCATTGCAAAATATATATTCTGGAATCATTCATAGCTGAACAAAGTTGAGAAAATTATTTCCGTTAGTCTGTCGGATTGCGTAGCGTATGTCATCAACCATTTGTTTTTTAATTGTGAGCGCTAAGTACATTTTGCTTAGTAGTGGAAAACTGTATACCTTGTGCCGTGTATTTGGCTCCAATACGTGAAGCAAAATCAGAAAAATGTAGCATATCAGTAATCTAAAAGTTTTGACTTTCAAAGGTACTGTTGCAGTAGCGCCGGAAACTTCAGACATGTTACATCGCCAGTCGTGTAGGTGACGCTGTTGGGCGTGAGGTGGAGGATACGCAGATATTAGTGCATCGTCCATACTTCACATGTGTCGTGAACACAAAGTAAAACTTTTCACTACTACATTTTCTGCCCATCTCTTTCACTGTATGTTGCTCCAGCTTTCACCCTATAGTATGGGGAAATTTTAGGCGTCCGTGTTCAGTGGCTTTCCAAGCCTGCTGTAAAATGCATATTACGAGTTGCTGTAGATAAAGCTGATTTAAGCTACCAGACAAAGAATACCACGCATGCCGTTTGCACATCATGTAATGCTGCTATCGTCTTTCGCATGTTTGTGTAGCACATACCGGTGTCCCATGAGGAATTGTCAATATTAAGAGATACACGACGTGATCGAAAGTATCCGGACACCCCAAAAACATAAGTTTTTCATATTAGGTGCATTGTGCTGCCACCTACTGCCAGGTACCCCATATCAGCGTCGTCAGTAGTCATTAGACGTCGTGAGAGAGCAGAATGAGGCGCTCCACAGAACTCACGGACTTTGAACGTGGTCAGGTGATGGGGTGTGTCATACGTCTGTACGCAAGATTTCCACACTCCTAAACATTCCTAGGTCCACTGATTCCGATGTGATAGTCAAGTGGAAACGTGAAGAGACACGTACACCACGAAAGCTTACAGGCCGACCTCCTCTGTTGACTGACAGAGAGCACCGAAATCTGAAGAGAGTCGTAATGTGTAATAGGTAGACATCTATCCAGACCATCACACAGCAATTCCAAACTGCAAGTAGTATGACAGTTAGGCGGGAGGTGATAAAACTTGAATTTCATGGTCGAGTGGCTGCTCATAAGCCACACATCACGCCGGTAAATGCCAAACAACGCCTCGTTTAGTGTAAGGAACGTAAACATTAGACGATTGAAGAGTGGAAAAACGTTGTGTAGAGTGACGAATCACAGTACACAGTATGGCGATCCGATGGCAGGATTGGGGTATGGCGAATGCCCGATGAACGTCATCTGCCAGCGTGTGTAGTGCCAAAAGTAAAATTCAGAGGCGGTGGTGTTATAGTGTGGTCGTGTTTTTCATGGATGGGGCTTGCACCCCTTGATGTTTTGCGTGGCATTATCATAGAACAGGCCTACACTGATGTTTTAAGCACCTTCTTGCTTCCCACTGTTGAAGAGCAATTCGGCGATGGCGATCACATCTTTCAACACGATCGAGCACCTGTTCATAGTGCACGGTCTGTGGTGGAGTGTTTGCATGACAGAAGGGAGAACCGATAGCGGTACTCAAAGTACCCTCTGCCACACACCTTCAGGTGGCTTGCGGAGTATGGATGTCGATGTAGATTATTCCTGTAATGGACTGTCCTGCACAGAGTCCTGACCTGAATCCTATAGAACACCTTTGGATGTTGTGGAACGCCGACTTCCTGCCAGGCCTCACCGAAGGACATCAAAACCTCTCCTCATTGCAGCGCTCCGTGAAGAATGGGCTGCTATTCCTAAAGAAACCTTACAGCACCTAATTGAACGTATACCTACGAGTGTGTAAGCTGTCTTCAAGGCTAAGGGTGGATGGAGGGCACCACGAACTTGTAAGCCATTTTCAGCGAGGAGTCCGGATACTTTTGATCACAGTGTATGACAGGAACGATCATTCGAAGCAAAAAAATATCGTAAACATGTGATCTAAAATGCCTACCTTACGAGGTGTGAACAGTTGTTCATCTTGGCTACTGTGAAACACATCTCTACTACTCAACAAGCCTCGTAGCTCTTAAGATAGGCCTTTTAGAGCCCATGGGTACTGGGTATTTTTGCTTCGAATGATCGATCCTGTCATATCCCTGAATACCGACGATTCCTGCTGGGACACACTGTATATCAATGAGAAATGTAAGCGAGGTTTACTTCTGTAACACAATGGTTGAAAAATCACGCGGGTAGCAGATCTGAGGCATAATGGTGTATCAGACCTACGCTCGTGCATTCGATTAGTTCATTAGGTATTTCCTTTCGCCATTCTAGAAATAATTATACAAAAGCAAAATAGATTATTTAATCTAGTTAATGGTCGCATGGAAGATTTTAGCGCGTTCAGTAATATTTTTTTGGTTTCCTTATTATTTTTAATGAATTGTATATTAATTTTTTATTCGCGGGACATCCACAGTGGTTATGCAAAATGTTCATGGTAAATAAGTCCGCCACAATTGTAAAATACGTTATTGACCGAAGTTTTGCACGACAGAAGTCCGTATACACTACCTAGGTTTCGGGGTTAGAGCCCCATTATCATGTGTATCTGAAATACAGCAGCAGTAGGACGTCGTGTTCATGCCCTAACAACTAATAGGCAAACATCTACATAGATACTCAGCAAGCCACCGTAAGGTACGTGGCGGAGGGTACCCTGTACCACTATTTGTCATTTCCCCTCCTGTTCCACTCGCAAATAGAGCGAAGGAAAAACGACTGTCTGTACACCTCCGTATGAGCCCTAATTGCTCGTATCTTATCTTTATCGTCCTTACGCGCAATGTTTGTTTGCGGCACCAAACTCGTTCTGCAGTCAGCTTCGAATGCCGGTTATCTAAATTTTCTCAATAGTGTTTCCCGAAAAGAACGCCGCCTTTCCTCCAGGGATTCCCATTTGAGTTCCCGAAGCATATGCGTAACACGTAAGTTTTGTTCGAACCTACCGGTAACAAGTCTAGCAGCCTTCCTCTGAATTGCTTTGATGTCTTCCTTCAATCCGACCTGGTACGGATCCAAAACACTCGAGAAGCATTCACGAATAGGTCCCACCAGCGTCCTATATGCGTTCTTCTTTACAGGTGAACCAGTGTTTCCTAAAATTCTGTCAATAAACCGAAGTCGAGCATTTGTCTTCCCCTACCACAGTTTTCACATGCTCGTTCTACCTCATATCGCTTCGTAACGTTAAGTCCAGAAATTTAAACGACTTCACTGTGTCAAGCGGGACACTAGTAATACTGTATCCAAACATTACAGGTTTGATCTTACTACTCATCCGCATTAACTTAAATTTTTCCACATTTCGGGCTAGCTGCCATTCGTCACACCAACTGGAAATTTTGTCAAAGTCTTCTTGTTTCTTCCTACAGTCCTCAGCTTCGACACCTTACCGTACACAACGGCATCATCAGCAAACAACCGCAAACTGCTGCCGACATCACACTTGCCTGGGGCACTCCGGACGATACCCTTATCTCTGATGAACACACGCCGTCGAGGACAACACACTGGGTTCTATTGTTCAAGAAGTCTTCTAGCTACTCACATATCTGTGAACTCATTCCTTATGCTCTTACCTTCGTTAACACTCTGCTGCAATGGGCATCTTGTCAGATGCTTTCCGGAAATCGGGAATCTTCCTGTTGCCCTCCATCCATAGTGTAGAATGTGAGAGAAGGTCAAGCTGGGTTTCGCTCGAGCGAAACTTGCTAAAACCATGCTGATTCGTGGACATCAGGTTCTTAGCCTCAGGAAAGTTCATTATATTCGAACTACCGTATGTGGACCGTCAAAACGTGGGTGCATTCACTAATCAGCCTGAACATTATGACCACATACCTAATAGCCGGTATGTTCACCTGTGGCACGGATAATAGGGGCGACGCGACGTGACATGGAAGCAGTGAGGCTTTGGTAGGTTGCTGGAGGGAGTTGGCACCACATATGCACAAACAAGTCGCCTAATTCCAGTAAATTCTGGGAGGAGGCGGTGAGGTCCCAGATGTGTTTGATAGAGTTCAGATCTGGCTAGTTGGGGGCCAGCACATCATTTCAAACTGGCCACTGTGTTCCATGACTCAATCATACTCTTGGCCTTGTGAAATGGCGCATTATCGTGTTGAAAAATGCCCCTGCCGTCAGGAAACATGAACGTCATGAAAGGGTGTACGTGCTCTGCAATCAGTGTACAATACTCCTCTGCAGTCACGGTGCCTTGCACGAGCTCCACTGGGACCATAGATGCCCACGTGAATGTTGCTCAGAGGGGTGTCGAGGAGCTGTTCCCCTGGAAGACGATGAATTCGCGCTCTCCCATCGGCATGATGAGGAAGGTACCGGGATTCATGAGACAATGCAACGCACTGCCACTGCGCCAACGTCCAGTGCCGATGGTTAGGTGCCCATTTCAGTCGTAGTTGCCGATGTCGTGGTGTTAACATTGGCACACGCACGAGTCGACAGCTGCGGAGACCCATTGATAGGGATGCTCTGTGCACTGTGTATTCACACGAACTTGTACTCTGCCCAACATTAAAGTCCACCACAATTCGCCGCCTGTCTTGTGTTACCAGTTTACCCAGGCTACGACTTCCGACATCTGTATTGAGGGGTGGCCGCCCAATCCCCCAACTTCTGTACTGGGTTTCGCCGCGTGTTAAAGACACTCGCCACAGCACTCCTCGAACACCCGACAAGGCGTACAATTACCGAAATGCTCGTGCCGAGCGTCCTGGCCATCACACTCTGCTCTCCGTCAAACTCAGACAGATCGCGGGCCTTCCCCGTTCTACACGCAGACAGCACGCTCACTGATACTACATACACCGTACATGTGTCTGACTAGTGGTTATTTGTCGCCAGGTGACGCTGCTATCGTCCGGGTGGCTTTATATCGATGAGCGTTAAACGGTTGGTAATAAATGTTTCACAACTAAATTTAGTTACTGCATCTCTGATTTACTTTATTGGTCTAGAATGTAATATGTTGTAAAAACTACATAACCGTTCGTAAAAATTCAGACAGGTTGAATGGGTACTCTGGAGAATAAACTTCCGCCTCTTCGGTTTAAAATAGTAACAGTTGAGTAGACTGCCTCAAATAATGTAAATACCTATAGGAACTCTTAATAATCTCCCCTTTCCGTAGACCCTATAGGTCCCTTTCTTGTATAGAGGGGAGTTTTTACTCCTGAGAATGGCTTCAACAGCTCTACTTGTGCTATTTCGTGTAAGTGTATTTCGATTTATTGACTGCGTGTTGCAGAGGTTGAGTCGACGGACCGCTAAAACATTGGTAGCAAATTTCACTTTAACCATTTACTGACCAGCGGAACATAGGTGTCCCACGTACAAATTTAATTCCCACAGCTCGCAGGGATATGCAAGTCCCACATGTGTGGTGACGCGATGTAGCGCTGAATGTATCAACTGTTGAGAGCCAACAGGCCAATTTATTAGCACCTCATGCGCTAGATACCGCGTAATTTTTTCAGTTGTACATTGCGTGCCCCGTGTTCCTGCTGTTTTATGTAATTTTTTTCCAATCTGCAGTAGATAAACTCCGTAAATGTATTTGACTTTCGTAAGCTGTTTGCTAGAAACCTAGGTGTTTGTGCACACGTTTAGAAATAAAACACTTTTATATTGGGTTAGTGGTTTTCAGTTATCGGCAGTGTATGTAGAGAATTCTGTTCGTGCCTTTTGTTCATATGTGTATCTAAATTTTCATATTTATATGTTTTGTATCTATATATGTTATTCTGTGTTTAAATGTTACTTTGTTTGCCTCGATTTGATATGATTTTTTTGTGATTAATGCTTGTCTTCCCCTGCTCTTTATATTTCTAAAGCTGCGTTACAAGAGCAAGGTGGACAGAAAGTCGGTCACATTTTCCTGCGTTATTACGGTTCCACATGATAAAAGCGCTTGCTATTGCAGCGTCCAAAAGAAAAAAAGAAAGACGATGCCATCATTTGAGTGACCTACTGCCAATAGCGGTTCTTTGTCTCCGCTGGTCAAACCTGTCTAGACCTCCCATTACAGCTGTGTACTGTTATGGATGCAGGACAGGATGTAGCCTGAAGCCATACTATATCTATTTTTTATTGTGGCGCATCTTAGATCTTTCGGATGGTGAGCAATTGACAAAACTACAGCTGGCTTCTTATCGTGCCATTTTACTGCAGATACACACCTTTTTGTATGGATGTTGAAAACATTTTCTGGTAAGGAGCATAAGGAGACGATGCATGCAGACACTGCTGCGAACGGAAGCAAGAGATAAACACCAATTTCATACGTAAGTACCACTGCGTATTGAGCCTTGTTTTGAAAAATTCCGTATAAATGTTAAGGTATGAGTAAATAAATTGGTTTGACGTAATAATGGTACTTACATCCTTCTTTCTGCGGATCTGAATCCCTAGCAAAAAAATTATTTTGAGTGGGACGTATACGTCACACATCAGCAATAAATTTGGGAAACGATTTATTCCTCCTCTAGTCCAGCGGGACATATACATCCGACGTAAAATAATTATAAAAATATAAACAACAGTGGTAATGTAGGAACATAGTCTGACGTAGTATCCATTCCAAAATCAGGAAACCAGTGTTTACGGTAATATGCGAAATTTTAAATTGTTCAGTCACGAAAGCGTTAACGCGAAACTTCGTGGCACGTTGAAACTGTACGAGACAGGGACGACGCTTGACATTTGCGGGCAATGCTCTTATCAACCGAGCAATCCGTGAACGACTTTCGGTACGCCTTACAGCTGTACATCTACCAGTACCTCTCCTACGCCCTAAGCTTCATAGTTCCCCTGTATAACCGAGCGAGGTGGCGCAGTGGTTAGCACACTGGACTCGCATTCGGGAGGACGACGGTTCAATCCCGTCTCCAGCTATCCTAATTTAGGTTTTCCGTGATTTCCCTAAATCGTTTCAGGCAAATGCCGGGATGGTTCCTTTGAAAGGGCACGGCCGATTTCCTTCCCCATCCTTCCCTAACCCGAGCTTGTGCTCCGTCTCTAATGACCTCGTTGTCGACTGTATACGTTGCTGGACTAGCACTCTAGTAAGACAGGGTGTTGCATAGAAATGGCTTATCTACAGCCTAGGCTGTCTAAGATTTATTTGGATTTTACTTTAGCATCTTTTTTTCCTCTCAAATTTGGCTAACTATGGACTGTGTAGAACTTCAGGCTTTTTGGCCTTTCTTTCCCTCTCTTCCTATAAGCTTTTCATTCTTTCACTCCTTCGTTTCTCTCCTCCTCGGAAATCTAACGCGTTGACCTCCTCGTCAGTGATTTCTCTTCCAATGATTTGACGCTGTTAACTTTGCTTCTGAATTCTTCTCTATTTCGAATCATCTCCATTATAATACCAGTTTCTTGTGCATCTCTTCCGACTTCTTCTATACAATCGGAGATAGCTTTGAATTATGTGACGTAATTGAGGATTTTTTGCTCAGTCGGTATTCGTCCATTCTTGCTAGGTGTCCATAAAATTTCTACCTGCGTTTCCGAAGTGTGTGTGTTAATTTTTCGGTGTACTTGTATTCTTCTCCTTCAAAGTTCCATCAGTAGTCCTCTGTCTTCCCAGAATGTTCCTAACAATCCTCCTTTCCTTCTTTTCAAGTTCTTCCAACTGACTTCCTTTATTTAGACTAAGACACTACAAAGTATATAGTCTTCCTGGTTTTGTAACTGAATTATAGTGCTTAGTTTTGGCCTTGTATGATAGGGCTCGTTCGTTGCAGCTGTTGTATGTTTAGCAGCAAGGTCTTACTATCTGGCTCTTCCTTTAACTGGCTCTTTGTCCAGTCCATTTGCTTGAATCTTTTTTCCTGAGTAATTGAATTTATTTCTTCTTCTGATCTTTCCATATTTTACCTCAGAGAATTTCTGTCTTTGTGTTCCATATATTCCTTATTTTTGTATGAGATTTAGAGACCTTTAGCCTCTTTATTGTGACTGTAGGATGGCTTAGAACTGAGTGCATTAAAGGCTACTTTACGCTGGAAACGAAACGTTCATTTAAACAAAGTGTGTCATGGGCTTACTACAAGAGTTAGTGCTAGCATTAAACAAGCTCAAAACACTACACTCAGTGAAAAATGACTGAACGAAAATGAGTGGCTGATAACGATAAAGGTTTTACCAATTTAGTAAAACGTCAGTGGTGGCCTAGTTTAAAAACTGTATCAGAGGGTTGACTAGTTGGTCTAGATTTTCATAGTTCAGAGACAGGTGGCGTGCATCTGTTAGAATCATCCTACCGAGATGACAGATCATACTAATCTCCGCTTCACGTATTTCGTTCGTAGACATGGACCATCGAGCTCCTTTTTTATCTTCAGTTGATGCTTTTGATATATTGGCCGAAAAAGTCAACCGTTCATGATCAGTAAGAGGCACGTTAGTAGGATCGGCTTGTGACAGCCTTCGTGTGGAAGAACTAACAAGAGGTGGCGGAGTCGTGTACGTGGTATTGAACTCGGCCAGCTGCAGCGTGGTTTAAATTGTCAGGCTGTAGAGACATAGGGGCAGAAATTCAGAAGCCTTGTCTCTCATTTCTTCGTCCAGTGGTTGTGGGAGACATGAGTAGTATTCTCCAGTTACTGATTATCTTACAAAAGTTAAAAATAAAAATTATTTCTGTTGCACTCCAGCAAATACCGGCCATAACGTTTTCGGCAGACGAAATCAACTTAGCCATCTATTGTGCCAGACCATCAGCTTGCACCGACTGTTCCGTCTCAGGAGTGGAGAGGTGCACGTGCGTCTTATCTGGAGTACAAAATCGGCGCACGAGGTCAGTCGAATTATGTATCGAAATAATCTCTCTAAATTCGTTTCCGCACTTGCTTTTGTTATGCGTTGCAAAAAATGCGGAACATTTCATGCAAAAATCATTCTCATAGTTACTTTCACGTGTAAAATACATCAGTCTTTCTCACAGTATGCGTATGGCCTATGCTCTAATATACAGATTTGTTACTGGCCTATGAAAAACGAGTGATCGTAGGATAATGAACATCCAGAAGAGAAATAACGAATAAACTACTGAGAGAAACCCATTTAAATAGCCACGTTAGAGGATAACATTCGTTAATTGCGTACCATGTTTACGATCAGGTTACAAATACTGCTCAATGAGACGACCTTCTGCATCCAGAACAGCCTGGAACCGCACTAGACATACCGTTTCACAATTGTTCGCATCACTTCTCGAACGATGGACTATCGTGACACAGCTAGTGCACAGCTTGAAGATCGCATGCGCCCAGCATTCTCAGCCATGGAAACAGTGACTTAAACAGTTTGTGGCGCAACTGGCCGTCGACCTCTCTCAACTCGCCAATTGATTCGAACTTTCGAATCGTGTTCTTTAACCCCGGTGCAGAAAGAAGTCATCTCCGTACTTATTTAATGCGTCGACACTCACAAAGAGCAGCAGTACTATTGCTACTGTACGGGTAAAGCCCTGCTCACCTTATCCAGACCCATTTTGACTGACTGCAACTGTAATGCGCACTGAAGCTTGTGTATCAACCCTGCGTCACCATACCAGCCTTATGGCAGGTCATGACACTAAGACTACTAACAACGAAAATCTTCCAGCGTTGTGCCTGAACATCATTCATATAAAGTTGGCTGCCCATATGGTAAATAGTTTCCCGTCTACACTGGCTCAAGTAGCGAAAGTTTAATTGCAACCAACCTGTACAACTTTAATCGCTGATCGTCCAATACAGTATCGTCCACATCAACTGTTTTCATCTGTGTCGCCAGTTTTAGGATGGCTTATCTTTAATAAACGGACAACCTCGTTTGAATGTAGCTGCCTATTTCATAAATTCGTTGCATTCGGGAGGACGACGGTTCAATCCCGCGTCCGGCCATCCTGATTTGGTTTTCCGTAATTTCCCTAGATCACTCCAGGCAAATGCCGGGATGGTTCCTTTGAAAGGGCACGGCCGACTTCCTTCCCCATCCTTCCCTAATACGAGCTTGTGCTCCCTCTCTAATGACCTCCTTGTCGACGGGACGTTAAACACGAATATCCTCCTCCTCCTCATAAATTCGCAAACAGTAACAGACTCTTTGTATGCCATTTGAAAGTTCTGGAAGCACTGACGTAGGCAATAAATCGTCCGAAAAAAAATATATAGTGGCATGGCGTACCATTTCCTCCAGTTGAGCAACATGCACTCTTGAAAGTAGCTATACAGGGTGAGTCACTAACTATTGCCACATAGATTAACTCCGAAAGTATGATGGAAATGAAGTCCCATGCTTCCTGACAGAGCGTAGGGGAACGATGCGGGAGACTCGCACGGCCATACTAGGCAAGGTGCTAATGGAGGTGGTTTGCCGTTGCCTTCCTCTGACGTAATGGGGATGAACGATGATGATGAAGACGACACAACACCCAGTCACCTCGGGGCATGTGAAAATCCCTGACCCCGCCGGGAATCGAACCCGGGATCCGGTGCTCGGGAAGCGAGAACGCTACCGCGACACCACGAGCTGCGGACCGGAAGTATGATAGTAGTTGAAAAGTCTGTGGGACAGATGTTGCATGGGACAACGGGGGCCATAACATGACGTTGGTTTTTTGTTACCAGGTGGGGTCGCGTCAGAGATGTGGTCAACTTCTTTTTTATATGGGATGCTATAGTTTGGTACTTACTTTCTGATAGCGGCTATCGAGACGAATCCAATGATTTGTAACAGTAAGGTCTTAGTCAAAAGGTGGCATGAACGTCCATTTGCAGAAGGTGTTCGAAATGATGACCATTGGTATCAGTGCAGTGCTGCAATCTTCTTATCATGGCTTGAGTGGTATTTCTTATCACTTCGGCACATATCGAAGCATATGCTCTGACAATTCTCTCTCGTATATCGTGCAAATAGTAAATATTCGCCGAATGCGGAGTATCCATCTAACGTGCCATTGACATGTGAACACCATTCGACGGTTTCGCAATACAACACCAGGGTGTATACGACCCGGGACAACCGGGAAATCCGGGAAGAACCCGGGAATTTTTTCATCCGGGAGAAAACCGGGAAAAACCCGGGAATTTTTCATTGTTTTAACTTTCAGTTAAATTTTTTAATTTTGACTGTAGAGTTGATTCTCTAGCAAAGAATGTTATTGTATCCTGCTACTGGAGAATGATACTGCAGCAATAAAATATAAACGAGAGGGAAAAAAGATAAAACTTTAGTTGGAAAGGAAATACGCAATTTACAACAAAACACCGTGCACGCACAAGCGTCTGCAGATAGTAAAAATATGTCAAAGGCCGTAGGGCGCAGACTGTAATTCTTCGTAACAATAAACTGCTTGCTATGAGCATGACGTCGCAACTGTTCACATTATGTTCGTTTGACCAATTGCCAGCAGTCTGTTGCGCATGCGCATTTGACTCGCGTATAAGCAGTACCTTCTCCCGCTACTTGAAGTTTGGCTGTTAGCTGTATCGGTAGTAGCAGCAAGCAGCCAGATGCAAACGACAAAAATTTTTCTCGCGCGCCCTAGCTGCCAGATTCACGCTTGCACAGAGTTGTGGGGAGGGGGTTAACCTCCACGTGACCCATGTTTACGTTAAGTGATTTCGCTGCTTGCATTCGTGTACAGCTCCCACGTCAAATGAAAACAAAACGGATTTCTGTGGCCGGGAGCTATCAAGTGAATTAAAATACATTCACATAATTACGGAGGGGAAAATATATTTTAAATTTCAGTTTTCTGATTTTATTTTATTTGCAAGTTAGTAGCAGTCAAGCATTAATCGCCCTGCAAAACAGTGAAGTTATTTTTGCAAGTTTGCTAAAGAAATTTGGCTTCGTTAATCTTTACGCCGAGGCAATCATTGTATTTGAAACTAAATGTTTCATTCTACAGTATTGGCTAGTTTCAACTGTTCGCTGAATTTCAAGTGCACGTTATCATCATCTGCCACATATGGCATTATGCCGTAATAAGGAACCAAAAATGAGATCGTAGAGTACTGGTACTACAAGAAAATTTACATTCCAAAAACCACACTGAAAAGCTTAATATCAGATGGGACCTACTTCATTGTGAATCTGAAAAAAGCCAATTTGCACTTCAAGCCGAATTATGCATTTTAGTATGGTTTACGAAATTCCGATGCTCTTTGGAGTATCCTCTGGTGGTTTCTTTTATGGTGTAATGTAAACTCTCTTAGTGCTTTATACTCACGAACATACGGGCTTCCTACACCACTGCAGTTGCGTTGCACACGCGGAATAATGCCTGTTTTCTGGCGCTCTCTAGCAACTGGTAAATCGAACCTATTTCCAACAGTCTCCGGATAGTATTGCGAACGGTGGTTAGAAAAGCGTTACTTTCAAAGTAAATTTCTTTTTACGCAAGATGAATTATGTTACATGTGAGAAAGTGGAATTTGATACCTAAATCACAGAGCGTTCGAAACTGAACAGTTTGAGGACCAGCCCCTTATAAGAATTTCGAGCCGAGACATTTATGTCATAATTTTAAATTTACTGGAACATTTGTATGATGTGTCTTAAATTATAACACACGAAAAAAAAGATCAATATTACATTTGAAAGCGTAGCTTCTGTTGCAGCGTGTTAATCTTAGAGACCAATATTATATGTGAAAGCTTAGCTTTCCTTGTAGATATACGGTACTGTGTACATTAATGTAAACCGTTAACTTTTCCTCTTGCGTGTTCGCGCTATGTAACGAGTGATCTTGCTATTGGCTGACTATAACACGTGTCCTATGCTCTGAATAGCTGCTGTCATCGGCTGACGAGTTCTCGTGGCTTGAGATATGACTCGCTTACAAAACGACATCGCAGCCTCGGTTTCAACGCTCCGGAAACTGACGCGCTGTGTTTGGTGCAATTCGAATTTATACTTTCGTAATACGAAAATATGCAGCGTATAAGTTGCTGCAAATCAAAGGTCTTTCCAAAACTTCTCCTTTTTTTTTCTTTTTTTTTTTTTTTTAATAAAACTCTCTCCAAAACTTCTTTGCCTCGTCTTTTCTTTCTTTTTCCGGGAAGTTCTACGCGGTTGTATGGAACGTTAACCATTCAAAGGATTGATACGTTTTACAGTTCCGAGGGAAAATCTACCGAAAACCTACTGTCACTTAGCACAGAAAAAGTGTATTTTCGCGTCAAATCGCAAGGGAATCTGGCATGAGCCGGAGTAATAGTGTTAGTGTTCGGCGTCGCCATAAATATCATCCTTACCATACCAGTCTCCACCAAGAATTAACTGGTACGGATTGTATGCGTCGCATTGAATTCTCCCGATGGGCTCAGCTTCAGACTCAGAGGGATGACACATTTATTAATTTGATTTTATTTACCGACGAGGCTATATTGACGAACCATGGAAATGTGAATTTGCTTAAAATGCATTATTGGGCAACTGAAAATCTATGTGATTGCGGAAAGTTTCACACCAAAAGCCGTGGTCGGTGAATGTATGGTGTGGGGTTATAGAGGACAGAATTGTAGGCCCATATTTCGTCGAAGTAAATCTTCATGGTAGGAAGTACACCACATTTCTGCAAGAAAAATTAGGTCTGTTATTGGAGGAAATACCTTTAGGAACAAGGAAGAGAATGTGGTATCAACACCATGGGTGTCCGGCACATTTTTCGCGGATGGCTAGAAATGAGTTGCAGAGACAATTCCCAAATCCTTGGATTAGACGCGGAGGAGATGTGTCGTGGCCGGCTCGTTCGCAGACTTGACGCCTCTGGATTTTTTCTTATGGGGATTCGTAGAAGACAATGTTTATAAAGACGTTCCAACTACACCTGAAGACATTTAAAAAAAACAAAATTGACCTTCGTATCTCTGAAGCGACCCCACCTAGCAACAAAAAACCAACGTCATAGTACGGGCCCCGTTGTCCCATGCAACTTTCCTCCCACAAATTTTTCGGCTACTATCACACTTTCGGAGTTATTCCTGATGGCAATGGTTAATGACTCACCCTGCATATAAAGAAACCTATTCCACTGATCAACATGTCCCTGACGGGCGCAATAGGCTAAGTATCAACATAAAGGTAACAAAATTTCATTCATATCAACGGAATCTTCACAATGGCCTTTCCATCTTGGTCCTGTACACTCAGGTGACAAAAGGAATGCGGTAGCGATGTGCACACACAAAGATGGCGGTATTGTCACGTCCACGTGGTATAAAAGGGCAATGCATTGGCGGAGCTGTCGGGTGATAATGTGAAAACGTTTCTGTCGTTATTATGGTCGCACAAAGGGAATTAACAGACTTCGAAAGTGGAGTCGTGGGTGGAGCTACATGCATGCATATGACATTCCATTTCGGAAGTCATTAGGGAATTCAGTAGTCCGAGATGACTGGTAACGAGTGTACCGACAATACAAAATTTCAGGGAATACCTCTCACCACGGGCAACGCAGTGACCAATGGCTTTCACTTAACAAGCGCGAGCAGTGGCGTTTACGTAGAATTGTCAAAGGTAACAGACGAGCAACACAGCGTGAAATAACCGCAGAAATCAATGTGGGACGTCCGACGAACGTAACCGTTAGGATATTGCGGCGAAATTTGGCGTTAATGGACTATGGCAGCAGACTGTAGACGGGAGTGCGTCTGGAAACAGCACCACACCGCCTGTTCCAGTTGGAAAGAGCTGACGGTACGGTCAGAGCGTGGCGTAGGCCCCACGAAGCCATGGACCCAAGTTGACAAAAAGGCACTGTGCAAGATAGTGGTAACTCCATAATGGTGCCGGCTGTGTTTACAT
This sequence comes from Schistocerca americana, assembly GCF_021461395.2. Lineage (NCBI taxonomy): Eukaryota > Metazoa > Arthropoda > Insecta > Orthoptera > Acrididae > Schistocerca > Schistocerca americana. Next base: position 295,956,135 of record NC_060130.1, read on the forward strand.
GAAATGGTTATGTTCGGCTACTTGGAAACAATTTACAGCTGTTGATCCACGTCATGTTCGGAAACAACGATGGAAGTTTCATGGATGACAATGCACCATGTCACCGGACCGCAATTGTTCGCGATTGGTTTGAAGAACATTCTTGACAGTTCTAGCAAATGGTTTGGCCACCCAGATCGCCCGACAGGAATCCCGTCGATCATTTATGGGACGTAATCGAGAAGTTAGTTCGTGCACAAAATCCAGCACAGGCAAGACTTTCGCAATTACGGACGGTTATACAGAGTGTTACAAAAAGGTACGGCCAAACTTTCAGGAAACATTCCTCACACACAAAGAAAGAAAATATGTTATGTGGACATGTGTCCGGAAACGCTTACTTTCCATGTTAGAGCTCATTTTATTACTTCTCTTCAAATCACATTAATCATAGAATGGAAACACACAGCAACAGAACGTGCCAGCGCGACTTCAAACACTTTGTTACTGGAAATGTTCAAAATGTCCTCCGTTAGCGAGGATACATGCATCCACCTTCCGTCGCATGGAATCCCTGATGCGCTGATGCAGCCCTGGAGAATGGCGTATTGTATCACAGCCGTCCACAATACGAGCACGAAGAGTCTCTACATTTGGTACCGGGGTTGCGTAGACAAGAGCTTTCAAATGCCCCCATAAATGAAAGTCAAGAGGGTTGAGGTCAGGAGAGCGTGGAGGCCATGGAATTGGCCCGCCTCTACCAATCCATCGCTCACCGAATCTGTTGTTGAGAAGCGTACGAACAGTTGGATTGAAATGTGCAGGAGCTCCATAGTGCATGAAGCACATGTTGTGTCGTACTTGTAAAGTCACATGTTCTAGCAGCACAGGTAGAGTATTCCGTGTGAAATAATGATATCGTGCTCCATTGAATCGAGGAAGTACGGTACATACTGACAAAACTAAAATGAGCTCTAACATGGAAATTAAGCGTTTCCGGACACATGTCCACATATCATCTTTTCTTTATTTGTGTGTGAGGAACGTTTCCTGAAAGTTTGGCCGTACCTTTTTGTAACACCCTGTAGAAGCACCCTGGCTCAGTATTTCTATAGGGGACTTCTTGAGTCCATGCAATGTCTAGTTGGTGCACTATGCCGGGCAAGAGGAGGTCCAACACCATATTAGGGGATATCCCATGGCTTCCGTCACCTCAGTGTGCCTTGTAATGAGCGAGGTGACGAAATAGGAAGACACTGGCCCGCAGTCGGGAGGATCGTGGATTATATCGCTCAGATTTAGGTTGTCGTGGCTTCCCTAAATTTGTTAAGACAGAAGCTGGTATGGGTCCTTCGTTAAAAAAAAATAAAAAATAAAAAATAAAAACACAGCCGATTTCCTTCAACATCGTTCCCTACTCTGAGCTTGAGCTTATGCTCCGTCTCTAATAACCTTGACGTCGACGGAAAGTCAAACCGTAATCGTCTTCCGTTTCTTTTCGTACTCCAGCACTTCTTCAAATCACGTCCGCACGTTCTGGATCTGTTCCGTTAACAAGGTTATCCGCAATTCCTTCTCTCATTCTTGACGTAGTGCTACGTTTCAGATGGTCACGTGGCGTGAGCCTGTGACGGTGCACCCCTCCCTTGTGCTCCTCCGTTAAACTGTCTATTAGGTCGCGCCGCGGCGTCTTGGAGCGACAACAGCGTCGTGAAGTGGTGCTAATGCGGCTGCGAATAGCCAATTGCGGTCACTGCCACAGGAGTCGCGGTCCCAGTGCGAAGCTTCTCGGCGGGCTTTCTGCTGCTTGCAAAGGTAAGGAACGGCGTACCGGCCTTCATTCATAATCTGACTGCTGTCGTTTCGTCACGATTCGAATTACCTTCAGCCAATCCTGACACCCACTGTCCATGGCTTCGCCATTGCTCTGTGATATAAATCTCGTGGAGAAATGCAGAGGACGTTAGAGAACCGCAGTTGTGTAATTATCTTGTGAGGTTCTTTATATATAAAGCTTTCTCCGTATAAAAATCAAAGAGTGTATCGATAGTATCTGCCTGTGCGAAACAAATTGTGATCAGCCCTAAACATGTTTCAACGAAACTTCATCAGTAAGTACACTTAATTGAGTGATCTAAAATAATTACATACTATCTTCCAAAAGCACTGTTACCTTCCTTTGCCTGTCACAAAGATCGTAAGGCACTATGCAGTGGTAGATCGCAGGTTACACATTTGATGCAGTCCGTTTTGAAAGGGCCTTATTCCACATTTAGAAAAATGAACTAAGAACGTTACCGTATTCTATATTCATAGATACATCTTTCTGCGTGTGTAGGGCATTATTCCACACGCTGTAAATGTGTCTTTGGGACTTCGGTACAGCGACGTCATTTCTGAAAGGACTGTACTGCTGGAGTAATGCACTTTCAATGGCGATCATCTTTGCATGCCATCTGTCGAATACCTAATGCACTATTCATTACTAATCGTTTTCGTAGTTAAACTGTTGTTACTTCTGATCAGTGCTGCAAGACGTAAAATAGCATCAAGTATGGAGTTAAAACGTAGTGGAAGTGTCAAGAATCCTTTATTTCTGGAAGTGTCTGTTCTTAATTTTGAAAAGACTTACACTGGACCAGTAACATTTAATAGGAACAAACTACAAGACATACAACGTTTACTTCCTTGTATTTCACATGAATATATGCGTTTCTGTGATGATTTGATGAAATAGCCTGTACGTAACAATGCTGCTACTGATGATATTCAATGGAACGATATTGTGTGTATTTTGATTAGAGTTAAAATACTGCGAAAATCTAAGAGTAAAAACAGAAACAACTTAAAACGCTACCAAAAACGTAACTTTACCATGGGAGTATATTCCTTCTTCAATAAAAGTACCTTTTTCAGAGAGACAGAACTTAGTAACTGCAGTAACGGCAAAATATCCATTTCATTATCTTCTTCAGACACTGGAAAACCCACCATATTACATTCCAGGTAGTCACCTGCGGAATGTTTTCCTTAGTTCGTGAGAACTTAAGGTTTTGGAGTAAGGTCTTTTCAAAAATGATAATATTTTTTTCTTTTGTAATTGTATCAATTATTTTTAGGTTATTGTTTAATGTTTGTATTTGTAATTCGGAAAACTTCGTCTAACTTTAAATTTTACATCTAAATAGTTTTTCAAAACATATATGTAGTACGGGATGACATGATGTAACATCGATCAGTCTGACAGCCTCAGACTACTGCCTCAAATATACCATAACTGCTAAACAAAGGTAAGAAAATGATTCTTTCGAAGTAATATTTTACTTCAAAGAAAATTATGAACCTTTACGTCATGCATGTCCGTGTGTGAATTTTAGGTGTTGATTTAACTCCATTGAAGCACGCTTGGAGCGTAAGAACAAAAATATTTGTTTCGTACCGGCAGATTTGATATTTTAAGCATTAAGTGCGGCTTTAGTACATGGAACTGATTTGTTCCGCTATGATGCAAGGTCGCAGAGCGTAGCACCTGTGTACCGCCGGCCGCGGTGGTCTCGCGGTTCTAGGCGCGCAGTCCGGACCCGCGCGACTGATACGGTCGCAGGTTCGAATCCTGCCTCGGGCATGGATGTGTGTGATGTCCTTAGGTTAGTTAGGTTTAAGTAGTTCTAAGTTCTAGGGGACTGATGACCTCAGATGTTAAGTCGCATAGTGCTCAGAGCAATTTTTTTGAAAGTAAGAGACAGCGAGAGGGATGTATGTGTGTATGATAAAACTCTTCCCTCGAAAATTTCACGCCTTCATTCCTCCTCTTTGTTACCACAGATGACGAGTCACTGATGTCATTTGTACTAAGATTTCAGTACACTCGAGATATCTAGTTGCTTCCACCGCCCGGAGTGGAATGCGTAAGCTCTGAATAATGTTCACCAAACTGCAGTCATCTCTAGTTATCGTTCCCTGCGCAGAAAACAGCGCGTAGGTCGTGAATCTGTTACGTTGAGCCAGTAATAAACTGTGAGCGAAGAACTAGTATTGCTTAAATTATGAAATTTCGAGCCGGTTTGTTCAAACGGGAGGCCTCTCGCTTTTTACTAGCAGTTTACGAGAAACTGAACAATTATTATCCATTTTATGACATACAGATAATTTCCATTTGTCACGCTTTCGCAGAGAATAAACAAAAGAATGAACTGCGTGTTTGCGTAATTAGTATCAGATTGGTTTTCGATTACATGTCCATAAACGAGAGATTGCTAATTAAGTTCTTAACCAATACCGACCGCGGCAGGCAACATGTCTGTTCTCCGCGACTGACGATAAAGCTCTCTCTCCTTTCACAGCCGAACCACAGCACTCAACACCAAAGTTAGATGCGACAAGTCTTCGGTCTGCCATTCTGTTTAGCAATTGTTTTTTTATTCTGCTGGTTATTAATACTTCTGAAAAATGGAATGGTAGCCTGCTATTTAGAGATACTTTTGTATGAAATGCAAATAAATTCAGTGTTTAGTTTTTCTAATTTTGATAACAGATGTTTATTTCTTTGGCGCGCTACTCCCGAACACCGCAGCCAATAGCGAAGGAGGACAACAATTTAGGCGGTCTTTCTCACGATACACGTACCGAATAAATCATGTCTCCGGTACCTCACACCACATTACGTCAGCTTCCCACTGCTGTCCTCTCAACTGGTCTAAGAGCAGCTTGTTGTAGCTTAATACGAGGGTAATCCCAAAAGTAAGGTCTCCTATTTTTTTATAAGTACATAGACCAGTTTATTTCTACAATGGTTTACATCAGTTTACAGCTTGAACATTTAGCTATTTTTCGACATAATCACCGTTTCTGTCGATTCATTTTTGTAGACGCTGTGGCAGTTTTTGTATGCCCATGTCATACCAGCTCGCCGCCATGCTGTTTAGAAAGTTATGAAACTCTTCTTTCACGTTCTAACAACCCTACCACAACAAAGGTAAAAAATTAAGGTTGTAGTGTTTCTCACGCTGCTAAATACTGCATTTTCAGGCAACAACAAAGTTATATTATGTGGCAGGTGTCATTAGAGCACAGCTAATAGTCATTTCATGAAATAATGGATAAACTAGCCACTCATCTTTTCGTGTTTCCCACGCTGGTCTCGTTGTGAAATCATGGCTCAATCGTCGAAAATCTAGGTGGTGATGATTCCAAGCTCGGATGCAAAGTGGCCTAGGTGTTATTACGCAATATTCAAAAGTTTTATAGATGTGTTTCATAAACCATTCTTGAAGATTAAACCTTCGAAAGTTAGCTCAATGATGATGTAAAAAAGTAATCAGCATTCCGAATTTAAGTTACACTTCTTTTTTTTTGCTTTTGTTACAGTATCGCGTAGCACACAAAACATCACATTTTATAAGCTGACTACAATATGCATCTTTTCAACATGACGTCCAAGACTTGACTTTTTCAAGGTCCGACACTGTAATGATCGCTTACGCGCCCAAAAATCAGTTAAAAGTACGACAAAGATCATAGTGACAAAAGAAGGAATTCACATAAGAATAATATCATTGCAATATAAACATATCGATGTATCAAAGTACCTCTACATTAATGGAATCAAATCTGAATGTTGTCTCAGAAATATGTTAACTACTTTACAGAAACACAGTAGTACATTGCTGGTATCGAGAGGTTGAGGTGAACTGCCGTAATGGTTACGTAATTCAAGTACCATTACAACCTCGTCGTCAGAGCTGAATCGCTGGGACCACAATTAACGCTGACAGGTATTGAGTCTCTGAAAAAACTCGAACGGCCAATTCAGAACCGGGGAAGAGGAATGTTGATCACGGGCGTACACATTCTCCATGACAACCCTCGCCCGCACATCGCTCGGCAAACCGTTGGTCTCCTGCAACAGTTTCAGTGGAACATAATCAGCCACCCACCCATCCTATAGTCCTGACTTGGCGCCCAGTGACTAACGCCTGTTCCCTAGGTTAAAAAAACATTTGGCCGGAGAGCGACTCAGCTCCGACGACGAGGTGAAAGAAGAGGTTCATAACTTTCTGAACAGCATGGTGGCGAGCTGATATGACATGGGAATACAAAAACTGCCACAGCGTCTACAAAAATGCATCGACAGAAATGGTGATTATGTCGAAAAATAGCTAAATGTTCAAGCTGTAAACTGATGTAAACCATTGTAGAAATAAACAGGTCTTTGTATGTACTTATAAAAAAAAATAGGAGACCTTTTGGGATTACCCTTCTATGATTGCTGTAAAGCCAGCAATATTATAACTTGCCATATTTTGTGAATATACTACCATGAAATGCTTCACAGTCTGTAAAATGTCTTAGGCTCGACTTTCAGCTAAGTACTTCTTATATCGTTCGTTAAAATACAACTGTAATCAGACGATTAAAGTTCCTTAAAACACGTAAAAGCTGTCAAACACCAACAATACAAAATATTACTTACATCATTATGTTAACAGATTTGGTTGAAACGTTGCTCATAATACTTCGTTTGTATTAGATATGCGCTTCCTACATTCTTCGCATCACAGCCAGGTGTTTATAGAGAGAAATTTTACAAATCATCGTGTTTTATTGCCCGTGAGCTCTCATTCCCTTTCAGCTGTGTGATTCTTCGTGAAACTCTGTACTCTTATCTGTAATTCTTTTCCGATCACGACGTCGCGCCATCTTAAATATGTAAAAGTGGCAGTGTGAAGTTGAAAACCGTGAATGCGAACAGGATAAAATGGTGCGGCACCTGTTGGCCGTTTCTCGCAGTAATAAAAGTCCATCACAACCACCATAAAATAAACGTTGTCGCGTTTGTCAGCGTGCTTGAGTGGTCATTTCTCCTGAGAAGTTTGATGTGCAGTGCCACTGCACGCGCCGGCCGAAGTGGCCGTGCGGTTAAAGGCGCTGCAGTCTGGAACCGCAAGACCGCTACGGTCGCAGGTTCGAATCCTGCCTCGGGCATGGATGTTTGTGATGTCCTTAGGTTAGTTAGGTTTAACTAGTTCTAAGTTCTAGGGGACTAATGACCTCAGCAGTTGAGTCCCATAGTGCTCAGAGCCATTTGAACCATTTGAACCAGAGCCACTGCACGCGACACTGTTACTCAGGAAAGCTACACAGCGCGTTCGTCGAAGTGTGTCTGATTTTTGAGCAGTTAATTTACATGATGGTTATAAAAATTAAACTTCCGTTACTTAACAAGTACCTCTATGAAGAAAGAGTTACCGTAGGAAAATGAATCTGTGTACACACTCTTGGTGGATGACTATCTATTCGTCGGAAGCAAACCAGTATGGAATAAAAATACCTTCCCAAGTCTTCTCTCTCTCTCTCTCTCTCTCTCTCTCTCTCTCTCTCTCTCTCTCTCTCTCTCTCTCTCTCTCTCGCGTGTTAAGAATATGGAACATTTGAATGCAACGAACAGCTGTACATCTGTTGAGGGTCTGACTGTTTCCCTGGCAAAGATATAGAACAAATCGTGCCTTCGTGGTAGATAAAGGTGTCACAGTGCGTCGAGGGGACTTACAAGGAAAGGTCCCTAGCGGTGGGATCAGCATTGTGAAATCATTCATACGGTGATGTTGCTTAAAGTCCAAGGTGTCACACCCTGCAGCCATTCACCTGGTGGGCCCTCTTTTGCGTGTAATGGACGAAAAAAAAAAATCGAAATTTCATGTGACGCTTTACAGCTTTAAAAATAGTGGTGATACAAAGACCGCTTGGTGGGTATCTTAATGGTTAAGGTATGGTCCTCACTTGAAAAAGCTGTGCGTTCAAAAAAAAATCATCCGGTGCTTTAAATTTTTTTATTTATAAGTCCTGTCGAAATGACTTCGATTATCATTTTTACTCAGTTAATGATTTAAATGTAATTTTTATTGTTATGTCTTCGTCACGTCATATTAATCACTGTATTAACTATTTCATTTGCCCTTACTTTTACCTTCAAGTCATTCTGTTTCATCTGAGATATTTGTGCAGCTGATTTTTCATTACTTCCATCATATTTCTCATATTTAAAACATTTGAAAGTGCCGATCGATTGGTTAAAAAACAAAATGCACACTAGCCTATTTATGCTGACTATGCAGTGGTGTCAAAGTGTATTTTCGTTACAAGATATATATTTTTTTGCATAGTAATCGTCATGCAAACTTTTAAAATATAAACTCTTAAAGCACTATGTATAAAATAACACAGATGAAGATTTAAACGATAGAAGAGAGTATAAGTAAAAAGAAATTGAAACAAAATGAAGAACATCAATAATGGTTGCAATAACATGGATGGAAATATAAGATGATAAAATAGGAAGAATTAAATCAAAATTAATAAATAACAATAATTAAAATCACATGAACAAAGATTCGGAGTGGAAAAAGAATGATAGGAAGAAACACGAGAGCAAATGTAAACGTTAGTGATGTGACGAAGGACTGGAACTAAAAAAAATACGTTTAAACCAGATAATTAAACAAATTATCGTTCATTTCAGTACGTATTTGTGAATAAAAAAATCTTAATATACCTGAAGAGATTTGAAAAAATGGTTCAAATCGCTCTGAGCACTATGGGACTTAGCATCCATGGTCATCAGTTCCCTGGAACTTAGAACTACTTAAACCTATCTAACCTAAGGACATCACACAACACCCAGTCATCACGAGGCAGAGAAAATCCCTGACCCCGCCGGGAATCGGACCCGGGAACCCGGGCCTGGGAAGCGAGAACGCTACCGCACGACCACGAGCTGCGGACGAAGAGATTTGAATCCACAACTTTTCGCATATGACGACTGTACCTTAACCGTTACGCTACCCAAGCACTCTGCGTACCGCTACTACTTTAAAAAAGCTATAGAGTTTCACGGAAAATTCCGAAGTTTTTTTCGTCCATTAATCGCAAACGAGGACCTACCGAGGTGAATAGTGAAGGTTGATACCTTGCACCTTAAACTAAATCACCGTATAGATGGTTTCAAAAACTCGATCACATTGCTGAGAATCTCTCCTTGTTACACCATTACCTATTAAAGCTTTCATATACGTACTTTTAATGTCGTTCGGCAGTGTGTCTACTGGGAAATAATAAGAGATTACATGTTCTTGACCTCGTGATCATGACATAATTTCTGGTTATGACTTCTACAATTAGAGTTCATAAGTGTTATATTTTAGCTGAATGTGTACATGTTGTAGAAGACAGTAGTTTTAATGGAACATTCAGTAATAGTAGGATGCAGTACCATATCTCGATACTCTGCATAAAAATAAGACGACAATCAGGATCTATAATGAATAGAAAAATAGGAGTGCGGGTAAGCTGCTACAAACAGCATAGTGAACGCATTATTGTGGCCAAGATAGACACGAAGCCCACACCTACTACAGTAGTACAAGTTTATATGCCAACTAGCTCTGCAAATGATGAAGAAATTGAAGAAATGTATGATGAAATAAAAGAAATTATTCAGGTAGCGAAGGGAGACGAAAATTTAATAGTCATGGGTGACTGGAATTTGGTAGTAGGGAAAGGGAGAGAAGGAAACGTAGTAGGTGAATATGGATTGGGGCTAAGAAATGAAAGAGGAAGCCGCGTGATAGAATTTTGCACAGAGCACAACTCAATCATAGCTGACACTTGGTTCAAGAATCATAAAAGAAGGTTGTATACATGGAAGAATCCTGGAGATACTGGTAGGTATCAGATAGATTATATAATGGTAAGACAGAGATTTAGGAGCCAGGTTTTAAATTGTAAGACATTTCCAGGGGCAGATGTGGACTTTGACCACAATCTATTGGTTATGAACTGTAGATTAAAACTGAAGAAACTGCAAAAAGGTGGGAATTTGAGGAGATGGGACCTGGATAAACTGACTAAACCAGAGGTTGTACAGAGTTTCAGGAAGAACATAAGGGAACAGTTGACAGGAATGGGGCAAAGAAATACAGTAGAAGAAGAATGGGTAGCTTTGAGGGATGAAATAGTGAAGGCAGCAGAGGATCAAGTAGGTAAAAAGACGAGGGCTACTAGAAATCCTTGGGTAACAGAAGAAATATTGAATTTAATTGATGAAAGGAGAAAATATAAAAATGCAGGAAACGAAGCAGGCAAAAGGGAATGCAAACGTCTCAAAAATGAGATCGACAGGAAGTGTAAAATGGCTAAGCAGGGATGGCTAGAGGACAAATGTAAGGATGTAGAGGCTTATCTCACTAGGGGTAAGATAGATACTGCCTACAGGAATATTAAAAGAGACCTTTGGAGAAAAGAGAACCACTCGTATGAATATTAAGAGCTCAGATGGAAACCCAGTTCTAAGCAAAGAAGGGAAAGCAGAAAAGTGGAGAGAGTATATAGAGGGTCTATACAAGGGCGATGTACTTGAAGACAATATTATGTAAATGGAAGAGGATGTAGAAGAAGATGAAATGGGAGATATGATACTGCGTGAAGAGTTTGACAGAGCACTGAAAGACCTGAGTCGAAATAAGGCCTCGGGAGTAGTCAACATTCCATTAGAACTACTGACAGCTTTGGGAGAGCCAGTCCTGATAAAACTCTACCATCTGGTGAGCAAGATGTATGAGACAGGCGAAATACCGTCAGACTTCAAGAAGAATATAATAATTCCAATCCCAAAGAAAGCAGGTGGTGACAGATGTGAAAATTACCGAACTATCAGTTTAATAAGTCACGGATACAAAATACTAACGCGAATTCTTTACAGGCGAATGGAAAAACTGGTAGAAGCCGACCTCGGGGAAGATCAGATTGGATTCCGTAGAAATATTGGAACACGTGAGGTAATACCGACCCTACGACTTATCTTAGAAGCTAGGTTAAGGAAAGGCAATCCTACATTTCTAGCATTTGTAGACTTAGAGAAAGCTTTTGACAATGTTGACTGGAATACTCTCTTTCAAATTCTAAAGGGGGCAGGGGTAAAATACAGGGAGCGAAAGGCTATTTACAATTTGTACAGAAACCAGAGCCGGCCGGAGTGGCCGTGCGGTTCTAGACGCTACAGTCTGGAGCCGAGCGACTGCTACGGTCGCAGGTTCGAATCCTGCCTCGGGCATGGATGTGTGTGATGTCCTTAGGTTAGTTAGGTTTAATTAGTTCTAAGTTCTAGGCGAATGATGACCTCAGAAGTTAAGTAGCATAGTGCTCAGAGCCATTTGAACCATTTTTTAACAGAAACCAGATGGTAGTTATAAGAGTCGATGGGCATGAAAGGGAAGCAGTGGTTGGGAAGGGAGTGAGACAGGGTTTTAGCCTATCCCCGATGTTATTCAATCTGTATATTGAGCAAGCAGTGAAGGAAACAAAAGAAAAGTTCGGAGTAGGTATCAAAATTCATGGAGAAGAAATAAAAACTTTGAGATTCGTCGATGACATTGTATTTCTGTCAGAGACGGCGAAGGACTTGGAAGAGCAGTTTAACGGAATGGACAGTATCTTAAAAGAAGGGTATAAGATGAACATCAACAAAAGCAAAACGAGGTTAATGGGATGTTGTCGAATTAAGTCGGGTGACGCTGAGGGAATTATATTAGGAAATGAGACACTTAAAGTAGTAAAGGAGTTTTGCTATTTGGGGAGCAAATTAACTCATGATGGTGGAAGTAGAGAGGATATCAAATCTAGACTGGCAATGGCAAGGAAAGCGTTTCTGAAGAAGAGAAACTTGTTAACATCGAGTATAGATTTAAGTGTAAGGAAGTCGTTTCTGAAAGTATGTGTATGGAGCATAGCCATGTATGGAAGTGAAGCATGAACGATAACTAGTTTGGACAGGAAGAGAATAGAAGCTTTCGAAATGTGCTGCTACAGAAGAATGCTGAAGATTAGATGGGTAGATCACATAACTAATGAGGAGGTATTGAATAGGATTGGGGAGAAGAAGAGTTTGTGGCGCAACTTGACTAGAAGAAGGGGTCGATTGGTAGAACATGTTCTGAGGCATCAAGGGATCGCCAATTTAGTATTGGAGGGCAGCGTGGAGGGTAAAAATCGTAGAGGGAGACCAAGAGATGAATTCACTAAACAGATTCAGAAGGATGCAGGTTGCAGTAGGTACTGGGAGATGAAGAAGCTTGCACCGGATAGAGTAACATGGAGCGCTGCATCAAACCAGTCTCAGGACTGAAGACAACAACAACAATAACAACAACAACAACAACAACAACAATGGATTGTAAAGCTATGCATCGTATACTTGCAGGTTTAATCATTTTAACGTGGAAATCTATTACACAGCGATACTGACAGTTGTTTTGTAGACGATTTAATGGTGGAATTCAATGTTACTCTGCCGGATGATTGAAATTAATTCGTCAGCCGTGTTACTAACGTCGAGTTCTTCCTTTAGACGCATGACTGGGAAACAATTTTTTATTATGCACTCATGTTTCTGGCTGGCAGAAACATAGCGCTGAGTGGTATTGCCGTAACACACATGGGAAGGATAATTTTAGTATGGTGTTCTACGATTACCCATCGAATCTATGATTATTTATCACATACATAGCAAGTTTAGGATTTTCGTAGTGTGTTACGAAACAAGAACACGTGATTTGCTGTTCGGTCTGAGACACTGCCCAGTTTGGATTAACAGAGACGGGCTGTAATTATCGCGAGAACTATACTCGTATTGTAGCTCTCCCAGTCCAGTGTTTACATACGTACTGTCTGGAACAAACATTACATACATGCCTACACGCAGGTCGATCATGTTTAATGCTTTTCCGAAATCCACGTCCCATATTGTGTATAAGAGGATCACCCGTTCAAATCTCTTTCCTAAATTTTTTTTTTGAAAATGCACCCACACACACTACTTGTAATACATCGTGTCACTGACAAGAAATGGAGCTAGAGAGGAACGTGTCTATCTGTAAGAGCCCTAACTTCTCTTTACTTAGGCAAAATGTGTGTTGGCTATGAGTGTCAGTTCTCAACAGTGATTTTGTGAAAAAAGAGTTGTCCAATTTCAGATCATGTAATATTAGCAGCTTGATGGATCCTACCCGCGACAAGTCCGGCGTTGTTATTGGTTATTTGGGTAAAGTCCTAAGTTAGTAAGGAGTGTGTTTACAGCATTTCCACAAGCAACAAAAGGTTCACTGCTACAAAGTGCGGTCAGCGACCTTATGAACCACAAGGGTTAACTAAAACTTTTTTATTATAACAAATTTTTTTCCGTAAGAAACAGTGTGTAGACCTGCCTTGTGGTACAGAAGTCATAACTTTCAATTGAATACGTAATCAGAACGTATATTTAATAACCCGATCACGATGGTCGATATCGTAAGTGTTGCTTTATATTTGTCTCAGAACGTTTTTTCTTAGTAACTTCCTGCTGCACGAAAAAACTTTGGTACCTTTAGTAGTAGTCGCACGTTTTGATGCATTGCCAGCCATAACAAGCACCAGCTTTCTGCGTTTTCACCAGTGTTCGACCAGTACTCAGCCCTTGTTTCTTCAGATCTGTTAAGTAGTATGATAAGACTTACTCGACTCTGGCATAGGAGGTAAAATTGAGGTTTTCTCGGTGTGATAATGTTTTGTATTGTTTTTAGGTCAACTTTTTGAAGTAAGTCGTTCCTAGGCTACTACACGTCGCCCAGCGTTTTTCCAGTGAGCAGATTCCATCCCTGAAGTGCAATTCTGGAAGATATACAGAATACTCATTTCTGTCTTTCACAACTTCTTCATTGAATTAGAAAGGTTTTCTAGCAACATATTTCCTTAGATGTGTGGTAGGTGAACAACAGAGAGCGCCAAAACTTGTGAATGTGTTAGAGGTTCGAACAATTCGTTCTCCACATTGCGCAGGTTTCCTCTTTGCCAAGACACTTTCATAGGCTGCTGCTCAGTTTTCTTCCTCTTGCAACCCACGCTGCTTTCTTTGCATATTATTTCATTTAGATAGTCCAGGCAGTATGCGTACCATTGCCGGTTACTGTTTTCCTTTTTGCAAGATGACCCTTACGAATACTCATACAACACACTGTTGGCAGCCTTTCCGCCAAATGAAATTGACTAGTCTTCGCCTTCAGCAGGGTCATTAGCTTCCAAGCACTGTTTTGATTGCTACCTCAAATTAGAAACGAAACAGCAGACTCATCTTTCATTGATAGTAATAGATCGGATCACGAAACGGAGTGCAATCTCTTTTTTAAGGCGTCCAGATACTGCAGAGAAATTACTTTTCGCAGTTACATTTGATCATCATAAATAAATGGCGGCAGTAGTCTGGAAAAGGTTTTCACGTAGATTACTCGTTATGTATAATGCTCTAATACGTCAGCGCTGTGTTCTAATCTGTTGTAACGCCTGCGAGAGAGAGAGAGAGAGAGAGAGAGAGAGAGACCTACCTTTGAATTCAGATGCATGTTTATTGACTGTCACAGGCTGAAATCGGTGAAAATTTAGAAACGTGAAATGATATCTGTGAAACCCGTCCACTGCTGCTGAACCTGCCGTGTGAAGAATTTCTAGAGACAAATGAGAATTTGTGCTAGACCACGATTAAAATCTGGATGTCCTACTTACTGCGAGCAGTCGCCGTTAACGTTAGACAATCTCATTATGCCTCCAGGTACTACTAAAATGTTACCTGTCACAGTTTATTCGTTAAGTATTGTCATTTATCCATCAATCGGAGTCCATGGGACCATGCGAACGAAAGCTACTTAGTCATGAATCTAGTCAGTATATAGTTTATTGATTGCTGATTGCAAAATACGCTAACCAAAGAAATTGAAGAATTAATAAATTAGAAAAGGAATTTTGTGTGTGTGTGTGTGTGTGTGTGTGTGTGTGTGTGTGTGTGGGTGTGTGCGCGAATAAATAGCACATTATAGGCAAAAGTTCTCAGTTATTGCGAGAAACTTTTATACGGGAGTCTGCCACAAGGGATCCTTCAAACATCAAATTTGAAGACTTGGGATTTCATTCATTTTTTTTCCCAGTTACGCTGGAAGATTACTGAACCCTCGCGCGTGTGTGTGTGTGTGTGTGTGTGTGTGTGTGTGTGTGTGTGTGTGTGTGTGTGTGTGTGTGTGTGGTCCTTAGGATAATTTAGGTTAAGTAGTGTGTAAGCTTAGGGACTGATGACCTTAGCAGTTAAGTCCCATAAGATTTCACATACATTTGAACATTTTTTTAAAACCATTTCTCTGTCTTGTGTCCACTGTAAGAAAGTTGGAGTTCCTGCTGAATGAGCCAGCTTTGTCAACAAATCCTTGCTGGAGTGTGTCTGCAGGAAAGGTAGAATTAGCAGTCACACACACCTGAACGGCGACTTGTACGAAATTCGCGAACTGACATCGCAGATCATCTTGGCAGACATTTTCTGTGGTAAGAATATTGTTGTTCAGTGCGCAAAGTTGTCATAAAATATTATACAATAGAAGATAAAGTGAAAGTAAACCTCGGTGTGAGGCAGTGCTTGGTGTTACAGTGAAGACAGCAGCATTCATTTTCCGAACGAGGTCTTGAGCGCAATACTTCCAATAAAGCTTTTTTTTACCCTTGGTAGTAAGACTTCATCAATTACTCTGTTAACTAGATGATTTATATTACGTTACACATATTTTACGAGAGAAATTGTCATCTGCAAAAAGTAAGTTTTTTATGTCATCGCCGGCTGGGGTGACCGAGCGTTTCTAGGCGCTGCAGTCTGGAACCGCGCGACCGCTACGGTCGCTGGTTCGAATCCTGCCTCTGGCATGGATGTGTGTGATGTCCTTACGTTAATTAGGTTTAAGTAGTTCTAAGTTCTAGGGAACTGATGACCTCAGAAGTTAAGTCCCATAGTGCTCAGAACCATTTGAACCTTTTTTTTTTTTTTTTTATTTATTTCATCTGTGACGGGTAGTGGCAGATCATCGATATACATTGATAAGTCAGTTTGCCCACCGCGAGGTTGGATATCGCATGGTGGCGTTGCGGGAACATGACACGGTGAGGGAAGTATATAACGGGCTCGTAGTGGGATGGGGAGTGGTTCTAGCGATGACACGGGCCGCATATGAAGAAATATACTGACATAAACGACTTTGACAAAGGTGATAGTATTACTACTCAGAGCCTGTGAACGAATATCTCGAAAACGGCGTAACTGGTCGAATGTTCACGTGCAACTGTAGTGAATATCTGTGGAAAGAATGTGACAGAATGAAATTGAAACTACCACTAGGCGATAAGTCCACGACTCTTCACAGAACGTTCGGAAGCTTGCCTGCTCTGTAGAAATGTTAAAATGTGTGTGACTTCCTAAGGGGCCAAACTGCTAAGGTCATCGGTCCCTAGACTTACACACTAATTAAACTAACTGTTGCTAAAACACACACACACACACACACACACACACGAGGGAGGACTCGAACCTCCGACGGGAGGGAGACCGCGCAGTCCCTGACATGACGCCTCAAACCGCGCGGCCACTCCGCTCTGTAAAGCAGGATAGATGGCGACCTGTGGCATCTCTGCCGAATGAGGGCAATGCTGGTGCATGTATGTGTTCCGGAGCACACCGTTCATCATACGTTGTTGAACATTGGGCTCCACGGTAGATGACTCCCTGCGTGTTAACACGCTGGCCCAGCGACATCGTCAGTTAAGATTGCAATGGCCACCGGATTGTCGAGATTTGACAGTGGATCAACGGAAACGTTTTGCCTCGACGGATGAATCACGGTTTTGCTACACAAAGTCGATGGCCGTCTCCACAAACGCCATAATAGAAGCGAATGGCGGTTCGAAATGTGTACCGTGCTAAGGATTCAGGCTGATGGGAGACATTCTGTTGTGCTCGCATGGACCTGTGGTAGTAATCGAAGACACGCTGACAGCTGTGGACCACCTGCACCCCTTCATGCTCGATGTCTTTCTCGGCGGTGGTGTCATCTTCCAGCAGGATAATTGTCCATTTCTCAAAGCCAGAACCGTGCTGCAGTGGTTTGAGGAGCATGACAGTGTACTCACAGTGATAGCTTGGGCACGACGTTTGCTTAATGTGAATCCAGTGGAACCCATTTGGGTCGCTGTCATGCGCCATCGCCGCATACACAAATCAGCGGCCCGCTATTTAAAGAACTCACATGACTTGTGTGTGGACAACTGGTGCGACATACCTCTACAAATCTACCAACAAACTGTCGAATCCATGATATGCAGAATCGGTGACGTACTGCATTCCAAAGAAGGACCAGGACTTTATTAAGCGGGTGGTCATAATGTTTTGGTTAGTCAGTGTATATCAGGGAAGAGAACGGACCTATCCCCTCTTGTTATTACATTTCATAGAATGCGTCTCCCCGGATTCCATCCACTTCATATCCGTGAACTTAATCTGTATCCCCTAGTAAGGTAAGCCATGATCCTTGTCACACACATTCCTCTGGTTGTACTGTTGCGGAGGGAGAGCCTCCGGTTGTCGGAAGAAGTCGCAGGAAAACTTCAATGCTACTAAATGCTTGCACCAGCCCTAGCGGTGTGTTCGGTTGGCCTTATTGGTAGAAGCGTTGCTCTCAATTACGCGTCTTACACTAAACAGGAAATTTTATTGTCCGACTCAAAGACACGAAAACCTATGCGAGACAGTTCCTTTTGTAGCATTCTATTATCTCCTGACATGTTTAAGTACACCTGAGGACCAACGTCGGCTTTCAGTGTGATCTGCATTGGGTTAGCTCCTGAAGACAACACAAGACGTCATTCAACCGAAAAACGTGCCAGGCTTGTCCCACTAGGGGACATAAAAACATATCGCTTATTAAATACAGCAATATCATAGCTCAAAAATCGTCATTTTACCGGAAGAGGATTTGAAAGTTTTAAAGGGCTATCATTTCAAGACAAAAATATTTAAAAGTACCATGTTTGAAAATTTGACAAAGTAAACCATTGCAGTACCGTAATTATGAGTGTATCAGATTTGTTTTATCTGTTGCCAAAAGTACAGTATTAGGCCTACAGTAGTGCACATGCACATTTACGTCGCTGTTGCTACAAACATCTTGCTTTACATATGACGCATGTGAAAATGTGACCTTCTTGACACAAATTAGGATGTTATTGGTGATAGTTATGTTACTGAAGTAGCACCATTAAGTGCAACTAAACATAGACGTCAGCTGTGAACCATCGTCAGTAATCTGGAGATAATTTTCGGGTTCGTTGACGTATCACTGAGTGTATAAAGACACACACAAGTGTGTGTAAGCCTTTAGGAGAAAGTTCCTTGCCAGTAAATCTAGGCCGTCTATCTTCTTAGAAGATAAGCCTGGTTTCGAAAGAAAAACTGGTTTCAGGCCCACGTCTCCAACCATCTTCCATTTCTTAATTACAGTTACTTCTTGAAACTCTTTACTGAAAGAATTCTTAAAAAAATACAGAATGTGGAGAGCCGCTGGTGACTTTGATAACTTTCACATATCTCTGTTTCAAAGGTTTCAGGTTCAGAGGACCGACCACAGAAGCAATGTGTTTCACTTGATAAAAGCCCACGTGGCGTAATTCCTGCACATTAAAGGGTTCACCGTGTTTCTTTGTGACAGGAACAGAAACTATAAATCTCTCGGTGGTATATATGGGTCCATATCTCAACTGGCACTTCACCTGTTCCTCATTCAGAGAATGAGCCGAGTCTCCTTCATCGTGAGTGTGGCTGTTTATAAGACATGTATGGGTTATGGATTTTATTCCAAGAAAAGGAAATGCATAAAAATACAGACCCAACACTTTTTTCCAAGAGCTATTAGAGTAGACTTCGCGGAGTAGTGTTGGATTTTGTTTTAAATACATTAACGCACATGAACCTAATTCATTCACTCCACGATCACTGTTTGACTCTCTCCAAACATAGCAATTTAATGCATTTGCCTTGATGTCATAAATAGTAAACATTAAGACATTTATTTCGGCTTTATAATAAAATGTGAAAACGTCTCCTATTGGCAACAGCATAACGCCCTGGAGATCGTATACTGCCTCTACACTGTCGAATTTTCATTTATTATACTTCTTTTCTGCTCTCTACAAATCCTTCTCAACCAAATGTGCCTCATATTTCACTTTCAGCTGTACCTTTCCTTGATAGAGTTCTCTCAAGAAACGCAATGTAGCTTATAGATCCTTCTTAGGTACAAAAAAGATAAAATATTGTCGTAGGTGAAACCACAATGAAACACTGCAGAGCTTGCTTGTGGCTCCTGATTTGCAGATGGCAACATAATCCTGGTGAATATCAGTAATTAACCTGCTTCCATGTATAAAATGCCTTGAAGTATTAGGCTGGGTGTGATGGCTTTAAATTTTAGTCATAGCTTCCATATGCTTTTCGATCTGGTTCAAGGAGTAGCCCAGAACATTACGTTTCTCGAGAAATGGTCGGATTGGACGTTCGTTGATATTTAAAATGTTTTTAAAAACGCTTTACATACACTAATCTCTTCACCACTCAGGGAAAAATAAAATGCCACATTAAACTGCCGTGGAGGTTTGCTGCCTCCAACAGAAGTATAACTACACTCCTGGAAATGGAAAAAAGAACACATTGACACCGGTGTGTCAGACCCACCATACTTGCTCCGGACACTGCGAGAGGGCTGTACAAGCAATGATCACACGCACGGCACAGCGGACACACCAGGAACCGCGGTATTGGCCGTCGAATGGCGCTAGCTGCGCAGCATTTGTGCACCGCCGCCGTCAGTGTCAGCCAGTGTGCCGTGGCATACGGAGCTCCATCGCAGTCTTCAACACTGGTAGCATGCCGCGACAGCGTGGACGTGAACCGTATGTGCAGTTGACGGACTTTGAGCGAGGGCGTATAGTGGGCATGCGGGAGGCCGGGTGGACGTACCGCCGAATTGCTCAACACGTGGGGCGTGAGGTCTCCACAATACATCGATGTTGTCGCCAGTGGTCGGCGGAAGGTGCACGTGCCCGTCGACCTGGGACCGGACCGCAGCGACGCACGGATGCACGCCAAGACCGTAGGATCCTACGCAGTGCCGTAGGGGACCGCACCGCCACTTCCCAGCAAATTAGGGACACTGTTGCTCCTGAGGTATCGGCGAGGACCATTCGCAACCGTCTCCATGAAGCTGGGCTACGGTCCCGCACACCGTTAGGCCGTCTTCCGCTCACGCCCCAACATCGTGCAGCCCGCCTCCAGTGGTGTCGCGACAGGCGTGAATGGAGGGACGAATGGAGACGTGTCGTCTTCAGCGATGAGAGTCGCTTCTGCCTTGGTGCCAATGATGGTCGTATGCGTGTTTGGCGCCGTGCAGGTGAGCGCCACAATCAGGACTGCATACGACCGAGGCACACAGGGCCAACACCCGGCATCATGGTGTGTGGAGCGATCTCCTACACTGGCCGTACACCACTGGTGATCGTCGAGGGGACACTGAATAGTGCACGGTACATCCAAACCGTCATCGAACCCATCGTTCTACCATTCCTAGACCGGCAAGGGAACTTGCTGTTCCAACAGGACAGTGCACGTCCGCATGTATCCCGTGCCACCCAACGTGTAAGTCAACTACCCTGGCCAGCAAGATCTCCGGATCTGTCCCCCATTGAGCATGTTTGGGACTGGATGAAGCGTCGTCTCACGCGGTCTGCACGTCCAGCACGAACGCTGGTCCAACTGAGGCGCCAGGTGGAAATGGCATGGCAAGCCGTTCCACAGGACTACATCCAGCATCTCTACGATCGTCTCCATGGGAGAATAGCAGCCTGCATTGCTGCGAAAGGTGGATATAGACTGTACTAGTGCCGACATTGTGCATGCTCTGTTGCCTGTGTCTATGTGTCTGTGGTTCTGTCAGTGTGATCATGTGATGTATCTGACCCCAGGAATGTGTCAATAAAGTTTCCCCTTCCTGGGACAATGAATTCACGGTGTTCTTATTTCAATTTCCAGGAGTGTATATGTAGGAACAATAGGCTTCATTGAACTGCAAATGAATTGCCTCTGGAGTTGTATATCGCCTAGTGACCAGTACGTCGAAAGCAGTTCCAGTCTGCGCTTGTTACTTTATTTTGAAGGGCATTGAGACTTGCAGTTTTCTTTACGTCATGTTTTAAAGGCACTATTGGGTCGTACCCTTCTACTTTGTGAATTTCGTATGCCTGGTCAGTATTTCTTGCTCTCTTCAAGAGGTTCCTCTTCCACCTCCACACCTTTCCTTGAGAGCTCTTTAATATGAAGGTCACTGTGTCCTGCATGCCAGCTATTGACCTGTTGCTGTTGGCAGTGGACAATGAAATACTGTTTGTTACTGGACAGAAATCTTTGTGAAACCCCGGGTAGAACACATCCTCAAACTGAATTCTGTCCGTATCAGAAACAGCAGTGCCAGAATTGTCGACGCTCTCGTTTGGGAGAACACATATTGTCATCAAGAAAGTTGTTACAATCTTCAGATGTTCCTGCGCTGTTTTGGAGAGACACTTACTGTTGCAGACAAACCTGTGGAAGCTTCAGGCGCTCGAATTGGAAAACTGGACTTTCCTCGATAAAATAGTGAAACGAATGATTGTACTGCTAATTTTGTTCCCAGTGTCACTAATTTATAACCCTAATATTGTGAACACTGCACTTAATAAGCAGTATCTTCATTGTTCTCGAGCAGTGTATACCTGGTTCCTCTGATGATGGCGAAACTGCGGGCTCATTTTCCTTCAAACACTGTTTTGTCCCATCTGGTCCCTCCGCAGCTGCAAGGTTTTTTTCGCTTAATTTAATATCAACAACGGCTAGCTGAATTATCAGTTTACCATTAGATGATGTCACGATCTACAGAGATCGAAAAATGAAAAGGTGTCTCACAGGACAAATTAATGTTGACCTATCTCAGCACTGCATATAAAGAATTCTAACAGCAGCAGCATAACTAAAAATAATCCAATGATATTTCCTGCAAAGGAAATTTCCTGTGTAGCAAGGACGACATAATTACATTCAGTACATGATTTTTACCTGAAATTCTTTCTATTATTTGTACGAATAATGTCACAAGTTCAAATAGTACAAATAAAATAGCTACTTCTCGGGGCAAGAATGGCATATTTCCTTAAAACATACACACACAGCTTCGTCGGATTTTCAATGCATACTGCACTACATATAAACAACACATTATTCGCGCTAGATTATATGAAATAACATAAATCACTCACAACAAAGGTGTCACAGCTCCAAATATGTCACTCTTTAATAACCATAGTAGAATATATTCCACACAGTGCCAAGGCCGCGTGCACAAGGAACAAAAAAAGGGGGAGGGGGGTGCAAGAACGACACAGCTGCCCTCTGTGGCTGCATTATTGTACTCCTGATTATTACGGTTATGACGTTCTACCCGTTAAAAGGGCATGAAAGGACCATTCCACTGGTACACATAACTCAAAACGGGCAGTTTTTTACGGCATCGTTGTATTTAATGAGCGATATGTCTGGTTGTTCCTGCTGACGGCATGACTAATATCTGGTGCTTACACTTCCTACGTTGCAGCATTTGTTAGAGTTAGGATGAAGGGTTGAGTTTAATGCAAATGTCAGAATTTCGTATCTACAGAAAATGGTCTACTTTTAGGGTTTGAGGACGGAACACTGTGAAAGCTATCCTCGATACGAAAGCGTATCCTTGGAAGCCCCACACTGTGTTAAAGTACCTTATACTGTTAACAATAACTGTCAATAGACACAGCACAGTAAGGTGTTGTGCATTATTGGCGTACGTGAAAAGCCCCTGAAATACAGGATATCTCCAACGAATAGTGGGATCATACGCGTAAGGCAATAGCATCTGGAAGTATTAGTGTTTTACGACTACAATATACGATATGTATTGACGACACAACCAACGTGACAGCTTTATGAACCATCACTCCTCTTAATTGCAGTCAGCCCTGTGCGACAAAAACATCAGTGACGAAGCAGTATGCAAGTTACTATATTACAGGTATTACAACATCGCAAACACACGTACGTACCAAGAAAAAAAAGCTGGAGTCATCTGTATAATTGGTGCTGAGGTATCCGTATATCATAGCGTAGTGAAATCAGTGGCTCAAATTCCAGGATGTGGAAAAGAAGCCACCTACAGGAGATCATTTTCCGGAATACTTACTTGACCCTGCTGTTCGGGTGGCCATTAGCTGCCAAAAGCCGATTTTTAATTCCCAGCGATTAAATGAGACGTTTTGTTCTAATATAATATTAATAATAATAATAATTATTATTAATAATAATAATACTAATTAATAATAATAATAATAATACAGCACCACCGTTTGGAACTGTCACTATGATGCAGTAAAATCTTGTTAACATGCTCTTCAAGAGCCCACTGGTGAATTGCGCATCAAGTGAGAAAACTGATTAAACGGGAAACGATTTCTGCGTCATAGTGGTTACTCCAGCAAGAAGCTGCGTAAATATGCATGCATCTGCGTAAAGGGATTCCAGATAATATAAATTGTATGAAATGCATGTGCGAAGTTGTGATCACATGTTATCTGAACTGAAAAGTTCACCACATATGTTGTGTTTGCCCAGTCTAATTATTCTATTGTGTAAAATGAAGAAGCCACACGAAAGTTACTGAATCAACAGCCTTTTATTGTATACACGACCGGTTTCGGAACAGGCACAATTGATTCAGGAGCTGTTGTGCAGTTTCTTCGTTTTACAAAATGGACTTGTAAAGTTGTGGCTTCCAAACAAGAACAGCCCTCTGCTAATTATTCTATTTCTTGGTGTGATTATCAACTTGTAGCTTTGTCTATTTATGTCTCCAGAATAAATATACAGGATTTACGTATGTCTAATAAAATTTGATGAACTGCCAGTAAAGTTCCAGCACAATGTTATCTAAATCATTAAGACTGAGTTGATCCAGATACTGTGTGATATGGACGCCTGGCTCCATGTGAAAAGGTTTCCGAGGTGATTATGGTCGCACGAAAGGAATTAACAGACTTTGAACGCGGAATGGTTGTTGGGGCTAGACAAGTGGGACACTCCATTTCGGGAATCGTTAGGAAATTCGATGTTCAGATATCAGCAGTATCAAGAAAGTGCCTAGAAAACCAAATTTCAGACACTATCTCTCACCACGGTCATCGTAGTGGCCGACGGCCTTCTCTTAACGACCAAGAACAGCAGCATTTGCGTAGTTTTGTTTGTGCTAACAGACAAGCAGCACTGCACGGAATAACCACAGAAACCAATGTTGGACGTAAGACGAACGTATCCGTTATGACAATGCGGCGAAATTTGGCGTTAATGTGCTATGGTAGCGGACGGCTGACATGAGTCTCTTTGCAAACAGCACGACATTGCTTGCAGCACGTCTTCTGAGCTCGTGACCATACCGGTTGGACCCTAGACTACTGGAAAATTGTGTCCTGATCAGGTGAGTCCTCATTTCAGTTGGTAAGAGTTGATGGTAGGATTAGAGTGTGGCACAGACCCCACGCAACCATGGACCAAAGTTGTCAACGAGGTATTGTGCAAGCTGTTGGTGGCTCCATAATGGTGTGGGCAGTGTTTACATGGAATGAACAGATTCCTTTGGTCCAACTGACCGGATCATTCACTGGAAATGGTTGTGTTTGGCAACTTGGGAGACAATTTGCAGCCATTCATGGACGTCACGATCCCAAACAACGATACGCCGTGTCACTGGGCCACAGCCGTTCCCGATTGGTTTGGAGAACATACTGAGCAGTTCTATCGAATAGTTACGCCACCCAGATTGGCCGACATGATACGCGTCGAACATTTCTGGGACATAATAGAGAGCTCATTTCGTGCACAAAATCCTTCATAGCCAACACATTCGCAATTATGGGCAGCTATAGCGGCAGCATGGATTAATATTTCTGCAGGGGACTCCAAACGACTAGTTGAGTCAATGCCACGTCCGACTGGTGCACTACGACGGCCAGAATAA
The DNA here is from genome assembly GCF_021461395.2 of Schistocerca americana. Lineage (NCBI taxonomy): Eukaryota > Metazoa > Arthropoda > Insecta > Orthoptera > Acrididae > Schistocerca > Schistocerca americana. Next base: position 295,981,124 of record NC_060130.1, read on the forward strand.
GACCGACACGATGTTAGGAGGATGCCATGACTTCGGTCACCACGATGTATTACATTGAGGAGAAATGGTCCTGTTCGTGGAAAATTGCCACGTGATGCTGTGAGTCGAACAGTAGTGTAACTGAACCTCGTAAAGAAAAACTTTCCCCATTATTCGCGTAACCAAAAAGCTGTAACTGTATGGTAAAGTTTTGAAGGTTGTAATGTAATAGTAAATCATCTAGTCGATGAGCATAAGCCTTACTGTGGCCGATTTTGTGACTGAAGTTAAAAATATTGAATCCTTTTTCCAAAATCTGATCATTCGTAAATATTTCGCTGCCGTATACCAGAAATTTCTCTTTACAGTACACAGTTTCCTATCACGTGATACAGATTTTGCCGTTCTAGAGTGGAGCAAAACATACTTTCCCTTTCTGTACCATCCAGACGACTAGATGGGGAAGACAGTCATAACGCCTTGCAACCGTGGATTCGTCAAAGCATTGCAAACAAGTAGAGAGGTACTAGATAAAGAAACTGGCTCTAGATAACGTTTCAGTTTTCCCTATCTTGTTCGATAAACGTCTTCCAGTAAACATTGTCAAGAAGAAAGCGTTGAGCAACTACCAAGTGCATAGTGGATTTACTTGTCTGTTTGGCAAAACCCATTGATTGAGGACAGAAAATGTAATGCCGACTGTACATGGTTAGTGTAATTGCAACAGGAATGATGTTCAATTTTTTCCTAACTCCTGCTGCTCTTTGTGCAGATTTCTGTTGCAGTAAATATTGTGTCTTGAGCTGTGCTTGTGCACTCTTTCAAAGTAAGCTTTCAATTCCTGCAATGACCTATATAGAAAAAAAAGTGTTTCAGCAGCACAACGTTGCAACCACCCAGATCCAATATTGTTCTTCCAGGAAAATAAAAAGCAGTGCTATTTTTTCAAAGATAACATAAGCAATTTTGTAATATCTGTTATAAAAGTACGTAAAATGGCGTTTTACCTTACATACATTTCTTTCAACAAGAACGCCCAAATAGGTAAGCATGAAAGTTATTTTGTTCCCATGTACAATTTGGTTTTTGTTAGTATTTTTCGGGTAATAGATTCAATTAGGCATTATGATGTATAATAATATTATCACTATGGAGATTTATTGGCTACCCTGTTTAGTTCTTTGCGATGTTCTGCGAAGCTTTGTCTTGCACTCAGCGATTGCACGATAATGATAGTGTAATTGAGGATACATTTCCATTATTTCACAAAACTTTACATTAACCTCAAAATAATTTCCAGTTTGGAACTATTCAAACTTAACAAAAGCAGCAGCGCGCCACGTGTTACCACTAATGGAGACTGCGCGTCTCTGCCACTCCATCTCTCTGTGTATTGCTTAATCTGTTAACATGGAGGTGTTACGAAGCAGAGCCACGTCCGCGCCAGGCCATTTCTGTATGAACTGGGCCCAAAACTAGTCGCCGTCGTCAGGTGATTCAACGTTTCCTGCAAAGGTGTATCTGTGAATCAAACTAATCTCGCCTATGACTTGATGTTCAGAAGGAACAAGCTCTAATTCACATTCCATCTCTGCATCGTCTTCTATTATCTCATCCGTGTCCAGCGTCATAGATATAACACCGTTAGTAATACAAACAAAACCTTGAAAGTGGACGTTGCCGAGTTTTGCGCAGACTTAACTGTTAGTTCTTCTTACGAGTCAGCCGCAACTGTACAAGTCAATTTAAAAAAAAAAAATGAGGAAAAGTGCAGGACAGTTGCTTAATCTACAGTATTTTTCTGGGTATATGACCGGTTTCGGAACAGTTAATTCCATTATTTTGTGTAAAAAAAAAAATTTTAAAAATCAGTTAATCATCTCAGGTCGTCCTCGCGCCAATGTGTCATGGAACCAAAGGGACAAAAATTCCGTAGCCGTTCCCCTATGCTGCGCGACCGGGAGCACAAACAGGAGAACTATGTAATAGTGCTCACGGCTGGTATTTACTACTACTACTACTACTACTACTATATAGTTTTCCTGCTTGTGTCCCCGGTCCCGCAGATCGGCTGTTACGAAATTTTTGCCCCTTCTACTCTTTTGACACGGAACCAGCGGTTCCATGACAACATCGGGGTGAGGATGACCTCAGATAATCGATTTTATTTTTTACACCAGATGATGGAACTGTAACCGTTCCGAAACCAGTCGTGTACCCAGCTGTCCTGCGGTTTTCTTAATCCGTCAAAACTGTCTGCAAGTCTTCGTCGTAAGGGTGTTTAACATCGAAATTTGCTTCATAACACGGCTGCCGCTGTTTTGTACACTACCAAAAGACATTCTCCAAAACCTTTCGGGCTCCCAGCAGCAGTTTTCGATGGCGCTAGGTTCCACAATGTCCCTCGATGCTGAAATGAAATTAGGTGCAACCGGGGGATTTCGCATCTTCTCAGATTGCCGCACGTTACTTGTAATTGCTGCTGATCAAGGCACTTTTGATAGTGCTGTTTAGTTACTTCACTAATTCCTTGAGTTCTGGGCTGAAGGTTGTTGTCTGTACTGGGACTGTCTGAAAGCAAGTTAACTGTTCCGCAGTGAAACACTTTTATGCGGGCGTCACAGTTACCTACGAGAAGCACAGTCTAGCGACTTTCTTTGATAATTTTGCGATGAAAAGGATTGAGACTTCTACCAAATTGTAGTAGTATCTTCCAGGCTCGTCATTAATTCGTGTACTCGCAACCTACAGCAACAACTGTTTGCAGCTTTGTCGACGACTAACAGCTTCAGTTTCTTCGTCCCGTCAGCATTGCCACAGCTCAAAAACGCACTACTATGTTCTATTTTCATCTTCATTTTCATTTATTTATTTCGAATATTTTTGAAATCCACATGCAAGAACTGATGCAACACTAGCTTGATGTATACACTCAGTTAAACCTTTAAGCTCGGAAATCTCTCAGCTTCATTTTCTGACGCTTTTTGCCCCTTGACAAGCAATTTGTTCAAGCCTTCTCCGTTTTCTAACAAGACCTATCAATGTCTAAAATGGCATTCCAAGAGACTGCGTGTATTCTTTTTTTCGGCAATTTCTTGTTCTAATCGTACTTCCATACAATTTATTTTTTCTCTTGAGCCCGCAGCATGGTAGATGTCTTTCAATGACATGATGAAAAAAAGGTAACGTACCAGACTGCTGCTGTAATTGTCAATTGCTAGGTTTTTTACTATGGCAATAGGCCTATTTTGGTATTATCGCCATCTTCAGGCTATCTGCAAGCAAATATGCTTTGTTAAAGCGTTTTGTTGCTGATAATGTGAAGATGGCGTTAGTGCCGCAATAGCCCTGTTACTAATGTAAAAGTCTAGCAGTTAACAATTATAGCAGCATTCTGGCACATTACCGTTTTTTCATTATGTCATTACAAGTATTGCCATACGATTCGCAGTTTCTCGGCCGCTGAAAACGCTTCCTTCTTATTGTGCGAAGATATTGCGGGAAATTCTAAAACACCACAGTAACGAAACAAAAACGCCTCCAACGTTAAGGGACTTCACGTGCTTCAGGAATAGGATCGGCAGCTGGAAGTCAGCAATGCGGAAGATGGAGGTTTACAGAGTCGGTTGTTAATACCATCCCACGCTTTGCCAGGTAAGACATCCGTCACCTGCTGACTAGCTTTTGCGAACCTCTCACGGTTTTATGAAAACGCCCTGCCGACGGAGGGGAGTGGAGTGGAATGCAGCGGAGCGCTTTAAACGGGAGATACTTTATATAGGCTCTTACGAAACTTTTTGCGGCACTGGAGTCGAGGAACGTCTTACACGGGAAAGCGTTTTAGACGGGAGCGTCTTAACGAGGTTTTACTGTACTGTATTAGAATTCAGTAGCTACTTACGTAGACGTGGCAAGATTATTCCTGTAAGAACGCGTCACATTGCTCATAATATGTTCTTGTATTAAGTAATTCATATTCACTTTGTTGTTTACCGCTGCAGAGAGGTGGCGCTGTTGCTGTTCCAAGACACGGGACTGGCTTTCGGGAAAGCGGCGCTTTAAATAGTTTCCCACTTCTTCAGATTTAGGTCTCTCTCTGTTTCTCTAAATAGCTTAAGGCGAATAGCAGGTAGTTTTTTTTTGAAAAGTGCATAGCCGATTTCTTTCCTCAATTTAACCTTGTTCTCAATCTCTTAAGACCTCCTCGCCGACGCGACATTAAACTTAAAGCCTCCTTCGTTCTTTTTAATGGTTTCATCAATTGCGTAACGTGTGTGCTACGGTGCCGAAAGTGGTTCCTTGCATGTTGTGAAAGAGGAATATAAAAGGCCAGTCGTTCCATATGATTGTAATTTAATTTTCGTAGTTAACGACAGTGTGGTATCACCTATAAAGGAATGTATAGAACACTGCGACTGTGGTGAAAATCGATAACTGAAGAAGAAGCAGCAGCAGCTACTCGTATCTCTTAGGGAATTGTTATTTTTCTTGAGTGAGACAGCATTCAAGCCTCTGTCCCCTCTCAAGACAGTTGCTATGTATAGAAAATGTTCCTTAATGGATGTGAGTAGCCTTCTGAGTCCACATTTCCAAGATTAAAGCGGCCGCACACACAAATCGGGAAATACTGAATTTTTGCCAGACCAGGACTCGAACCCGTATCGTCACTCCATTATACAACTGATGGTTGTTCGTATTCGTAACTGCGAATACATTTCATTTATTTCATAGCGGCTGTAGTCGCCGCAGTTTCTGTCGCCTCGGACATTGCATCGTTCTTATCAACTTAGGCACTGCAATATTGTATCAGATATTCCTAGCGGTATTTGTTTGATTTACAAGGTCTGAGAAAATAAAGGAAACAAGAGCTACAAACAAAACACTTTCATTGCCCTTCAAAGAAATGAGCATCAGCTACTACACGCTTCGGACATGGGTTGTGAAGTAGCTGGAAACTGCCAGCAAATGCTTCTTACGGAAGCTCCGTGGTTGCGTGCAACGTCTGCAAAGCGTAAGGCTTTGAGGGCAAAATTGAGGTTGGCGGAAGAAAGAGAAGTCTGGCGGCGCCAAATCTGAAAAATAAGGAGGGTGCTAAAGAACAGTCACATGGCACTGAGAGAGAAAGTTGGGGATACAGACGTCGCGGATATCCAATGACGACGGTGCTTCGAGCGATTCTACAAGAAGCGTTTGTAACAGCTTTGCATCCGAGGTCGTAAATGTAATATGGTGATAATTCTCCATAACAGTAAAAATATTTTGTTTGCACTTCTTGTTTCCTACATTTTCTGAGACCATTCACCTAACTTCTCAGACGCACCTTGTAATTTTCTCTTGACCCTGTCGTACAATCAACACACAGTATGCCAGTAAGCCCAATCATTTTTATAAAAATGTGTGTGAAATCTTATGGGAGTTAACTGCTAAGGTCATCAGTCCCTAAGCTTACACACTACTTAACCTATATTATCCAAACGACACACACACACACACACACACACACACACACACACACACACACACATGCCCGAGGGAGGACTCGAACCTCCGCCGGGACCAGCCGCACAGTCCACGACTGCAGCGCCTTTGACCGCTCGGCCAATCATTTTAAACTATAGGGATAAGAACTCAGTAGTCTGTATGAAACGGTAACCAACGATAACAAGTAGTCACCCTGATAATGACTGCCTGCAGTGGTAGCCGAAACGGCAGTAGGTTTATCACGTCATGACGCGCTCACAAAACCCAGAAGAATGTGATTGAAATTGACTCCGCCTGCGAATGCCTACACTCATATTGAAGTATATGGTTCTGTTCATGCGCGGTCTACTGGAAGCCATTAAGCAAAGTATGTATCAAACAGAAATTAGTTTTTTTTTGTGTACTCTGCATCAGTAAACATCGTTCGAATTGGAGGTGGTGCAGCACCCTTAAACGCGAACTCGGCATGTTCCATGCGCGCAAAACATTAGTAGTGAAGACAGTGTCAAGTACATAGAACGATTGGAATGCGTACCCTCGGACTTCTAACTTGAAGAATAAACGTATTTTGCCTCACAGATTGCAGCAGAATTTAAGATTTCACCACGGTAGTAATCCAAGGACGGACTTGACATAGTTTTTTAGCCCAAGCCTCACGGTCTCGAGATACTGACGCTGGCTTGCTATAAATGGCAGCACGTATGCTAACAGGTTTGTTTGACCCACGGAAGAGAGCGTCAATAAGTTAATGAAAACGTGAACTGACAGACGCTTAAAAATAGACGCCAACGGTCGCGCGAAAGCCTACTTACAAAGTTTCCGGAAACAGCATTAAGTGAAGACTCCAGGAATTAACTGAAGCTCATTACATACCGTCCCAGTAGCAGCCGTGAAGCTAAATTTATAGTAATTTCAGAGTGAAGAGAGGCATTTAAGTAATTATTTCTCACGTGCTAAATACGCGATTAGAATGGGAGAAGCGATAGTAAGTGGGGCAGTGGGCAGTACCCTCTGCCATTCACTTCCCGAGTGCAGATCAGTGGAGAACAACTAATTTGCAGCTGACAAAGCTAAAGGTAGTAAAACATGTCACTCACTCAGCGTGTCCCTCTACCTACCTCCATCTCTCTCTCTCTCTCTCTCTCGCTCGCTCGCTCGCAAAAACACACACACACGCCTTGTTTTATCTGTGATGCATTATGGATCCCGGCTGTCGCGGCTGAGACGTGTAGCCCGGAAGTCCACGAGAGGCGGTTGTGGCGCTGCTCCATTCGCCAGAAGGCTCGCCCGCTCAGCTGTGTTCGCTGTGCTGTGTAATGCGAACTGGCAACCTGCTGTCCTCCCTCCTCCTCCCCCCACCACACCCTCGCAGTATACACCCACTCTGGGGCCGCTGCGTACGCAGAGCTGTGCCGCCCGAGTCGCTTACGCGCTCGATTCGTGCGCGGTGAAATCCATCCTGTCTTCCATTGTGCCGTTCGTCGTCATAATGGGTGCGTATGCAATACAGCAACAGTTCCGAGCGAAGCCGAATGATTATCGTTTTTTCTTTCCCATCGCAAATCGCTTTCCGAGCGATGTCTCTTCTGTGTACTATCGGCCGGCCGGAGTGGCCGAGCGGTTAAAGGCGCTAAAGTCTGGAACCGCACGACCGCTACGGTCGCAGGTTCGAATCCTGCCTCGGGCATGGATGTGTGTGATGTCCTTAGGTTAGTTAGGTTTAAGTAGTTCTAAGTTCTAGGGGACTTACGACCACAGCAGTTGAGTCCCATAGTGCTCATAGCCATTTGAACCATTTTTGTGTACTATCCGACCACGATGTTAATGCACTTCGCTTCCCCTGGCCGCTCGGAAATACGCTTTGACTTTACAGTAAACAAGTACAGTTGTAACTAACGAAAACGCATCGCACTGTAAATGATTTCAACACAGCTGTGCGCGTACTATCGTGTGGTCCAGCGTGCCATCGTGAAATATGACGATAAAAACTCAAAATAACGCCACCGAAGCGCTCTTAATTCCAGGTTCTGTAATATTGTGGTCGACTAATAGATGCTGTTGTTGTCGTTTTCAGTCCGAAAGCTGGTTTGATGCAGCTCTCCAAGCTACTCGATCCTGTGCAAACCTCTTTATCTCCAAACAAGTACAGCAGCCTACATCCTGAATCTTCTACTGTAACATCCATCCATCTGGACCTGCTTGTGTAGCTATCGTCGTCATAAAAGTGACACAGCAGAAGTTACAGCAACGTACAAGGGGCTGCCTTCGCTGTTCCTCGAGTCTTACTCGTCAGGTGTATCTCCGCTGGTTTTTGGTCAGTGCTGAACACCACTACTCTGAACCGTCGATTTAACTTTGTCATTTACATGCCTATATCGTTAATTTGTGCATTTATTCACCAGACTAGAGTCTGCTTTCAGACATTTCTCCTAAAATTACCTCCAACCCAACAGTTAGGTACTCGTTCATATTTTCCAATTCGGTACATATTTTACGCTACGATCGTTTGACGTACTGGGGCATTACTAATGTAATTAAATGGAAACTACACCTCAAATAATTGCCCAAAATAGCGGAAAATATTTCACTAAAAAATAGTCACTGTGTTCACTAATTCGCATCACCAATAGTCGATAGAACTCGGCCTAATGTACCGTAGCAACATAGTACTGATGTAATCTTTGACACACTGTGATGCAGAAGCTAATGGGTTGCCACAGGGAAGAGTTGTAGGACCGCTCTTGTGAATACAGAACGTATCTGACGGATAGGGTGAGGAGCAGTCTGTGATTATTCGCTGTTGACGCTATAGTGTACGAAGAAGTACGTCGCTGAGTCTTCGTAGGATGATACGGAGATGACTTAGACAAAATTTCTAGTTGGTGTGGTGAATAGCAGCTTGCTCTAAACGTAGGAAAATGGAAGTTAATGCAGATGAGTGGGAAAAACAATCATGTTAGTGTTCAATACAGTATTGTGTGTGCTGCATGACAGTCACGTCGATCAGTTACACGGTCCAGTTACGTTAGCGTGAGCACCATCAATGTTCGACGTCATCGTGCAGTAACCACTCACAAATGGCTGGTGGCAGCGCTAGCAGTGCAGCGTATATAAGTACGTCCGGTGGGAGTAGGGACTCAGAAAACGGTACAGTTGCTGCCGCAATGCTGAAACGGTGTGATTTATCTGACATGCAAAACGGCATGACCATTGGCTTTACCGAGCGAGGTGGCGCAGTGGTTAGACACCGGACTCGCATTCGGGAGGACGACGGTTCAATCCCGCGTCCGGCCATCCTGATTTAGGTTTTCGGTGATTTCCCTAATTACTCCAGGCAAATGCCGGGATGGTTCCTCTGAAAGGGCACGGCCGACCCTTCCCCATCCTTCCCTAATCCGCTGAGACCGATGACCACGCTGTCTGGTCTCCTTCCCCAAAACAACCAACAGCCAACCATTGGCTTTCGGGTCAAAGATGGAAATGTTTCCGAAACGGATGAATTTTTTAAGGGGGGTAGGGTGTCAAACGAGCCGACTTGGAGCAGGAGAGGCATCTCAGGACATTTTAATTTCCAGTGTCTATACTTTTACAAACAAAAGTCATAAACCGTTGTCAGCATCACCAGGAAGGATTCATGATTGACACCCATTGCAGTGGACGTTCGAAAACATAACAAAATAAATTTTTTTACGTGCGAAATTTCATCATTTTTGCACTTACTATTGGCTGCATTTGTTGCTATAGGTACACTTTTCTTCATAAGTTAGAGAGATTCTTCGATGAATTTTGCGCAGCATACATACCATACTCACAGATGTATGAAACTCTAGAATTCATTTAATTTATGAAAAAACGAATGAACTGTTACATTTTAAACTTCATGTTTAGAAAAAACACAAATTTTATAGTTAATTACCTCAATTTTTACCACAGTTTTTAATAGATTCGGAAAATTCTAGAGCTTCATACACCTTTAAGTGTGGTTTGTATGCTGTGCAAAATTCATCGAAGAATCACTCTTACTTATGAAGAAAAGTGTACCTATAGCAACAAATGCTGCCATTAGTAAGTGAAAAAAATGATGAAATTTCACACGTAAAAAAATTACTTCGTTTTGTCTTAGAACTTCCACTGCTATGAGTGTGAATTCTGAATCCTTCCTGGTGATGCTGACAAACTTTTATGAATTTGTAAAAGTATAGACAGTGGAAATTAAAATGTTCAGTGGTGCCTCCCCTGCTCAAAGTCGGCCGGTTTGACGTCCTACCCCCATTAACTCTACTCGTGCCGCCGTGGTTAAAGTGTACCGTGGATGAGAAAATGGCTCTATCCAAAACCAGCGCTGGTGCAACTTTGCTGCACCGCGGTCCATAAAAGGCAGGAGTGCACAGTGGCTGTGGAGACTTGTACGGGCGAGTAGACGTAGAACTGTTGAGCAACTGAGCACCCAGATGAACCAAGGGGCTACCAACAGTGTCCCAATGCCCGTTCAGGGAACGTTGTTGCGTGTGGGCTTTCGCAGCAGGCGCCTGGTTCATGCACCGTTGCTGACTTCTGTTCATCGGCTTCGAAGGCTGGAATTTCCACGCCAGTACCTCAGATGGACGTTTGCTGAGTGGCGACAAGTGGCCTTTTCTGATGAATCACGTTTTATGCTCCATCGGACAGATGGCAGTTGGACTGTACTGTGTGGAACGTCTCCAAAAAAAAAAAAAAAACCACCCGAAACGACCAGGCCGGTTTGCATTCCCTGGGTGATCTTATCACCCTGAAAGGCACAGTGGATCAACACAAATGTGAACCTATCAGCATGGGTTTCGAAAAAGACGATCGTGTGAAACCCAGCTCGCGCTATTCGTCCACGAGACTCAGAGGGCCATAGACACGGGTTCCCAGGTAGATGCCGTGTTTCTTGACTTTCGCAAGGCGTTCGATACAGTTCCCCACAGTCGTTTAATGAACAAAGTAAGGAAGGGAAGGGAAGGGAAGGGAAGACAAGACGACGTTCTCTTCGCTAAACACTATTGAGAAAGTTCAGAGGACAGACCTTTTCGGCTAGCTGCAGGAATATTCCTCTCCGGAAAACGTACAGTTCGCTTAAGCACCGCTAAGACAAAATAGAGAATTAGGGTTAGTACGGAGGTATTTAGAAAGTCGTTTTAAGTATAAAATACTTAAAGGTCCTCTCAACATTTATGTACGTAGTCAGTGCATGATTTGTAACAAAGAGAAAAAAGTATCCCGGTACTGTGATTTTTTGGGAGGTATTCTTGAAATTTAGACTTGTTAAAAAGTTGTTACAGGGCTTTTCTAAGCATTTTACAAGTGGGAATACATCTTTGTTACATCGCTTCAACCGCAGCAGATGTTCTGTTGCACCACATCTGAAATCTGTGCTTCTGATTTTTTTCCCATCAGAGTTACCGGTACGGCATACCGGTGCATACTATCAAAAACAAGTACTGTCGGCAGTTGTCTATTTACTGAATAAGTTCTGTATATTGTTTTAAAAAAGTTTCTGCTCATAAAATACAATTGAGACGCTGAGAACCATTAGAGCCTGTAGCACACCGCCATCGATTTTGAGATGTTACCATATACGCATGCTCTTGACATGTGTTGTTCTTATGGCGAACCAGCTTTGTGTCTGTAGGGCCACAGTGATTAAATGAACATTCGTGAAAAGCTGTCCCACCGATTTCTGGGATATTCATTTCTATGTGGGCCCAATACCGGATCTGGCCCGTAGTTGGTTTCAGTCTGGTCTGCGAAAGAAATTCGTGGGAGGGGGGGGGGGAGGGGGGGAGGGAGAGAGAGAGAGAGAGAGAGAGAGAGAGAGAGAGAGAGAGACGCTCGTATTGCACTCCGTCCGCGACGCATTTTAGGATTTTCGCCATTCAGTTTTTACCATCTTTCCAGTTTGGCTACTGCATAACAGACGATGAATGCTGAGTTCAAGCGATTTAGACTTCAATTTTTTTTAATTAAACAAAGATGTTAAAAGTATTTAAAAATGCCTGCTGATAGCGCTTGTGGATATTAACACACTAAGTTTCACTTTAGTAGCCTGCATATGGCCAAACATCGCAGAGTTACTCCTAACTCCTAGTCGACTGGGATAGCCTGTCACACTGTCGTATTTTGTTTTTCTGGTTTTTCCCTTGTTAGTACCACTGAATAAATATTGCCCATTGTGGACGTATTACAACACTGCAACTATTGAAACTGAAGTTAATTTGTAATGAATTAGCTGCTTGTATAGGCACGTATTTCTCAATGATGGTATTTCAAGATCGGCAGTTCTGTCTGAGCACGCCCGGGTTCCCGGATTCGATTCCCGGCGGAGTCAGGGATTTTCTCTGCCTCGTGATGACTGGGTGTTGTGTGATGTCGTTAGGTTAGTTAGGTTTAAGTAGTTCTAAGTTCTAGGGGACTGATGACCATAGATGTTAAGTCCCATAGTGCTCAGAGCCATTTTTTTTCTGTCTGAGAAGAACGTAATGAAAATGATGATAAAGCTGACCATGAAGTGTTGGAATAGGCCATAATTCTCTCTCTCTCTCTCTCTCTCTCTCTCTCTCTCTCTCTCTCTCTCTGTGTGTGTGTGTGTGTGTGTGTGTGTGTGTGTGTGTGTGTGTGTGTGTGTGTATTTTGTAATTTTAGTTTCACGTTAATTACAGCCTTAACAACTGTCAAAAGACGCTGTATAACTAGTGTACGGAAATTTTCTGAATTAACAATAATATAATCCCAAATATTAATATTTCAGAACATAAAGTGGGTACATAATTTATTTCATAGGAAATATGAGACTGATGGTTTTCCGCAAATTTAATTTTACAAACAGTTATTTTTCTAGAAACTTCGTGTCTGTGCTTTGGGACCTTGTGGTTCTCAATGGCCCGTTTGTTTCTGAGCAAGCGAATACTTTCAATGCATTCTACACTGACGTAAAACGAAGGTCCAAAGACCTGTTTGTCAACCAGAGTTAGGTTTTTCGTGGTTTCCCTAAATCTTTCAAGGTAGGTGCCGAGATAGTTACTTTGAAAATGACACGCCCAATGCCCTTCGCGAGCATTGACAAATCAGGTCCGTCTCTAACGACGTCGTCATCGATAGGACATGAAACTCCAGTATTACGTCCTTCCCCATTCTAACAGGCGATGATGAACGAAAGCTGCAGAATAATACACAGTATGTTTACTCCAGATAATCCACATTCTTATCTGAATAGGTATTGTCAATTTGATTTCTTTTCACATACCCTATAACATACAAAATACGAATCATTCGTTTCAGAAAATTTAGCTTGAACGCAAAAACTACATGATGATGGCGTTGGTGATGAACGATGGCATTGGTGATGAAAAAGTCACCATCACTGTAACTAACAACTGTAATCTGCAAACCACTAGCAGTGAGAAGATGGCCAAATACAACGATCTGCCAGATGAAGGTAAAATCCATGTGGATACTTTTACTTCTCCATAAGGTACTTCTCAGCCCTGGCATCCGTCTTACCTTCAAGGTATCGATTTGTACGACTCATACGTACTCCCACTACTGGTTCAAATTTGTGGCAGAAATCACTAACTCCGGATGGACATTTTGTGGGCGAAGGTTGATGACCTCACTGTTCAGTGCCATAACAACTAACCAACCAACCAAAAGCCATGTAGAAAAAAAGAGGACTTCGCGCATCATCCCTGTGATAATGTCGAGCCCCTGTGTTATCCCAAAACGGACTCTGCAAAGCATGCGGGACTAGAAACTGAATCCTTTGCCACAGAAGGCAGCTGTGCTATTTCTGCAGAATAGTTAGTTCGCTTCTCCGAAAACAAAGTTAGTGATAACTTGATGTTTATACATACTTGATGTATATGCATGTATACATACTTGATGTATATGTATGTATACATACTTGATGTATTATAAGATAATCCTGTAAACATGAGTTAGACAATAAATAGTTGTAGCAAAGATGTAATGTTTTTGAAGTATTTACTGTGAATAGGTGAAATGTCAACGTACTATTCGTTTAAATGTTGGAATAATGCATGGTGAATCTGACACAGTGCGCAAAAGATGAACCGAAAGGAGTGTGCTCTTCCTGACGTTTTGATCTAACCAAACTGACGGCATTGAAGGTAAAATAGTTCACTGGTTTTGTTGAGTGCACGCCATAATGGGCACCCAGGATTTATACGAAATACGAACAAGTTGAAAAGCGAATAACCTCCCAAGTGGGTGTCACACTAAGCTTTTAACCGATTAATATGCACGAAGACACACAAAGAGAGCTGCTGAGATCAACCACTTGTCGGTCGTTCTTGTGATTTTGGCCGAACGTTTTGTCTCGATCTTTGTCCGCAAGCTTATGAAGCCTGTAACGTGACACATGCTCTGAATCACCGTTAGACTGGGCATTCCGTACCGTTGCATGGTCGGTGAGCAAGCAGAGGTGGTTCCTTCGTTGCCTCACTTCCGTGTGGGTGACGCAGCTGTGTTAGTGCTAGTTGCATTTTCTTGCCACTGAGTTGTAAGACTCACATGTTCTCTATCTCGTCATGTAACTTCAGTTAAGACATTTCTGTTATTTCGTATAATTGATATAAAATCAAGATTTTATGGGAAACCAGTGGACAGGGCCATCAATTTCTGATCAGGAGTTTGCAGCAATATTTGAAAGGAATCACGTTAAAAATGCGCGCGCGCGCGCGCGCGCGCGCACACACACACACACACACACACACACACACACACACACACACGAGTGGAATTTCTGTCTAGGACAGTTGTTAGAACAATTTCAATGCACATCCACCCAATCTGATTGTGCCTCCTGACAGCGCTTATTTGCTAAATTGTTTTGTCGCATGTGTCCTTTTATGCAGCGTAGAGCTCTCGGGGATTGCCTCTGAAACAGCTTTCTTAAATAATGTCTGACTGCTTGACGCTATAGAAGCAGCACGGAAATCATTTACGAGCCAAAACAACTGACTACTGAAGAAAAAAAAGGACATGTTCAAAATGAGACGTCATACAGCGGCATGTGACAGTTGCATGTTTCAATGAATATAATCATCGGAAGAACAGTTTATTAAGCCTTTACTGACTTGATGACCAGTAATCGCGGCGCAGAAATTAATAAATACAAAATAGAATATTGTTCGACAACACCACCAATTATCGTCACTTCGATTGCAGGTAAATGTGTTCACTAAATTTCAAATTAACTGTTTTCAGTGATACGAGTTGGAGGAAAGCCGTCGGGTACTGGGCTTCTGGCGACTAGCTTCACAAATGTGTGGCTTATTTTGATCGCAGTAATCTTCTGTCGCTGTTATCGGTCAGTCGTATTGAGGTTGTTATATTCCACCCGAGTCAAAATTGCATTTAAACGGCACCTTTATCCGACATAACGAGTCTTGCCTTACAACGAAGTTGTATTTATTCAGAACTTGCTGGATTAACGCCTCCGCTTGTTGAGCCACGCAGGAAGTTGAGTTTCACACGGTGCGTACCGTCTGCTATACTTGGAGCCATATGGTACGCGGCTGACTGGATTTAGCGTGAGAAGCCACTGCCAGCTCGGCGTCTCCTCCACTGTGTTGGCTCAATTCGTTACTACTACTAATAATACCTACTAATAATACTATGTTCTGTTTTCACATATACGTTGCACAAACGAGTTAGAATTAATAAGTGAAAAGTAAATGTAAAAACAAACACACACACACACACACACACACACACACACACACGGAGAGAGAGAGAGAGAGAGAGAGAGAGAGAGAGAGAGAGAGAGAGAGAGAGAGAGAGAGATAACCGAACCGACGTCATAAATCGTCGTTAGAAAAATTAATAATCAACGGCTGAGGTAGTATAAACTCAGTCCCTCTTTTTTTTTACAAGTGAGGGGGCAGGATTCCACGCAAAATTTAAACAAAAACCACGTTCCCTCTTTATAAGGTAACTTGTTAATTTAATTTAAACAGCTTCCTTAATAAAGCTGTTCCAATAGTTGGAAGTGCATGTCAGAGTCTACGTGTTGTGTGTCAAGGAAAGTTCTGCAATGGTGGATTTGCTTGGCTCTTGTAAACGTCTCACATTGTTTACCTCTACGGGGCTGAAATGCATCGTTAGATGCGAAGGTTGGATCAACTTCGCAGTAGTAGATTATGATAGCAGTGCGCGTTGTCGTTTTTGCTGGACTGTCGTCATCAAAATATTGTTCCAACGTTTGCCAAAGTTGTGGATCGTATTAATTCTCTTGCTGCCAATCGTGCTGGCCTATTTCGTATTCGCGAAAGGATACATTGCACTCATCGACAGGTGGATTTTGTTTTCAAGGAACTGATTCGTCTACATTTAAAATTCTGGATCATTCTTGAGATTGGCTGGACGGGGCTTCATGATCGCAGTCTGAGTGGGAATTTCATTCCGTAACTGCCCGACATTTGCCGAAGTTTGAAATTTTCCGTGGCTAAGAGTCTAATACTATTTCTCGATGTTATGTGATGAATCCCGCGGAGAAAGCTTTTGATAGCGCAGCTTTATTCGTGCTAGGCAGTGGTTTAAATTTTACACCTACTCCCAAGTGTTTGGCAGTGCTGATTTTATTAATTCTATTGAACAGACTGTTTTCTAACTTCCTCCTGCCGTTGCAGAGGAGGCTAGAGGGAGCCATATCGTGTGTTGACTGGGGCGCGTTCACCCTAGAGTAATATCACAGTGGCTGAGAGGGCTGTTTTACGTTCACTCAGTTGATCCGGATATTGTTATTTTACCTGCGGATAAGGGCAATGCTCCCGTAGTTTTGGACAATCGGGATTACGTTCAAGAGATGAAGTGTTTACAGTCTGATTGAATGTATCGCAGGATCGGTGCTGACCCCACAAAAAAGTGTTGAGAGAAAGATTAGCAGCTTTCTGAAGAAAAGTTAACTATCGCAGGAGACCAACAAGAGATTCACTTCTTATTGTGCTGTTCCCACTATGTTATGTGGCCTACTTAACGTTCACAAGAAGTTGCTTCGACATGACCGTGTAGCAAAACACCGTGCTAACTTGTAGAGCCATGTAGTAGGTTGGTGTGAGCACCATATTAAGAACTTGGTGGATTTCGTACAGCGATTAGAGGGAATGCGTTTGAATGACTCTGGCAAGTTTTGATGTGCTCTCTCTCTTCGCTCGTGTTCCTCTGTCTGATTCCATACTGTTCATTGAGGTTAGGGTTGGTGCTGAATGAACGAACTTACTTAGTCATGTGTTGACTTCCACTTTTTATTCAGTGAGCAGTACTACAAGCAGACGAATAGAGTTGCGATGAGAAGCCCGTTGTCACCTATTATTGCCAATTTGTTTATGAAATATTTAGAGGAACGTGCCTAGGAGTCCGTGGCTTTGAACCCTGCGTGTTTTTCCAGATATGTAGAGTAGTATTCAGTGAACTGTGGGTGAAGACCGATCAACAGGGACTTCCATGTTTTGAGCGAAAATAATAGTGCATTGAGACTGGCTAGCTTCTAGCCGAAATCTAGAACTGCGTAATAAAATTTAAAAAGGATGACTGATTGCTGCAATCTATAATTTACAAGTCAGTAACAGTCTCGGAGTGCAACCTCTTTCCGAATGGAAGGCAACCTGACGATAATTTTGTTGCACATCATGGCAGTTCAGAATTTGAACGACGTTCTAAAATACCGGTACCGGACTTCAATCCACCAAAGTGTTCGTTTCACGATGGAGGTGGAAAAGGATGAATGCCTCCCCGTCTTTGATGTGATAGTCAGGAGGAAGATGGATGGTACGTTGGGACGTGCTGTTTATTGGAAGCCTATTCACACTGATTTGTATCTGCAGGCTCACAGTTCTTACCATCCGGCTCAACGTGAAAGGGTATCTCGTACCTTGGTTCACAGGATCCTTGTCATCTCGGGCCCTGAGAGTTTGTCAGTCTAGTTAGCCCTCCTCTAAGTCACCTGCCGTCAGAATGGTTATAGTGAAAGATAGATTAGATATGCGTTGCGCTATCAAACAGCAGCGGGTGAGTGATATTAGTACCGAGGTGGCACCAAATTCTACGGCCTTTCTACCTTACGCGTGAAGCATTTCGAACAGGACTAGTGGTGTGAGCATTTCGAACAGGACTGGTCGTATTTTGCGGAAATATGATGTGAAGTGTGTTTTTCGATTACTATCTAAGATCAGAGTTCGTTTAGGTTCCGTAAAAGATGATCTTGGTTTGCGTAAGGCGGGTGTCTACATTATTCCCTGCAGTTGCGGCATATGTTGGACAGGCTATCAGGACTGCGGAGGAATGGTGTACTGAGCATAAGCGGCATACATCCTTACAACAGCGAAGCAAATCCGCCATTGAAGAACACGGTCTTGACACCGGTCATCCTATGGAATATAAAGTTTTGCCTTGAAAATGGCATGATATGCACCTATCGATACATCGGCGGTTGTCGATGACGTCACCTGGTGGCTGTATTCCCGTAAATTATTTGAACATTAACACACAAGATCCACACAGTCTTCTAAACTAGAAAAGAAAATGAGTGGGGAGACAAGACAAAAAGGACTTACAGGAAATGCAGCTTGAACAATAGATCTTACTCAAGAGGCAAAATCAGACTAGAAGTCAAGAATGTCACAGCTTTTCAGGAAGTTAAAAGAAACAGAAAAATAAGAGGTGTCGGACGAGAGGAGAACTCCTCATGAGAAAATGAGAGTTTTAAAGGGGGCGAAGGAAACAAGAAACAATAGTTACCTTGACGTAGTTCTTAGTTGGCCTATAACGAAATTTTAAAATATGCAAACTATGACATACAGTTAAGTTCTAAAATAATACAGAATTTTCTTAAATGTCAGGTGCCATATAGAGGAAGCACTAAAATAACGTAGGAGCCAAAACAACATAGGTACTGGAGATTAAACTAAATGCAACGGGTGCAAATAATACGTTGTATGGTCGCAAAAGGCTGCCAAACTCCCACATTACTTGTAAAACTGCGACTGTGGAAAAGAGGCCTAAAAGACAACATGTACACTATAAATGTCTTCAACATTCGATAACATAATTTACAGGAATTACATTGGAACTCAGTGCTTCGTGGTATATAGCTTCTTCGTTATAAACACTTTAAAATGCTCTTACATGTTATCAACGACTACTGCGGTTTGTCCAGGCCCATTAAGGTCCCATTCCTCCACCGGCTCGGGGTTCATTGTAGTTCTCTTTAGCGTGCAGTTGAATGCGATCCAAACATTCTCTATGAGATCGAGTTGTGGTGTATGAATAATTTTAGGACTGTTACAAAGAAGCCATTATTTTACAAGAAACGTTTGCTTCGGATGATTGTCTTGAAAAATTGTGAATGTAGATGCAACCTTGAGCTTTTCTGCGTTCCTATGCAAATTTGGCTTCAGGGTGTTGAGATATCCCTCGTTGCTTAACGTGCTGTCATTGGACGTAATCTCCCCCACACCAGCTGATCCAGTACAGTCCCATATTAAAATATTCGCCCCCTTTGTGCTTACAGTAGGTTGTAAATGTTTACGCTGCTGCGTGTCAGTTTGCTTTCACTACACGCACTTCATTCGTCTGTTGAAAAGACAGTAAATTTGCCCTCATTAACAAATATAATATGAGGCCACTTTGACAATTTGTTAACGCGTTGCTTTGCGAACAGGAGCTCTTCTGCCTCGGTTCACTTTTTTCATGTGTGTTCTTTCCGTGCTCCTCTGCTGTTGTTACCTAATTCTCTGACACTTCGGACTGTTGCTTCACTTGTTTGCTTGCCACAGTGTTGCAGCCGCTGGACTGAAATTTTAGGCGTACTTTATTCGACGATTACGCTTTCTTATGAGTAATCACCTTTCTGTTTTGTTAGTTTCCTTAGCTGCGTTTTTTGAGAGACAACTTCTGCGCAGTCCTCTTCTGCAGACTGCCTTGCAATACCCCCAGCCCAGAGTAGCGATATCTCTGTGACTGCGACTCTTCGTACTGTGAAACATGATGTCACAGATGGAACGTGATGTTATTTCATTTGCGTCTCACTGAGACCTTGTAGGGTACGTGCCAGAACGAAACAATAACAACTGACCGAGTAGGAAGAAGCAGGCCGTACCGTACCACACACAAAGTGCACTTACACAAAAGAACGTCAGACATGACGATGGTACGCGGCCGCATATTAAATATTTATCCTTCTACGACAATTCCAATTTAACAATTAACGAAGATTTGGGTAATATTGTACAGTGATTCAATGGTGATTTGTGAATTAACAGCTGTATCTCTGTTGACCTGAAGTATTTTTGTGTACGTTTAATACATGGGCATACAGCTGATATCAAACAATATTAAAAATGCCGCCTGACCTATTAGTAGCGGCAGATTCTATGGCTGCAGCTACGGTGTTAACGTTGCTGTAAATTACACAGCTGCCGATTAGATGAATATTAGTCTCTTCCAAGAAAGAAATGTATTTTTTGCGTTCTTCCTAACATTCTGAAGTGTGCGGCTCCCGTAGATAGAACGCAGTTACCACAGTTGACATACTGAATGCGGTACGAGTTCCCGCTGCCCTCTTCTTCTGCCACAGGCCACACTCAGTAAGATGTGATGTCAAGGAGGTCAGCCGGTCACAGCCAGTGTTTCTGGAGTTCACGATGACCGACAGGTTCATAGCCTGTTCCTGAATGGTGCTAGAGTTGCAAGAGGAGGACGAGGAGAGTAGCGTTTAACGTCCCGCCGACAACGAGTTCATTAGAGACCTAGCACAAGCTCGGATTGGGGAAGGATAGGGAAGGAAATCGGCCGTGCGCTTTCCAAAGAACCATCACGGCAGTTGCCTTGAGAGATTTAGGGAAATCATGGAAAACCTAAATCAAGATGGCCGGACGCTGGTTTGAACCGTTGTCCTCCCTAATGCGAGTCCAGTGTGCTAACTACTTGTTCTACCTTGCTCGGTGCAGTCAAAAGATACGGCTCAAAGTTGTAAGAAAATACTGTGTAACCACTGTCGATGATTTGTTTCTTGTTTAATTCAAGGTTGATGTGGATTTTCTTGACGTGAAGTAGTCAAAGGTAAGTACTTGTAATTACATCCAGTGGCACAACGTGCAGGGTTTCAATGGCTGCTTCACAACCCATGTCATCTGGATCCTACCCGTCACCACCACCAACTTTCCTGAGCTGCGCAGATGGGAGCTATCCTTACAGCATATCCTTTGCTTCTGTAACCTACATGGCCTAACCCTAAGGTAACTCACTGTCCCCGAACCCACACCCAATTTTGTGTGTGTGCGCGTGCACAATCCACAGCCCCAGTACCCCCACCCAATTCGTGTTAGCTAGTTATGTGCCACTCTACCTGCACCCCTAGGTAGCCGACAGACGGCTCACCACTTACCCACTAGCCACTAGCCACTAGCCACTAGACACTTCTCCCCAAGCCGGCTGGGGTGGCCGAACGGTTCTAGGCGCTACAGTCTGGAACCGCGCGACCGCTACGGTCGCAGGTTCGAATCCTGCCTGGGGCATGGATGTGTGTGTCTTGTCCTTAGGTTAGTTAGGCTTAAGTAGTTCTAAGTTCCAGGGGACTAATGACCTCAGAAGTTAAGTCCCATAGTGCTCAGAGCCATTTGAACTTCTCCCCAACCCTCTCCCTGCCTCCCGCCTCTCTCGATCCCTCACCGTACCCCACCCTGCACCGTGGGCCAGGACAGAGCTGGCTGTCAACTGAGCACAACGTAGGGAGATAAGCGTGTGCGTGCGTGCGTGCGCGCGCTTACGTGTGTTCCTTACAGGCTTGAAACGAGAAACTCATTCCGAAAGCTAGTAAAGCTCTGTACATCTGTTTATGTACCTATCGCCGCAGCGCTTCTGCCTTCCGGTGAGTCGTCTCCTTTATCCCTAAGTAATTGGTGTTGGTAATTCTGTAGAGGATGGAAACTACCTGTTCCTCATCTGTGAGTGAAACGTGTAAGATACATTGTTATTCAGAACGTAGTATACACGTTTGTAAATAAAGTATGTGTGCCGAAGTAAGAAGCCATAGCAGTTCTTTCCTGACGGAACCTAGAAATCAGTCTAGAAATCTGATTTGGGCTAGCGAGCCCGACAATGTTTCCCAGATTCGAACTCGGATCCCACAGCTGTCCGTGCAGAGACATACAACGATTGTGACTCTCGTGGTCAGTTTAGTAAGTGTCACCGTCAAGAGCAGAATGCCACCCGAGACGCCTATTAGTGGACATTAATATGGGATGTGTCCGCTCTTTGCCATTATTGGCTTGCCGGCCGCTGTGGCCGAGCGGTTCTAGGCGCTTCAGTCTGGAACCGCGCGACCGCTACGGTCGCAGGCTCGAATCCTGTCTCGGGCATGGATGTGCGTGATATCCTTACGTTAGTTAGGTTTAAGTAGTTCTAAGTCCTAGGGGACTAATGACCTCAGAAGTTAAGTCCCATAGTGCTCAGAGCCATTATAACCATTGTTGGCTTGATCTCCGTTGCGGACACTTTCAGCAAGGTGTCTGAAAGTCAGTGAAGGAATGACAGCCCGTTCTTCCTCCAGAACTGAAACTAGAAATGATAGTGATGTTCGACGCTGTGTGGAGAAGTAACTCATCCCAAAGGTGCTCAGTTGGGTCCAGGTCGGAACTCTTGGCAAACCAGTCTATTTCAGGAATGTTATTGTCCGCAAACCATTGCCTCAAAGGTGCTGCTTTATGACAGGGTGCACTGTCATCTTCTCTGAACTTTTCCTCTACTGTACACAGTACAAAATGCTGTAAAATGTGTTCATATTATTCCTCACTTTGCATTTTCTGAAACGCAATAAAGGAACTACACCGTAACCACAAAGAACACCCCCATATTGTAACACCATCTAATTCGTATTGGATTGCTGGCAGCACTTCGGAACTCGCAAGGGATTCCTTCCGCGAGTTTAATGCGATTTTTTTACATGGACATGACGCAATGATCTACAGTCCCTGTCCGTCAGCAGGTGAGGTCCGGCAGGTCTTGGTTTATCTTTGTTTCTTTGTGTTTCTATTTAACAATCACATCACAAAAGGTTGAAATACCCGTGACGGGTCTGTTACTCAGGTGACATGCAATGAGTAGTCCATGTTCGAAGTGACTGAGATCTCCTGATAAACCCATTCTGCTAATACTGCTTCTCTACCGACTACCCTCTACTCCCCGCCTCCATTTTTACTGGCGTGCCCACTGCTTGTCAGTTCTGGTGGTTAATTCCGCTTTACGTGGTGTCCAGATATACTAGTCAGATAGTACTTCGTTGGACGTACGACAGTATACTGTAGATTATCTTCTCCCGTTGTAATACAATTCAGGCAACTAGTAATTTAAAAACTAGTGAACACTGCTTATTTTTAAATAAAATGGAAAACTTCTTTTATTTGCAAAAGTGATTTCAGCGAATAACACAGAAGGAAGAACGCCGGCATTTGGAGGATCACTAAATATTTTGAAGGTCTATAAAAATTCTTATTCACAGAGAACACGAAACGCAGCTTTCCTTATAAAATAAGGTAGTATTTAGTCTCTTTAAATTACTTCAAAGACAAAAGTGGCGACCATTAATTGATTAGTCAGAGCGCTTTAATGAGGAAGGGCATTTCCATCTGCGATGTTGCTTGAACGAATATGTCAACTAAATGAAAATAGTTACCACTCGCGATTTTAGTTACCACTCGTGATTTTGTTTGACGCCTTTTGTTTTCTTCCCAAGAAAAGAACTGGGCACCAAGGTCCAGCGATCCACAGTATATTGACATGTTACAACCCACTCTGTGGCGCGTGTTAGACCAGCTCAGGGGGCGTATGGCTTTAGCATAATGGGACCACAGGCCACATTCCTCGTTATTCACTGTCGACTGTAAACGAATTGTTTACGGTCATGGAACCTCTCTGCATGGTGACAAGGTTCGGCCCACCTAGTTTGACCTAGTGTAACGTTCCACCCTGAGGATAGCTAAGGGCCAAGGTTTGCGCACTTCAGCATGTCGCCTGGGAAATTGTGAGGCGGCGCACGGAAATACGTCGCCATCATTGTCTCCGTCATAAGTCGCAATACCGTGGCAACCTCTGGAGAATGCCCTCAGCAATGTCTCACTCATACTGGCCACCAGATGAGGTGTTGTCTCTTAAAGATTCAGAAGTCTCGTGGAAATTAAGCTTTTATAGATATATTTGCATCGTCTCTTTAGTTACGTTTTTAACATTGCTTCAAAACGATTATTCCTGCAAATAGGAGTTACTTTCGGCAATTCCATGCTAAGAATATTACTAAAAAAATTTTGCAGTACAGATTGGATGCAATAGCTATCTGACAGTGGTTCAAATAGTATCTGCATTAAGTACCACTCGATGCTTATAATACAGTTAATGTAATGCTATTTTCTCATAAGTATTTAGAATAGGATACAGTAAATACGTCATACAGTACTTACAGTCCATCACATACAGCATTCTGATTGAAATAACAGCAAACCATAATAATTTATAACCATCAGCGTCGTGAATTTGCAACACCCCTGATGCACTGCTTGTAGCTAGCTGGAGTTCCATACCCCCTCTCCCCCTTACCACTCTCTGCAGACAGAGAGAGAGAGAGAGAGAGAGAGAGAGAGAGAGAGAGAGAGAGAACTTTCAAGTGAGTTACTTACCGCAATCAGATTTCCTGCTACGCAGATTAGCTGTAATGCGTCCCAAAGGGTAGAACGCCAGCGCCTTCCCCCCCCCCCCCCCCCCCCCCTCTCTCTCTCTCTCTCTCTCTCTCTCTCTCTCTCTCTTGTGTGTGTGTGTGTGTGTGTGTGTGTGTGTGTGTGTGTGTGTCGCCTTTACGCGCCACTTTCACGTATCCTATCCTATCTGTTCGTTGTTTCCTCTACCTTAAGGGATTAGCGATTACTAAATTTTTAGGTTTGTGCTCATAATGTTAATGAAACAGTTTACCATTTCAACCACAGGATCATTGTAAACGTCTAATTTATGAAAAGTTACACAGCATTGGCCACTCTGTTGGTCTGTGCAAACCACTTGATTGAGACTGAAATTCTGTACATAAAATCCTTTTCTCCTCAGTGTCACGTAAGTCCGCAGCTCGTGGTCGTGCGGTAGCGTTCTCGCTTCCCACGCCCGGGTTCCCGGGTTCGATTCCCGGCGGGGTCAGGGATTTTCTCTGCGTCGTGATGACTGGGTGTTGTGTGATGTCCTTAGGTTAGTTCGGTTTAAGTAGTTCCAAGTTCTAGGGGACTGATGACCGTAGATGTTGAGTCCCATAGTGCTCAGAGCCAGTCTCATGTTAATTTTTTTTTTCAGGGAGTGGGAAACAGGTTTTAGTCAAATTGCCTGTAATCTTCTGGTGTTTGGAGAATACATCAACTTCAGAATTTCAAAATGAAGTATGGTACAAGTTTACTATCGTATAACAGAGCTCCGAAAACGGAATTTTGTTTTGTTCTGTAACTGTTTTGCTATTATGCGCCGAAATCCTTCTGGCGCTGAGAAGGTGAAGAATACTACAGGAAAAAGCAACCACATTGGCAATTTACAATTCAGAGCCTGTCAGAGGGCCTTAGGCGTCATTAATTAATTATTATTATTTTATTATTATTATTATTATTATTATTATTATTATTATTATTATTAAAATTACTAAAACCTTATTAATGTTTTGTGAGAAGAAAACTTTTGGCGCTTCCTATTTTTATTAAATAGGAAATGCTACTCTCAATTTCTGCAACACGGCTCAACTACAAGAATTGTCGTGTTATAAGTGGAACGTCGTGAATGCATCAAATGCATTGTATCAGCATTGCCTTACAATAGTGGAATAGTGAGGGTTCAACCCAAGCGATTTATGACCCTCATCAGCACTTGCCATTTTCAGTGTGACTTTCATTGTCGCCAAGATCAAAGCTCAAGGTTCCACCCCCTCCCTGTCCCCCTCCATTCTAGAGCAGTTATGAGACTTAAAATTGAGGAAATTTTTTAAGTCAGAAAATTTGAAAAAAAAATTGCTTCCTATTGGCTGAGACTCAACTTTTCACCATGTGTACATCGTTGTCATCAGAGTCCATAACAAAGACGCCATTGTTCTCCTCCCCCTGTATTCTAGGGCAATTCAAATGATGAATGACCTTTCATGTAGCTGCTGTAATTTATGGCTGTCACCATTATTTGTTACCCAGTTGTTGTAATTTATCACCCAAAAAGGACTGTCGAGTGTTTCCCCATCACCACAAAGCCAAAAAATGGTTGCCCGCATCACAGCTCTTGTCTTACTAACCATCACACGGACTCCTGATCGCTGTTGTGTATAGCACACTTTAGTGAGAGCATCATGAAGTGCTAGCAGCAGCAGCAGCAGCAGCAGCACCAGCAACCAGGCACAATAAAAGAGGAAAACCCTGTTAACCCACAATTTCTCTCTCATCCTATCTGCGCTCCTGTGACACACACACACACACACACACACACACACACACACACACACACACGAAATTTATTACCCAGAATATGGCTGTTTTCACTCCAATATAGGTTTCGAAATGCCTGTAAACGGTGGGGAATTAAAAGAAGGTGAGAAAGTGCAAGATAAGTTTTAGGGAGAAATTCAAATAACCGAGTAAAGCCTGCTTGTTCAACTTTAAAAAGATTGGAAATTTAAAAAAAAATTATATTCAGGAACATTTATGGCCTGTGTATACCAGTATCACATTAAAAAACCACGCTAAAGACATCATCACTTTAAAAAAATGCGAAATAGCTTGCTTGTTAAAACAGTTACTGCTAGTTATAGTTTCAGTGGACATACTGGCAGCCCATTATCACACAACCTACGTAACATATAAAGTACATCTACATTTATATTCCGCAAGCCACCCAACGGTGTGTGGCGGAGGGCACTTTACGTGGCACTGTCATTACCTCCCTTTCCTGTTCCAGTCGCGTATGGTTCGCGGGAAGAACGACTGTCTGAAAGCCTCCGTGCGCGCTCTAATCTCTCTAATTTTACATTCGTGATCTCCTCGGGAGGTATAAGTAGGGGGAAGCAATATATTCGATACCTCATCCAGAAACGCACCCTCTCGAAACCTGGACAGCAAGCTACACAGCGATGCAGAGCGCCTCTCTTGCAGAGTCTGCCACTTCAGTATGCTAAACATCTCCGTAATGCTATCACACTTACCAAATAACCCTGTGACGAAACGCGCCGCTCTTCTTTGGATCTTCTCTATCTCCTCCGTCAACCTGACCTGGTACGGATCCCACACTGATGAGCAATACTCGAGTATAGGTCGAACTAGTGTTTTGTAAGCCACCTCTTTTGTTGATGGACTACATTTTCTAAGGACTCTCCCAATGAATCTCAACCTGGCAACCGCTTTACCAACAATTAATTTTGCATGATCATTCCACTTCAAATCGTTCCGCACCCATAGTCCCAGATATTTTACAGAAGTAACTGCTACCAGTGTTTGTTCCGCTATCATATAATCATACAATAAAGGATCCATCTTTCTATGTATTCGCAATACATTACATTTGTCCATGTTCAGGGTCAGTTGCCACTCCCTGCACCAAGTGCCTATCCGCTGCAGATCTTCCTGCATTTCGCTGCAATTTTCTAATGCTGCAACTTCTCTGCATACTACAGCATCATCCGCGAAAAGCCGCATGGAACTTCCGACACTATCTTCTAGGTCATATATATATATATATATATATATATATATATATTTATTTATTTATTGTGGAAAGCAATGGTCCCATAACACTCACCTGTGGCACGCCAGAGGTTACCTTAACGTCTGTAGACGTCTCTCCATTGAGAACAACATGCTGTGTTCTGTTTGCTAAAAACTCTTCAATCCAGCCACACAGCTGGTCTGATATTCCGTAGGCTCTTACTTTATCAGGCGACAGTGCGGAACCGCATCGAACACCCTCCGGAACTCAAGGAAAATGGCATCTACCTGGGAGCCTGTATGTAATATTTTCTGGGTCTCATGAACAAATAAAGCGAGTTGGGTCTCACACGATCGCTGTTTCCGGAATTCATGTTGATTCCTACAGAATAGATTCTGGGTTTCCAGAAATGACATGATACGCGAGCAAAAAACATGTTCTAAAATTCTACAACAGATCGATGTCAGAGATATAGGTCTATAGTTTTGCGCATCTGCTCGACGACCCTTCTTGAAGACTGGGACTACCGGTGCCCTTTTCCAACCATTTGGAACCTTCCGTTCCTCTAGAGACTTACGGTACACTACTTTTAGAAGGGGGGCAAGTTCTTTCGCGTACTCTGTGTAGAGTCGAATTGGTATGCCGTCAGGTCTAGTGGACTTCCTCTGTTGAGTGATTTCAGTTGCTTTTCTATTCCTTGGACACTTATTTCGTCTTGCCACGAAGTCTGCGTCTGTAGCTGGGTCGTCAGCGTAGATGGCTGCCATGCGGAGGATAGGGGTTGGATGTTCGATACTGCCACGGATACTTCCTTGGCAGGAGGCCTAGTATGGGGGCACTCAGCCTCGTGATGCCAATTGAGGGGCTACTTGGACGAGTAGTAGAGGTTCCACAGTCTGCAAAGTCTACAAAACGGACGGGACGGCGGAGTGCTCACCACTCCCCCCCCCCCACTCCCTCCATCACGCATCCGCATGACGCCGCAAGCCTGCGGATGACACACAGCCTAGCGAGGAGGTTGTCCGTTTTTCTTGCTTCGGAACATTTGCGCTGTACTTCACACACGGGACATCGCAAAAAAACAATCAAAGCAAGTGGAGCTGTTAGACAAGTTTAGATTTCAAAGTATGATGGCAGAAGATACCATGAAGTGCAGTGAAAGAACTTTGACAGTAACCTTGTTCGAATGGCATCGAGGCATCACTTCACGAACTGCAATGATGAGCCGTTGACGGATTGGAAGGCAAGAAGATGGGCTTGACTGCGACGTCAGTAGGGCCTGATACGTGTGGTCAAAGGCAGCGAAGGAAGTCAGCGTGTGGAACCGAGTGTAACCTAAATCTGAATGACCAAACCACGCTCCTGTCTGATGGAAGTTCAGTCCCTTGGCCACTGTTAGATCGCTAGGGATGCAAGTGTGAAACAGAGAGAGGTGGCTAGGCTGTTTCATGCCTATCTACAAAGCTGATACACCTGGTGGTGATGGTGCTTTCCGCACCAGCCCTGTGGACAGCGTACTAGTGGAGGCAGGTGTACATCCACTGCGGGTACGACGCCAACAATTACTGGCTGCTTATGCTGCCCATGTTTTTAGTTTGCCCGGGCATCCAAATTACCGTGTCCTGTTCCCGCAGTCGGTCGTCCATCTGCCGGACCGTCGGCCCCGGTCGGGTTGTCCGATCGCCGTACGCGTCAAGGAGCTTCTCTGCGGGCTTGGGTTTTTCCCTGTTCCGCCTCCTTTCCAGGCGCCTCTGCGTACACCCCCGTGGTGTGTTCCTCGCCCTTGCCTTCGGCTCGACTTGGCACAGGGCTCGAAGGACTCGGTCCCTCCAGAGGCCTTCCGCCGCCGCTTTTATTCCATCCTTGCCACGTATCAGGGCTCTGGAATTGTTTACACCGGCGGTTCGATGGTTGCTGGTCGTGTCGGGTATGCGTTAACTCTCGGGGACCATTCCGAACAACGGTCCTTGGCGGCTGGCTGCAGCGTTTACACTGCTGAGCTAGTCGCCATCTTTCGAGCCCTAGAGTATATCCGCTCCTGCTCAGGTGAGTCCTTCGTGATCTGTAGCGATTCCCTGAGCGGTTTACGAGCTCTCGACCAGTGTTTTCCTCGTTCTCGTCTGGTGATGGCTATCCACGAGTCCCTGCATACTCTTGCGCGTTGCGGCCGCTCTGTGGTCTTTGTGTGGACCCCCGGTCATGTCGGTATCCCGGGCAATGAACATGTTGACCGCCTGGCGAAAGAGGCCACGTGTAAACCATCTCTGGATGTTGGCCTCCCAGAGACTGATTTGCGGGCAGTCCTCCGCCGAAAAGTTTTTGCGCTTTGGGACGCTGAATGGCGCGATCGGATTACACCCAATAAACTCCGTGCCATTAAGGAGACGACGACTGTGTGGCGGTCATCCATGCGAGCCAACCGCAGGGACTCCGTCGTCCTTTGTCGGCTCCGCATTGGCCACTCCCGGCTAACACACAGTGATTTACTGCGCCGGGAGGACCCTCCTGTATGTCGCTGCGGGGCGGCTTTGACAGTGGCCCACATTCTGTTGGCCTGCCCCCTTTTAGCTGTGGTGAGGCAGACATTTGCGCTGCCTGATACGCTCCCTGCCCTTTTAACAGACGACTCCACTATGGCTGACTTAGTTTTACGTTTTATTCGGGCAGGGGGATTTTATCATTTAATCTGAGTGTTTCTGTTTTATTTCATTGTTTTGTGTTGATTCTGGCCTTTGGCCTATGATTTTCGACTGATTTTTTTTTTAAATGTGTTTCTAAGTGGTTGGCTTTTCCTTTTTTATTTTTTTGGTCGGCCAACCACCGTCACACTCTGTGTGGTTTTAGTTCATTTTGTCTTGTCTTTGTCTCAGTTTCTCTTGTTCTGTATCGTCTGTGATCTCTTCTGTTCCTCGTTTTTATTCTCTGTGGGTGTTCTTTGTCTTTGGAAAAAGGGACCGATGACCATAGCAGTCTGGTCCCTTTAATCCCCCCAAACCAACCAACCAACCAACCAATCTGGTGGTGATGTCTATTCGTAGGTCAGTGCAATGGCTTGATTTTACCCAACACAACGACAACACTGAGTGGAACAATATCTTCTACAGCATACAATTCAGCGCATAGAATGGCTTGTTAAATCTCCCACACGTATCCGAAGCGACATGTCTGGGACACTGCAGGTAGTCCGCCGGCCTGGGTGGCCGAGCAGTTCTAGACGCTACAGTCTGAAACCGCGTGACCGCTACGGTCGCAGGTTCGAATCCTGCCTCGGGCATGGATGTGTGTGATGTCCTTAGGTTAGTTAGGTTTAAGTAGTTCTAAGTTCTAGGGGACTGATGACTTGAGCAGGTAAATCCGATAGTGCTCAGAGCCAATTTTTTTTTCTTTTTTTTTCAATACACGCTTTTAAAATTATCGTCAGAATCGTGGCTATTCCTTGTACATATACGGCAGTACAAACGATTAATTTATTGTAATCATAAAACTTGCCCTCTTATGTATCTATAGCAGGTCGTACTCTACATCAGTACACTGAAAAAATTTGGGAATTTATGGTAAGATTCTGTGGGACCAAACTGCTGAGGTCATCGGTCCCTAAGCTTACCCGCTACTTAATCTAACTTAAACTAACTTACGTTAAGGACAAAACAAACACACACACACACACACACACACACACACACACACACACACACACACACACACACACACACACACACACACACACACGAGGGATGACCCAAACCTCCGACGGGGAAGCCGCGCGATCCGTGACAAGGCGCCTTAGACCGCGCGGCTACCCCGTGCGCTCAGTACACTGAAAGTTCTCTGCATAATAGTTCACATTTTTTCCTTAAACTCTAATGATGAATACTAAGTCACTAACCTATACAGTGACCCTTAATAATAAGTATATGTATAAAGATAACGTAAGTAGTTTGGAAGAAAATAAGACGACAGTAAGTAATGAAACAAGAACAAACGAGATGACGTACTGTATTACGTTAGTTCTTGTGTAAATTTCTCCAGCTAACTGTGGTTTGCGGATACCTCGGTGCTTGGAATTTTGCCTACGCCGAGTGGTGAAAATAGCCTACGCTTCAGCTACCTGCAATTAATTGTCCAGTTGCTTAGCGACTCCGCAAAACATCCAATCGTCACAATAATGATTAGTAGTAACTAATGTATTCATATTAAAGCTAAATTACAGTTAACAGACACCACCCGAAACTCCACTGGCCACGCAGTTACTCTCTCTTCCTTGTTTCGGCCTTACCGCCGTCCTTCCATCTCTGCTCATCATTCGCCTACTCCCTCTCACTCATACCGTCTCGTCTGTCTATGTTTCTTGTACTCGTATTTCTATTAATAATAGCTGCTGTAAACTTGCTTAGTTCATTCCTAGATATATTGTTCGTGTCCATGTTCAGTAACTGGAATGTATTATTATTCCTAATGAGATACTTCATTTCGCCCTGAGAGGGTTCGTGTCTCCTAGCTTCCGTTTTGAATGGGCGTGTGAACACAGCATGCGCAGAGCTCCTAAATCACCACAGCCACACAACGCTGACGCTTCTTTCCGATTCTATGTACGTATTCAGGGTATAAAAAGTCAAAAAATGAATCATACGTCAGCTGGGGACGATACGGTTCAATGCAAACTGTGCTGTATATTAACGCATACACATCTCATTACCTACCACGCGGTCATCCACTGCAGTAGTATCCCTTGGGCGGCCTGAGCGAGGCATGTCATCGCCAATTTCTCTCTCTCTGTACCTCCTCCATGTCCGAACAACATCGCTTTGGTTCACACCGAAACGCCTGGACAGTTCCCTTGTTGAGAGCCCTTCCTGGCACGAAGTAACGATGCGGACGCGATCGAACCGCGGTATCGACCGTCTAGGCATGCTTGAACTACAGACAACACGAGCGGTGTAAAAATGTGCTGCCCATGCATGGTTGTTTATATCTTTGTGCGGGTTTAGTGACAACTCTGAACAGTCAAAGGGATTGTGTCTGTGATATAACATCCACAGTCAACGTCTATATTCAGGAGTTCTGAGAACCGGCGTGATGCAAAACTTTTTTTGATGTGTGTATATCAGTCCAGAGAGCTGCGCCACGTTCTCTTATTTCAGCAGCTGCCAGACTTCAGACAGTTGGGTAAAACCTTTTACCGTGTGTATAGTTAACTGCAAGTGGATGCTCAGTGTTCAGATACTAAAAGGTACGCCGTAGAGGAATCTGGCTGACGCCGCATGTCATTGTCTGAATTGGGCATCTTTGCTTCGCCGGTTGAGAAACCGTAGAGAACAATCAGCATACAGGATCAGGAATTAAAGGCTGCGTTTTGATAAATTTGGAAATTCGTGGTAGGGTCTTATGGGACCAAACTGCTGATGTCATCGGTCCTTAAGCTTACAGACTGTTTAATCTAACTTGAAGTAACTTACACTATAGACGACACACACACACACACACACACACACACACACACACACACACACACCCATGCCCAAGGGAGGACTCGAACCTCCGACGGGGGTAGCCACACGTACTGTGACAAGACGCCTCAGCGTTTTGGTCCGGGAGATGGTCATATCATGTTCAGTGGAATTGTTCTTGTAAATAGATGGCACAAACAACTTTCGGATAAATTCGTCACTGCAGATTATACGCGCCTGTACATGCTGAGTATCTTTCGTAGTGTTGAGGGCATGTCCCACCAAGGTAGTGCAAAATGTCACGCAAGTGGAATTGTCCTGCAGTAATGGTAAGAATACGTCCAATATTTTTGCGTACTTAGCTGGTCGCAAATTCTCAAGGTCAGTATCTAGTTGAGTGTCTGTCCTCGACTCTAGCGTCAGCGGCTGCGGAATTCATCACACGCATCAAACCTCAAATTACCTCTGACGCAAGTCCTTGTTGGTTGTTATCTTGCTCATCCCCATTCCCCCCTCTCCCTTTCTCCCTCTTTCTCGGTCCGCAGGTCGTGTACTCGCGGTCGCGTTCTCGCTTCCCGAGTACGGGGTCCCGGGTTCGATTCCCGGCGAGGTCAGGGATTTTCACTTGCCTCGAGATGACTGGGTGTTTGTGTTGTCCTTATCATTTCATCATCATCATCATCATCATCGTCATCATTCGTTACCGTGGCTAATTTGGATTATGCAAAAATTTGACTGGGTGCAAATTGGGACTTCGTAATACTGACTACACCGTGGTAGAGACCCCTTAATGTGCAGTGCCATCTGGAGACAAATCCCTGATGAAGCAATTTACAGTAGGAGTTGGACAACGATGTGTTGTTGATAAACGGGATTAGATTCGTAATGAAGATTTGTCATTATTAGGATCCCGATCCTCCGGCAGTCAAGTTTTCTGCTCCGTTTATAAGACAAAATAATTGTATGCGAACGATGCGGCAGTTACATTCTCAGTGTTTCTTCCCGAGTTCATTAGTGTGACGTGCTTCAAGGCACTCACATTCTGCCCTCTTATCTCGCGTCTTTTATCTGTCTCAGACTACGAGGAGATAGAAGACATTATCTGTACTGCGCTCCTGCTGTGAGAAAAAGCAGAGGCACTCCCGCACAATTCTTCCCATTTTCAGTAACAAAACAGGAATCCACCACGTTCGTCGATTCAACAAGCTGCTTTTTACAGAGACTGAAAGCTCGGAGTTAGAATATCTATTCATTCACACTTTTTATAGAAACCTCTTTCCAAAGTAATAGTGGCGTGTGTTCTATTTGGTCCATCATCTCTCTTTTTAGTTACCTAGTGTCAATTATAAACATAAATCGAAGACTTAGGAAAGTTATCAAGTTATTTGTGTTAATTACTCTTATAAAAGCATACTACTGTCTCTCCGTAGGGCCAAAATTAAGTTGTTATATAAAGAACTGACATTTGATTACATGACGATAAAGCTAGCTCATCAGTTTTTATGTACGTTCATAACATGCTTTATTGTATTACGCACACGCACACACACATGAATATTTGCTAAGCCCGCATCTCGGGCCCGGGAATGGGTCTGGGGGTTGAGGGTTGATCCGACTGTGGCTGCTATTAGTATTTTCTGAATGTCCGTTGCATTCAGTAGTTCAGCCACAAGTGGTTCAGTGTTTCTAACGTGGAAGAATTTTAAGCTTCAAAGTAAATTGGAAAAGGTAATTAAAGGCTAATAATAAAGCAGTCAACTGTGCATTCCATTCCTTCGACTATCAACTCGACGACCCGAGATTTGTTAAAACTGTGGTAATTACTTCGCTCCTCAGAACATCGCCTGGATGCGTGGCTTCGACGGTTTCTTTTATTTTTATCTAGATCTTTCCAGCTCCCGTTATTCACAGTTTTTGTATTGTCCGATGCTTCCAGTGGCACATGAGATGGAGACTGTGTAAATCCCACTGACAGTTGTTTCCAGGAAGTTAGTCGCTTGAAGCCTAAATGCTTATTGTTCTGTTATCACGGGGGAAAAAGTCAGCTTTATATAACTTAGAAACGGGAAACGTATTCACGCAGATATCCCAGCAGAATAAAATTATAACTGGCCAATCTAAAACACAATATGCAACACACTGTCATCACATGTCTGGAACTTAAATATGAAAATTTATATAGATATTACTTGTGATGTATGTAGCATACTTAACATAAGTTGAAGATCACCATACATAGAGTATTCTGGAAAAACATAACTTTCTGAAACAAAAAATATGTCGTTCACTTCATTACTGACAATTGATGACATTTCATGCTATTGCAGAGGAGTTATCAGCAAGTACTCTGTCCACAAATTAAAATCGAAATTGTCTTTAAACTTTCGGTGGAAGCTTTGAATCTGCTGCGCGCAGTTTTGTGTGACTAACTGTCAATTGTGATTTAGGCATTGAAGAAAACCCGCTGTAGAGCATTTGTCTGGAGCACAGCTTGGATCTGCAAACGTTGGTCGTTTGTAATGATACACACCAGAATCAAATTACCTGAGCTCGGTTCGATTCCCGGCTGGGTCGGAGATTTTCTCCGCTCAGGGACTGGGTGTTGCGTTGTCCTAACTATCATCATTTCATCCCCGTCGTCGCGCAAGTCGCCGATGTGGCGTAAAATAAAAACACTCGCACTCGGCGAACGGTCTACCCGACGGGAGGACCTAGTCACACGACATTTATTTATTTTATCATGAAAAACTGATCTCTGATGTCATTTCAAAGCGAAGCTACGTAGCCATTTGCATTTTGCGAGCTCTGTGAACCGTGAAACACCCCTTTTGTGCCCGTTCCCCACTAAGTTACAGTATCGCCTTAAGCGTCCATGCTAAATTGCTCTGTATACATTTTCCATGCGCTGTTAATTCCTTAAACACCACCTGGGTAGTGAGATATGCCACTCCTGTAAACCGGCACCGTCGTTCACATCATACCTTAGGCACATGGAAATGAGACTGCCCGGAACGCAACCAATTGGACATTAGTTACGTACTGTGTGCTACGCCTGACATGCAATTTGTTATCTTTTTGATGAGGAGAGAAAGTCGGTTGCCGCTGTGCTCACGGTTGAGTGGATGGTTACGATCTCGATCTGTTACATTCATTTAACTGATTCTACTACAGGGTGTTTCAAAAATGACCGGTATATTTGAAACGGGAATAAAAACTAAACGAGCAGCGATAGAAATACACAGTTTGTTGCAATATGCTTGGGACAACAGTACATTTTCAGGCAGACAAACTTTCGAAATTACAGTAGTTACAATTTTGAACAGATGGCGCTGCGATCTGGGAAACTCTGTAGTACGATATTTTCCACATATCCACCATGCGTAGCAATAATATGGCGTAGTCTCTGAATGAAATTACCCGAAACCTTTGACAACGTGTCTAGCGGAATGGCTTCACATGCAGATGAGGTGTACTGCTTCAGCTGTTCAATTGTTTCTGGATTCTGGCGGTACACCTGGTCTTTCAAGTGTCCCCACAGAAAGAAGTCACAGGGGTTCATGTCTGGCGAATAGGGAGGCCAATCCACGCCGCCTCCTGTATGTTTCGGATAGCCCAAAGCAATCACACGATCATCGAAATATTCATTCAGGAAATTAAAGACGTCGGCCGTGCGATGTGGCCGGGCACCATCTTGCATAAACGACGAGGTGTTCGCAGTGTCGTCTAAGGCAGTTCGTACCGCCACAAATTCACGAAGAATGTCCAGATAGCGTGATGCAGTAATCGTTTCGGATCTGAAAAATGGGCCAATGATTCCTTTGGAAGAAATGGCGGCCCAGACCAGTACTTTTTGAGGATGCAGGGACGATGGGACTGCAACATGGGGCTTTTCGGTTCCCCATATGCGCCAGTTCTGTTTATTGACGAAGCCGTCCAGGTAAAAATAAGCTTCGTCAGTAAACCAAATGCTGCCCACATGCATATCGCCGTCATCAATCCTGTGCACTATATCGTTAGCGAATGTCTCTCGTGCAGCAATGGTAGCGGCGCTGAGGGGTTGCCGCGTTTGAATTTTGTGTGGATAGAGGTGTAAACTCTGGCGCATGAGACGATACGTGGACGTTGGCGTCATTTGGACCGCAGCTGCAACATGGCGAACGGAAACCAGAGGCCGCTGTTGGATCACCTGCTGCACTAGCTGCGCGTTGCCCTCTGTGGTTGCCGTACGCGGTCGCCTTACCTTTCCAGCACGTTCATCCGTCACGTTCCCAGTCCGTTGAAATTTTTCAAACAGATCCTTTGTTGTATCGCTTTTCGGTCCTTTGGTTACGTTAAACCTCCATTGAAAACTTCGTCTTGTTGCAACAACACTGTGTTCTAGGCGGTGGAATTCCAACACCAGAAAAATCCTCTGTTCTAAGGAATAAACCATGTTGTCTACAGCACACTTGCACGTTGTGAACAGCACACGCTTACAGCAGAAAGACGACGTACAGTATGGCGCACCCACAGACTGCGTTGTCTTCTATATCTTTCACATCACTTGCAGCGCCATCTGTTGTTAAAAATTGTAACTACTGTAATTTCGAAAGTTTGTCTGCCTGAAAATGTACTGTTGTCCCAAGCATATTGCAACAAACGGTGTATTTCTATCGCTGCTCGTTTAGTTTTTATTGCCGTTTCAAATATACCGGTCATTTTTGAAACACCCTGTAGATGGGCAATAGATCCACCTTTTACAGTGCGGATGCATAAGTACTTAGACCTCCTGCAAAAATCTAAGAGTAGAGAGTATGGAGCAAATGGTCAGGGACTGAGGATAGGTGACGCCCGATGGGAATGTGGATCGGCCGTGAGGCGTGCCGAAGTCCGCGCAGTTGCGACAACACTGTGTTTCGGGTCGTGCAGTGGTTAACGCACCTACCTAGTAAGCAAGAGGTACCGGGCTCGAATCCCTGTCCGGTACACATTTTAACTCGTCGCCGCTTATTCGGCGTAATGTTACGATGCAGGTATCAGTAATACGTTCCGTTTTCTTTCCTTTCTCCCCATTTCCGTCTTCAATTTATGTATTACTTTAATTCCTGCCTTCCCCTACGGTTTTTAACTTCTGCAACTCTCATAAAAGTTATTCCCTGATATCGAAACACATGTCGTATCAACCTGTCCCTTCCTCTTGTTAATGTTCTGCATGTGTTCCTCTTGTCGCCAGTTCTGTGGAGAACCACCTCGTTCCGTATCAGTCCACCTAATTTCATCATCACATCATTTCATCATCACATCATTTCAAACTCTTCGTTTCTCTCTTCTTCGGTTTTACAAGTCACTTATTCCAGTGACTAACTTCCGTAACTGCGCTTCAGATATACATTTGAGGAAGAAATTTTAACGAAATTAAGTCTTATGTTTGATATTGGTAAAGTTCAGTAAATATCGCCAAGTCTGTACCTTCGTCCATATCCACCTCCAGTTAGCTGTACATCGTCAGTCAAACCTGTTGTCGAAACTTAGATGGAAACAGTATCAGATTTCTCGAACCACCCGTGAAAAGAAAAGTAACTGCGATTTAGCGTTAACTCTCGGCAAACAGCCTCAGTAGTGCGTTCGCCGCACCTGAAGGTATGACCGAAGCTTCCTATTTATGACAGCCTGAAAAGAAACGGTGCAGTCATGAACGCGCCAAAGTCGGTGGCGGCGAATCTTCCGTGCCTTACGTCCGACGTGTGCTAGCCAAAGCGAGGAACCGGAAGAAAAGTGAAGAACAAAGAAGCATAGTCCTCTTGCCATACGTTGCCTGTTTTTCTTCGAAAATAGGGAGATTATTGGAGAAACTTAAAGTTAAATGTGTCTTTCGTACACAAACGAAATTAGGAGCTCTTTTTACGGTCAGTGAAAGATAATGGTTTAAGAAGACCTGGAGTCTTGGAGTCGTATGATTCCAAGCAGCTGCGGGGCGTCATATCTTGGACAAACTTGTCCGTTCGTAAAGGACAGAGGCGTCGAACATCGACGACACACACACACACACACACACACACACACACACACACACACACACACACACACGTCTGTACCAGCCGGAGATACCTGCAGTGGCCGAGTATTGTCTCAGTACAAGACACAATATGGAATACAAAAACACCAAGATTCTGTTGTCGAGGTCTTCGTACTGATACCGCGTTATTAAAGAAGCAATGGAAACTGGCAGCCCGACTGTTTTAACAGGGACACAGGGTACCAGCTCAGCGCGATCTGGGATACAGCGCTGGACGTGTTAGAATCACAGCGACCACAAAGAACTGTTGGTCTTACGGGGGATGACGTTGCGGTGGCGGAGGGACGCCGATGGGGGCAGTATTATGCTGTGGCTGGAGTTGCGGACTAAGTGAACGCTGCTGCAGGCCGTCTGCATGTCGTCGTGCTTGATGTGTTCCACGTAGTCCGTGGCGTCTTACAGCAGGAAAACTGTCCGCGTCACAAGGTCAGAATCGTGGTTGGTTGGTTGGTTGGTTGTGTTGGGGAAGGAGACCAGACAGCGAGGTCATCGGTCTCATCGGATTAGGGAAGGACAGGGAAGGAAGTCGGCCGTGCCCTTTGAAAGGAACCATCCCGGCATTTTCCTGGAGCGATTTAGGTAAATCACGGAAAACCTAAATCAGGATGGCCGCACGCGGGATTGAACCGTCGTCCTCCCGAATGCGAGTCCAGTGTCTAACCACTGCGTCACCTCGCTCGGTCAGAATCGTGCTACAGCTGTTTAAGGAGGTCATAGTGAACTCTCGTTGATACCTTCCCACCAAACTCGCCTGATCTGAACCCGATAGAACACACCTGGGATTCAATCGTGCGCCAGCTTCGCGTCCACAAAAAAGTCACGTGATTTATGGAAATTGCGTGGCCTGCCTGTAGACGTCTGGTGCCATATACCTTCGAAAACCTACCAGGGACTTGTAGAATCGCCACGCGGAATCGCTACTATGTTACGTTCCGAGGCAAACAAAGACGATGTTAAGCAAGTGTTCATAATTGTTTGGCTCATTGCTGTACTTATAAAACACTTAGCTGATAACGGCGGAAGCTCTATGAGGCTATTTGTGGCAAATTTTGTTGTATGCAGGATAGTATAAAATTGTAACTAAATGCGGGAAGATCGACAGAAGATCGATGCTTGGTGCAGCTGTTGGTGTTTGATACTTAGCATAAAGAAATGAAAATTATTGCGCACAAATAGGTCGAAAGGCGCATTATTTTATGATAACACGATTTCGGCAAAAGCACTGGATGTGGTCACGTGCATTAAATAACCGAGAATAAGCATACCGAGCGATCTGAAGTGGAATGACCACATAAAACCAATCTTAGGACTGGCAGATACAGGAGAGATGCATGGGAAGAGAGATAAGGTACTGTAGCCCACCCACGTTGGAGGTAATTTACGAAACGCTCGTTCAGTCTGTACTTCCAATATTCGTACTCAGTGTGGGACCCGCACCAGGGAGGTTGCATAAAGAAAATAGAGACGATCCAAAGAACAACAACCCGTTTTATCCATAGAGAATGTATATCTGTAGAGTGGTCGTAGTCTGCTGCGCATGTTCTCAACATCAGACCAGGCCAGTCACGTGATTTTGGGACGACAATCGCGAAACTTGAATATTACACGTATTCGTCTTGTTTTATATACGTTTCTGCACATTTTAGTACAGCTATAATGCAGTATTGTCGCCGTCTAAAATGTCATTGTAACATAATTAATTCGAACAGTCATTCGCCAATATTATCTGTGCAACGGAAAACGTAAAAATACATTTTTGGATGTTACGTTGTATCCCGTTACCGGAAAACGTAAGTGAAGCGAAATCTGAGCTTGATAATGTGACGAAAAAGCTAAATACCATTGCTCTTCATATCTTTAAGCAAACTTCAGTTTCTGGTGTCAAATTGTTAAGATGTCTAAAACGCGTATACAAAGTTACACGGTACTTCTGAAGGTGATCTATCTGTAGCTAAGCGCTGTACGGGCAAAATGCGCCCTTCCAAAATCACGTAACTGGAACTGGAGGAGGTCTTGCGGAAAGAATTCTGGTTTTGCGCATCCGAATGCTCATGCCATAGATATCTATACTATGTGGTTCCATCACGTATTAGTTTATTAAGTGCGAAAGCGTCCCGAAGCTTCTCACCCAAATCCACTGGTAGACGCTATAAGAGGCGATGTGCGTCATGGTCTTATTTGCTGTTGAAATTTCGAGAAAGTACGCTCCTAGAACAGCCAACAAATACATTGCTTGCCTGTATGTACATCTCGCGAAAAGACTATTAAGGTCAAATTTAGAGATAATCGAGATCACATGGAGATCCACCAATGGTTCTCGCCTCGCATCTTCCACATCGTAACAGGAAAGGGGGAGGGGAGAGGATGGGGGGAGGGAGAGGGTAAGGAGAGTGATACACAAAGTACCCTCCACCACACACGCGAGAAGGTGGCTTGCAGGGTGCAGATGTGTGTGTAAAATTTCACATAAACAGGCTTCTGGGCGTTCGTAAAATTTTAAAGAAGCACTTATAGGTTCAGATTTGCACATGGGTTTCAGCTTTACTAAATGTGCTTGGCAAATACTCTGTTGCGATGTGGAGTTGCGGGCATTAAAAGTAAGCAACGTCAAAAAACTTGGTTTCAAGACGAAAATATACGCATAATACTTAAGAAACCGTGTACGGGTAGAATGACAAATGAGGACGTTTTTAAGCGTATCAGTAGAAACCGTATGCTATCCAATTTAATGGGGAGAGAGAGAGAGAGAGAGAGAGAGAGAGAGAGAGAGAGAGAGAGAGAGAGAGAGAGAGTGTTTTTAGGATAAATCGTGCCAAATGAAAAACCGTGTCATTTACTGAAAGCCGAAGAGGGCTGGAAGAAAGACGAATATTGGCTGTGTAACGTTAGACAATCGGTGGGACTAAATTACATTCAATATTTTACATGTCGAGGGAAACCGAGAAGCTATGGAAAAAACTCATCTCAAACTTCCATTAGTGGATATGCATCGGAAGAAGATGACGGGAAAAATGTGTCCTCTGTACGTCTTAGTACATAACTATGCGGCCCATTGTTACTCCCTCTTCCAACTCGGTGCCTTCTGTCGGCCGTTGTTTGTTTTTGCCGCGTGCACTTTTTACGTAGGGAGCTTAGTCGCAGTCATCAGGGCAAACTATTGTAAAAGCGCTCTCGCTTGTTTGAAATATGACTGTAATGTAGAAATACAGTACTGGTAATCCCTGTTTGGCGGGGCTGGGGTGTTGTGAGAGGGCGGAGCCCAGTGGCAACGGGGTGGATGCGTGGGTGGGGCGCTGGCGCGTGCGCACCAGGCACCACGCCACGGCGCTGGCTCCAAGACGCGGAGTCTTGCTGCTCATTGCGAGGACAAGTCTTCGCTGTTCCGCACGCGCTCTTCTTCTGCGAGGAGTCACTTCTAGGTACCCGCAGCACTGCGTCTATTTTAACTGTTCGAATCGACATTAGTCCTTTTCGCTTTAGAAAATTTTTAATACTCCAGACAGCTGCAGGCAGATTTCTTTCAGTCGCAAGTACTCTACTTTCGTGTTAACTGATATATGGGAAACTTAATTCAGCTGCTGTTGGTAGTGATAGAAAAGGCAATCGCAGAGTAAGATTTGTTGCGTTGCGGGGGACAGAGCAGGGCATTTTTGGAGGAAGTCGCATTTTAAATCCTATAGAGACTAGTTTGACTCCAGCGTTCGGAGGTAGGCGTGGCACCAGAAGTGGGGCGAATTCATAGGAGCTGTGCTAGGATTGTTACAGATCGCCGTAGTCCATGCAGAAGTGTAACAGAGATTATCGGGGTACTTCAACGGGAATCTTTACGAGAAGGGTAAAGTTGTTGTTGTTTTTTTCGCAAAGCCCAGTTGGGTAAATTTAGAGGAAGACAGTGGGACATTAATGATACCATTATCTTGTATCTCAGGTAGGGATCATGAGAAGAAGGTGAGAGGGATTAGGTAACGTATAGAGGCATAAAGGTTGTCATTTTGCTCTCGCTATTTAATTTAGAGGCCCCGCTCTATTTGAGATTGGGACTTACCTCATGGTAGCAGGTAATCATTGTATTACACTAGACATTTTAAACTAGTTGGTCAATTAAAATAAACGCTTCAGTGTGGCAACAGTAAGTAAATATAAAAATGTGAAAACATCCGCCAAATGTTAGGAACGGGAATGCACTATTGTGTGAACCATTTTTAGTGCCGCATAATTATAAATGTCTGGGGTACGACTCATTAAAGTGCCATTGTCGTGTGTTGCTTATGTTTTTTTTATTATTGTCACCAAACACACCAGGAGGCAATACGTAAGAATATCCGAGGAAAATCTAATTGCTCATAAAATTTATCGGCACTTATTTTCTGATGCATAATGGCACGTGTCGTATTAGTCCACGTACTCGGACGGGCTAAACCAGGCCTCATTGCAAGAAGTGGAGAACTGAGTATCTAAATGTCCCCATACTTCGTACAGTATCCACCGGAACTGTAGCACGCTGGTTGAACTGGAAGTTTCAATTCGTGCTCAGCAGACAACGTGTAATTATTTATTCGTATTTCCTGCTGCTAATCACTTTTCTTCTATGTGTAACTTAAGATAAGGCACCGCGTTTCGAGCATCTTCTGCCAGTCTTCAGGCGTTTATGTATAGAGAAAGTTGTTACTTAAAAATAAATTCTCTTAAACTAGATTAACATAGAACTGTTTGGGCCGGCCGCTGTGGGTGAGCGGTTCTAGGCGCTTCAGTTCGGAACCGCGCTGCTGCTACGGTCGCAGGTTCGAATCCTGCCTCGGGCATGGATGTGAGTGATGTCCTTAGGTTAGTTAGGTTTAAGTAGTTCTAAGTCTAGGGGACTGATGACCACAGCAGTTAAGTCCCATAGTGCTTAGAGCCATTTAGAAGTTCTTGAGTACTGTTCGCTGCTGGAGGTGCTCTTGTGGTATTTGGAGGGGGCGTGGGGGCAGCCACAAATTGATGTTCGATCATGTCTTACCCTGCGTTGAGCCATGACTCGGTCTTTGACTGACACCACCATCTGTGCGGGATGCAGATAGTTTTGCATCAGTTATTATGTTGCGAATGTTGTTGTTGTTGTTGTTGTTGTTGTGGTCTTCAGTCCTGAGACTGGTTTGATGCAGCTCTCCATGTTACTCTATCCTGTGCAAGCTTCTTCATCTCCCAGTACCTACTGCAACCTACATCCTTCTGAATCTGCTTAGTGTATTCATCTCTTGGTCTCCCTCTACGATTTTTACCCTCCACGCTGCCCTCCACTGCTAAATTGGTGATCCCTTGATGCCTCAGAACATGTCCTACCAACCGATCCCTTCTTCTAGTCAAGTTGTGCCACAAACTTCTCTTCTCCCCAATCCTATTCAATACCTCCCCATTAGTTACGTGATCTACCCACCTTATCTTCAGCATTCTTCTGTAGCACCACATTTCGAAAGCTTCTATTCAAATGTTGCGAATATTGTGTGATAAATTTTTTTGTATGACAGTTGTTCACTTCAAATAGTGGCTTCTCATAGCTTCGTTTTTTATCCTTGGTACACTGGCGGAACTGTTGTGCAAAGCACTTTGTGCTATTTATTTTGTCACTGTTTTTGAAGTAGTTCACTGCACAATTTTTTTTACATAAATGTAAACATTGTGCGCTTAGTATATAGTATGGCACTTGTAGCGTTAACGATTCGCAGTTATCGCATTTTACATCGGTGTCCACGATACTGAGAGTCTGATAGTCGTTTGTTTACATTGGCACATTTTAAATCTATTGCATTAGAACTGGCTTATGACTGCTGAAGAATTCTGAGTTTTTGAAATCCATCGTCTCACTAACAATATCGTCTCCATATTTTGTATTATGAATGAAAATTTCCGTTTCTTCTCTGATAGCCGTTCTTTA
This sequence comes from Schistocerca americana, assembly GCF_021461395.2. NCBI lineage: Eukaryota > Metazoa > Arthropoda > Insecta > Orthoptera > Acrididae > Schistocerca > Schistocerca americana. The sequence continues at coordinate 296,025,735 of NC_060130.1, forward strand.
ACTTTCCTGCTTTTGTGCAAAATTTCGAGGTTATTTTCTATTTTCAAAAGTCTTCTGTGTCTTTAATGTGTGTACTGCTGATGTGGTACAGTGTGTTTGTAGAAAAAAAATGGTGTACTGTAATGCGTCAAAAAAACAGTGACAAAATAGATAACGTGTAATGTTACAGAACAGCTCCGCCTGTGTACCAAGGGTGAAAACGTAGCCTAGGGACGACGAAGCTGTGAGTGAGCAACTATGACATAGAAATGAGTATCACACGATTTTTGTAACACAATGACTAATGCAAAACTATCTGCATCCCACACAGGTTGTCGTGTCAATCATAATAAACAACGAGAAATAGCTCCGTAGAAGCGGGAAACATCACTGGTTATCAATTTGTGGCCAACCACTGTCTGCCTCCCCAATCCCTACACTCCAAATACGGCGAAAGTTCCTCCAGCAGCGAACAGTAAACAAAAAAATTCTATGTTAATCTGGCTGAAGACAGTTTATTTATGTGTAACAAATTTCTGTATACATAATCGCCTGAAGATGGATATAACATACGTTACGTTAAATTAGACGTAAAACAAGTAAAAGTGACAGGTAGCAGAAAAAACGAGTAAATAATTATTATTCAGGTTTGTTCCCATGAGGAAGAGCGTGCCCCACGACTGTATTAATGAGATACAAGATAGGAGGAAGGGCAGAATCGATACTAAATTTTTAATCTGTTTATTGCAGATCGATTTGAGCTAATGTGTAGCTATCTCCAGTGCAGTTATATCATGGTACCACATAGGCATTACAATCAGTGTTTGTTATCTGTAACGTCAATGTGGTACCAAGGGCGATTTTAGTTACGATGAGTCACTGTGACCTGGGTATAACTGTACCGAAGACAGCAGTACAGTACCTGCAATCGAGCTGCAATAAAGAGACTAAAAATTTACAACCGATGCTGCCCTTCCTCTTGTATTTAAATAATTATTCCACACATCCGCGGTTCCCAAACGTAGCCAGTATGGCCACACGCACGAAATTTGGTGTAGTAAAGGGTCAGGTCCTTCTTGATAAGCCTGTGACACGAAGACGTTTTAATTTCCTTTTGATAATCATTTACAGCCATACTCAGCAAAACACAGCGATGTGCATAGTAAAACGTACGTCGCATTTTCGCGTACAGCATTTCTTCCCGTTCCGTTTGCGTATATAGCAGGGGAAAAATGACTGCTTACATGCCACTGTGCGTGCTGTAATTAGTCTAATCTTATATTCTTGCGCCCTACGGGATCGATGCATAGTAAGCTGTAGAATATACATAGATTCCTCGCTTACTACCGCTTCCTGAAACATTGTGCGTGTAGGCTTTCACAGAGCAGCTGACGTCCATGTTCAAGCGTCTGGCAGTTAAGTTTATTTAATATCTTGGGGACCCAATCCTGTGAGTTAACAAACCTGTGACAGTTTGTGGTTCCCTTCCTTTTGAAACACTTTCACAACAAACCGGGTTTGTTTTCTGGGACTGTCCTGCAGGCTGTCATTCACTTTGGCAATATTTTGTTGTGTTTGGATTCATTTCGGATAGATTTTTGAATATCTTTTGTCTCGAAATATATAAACCACTTTTCGTACCAGTTTTACTTTCTATTGTTCCTGTAGCAGCTTCCGCATGGAGAGGATCCTGCAAAACAAGTTTTGGAAGTTCTGTTGTCCAAAGCGAAAGGTATGATGATGTATTTTTCAGTAATTTTAACGCACTTCATAATTCAGCAATATGGAACGAAATAAAGATTAATCACGTATTTTTCAGTCCGATTACATACATTTAGGATATTTATCATTTTTTAACTTGCAGAAGCTTGGTTTTTGATATTGCTGTTTGTGTGTTACAAAAATAGCTTAGCTCTGTTGTTGTGGAGAAACAAATATCAATAATTTAAAAAATAAGTACATTTGTGCCATCAGCTATACTATTGTATGTTTGTTCTCTACCGGTTTCGATTGTTACAGTCATCTTCACAGGAGAAAAACAGTGTACGTCAATGAATCAAACATACAAATTCGTCATATATGAGCCAACCAAATGTAGAACATACGTAATTGTAATAAGTCTGTCTTAACACAGGCTATAAAACGCGCTGTGCCTTTGCACATGTACAGCGCTCAGTGTTTCTGTTTATTAAATAATGGTTGTTATCTTACGTAGCTATGACTGAATTACGTTATTACTGTCGTGAAGTATAATTTAATTTGTGGTTTTACATTACGACATTAGTTTGAATATGTATATGTTTATCTAAATTTACGTTTATACAGCATTTTGTACACAGAGAACGCAGTTGTTTCTGGAGCTGTTGCTCTGACAGACAAAAAGCAAGACGTTGTTGGGTTCGGCCGTGGTTGGTAAGAAGGGAGGAAGGCAGTTTTGTATATTTCATTTTAACCAAGGAACTGAGGCCCGAAGATTGGCAGGAATCCCTCAACTTCGTGAGAATGGATGTAGCTTATTTTGACAAGCTATTGTCGATGATAGAGAACGAACTCGCTCAACTAACTTGTCGAAAGAAAGGAATAAACCATTTTGCATATACATTTTGTGATCGGATTCTCTCGCTGTTACCAGTTTCTTCTTCCTGGCATGCTGAAATAAAGCAAAAGATGGAGGTAAATCAAATACGAATAAAATAGGAACTTTAGTCAAATAAAACGCTACGCATGGAGATCGAAAATCACATGTATAAAGTTATATGCAATGTACTCAAAATTATAAGGTTTCGGACGAACCTTAATATGATACAGCGTGTCTTGTGGATCATTCAGACACCTTTCCTCGCTATGTGCCTGAATGAGGACGCTTAGTGCTTGTATGGTCCGGTCCATTTCTAGAAGACTAAGCTAACAGTAAAAGGAATCGTATTCGCAAACAGATTGCATTAATAAAATCTGCCGGCAAAAAATTGATTTCAACTCCTGAATTTATGAAAATTTACTCACTAAAAAATACACAAAAGCTCCTGTATTAAAACCTGAACTTTGCTGCTGGCCACATATGTCAACAATAGTAGTCTATAAACGATTAGAAGCAGAAAGAACGCTCGGAGTAATATCTGCAGCGCATGCACGTCTTATTGTCGGTAAGTGCTCAAGCACTGATTCAAGGAAGTTACGAACTGCTGCCTATTTCCGCGCTCCGTTAATTTGTCTACTAATTCTGTTACTTCCACCCGTTCTGTCGCCAGATGCCAGCCGCGCTACATCTGTGTAGTTCATGGCGGATCATCGTGAAATATCCGATTCAGAGTTTCTACTTCTCACTCCGTAACTCAGAAACAGTCCGCCTCCGTGCCTTTCTAGTCACAGTTTGTCATAGGGGGGACTCCAGTTCAATTACCGGTACTGCTAGGAATTTTTCCTTGGTGGGAGGACTGGAACAGTGTTCACTCAACTACGTGGTGAGCATTCAGACAGTGACCGGTGGACGCTGAATCTTCCCTAATGGGCAGAGAGCGAAGTTGATCAGTAAAAAATGTTTCTGCGCTTTGTACGTCTCTGGTGTGTGTCTTCCTCAATTTTGGAAGGTAGTATCTGGTCTGAGTGAGAAGACCACTTCGCCTCTTTCCTATGCCTTGATATGATTCAACATTGGATCGGATTGCACTCACTTGCAGTTAGCTAACAGTTTCCCATAAACACGAGAATCAGTGGCACGCACGTGCAGCTTAGGGTACAGCTCATTTTATCTGTAAGCCCTATATAATATTACATGAAACTTTTTTGAAAATCTGTCAATGTGATACAATTATGGTATGTTAATTTTGAATACATTCGAGTGCATAAAATCTCGAAATTCCTTTACACTAACAATGTATTAAACAAGCATCTGAAGAAGACAGAAATCACAATATATAAAAATGGTGGGGCTGTTCCACCCAGTCATGAGGCTATCCCGCCCAGTGTATTTCAGTGTCAAAATCGCAAGTCTCTACCGGAAGTAAACATTTTTAGTCCATTTTGCACCCATAAACACTTCCCGGAACCATGTATCACATTACTGGCACATTATCCAGAGAAGCTGTCTGTAACACCTGTTACTGCTTGCTTCGTGTCTTCCATGGACCACGAAGCACTTGGATTTTTCTCAATATACGGGCCATCTGAAAAGAAACCAAGAAAAAGTCTTCTCTAGAATTGCGAAGTAAAGCGTCAATTAAACTAATAATTTGTCTGAACGGAAATAATCCCACATGTACGGGGCCAAACAGCCTCACAAGCAGACATATCGAAAGATGCAGCAAATGGGATATTTGTGGAAAAAGCCTGCAATATTTGTTGATACACACACTGCATGACCTGTGTTCTTGTACAAGTAGCAGGAAGATTTTCAAATGTCACGTTATTGTGTATGTTACGCCTTAATTTCTCAGGTTGTATTTTTTAACTATGGCAATAATCCATCACAATTGTTTTGCCTCTAAAGTTTGTTCTTGTGTCCTGTCAACAATGTAACAGAAAACACCCTAACTACATCACATGCGGCGACGCAGAGATACTGACTCACACAGAAGGCAAACCGACCTCGAATCTGTGAGGAACTGTGGCACTGTTGCCGCATTTCTTATTTCAGGCAGATTAGCCACGTGAGCAGATTAACTCCACTGTACCCTGTAATTCATATCCTTGGGAACAGAGAAAGTAAGGATCGCTGTTGTAATGGTCATTTAATAGCAAAGAATTTTACTTCCCGATGCTTAGAAACAAAAATTCTCGCGTTAAAAATGTATTTATGTCTATAAAATTGACCAATAATTTCTCTCTCTCCAAACGAGCATGTAAGTTACTATTTACGACTTCAAAAATTTCGTAATGAGGCAAAATTTCTGGGCTGTCGTTGTCGTCCACGCTCGCTCAGTGCCCGCGCCCAATAAACAGAGCCGCTTGCTGCCGCTTGCGCTGGACCGTTCATTACCGGTTTCCTTTCTAAAAGGAATCCTTTGAACGCCGTCCTGCCTCGCTGCTGTCTTGGAATTTCTGTGAAAGACCTTCACCGACGCTGCGGACCTCGGCGGCTCGCCACTGCGACCCACTCGCCAGGATCGTCTGCAAGTCAGCCTCATAAATCTCCCACGCTTAAATTATTCCAGGACTTCGTCTCAAATGTGTAGAGCGTTCAAATTTTCAGCGCTCCCCCCCCCCCCCCCCTGAAGTGAAGGATCTGCAGGTCTTGTTTAACGAGCAGTCGCAGACATCGGTCAGATAGAAAAATAAATGAAGTTGCGCGAGAAGGGAAACTGCAGCGGCTCCATACCATCCCAATTCTACCAACTAAGACGTTTTATGGTGGGATCGATGGTACTAGTCCTAGCATTGCGCTGTGACTAACATTTCAGGCGCACATGATTAACTTATTTCCCAAACTGTTGTTATTTCAAATGAAGTATATTTGGAGTTGCGAATCTGGATAACTGTCAGATGTATAATGGAATGAAGACAACGAAAATTTCTGCTGGACCGGGGTTCTACCCCGGCTTTCCCGTTTGTCGCGAGCGGTCACCTTACCTTTAGGCTATCCGAGCACGACCCATGACTAGATCCAGATTTCCACATGTCGTTAACCATGAGTCTACAATCTGTACTCATATGACCATTATGTATAGAGCCAGGAGAGACATTTAAGTTGAAAGTCGCCTGCCCGGTGTCGGCGAATAAATACGATATGCCCGCATGCATACTCGTAGGAACATTACTTCGTACTTTAGAACAACATGGGCACTGCAATATCGCGTTTATCCGCCGGCACGGGGATAGCGACTGTAAATTGAAATGTTTCCCCTGTACAGGAATATACATAATGGATGTACGAGTACATGGTTGACGATGTACGGAAGTTTGGATCTGGCCGTGAGTCGTCTCCGGATAACCTAATGGTAAGACGATTGCTCGCGGAAAACTGAAAATCAGGTTTCGAGTCACGGTCCGGCACAAATATTCACTTTGTTCATTCCATTACACACCTGATGGTTGTCCATATTCACAACTGTACATTTCCTGTATTTCATAACGGCTGTAGTTGCGCAGTGCTTGTTCTTTCGGACATTCATCCATGTCCGAAGGAACACTGCATTGTAATGGTTCAAATGGCTCTGAGCACTATGGGACTTAACATCTGAGGTCTTCAGTCCCCTAGAATTAAACCTAACTAACGTAAGGACATCACACACATCCATGCCCGAGGCAGGATTCGAACCTGCGACCGTAGCGGTCGCGCGGTTCCAGACTGAAGCGCCTAGAACCGCTCGGCCACACCGGTCGGCTACTGCACTGTACTCCGGAACAACAGCCACTGCAATATCATGTTACAGTTTTGCTTGAAATTAATAAATGGTATACTGTGCTTCAGTTGGTTATTGACATTTAATAGAGATTTCATTGTGCTGCATGTTTTGTTGCTGATGCTGTGTAAGTCTTTAACGAGACCAAACAAGTCGTCAGTCGCCTTTATACTCCGCAGGACAGAAGCCTCCACCCAATATATCTGCCTCTAATATAAATTTCGTTTGCAAGCGCGAGAAAGCACTTTTAAATGTTTACGTAGCGTGTATGTGAGGCGGAATATGGCAATAGCACGGTATTCACCTAATGGGATGTGAGGAACCGCCTAAAAACAACATCCTTCACGCTGGCTGGTACACCGACTCGGCGTCTTTAATCCCCCGGTCGGATTCCATCCGGGGCCGGCATGCCGCCCTGTCCCGAAATCGGTCGCATTAACACGCGCAGCTACCCAACGGATAGAGGTTTTGAGTATGCTATTTCATTTCCTCGTTCAGCACTTGTGTAGGTGTTACGGAACAAAGTATCTGTTATTATTCCTTCTCGGAGGAAACATCCCGTTCACTGTCTTCATCGACGTACGAAACCTACAAACGACTTAAATCTGGAAGGTCTAGCTGGAATTTGAATCACGGTCCTCCTGAATACGAGTACAGTGTCCTAATCACTTCAACACCTCTCTCGGTGAAAGAAAATTAGGATTTTTAGTTAAACGCTAGTCGTATGTAAACTATAAAATTCAGACTGAAATCAACAGAAATTAACATAAAATGCTCAAATGTGTGTGAAATCTTACGGAACTTAACTGCTAAGGTCATCAGTCCCTAAGCTTACACACTACTTAGCCTAAATTATCCTAAGGACAAACACACACACACCCATGCCCGAGGGAGGACTCGAACCTCCGCCGGGACCAGCCGCACAGTCCATGACTGCAGTGCCTGAGACCGCTCGGCGAATCCCGCGCGGCCAGAAATTAACAGTAGAGATTTTTACTTTGTTGCTAAATTTTGTGTTCGGTTGTAACGGTTGAGGTAGTGATAAAGACTACTGATTGCTAAACAATTGATACGAATAAATACATTAAATGACCCCCAAGCAACGTAAATACGACAAATCAGGTATTCATACCTGAAAACTGATTCGTTCCACATACACTGTCCAGTCCAATTATTGTGACCACCCGTCAAAAGACGGAATAACCAAATTTCGCAGCGCGGACTGGCGCGAGACGTGAAGGAAGTTCTGGAAGGTACCGACTGGAATGTGGAGCCATGCCGATTCTACTGCCGTGGCCAGCTCCCTTAGGTTTCTCGGTTGAGAATCCATGACGTTGCAAATCCGGGAGTTTGGTGGCTAGGAAAGCAACGTAAACTCATTCTGGTGCTCTTCGAACCATGTATGTACACTGCGAGCTGCGAGACAGCTTGCATTGTCCTGCTGGTAGATGTCGTTGTGCTGATGACTAACTGCATGTGGTGGTGGATAGAATGAGATCTCCCATAGGCTGCCACGAAAACATTACCCAGACCATAACGCTCCCTGCTCCGGGCTGCACACTCCAACGATTGTTGCAGGACCGTACACGCCAACGGCCATCTGTCTGAGGGAGCATAAAGCGTGATTCACCTGAAAAGGTCGCCTGTTGCCACTCAGTGGACGTTCAGTTGCGGTTTTGGCGTGTACTTGATAGTCTTCGTGGGCGATGAACAGTAGTCAACATAGGTGCATGAACCAGGCGCCTACTGTGGAAGCTAACCCCAGCAACGTTCGCTGAACGGTCGTTGAGGAGGCGCTGTTGGTAGCCCCTTGTTCAACTGGGTGGTCAGTTGTTCAACAGTTGCACGTCTGTTAGCCTTACACATCTCCGCAGCCGTCGTTCACCCCTGTCATCGAAGACCTGTGGTGAACGTTTAGGAAATGCTTCTGCCCTTGGCTCGATAACCAATGATCGTGCCCTTTTGCACGTCATATAAATCGCTCCTTTTGCGCAATACAACGGCTACAATGTTTTCCTGGTCCCCCATCTTCGCTTTATATGCTCTCCAGTGCTAGTGCTGCCACCTGCCGTTTGTGAGTGGTTGTTGCACATTGTCATCGAAAATGGGTGGCGGTCACACTGAGGTGACTGGACCGTGCAAATACAATAGAAATCGTACAAATAATCTACGAAACTTATGAAACTTGAAACTAACCAACCACACAATGCCCCTTACACGAAGAAATCGTTAGGAATTAACCACAAACTCGTGTTAGTTCACATCCTTCCCTTTAGTTGGCTATGTCCTTTTCAAATGTACTTGAACGATTTAGGGAAACCAAGAAAAGTCTGAGTCTAGATAGCCAGAGAGTGAATGCGAGTCCAGTGTGTTAACTACTGTGCCAGCTCGCTCAGTACATAAGATATAAGCACGTCAGAAAAAAAAAAATAGTCACATGCAGGAGACACGACGCTAATGCCGTATCGCATCACCTATAATCTTGATAATGGCCTCAGTTCGGCGCGGAAGAGTGTAACAGTTTCCTGAAGTGTGCCATATACAGGTGAAGCCACTCATCGGTGATTGGATCCCGAATAGTTTTCTGATTGTGGAACGCTGTTTTTTAGGTGTCACATACTATTCCAAATAGTCCCAGACATTTTACATGGTATGCTGATCGGACGATTTAACAGGCCAGATTAGGTGTCATAGAATTCCTGCATATTCATCAAACCAGGAAGGTATACTTGTCGCCATGTGAACACGGATGTGTGATCGTGGAAGTTGGGTGTGTCCACAGCATGCTCATCATTAATATTTAGAAGAAAGGGCAACATTTGGTCGCCGAGAACGTTGAAATAAACATCCTGGTTGATATTCACAGTAACCTGATAGTGTGGGTGAAAATGATGGTACGAAAGATACCCCCAAAACATCAAAGAACCACACTGAGCCCTCCACACACCGCAGATTCAACGCGTGATTGGTACGTCGGTGCACTCGATGCTTTGCATTCTTTGAAAAGAGACAAAATCATGATCCGTCGAACCACAGTAGACACCTCCCATCATCCACTATCCACCTCGTGTTGTGGGGTGCACTAGAAACGTGCAGCTGAAGACGTGTCACTATGAGCAATGGCATTTTTGTGACGTGCCTGACCCAAATGTCCGTCGCCTGCAGTTCCCAGCGCAGAGTTAGCTCAGAAACTGGTAGAAATTGAGCTGTAGTCACTGATAGCAACAATTCCGGTCCGATTACAAACTGATGGTTGTTCACAAGACGTGACGTTTGTTTCCGGTCCCTGACCTTAGGCCGTGTTACGTGGCTGTGTGCGTTAAACCATTTCGTGAAGACATTTTAGGCAGTCCTAGTTCATGTACCAACGATCACGGTGTGGACATAGATGCATCCATACATATAGCTCCTTTCTGCTATCTATTACATCTCAATAACGACCCATCTCCCTGCGTTGATTCCATACAACCGACTGTCACATATACACTACTTCTCTGCTATGACTTTAGTCAGTGATGAGGGGCGGTCGCATGACCGCCTGGTACCAGTGCGACACAACCTACAAAGACAGAAAGCGACCAGGGTGTTCTATCGAGGGGGTCGCCAATTATTTTTTTTATTTTTTATTTTTTTCGGTGAGCTTAGGTAAGTGAAGTCATACTAGTATTGTAAATTATACAATATGGTGCTAAATGTATCGCTGAACAGCGTTGTACTTGAAACACTGACTTACACTACTACTTTTCACCAGTCAGTTCATTGCTGCATCTGAAGGTCTGTGAAGGTTCAAGTTACCATCAAAACTGACCAGTGGATAAAATGTGTCTGCAGTTGGGTACAGGATCGTACTTCAGGGTCCATTTCAAGACGATCTCTCTGCCTCATACGACACTACTTATCGTGTGGATGAGTGTACGTCACTCTTTCTGCTCATCGATGTCCTTTAGTCCTTTATCGCTCGTAGCCTGATGATGTTTTTATTTTTGACAGTTAATAGTCAGTGAGTGAATGTAGGATTTTTTGCCATATACTTACATCGATTGGGCTCTTCTGAATTTGATCAGTTTCGTATTTGTTAGAACTTTAAGGCAAGGGTTTTAGGTTGGCGTGAGAGTTGAAGGTATTCTCATGGCCTGTTTTAGAGACAAGAGTGCTTAGGACCACATGTGTGAATGATGCTCAGCCCCGAACCAAAACAGAGGTGTTTCAGTTACATTCCGAAATTGTTTCTGCTATTTTAATCCAAAGTGCGTTACGGGGTTTCCTTATCCTGAAACTGGGGCCATGCAAAAATACCATTGTTACTCCAACTTAGGTGGAAAAAATAATAGTTTGACTGTAATAGCCGGTAGAGAACGTAAGGTTTTTGATACGCTGTCCCTTTGTATTATCCGACTGATAACCTTAGTGCATCTTCACTAAAATCATCATACAGCATACAAAGCACGCATCGTGCTAGAGTCGGAATTTAGATTTTATTATAGATTTTAGATCTTTGATTATAGATCTCAGTTATAAAATTGTTAGTTCTTTAGAGTAAATGAATTCGTAAAACTGTCAGATTAGTGCGAAGAAATAGAAACAGTTTGCTGAAGTAAAGTTTGAATAAGGTGCAATAGACAGGAATACGTCATAATCGTCAGTAGTCGGGGAGAGTTGCCTTATGGGTTAGTTACTGAGAGCGACATTCCTAGACCAATAGCTTGGTCTCTCTCTCCCTCCATTTCCTCTCCTATATCCCCCCTCCACACACAAAAATTTCATGCAATTTGATTCGAAAGAACACACAATATGGCACAAATCAATGATACTACTAATTCACCCAGACTTTCAACAAGTTTGAAATATACCAAACAGATACGCACAAGTAAAGCACAAGTATAAATTCGGGGTGCTTCTACCTCGATCGAAAATACTGCACAGACCGTGTCTTTTAAGCCCCGTAGGAAGTGAATTTCGATTTTCTTACAAAACTACTCAGGATCTCTAGCACCTGGAAAGGGCGACTGCCAAGGGTAAAGTAACATTGAGACGGAAGTTTTCTAGGTTTGGTGCCACGTCATGTAGTGAAAAACTGTTACTGAAGAAGCCAACGTTTCGGCCACGGTTACTTCTTGCTGTCCAGAGTCACTTTTATTTTGTCATAACTGCTCTGTGAGCATTACATTACGACATAATGTTTTTAAAAAAAGTCGTTGATTTAATTGGTTCGTACCATCGGCGAATCAGACGAGGGTTCGTGTTTCCTTCTGCTACACACAGGCCGCGCGGCGGCAGTTACTCGCCGGAGCGCTCGGGTCTCTCGTTAGTGCGGCCTGTCCGGCTCCGATGGCGGGCAGCCCGAATGGGGTAAGCCTGAGTCCATCGTCTCCATTCGGGTTGCTACGGTGTTTGTGTTCCGATGGCTTATTTGATCTTGCGTTTCACCATCACCGGCTGCTTAAGTACGCAGTACCGCAATAACATATTCCAATAAAGTTCCCACTCCTTCCGCTCCAAGAATCCGATTACATAAATTTTTTATTTATTTATTTATTTTATTGTGGCGTAACGTCATGTTCAACAATCATGACAAAGTATAACTGACTCTGGACAGCAAGAAGTAGGCCACTGTGACCGTGTCGGAAATTTAATTTCCTTTCCGCATTCTTCCTTTGTTCAGCCATTGCAGGTTTGTTGTGCTGCTCTAGTCGAACGCTGCGCTTGTTTTCCCGTATGCGCGTTGCCATGGGCCTGCCGGTGTATACTTGTCCACACTCACATTCCTTGTTCTACACACCTGCAGTGTACAAAGCATTACCCTGTAGTTGGTGAAGTCTAACGCATCCTCGATCTTGAGACTGCAGTAGTAGACCGGCAGGATACCAATCCGGCGAATGTGTTTACCAATCCCGTCACCGACATTCTTCAGATTGGGTAAGCGTGCTTCTGGCTGCAGTTAGTTGATACCCCGTCTATCTTGCTTTCTTTTGTTTGTTGCCATGGCTGTGTGGATCGATTTATGGTCGTAACCACTGGCCAAGAGCATTGTTCGCAGCCTTCTGAGTTCGGGTGTCAAGTTGTATCACTTACGTCCTTAGCGCGGATTGCCAGAGAATGACGACTGAATTTTCTGAGCTAGCTTATGGTTGGATGAGCGTACAAATACCTGTCCGTACGTGTCGGCTTCAGAGATATTCTGTGTCATAGTGTGCCGTCTATTGTCCTATTTACACAGGTTTCACGAATATTTGAACAAAATGCACGGGAAGATACAGTTCGTGTACGAAGTAGAGTAGAATGGCGCCATTCCACTCCTAGACGTGGAAGTAAATAGGACAATGGGTAGCACATCAGGGCACAGAGTTTATCGGAAGCCTGCACATCAGGACCACAACCCAGCGCAGAACAACTCAGTCATCGTTTCTCCGGCGATCCGCGCGCAGCACGTAAGTAATGCTCACAACTTAACACCGTAGCTCGAAAGGCTGCGAACGTTTTTGGCCAATGGTCGCAGCCATAAATCTATCCTCACCGACATGGCGACGAACAAAAGGAAACAAGATAGACGGGATATCGACAAACAGCAGGCAGCAGCGCTATTAGCAACTTCGCTGGGTTCGTGTACAACCTGTCTACAACAACGGATGACATCGGAAGTTCACTGAGGCTTTTTGCAGATGATGCTGTGGTGTATCGTGAGGTTGTAACAATGGAAAATTGTACTGAAATGCAGGAGGATCTGCAGCAAATTAACGCATGGTGCAGGGAATGGCAATCGAATCTCAATGTAGACAAGTGTAATGTGCTGCGAATACATAGAAAGATAGTTCCCTTATCATTTAGCTAAAAAACAGCAGGTCAGCAACTGGAAACAGTTAATTCCATAAATTATCTGGGAGTACGCATTAGGAGTGATTTAAAATGCAATGATCATATAAAGTTGATCGTCGGTAAAGCAGATGCCAGACTGAGATTCATTGGAAGAATCCTAAGGAAATGCAATCCGAAAACAAAGGAAGTAGGTTACAGTACGCTTGTTCGCCCACTGCTTGAATACTGCTCAGCAGTGTGGGATCCATACCAGATAGGATTGATAGAAGAGATAGAGAAGTTCCAACGGAGAGCAGCGCGCTTCGTTACAGGATCATTTAGTAATCGCGAAAGCGTTACGAAGATGATAGATAAACTCCAGTGGAAGACTCTGCAGGAGAGACGCTCAGTAGCTCGGTACGGGCTTTCGTTGAAGTTTCGAGAACATACCTTCACCGAAGACTCAAGCAGTATATTGCTCCCTCCTACGTATATCTCGCGAAGAGACCATGAGGATAAAATCAGAGAGATTAGAGCCCACACAGAAGCATACCGACAAACCTTCTTTCCACGAACAATACGAGACTGGAATAGAAGGGAGAACCGATAGAGGTACTCAGGGTACCCTCCGCCACACACCGTCAGTTGGCTTGCGGAGTATGGATGTAGATGTACAACAACATCCGCGAGATCCAGGTATGTGCTAGGCTCCATCAACGACAAAATAGGTACTACGCACACTGCAGGCGTGTACAAAGTGAATGTGTGGAGAAGTCTATATCAGCGAGACGAGGGCAGCACAACAAACACCTCATTCACCGATGACTAACAATCATGGCACACAACCCGAGAAGCGATAGACGACAACAGATACGTACTCCTTCCACCGCAGTAACCTATTACAATAAACTCCCCACTCCTTCCGCCTAAAATGAGCATTTACGACAATTTTTTAAATTATTGATGTAATGTCATGTTCAGTGAATAGTCATGACAAAAGTGTTTCGGGATATCACAAACATACCGGTAGACTCAGGAGGTCACTGTAATCATGGCTGAAACGTTGGTTTCTCCAGTAACCGTTTTCAGTATTACATGCAGTACCATACCCAGAAAACTTTTACGTCCACTGACACGGGGTTCGAAAACATACGCAGTTACATTACCTAAAGTAATATTCCCTGCGTCTTCTAAGCTAACTAGACAACAAAATACCTGAGACTTAGATAGCAAAAGCAACAAAAATCATGTTTCACTGCGGTAAGGAACCTGCTGATAAAAGTGCTTTGACAATGGAAAATAGGAAAGTATCGTTGGTGGGCGGTACCATTGAAATCCGCAAAGGCTTGTACGAACTTTTCACTAACGAGGAGAAGGCGGCAAATGCCATAACTCGACTTGCCAGAAACTTCGCTAGATATTCGACCGTTTCTGAGATAACGACCATCAAAGTTTTCGTGGTGGTTTATGAGCCCTTTAGCGAGTAAATAGTTAGACCGAAGGGGTGGCACAGTGCTTCACACTTTTGCGCTTCATATTTGAAACTGATTATTATTCATTTATTTTAGTTTTTCATTTATCCACCCATGTCCGTAGAAGATAGTTAAGCGAATGTTATTCAGTGTGTCTTGACATAATGTTGTCCATTTCTGTCTACTAACTGTATGTCTTGTGTATGAATTAAAAAAAAAGGAAGGAAAAAAAACAACAAATAAATGGCTAAATAATTCGATTTTTTGTTTTGTTTTGAAAATCATGTAGTGTATCTTTATTGCAAGCGCCTGTTTTCGGAAAAGTGATCTGTTTTGCGTGCTTTGCCGCCAAATTATTGCCAACGCGTGAAATCTTCAGCAGCGTTAAAGACGTTTCTTTTCAGAGTGAGATTCATATCAAGAAACATCACTGTGGCACACCGGCGTTCGCGCAATACTAATGGTTTGCGAAACTTCTAAGTTTAATCTTTCTACCTTGATATAATCGAAGGGAATACATTAAATCATTCTTGAGGAATGATCATAAGAAAATAATATAAGGATTAAAATAGCAATTGATATTAGAATGAAATATAAGAATGTAATAATTTAGAAATACTGTAACCCTTGAAAGGGCCCCCGTCACACACACACACACACACACACACACACACACACACACACACACACACACACACCAGGACACCGGTAGATTAATGAAGGAAAAAAGAAGAAGAATCGGGTTTCGAAAATGGGGCGCAGAGTGAGCAGCCGCGACGCAAGCTATTGCATACCATTTCGGCTGGCAACACTGCGCGCTAAAAGGCATCTACCATAAATTACGTCCAAAACTTTGACCATCGTTTTCTCAGAAACGGTCGTGTATCTACGCGTAAGTCGAGACAATAGTTCGCCCAGTGCAAGAGGAGTCAAAATAAGAGAAGTTATGGCACTTGCCGTGTTCACATCGTAACTGTAATAAATGGCATCTCTCTTTGACTGTCGACATATGTCAGATCATTCCTATAACAGGGAAAACCTGGTAGTAGCTGATCACCGGAATACTGACGGACATGTGGAGCTTCTGGACCTCTAGGAAAATGCAGTTCATCTGAGAAGCAAACAATACAGACGGTAGTGCGACCAATTGTAGAGTATTGCTCCAGCTTTTGGCGGCCTTACCAAGCTGGTATGGCAGCAGCCATCGAACGAATTCAAAGCTGCACTTGTTGGACAGTAACAAATTGGGTAACTTAAATAGTTAACTGAAAAAGTGGCGATGTTGTTCTGGCGAAATCCTTTCTGATAAATTTAAAAATCTGGTATCTGAGTAATATTACGCCAGATTTCCGTGTCGGTAAAGTAAGAATAAGAAAGAAGAGACGATGCGCATTCGTAGTGCATTTTTCTCCCTCAGTCAGTACGTGAGTGGAAGAGGTCAGAATGCCAGTAAAAGTGGTGCGAAATACCCTCCGCCATGCACTGTACAGCGGCTTGCGGATCATATACACACACACACAAAAAAGTTTCGCATCGCCGCGGCCCCCAGAACTCCTGAAGATAAACGTTGACTGTGGATACTGTATCACACACACAGTCCCTTTGACTGTTCAGAGATGTCACTAAACACGCCCAAAGATGTAAACAATAATGCATGAGCATCGCCTATAGACGGACCGATCAGTTCCAGTCATTCCACCAGAAAAAAGGTACACAGCTCGTGTTGTCTATGGTTCAACCATGCCTAGACGCCAGTGGTCAAGCAGCATCTCGTAAGCCACACATTTCTGTAGTCAGTGCTAAGAGACGCTTGAGATGGTGTAAAGAGCGACGCCACGGGACAGTGGTCGTCAGAAAACGAATGATTTGGAGTGATAAATCTCGCTATATCCTGTGGCGGTCGAGGAGGAAGGGTTTGGCGAATGCTTGGAGGTGGTTCGCTGCCTTGCTGTGCAGTGCCAACAGTGAAGAACACAGTATACGGTATTGAGGCATGGCAGTGTTTTCCGTGGTTAGGGTGTGGTTCTCGCAAGCTGAATACGTAATGATAGGAGCACAGCACTGTGAACAGCTTACGGTAGAACAACAGTAGAGAGACGGGTTGTTTGTATCAGCGTGACAATGCACCCTATTATAAAGCAGCACCTTTGAGGCAGTGGCCTGTGGACAGTAACATTCCTGAAATAGACGGGCCTGCCCAGAGTCCCGACCTGCAACCAACGGAGCACCTGTGGGATGAGTTACTTCACTCCAGACCCCAGCGGCCAACTCGCTGCTTTTTCTACTTTCACCTCTTGAGGAAGAACGACCTGCCTTTCCTCCACAGATGTTCAGATACCTTACTGAAACTTTCCCGAGCAGAGTTAAAGTTCTCATAGAGGCATAGGTTGGACACACCCCATATTAATGTCTACTGATAGTTGTCTGGACACTTTTGAGCAGATACTGTATTTCCAGCTTGTCCTGATGCCAGTCGAGTTTATGGAAGTCTGTGAAATATGCTTTCGCATACTGTCCGCGATAAATAACAGTCGTCTCAGGCCGTATATACATATATGTATGTATTCCGCAAATCATCTAATGATGTGTATGTATGTGTGTGTGTGGGGGGGGGGGGGGAGGGGTGCTTTGCGTACAGCTGCCATTTCCTTCTTTACGTACCTTTCCAGTCGCGGGTGGTGCGCGGGAGGAAAGTTTGCTGTTGGGCCACCGTATGAGCACTAATCTCTCTTATTTTACTTTTATGGTCTTTTTGCGAAACACACGTAGGAGGACGATTCATTGACTACTCCAGAAATTTCAACGGTACATCACGCCATAATTCACAACGACTCTCTTGTAGCGTCTGCCACTGCAGCCGGATGTGCAGATCGGGCGAACTGAATGGGTAACATGAAGCTTGCCTAGGGCCGCTTAGGAACCGTATCGCACTGTCATACATAGTGTTGCCGTGGACGGTAATTAGCTCTATTGAAGCGACAAGGAAACATTCAGAAGCGTCAAGAAACGATCTTGATGAAACTTGGCGAGCGTGTAGAGGGGGCAAATTAGTGCATTACGTACTTTTTGTGAGAGACCAGTTTCACTTTTTAAGGGGTAAAACACACCCAAAAAGGTAATTTGGCGTTTTAGGTTGAGAGGGAATATCTTCGAAACGATGATACATGAAAAATGTTTCTCATATAAAAGATAATACGTATTTAATGTTCTTAAAAGTGTATAATCAACCATTAATTAATTTTGAAATATGAAAACTTATGTTACAACATGAATTACAACAGCTTTCAAGCAACTTACATATATGTGTAATACAGCTGGTTTCGGAAATACCATTTCTGGAAAATAAGCTGTACACAATGTGCTGTCGTAGTGTTTAACATTCCTAATTAAAATATCTAAATATTCGTAACTATATTATTTATTTCACTTATACGTGTTTTATGTTTCAAATTGTTGTTTCACGTTTTAGAATCATGCCTTCTATTTTTTAGTTTACCATTTCACATACGTGTATTTCGTTATTTGAAAAAATAACTCATTATGAAAGAAATTATCATTAGTGTAAATATTTTCCAAGGAATTGCTTAAAAATAACTTTTTTTACGCCATGCACTTAAAATGAACGAAATTTCTTCACGTATTACGTACGACGTAGAACCCAATATAAAGCAAAATTCAGGAAGATTTCATATTGTTACGGGTGATTCCTCTAAATGTTACGATTTGTATCAGGCATGTTTTAGTACATCGGTAAGCCGTGTCGAGGAGAACTGATTGTGTACTACTGATAGCAGCTTGATTTTATTGCTTCTTAAGTGGAGATTGGCATCATAAACATTCAACAGAAGTAGACCTGAAAGTCTTCTCACAAAGTTGTTCCAACATCGAAAGCTGTATATGTCCTACGGCTGTACCTGTGCCGTCGAGCCCTTTGGGATAACCAGATGAGCAAGTTCTTTGTCCTTAGGTTCGATGCTCTAAATGGTTCTTTCACAGAGACCACTGCAAGAATCTAATAATAATAATACAGATATCTCTCAAATATCTTTTGACCTGGTCCGACATTCGTTTATCAGATTTTGATACTTTCACAAGGACATTTGGGGCTTCAAAAAAGGTTCTTGAATTCTCTGTCCAAACTCACCATTAGTTTCTTTTAAACTATGAAGAGGCGGGTGATCAGCGTGGAAAAAACCGTTTTGAGCGTCGTACCCGAGGACAAGAAATCTCTGCTAATCCCAAAGTGTTCGATGGCACAGGTGCAGCCGCGGAACGCATACGACTTCCAACGTTGGGAGAACATTATAAGGTGGTTTCTAAATCTAGTTCTGTTGAACGATTAGTGTCAATCTCCACTTCAGAAGCAATACAAACTGCAGTCATTAGGACATAATAAATTCTCTTTGCCAAGTCTTAACTATGTACTTCAATATGCCTGATACGAATCGGGATAATTAGAGGATCACCCGTGAAACTTGGAAATCCTTCTGGGTTTTGTTTTTTGATATTGTCATCTCCGTCGTGTATATTACGTGAAGAAATTTCGTTCATTTTATGAGCATGGTGCGAAAAAAATTAATGTTGTAAGCATTTTGTGCAGGTTATCATTGTTGTAGCTATTTTCTATCATAATAATGAGTTACTTATTTTCAGTTAACAAAATACATGTGTGTGAAACGATAAACTGAAAAACAAAAAAGCCGTGAATTTAAACCGTAAAATAAAACTTTAAAAAATAAAATAAATATAAGTAAAATAAATTATTAAAGTATAATGAATGTTTAGATATGTTGAAAATACGTGGACAGCACTTAATAGTGATGAGGTGTTTTGCAAAATTTCAAATTATTACAACAGTTCCCAGAATGAGATTTTCACTCTGCAGCGGAGTGTGCGCTGATATGAAACTTCCTGGCAGATTAAAACTGTGTGCCCGACCGAGACTCGAACTCGGGACCTTTGCCTTACGCGGGCAGGTGCTCTACCAACTGAGCTACCGAAGCACGACTCACGCCCGGTCCTCACAGCTGTACTTCTGCCAGTATCTGGCGAAAGGCAAAGGTCCCGAGTTCGAGTCTCGGTCGGGCGCACAGTTTTAATCTGCCAGGAAGTTTCATTACAACAGTTGATTATGCACTTTCCAAGAACATTAATTACAAATTACCTTTTATATGAAATACATTTTTATGTATAATCTTTTCGAAAATATTTCCTGAAAATCCCAAATGCGAAATTACCTTTCGGGGTATGTTTTACTCCTTAAAAGTGAAATTCGGGACACAAAAAATAGTTATTGCAGTATTTTTGCCTCCTCTACATACTCGCCCAGTTTCATCAGGATCGTTTGACATTTGGGAATGTTTCCTTGTGAGTTCTACTTAAGCGTAAACTTGTCCTAATTTGTCTCGGAACCCAGCGTAGACTTAGAAGAGTTAAAGAAAATTATGTAACGAGTAGTGTAGACTGTGAGTGACGAGTAAGTACAACGGATTGCCGAATAGCATTCGGCAAACCAGTTAGTCTGAAATCTTGCGATACGTTAAGAAACTGAACACTTTCGTAGAAATAGTTTATCGCTCATTAAGGTACATTAACTCAACAAAAAAGGGGATAAGTGTATATTTTCATAGTTGCATCACAACAGTGAAACGTCAATTTCATCGATGTAGTAACTATTAAAAATAAAATGGCCAGGAACTGTATTGGAAGGGGAATCAAGGTTAACGAGTAGGGTGATGAATTAAAATTTTACGAGACGAAATGAAGTTCCTTCGAAATTTTTTTTTATACGTTGTCGATATTTATAAAGATGGTGTTGATTCCCCGAAGGTACGATCTCACACGACGAGCCATGCGCATCGTCAGCTGGCAGTAATTCTCTTATATCAGTGTAGCATGTAGGAACGAGGGAACTCTCGAAACTTGGGAATAAACCTGTTAGGAAGCGCGGGACGTCTGTTTCCGCCTGTTTTCCCCCGTTGAGAAGAGTCTGTCTCCTGTGAAAACTGTTGGGTCTTCTGAGGGCAAAAGAAGAAACAAAAAACAAGTAGCGAGAAGTGTGCACCGCCGCCGCCGCCGCCGCCGCCGCCGCTGGTGCTGCTGCTGCTGCGTGACTACGTGCTTGTAATCTCGTTCAGCACTTTCACTCAGAGTAGCCATCTACATTACGTAGTTGTCTACAGCAATCACACTACTCTAAGGAGGGACATTATTGTACACCAAGAAAGAAAAATTTTTCATTTAAGGTGTCTAAACGTTTCTCTGATGATCTCTCAGGTAACAATGCTACTCGACTTTGATTTAAAAGAGCTGTAAAAGATTCATCCTGTCTTTTCCATGTCGATTAGCATGGGTGTGTGTCCAGGGAGTAATTACTCAGCCAACAGAGTAATTTTATGTGCTTTAATTGCGTTGCGGCAGACTGCTACGTCAACAAGTTTCCTCGTTTTTAAAAAAATCTGTCAACCTTCAAAATAAACAAGGAATTTAAACTAACTGGATTCTCAAAGTGTTCCATCAGAGGAAACGTTGGAGAACACCTGCGTTAGAGATGCATGGGAACAGGGATGCTCCCTCTATCAGCTGTTGTAGGGGGAGCGGACTGTCCCCAAATCCAAGCATAGTGTGGCACTGTACGAAATATTCAGAGAACTCCCATGGTTCAATGAGAACTTCTATGGTCTTCAGTTTCCAAAAGGTGGTTCCGAACGTGGTGTTATGGAGCATAGTAGGCTTCCGTTCTTCGAAAAGAACTATAGTACACGGACCGCTCATTGGCGTGCTTTCATAACACTGTGAAACTAAAATGATAAGCGGATTATTTCAAACAAAAATAGACGTGTCTCAGAGTAATGTCAAAGTTTGTTGTTATAATAACCTGTTTCTATATGGTCTTTAGTTATGATCAACTTTACATTGTAAACACTGTAATTTCGTTACTATGTAGTACCCCTGTGTGCTCCACGATGTTTGGTTTAAGATTACGACCGATAGTTGTCAGCAGATGATGATCAGTGTATCCGGAAACCGATAGTAAGTAAAGAAAACTTACTGCAGAACATAAGAGATTCTTCCTTAGTAGGTTCTACTGGGTTCTGCCAAGCATCGACAGTGGGTTCGATTAATGTTAAATATGTATATAACATGGACTTCAAGAATACCACTTTTTGATTTAAGTGATGTTGAGGTCTTCAGTCGGGGAACGGGTGTGATGCAGCTCGCTACGCTACTGTATCCTATGCAAGCCTCTTCTTCTCTAGGTAACTACTGCAACCTGTATCCATTTGAGCGTGCTTACTGTAGACAAACCTTGGTCTCCAGCTAAAATCTCCTTCTCTCCCCTCCTTTTTTTCCGGCGGCTTTGACGCGACCAGCCACGAATTCCTCTCCTGTGCTAACCTTGTATCTCCGAGTAGCACCTGCAGCCTACGTCCTCAGTTATTTGCTGGTTTTATGCTAATCTCTGCCTTCCCCTATAGTTTTTACCCTCCACAGCTCCCTTTAGTGCCATGAAGGTTACTGCCACATGTTTTAACAGGTGTCGTGTCATCCTGTCCCTTCTTGTAAGTGTTTTCCATATATTCCTTTTCTTCCAGATTCTGCGGAGAACCACCTCATTGCTTACCTTGTCAGTCCACTTCATTTTCAACATTATTCTGCAGCACCATATCTCAAATGCGTCGATTCTCTTCTGTTACGTTTTTCCCACAGTCCGTGTTCCACTACCGTACAGTGCTGTACTCCTAACGTACATTATCAGAAATCTCTTCAAGTTAAGGCCTATCGTTTGATACTAGTAGACTTCTATAATTGCGTAGGCTTCCGCGGTCAGAGTCAGTCGACATAAAAGTTTTCTGGGTTTGGTACCGCGCCATAATGTAAAAAAACTACTACTTTTCTTGGCTAGGAATGCCCTTCTTGCCACTGCTAGCCTGCTTTTTATGTCTTCCTTGCTCAGTCCGTCTGCCTAGATAGCAGAATTACTTGACTTCGTCTAATTCGTGAACCCCAGTTCTGTAGTTAAGTTTCTCGCTGTTTTCGCTTCTGATACTTTTCATTTCTTTCGTATTTCTTCGATTTACTCTCAGTCCCACTGTTTATTCCATTCAACACGTCCTGTAATTCTTCGTCACTTTCATTGAGGATAGCAATGCCATCAGCCAATCTCATCATCGATATCCTTTCACCCTGAATTTTAATCCCGTATTTGATTCCCACCATAGATTCTTCGATGTACGGATTGAACAATAGGGGTGAAAGAATACGTCGTTGCCTTACACCCTTTTTAAGTCGAGCGCTTCGTTCTTGTTCTTCAAGGCTTATGCTTTTCTCTTGGCTCTTGTACATGTTCGGTATTACCCGTCTTTCCCTATACCTTACCCTTACTTTTCTCAGAATGTCAAAGATCTTGCACTATTTCACATTGTCTAACGCTTTTCTCAGATCGACAACTCCTATGAACGTTTCTTTATTTTTCTTCAGTCTTGCTTCCATTATTAACCGCAGCGTCAGAACTGCCCCTCTGGTGTCATTACCTTTCCTAAAACCAAACTAATAATAATAATAATAATAATAATAATAATAATAAGAAGAAGAAGAAGAAGAAGAAGAAGAAGAAGAAAAATTTCAGCTGACATATGTAGAATACAAAGACACAAATACAGACATTAGACCATTCTTGCATAGACCGCCAAATAACCCACAAGTCGAAACAACAATAAAAACTATCGACACAATCATACACAACAAAATAAATGAAAACACAACTATGGAACAATTACAACTACTGGTTTATATAGGAGCACTCGCTACACTAAATATACACACTAGGCAGAGATCAGAACCAACCAACACACAGAAGAAACCCACATAACCAGCGTGGCCACACAGGCTACAGATCAGAATTGAAAAACTGAGAAAAGAAATCGGACAGCTAACACAATTTATAAGAAATGAAATATCAGACAAAAAACGAAAAAGGTTAGGTAAAATCTCGCAACAAGAAGCGATAGAGCAATTAGATGAAAAGAAGCAGCAATTACAAGCATTGGCCAAACGACTGAGAAGATACAAAAAAAGTGAAAATAGAAGGAAACAAAACCAAACATTCAACACAAACCAAAAGAAATTTTACCAGACAATAGATAACACACACATTAAAATAGACCATCCACCAAACATAACAGACATGGAACACTTCTGGAGCAACATATGGTCAAACCCGGTACAACATAACAGGCATGCACGGTGGATACAAGCAGAAACACACATACAAGATGATACCACAAATGCCTGAAGTGATAATTTTGCAACACGAAGTCACCCGAGCAATTAATTCTACGCACAATTGGAAAGCCCCTGGAAAAGATAAAATAGTAAATTTCTGGCTAAAGAAGTTCACCTCAACACATTCACATCTAACTAAATTATTTAACAGTTACATTGCAGACCCATACACATTACCTGATACACTTACACAAGGAATAACTTACCTGAAACCTAAAGATCAAGCAGACACAGCAAACCCAGCAAAATATCGCCCCATAAAATGCCTACCAACAATATACAAAATATTAACTTCAGTCATTACACAGAAATTAATGATACATACAACACAGAACAAAATTATAAATGAAAAACAAAAAGGCTGCTGCAAAGGAGCACTTGGATGTAAAGAGCAGCTGATAATAGATGCGGAGGTGACATATCAAGGTAAAACTAAAAAAAGGTCGCTGCACTACGCATACATTGATCACCAAAAAGCTTTTGATAGTGTACCGCACTCATGGTTACTACAGATATTGGAAATATACAAAGTAGATCCTAAATTAATACAGTTCCTAAACATAGTAATGAAAAATTGGAAAACGACACTTGATATCCAAACAAATTCAAATAATATCACATCACAGTCAATACAGATTAAGCGTGGAATATACCAAGGAGACTCATTAAGTCCTTTCTGGTTCTGCCTTGCTCTGAACCCACTATCCAACATGCTAAATAATACAAATTATGGATATAATATTACTGGAACATACCCACACAAAATCACACATTTGCTATACATGGGTGATCTAAAACTACTGGCAGCAACAAATCAACAACTCAACCAATTACTAAAGATAACAGAAGTATTCAGCAATGATATAAATATGGCTTTTGGAACAGACAAATGTAAGAAAAATAGCATAGTCAAGGGAAAACACTAAACAAGAAGATTACATATTGGATAACCACAGCGACTGCATAGAAGCGATGGAAAAAACAGAAGCCTATAAATATCTAAGATACAGACAAAAAATAGGAATAGATAATACAAATATTAAAGAAGAACTAAAAGAAAAATATAGACAGAGACTAACAAAAATACTGAAAACAGAATTGACAGCAAGAAACAAGACAAAAGCTATAAATACCTATGCTATACCAATATTGACCTACTCATTTGGAGTAGTGAAATGGAGTAACACAGACCTAGAAGCACTCAATACACTTACACGATCACAATGCCACAAATATAGAATACATCACATACATTCAGCAACAGAAAGATTGACATTAAGCAGAAAGGAAGGAGGAAGGGGATTTATCGACATAAAAACCTACATTATGGACAGGTAGACAATTTAAGAAAATTCTTTCTAGAACGAGCAGAAACTAGCAAAATACGCAAAGCAATCACTCATATAAATACATCGGCTACACCATTGCAATTTCATAACCACTTCTACAACCCTTTAGATCACATAACATCAACAGATACGAAGAAAGTAAATTGGAAAAAGAGAACACTACATAGCAAGCGCCCGTATCATCTAACACAGCCACACATCGATCAAGACGCATCCAACACATGGCTAACAAAAGGCATTATATACAGCGAGATGGGAGGATTCATGATTGCAATACAGGATCAAACAATAAACACCAGATATTACAGCAAGCATATTATTAAAGATCCCAATACCACAACAGATAAATGCAGACTTTGCAAACAACAAATAGAAACAGTAGATCACATCACAAGCGGATGTACAATACTAGCAAATACAGAATACACATGAAGAGATGACAATGTAGCAAAAATAATACATCAACAACTTGCCATACAACATAAACTAATAAAACACGTTCCCACATACAAGTATGCACCACAACATGTACTGGATAATGATGAATACAAATTATACTGGAACAGAACCATTATAACAGATACAACAACACCACATAATAAACCTGACATCATACTCACCAATAAAAAGAAGAAATTAACACAACTAATCGAAATATCCATACCCAATACAACAAATATACAAAAGAAAACAGGAGAAAAAATTTAAAAATGCATCCAACTGGCTGAGGAAGTCAAAGACATATGGCATCAGGATAAAGTTGACATTATACCAATTATACTATCAACTACAGGAGTCATACCACACAATATCCACCAGTACATCAACGCAATACAGCTACATCCAAACTTGTATAAACAAAAACAGAAATCTGTAATTATTGATACATGTTCAATTACCCGAAAGTTCCTAAATGCAATGTAACATATACCGTACAGTTAAAAGGAAGTCACGCTTGATCAAGGTCCGTGTCACCTTCCATTTTTAACCAGACATAACGTCTGAGACAATAAAGAAATAATAATAATAATAATCATCTAAGAGATCTTACATTTCCTTTTCCATTCTTCTGTATGTTCTTCTTGTGAGCAACTTGGACTCCTGAGCTGTTAATCTGATTGTGCGATAATTCTCGAAACTGGTCGGCTCTTGCAATCTTCCGAGTTGTGTGGATGATGTTTTTCCGAAAGTCTGATGGGTTATCGCCAGTATCATACATTCTACACACCAACTTAAACAGTCGTCTTGTTGCCACTTCCACGAATTGTTTTAGAAATACCGTTGGAACGTTATATCTCTCTTTTTGCCTTATTTGATCTTCCGTCTTCCAAAGCTCTTTTTAAATTCTGACTCTAATAATGGATTCCGTCGCTAGAAATTGACGGTTCTTGTATGCCTCACCATGCGTCATATGAACCGATCTCTTCTTTTAGTATAGTTGATTTAAGTAAGACCCACTAATGTAAACTGCGCAAAATTACAGACTGAAAGAAGTGCTACGTTAGCATGCAGACTTAAATGTAAGGGATTTGCTGCCACAAACGGCAACGGTGCTTTGTGTTGCCTGTGTAGTTACCACAGGAATTCTGTTGCTGCTCGTTGTAAAAGTTTTACTGTTTGGAAGAACAGTGCGCTCGCGTAGTCTCAAAATGCAAAAACATTTAGAAATGCGAAATGATAAAACTGTTTCTCGTGTGAAGTAAATATGAAAAATCGCCTCAGTTGTAGCTTAATTTTTAAACAGCTGGTGTTCGACTCATCGCAAGAAATCTATGTCCGGAGAAAGGGTGCTGGTGAATTATTTTGCTGAAGTATGACAGTATTTGGTCAGAGACGTGTTATTTATTTTCGTTCTACGCTTAAATTGCGACTGCTGCTAGTTGCATTACGTTTCAGTTCTTGAGATCTTAGATATGCATCAACTTTGGCCGATTAACGTAGTTAGTTTTTTGTTGTCGAACACTGTGATCTTGCATAAATTGGATCCTTCGCCTTACATAGCGTCTCCTAACGTTTCTGGTCTAATAACAAGCTGTAAACGCGATTGTTTGCTTCAGGTTAATTAACAGAAGGCGCTGAGCGCCTGGCGACGCTGCAGGCACTCTCAGAGGGAATATCGGTGTTCTGCGGCCGTGGCTTGCGCTGCGGATGTCTAATTGACTTGCCGCCCACCCATGCCGTCACCAGCACTTCCATCTGCATGCAGACTCCGCAAGCCACGTGTGGCGCATGGCGGAAAGGTGCCTTGTACCACTACTAATAATTTCCTTTCCTGTTGCATTCGCAAATGGAGCGATAGAAAAACCACTGGCTACACACCCCTAATTTCTCTCATTTTGTCTTCTGGGTCTTCACGTGAAAAGTACGTTGCCGGTAGTAGAATTCTTTTGCAGTCAGCCGCAAATGCCGGTTCTCTGAATTTTCTCATTGTGGTTCGCGAAAAGAACGTTGTTTTCCCTCCAGTGATTCACATTTGAGCTTACGGAGAATTTCCGTAATACACCGTGGTGATCTAATTTACCGGTAATAAATTAGCAGCACGCCTCTGAATTGCTCCATTATCTCCCTTTAATCCGACTTGGATTCATTGCATATTAACAGCAGTGCCGAAGATACTACCCACCATTGACTCGTCATGGCTGTTCGCTCCTGATAATTCCCCATAGCGTATATCCATATTTATTTTTTATCATCCGATTTATTATCGAATGTCCGGAATTCTTGGAGCGTAAAAGCTCAGGCAACTCGTATTACTTTACCTATCCAAAATACGAAAATGCTTCTAAAACAATCCATCTGCATTTAGAATTATTACTAACGTTTAAAAAATCCTGAAGCGACGTAGATGAGGTCGAGACAAGTAATTTGATATGACACACAAGGGGCTGTAAATTTCAGAAAATTCCCCAAAAATAGATGAGAGATGTTGAACATCTGATGTCGTGGGATGACGTACTTCACCGCATGTGCAGTAGTAGGGCTTGTGGGTGAAGGGATGATGGAGCGATGCAGTACTTCCATTGAAGCAGTCGGTGCAAACCTGGAACATCTTTCTAACAAGGGAACATCCCCATCGCACCCCCCACAGATTTAGTTATAAGTTGGTACACTGGATATGCCTTGAAAAACAGAACACAGATCAATCGAGAAAACAGGAAGAAGTTGTGTGGAACTTTGAAAAAAATAAGCAAAATATACAAACTTAGTAGTCCATGCGCAAGATAAGCAACATCAACGAGATTGTGAGCTCAGGACCGCCATGGTCGCGTGGTTAGCGTGAGCAGCTGCAGAACGAAAGATCCTTGGTTCAAGTCTACCCTCGAGTGCAAAGTTTAATTTTTTATTTTCAGGCAATTATTTTGCGAAGCTGCACAGGTACACAGAGCAGTATTGTTTACGTGATTGTGTGTCAATTATCAAAGTTCAGGCACTCACACATAATCAACTTCTCTCTCCAAAATTCCAGGACATGTTCAGATTTGCTTGGACATATGCAGGAATTGACGGTCTACACAAGAAAAAATTTGTAAACGTTAAAAACATATGTTTTGACAGAGCACAGGAAAAACTGTGCGACTGTGAAACTGTTGCATTCATTTGTTGCAGTTTATGTGACAAACCCTTATGCTTTCATCACTTTTTGGGAGTGATTATCACATCCACAAGAAAACGTAAATCGGGCAAGGTAGAAGAATCTTTTTACCCATTCGCCAAGTGTACAAGTTAGGTAGGTCGACAACATATTCCTGTCATGTGACGCACATGCCGTCACCAGTGTCGTATAGAATATATCAGACGTGTTTTCCTGTGGAGGAATCGTTTGACCTATGACCTTGCGATCAAATGTTTTCGGTTCCCATTGGAGAGGCACGGTCGCAAAATACAGACACAAAACTTATTACAGTGAACAGAGACGTCAATGAACGAACGGACAGATCATAACTTTGCGAAAATAAAGAAAGTAAACTTATCACTCGAGGGAAGACTTGAACCAAGGACCTCTTGTTCCGCAGCTGCTCACGCTAACCACGGGACCACGGCGCTCCTGAGCTCACAATCTCCTTGATGTTGCCTATCTTGCGCATGGACTACTCAGTTTGTATATTTTGCTTATTTTTTTCATAGTTCCACACAACTTCTTCCCGTTTTCTCGATTGATCTGTGTTCAGTTTTTCAAGGCCTGTCCACTGTGCCAACTTATAACTAAATCTAAGGGGGGTGCGATGGGGAGGTTCCCTTGTAAGTGTGATGTGTCGTAAATGTAGAAGTTAAATTGTCGCCCTCTCTGTATCCAAGCAAAAGCTGTTCTCATTTTCTGTTTCTTTTCTTTTGTTCCTTCTTCCTTTGCTCGCAGATATTATTTAGCAAAGAACACGTGAGTCATTTATTGATCACTACGCAATTCTGAAGCTTATGCTCATTTACTTGCGACACAATACGGTATGTTTTTGTTGTACTGTACTTCGCAACAAACCAGCGGAGACTGCGAGAGCGGTAAATAAAATAATAAATCTTACCTCGGTGTAAACTCATGATTGTCCAACGCAATGAAACAGTACTACCAGACAGACGCAAGACTCGAAGCCTGAGCCTCACACACGTAAGTCGCGCACGTGCGCCCGGGGCCACACCGACGTGAATACGTCACTTGACTTGGGTTGGAATGCTTAGGTATGACAGAGCGGTAGGCTTAACCATTGCACGTGCGGCGAGGTAAGTCACATGGTGGCGTCACAGGCTGAACTTTTCTGTCATCCGCTTTCGAAATATTTCTCGACATTTGCGGCCACGTGTATCTTGCATTAAATTAATTGTCGCAGCATCATCTACGTCGCTTTGGAGAGTTTTAAATGTTAATAAGAATCACCCTTTACATTAAGAAGGGAGTGCATGAGTTTTCATTACCACTGTCGCGGTTGCTGACGGCGAAAAATGCAAATTATTTGCCATACAGATCGGCCTCATTATATCTTTTGAATTACACACGCAGTCCCTACCTGTGATAAATAGTTGCTTTACTCATAACCTAGCTAGACCGAATCCACTTTTGCGCTGTTTAACCCCAACAGAATAACTATGCAGCGAAACCATTCTCTCCGGAGTGTGCAACACAGCTCGTGTTACCTCCAACTCACGCTGACACCGCACAGCGCACCAGTTTTCGATGATCGATCGCTCCAGTGTTAGGTATTTATGCTGCTCCCCTTTACGACCAGCCGCGCGCCCGACGAACGGACGTCTACATACTCCCACTGACAGTCGAGGGGACCATTCGTCCATAACAGTTCAGTACTATAACCGACACATCAAATATCTGGTCCACAGCACTTGGCACCTACTGAAAATTGTGGTTTTCGCCAGTTTTATACGAACAATTTTCCAGGTTAAGCAAAAAAAAAAATTAAAACTTCACACTTTTGTCGCTCTTTCACACGCTCACCAACCTTGCTGGATCGTCAGTCTCGATATCGCAAAGCTTTTAATTTGTCTACACTTACGTATAATTTCAGTCTTCAGTAAGATTGCAATAAGCCCAATTCCGAAGGAGGCAGGGGCTGAGAGATTGTGAATAGTATTAAATCATTAGTTGAGGAAATATTACACGAATTACACGGTCCAGTCATATTGTGTCCACCGCCTATGTTCGACGTGAACGTGCATAACTACTCACAGACGGCAGGTAGCAGCACTAACAGTGGATGACACATAAAACGTGTCGAGGGGACGCGGGAAACATGGAGTGTGTGTCGTAATGCGGAAATGTAGCGATTTCTCGGACGTTCAGACGGGCACCAGCATTGGTTTCCGGGCCAAGGGTGGAAGCGTTTCCGAAACGGCTGAGTTTGTGAGCTGTTCACGCGCCTCCGTGGTTGAAGTATACGTGTATGGCAAAAAGGCGCTATCCAAAGTCGGCACAGAGGCAGCTGTGTTGCACCACGGACAATAAATGACAGGAATGAGCGACGGCTGCGGAGATATGTATGGGCAAACAGACGAGGCGACTGTTGAGCAACTGACCGTTCATTTGAACCAACGGGCTACTAACATTGTCTCCTCAACGACCGTTAAGTGAACGTTGTTGTGTATGGGCCTCCATAGTAGGCCCCTGGTTCGTGCGACCATGCTGACTACTGTTCATCAGCGACGAGGACTGGAAATTGCACACGGGTTGCCTTTCCAGAGAACCACGTTTTATGCTCCATCGGACAGACGGCCGTTGGCGGTACGGTCCAGCAACAATTGTTGCAGGGGTCTAGGCCGAAGGAGAGATCGTATCATTCCGTGGGTGATGTGGTCATTCTGGAAGGAGCAATAAATCAACAAGAATCTGCATCTACCCTTGGTGACCATGCCCAGCTCTGTACGCAGTTTGTTTTTCCCCATCACGATGACATCTACCAGGAGGACAGTGCAACGTGCCACACAGTTCGCAGTGTACGTGCGTCGTTCGAAGAGCACCAAGATGTATTTACTATACTTCGCTGGATACCAAACTCCGCGGATTAAAATCCAGTCGATAATCTGTGGGACCACTGTCATGACCGACCGAGGTGGCGCAGTGGTTAGACACTGGACTCACATTCGGGAGGACGACGGTTCAATCCCGCGTCCGGACATCCTGATTTAGGTTTTCCGTGATTTCCCTAAATCACTCCAGGCAAATGCCGGGATGGTTCCTTTGAAAGGGCACGGCCGACTTCCGTCCCCGTTCCTCCCTAATCCGATGAGACCGATGATCTCGCTGTCTGGTCTCCTTCCCCAAAAAACCCAACCCAACCACTGTCATGGGACTGTTCGCGCCGTGGATCCTCAACCGAGAAACATAGCACGTCTGGCCACGGCACGGGAGTCGGCTGTGGCTCCACATATCAGTCGATATCGTCCAGAATCTCATTGACTGTCGTCCTGCACGTCTCGCAGTAATTAACGCTGCAAAACGAGTTTATTCGGGCTTTTGACATTTCAGACTACGAGTAATGTTATTTGTCAATGTACTAAAAAAACTCCACCCGAACATGCCGTGAAGGCCCGACGGCACGACCGGCCGCCGTGTCAGCCTCAGCCTACAGGCGTCACTGGATGCGGATATGTACGGGCATGTGGTCAGCGCACCTCTCCCCGGCCGTATGTCAGTGTAATTACAGAAGAACGGAAATACTAGCAGAGGCCGAAGTTCCGTAACAACATTATCTGGGAAGCTGGATGACAAGCGACGACAGACCGCACCAGTTCCACCGGGATTTCATGGACTGCTGAAAGTTCACAAAGATCGGGTGCCTTTACGCCCCATTGTCAACGACGTTGGTGCCCTAATGTACTCATTCGCTAAATATCTGAAAGGTATGCTTAGCTAGTGTGTGGGGAAGTGTTCAGATCATATTCGCAACTCTGTAGATTTTATTGGACGCTTTAACAGCTTTACACTTAAAGATACCGACGTCTTTGATAAGAAAAGAGAATTTCGGAGCCCGCAGTGTGTCGTTATTAGAATACTGACGACTTATTAGCCAGAAATTTGATGGAGAGACGACCAACCTTTTTAAGCGTGTCTTGATGTTGCCAAACTTTATTTTCGACAGCGGCTACTACTAGCAGACGGAAAGAGTAGCCATGGGAAGCCCACTTCCATCACTTGTTGCCTACAGATATGTGGAACATTTCGAGGAGGAAGCCCTGCAATTAGCACAGTGGAAAGCTACTTGTTTCTTCCGATATGTAGAAGACGCATTCGTCATATGGCCAAATGGAGGAGACAAGCTAAATGGCTTTCACATACATTTCAGTTCAGTACACCAGAACATCGAATTTACTGTGAAATTCGATGTGGCTGGAGTTGTCACGTTTCTGCATTTCCTGGTAAAAAAAGAACGGACGGCACATTGGGCCACAGCGCATACCAGAAGACGCGCACTGACCTATATCTACACGCGGGTAGCTGCCAGTACCCGGCGCTAAGGGATGTGGTTCTCAAAACGTTGCTACCTGTCTTACAATGAAATACTCAGTAAACAACTTGAACACCAGAGACCAGTTCCGGAAGAACGGTTACAAGGAGCGACAAATTCGGAGAGTCTTACGTTCTATAACCACTCTGTACCCGGCGGCAACAGAAGATCAGGAGGATGCGGTAACTGAGTTTATTCCTTTTTTGTGGCGCATTATCCGGAAAGATAAGGTGAATTCTCCGCGAACACCAAGTACAGATAGTGTTCCGCCAACCAGCTAAACCTGGTCACGGCTTGGAAGTGTTAAAGACTACCTCGAACTTCGGAAATCCGGGGTCTGTCAGATACCCTGCCAATGTGGCAAGACATATAGAGGTCAGACGGTGCGTACTGTCGGAGGTGGTTACTGAGAACACCAGCGGCACACCAGATTGCAACAGTCTAAGAAGTTTGTGGAATATTGAATATCGGAATTACAAGGCACGCATTACAACCATACTAAACTTCTGACACTGAAGTCTAACTGCTGGGACTATCTCACTAAAGAATCCACCGAGATACGAGTAAGGGAACAGCTGATCAGTCGAAAGAGTGGCTACATGCATAGTAAAGCACTGGATCCCGTAATTACTCTAATTGAGAAGAGGGAGTCGTCACGAGCCGACTTGAGGGGCAGGCAGAGGGACGGCAGATGTGCTGCCAGGACCCGCACCTGGGCGCGAATCTAGGCTGTAGCAAGGAAGTGGAGGGAGGAGTGGGGGAGGAGATGCTGGGCGTGGTCGGAGAGAGGGAGAAAGAGAGAAAACGCCGCTCCAACCCCCAAGCGGTCAGTTCATCAGCGCACCCGATAGTAATATAGTCGCTTGCCGAAATATTGTGCCCATTCGCTCTTACATTCGGCCGTTCACCTATGAGCTGTTAAATTAAATTTGGCGCAAGCTGCACGCCACAGGAACGGCAGACGTCTCTAAAGATGTTGTTCCTCCAGTCCTTAGTGCTGAAACTCGATGCCAGAACATCAGCCGACACGAGTTTTTAACTCAGAGAACGGCAACAGTGCCTTCTTGCGATTCGGACAATCAAGCACGTTTCAAATTTGTTAAGACTTCAATGTCCTGATTCAGGACTGGACTCAGTAGTCTCCGTGATCATTAGCGAGGCCCAATGTTTTTTTAATAGAATAAATGCAGCTCTCCGGATTGTGTTTTTAGGTAAGAATTTTATATCATTTCATATTAACCCTGTCAAATTAAAAACAATTTACAATGATGGCTTCAAGTAATCGGAGGCAGTTGGCCGTTCGAAGCGTTACCTGACTGGCTACTGAACAGGAGATTGAAAATTCATTCTGCAGAGCTCCCCGATCCCGAAGGCACTGTGGTGTGGAAGAATTGATAGCGTCCGGGTTATCTGTATCTGCTGATTCACTTATTGCCCTTAATGCTATTTGGCAAATTTAATGTTAACAACATGGACCAGAATATATTGATTCCATTTATGGACTACAGTATTTTACGCCAGGGAACGGACCGAAATTAATTGCCTGGGGTAAAATATTGCAGTCCGTAATGAACGTTTCTAGCATTACGGGCAGGACCATACAGCTAGCTCGAGATTTTGACGGTGTAACGGCCAGTTGGTCAGAATTTGGCAGCATATCCCTCAGGAGGACAATCAACAACTCTGTCAACCAATGCCAAGCCAAATAACTGCATGCATAAGTGGCAGAGTTGGACCAACGCTTTACTGACTTGTTCCGTTTGTGAAGCTCTTTCTCTTGAATAAATCATTCAGGTGTCCTGAAATTACCATTTGTTTGTCTGTACATGTATATCTTTTTCTTTTGTATTGACGCAGAGTATATTACACTTTCGACTGTGTTATGACTTTGTGTCTATCGCCGTTTTATAAGGTACTAGCGAAATCGGGAATGCCTTGCAATTGCTATAGATGTATGGATTTTGAGTATACGTCTTGATCTCCTGACCCATCTCTCTCTATTCCATTACCTCCTGACCCATCTCTCTCCATTCCGTTACCTCCTCAACCCTCTGTCTGTCCATCTACTCCCCCCGCCCTCTTTGTATCTATTTCTCTCTTTCTCTATACCCTCCTGCCGCCTCCATTTGTCCATCCACTCTTTCCGCCTCTCTCTAACCTTGAGCCGTGTTTATTGTCACTGCAAATTCCGATTCTGTAAAAGTATTGTAATCATAAACCGATAAGCCATAAACACAACTTTCCTATTTTCTGTGAAAAGCGACTGCGAGGAAGAAAACAAAACAGCACATCATATAAAATGAGAGAGAATATGTATAGGAGAAACGAATAGTTCAGTGGTTTAAATTTCGTGCTAATGTAGTTAAAACTGACTGCAAAAAAGAAAACAAAACGGAACATTTTCTAAGCAAAGCACAGCACTCCATTTTTTTCTCATAGTCGGTTTAAACGGATAACCTGTAAATTGTTGTTAAAAAAAATTTAGCCTATGTCCCTCTGAACTTTGATTAGAGTATCGTGTAAAAATTTGAAGTAAAGCGGTCAAATACTCCTGAAATTTTGGTAACAACGTTAAACAACGGTTTGTCTTTTATACAGTAGTATATGTATAGATGAGAGAGTAGTAGTCCATTGTGTTCAGTTCTACATGCAGGAGCTGAAAATTATATCATTTTGTGCCATCTAACGAACATTGCCTCATAGAAAAACGGTGGTGTTCCTTCTAAGGCAGCTGTCAGAAAAAGAAATCGTAATATTAATCATCTAATTTGAATGCGTGTAAGGAATGTAGTTAATTATCATAGTTGAACATTCCATCTGTTGGTAAAACTGAGGTTGTAGAATACCGACCGCATGTGTTATAAACGAGCTGACAAATGAACTAAATACTACATATGGTTGATATTGTTATAGACTGTCAATGTAGACAATGCATCTTGCCACACATGTCTATCGATGCATGCGTAAGTCAGCTTTCGCAACGACAGTGCATGACAATAAGATCTTCAGAGCAGATCAGCATCAAATGGCGTAGTGTGGTACTTCAGTCATGTGCCTGTCACAGAGGTAGGCAGTGCAGTTTTTGTTAGACAGAAAAAGTCAGCTTTTCCAGAGTGCGCTCAATACGAAATGTGATTTTCGTCTCTTTTAATGGTTTCAAAGCTTTGTTAACTAAATGTACTAAGCAACCTATAAAGCAAATTTCTGTTTTCCGAACAGTTAAGTAATAGCAATGAAAGAATTTTCTAAGCTCTTGGCTGATGTGCAGGTGAACGTGCCGGATTCAGTTTTGTTCTACAAGTGGAAAACCTGTTGTCTGGTTATTGCAGTGTTGGTCCAGATTAGCTTCTTCCAACAATTATGTACAGCTGCCCTGACGGGATTTATGTTGCTCCAACGAAGTAACAGATTCTTCCCATTACAAGAGTAGATTGCAGTTCTGTATTTTGGACCCCGATACTGCCACTTCCGATGCTTCGACGCTGTGCCATATGGGCGGCTGCGGGTTACATCAAGCATCACAATTCCGTCGTAACAGCAGATATTGTACGCATACACGTTAATGTCTCTGATATCTATTCTCCCAAGGCCTTAGCCACATTTCTGGCCTTATTCCGTGTTTTCACGGGACCGACATGTTAATCTGCATTTGGTGATGTTAGTGGTAGACAAGGCCAGATGCCCTTTCTGTCGCCTCCCCTGACGTCACTATCTCGTTTTCCGACTTACTTATTAAAGTCGCCCCTGCACCATCTGCTAGTATAACTTTATAATGAGACAGGAACTTTTCGACTTTTGTGGTTCCGTGTCAATGGAAGCTGACGTAAAGGCTTGGTGCTACCAGTCGAGCTCTCAGCAGGCGGTGTCGAACCGCCGACACAGACGAGGCACAGCTGTTCTTCCGTGTCACCAGATTGGCTGCCTCGTTCAGGTATCTTCCATCTTTCGAATTGTATTCTAGCGCTTCACGCCAGTAGTCTTCCTTGCTGCGCTGGTCCTGTGAGGGCGTCAGTTTAGAGGACACGGTTCCTCCAATTAAGTCATGAATACTCTCACTGAGATCTCTGAGGTTTCCTGGGCGAGACGGATTAATGTTCCGTTTTTATGAGCTCATCCGAGTTGTTGATTCCATTTTTTGCACGGTATTTCGACAACCGACGCAGCTGTCGTTTTCAGATTCCTCGAGCAGTTCGAACGCTGTCCGACTAAGAGTGTCTCGCCTGAGAAGCACAACACTTGTAGTTAGTGTTCCGTAGGAATGGGTACTCAAATTGACAAACAGAGCGGACGTTGGAGTCAGCCAGCAACTGAAAAAGAAAAAGAAAAGCCAAAAATATTTTTGTCTCTCTTGTATTGGCCAAATCTCCGGAAATGTATTTCGCGCTTGCCATCAAATATACACTCCTGGAAATGGAAAAAAGAACACATTGACACCGGTGTGTCAGACCCACCATACTTGCTCCAGACACTGCGAGAGGGCTGTACAAGCAATGATCACACGCACGGCACAGCGGACACACCAGGAACCGCGGTGTTGGCCGTCAAATGGCGCTAGCTACGCAGCATTTGTGCACCGCCGCCGTCAGTGTCAGCCAGTTTGCCGTGGCATACGGAGCTCCATCGCAGTCTTTAACACTGGTAGCATGCCGCGACAGCGTGGACGTGAACCGTATGTGCAGTTGACGGACTTTGAGCGAGGGCGTATAGTGGGCATGCGGGAGGCCGGGTGGACGTACCGCCGAATTGCTCAACACGTGGGGCGTGAGGTCTCCACAGTACATCGATGTTGTCGCCAGTGGTCGGCGGAAGGTGCACGTGCCCGTCGACCTGGGACCGGACCGCAGCGACGCACGGATGCACGCCAAGACCGTAGGATCCTACGCAGTGCCGTAGGGGACCGCACCGCCACTTCCCAGCAAATTAGGGACACTGTTGCTCCTGGGGTATCGGAGAGGACCATTCGCAACCGTCTCCATGAAGCTGGGCTACGGTCCCGCACACCGTTAGGCCGTCTTCCGCTCACGCCCCAACATCGTGCAGCCTGCCTCCAGTGGTGTCGCGACAGGCGGGAATGGAGGGACGAATGGAGACGTGTCGTCTTCAGCGATGAGAGTCGCTTCTGCCTTGGTGCCAATGATGGTCGTATGCGTGTTTGGCGCCGTGCAGGTGAGCGCCCCAATCAGGACTGCATACGACCGAGGCACACAGGGCCAACACCCAGCATCATGGTGTGGGGAGCGATCTCCTACACTGGCCGTACACCACTGGTGATCGTCGAGGGCACACTGAATAGTGCACGGTACATCCAAACCGTCATCGAACCCATCGTTCTACCATTCCTAGACCGGCAAGGGAACTTGCTGTTCCAACAGGACAATGCACGTCCGCATGTATGCCGTACCTCCCAACGTGCTCTAGAAGGTGTTAAGGCCGGTTCCCACTAGGGCTGCCGCGCGTCAAAACGGCGCGTCAGCGGCGTGGTTGCCATGGAAATGGCGTCAGCGGCAAGGCGCGGCGGGCTCTGCGTCGCGGTTTGACCATGTCGAACCGCTTCCGCTGCCGCGTGCCGCGCTCCAGGTGCGCGCCGCCAATCACAGAACGCGCTGAGCGTGACGTCAGGTACGGACTCCCGGGCCACACGAACTTTCGCCGAACCGCTGGCGCGGACGCGGCGGCAGCTATGAAATACTTATCATCCGATTCCAAGGAAACTATTCGGTAGAAAAATTTGATTCTTGGGCATGTTACAGCCTGATATCCTCTCTCGATAAAGGACCGAATTTCTTTTCGTTATTCGTCGTGGTTACTTGCTGTATCGCATTTACGTAAACCTTTACACGAAATTTTAATGAGTGTGCAGAGGTAAAAACGCATTGCGTGGACTTTGCGTACAGTTCATTTTAGGTAATACATTATTGCGTATGAAATTTAGTCAACATATCGAAATTGTTTTTAAAGCTGAGAGCAGATCGATAGCTATCACCGTTCTCGAGATATTGTCTGATATGTCGGCGGACGGGCTATGCCGTGACCGCGCGCGGGTTGCTCGGCGACGCGACCGGTACTTCGTCCTGCTCGTCGTAAACCATGTGGTTGTATCAACCGCAAATTTCGTAAACGGTTCAAGAAATCGAAATGGTTTTTTTTTGCAAACGATAACTTGTGAAAAGTCATGTATTTCGTCGCATGATAAATATCCTAAATCTGTTTATCTACCAAGATATGAAAGTAACCACAGTTTTTCAGAAGGGATAGTTGAATTTTTTTAAATGGCATTAATAGCATGTCGAATGAGAAGTTAAACCGAAACTAATTTGCTGGTATGTCATAAGATGTAATTTACTAAATATGTAGAGCTATTGATTATTTCCTTTCTTTTTTCTTTATCCAGTGTACTTTACTGATTCAAGACGCGTTTCGCCTTTTACTTTAAGGCATCTTCGGTGGAATCTAGAATGACTCAGTTTTGTTTTGATCTGTGATACTTGGAGATTATAAAACAGTTCACATCTTTGTTTACGCGAATGACTGATTACTTACAGTGAATTGAGTTTTTGGCGGACATATACGTTTCCCCTCACCTGCTCACATGCTGGAGGTTGAACTAAAACTTAGATTATGGAACATAAGCACATTTTCATGTTCGCTCTTTTTTCTTCTGTCACTAGCAGTAGACGTTTTACCGAAAACTCTGATTTAAAGTCGTAA
This sequence comes from Schistocerca americana, assembly GCF_021461395.2. Taxonomy (NCBI): domain Eukaryota; kingdom Metazoa; phylum Arthropoda; class Insecta; order Orthoptera; family Acrididae; genus Schistocerca; species Schistocerca americana. The sequence continues at coordinate 296,065,604 of NC_060130.1, forward strand.
CTACAGTGTGTTCACCTCATGTCCCTTCCTGTCTGGTTTGTTTATGTACATGTTGCCAACCTGCAGAATTATATGCTGAAAACTAATGTTTGTTTATTATTGTTCTCCTTATATCTGTATGTGTGTGTGGCTAGCCAGTGATAGTTATAGAAAGTTGAAAGTGAATCCAGTAGTTTGTCAGACAGTGGTTGAAAGATTTGGTGTTCAGCTGATTTCAGTTTTGGTTTAAATGTTTTAAGGAGTGCATGGAAGAGTAAATTCACTGCTTACATTAATAGATAAAATAGTAGAATAGTATTTCAACAGATGATTATTATCAGAATACTATCACCCAACCCTTTTGTCCTCACTCTTTGACGCCCCACAATACGCCCTGTCAACTAACCCCTATTGTCGTCAAAGTTGTACCGTAATTTCCTCTTCCTCCTCTATTTAATTCCGTACCTCTTCTTTAGTCACACGATCCTCGTATCTAAAGTTCAGCATTCTTATGAATCACCACGTTTTGAAAGCGTCCATTGTCTTCTTGACAGAAGTGTTCATCGTCCACGTTTCACTTACATACGAGGCTGCACTCCACACAAATACCTTCGTAAAATAGTATCCAACCATTAGCATTTATATTCGGTGTGAACAAATTTTCTTTTTCAGAACGCTTTTCTTGCTATTGACAGTCTTCAGTCAGGTTTGCGTATGCACCAGGAAATGCCTTACAATTTAAAATCTGGTTTCGAAAACTGTTCCAAATATATATTATTCTTTCGTGATTCTTAAGCAAGGTGCTGGCGATGATTACATTATGCTCTGTGGGAAATTCTATCAGGTGGCTTCCACTTTCATCCCTTCCACCTAGCCTTTGTGTTCTTACTGTTTTCGTGTACCTGCTACCGTATCACATTTTAAATTTTTGTCTCGCTTAACTATCTGAATAATCTATTTTGTCGTACATTGTTTCAATGTGTTAGGAGATAGTGAACAATCGTGAACGGTAGTCATGAAATCTGTTTATGGTGAAATGAGAAAACATGAATAATGAAATATGTGAAAGAGTACATTGTACAGAAAATGAAAAATTGGTATGTCTTCACCCAACTTCGTCTTTCCTTCATGTAGGTGTAAGATATAGCTAATCAAACGCACCGCGCGTTTCAGTGGGTCCTGCCCCGTACCTCAGTGGCTGTCCGTCATTGGCTACCGCTAGCATCTGCCGCTTCCAGATGGGAACGCCAATTCCGCGAGCCGCCGCGTCAAAGCGGAAAACGCTTGCCGCTGCCGCTGCCGCACGACGCGCTGCCGCGCTCTAGTGGGAACCGGCCTTAAGTCAACTACCCTGGCCAGCAAGATCTCCGGATCTGTCCCCCATTGAGCATGTTTGGGACTGGATGAAGCGTCGTCTCACGCGGTCTGCACGTCCAGCACGAACGCTGGTCCAACTGAGGCGCCAGGTGGAAATGGCATGGCAAGCCGTTCCACAGGACTACATCCAGCATCTCTACGATCGTCTCCATGGGAGAATAGCAGCCTGCATTGCTGCGAAAGGTGGATATACACTGTACTAGTGCCGACATTGTGCATGCTCTGTTGCCTGTGTCTATGTGCCTGTGCTTCTGTCAGTGTGATCATGTGATGTATCTGACCCCAGGAATATGTCAATAAAGTTTCCCCTTCCTGGGACAATGAATTCACGGTGTTCTTATTTCAATTTCCAGGAGTGTAGAAAGTTGGCTTCGTAGAGTTGGAGACGATGTAGACCTCGAAAACCGGATTTGTACTCCACTTCATGTGTGTGTGGTGTCTCTTGCGTGGAATTAATAGAATACTTGGGGAGAGGGGTAAGGAACATAAACGACACATCTTACTAAAACAACCAAACAAATCAGCTGCCTTCGATCACTGCACTGAATGTGATCGTGAAGTACGATGAGTCCACTATCGTACAGACGCCAAATTTTTGAGATAGCATAGTTAGAGTGCTCATCGAAATAAAGGTGTCGGAAACCTAATAAACAGGGACAGAGGTTAAAATTTTAACAAGGCTTGGGATCCGGCGTTCAGTTTAGTAAGAGATCGCCGGCCATCACATCCACCATAGCTTGGAAACACTGAAAAGATGTTCGTTTCACGGAATGTCAGTGTAGGCTCCGAAAAACATAGGGACATCAAAAGGGCGTAGCTGGCGCCGGTAATCGAACTTGGCTATACGAATAAATAGCAGCGTAAAACCAACAATACGTCAGTCTGGTTGGAGGCCAGGCAGCAAGTACGCACACACATCTCCCAGCACCTGAAGAAGAAGAAGAAGAAGAAGAAGAAGAAGAAGAAACTCGACCGAACATCCGAAAACAGACCATTCTCCTTTCTGGCTTCGAAACAGTGGAGAAAGTTTACTGCTGCGATCTGCTTTTTTTATTGGCTATTTCTCTTCGTCAAATGTTAGGAGAAGCAGTTCCAGCAAGAGAATATAACGTTGGCAGAGGGATGGGCCTTGACCTTTCACTCAGTGGCATGCCTCTGGTGCAGATCTCGCTGTAACACACCACCTGAAAGTAGTAGCGATCATATACAGGTCATGCGTGGTCAGCTGTATTGTGACACAAAAAAAGTTCAGAGCTCTGTGACTCGCACGTTGTTCCCATAAATTTACGCCCAACGTTATTATTAGCAGCTACTTTATGCTTAACAGGAGAACACAGCAAGTGCCATAACAAGATTTCCCAGAAATTTCACTTAATGTGGGGCAATTGGATAGTGTACATATCGAGCACGGTCCCTATTAAATGACAATCCATCTTAATATCTTACTATATTTATTGCAATTTTCCGTGTTTTATTGTGTTTTACATTGTGTATTCCATGTTTCATATTCAGAAAAGTGAGGCAAGTTGAGTATTTCCGAACTTAAGTTTCGTTAACTGCAGAATTGCTACAGTTAAAGTATTAGGTACCTGACACAGTAAATACTTGCATTTTTTCATTACAATAAGTACCTGTCACAGTAGGTTCACCCGATGCGAAAATCTTATAACCTATTAACGGAATGATTGCTCAAAACGGCACCACATATTTTATTTTCTGAATGTCACAAATTTCATTGCCTTTTTCATTCTCACATAGTCACTTGTTCTTGGTCAAACTGACACAGTAAAGGTCTCGCAGGACGAAGTGGTAGCTTTACTGTAAGACGTGGAGTAATATTAACTTTCAAACAAGGCTATTTTTAGCAACAAGAATGTATATAACAACCTGACCAATGTTGATAGGGCAGCTGGTGTGTTAGATAAGGTGTTAATACGCAAACTAAGAGGCTCTCTGTGACAAGACGTATCTGACTGCACACTTCTCTTCGACGGGTCCCACTCTTTCCATCGTATTATTGATGAGATGGGAAACTTTTTCGTTGGGAAAAGGTGGCTGTTATTTGCGGAAACCTCAACTGAGAGTAGGCATTGATGACGGTCTTTGCCGTTAGTTGCGAAATACATAGAAACATTCAGAAATCTTGAGTACGTTAGTCAATAACGAATACATATTAGTCGTCATGTGCCTTCCTTGTAACTTGAGCTCTGCGATCGAATGCTCTTTCATGGTTATACGCAAAATCCTCAGTTCCGAAGCAGTCTCCGATTGTAGATAGCCAATAAATTGGCAGAATTTCCACTTAACTTTGTACCGCGATATTGCAATGCAGAGCAACACGAGTTGAAAGTACTTCTCACGGGAAACAGGAGCGCCCTCTCTCTCTCTCTCTCTCTCTCTCTCTCTCTCTCTCTCTCTCTCTCTCTCTCTCTGCGTTTGATCACAGCACAAACGGCATTCCACTGTTCTGTGACGTCGCTCCGTACAACACTCGAAACAGCGCCAAACAGAATTTGCCACTACAGCATGTCGCCTGTAGACGTAATTTGTTCGTTGGAAATAAAGTTAATAACCCACCAGGCCAACCAGTAATCATATCGTAAACTGAAAGTGTCTTTTTTTCCGCAAACGTGAGAGATTACCAATTTAGCAGAACTCTATTTAATAGCACAACGCTCTCTAAAGCCTGGTATAGTTTTTTTTTTTTTTCGGTTTGCCTTTTGCGTCACGTTTCCACTTTCTTATGAAATCTGACTGGTTGCACCCGAACAGGTGACAAAGCGTGTGTAGCCCGTAGAATTCCACAGGCGGGTTCATTCTGCCTCTCGCCGTACTCTGTCCTTAGGTTTAATGGTCTAGGTGGCTTCTTTGTGTTTGGATTTTTTGATATGGAGTAGTGTAAGAAGTGATGGCCAGTGTTGTTCACTTTCATGTTGTCATTTCATGTTCTGTAAGCTCCAAAGAGTGTTTCTGACTTCCAGAACGCATCCAAATAACTGTCGCAATAAAAACAAAATATACGGACAGAGGTCAAAAGGACGACATGAACATTGTTTGATTTCCCATTTCTCTGTTCTGTTGATTTCTCTCTTTTTAGTAATGTTCGTAGTAGAAACTGTCTCCCACCATTATCTATTCCTAGATATTTTACTGGAGGCGGTAGGTGAAGAACTTCCCCTTTCTCTAATAAGAAAATTATTAATAATTATAAAAAAAAGTTCTCAATTCACGTTCCTTTCGGTTTGTTACACGCTGTCTTGCTTCAGATTTTTTACACGTTTCGCAAATCTGGTTATCATCAGCCAGTGCTTTTGAGGACCGCCTTCTTTTCCTTCCCTTTCTTGTTTCAGTTTGAATACGAAAGAGTGAGGCGTCAGAAATCCCTTTGTATGTTTCACTTCACGTAGTTCATTAATGAAATAAGTTTATTGTGGAACCACCGTGACACTCTTCATGAATATATTTCGGTTGTTATCAAGTACAACAATATAAATGATAAAAACAGATGATATTTCATAATATGTAAAACATTTTAAGACAATCCCTTAGCGGTATACGTCTAGACACTGGCAGTCATCATATTCTAAAAATAATAACTGACTCAAAACCAGAAAACAATGAATAAATCGTATCAGGTGATGTACGGTTTACGCATTCAAAGAAAAATGCATACATGTAACTGGCACATTGCAGCAATGCAATATTTTTATTATATGGAGATAGTGTGATTGTCACCTGGTCCAATATTGGGGTTCGGACATGGACGGCACCCTATGCATCTCATTACATTTGTTTAAATTGTTAATATAAAGAGCCAAGAACGGTTAATTGCTGTTACATGAGACAAGAAGATCTTAAGATGCAATGAAGTTCTATGGCCACTGTTACGAATATAATGTATGTTCTTTTTCCCCTCTCTTTCAGATTTTGATTCTTTCGTTTTTCTTATTTCCTTTCTCTCTTCCTGCTCTTTTCCATTTACACCCTTCTTGCTTGTAATACGGATTGGGCGGTATGCTGAACAGTAATAACAGGCTTCTTATTTTACTTTTATCCTGACTCCTCTACGTCTGTTGTATTCCACTGGTCATAAGGCGACTTGTTAACTTCCGTGGTGAGTTGCATATATTTTACTTTGACATTACGACGTTGACTTGGTTATTCTTTTACTGTGTGGTTGGCGTATAATTACTTAATTGCTGTTGTGCAGGGAGGAACAGGGACATCTGTGGTCTGCTCTCCACAACACGCAATACACCGACTGGGCCGATGTTAGGCGCTGTAATATTAATATTATAGAATGTTGTGCAGCTACGTAATAATTTTTTGAAGTTATGATTTATGTATAAGTCCGTTCGAGGTACTTCCTTGCTGAATAACACTCACTAATTACCTTAGAGTGTGTGTGTGTGTGTGTGTGTGTGTGTGTGTGTGTGTGTTTCCCTCAGGTACACATTACATTGACGTCATAACGTAGATAATTACGTACCTGCAAAATATTGTCTAATATTAGGATCTGGGTGCGCGTAACATTTGCCCAGTGTAAATTGGTGTATGCATGCTGTGGAGTGCAGACAACACAAGTTCCCTGTCCCTTCCTAAATAATTCGAATTATTCAATAATTCGAATTATTCAATAATTATACGTTCATCTCACTATACTGATTGATTCGTTGTGGATACGACTGTGACGTGAAAGGCATATTAATGACTGAGAAGAGAGAGCGATTGACTGTGTGCATATCAGACGTCATGCTGTGGAAAAAAAGGGGGAAAAAAAAAGAGTTTGCAGGCGTGTTGAGACGCACGATTTCATATATTGCTATACCAACGATGTTCGGAAACTGACCCTACAGGAAATTCTCCCTCAAATTTTGGCCGGATGTATTTACGAAAGGTTGACTTTTTTTTTCAGCTTGTTGCTAAAAATTGCTCCGCTCCACGACAGGAAATCCTGCAAGAGGTCATCGGCAAGCAGTATGAACCCTCATCTGAATCACGACTCGCGAGAGAAGATTGTAGCATGAACTTCGAGAAAAAGAGAGGGGCTCCTATTGTGGATTCATTGACCATCAAGGAGAATCAATTGTATGAGAGCGTGGTGCTCTCGTTTCCACTATTCGTTTTGTGTTGCCGAATACTGTTAACATACAGGGTGTACATAAAGTCCGGGAGCGCTTTCAATTATTTATTGCACAAGAACCAAACATTGTACAAATATCATACACATGTCATTTTGAAGAGAAACCCTGAAAGAGGGGTTTTTTTTTTTTTTTTTTTTCACTCCATGTATACCACCTCAGCGTAGTTTGATAATTTGCCGATAGTCGGCGATAGTTGCAAACATGGCGAAATCAGGTGCGGAGCGATCTTTCTGTGTGTTGGAGTTCCACAAAAACAAGTGTGCTTCAGCTGTGAACAGGCATAATTGTCGAAGCTGGAGTACAAAGAACCACACTAATGAACTGAATTCGAGCGTGATTCCCCAAAGGTAAATGTTTTTTGTGCCTTGTCACTTCGAAAACTATACGGGCCATTCTTCTTCGCCGAGAGCACTGTCACTGGATATTCGTACGTGGACATGTTGCAACAATGGCTGATGCCTCAAATGGAATCGGACTCTTCGTTCATCTTTCGCCAGGATGGGGCTCCACCCCATTTTCATTGTGAAGTTCGTGAGTACCTGAACACGGAGCTGCCGCATCAATGGATAGTTTCATGAAATGGCCTCCCCAATCACCAGATCCCACTCCATGTGACTTTTTTCTGTGGGGACACATTAAAGATCTGGTGTATGTACCGCCTCTACCACGTGATGTAGCAGGGCTCCGGCAGAGAATACGGGAAGTGACTGCCACAGTCGACGATGCCGTGCTGCGACGGGTATAGCAAGAATTCGATTACCGTATTGACGTCTGCCGGGTCACTCATGGCTCGCATATCGAATGTTTGTAAAAAAAAAAAAAAAAAAAAAACTTTAAGTTTCTCTTCAAAATGCAATATGTATGACATTTGTGCAATATTTTGTTCTTGTGCAGTAAATAAATGAAAGTGTTCCCGGACTTAACGTACACCCTGTGTTACCTCATATTTATATGCGTCAGCGATGGTCTGTGGACCTCATGGCGGCACTGACGAAAAAACCGTGCAAAGTATGCCACGAGCCGTGGCAATTTTTGCGTTAATCATCGGGTGCTTTAATGTAGCAGAAACGGCTCCTTTGCATGAGGGAGCAGTTAGGATTGATAATGCCTATATAAAGCTGCCCGACAATCTTCTTTTGCCTTTCATCTCCACGAAGAATGGAAAATTCCCCATCTCTCTCATTGAGGGTGGCAATTACAGCTTTCATCGAACTTCTGCTATAGCTGAGTGACCTGGTGAACGTTAAAGACCAATCGTACATTTGTCTCGGGTAGAAAAATTTTCACATTTGCACCATATTGGAGATCGGTAAGCTGCATCGCTTGAATATCGCTCCTGGCTTTCGACAACATTTACTATACGGTTGAGGAGCACAGTTTTCAAAGACCAGCGTGTGTTTACATACATGGCACAGGTATAAGAAAAGGAGAGGAGAAAGTGAAGTTCGAAGCTTCTTTTTGCTCGATATTCGTAGATTTACGTAGTAACGGCCCAAAAAAGCAACAGGTAATAAAACAGTGGGTTTACTCCGAGCACCATCGTTATTATTACGCCCTAAATGTTCTCAGGGAAGTGCATGCTTGACATAAAGTTCTTGGCCGTAGTAGATGAGTCGTTCTTTGTCCTAAGAACTTAGTTACGTCGTCCCTTACTTCATCATTCATATTTTCAGAACATTCTCGCACTGTGATAGTAATTCAATTACTGGTGATAGCAAAAGAAAATAATTCCTTCGGAAATTTAGATACTTACACCTGTGCTCTAAATAAAGGTCTGAGGCACTGCACAAGAATAGACAAGCACACCTCAGAAAAATGTCTATATTACTTTTGCTTCAGAATCGTTTTCGGAGACTTAGGTTCGTGAGATAAAGTTTTCTGGCAGCTTTCATTAAGTCCAATGGCCTCTGTCATAGTCTGTTCAACATACGGCGCTGCTATCGATGTAGAGGCTTCGTCTATTCTATCACGATATTCACTGCAGATTTCGGGGCATGTGTTTATGAGATTGAGAATTGTAGAATGCGAAATTAAATCGCGTACAAAGTAAAGAACAGCAGTAAATTGTTGGAGCGTTAGTAACAGAGTTCCTAAACTTATCACCCTCCAGGAAAGTTGTACCCCTCAAATCATACCTCGAACCGAGAGCTGGATGAAACCAGAAGTAGAAAGCGCTGAAACATTTAAAGGGTTAGACACTATTGCAAAACAACAAAAAATATTGTCTGTTGAGGTCGAAATTGAGTCTGACTGCAAAGTTACCCGGGGCTAGTAACCGATTAAGTGAACTGAGTTTAATCATTGGATGCTGTTACCGGCCACCAGATTCCGCCGCAACAGTTTTACAATCATTCAAAGAAAGTTTACCCTGAGTAACGCGGAAGTGCCCCGACCATGTAATTATATTTGGAGGCGATTATAACGTACCGAATATAGTTTGGGACGTCTATGGATTCATTGCTGGTGGTACCGCGGGCTTATGAAGTAGTTTTGAAAACGTTTTCCGAAAAATTTCTGTTTCTACAGCCCACACTCACTGGAAATATTTTAGACCTAGTAGCTACAAACAGGCCCAACTTCACCGACAGGGTCCGTGTAGAGACGGGGGGGGGGGGGGGGGGGGGGGGGGGGGGGATCAGCGATCGTGTTGTCATAGCGACGATGATTACTAAAGTTCCGAAATCCACTAAGTAGACAACGCAGGCACATCATTTAGTTTCATTGTGATAGACTTAGAGAAATTACAAAGTTTAAAGTGACTGAAAATCCTGCTTCAGAGAAGTGTGTGCCGAGTAAGTTGATTAAGGATGGAAAAGACCGAACGTGGTTAAATAATAAAATTCGGAAATTGTTTCCTCAGAAGTGATTGTTGACTTTGTTCAGAAACGAACGCAGAAAAGTCGACAGGCAAAAGTTTATATAAATTCGTCCGTCTGTAAAAAGAGTGCTGCGCGACGCACACAATAATTTCCACCGTCACACGTCAACGAAAAATCTTGACAGCAGCTCGAGAAAATTCTGGTCCTGCACAAAATCACTAAGCGGGTCGAAGGCTTCTGTTCGGTCACTCGTCGACCAGTCTGCTGTAACAATGGAAGGTACGAAAAGGAAAGCTGAAGGTTTAAATTCCGCGTTTAAAAAAATTCATTCACGCAGGAGGCACGTACAGACAGACAATCGTTTAACCGTCGCACGGACTCTCTTTTCGAGGGCATAGAAATAGGCGTCTCTGGTTTTGACAACCAACTGAAAGACTTCAAAACAAACGAGTCGCCAGGTTCAGTTGGAATCCCAACGCAGTTTTCCCTTACTTTGTTTGATTTTAACGTGAATCTCTTGCTCAGCGCAATCTCGCCAGCGATTGAAAAAAAGGGTCTCTTTGTATAAGACCGGAAAGAGAATGGAACTGTAAAATAATTTACAGGCGCTACCTAGAGACGCAAACATCTGTTCGCTGCAGACTTCTGGAGCATAGTCTCCGTTGGAATAGAATAAATTTCTGTGAGATAGAAAAGTTTCTGTTCGCGAATCCGCACGAATTTTGAAAGCATCGCTAGATTCCTCGTACGGTACCCTGCTAGCCGTGGAGAAAGGGTAGCAGGCATTTTCCGTATTCTTAAATTCCCGGAAAGCATTCGATACAGTGCCTCACTGCAGTCAGTTTCCCAAGGTCTCAGCGTACGGAATAGGTTCTCAGATACGTCAGTGGCTCGAAGGCTTCTAAAGCAATAGTACCCGGTACGTTGTCTTGGACGGCGAGTGTTCATCAGAGGAGAGAGAACCCCTGGAGTGCTCTAGGAAAGTGTGATAGGACCTCTTTTGTGCTTACAAAAGCAATATGACGGATAGGGTGAGCAGTAATCTGTAGCGTGCAAGGAAGTATCGTCGTTGAGTGACTATAGGAGAATACAGGATGACTTACATAGACTTCCTAGTTGGTATGTTGAATAGCGAGTCACTCTAAACGTAGAAAAATACAAGTTAATGTAGATGAGTGGGGAAAAACAATCCTGTAATGTTCGAATAAAGTTTTAGTGCTGTGTGCCTGGCATAGTCGTGTCGATTAAATAACTTCTCGCAGAGTTGCGGTGCGATATGAACTGGAATGAGCACGTAAGCTCAGTAGTAGGAAAGGCTTATGGTCGACTTCGGTCTATTGGAAGAATTCAAGCATGTATTAAGGAGAGCGCTTATGGAACACTAGTGCCACCGAAGACTTCAGTACTGCTCGAATGTTTGGGAATCACATCCTGTCGGATCAGAGCAAGACAGCGAAGCAATTCAGAGGCGTTCTGTTAACTAATTTCCGGTAGGTTCGATAAACTCGCGAGTACTACGGAAATGCTCCGTGACCTCAAATGGGAATTCCCGGAGGAAAGAGAGTTTTCTCACAAATTCTTACTATCAATGGAGCAAAGTAAAAATGCATTTTAAACATTTTCATTCATAGTCAGTAACTTAATGTTACGGACTTTCACAATGTACGAATTCTTCAACTCGGTGTGCTCTAACAAAATTTGACGAAGTACACTGACTGACATCATCCGAAGGCTGTTACTTTATCGTTAGAATCTGTACACATCTTTCAACTTTTCTCCGTCATTAACTTTCCGTAGGAGAAAAGAGGTGTTGATGGTAGTATCTTCTCTCAGTAAGGAAGGAAGTGGTGTAGATAGATAAGCAGTTAACTCACTTCCGGTACACCGAGTGAAGTAGTGCAGCTATTACCACGTTGGATTCACTCTCGGGTCGAGCTTTTCTCAAACCCCTCTTCGAATTATCAAGGTTCGATTTTTCCATGCGTTCTCTAACTCGATTAAGGCGAAGGCCGTGCTGGTTCCTTTGAAAAGGTACACCACAGGCCTCTTTCTCCATTCCTGTGTAATCCTAGTTTCTGCTCCGCCTCTAATGATGTCGCCATTTCCGGGACACGAAAGCCTGCCTTCTTCCCATTTCCTCTTGATTGCGCGGTCGTTAGGGACGGAGCAGTATTTCAGTCGGTTAGGCATGGCGAACGAAATCGGCCGCGTCCATTTTTGAAGTGAAAGTCCCGAGATTCGCCTGAAATGTTTTAGCGGAAACACGGATCCATGTGGCTTGGCTGACATTTAAGATCAGATCCTGGAAGTTACGAGTAAATTGTCTTCACCACGGTCTCGTCTTCTTCGGTCAGCTTCTGCGAGGAATTATTCTCAGAAAAGCTATCCATTTTGTTGCATATATCTTGTGTTACAATTATTTAACTTTAAATAGGGCATCGACGTAATTTTATGTATATAGAGGCAAGTCTTTGTTTAACTTTGTTGCCAAAAATCTCGAAAAGTTCTTTGTAACACACATACACAATTACAGTGGGGTATGAAACTGGAAATTTTGTACTCAATTTGCGATGTAACATAGCATAGGATATCTAATAATTTTCATTAACCGATGGATAACCTATACATTATGACTTGATTCGGATAAATTTGCAGTAGTACAGTTCACGATGGTTTAATAGCAAATTAACATTTCCCTGGGTTTAGTGTTCCATGGTTAACGGAAAATAGGAAAGTACTTTTTATGGCCTATTATTGTCCTGCGATTAGAATATTACTATGGAATATGAATCGTCCGAAACACTTAAATCCTAACCGTTCACATATTACAACTATGCAGTATACTGGCATTGAAGCTACTGTCCTCACAGACCCAGCAGCTTGAGGGGGGTCTCCCATGTCCCGTATACCAATGATACCAACCATTTTCCCAGTCGTTTTAAGCGACTTCAAATGTTCAAATGTGTGTGAATTAAAAAAAGAAAGGTCAAATGTGTGTGAAATCTTATGGGACTTAAGTGCTAAGGTCATCAGTCCCTAAGCTTACACACTACTTAACCTAAAGTATCCTAAGGACAAACACACACACCAATGCCCGAGGGAGGACTCGAACCTCCGCCGGGACCAGCCGCACTGTGTGAATTCCTAAGGGACCAAACTGCTGAGGTCATCGGTCCCCAGACTTACACACTGCTTAAACTAACTTACGCTAAGAACAACACACACATACATGTCCGAGGGAGGACTCGAACTGGCCGAGTGGTTCTAGGCGCTTCAGTCCGGAACCGCGCTGCTGTTACGGTGTCAGGTTCGAATCGTGCCTCGGGCATGGATGTGTGTGATGTCCTTAGGTTTAAGTAGTTCTAAGTCTAGGGGACTGATGACCTCAGATGTTAAGTCCCATAGTGCTTAGAGCCATTTGAATTTGAGGACTCGAACCTCCGGGGGGGAGGAGCCGCGCAATTCGTGACATGGCGCCTCTAACCGCGCGGCAACCGACTTCAGCACACAAGCAAGTTGCAGTTCGCAGTAACAACAAACAAGGCCCAAAGTCAGCGACAGTGTGGAAGAGGAAGTAAGTAGAGAGGGGGAGAAGGAATGAAATGGGAAGGAGTGAGTGAGTAAGTGAGTGAGTGAGTGAGTGAGGAGGGAGGGAGGGAGGGAGGGAGAGAGAGAGAGAGAGAGAGAGAGAGAGAGAGAGAGAGAGAGAGAGATATGGGGGGGGGGGGGGGGGTGTCTGCGGAAGAACATAAGGACGTATATCCAGTTCCCATGTATAAGTAGTAATTGCGAAGCATTGGCGGGTTCAGTAGTAATATTACAGAGCTGTTAACACAGCAGATACACTTGCCATGGCTACAGCTTCATAATGCACTCATCGTGACAGTGTTCGCGTTTGGGAGTGTCTGTAACATGCTTAATTTCGCCTTCTTCCCACACACCACAAACATCTTTTCATGTTAATTCTAATAAAAACTTAAGAGACATGAACACTGAAGCAGCAGCTTTCAACATTTGTCTCAATGGTGTTCGACGTTTGTGACATTTAGCAGTCTTAGAGAAACTGTTGATTGTTGAGTCGACTGTTGAACAGTAATTATTACAGTCCGTTAAGTGGTAACAGGTTTCATACTCTGTTATTTACTAGGGGAAAAGGGTGCACACAGGCTCACTGATTAATGAACTCTATGCAAGCGAACATCACCAGTTACTTTCGAGGTCACTATTAATGTAAACAATGACATTACTTGACCTTGCCTTCGTGTGTAACAGTGGTATCACCTATTCATGTTGACAAAATGGCCACCTGTTCCTTTGATGCTGACAGAAATAAACTGCTCACTTGGCAGAGCCCCTTATATAAACAATATCACCTATGTAAACGAAACAGCCACATGCGTTTCTATTTAAGTCCCACTTGTTTATTTCCTTTCAAGTTGCCGCCTCCCACTCTCTTCCCCTCTTCTCTCTTCTGTTTTCCTATAATTGAACAAAACTGGCGGGTAAGTTAGTGTATGTTATCCTATAGGCTGCAGTATAGTATATGTCACTTAAAATCTATTACCTTCTTAGTTTATTATAATTTGTCACCCTTATCGTAATTACTATAAATTACGTTATTTCAAATGCCTTCGTATAATTTATGACCATCGTAAAAAATAAGGATACTACTAAATTTACATCACTCTTACATTAATTACAATGATTTGTGACCCACGAAAGTCACATTTCGACAGTCCAGTGTACGTGTGAAAAATGCTGGCATTTTCTGCAGTTTATGTCCACCATCCATTTTAGGGCAATCTGTTAAAATTTTGGAAGCTATTGGTTCCAATTTTGCGGAATTGCTCCCAGTATTCCAAATATATACCTTTCAAAATCTTCTATTGAAACACGTAAATATGAGACCTTCAGTGTTTAGCGAATACCTCTGTGCAGTATTTAAACAAATACACTCTTGCTACGTACCAAGTATACATTTCATTATAAGGAACCCTCTTCGCGTTATTAGTGTGTAAAAAAAATGTCTGACATACTTCAACGCCACAGTCGGATCACGGAATAAGAGTCTAACACTGTAACATTATGGTGGATGTGTAAAAAGTGCAGGCAATTAAAAAAATCAATGTAAGGGCGTTTCTGTGGACATGCACACTCACACAAAACATAGTTAAATTATACAAATATCCCACACATGTGCTGCTGCCAGGAGAGCTATGCAATTCGTTTGAAACAAGCAAAAATAAAAAAAAGTGTGCAGGAGTCCTGTGGTTGCGTGCACCTTCGCCAGTGTCACGCCACTCCAGTGTGAAGATGACCGCCCCTTAACATCTGAGGTACTTCCGGCCACTGGTCGCCAGCAACAACAGAAAACCTACCCCTACAGATGGGTAATACAGTTTACATTGCTTAAACACAGTGGAATATACAGTACTTCCCGCATAAGGTTTGACGTTTGACCACTATTATAGTAAATACATGGTGACGAAGTAGAAAAAGGTGGTGCCGAGGTGTTCGTACCACTGAAGAAACCGCTGCACTCCCGAAGAAGAGAAGTGACGAACGTGGAAGCTTCGCTAAATTATATGACGACACTTTCCCATGGAGTGTCACTGCAAGTTTCGTGTCAAAACTACATTCCAGCCACATAAAATGCGCACGCAAGACAAAAGACAGTTAAGAGCTTCGTGTCAGTTCAAAAAGGTAGAATATATTTATAGTACATGCCGATAATTGGCGCAACAGAGAGCATCAGTAGGAAGGTTATGAGAATGTGCAGAAAATTCATTGCTGTAAAAGAGCAAAGAGCCCAGAGAGACTGAAACACACACACCAGTAAACATGATAGACAAGGTACTATCTACTGTTTGAAAGACCGAAATCGAATCCTCGTCTCGTTTTCGCTTGGCATCAGCGTTTCCCGACCGAACGTACGTGGAGTAGGTCCAACGCAGAACTTACGTTCCTGCACAGTAACGCACACTTAGCGCGCCGCAGAAGATAAAAACAGTCGTGACTTTTTCGGTGCCTTCTTCACAGGAGCCGTAAAGATAATAGCAGTCATTCGTTCAGTTTTCTGAGTGGAGCTCACCTTTAAGCCAGGCGAATGCGCATATTTGCTTCCCAGGCCTCAGCTCGTGGACGACTGAACTCACTTTAGTTCCCTTATTGGATTTTATTCCTTCTACGATGCGGAGGCGAATTCTGGGACTCTTCCGCTTTCTTGCTCCATTTCCGCGAGAGGCGTAAGATAGCGCCTTTTCATCCTTGTAAACGCAAATAGCTGCCAATGTTTCTTGAAGGGGACCGTCGGCGAGAGCATATATACCCGTACCGGATTCACATGCCACAACTTGTTGATGGCAGGGTAGAGAGCGGCAATTTCTGGAATAGCTTCAACCCCCGCCCCTAGTCCGTCTCTCTCTCTCTCTCTCTCTCTCTCTCTCTCTCTCTCTCTCTCTCTCTCTCACACACACACACACACACACACACACACACACACACACACATATATATATATATATATATATATATATATATATATATATATATCGTCTGTAATTGTCAGACATACGTTTTACCTTGTAGTTGAGAATTTCTGTACTTCTCTTTTGGAGTTGCATTTTTACTATATTTTCTCACCATTTTTTTTCCCTCTTAATCGCTTTGGACGCCTTCAGATGCCCAGAACGTAAATGATAGTCGTAATAATTCTTCGTGCGTGTGCGCGTTTTTTGCACGTGAGATTCTACCTTCCACAGATGCGAACACCACTTCTCTCCTGTTATCTACACAAGGACTCTCATGGCTGAGCCCCAAAATATCTCGCATAGTTATTTGTACCGCAACTAGCTAAAAACATGTGAGGGGAATGAGTTCTTGGAAGCCAAAATTTGTGAAGCGTGATATAGTTTTAAATGCATTATTCTCTGAATTATTATTATTATGATCAGTATAAATTACAGTGTAATAACGTTCTCTTTCTCCTTTTAAGAATTCGTGGCACCATTTTTCCACTGGTATTATCTATTTTGCGTAGCATTGGGGCAGTATATCCTGTTATCATTATTGTGTAGCTGCGCGCACGGATGCAAATTGCTGGAATCGCATTCGAGAGGACGACGGTTCTGGCCATTTACATTTAGGTTTACCGTACCTCCCCTGAATCGCTTAAGGTTTCCCTAAAAAAAAAAGAGGTCCTTTCTCGATCTAAGCTTTTTCCCGTCGTCTCCATTGATGATGTGGGCGGGAGATTTAGATGCTACTGTTCATTCATTCTGGCCTTAGAACAGTGTAGCAATAAACAAGCGATTGAAAGTACAAAGAGACGTACAGATAGTGCTTGCAGCGTCCTCTGTTGTGTGACTGAAAAGATATTTCGTGAAGAGCCGTTCACGGGAAGTAAGTGACTTTGAACAGGATAGAATAACCGCTCTCCTGGAAAAATGGATGTCTAAACTTTCGTGTATAGGGACTTTACTAGAGTAGCGACCCGTTTCTGAAGCAAGTACAGTGCTGGCCATTTAAATCGCAACACCATGAAGTCGACACCCAACAAGCGCTAGATTGTAATTTGGACAGCAGCCGTTACATTCCCGACGTGCTAAGGTCGGTGGGCGAGCCCTATCTTCGAGGTCTCCGTGACGTTATATTTCAACAAGATAATGCAAGACAAGAGAAAATACGTTGCCCGTGACGTCCTGACCTACGACTGTACAGTGGGTGTTCGAATGTTGCTCTGGGCAGCGCGTTTCCCAGATGCCCTACCTGGTTGTGTGTCGACGAGTGACGGGCACGCCACCACTCACCAGCCAATCTTCTTCCTCCTCAGCGTTTGCCCTGTCACGTAGCTAGACACGCTGTTTTGGCCCTCTGTCTCTACTTGACGTAAATTTGTGCTTGCTTAGTGTGGAGGCCCGCTACTTCGATGTACGTACCACCTGCGTGTTTCTCCATTGGTCATATGATTGAGTTGTCAGACCAGATGTCCACCGAAGTATTTTGGTTTCTATTACAGCAAGTTGTTGCTCCGCTTGTTTTGTTCCGGACCAACATTCTGCACAGGAAGACGCAATTGGGCTTTCTGCAGAGCGGTATATTTTCGACTTTAATCTGTCTGCGATCTTATAACAAAGTATTCTAGTCATTGTTCGCCATTTAACCACACACCAGCCACTACGACTGATTAAACTCTGGCATAGCGTTAAAGCAGAATGGCGTATCAGTATCTGTGTTCCAAGCTGAGTTCGAGCCGATGCCCATCAGGATTAGAGGCATTGTTGCTACGAGAGGTGGCATATCTGTACTAAATTTCGCAACCTGTATACCTCGATATCACCTACAAATCTAATCGTTATAATGTGACTGGCCTAGCTGGTTAATGGATCCACTTTCTTCTGTGCGGATGCACAAATACGTCTGACCTTCTGTGACAATCTCAGAGAGCGAACATGGAGGAAATGGACAGTGGCTGCGGATATGTGACGCTCGATGGGAATGTGGATCGGCCGTGAGGCATGCCCAGGTAGTCTTCGCAGTTGCGATAACGCTGTGTCCCGTATGGCGCAGTGGTTAACGCCCCTGTCTAGTAAGTAGGAGAGCCCGGGTTCGAATCCCAGACCGGCACACATTTTCACTAGTCGCTGCTGATTCCGCGTAATGTCCCGCTGCAACTGACAGCAGTGACCCCTCCCCTCCCTTTTCTTTCCTTTCTTCCCCTCTCCACCTTCAGTTTACATAAAATGTAATCGTGTCTTCTTGCTTCTATCCTCCATATGCACTGGGGCTGTCCATAAAATATCGATATATCGATACACCAACTTTTCTCTTAGAAATAATATATATATATATATATATATATATATATATATATATATATATATATATATATATCGGCTACATCTTTTCCTCTGATATATCAGTGTTAAAATGGCAATATCGAGTGCCGATATTTTTATTTTTTATTATATTTTTCCACGATTTTCGGGATATATTTCATTCGGGAGGACGACGGTTCAATCCCGCGTCCGGGCATCCTGATTTAGGTTTTCCGTGATTTCCGTAAATCGCTCCAGGCAAATGCTGGGATGGTTCCTTTGAAAGGGGACGGCCGACTTCCTTCCCCCATCCTTCCCTAATCCGATGAGACCGATGACCTCGCTGTTTGGTCTCTTCCCCCCACAAAAATCCAATCCAATCGGGATATATTTAAATTTGTTTTTTTGTAGTAGAACATAATTTTACTTCTACTGTGTGAAGGAGTGTTACTACTTTTTGAGCTTTCATCACGTACAATCTTTCTCTCAGACTGTGTGAAGCAAGTATATATGGCCCAAAAGTGGTGGTCCGATCGCAGCACGGGGGACGGGGGTTGTCAGTGTGAATAGAATAAAAAGTTATCCGACGTGAGGAAATAGCACACCAGTTGCGTTAAAAAAACACTTTTAACGCATCTAGTGTGCTATTTCTTCGCATCAGCGTTCTTCAAAAACAGATGCTGAAAATGATGAACGAAAATGTAAGTGGCAAGACTGGTCTTCGCTGTGGGTGGAGACGTGTGAGGGGGAAATGATTTAACCGGCGCTTGACTCTACCAACAGAAACGGCAACGTTTAGCTTCGCCACGCAGTTTTGACCCTACAACTGCTAGTTCGCTGGCACTCGCGGAGATGAAAAACGGGGAAGTCTACGTGAAGTGTTCCGTACAAATCGGATTTGTGACGAAAACGACCGACGGATCCATCGGACACCTTGTATTGGTGCCACTTAATGCAGTTACCATTGTTACCAAAGTGGTTATCGCCAAGCTTGAACGTGTATCATTTTCCTTTCAATTCTTGCTCTAAAGGGGATAGGCAACATGCTAGTTTGTTGATGTACAGAATATCTAATACTAAATTAGTACTTAACTATACAGCGGTAAAAGCAGCAGTATATTTAGGATGTGCAGCCGATATTTCTATAGGTAGAAACTTCAATATTTTCTCGTCAATATATCGATACTTTTCCCGATTTATCGAGTTGCGATAACGGTATATTTTTAAATATCGATATATCGGTCTCACGATATTATTAAAAATATCAACTGTCCTAATATGCACAGTAATTAAAATTCTTCATCTACAGCGGATTCATGCGTGGAAAGCAGAAACACGTAACAGAAAGCAGCATTCACGCTGGCTGGAGCGTACGTTTGAGTGTCTTTGTGATTGTCTGCGAATGTGTGTACTGTTGCGAGAAAAAGAGCCAGTGCTCGAATGCTAGTTTGAACGCTGTTTCCCATTGTGTGTTTCTATGCTCCACGCATCGCTCCTCTATAGGTGAGTGGTTGCCTTTCTCATCTTTTACGTATTGCTCCATGAAGGAATTTCGATTTATTTTTTCACTTTTATTTTACACGTCTAGTTCCGTAGAATCAACTTAAGGAGCAAATCTCAATGGTCATGGAACGTGTCGGTACATAAAATTACAACAGAAAAGTAATAATAGATAAAATAAAATGTTTGTGAATCCTAAAAAGACCAAAACTATAAGTTTATATAAACGCAGTCAACAACGTAAAACAGGAATTAGCTCAATTTTTCAAGGAACTCGTCGACAGAATAGGAATGACCCATGAGGGAACTCTTGCGTTTAGTTTTGGAAGCATGGGGATTACTGCTAAGATTTTTTTATATTCTTGCCGCAGGTTATTGAAAATGCATGCAGAATACTGTACACGTTTCTGCAGAAGGATCAAGGAGGTGCGATCCAAATACAGATTGGCTTTCTGCCTAGTATTAACTAAGTGAAAGCTGCTAATTCTTGGGAATAAGCTGATGTTGTTAACAAGAAACGGCACTATAGAACATACATATTGAGAGGCCAGTGTCAGAATAACCAGACTAATGAACGGGGATCGATAAGAAATACGCGAGCTTGCACAACGTATTGCCCGCACCGCCCGTTTCTGAGCCAAAAATACCCTTTGAGAATGGGAAGAGTTATCCCAAAATATGCCATACGTCATAAAGGAATGAAAATAAGCAAAGTAGACTACTTTTCGTGTAAAACTACCACTCATTTCAGATACTGCTCTAATAGTAAATTGTTCAGGATCTTTTCAGATACTTCATTTTTA
Source organism: Schistocerca americana (assembly GCF_021461395.2). Classification (NCBI taxonomy): domain Eukaryota; kingdom Metazoa; phylum Arthropoda; class Insecta; order Orthoptera; family Acrididae; genus Schistocerca; species Schistocerca americana. Next base: position 296,086,042 of record NC_060130.1, read on the forward strand.
CTATCTACCTGAACACTTAGAAATTTGAACTGCCCAGCCTCACTAACCATATGCCCCATTCTTTGTAATTAGAACGTCAGATTTTGTTGAGTTGCGTATTAGGCACTTCAAAAACTGAGTCTTACTATGATTTGTCGTTAGTTTTCTATCAGCTATGAACGTATGTTTCAACTGCACTGTTTGAAACAGTGCCGATGTTGCACCCAAAATTCTTTACAACCAAGATACTGACATCAGCAAACTGAAATACTTTAGAATCACCTGTAATAATAGAAGGCATATCATTTATATATATAAATCACAGGAGTGGCCCCAGCACTGATACCTGGGCCAACCCCATTTAACCGTGCCCCACCTGTACCCCACATCATAGCCATTCTCAGTACAGTGGAGAATGACCTGTTGTAATTACAATTATGTTATTTGCAGTCTTTACTGGTGTTGAAATTTCAGTGACCAATGTACAAAGAAGACGATCGTATCTGGCGAAAAGCGACTAGTGTATCACGCATCATAACACTAGCACGGTATGACCGCCATGTTAGCGGCAGTGGGCAATACAGCTCGACGCTGTAAGACCGAAGCAGGCCTGTGCGGGCTGGCCTTGTGGCACGCATTCCAAAGCATCGATAAACCACAAGCGCCTCGACAGTAATGGGCACATGAACAACGTCGCTGGCGTGCGGAGAGGCAAAATTGAGATCCTAAAGTGGTGGCTGCATCCACGCTTCACGTTTCCATGGTGATGACAATCTGGCAGCCTTGCGTTGTTGAGTGGCACTGTTGACAGACGCCACAAGCTGTCTTTTGGAACAGTACTCACAGTAGATATGACCCCTATTTGTAAGTATTGAGGACAGTCTGAAGAACAACTGCTGTATAAAGGATGTTTCCAAATCCGAAATACTGCGTCCTACACCTTCCACATCCATGAAAGGACCACATATCTTCACATTAGGACGGTAGCGCTAGCAGTCTATTGCCGCAGCCTAGTCACACGATGAAGGTTATGGTGGTAGCTACGGCTGTACACTCTGCAATCGTCAGGCGAAACGAAACAAGAAAACTTACTGCGTACATCCTATATTGCCATCACACACTACAAAAAATTACTTTTTTTTTTTGGAAGTAAGTAACTTCGTAAGCCTAAACAAGACATGACTTAAATCCAAAGAAATAACATCGACAGCAGTTGAGAGATTTATTCCAAATACATTGATAAGGAACGGAACTGGTCCCCTATGACAGGTCTACACTAAACAGGTCAGAACGCTGTTGCAGAAGCAACGGGAAAAAGCGTGCCAAATTTCAGAGAACACACAATCCCCAAGATTGGCGAAGTTTTACAAAAGCTAGAAAATTATCTCTGACTTCAGTTCGAGATTCTTTTAACAGTTAGCATAGCGTAACTGACTGTCTCGAGAAAGTCCAGAGAGATTCTGGTCCTATGTTACGTACATACTGGTTGTAATTAAACTATCGCTACTTGAGACAGGCCCCCATAAAAACCAGTGATTGTAAGACCGCGAAACTTTGTGGAAACATTTTTAAGAATACGCGGAAGAGAAAAGGCAAGTAAACCATTGAAAGAAACACACTTTATTTTCCTCGTGGAGGGTAACATTTGTTAATTCCGTACCACGTTTACATTCCAGGTTACAAACGTTGCTCACAGTGACGGCCACCTGCATCCACGACAGCCTGCAACCGCACTACAGTTGTACTATGCTGCTGCTCTTTTGGAACGGTGGAGCATGGAATGTTCAGCTGTCGTGACACAGCTCATGCAATGCTTGAAGATCGCACACTGTGTCCAGCATTCACAGCCATGGCTACAGTAATTTGTTCAACAACTTGTGCCGCAATTGGCCGTCGGCGTATCCCAAATCGTCAGTTAATTCGAACTTCCGAATTGCGTTTTCAACCTCGGTACGGAAAGAGGACCTCTCTGTGTTCCTTTAATGCATCGATTGTTGCGAAAAGCGTCAGCACTGTTGTTACTCTGATAAAACATCTTTAAGAGTAAAGCCATCCTCAACTTGTCCAGACCTATGTTGAGTGTGTGCAACTGCATTGTGCAGTGACGCATGCGTTTTATTGGCAGAACACTCGGTAGATGCAGCAAGTCCACTAGAGAGACTGCCTACCCTATGCTCGTCCGTCCTCTGTAGGGTATTGCTGTGCGATATGGGATCCTTACCAGGCAGAATTGACGGAGAACATCGAAGAAGTTCAGAGAACGGCAGCTTGTTTTGTACTATCTCGAAATATGATAGATAGTGTCACGAATCTGCTACGCGAGTTGGGGTGGCAGTCCTTGAAACTAAGACGTTTTTCATTGCGACGAGATGTTTTCACGAAATTTCATCAACAACTTTCTCCTTTGTATGAGAAAATATTCTGTTGGCGCCCACGTACAGAGGGAGAAATTACCATCGTAACAAAATAAATCACAGCTCGCCGGGGAGATTCGAGTGTTCGTTTTTTCCGCGCGCTGTTAGTGTGTGGAACGATAGAGAAAGAGCGTGAAAGTGGTACGACGAACACTCTGCTAGACACTTGAGTGTTAACTGCAGAGTAGTCATGTCGATGTAGATATATTGAACTATCGTATTTCTCGAACTAGACTTTCCGCGGTGTGCGCGTTGGAGGCAATGAAAAAAAAAGTGGGGAATATGTCGTAGGCCTCTGAATGTAGACATGGATTTCGCCGTAGACATTCGTAAAGCATGTTATAATCTAGACTACTACGTACGAAAGAGAGGTGGTGTACAAACTGTAGATACATTGTATGGCAATCCTAAAATTCATGAGATAACCCACAACGAATATGCAGTCCATATGTCTAATTCACGTTACAGAAGCTTATTTACATACTACTGTGTAGATCAGGAATGGGCAATTGTTTTGGTTCGAGGGCTGCGCTGTGGACACACATCCTTCTAAAAGGATTGCATTCATTATTTAACTCGGCATTTCTGAAAACTTATAAATTACATCATAAAACTCAACAAATACCAATTAAGTAAAATTGTTGCACCTTTAATCAATTTATTTATTGTGCTAATTTCATGCTATCTATAGCTTCAGAAATATTTAATTTTAGAATCAGTTCAATGAGACAAATGTATCCTATCACCCTTTCCTACAGTTTCATTTAACCTGGAGTGAGACCGCTTGTTTGGATTCTCATCACAGACTGCGAGTTAATGTCTGTAAAAGAGCATCTATATTAACACCTATCGATCTTCAAGCAGAAAAACTTTGTTCGCAAATGTTTGTAGACCCACACATGTAGACAACATTCTCCCAGCAATTTTTTTCAGACATGAATATTTTTCAGCAGTCAACGATTTGTGAAATACGTCTGATGTCCCAGCATTAAACACTTCTTTCACAGTGTAATGTGACTGCGTGTCGATAAGTTAAAGTTCCAGATCCTCCGTTGCTGTGTCAATACCATCAATGATTGGATGAGACGGGCACTCAACTGAGGCTCAGTTTTCTACAAGTCCTGAATTCTTCTCGTGACCTCGTCCTCCAAACACTGCAGAAGAGCCATAATCTTAACAGAAACACTTACAGGCACGTTATGTTTTCCTAATAAAGGGAAAGGAGAAAATTTACCTTCACTTGCTTGCTTTGCAAATAGATCTAGTTTTGCTTTGAGTGATTTTACATGCTCCCACATGTCATGCGCAAACAACTCCTTTCCCCGTAATGTCACATTCAGTTCAGTCTCTCAGATATACACTCCTGGAAATGGAAAAAAGAACACATTGACACCGGTGTGTCAGACCCACCATACTTGCTCCGGACACTGCGAGAGGGCTGTACAAGCAATGATCACACGCACGGCACAGCGGACACACCAGGAACCGCGGTGTTGGCCGTCGAATGGCGCTAGCTGCGCAGCATTTGTGCACCGCCGCCGTCAGTGTCAGCCAGTTTGCCGTGGCATACGGAGCTCCATCGCAGTCTTTAACACTGGTAGCATGCCGCGACAGCGTGGACGTGAACCGTATGTGCAGTTGACGGACTTTGAGCGAGGGCGTATAGTGGGCATGCGGGAGGCCGGGTGGACGTACCGCCGAATTGCTCAACACGTGGGGCGTGAGGTCTCCACAGTACATCGATGTTGTCGCCAGTGGTCGGCGGAAGGTGCACGTGCCCGTCGACCTGGGACCGGACCGCAGCGACGCACGGATGCACGCCAAGACCGTAGGATCCTAGGCAGTGCCGTAGGGGACCGCACCGCCACTTCCCAGCAAATTAGGGACACTGTTGCTCTTGGGGTATCGGCGAGGACCATTCGCAACCGTCTCCATGAAGCTGGGCTACGGTCCCGCACACCGTTAGGCCGTCTTCCGCTCACGTCCCAACATCGTGCAGCTCGCCTCCAGTGGTGTCGCGACAGGCGTGAATGGAGGGACGAATGGAGACGTGTCGTCTTCAGCGATGAGAGTCGCTTCTGCCTTGGTGCCAATGATGGTCGTATGCGTGTTTGGCGCTGTGCAGGTGAGCGCCACAATCAGGACTGCATACGACCGAGGCATACAGGGCCAACACCCGGCATCATGGTGTGGGGAGCGATCTCCTACACTGGCCGTACGCCACTGGTGATCGTCGAGGGGACGCTGAATAGTGCACGGTACATCCAAACCGTCATCGAACCCATCGTTCTACCATTCCTAGACCGGCAAGGGAACTTGCTGTTCCAACAGGACAATGCACGTCCGCATGTATCCCGTGCCACCCAACGTGCTCTAGAAGGTGTAAGTCAACTACCCTGGCCAGCAAGATCTCCGGATTTGTCCCCCATTGAGCATGTTTGGGACCGGATGAAGCGTCGTCTCACGCGGTCTGCACGTCCAGCACGAACGCTGGTCAAACTGAGGCGCCAGGTGGAAATGGCATGGCAAGCCGTTCCACAGGACTACATCCAGCATCTCTACGATCGTCTCCATGGGAGAATAGCAGCCTGCATTGCTGCGAAAGGTGGATATACACTGTACTAGTGCCGACATTGTGCATGCTCTGTTGCCTGTGTCTATGTGCCTGTGGTTCTGTCAGTGTGATCATGTGATGTATCTGACCCCAGGAATGTGTCAATAAAGTTTCCCCTTCCTGGGACAATGAATTCACGGTGTTCTTATTTCAATTTCCAGGAGTGTATTAGCCTCAATCATAATTTCATGTGACAAATTACCCGCTGGCTTCTGTCTTGGGTTTATTCGGCCTACGTTCGTTTGATGGTTTTTCTGTCATTTCGGCAACAAGAGTGACTGGTATTATCAAAGCTTCACACTCCCCTGCTAGTGGAGGACTGGAGTTGAGCCTCACTCTCACTCTCATCTGATACTTACGCCTGCTTGGGGGAAGTGTTTTGGGGAGTTTGTAGCCTTGCGGATGTTTCTCCACTTTGTACTTGTGTGTGTGTTTATTTCTGGGATTTTTGGTTGTCTGTGTGATGTGATGATTGTTCTGCATGTGTCTGGTACTTGTCTGGGGTTGGCGAGATGATTGATATTATGGGGGAGGGAAGAGGATCAGGAATTGGATATAGGGATTTTCACTTCGGCTTAGTCGTCGAAGATCGTCATTGGGCGTTTGTGCTTGTCACGGGACATGTCATACGGACTTAGGGAGTGGACGAGGACGTTCCCTGACCTGGAAGAGCTTTCATAGAAGGTCCTTGCCAGATCTTGGAAGCGCTCTTTCAGGAGTGGGATTTCAGCGGCGGCGTACAGATCGTCAATAGGAAATCCGAGGGGTAGGCGCAGTGCCCTCCTGAGGGCGCGGTTATGCAGCCTCTGGAGTTTTTCCAGGTGCTGCTTCGCCGCGTATCCCCAGACAGGGCATACATACTCCATTACTGGCCGTATCAGGGCGTGATATACGTTCACACCCACAGAGCAGGGAAGGGAACTGGGTGAGTTCGGGATTGGGTATAGGATGGACATTCTGGCACAGACATTCCTGTGGACCTCATCTATGTGGGGTTTCCACGTAAGACGAGAGTCCAAGGTTACGCCAAGGTACGTGGCGGTTCTGCGCCAGCGGAGTTGGGTTCCGTTGGAGTTGAGCTTGCGGCCGCGGATTATATATACCTGTCGCGCCAACGTCAACGGGCTCCTCTGTGGTCATTACCGCTGCGGTTCACCCCTCCCTACCTACAGCGGTCCTTCGTTACACAACTGGAGTACAGGATCCGTTCACCTTGAGGCTGTCTTCATTTTTATTGAAGCTGTTTTCTGTGCATTTCTGTAGCGTCCCAATACAAGGGGTGTGATAACTCTTTTCTACAGATGGAACTTCGTGTCGGCAAATTTTACTATTTGGACGGCCTCAAACAGTGCGCCCTCATCCGCGGCCGATTTTTCCACCTGCCCCAACCTGCAATACCAGTATCGTTCAGTGATCATGCCAGTGATTGATCGTCCAGTCGTTCCAAAATAGACTTCCGCATTTGCATAGTATGCGGTGTATTCTCGACATTGCAAGTGGGTTCCTTTTTTTTTCGTTTGTCGATCCGAGACACTCTTTGATCTTCTTTGTCGGTTTGTAAATATCTTTACTCCGTGTTTCCACAGTATTCCACTGATTCTGTCCGTCACTATGGGAATGTATGGTGGAAAGGTCGTACCCGACATTCCTTTTTCCGATTTGTCACTTCAGCCAGTGTCTGATCCTGTGAAACTTCTTATGTAACTGGTGGAGTACCCATTGCTCCTCAAAATGCTTTCTAGGAGTTGCATCTCGCGTCTGTGGTGCTGCGGCCCACGTATTGGTCTCGCTCGCGTTACGAGCGTATTAATCAGCCGCTTCTACGGCACTGGTGGTGATATAACAGTTTTACGTGTATGTGTCAGTTTTCGATACACCCTGTGTTACCATCCCTTGTGAGCAGGAAGGATAGCTTTTGGCACCTTTCTACCTCCATGGTAAATTTTATGTTGCTGTGGAGACTGTTTAGGTATCTTAGGAAGACACCGAGCTTTTCCTCACCGTGGCTCCACACAACGAATGTATCATAGACGTATGTGTACCACATCTTATGTTCACAACATAATGTGGTGAACACCTGAGACACTGTGTGTATCGAAAACCTATGCACACAGACCGATACCTGCACAAACTATCAAATCACCACCAGAACAAGAAACGAGGCATGGTTAATAAGCTCGTAACGCGAGCAAGACGAGTATGTGAGCTGCAGCGCCTTAGACGCGAGGTTCAACACGTAGTAAATGTCCTCAGAAGCAGTGGGTACTTCTCCAGTTACATAAAAAATGTCACAGAATCAAACACCCGGCGAAGTGACGCATCGGAAAAATAGATGTCGGGTACAACCTTTCTGCTATACATTTCCAGAGTTACGGGGAGAATCGGGCGAATATTTTGCAAACACGGCGTAAAGACTATTTACAAATCGACAAAAAAAGTCAAGAAAGTCGCAGATCAGCAAAGGAAGAAAGGACCCACTTGCAACGTCGGGAATATATTTCATTCCATGCATATGTGGGAAAAGTCAGTTGTGATGACTGAACGATCAGTCAACACCAAGGTCGCCGATCATTAGTGCCATTGCAGGTTGGTTTAGGTGAAGAAATCGGCCGTGGCGGAGCGCGCGCTGTGAGGGACCGACCACATGGTAAACTTCGCTGACACGAAAGTTCTAGCTATAGAGAAGAGCTATCACATCCACTTGTTCAGAGAAGCTGTAGAAATACATAAACATGACAGTAGCTTAAAGAAAAGTCTCAAAATGAACGGATATAGGAGTCCCGTCCTGCAGCGAACAACCGCTGCAGGTAGGAAAGGGAGAACCGCAACGGTAATGAGCACGGAAAAGCCCTTCGACGTTAGAGTGCCAGGTACATACGAGGGTGGTTTGAGAAGTTCTCGGAATCACCACGAGAGTTAAGCGCTAGCGCAACGAGTTGTTCATGTGATATTAATTGGGCTGTAGCCTGTAGACACGTGTCACGTCAGTGCTCTTGGAAGTGAGCTGTGGCAACGACGTGGCTCGGTTGTTGTTCCCGCGTAGTGATAATGCGAAGATGGAAAAAATAGAGATTCGACCTGAGATTAAGTACTTCGTAAAGAAAGGTATGAAAGCAAAGGACTTCATGCCGATTTCCAGAATACACTGGGGGACTCGGCTCTTTCGTGTTAAACTGTTGCCAAGTGGACAAATGAATTTAAATTTGATCAGGAGAGTTTAGATGATTATCCGCGCAGTGGTCGGCCTAGATGTGTCACTACTCCAGAAATCATTGCAAAAGTGCACAAAATTTTCGAGGTTGACCGCGAATTAAAAGTGTGTGAAATTGCTCACGCATGCCAGATGTCATCTGAAAGGGTATATCACATTTTAATTGAAGAACTAGAAATGAAAAAATTATCTGCAAAATGGGTGCCGCGACAACACAATGCGCGCCCGCACACATGTGCCGTCGCCATAACAAAATTACACGAAATAAGGTATGTATTGTTGTCACACCCGCCTTATTCACCTCATATGGCTCCGTCAGACTTCCATCTCTTCCCAAAGCAGAAAATTTTTCTTTGTGGACGAAGATTGACTTCAAAGGGAGAATTGATAGCCGGAATATATAACTATTTTGCACGCCGGGAGGACACTGATTTTTGAGATGGCATCAAGGCGCTGGAACATCGTTGGACCAAGTGCATTAATCAACAAGGAAACTAGATTGAAAAACAAATTAAAATTTCAGTGATGTTAATACTTTATTCTATTCCGAGCCGAGAACTTTTCAAACCACCCTCGTGTAATTTGCGGCCGTGAGCTCGACTACAGTCCACCACAAGCATTGGAGGGTGAAGCGCTGTTAATGCCAGCCACTTGTGCTGGTGAAACGTCAGAAAAGTAATCAAACGAACGTCGACCGAAGATCCCAGACAGAAGATAACTGGCAATTCGTCAACAACTGGCCACGAAGGCCTTAAACATTTTGTATAATTTCCTGTCTACACTCTTCACACTATTTTTTGTAACAAAATCATGAGATAGCTTTGTGTTTAGAAATAAGAGGATTTCATTCTGCGCAAAAAAAAAAAAACTTCGCCCAAGCTCAACCACGTCTCACTGTTGCGTTAAAGTACGTCTTCATACTCTGCCACGACAAGAAAATATTTGAACAGTCTGTGGTCGAGTGGCATTGCTCTTCTTGTGTTCACTACAGCAACAGTACAATGTACGCCATGCTTTAAGACCACTACAGCTTTACAAAGATGCCTCTGATGCAAAGTGCAAAGTGTTTAGCCCTTGTGGCTTGCTGCTTAAAAGGTTAACAGTGCCTACATTTTTCCCACTGACAGATCTGGTTCTAACTCCTGTGAAGGTTGCCATTTTGTTCCATGACAGGCCTCTTTGTCTCCACACATATCACAGCAATTCCTTACCAGCGGTTCTTTCTTTCATTTGTTCTAGGCCAGGTACTTCCTCTCTCATGACGAAATTTTCATTAATTCCATGGATAATGCGCAGAGCAGTAGTCCTTCTGAAAATCGAAACGCTTTCAAATTTTGCTACCAAGATCAGGACGCAATATGCTCACACACTTAAGCATACAATGCGTAATAAACTGGGCATCGGAAAAAGGCATGGTGCCTTTAACAAGGTTATAGGTTACCATTAAACTTGGTTCCGTAGCGCTAATATGAACAGTTTATTGCTTTGTAAATAGTGTTCGCTTATGAAAGAGCTCTGAAGGAACAACAGTTTTTTTTTAGAGTTCTTCCTTGGAATGTTTGCAGCCAAATTCGCTATGTTTTGCGTCGTAATGTCTCTTCAGATTGTACTTCCTAAATACGGTTTACGTTTCGTGACGCAATAGACACACTGCTTTATTTCCTGTATTAACCTTCATGCTACAAGGTGGAATTCAGGACACGTACCAGAAGGCCGTGTCGTATATGATACTTGGCTTAAAAAAATAAAAATAAAAAAAAATCCCCCCTTATAAATCAGGTTCATTTGCTTTACATACATAACACACACTAGCACTGTCTCCTGTGCAAACAGAAGCAAACAAGATGTGTCGGATCCGACATCGCCTGTTTATCGTTTCACTGCAGTCGGAAATTTATAGATTTACTGTTGCACAGACAAAATGGAATTAGATCATACCATCCAAAAAAAGCCCTGCGCATCGTACTATTCGCGCAAACCAAGCAGACACTCAGCGCCGTGGCTAATGGGAGCGCCCGTAGAAGGGAAATGCCTTTACAGCCGCTCCCGTCAGCCGCCGCGCCGAGTGTCAACTCGGTTTGCGGTAATAGAATTTACGCCGCGCTTGTGTGTAGTGGAAATCTTAGGTCGCGCACGTGGAAGAAATTTCTGTTCAAGGCCGATTTTTCTGCCTCTCCCATCGGGCTGCACAAAAATCTTTAGCAGGCCGCTATTTGCCCATCCCTGATTTATATGAAGTTTGTCTGCCGTGGCAGTTCGATTACATTCTCCGAAGTTGTGGTTGTTTGGTTGGTTTAAGGGGGGAGGGGGGGAGGGACCAAAGTGCTTGGTCATCTGCCCCTCCGAAGTTGTGTTACTAAAATATAAATAAAAATAAAAGAACTTAGTTTGGTTAGTTCCTGTGTAGTACTACATTCGCTTTCACCCATCATCACACCCTTGCATCCGACATTTTCTTATTCAGGTTTTATTTGCGTGCCACAAAATAGGTCTCACATAATTTTTATAATACATTTCTCCCGATCAAAAAAAAAAAAAAAAGGCTCTGAGCACTATGGGACTTAACTTCTAAGGTCATCAGTTCCCTAGAACTTAGAACTATTTAAACCTAACTAACCTAAGGACATCACACACATCCATGCCCGGGGCAGGATTCGAACCTGCGACCGTAGCGGTCACGCGGTTCCAGACTGACGCGCCTAGAACCGCAGGGTGGCCGCAAGACACAATAGTGGCCGTGCGGGGCGGCCCGCAATCGGATGCATTCGTGGTGCTTGTTATCTTACCTTGCAAACTTGGCCGCATCCCACCAGCGACAGCACAACAGCGGCACCGCCCTTTGCAAGCGTTTAATGAATTAGGACGAGCGCTACAGCTTCTCTGGCTTCATTCACCTGATACGGTACCATCTAACATCTCTGGAATACAGTTAATCGAATATTTCCTTGCTTCTACAGTAACTAGGTAACTAGTATTAATCTTTCGACGACTGGTATACAAATCGCGTGGAAGGGGATTTCTGACTAACATTTTATAAGCTCGCTTTTGATGCCGTGCCACGACTTTGAGAGACTGATTGCAGCGGGTGGGAGGGGGGCAGGAATCGCTTCACAGCACACTGAATTTTCATTCAAAAGTGACGTACATTTGACGTGCCACCTAATCTGTGGCATAAAAATTCGTTTTAATCCCGTGAATTATTCTTGATGTTGGAATTTTCATACGTGTTAGTGTAGGTATCCTGCAACGCTCTGTAATGTTCTTCTTAGTAACGAAGTATGAATCAGTCTTTCGGCAATAAAACGATGAATCGAACACCGGCTGCAAACAAAGACTTAAATTCATGGCTCACCTGCATTTTAAGTAACATTGGTGCATATAAAACAAAATAATCAAAAGGAAAATTCGATGACCCATGTTTTGTAAAATAATTCATGAAGAAACATCTAATTATGACATATCGAGCTATTAACAGACCCTGGTGTCAACTCGTAAACGTAAGAACGTTTTATTATAGGCTGTGTGTTGCAACTGTTCTCTGTCACAATATTGACAACAGTTCTGCTTACCTAGCTTTCAATCTCTTAAACATGTTAAAACGCGTTTTTAATGTTTTCAGCTTCAAAAAATAGTAAATTTGCAGTGACCGCTAATACAGCAATTATTATTTTCTTCGTAAGGGTTAGTCCGATCTAACCGCAAAAACATTTTTTGTCATGTATAAACAATGATTATGAAGGTGTTCGACAAAATTAAATTTGTTAAGTACAATCTCGATTGTCTAATCTGAATGCACTATTCCGAAAGTCGAAACCCACAGAAACCATATGGATTCCAATAATTTGTAGCTTTGCTCCTGCCATGAATTATTGTATTTTAGTGCCAGTCATTAATTTGCACTCAGTGACAGTATGCGTGGTGATTAATAGGGGGAAACTTCTCTTTGGCTTACTTAAAATGCATATGACAGCAAAATCCATGAATCTAGTTTTAGACACGTGTGTTCTACCTACTTGTTCATGAACGTAATAGAAGTGGAAGAATAATATTCCGGAACTGCTTAATTTTGCTAGTTGCAGTGCAAATCGTCTTCAGTACAGCCTCGTCTCATTACTTTGATGCGACCTTTTCTCTTTCCAGACTTGCCGCTTTAAATCCAAGCATGTACGATGTACCACAACCTAGACTACATTTTTTGTATCGTATGGAACGCTCGTAGATGCATTGTGTTAGCATTTCAAACTTCAGCGACGTATGAATGATAGTTCGTGAAAAGGACAGACAACAGTAAGACATTTGCGTGTTAATGTGCAGCCGGAAATTATAAGTGCTAAACTTTCCTGCTCAGAGAAAGGAATAACGTAGTTCATTTATGTTCTCGTTTCGATGGGCTGGGTACAAAAATCACGTAATATGGCTTAGGGAACTTTGGGTATCATGAACAGCCAAAATCGTCCTTCATATCGCTGTGTGTGAATCGTGGATGCTGGCTAATGGGATTATATACCATTATTAATTGCAAGTAACTTGCGTTTTCTTAAGTGATTCTGAAGGACAGTAATAAGCACTTCATTATTTTTTTTCTTTACATGCCCAAGTGGCTTGATAATATTCAAATTCGGAACGTGTTGAAACCAGTTTTCAACGAAGCAGCCGTAGACATTTCCCACCATTCAGTGGAGGTATTATCTTGGAAGAAGTAATCTTACGCTGGGAACAAAGAGTGTGCTATTGAATGAAGGTAGGCACCTAAAATAATTTTACCTTTCCTATAAGTGAGTCCATGTGGTCCACTGAAAATCGCCCATACCACTAACCTAACTCCGATGAAAATTCATCTAATTTGCCGGATCTGTAGATACACACTGTGAAAGAGAACCATTCAAGTAGAACTATTGATCCATATTACATGTTCCCATTACTCTGTTTTCCAGGTATTGCCCTCCTTGGTCTACTGAAGCCACTTCTGTGCATTCGTCGTACACACCAATATATATATATATATATATATATATATATATATATATATATATATATATATATATATATATATATATATATATATATATATAGTGTGTATGTGTGTCTCAACGACGTTCTGTAAGCACAAGTAGAAGCAGTGATATCCTGGTTCTTATGTGAAATTCACATGGAGGTAGTGCAATAGTCTAACATTAACAGACGGTGTCGAATTCTGATTCTCTAAATTTGCCTGTCTGTCTTTCGCGACGAGAACTGCTTCCTTCTAACGATTCCTATTTCGTTTCTCCGGGTCTCCTCAAAGAACTCTAGGAAAAACCTAGCAGCATATCTCGAAATACCCTCGTCTCCTTCACTTAGGACTACCAGCACTCGTACATCAGAAAAAAAATGAAGCTTTTTCATGCGCAGCAACCTACATCAAGAATCTTCCATTCTCCAATCCTGTTGCTGGTCTTAGGTCATCGTTATATTTAATGTCGCTTCGTAAAACTTCATAAAGGTATTTGTTTCGTAGATAACAGGTATATGATAGTTCAAATGGCTCTGAGCACTATGGGACTTAACTTCTGAGGTCATCAGTCCCCTAGAACTTAGAACTACTTAAACCCAACTAACCTAAGGACATCACACACATCCATGCCCGAGGCAGAATTCGAACCTGCGACCGTAGCGGTCGCGCGGTTCCAGACTGTAGCGCCTAGAACCGCTCGGCCACCACGGCCGGCTAACAGGTATATCATTAATGATTTTACAGTGTTACGAACCTTCGGAACCTGTCCATACTCATTCATATAATTATATTTGCATTTAAGGTGGACCGTCATTAGCTATACAAAGCTAAATATATGTCTTTACGCAGACTACTTTTCCAGTTATTGAGCGAGGGATGCTTTATTGAGTCAACAGATATGCAGGCAAACCACTACAACGCGACGTCTCCCAGCTTGCGCCAACCATGCTCACAGTAAGTGAGCAGTAGGTCGTCAGAACAACTGAAAGGTTACATTATATTTTCGTAACATCTCAGTTGTTTATGGAGTATCAATCCAGATTGTGGATTATCGGAAAGATTCCGTTATGGATCAGAGAGATGGGTGTTATACATATACGCAGTCACGTCGGTAGCAGTTACGATGCAGTAGACATATTTCATGCAAAGGCATGAATGAATTACACACCAGTGGATACAGTGAAATAATAAAACAAAGAAATGGTATACCTGCCGTATAAAGAGTATATTTTATGACGTTTCACAGGAGTATTTCTTTTTCCCCTTCCTTAAAATTCACGTCTAAAGTACCTAACACATACATTGATCAGGCGGACCGTAGTTTGACCAATATCAAAGTGGTGCACATTCCAGAATGAATTTCCGCTCTGCAGTGGAATGCGCACCGTTGTGAAACTTGCTAGCTGATTGAAATTGTGAACCGGACCAGGACTCGATTCTGGGACCTTTGCCTTGAGCGGGTTTAATGCTCTACCGCCTGAGCTACTCAAGCACGACTCGCTAATCGCCATTTCTTCTGGTAGTGCTAGTCCTGCAAGGTAAGAGAGAGAACTTCTGTGACGTTTGGAAAATAAGAGATGGGGGTACTGACGAAAGTACAGCTGTGATAGCGGGTCGCGAGTCGTGTTTGGATCGCTCAGTCTGAAGAGCACTTGAACATGCGAACTTGGCCTTTCGCGGTCACGTCTCACACAATTTTTGTCTGCCAAGAAGCTCCAGGTTAATACTCGTTACGTGAAACAAATAAATTTCCTTACGCCAAATATTTTCGACACAATTAGTTAAAGCGTAATATGAGTTCATTTCGTAAACTACAATTGATCGAAATGGTCTTCAGATAATAGTAGTATTTTTCTTGCTTTATGTCGTCGTTAGTGATCTTGCTGATCAGACTCCGTGTATGTCGGGAAATACGCCAAGATGAATGATGCAGGAGATGGGAAATTAGGAGGAGGAAGCTAGTGACTTTCATGTTTGTCGAATGTAACAACTAAAATTACTAGATAGGGCTACATGTGCGTGCGCCAAAGGATAATACGACTGTTGTGTTCCCTGCCTTGGACTGCGTTCATCCCAAGGCGCAGATTTTAACCAGGCATTCTTGTTGAATGCTGCATACCTTAACGTGACCGTCGCCGTAATTCGCTCATGAGCAGTTTAATTAGACTCATTTGCCCTATAGTCTGTAACTCCCTTTGGCCATGACGGCGGCAACGTCTCGTGGCATAAGCTTCACGAGACGCAGAAAGTATTGGGAGCCATCGCAATTCGCGACAGGTAAATCGCCGTCCACAACTCCGAGAGATTCGTCGGATCTCCGTTTCAAGCCGCGTATGTATCACCCGATGGCGTCATATGCTTTTCGGCGCTGTTGGATCTGAACTACGACATTTCCATTAATTTTTAAACGCTTGTGACTATAGGTCGCTAGATTGCCTCGTTTTGTGCAAACAGCCACTGGACCTGTGAATGTTCTATATACTACGAACAAACACTGAAGGGCAAGCAGTGGTGACACCACGATTCTGTCGAACTGGAGATAGTAGTGCCGACCGAAAAAAGGTCACTCGGCAATACTGTACAGAGTTCTGCCGAGTTAGGGCCGGGACTGGGCGAGTCTCAACCTGCACACACTGCTCGCGTGCGGTTTGACATGCCTTGGCAGGCCCTCCTCTAAAACAATGTTCGCGACATGGCAAGTGTAATAAAAGAAACAAGCGATTGTTTTTAATTTACTGGCTTTCGGAACGTGCACATACAACCATCTCAACGCTGGTAATGTTCTATTACAATTTGCTTTGACAGTTGAGAGTACACATTAGTTTAAGTCGTACCCTGGTACAAAGTTAAATAAGCTAAACAAAGGAAATATTCCGACGTGAAACGAGTAAACAAGACGAAAATGTAACAAAGGATACACAGAGGCAGAATCCTTTGAAAATCGTACTGGGAACTCAATAAGGAATGATAAACCGCTGTTGGTAAACGTTTGGGATATTACCAATCCAAACGAGTATGTACGTCTACATACATACATACTCGACAAGCCACCAGACGATCTATGGCTGACAGCACTTTCTATCACTACCAGACAAACCCTTTTCTGTTCCACTCACAGGTGGAGCGAAGGAAACATTATTGTCTATATACATCTGTACCAGCCCTAATTTCTCTGATCGTCGTGGTCTTTACCGAACTATTCGTTGGTAGCAGTAGAATTGTTCTGCAGTCAGGCAAATGCCTGTTCTGTCGTTTTTGCAAAAAGAACTTCGTCTTTCCTCCAGCGATTCCCGTTTAGGTTCACGAACCATCTCCGTAATAGTCCGTGTTCATCTAACCTACCGATAACAAATCTAGCCGCGCGCGTCTTGAGTTGCTTCCATGTCTTCGTTTAATCTGACTTAGTGTGGATCCCAAACACTCGAGCAGTACTCAAGAATGGGACGCACAAAGGTTCTCTTCTTCTTTATAGATGAGTTACACATGCCTAAATGCACCTAGTAAACCGAACTTCATCTTTCGCCTTCCCTGTTCACGAGCTCGTTCCATTTTATATCGTTTTGCAATGTTACGTAGAGATATTTAATCGAAGTGATCGTGTCAAGCAGCACATTACTAATAAAATACGAACGTTACAGAATTGTTTTTCCTACTCATCTGCGTTAACTTCAATTTTTCTACATTTTGAATTTGCTCCCACCTAGTGGACGTTTATAAAATCTTTAGGAGGTGAGCCTCGTGTTGATTTCCTAATACACGCTGCTGTACCCAAGAGCTGAAGCTTAGCATGGCGCCGGTTCAAGAATTACACGCAGAATCATGAAGCGTCTCTCATTTTTGAGTGCCGAGCAGTGTGGGAATGTTGAGAAACGAGCGAGGCGACAGAACAGTAAGGGACGCCTGTAAGGAAAGTAAAGTAAAGTAAGGTACTTGATCGTGCTGCGTTCTCGAGTGCTGTTACCTCGCTGATATAGAAGAAATTTAGTGTCAATGGGAGAATGTGCGGCTGGAGGTACAAGATAACAAATTGAAGTCCTGTGAAATGTACAGGTTTGCCGTGGTGAAAATTGTTCCAATCACACGGATGAAAAGGAAGTGACTTCAACACACCTGGGAATAAGGCAGTGACCTCTGACACACGGGCACCGCCTCGCACCAGTGTGTGGTGTACCAGTGCCGGTTCGCCACATCTTACTTGATTGCTTTTTATATTCTGAGAAGAGGGCAGCAGTTTTTCTTGATAACGATTTGTCCACTGTTTTAAATAACAATGAGACAAGTATGGAAAAGGCTTTAATATTCTGTCTTGTCCGAACTCCTGCCCAGAGTTGGGAAAGTTATTTTGAAAGTATCTCAGAGTGGCCATTACATTATTTTTGTAGTCAGTGATCAAGCCATCCACCATTATCTGTAACATACTCTTACCATTTTGACAGCTAGTCCTTTCCTCTTGTAATATTCATATATTCATTTTTAAACCCGAGATTAAGGACTGACTTACACACAAACACACACACACACACACACACACACACACACACACACTCACTTTATCTCATAGGATCTTACCTTGTTTTTACTAATTCCCGTTTTATTTAGTGTGGGGCCTTTCCCACTCGTCCCTTACAGGGTACCTTAAAGATACTGCTTTCTCGGATAGCTGTGCAATAATTCAAGCAAATCACATGAATGGTTTTTATTAAAATTAAATAAATTAACAGTACTTAACTTTGGTTTACAATGGTGTCGTAAACGGTGGGCGACATGCAAATAATCACTGTTCCTCACTATATACAATGCCCATGCAAGTAATGGATATGAATCACTAATAACGGCTATCGTAGTGCTCTCTTGTAGCCCGGGTCTACTAGTGTTCGTCTTCTACTGTCCGGCCGAGGCTGGCGGGAGAGGCGCTTATATTCTCTTCGGCTAGATGTCCCTCTTGTAGTGGTGCCGTCCTAGTCAGCGAACTGCTGGCTGACGTCTCAAAGCCTTCTCTGCTCTTGCGTTCATCTTCGTGCCGGCGCTTATGGTTACGCTGGAACATATAGCATTTCTTGTAATGACATAATTTAGCTTTATTTAAGCGTTAGGAAAGGAAATGACGTACATGCAGTCACACACGATCCTATACGTGACATTTTTATTATCCGTGTTCTTATGTTGATAAGCGAACACTGTCTCTTTGTCCTTAGCAGTCAGCCTTTCAAGAGCCTAATTTGTGTCCATGGACCGTCATCGCAAGAACGTTGCCTACGAAGAAAGAATTTAATTTCATTAAGCATCTAGCTCATATTCTACAAGAGCGCTAATAACCGTGGCTTCGGGCGTCCAGAAACTAATATCATCGCCCCCAGACCTAATTAACGAAAATATTAGGATAATTTAGGCCAGTCACTCATTTCTGGAGGTACAGTTCATCCGATTCACCAGTTTGTGTTACATACACCATAGTCACACTGTTTCGACATTGTACGTATAAATGATTGCTTTTCGTCCTGTGACTTGAGGTTGATTTGTTATAGCCCAAGGAACAGATCGACGCCCGCATCTCGTGGTCGTGCGGTAGCGTTCTCGCTTCCCACGCCCGGGTTCCCGGGTTCGATTCCCGGCGGGGTCAGGGATTTTCTCTGCCTCGTGATGGCTGGGTGTTGTGTGCTGTCCTTAGGTTCGTTAGGTTTAAGTAGTTCTAAGTTCTAGGGGACTGATGACCATAGATGTTAAGTCCCATAGTGCTCAGAGCCATTTGAACCATTTTTTGGAACAGATCGACAACTTCTGTCAGATGCTTACGAAAACAATCCTCTAACCACTACCTTCGGTCGTTCATAGCGTTTGGCGGAAATTTGAGTTTAAAACTGGCCGAAAGATCTCGTCTCTAATGTCCTCAACTTCTACGGTGCACAAACACTGACCTTCCACTGCAGCCAGTAGCTGAGAGACTGAACTCACACTTGGGAGAACGGCGGTTTAGATCCCCGCTCGGCCATCCAGATTTAAATTGTCTGTGCTTTCCCTAAATCGCTTAAGACGTTTGAGCTCAGAACATGTTCTGTCAAGGATATTAAATTGTGATTTTTGGGATCATTCTACCACACTACTTGTAAATGGATGTGATACGTCGTTTCTTACAATTACTGGACATGGTTTGTTGTTTGAAGGATCTCGGTAGATAATGGTTAAAAGATAAGTGAAACTGCAGCTGTGTCCCAGCACCACAGACGCAAAAATATTTTTAGCGTTCATATTTCCTACGTAAATTGGAAGTGGAGGGGGGAGAAAGAAAAGGGAAGGAGCTATTGAGATCAACTGCATCGGGATTTTATGCGGAATCAGCGGCGACGAGTCAAAATGTGTGCTGGATCGGGATTCTAACCCGGGATTTCCTGGTTCAAAAATGGTTCAAATGGCTCTACGTACTATGGGACTTAACATCTGAGGTCATCAGGCCCCGAGACTTAGAACTGCTTAAACCTGACTAACTTAAGGACATCACACATACCCATGCCCGAGGCAGGATTCGACCCTGCGACCGTAACAGCGGCGCGGTTCCGGACTAATCTAAAAACTGCGTTCACTATTTGTGCTATTGCTTTACTACCCTACATTTCAGTTCCTGTACAGTCCATGAGTGTCTTAGCGGTATCTTTGGTACTACCAACAGCCTTTACATATGGCCAGAATTACTTCTAGTTTTCTGAGAGATTCTTCGTTAATATTTTTCTGCAGTAGTTGTTGAATCTTCGCGCAGTGCTCCATCTATTTGTCATCCTGGTTTACGCATTGTGGTATCCGTAGAAGGATGAATTTCTGCTTTCCGCTGGAAATAAAAGTTGCGTGGAACATTACATTCACCTTGGGATTATGTTAATTTCAAGCAGCTATTAAGTCAGTAAGATAAAAAATAGAGATTACAGTTTTGACTGTCGGGGAGCTCATACTTTCAAACAGAGAAAGGTGACGCATAGTGTGTGATATCAGTTTGAATATGGGCGGAGAGGTTCAATTCTTTGTGCCATCCAGATTTAGGTTTCCGTGGTTGGCTTAATTCACTTCAGGCAAGTGCCAGGATGGTTTCTTTGAGAAGAATAGGACCGATTTACTTCCCCATCGTCGTCCAGTTCGAGCTTCTGCTCCGTGTTTAAAGACATGGTATTCCGGTACGTGATCTTTTTAAACATTCGATGCGTGCTGCAGAGGAGGCTAATTTCTGAGTGAATCTGTCAAAAGGATGCCTACCAGAGATTGAGGAGTTGCGGGATTTTTTTAATGGCTATCCATAGTGTAAATACCCCCTCCCCTCTCCCCCGTACACTTGACCTTTGTACCAAGAGATGTAAAAAACGTTGTACTGCAAAATATCGTTCCAATACTCAACGAAACTTAGCCATTCACATACTGAGGGCTGCGTTATTAGATTTTTACAATTTTTCAGTCTTCACTATTCGTTAAAGCGAAGACCATAATGTGCAAAGTGTCTGACCCATCCCATGTAGTCTGCTGCCCCTAACGCTTTTCTGCCAGTGAGATGTTGAACACTGAAAAAAAATTGAATGTGTTTTGATAAGGCCATCGCATGTAACAAATGACCCAAATTTACGGGTACAATGGAATACTAACATCGTGGGACTTTCGAGCTTTAAAAGGAACTGAATATATCTGAAGCTATCCACGAAGTTCAGACGTGAAATTTTTTGTAAGTGTAACAATAGTTATCTGGCGATAGTTCCCACGCAGACCTTCCCTTACTTGTGGAATAATGCCACAGCTGAATCAACGAGTAAACATTATTACCAGTATCGATTCCTACCTTCGTAGATTTCTCTGGGAAAATACTGGATGCACCCTGACGCGGCCAAGATATGTCTATCTCCCGCGAAACTGAGTCAACGTGGATTGAAAAGAAACAGTCAGAAAGCAACATACAGTAAGTCCTGGACGAAACGAAAATTGTCTCCAGTTGCTTTGCATTCATTTGAATGAGCACGTTAGCGCACCTAGCATTGGCCTTCTTCCTCCTTTAGTACCCCAACTTGTAGAAGATGCTTGATAATCGTTACGTGTGTTTTTAGTACCCTCATTTTAAATACTATTGCATTAAGGATCTCGTCTATTAATAACTTGTTTCTCTATTTTCAGGCAACTAGTACGGAAGAAATGGTCGTAGATGACCCGACTGAGGTAAGGATTTGCTACTTGATGGGATAACATTCATTTCTTCTCCACGTGTTTGAACGGCAGTGTAGTCATTTTTGCATACTGGGTCATGGAAAATGCAAATAACTGTGCTTTAAAACATTTCTCATTATTCAAATGAATTCTGGAGTAAGCACGCAAACGTAAGGTCTGCGTAAGTTACATGCACATTTGCATTTATCGAGTTGTCGATCTGTTACAAACTCTTACAGCATATGAGATCAGAGTTGGATGGGGAGATGATTTCGCTACATCTTGGGAAGCAGTATAAGAAGTAAGCGGCATGCGGAAGAAGCGGGTGCCTACAGCTAAATCAGCTGTTTTTGGCTGATAAAGGACATAGGCGCTTTGAAAATAGCAGAGTAACATGAATCTATCATAGAAACAAAAATTTAGCCCGTAATTCCAGCGGAATCTGATTGGGATGGACGCAGAAAACTCGTTCATTTGAGATTTTTTTTTGTGTGTTCTACAGATAACGTCACTTACAGCAAAATTTGATAACAATGAATGATTTATAGTGCTTTTCTGTGCGTTGCCTGATCGGCCCTGACGTTTCCTCTTCTATCTACGGCACTTCAAAAGCATACTTCTTGACACACCTACCAGGCAAGCAACAGTGACGACGACTGCGTACCAGAGGGTGGTACTGTGTACCAAGCCGGTAGCCAGTAGGCAAAATAAATAAATTGCAGCAGTAGACACAAACACGTACTTCATCAGTACTGTATTGGTCGCTGTTCCACTGGCAATATGTCTGGAATAGCTATCAAAGTTTCAGTGAGACATAAGTAACTGGAGAATATCATTTTTAAGTTTTTCATGCCGCTGTTGCGTCCGAGATACAGCAGTACAACATCGTAGGTGGCGATGTTGGTTAGAATTTCGATGCCCATCCGTGCCAAAGTATGAAGCTCTTGTCTTTCTGCACATATGAGGAAGTTCAGTACAGCATAGAACTGATTTTATTTCTAATCAGTAAACAGCTTCGAAGAGCTTACACACGCTTCCCTGGCATCAGCAAGAAATTTGTGCCATTTGGTGGAATGCCTTTTGAAGGAATTCCATTCAAGCAGAAGCCCAGTTAATATTCCTAAAATTATGATGTGCACTATGGTACAGGAAGGGGACGAATGATTCTTAAAGGGTAGGATCAGATCCGAATTGTTACAGTTTCCTAAGTTGCTGTAACAAACTGTCTGTTGGCTTCTGTCTCGGGTTCTACAGCCGACCTTTGTTTGATTTTTCTGACTTTTCGCCAGCAGTGGTGGCTGTCATTGTCAAAGCTTCACCCTGCATTGCTGGGGAAGCTTTGATAATGACAGCCACTGGTGCAGGCGAAACGTCAGAAAAATCAAACGAACGTCGGCCGAAGAATCCGACACAGAACCCAACAGGCAGTTTGTCTACAAGTGGTCCACGAAAGTCTTCACAATGTTGTATTGCTGCCGTAATTATGACTCTTTATTTTAAATGAATACGCAAAGCTATGACTCACCTACAGACTTCAAGTTTTGTTAGTTGACGTGAGAGTTCATCTTTTGGATAACCAGATCATTCATTATCCACCTATGTGAAATGCTATAAACTGTACTAGATGGTTTGGTAATTTCAATTACAACTATCAGTGTAAATGTAAATTGAAAGATCTCGTCGTTTGTTCTGTTTGTAATTAACATCAAATAATCACGTTGTCCTTATTTCATAAAAGAATAGTCATTCGCACAAGCATAATTGCCTGAGGATGCGAGGCTGACGGATGACTTTCCGAAAACTGAATGGTGTGTCTTGACTGGAGTACCCACTGCTGGAAGTTAACTCCGTTTGTTGTCGTCTTTATCGTGTGGAACGAGCTCTCTAGCCTCTGACCCTCATCTTCCCAGTGTGTTGGAGTGGTATGGTAGCCGTGAATCATTTAGTTGTAGCCCAATCTGAGGTTCCAGAAAGATTCACTTTTATTTCTTCATCCACTTGCTACTATGCTGATGTGGCCTAGAGAGAAACACTATGTAGGTGCAAAACTCCACCTAATGTACTGTTTACACAGTGATTTGCAGACAGCGAAGAAATTACGGTTTCGCTCAGAAAGGCCATCAGAGGAAAACAGTATTCCATACGATTTAGCTGATGAATTATTAATTGTGAATCTTTCAGAGGTGTGTGTGTCATCCTCTTATGGCCCAGAGTCGAGAGAGACCGCCCAGGGGGAGGATAGAAATATGGAAACACCACAGATACAACACATTACCATGCCAAATACGGTAAAGGGAACCAGTTGGCATTCAGAACAGCTTCCCTGTCGCCTCGGAATGGATAAACACAGGTCCTGGATGGTTCTCAAGGGCATAGTGTACCATTCCTCCTTCAAAGTAATAGCAAGTTTAGGTAACGATGGTGGAGGTGGGTAGCGATCACACACCCTGCTCCGCAAAGTAGACCACAAAGGCTCAATAATATTGTGATCTGGTGACTGCAGTGGCCAGGGGAGATGAGACAATTCATCCTCGTGCTCACAAAATCAGTCCTGGGCAATTCGAGCTGAGTGAACATTGTACCATGGGATGGGTCTGATCAGCCAAATTGATCACAAAATACTTGACAGTGAGGCGACCTTGCAGAGTAACCATTGGGCCTTGGAATACGACGATACTGGTGCCCAAATCATCATCGAACCCCCGTCATGTTTCACTCTTCGGACGTGAACTCGGCCAGAAGTTGGATGCTGTGCAACAAGACTCTCCCAACCAAATGACAGTCTTCAATAGTTCCATACTCCAGCTTTTATGGCTTCGGCACCACGTTTTTCTGTTACGGGCATTTGCATCACTGAAGAGTGGATTTGGAATTCCAGCTCGCATTGTAATTCCCTCCTTATGGAGCTCTATTCGTGCTTTTTTAATACTGATGGTGTTCGCGAGTGCGACATTCTGTTCCGCAGTGACTTTTTCAGCTGGCGTCCCCTTATTTTTCGTCACTATCTTCTCCACTGATCACTCGTCACACACTTTCGCCCGCGTTGCCACTTGGCGGATGTTGTTTTTCGAGTTTCCTTGTAAGGTATAAACTTTAGATACGGTATCCCTTGAATCGCCAAACACCTCGGCTACCTTGGGTACGGAAGCACCCACCATGCGAATACCAAACAATTTGCTTACGTTCGCGGTCACTTAGATCCTTCATAATGCACTCACAACTAAACAGAACACTGTTCTGACCACGACTGCCAGCGTATTGAAGAAGCTGCACAGGTTCCTTTCGCGATCGAATACAATAGCGCATCTTGTAGGCTTAGATAGCATCTCCATTTATGTTCAGGCGTGCATTTCTCACGCTGTTTCCATATTTTTGTCCAACCCCTGTATCTCATAGTGCTCCGCAACTGCTGTAGTATTTTTTATGCTTTTGGTTATGTAGTATTGCTCCACTGTTAGGAAATATTAATAATCTTTAACTTGGCGGATGAGAAAGAAATGATTTTGCGAGATACTTTCCCCTGTCAGGGAGGTGTTACGATTAAGCAAAGCAGGAGGTGCCAACTTGACATTCTGGTGTCTAAAACTCGTTGTGGATGGTACTTTTTTTTATTAACTGTTTCCAGTTGGCTACACTAAACAAAATAGATAAAATTTTGTCGCCCCTGGATATATTACTGGACCTGAGGCTATTTATCACCGACCGCTGTTGGCAAGCAGATTGCACCCAGTCTTTGAGATCAATTGAGGAGCTACTTGAGTGGGAAGTAGTGGCTCCGATCACGAAATTAGGCAACAGCCGGGAGAGCGGTGTGGTGAACAGATACTTCTCTATATCCGCTTCCAGTGACGCCTGTTGACTGAGGATGACACGGCGGTCGGTCGGTCGGTCCGTCCGTCCGTCCCGTCCGTCCCGTTGGGCTTACCAAAGCCTGGTCGTCGGACAGACAGACAGACAGACAGAGACAGAGAGAGAGAGAGAGAGAGAGAGAGAGAGAGGGGCTATTTATTGGTCCCAGCAAGAGCATGTATACTGACTCTGATCATAGTACCCAAAAATATCATTTTACAGCTAGTCTAGTCTAGTCTATAGGCCACTTACGGTACACCTCTAGTCACAGCTGTGCTTGCTGAAGTTTCATTCTGTGCGACTACGGTCTCGGTAATGCAGTCTAGAAAAGTTGTGGGCAAATAGCGGCCCGCTAATTGCTTTTATACGGCCTGCCAAGACGGTCAGAAATTTTATGTAGCAGTTTATACCTCTTCTGAAATGCAAATCTAACTAACGCACGCAGTCATTTTAAAAGGTGAGCACCCCCCCCCCCCCCCCCCCCCTCTGCTTCCATGAAGTGGCTCCCCAGCCCAACTATTGCCCAACCCTTGTCTAGGGGATGCTTGTAGTCTTAGTTTAGATCTCGCCGTGGACATTGTTCCCGACTTATGGAGAGAAATTGCTATTCAGTACCAAAATTAAAGAACATATCTCCAGCGGAAAGTTTCCCACAGACGCTACGAGGGCAGATTGAGTGCTTTTTTCTGACCGTTCCACTACTCTTTTTAGCAACTCTCGAGTTCTCTCTTGCGCATTTCACATCACTGTTACTCGTTTGGATGCTGAAGCACCATTTTAATACATACATAGCAGTAGCAAACCTCCTGGATTAATGACGAGACTAATGAGGATTCTTTTAGAAGGAAATATTTAAAGATTTTACTGTATAGTGAGTTTGATGCTACTATTAGTATATACAGATTCTTCGCCGCTGTTTCACCGTTGTTTATTATTTAACATATGTACTGCGCGCGGCTATAACTGCTCAATGAATCCTGCTGGTACGATCGAATCCGATGCGTTAAATGCTGACTACGTCGGCTCGGCGCTTAACCGCCTCCCATGTTTTCGTTTGTGAAAAAACTAAAATATACACACAAAACGACACAAGGGCCACGCAACGTCGTAAATGCAGCACACAACGGAAATGAATGAATGTAAACAATACATGGCACACGGAAAATATTAAATGTAAACAGAAATAAATGGCGCTACATGCGCGAAATAAATATTTGATAAAGTCGCTGTGTCTTTTGGTAATCTGCACTACTTACTGCGCCGTCGACTCGAACCAACTTCGATGATGTCCCGGCAGAATACAAATCTGATGGCTTCCACTGGCCGAGCAGTTCAGCTCTAACTGCTACTGAACAAACTTCCCGGGCGAACTGCAGGCCGACAACATTCCCGACATACATAATGGTCAATAAGTCAAAAGAATTGACAGCCAGGGAAAGAAACGACAGCTGCCACAAAGTTTCTTTCTGTAGATCATGGAGCCGTCTGTGTTTCTTACGAATTTTATAGGACTTCTGGGGATAAGATTACGTTCATTACAAATTCATAATTATATTGAAAACTAAAAAACATTTTTCACGAAGTAGTATTGTGGATAATGATTGTTTATATCTGATAACTGCTGTAAGAAATCCATTTGTTGTTTTTATGTATAGCCGACGTGAGAAGGAAGTATGTATCCTGTTAGTGCTAAAACACATTTTCAGTAATAGGTATTCTGTTCGTCTAGTCCATTAAGCTGGCTGGGGAATGATCCATGATTAAATCTCACGCGAATTATGGGATTTACATATTTCTTACTCGACACATCGGTGTGGAACCAAGGCTTCAAGAGTATGTTAGGCTGTAGTTGCCCATGGTATCTCATGTTACTGCGTTCCGTAATACATATTCGCTCTCCTATTCGCGTGTATAATGTAATCATCAGGTCTGTGGTGGTAGTTTGAGTGTGCTTTTTGGGGTCAAATGCTCAGGCATTTCATGGGAGAGTTTCTGCACGAGTGAACTGTGTCCAAGCCCTTTGTCAGTGATTTTCTTGTGCGGTGTAAGTGTGAAGGCAATTCTGGGGACCAATTCTCATTGTACGAAACTGTCGCAAGGCAACCTTGTCATCAGGTTTAAAAGACTTCCTTTGCACCTCGAGTACAGCTACAGAACGGTTCGTTCAGTGACGATAGTGCCGTCTTCATGCCCGTGATGCTGCCTGGAAGACACTGATTGCTGTAACAATTGCGATGCGTTTTGCGACGCCGCGGGTTTGTCTGGCTATTGGAATTTTTTCATTTAACTGTGTAAATTTCTTTAGAATCACGGCCTGCCCTGTACTTAAACCTGGAAAAGCTATTCCAAAGACAAACTGCAATGTACGTGTCAGAAGGGAACATAGAACGTTCTTTTCTTTTCTGTCCCAAAGAAGGTTCTTAATTATAGATAAAACTGAGGCTGCTGAATAAAACAACTTCTTGTCTAAAATGTTTGTCTTATATTGTCACTGTGATGATAGGCAAACTGACATCAAGTCCGTTCTAACACACAGTTCTTGATGTAGAAACACTCATTTGCTTATGCCGTATTTTACGGACTGTAAGACGCTACGGACTCTAAGACGCACCTTTATTTTTAAGCAGTTTCTTAAAAAGTAACATTTTTACCAGTTTTATTATTAGATTGCAAAGCCAGACTAAAAACATTCTTAGTTCATAAAACCGAAGTGACCTTTAAAATCCATGAAAATTGTCATCCAGTTTTGGCCATTAGGGATTCATCATCTATTTGTACATTTAGCCTTAAGTTTTTCAGTTCTTCTTTACTAGCCCGCCAATCGCGAATGGTTTTTTTTGTGGTGATGGAGTGCCGAAATGGCGTTCAGCTGCTCTGTTTCCTTTTTGTTCTGCATATGCTATTACTTTCAATTTATAGCCCACATCATATGAATACCTTTTTTTTCCATTACATAACTAGCTACTAACAAACATATTGTATTGTTACCGACAATACAAGTCACTTTCAGTTAGAGTTCACTCGCACCGTAGACTGCAATGACGCATCATAGGCTAGACAGTGTTCAGGGTTCGTTATGGTGGCGGGGGAGGGGTGGGGGGGAGGAAAGAGATAGAGATAGGTTTCCCGCGGCATCGAATATATGAACATTTTAAGACTGGCGGGAATTTTGAACTAAACACTGGACATTTTTATATTTCGAGTGTAAGACGCACCGGAATTTTGAGGCAATTTTTCGAAGAGAAAAGTGCGTTTTATAGTTCCCTAAATGACTGTAGTTATCACAGTCGCATTCACGCACATAGCACACTCAGTGGTAGCCAGCGTAAGTATAGACTTGGCACCTGGTGTCTAAAGAACCATAGCTTTTAACAGGTAATAAAAGTTTTGAAACCACTCTGTTTCTGAATGAAAACCACTTAAAATATTTGTACTGGCACACAGAAAACCAGGTACACACGCCACGATAGGTGATTAAAGACTCAAGACACGAGTGGGCACAAATTCCTATCTCCTTCGGAACGCGCAAACGTTCTCTCTTATGATTGGCTGAAACACTGTAGCTGATCATCTTCGCAGTTTTTCGCGAACAACACGGCACTTTCCCCCAATCCCCAAGCACGAATTTACTTCAATCAATTTCCAAATATTTTATTTCCAGAAAAGTAAATCAACTGAAAATAATCTCATCTTCACTCGATTTGAGACAGAAATAAAGATTTTGCTTGTACGACCCATAAGGTAGCTACTGTACATTAAATACATCGTAGCAGTATGTGACTCAATACCCGATGAAAAAACATGATTTATACGTTCACTAATCATGTATTATAACAAACTTGGGCTGCGGTCATAGTGACAACAATCAAAACAACCTATTCAGCTGAGAATGGTGGCGTATCTTAAACTTGAAGTCACTGCAATGGATCTTTCATGGGTTGTGGTAGGTGAGCAATTTTTTTTACGTGAGGTGATTTGCAAATGTGGTGTAAGCTATACGATTCCACTTTTAAGTGATTTATGTGTTAAGACTATCTTATTCTAAAATTTTTCTTTGTCTTTCAAACGTGTGCTGAATTAGTCATTGATGTTTAACTGACATGTCAGTTTTACTAATTTATCTGAAGTTGTACAAAGTACTTGTAATCTTGCTTTTCAATGTCAGCACGATTCATCTCGTGTGTATATCAACGTTTCTCTCTTACTCTCATATTTTCGTCAATCTTGGCTTGTTAATCCAATAACCGATGAAAGCGTGTACAGTACTAGCCACTTTCTTTTCGAGACATACATAGCTCATTCTCATACATTCAAAACAGCAGCGCCAGTGCTCGTTGCAAAGCTCAGAGGCGTCGTGGCATCCATCACGTCTACGGGAATTGAAATAAATCCTAAACTCCTTAATAGAATAGCATACATTAAAACTTACCCTAAACACCCTGATGTCGCCTATAACTTTGGGGAGGAGATGGAACGTACTGTGACAAATCTTCGGCCGATGTTACCGGACGACCTCTAGCGGCGGCGGCGTCTGGCGTTCGTTATCGGTGCCACTGTGAACGCAACATTAAGATTCGTACGTAACGTACAGGCTGCGTTAACGACCTCACTTTCGACAGCATAACAAACGAAAAGAATTACACTGAACAAGTTAAAAGATTCATTACCATTTGAGAATTAAAACTTCACGTATCTTACTCCGTTCGGAACAAAGTATCATTTAATTAACCGTTATGTTACTGAGTGTTGGATTTATAATCATCTGCTACACGTTGAAAAACATACTCCGTATCTAAATGTTTATTGTAGTGGGAAGTCATACATTTTAGTTTTCATGTAATGTGAAATATTTCCGAAATTATTTTGAGTATGAAATAACAATTAGCTATTGTTATTCTGAAGGGTTCTATAAAATTTCACATCGATTAGTTTGACAATTGGACATTTTTAATTGAAAGGTCGGTGCGTAATTTATGCGCACTTGGCTAGGCTTGCGGTGGCACGCTCCCCAGTATGGGAACGTGTTCAACGGCGCGTCATAGCCACAGAGGCGAAGCGTGAATGCATTTCGCTACGTCACACTTGGCCTAGAGTGCTGTGTCGATCAATAAAAGAAAGCTGTCAGTGATGGGATGGTGTGTGTTACCTCGGGACCGAAAACCAGTGGACGTGATTTGACGGTAGAGACCTGGATTCCTTAGTTTGGTTTGATGGAATAATGAGAACAGTTGTACCTGAATTCATTTTAATATTGCAGCTTCCACAATGGTGGAAGATGGCGGGGACGACAGCTGCTGATGCTTTCATGGCTGAAAATTGATAAAACTTATAATTGCTATAGATTCCAGAGCCATAAGACTCCAGCTCGAGGCACAAAATGTGGGCACGTGTGTACAGTACGGTCGCTAGTACGAGGGGCATTCAACAAGTAATGGAGCACATTTTTTTTCTGCAAGCAGGATTGCAGTATACTGTATTATTCCTCACTGTTCTGGCTACAAAACCCTATTTTTCAATTAAATCTCCGTTCAGTGCGACGGCCTTACGCCACCTTACTGGGAGGGTGTGTGTACCCGCGTGGTACCACGCTATTGGTCCACGTCGGAGCCAAGGTGTTGCTGCAACAATAACTTCCCCATCATCCACATACTGCTTCCCGCAGAGTGCACTCTTCGTAGGGCGAAACAAATGGGAGTTGGTGTGAGGCCAGGGCTGTAAGGTGGATGAGGAAGAACAGTCCAGTGAAGTTTTGTGAGCTGCTCTCGGGTGCGCAGACTTACGTGAGGCGTTACGTTTTGTCGTGAAGGACAAGTGCGTTTGCGTTTTTGTGGCAGCGAACATGCTAAAGTTGTTTTTTCCATTGTCTGAGGGGTGACACAATACAATTCTACATCTACGTCTACATTTATACTCCGCAATCCACCCAACGGTGAGTGGCGGAGGGCACTTTACGTGCCACTGTCATTACCTCCCGTTCCTGTTCCAGTCGCGTATGGTTCGCGGGAAGAACGACTGCCGGAAAGCCTCCGTGCGCGCTCGAATCTCTCTAATTTTACATTCGTCATCTCCTCGGGAGGTATAAGTAAGGGGAGGCAATATGTTCGATAACTCATCCAGAAACGCACCCTCTCGAAACCTGGACAGCAAGCTACACCGCGATGCAGAGCGCCTCTCTTGCAGACTCTGCCACTTGAGTTTCCTAAATATCTCCTTAACGCTATCACGCTTACCAGATAACCCTGTGGACGAAACGCGCCGCTCTTCTTTGGATATTTTCTATCTCCTCCGTCAACCCGATCTGTTACGGATCCCACACTGATGAGCAATACTCAAGTATAGGTCGAACGAGTGTTTTGTAAGCCACCTCCTTTGCTGATGGACTACATTTTCTAAGGACTCTCCCAATGAATCTCAACCTGGTACCCGCCTTACCAACAATTGATTTTATATGATCATTCCACTTCAAATCGTTCCGCACGCATACTCCCAGATATTTTACAGAAGTAACTGCTACCAGTGTTTGTTCCGCTATCATATAATCATACAATAAAGGATTCTTCCTTCTATGTATTCGCAATACATTACATTTGTCTGTGTTAAGGGTCAGTTGCCACTCCCTGCACAAAGTGCCTATTCGCTGCAGATCTTCCTGCATTTCGCGACAATTTTCTAATGCTGCAACTTTCTCTGTATACTACAGCATCATCCGCGAAAAGCCGCATGGAACTTCCGACAGTATCTACTTGGTCATTTATATATATTGTGAAAAGCAATGGTCCCATAATACTCCCCTGTGGCACGCCAGAGGTTACTTTCACGTCTGTAGACGTCTCTCCATTGAGAACAACATGCTGCGTTCTGTTTGCTAAAAACTCTTCAATCCAGCCACACAGCTGGTCTGATATTCCGTAGGCTCTTACTTCATCAGGCGACAGTGCGGAACCGCATCGAACACCCTCCGGAAGTCAAGGAAAATGGCATCTACCTGGGAGCCTGTATGTAATATTTTCTGGGTCTCATGAACAAATAAAGCGAGTTGGGTCTCACACGATCGCTGTTTCCGGAATCCATGTTGATTCCTACAGGATAGGTTCTGGGTTTCCAGAAATGACATGATACGCGAGCAAAAAACATGTTCTAAAATTCTACAACAGATCGATGTCAGAGATACGGGCCTATATAGTTTCGCGCATCTGCTCGACGACCCTTCTTGAAAAGTGGGAAAGAGCACAGGTAGTTCCAATCATTTCGAAACTTCAGTTCCTCTAGAGGCTTGCGGTACACGGCTGTCAGAGTTGATCGTTGCACCACGAGGGAGGGCGTCAAACAGAATAACCACTTCAGATTCCCAGATGACCTTCGCCATGACTTTACCGACTGAGGGCGTTGTTTTGAAATTTTTCTTCGCAGGCGCCATTCCGTGGTTTGCTGCTTTGTTTGCAGTTCGAAATGATGAACCCACGCTTGATCGCCTGTGACGACGTTCATCAAAACGTTGTCCAGGATCAGCCTCTCAACGCGCAATCAATTCCGCGTAGATGATCCTTCGTTGGTCTTTGTGGTCTTCTGTTAGGCGGCGAGGAACCCATTGGGCGCACGCCTTTGAGTACCTCAGGTGGTGGATGAGTGTATCAGCACTACTAACAGAGACGTCTAGTTGAGCAGCGAGATGTTTGATTGCGATCCGTCGATCATCTCGAGTGAGTGTGTCCACACGTTCCAACATTGCAGCAGTCACGGCTGTGTGCAGCCGGCCGGGACGCCGGAGATAGGACAGGTTTGCGCCACCTTGTTGCGATGATGACGGACGCCTCGCCCGTCGACTCACCCTGCTTTTATTCTCTGCCAGGTCTCTGCAGACATTTCGCAAGCGCCTGTGGATATCTGCGATGCTCTTAATTTCCGCCAAAAGAAACTCGGTGACAGCGTTCTGCTTGGATCGCACCACCGTTACAGGCGTCATTTTGAAGGCTACATATAGCACCGCCACCTATCGGACATGTTGAAAATGGAGGAGCTGAAGCAGGAATAGTCTACTATGTCCCATAGCAAATTCCGCATTTTTTCTGCCGAAATTGGCCAAGAAAAAAAATGCGTTGCAGTACTTATTGAACGCCACTAGTGTACTGATTGAATATGGGAAAACGGCTCACCCATCCATCAAAAGATACTGAAACCCCTCAAATTTACGAACGTTGATGTTGGTTATAATGTAGTACAGAAGTGTTATATCCCTTCCACCCCGTACTCTCATGTGTTCATCAGATATTTACTTTTTTGTTTCTGAAGACGCCTGTGACACTACTACTAGGGACACAAATATGATGGACTGCACTCCGCAACCTTTTCTGGTGGGAAGAGTTAGAGTTTCGCTTACACACCATGATCATTATTTCGAACAACACGTATGAAACGCATGTGCAGATTAAGTTGATAACTCAGTGCTGCACAGGATGTAAACGGCGCCACGCGACTAGCATCTGAGAAGATTGTTATATTGTTCGCTTGGCCGTTCAGGCCGTAAAACCACGTCACGTAATTTGAGTCTGAAAATAGGCTTGTTTACAGAAAATAGGCTTGTTTGCAGAAAGTAAAGTGATGGCGTGCCGAGCATCACGGACTGTTAACACGGCAAATAATTTACTGCGGTTCCAAAGATGCGGCAGCAGAGAGTGGTGCGTTGACAGTGTTACATCCAGTGACAACGCTGGATAAGGGATTGGCACCACTTCGTCTTTCCAGACGAGTTCCGTTCTGCGTACAGCATCACGATGGCCGTACCCGTGGGTGGTGGCTCCGAGAACGAACGATCGTGGCGTGGTTGCATTCGTCATTGTCATACTTGGCGTTAATCAGTATCATGCCATTAGGTACACAACACGATCACCTCAGGTTTGCATAGCCGGTAATTTGTACAGTAACGGTTACATTTATAAAGGTTAAGTCCGGTGGTCTGCACTCAACCTCTGAAGTCTTTCAGCAAGATAACGCAGGATCACATGTTGTCCGTGGTGTCCTTACCCACCTCGATACGGTGGGGTGTTACATCGTTGCCCTGGCCAGAACGTTCTCCATATATCCCACCGATTGGTAACATAGGGCCGTGGTTTGCCGAGATACTGGCATGCTATCACTCGCCAGCCACAAAGAAGGATGAACTCTGGCACAGAGTTGAAGCAGCATGGAGTGACGTATCCGTATTTGTCGTCCAAGTTCATTTTGACTCACGCACAGCCGGATTTGAGCCGTTATTGCTGATATAGTTGGCAGCTCTGTGTACTGAATTTCACACCCTGTATACCTCCAACACTCCTACAAATTTAATCATGTATTCTTATACGAACGACAAGTAAAGTTCTCAGAATGAGAGTTTTCACTCTGCAGCGGAGTGTGCGCTGATATGAAACTTCCTGGCAGATTAAAACTGTGTGCCGGACCGAGACTCGAACTGGGGACCTTTGCCCTTCGCGGGCAAGTGCTCTACCAACTGAGCTACACAAGCACGACTCACGCCCCGTCCTCACAGCTTCACTTCTGCCAGTATCTCGTCTCCTACCTTCCAAACTTTACAGAAGCTCTCCTGCGAACCTTGCAGAACTAGCACTCCTGAAAGAAAACGAGAGATTCTGTAAAGTTTGGAAGGTAGGAGACGAGATACTGGCAGAAGTGAAACTGTGAGGACGGGGCGTGAATTGTGCTTGGGTAGCTCAGTTGGTAGAGCACTTGCCGCGAAAGGCAAAGGTCCCGAGTTCGAGTCTCGTCCGGCACAGTTTTAATCTGCCAGGAAGTTTCAAGTAAAGTCGTGTTATTCCTCGTTTCGCTATTTGAGTGGTCTGGAGTGTACTTCATAGGTTCAAGTTTGCACTCGGTGATGAATCCTATTATGTACATCACAAAGTCTTACATTGATAGCACAAAAATGGTATTAAATCTAGCAAAGCAAAATAAATGAAGAAAATCTAACTGTAGCAGCATCAGTATCGCGAAAGAGGATGGACGTTTCCTCTCAGTTTGTGGGCGGGGGACGAGATGTAGCGAATGGTCCAGAGCGTGCCCGCTGGCGCTTTTGAATGGAGGGGGGAGGGTGGGCGGTGTTAGGCTGCGCCTAGTCTGAGTTCCCCGCCGCTTGTTTAACACGCGACCGCGCCTGCACCAGACGGCCTCAGTGCATGCCTGCTGACATTTTCCGCGGCCTGATTCAGGTGGGAAACTTAGCTGGCGGTACACTTTTTATAGCCCACTCACAAAAAGGCTTCGCCGGTGTGTAGCGCGGGAGTGTCTTGTGGAGACCTCAGAAAGCTTCACGTTACTTACGATGAAAATAATTCCGCTACGATATAACTTGGTGTAATCCAGGCGTGTTTCGAGGATGTTTTGTTGAATTTTCTCTGCACATTTGTCAAGGCACAGTAAATGTGCGACCTTCGGCGGACCTCAGAGCAGAGCACGCAGTTTCCATTCATAGACCGCTGTCTGTCAACTGAGCTACTGTGCCAAGAATTCAATGTGAATATCTCTACCGATAAGAAAAAAGACGCTTAGCGGAATCGAGTATTCGGTGTGCTGTAAAAACAGAAATGTCACATATTCCCAGATTGGTCAAAACTAGAAGTAAAGTTCGTATAATGATATGTCCGGGAACCAAAACCTGTTCAGCCTCTAATTCTCATCGGTTACATAGAAGAAGACACTAGCCAGTGCTGCATGTGACTAAAACGCAACTTGAGAAGCCCTTCAACCATTCTTCTGAGGCGCTACAATCTGGAACCACGCGACCGCTACGGTCGCAAGTTCGAATCCTGCCTCGGGCATGGATGTGTGTGATGTCCTCAGGTTAGTTAGGTTTAAGTAGTTCTAAGTTCTAGGGGACTGATGACCTCAGCAGTTAAGTTCCATAGTGCTCAGAGCCATTTGAACCATTCTTCTAAGTGTATCGCACACTATTTCAAATACACTTGGCTCCATTCGGATTGTGTCACACGCATTAGTCAAACTCTCTGTAAAGTCTGCATATTCTCGACGGGTTGGGCATACATCAATGCCTTTAAATATCCCCATAGCCAGGGATCCAATGGAGTTAACTCCGGTAAACGGGGAGGCCGCGCTTCCTGACCACATCGACCAATCCTTCCCCCACGAGACGTTGGGTTGAGGTAGTGTCGCACGATCTGTAGAAAATGAGGTAGTGCCCCGTCGTGCACAAACAAAACAGTAGTTGTATTTTTGCTAGGGTAACGTTCCCCAGTAGTGCTGAAATAGGTGATAGACAGCACCTGTTAATCTCTTTGGTTAAGTGTATGACGCTGAGTGTCTCACCGACAATTCCTGCCCATACACTGACAATGAAACGATGCTGATGCCTCACCTCCAGGATTGCCCGAGAATTTGCATATGTCTACACGCGCGTATTGTGGAAATTTACTACACCATCTTAGTGAATTGTGTTTTATCTGTAAATTAAAAGCAGGTCGTGAACGGTGGAATTTCAGCGGCTCGTATCTCAACAAGAATTGATTTCCGAACAAACTATCATAGAAGTTTTTCTCCTTGCTTTGACTAATACTATCTCCTGCAGAAATATGTGACACTTGTTTAATACACCCTGCATAAAATGAAAAATTTTCGTTTATGACAAAATAATAGAACAAGTGAAAAGCTTTAATCATATCGCAAATCTATTAAGTTATCTAGAAGATGGATATGTAGATAAGAAACTTGTAAAATTCCAATATAAATGTGGCACTATAAAAGGAAACATCAAAAATGAGATACCGAAAGAAACTAAAATTAATTTTTATAAGACTGTGGCTGTTTCTGTACTTCTCTATGGCAATGAGAACGCCACATTTACCGACCAAAAGAGAGAGAATATTAGAGCAACTGAAATTAGATGCCTCAGAGCTCTCAAAGGATTTGCAAAGTTGTGTATTATAAGAAACTTAAATATTAGAAAAGAGTTAAAAAGTAAAGCAGTAACCAATGTAATCAATGTATATAAAGTTAGGTGGAAGGATCGCGAGGAAAGAATTTCAGCGCGACCATTGCCAATGTGAGCCATGAAATTTGTACCACATGGAAAACGAAGTAATGGAAGACACAAGAACAGATGGCGTGAATAAAGCTGACCAATGAAGACGGAGGCCTCTCACGCCTAATCCCGGAAAACGGTGATGGTGGTGGCGGTAACGTTCAGGCTATCAGAGTTTTTCAGTTTCTAGTGTAAGTAACGGGTCAGTTCATCAGTTGGCTGCCTCGTTTTTTTGGCTTCTCTAGCGACGTGAGGCGGGGGTTTGTTCCAGGACTGCAACTGCAGTCATCGATCCTTAAACAAACAAAACATTAATTGCGTAACTCTATAGTTTTGGCGATGTTATAATTAAAACTTTGACTTCCCTTAGCAACGCCATCGATCAAATGCGCACTAGTGACCGCGCCGTCTGAAGTGAGTGGAGTAATGTTTGAGGCGCTGGGCTCGCTTTCGGAAGTATTAGGGTTCAAATACCCGTCCGGCCACCAAGATTCAGATTTTCCTTGGTTTCCCAAAATCAGTTAAATCGACTTATGAGATGATTTCTTTGATAAAGGATAGGATCGAATTTGTTTTCCAGTCTTGCCCTCGCTGAAATAGTGCTCCCACTTTATTAACCTCAGTGTCGAAAAGACAGTAAATCCTAATTTTCGTTCCGCCTAGCAAGTGGAAGACACAGACTAGGGAAGTGTGCTGCATCGTAAGGAAACTGCATACGACATAATCGGGCGACCTATTCTACATTACAGCTCCAGCGTTTGGTGTCTTCAGCAAATAGACCTCACAGCACACGGACAAAATCAAAAGTTGCCCTGCTAAGATCGTAACAGGTCGTTATAAGCAATAATGTGTAACAGAAATACCATGGCCGGCCGCGGTGGCCGTGCGGTTCTAGGCACTTCAGTCCGGGACCGCGTGACTGCTACGGTCGCAGGTTCGAATCCTGCCTCGGGCATGGATGTCCTTAGGTTAGTTAGGTTTAAGTAGTTCTTAGTTCTAGGGGACTGACGACCTCAGAAGTTGAGTCCCATAGTGCTCAGAGCCATTTGAACCATTTTTTAGAAATACGATGGGGAATTTAGTCGAAACGTTTGACATAGATTGCATGTAAATTTTACTTCTGTCGTGTATCATTAGGATAGTGGGAATAAGGAAGCTTATGAGACTGAGAGAGATGTACAAAAATAATTTTTTTCTATGCAATTTCGTGACTAGAATAAACAGCAAATACCTAAAATTTATAGGACGTATCCTCCACCATGAATTATGGCTTGAGGAGTACATGGGTACCTGTGGATGTATTGGCTTTTAAGCGCTAAAATTTTAGGTTAGGCTGAACCGTAAGTTATGAATTGAAATACACACTGTAAAATATGAAGTCAGTTTTCATGTTTTCCCTACGCATTACGTTAGACCTCGGTCATGAGGTGCATTTGTTTAAATTGACGTGATATACACTCCTGGAAATTGAAATAAGAACACCGTGAATTCATTGTCCCAGGAAGGGGAAACTTTATTGACACATTCCTGGGGTCAGATACATCACATGATCCCACTGACAGAACCACAGGCACATAGACACAGGCAACAGAGCATGCACAATGTCGGCACTAGTACAGTGTATATCCACCTTTCGCAGCAATGCAGGCTGCTATTCTCCCATGGAGACGATCGTAGAGATGCTGGATGTAGTCCTGTGGAACGGCTTGCCATGCCATTTCCACCTGGCGCCTCAGTTGGACCAGCGTTCGTGCTGGACGTGCAGACCGCGTGAGACGACGCTTCATCCAGTCCCAAACATGCTCAATGGGGGACAGATCCGGAGATCTTGCTGGCCAGGGTAGTTGACTTACACCTTCTAGAGCACGTTGGGTGGCGCGGGATACATGCGGACGTGCATTGTCCTGTTGGAACAGCAAGTTCCCTTGCCGGTCTAGGAATGGTAGAACGATGGGTTCGATGACGGTTTGGATGTACCGTGCACTATTCAGTGTCCCCTCGACGGTCACCAGTGGTGTACGGCCAGTGTAGGAGATCGCTCCCCACACCATGATGCCGGGTGTTGGCCCTGTGTGCCTCGGTCGTATGCAGTCCTGATTGTGGCGCTCAGCTGCACGGCGCCAAACACGCATACGACCATCATTGGCACCAAGGCAGAAGCGACTCTCATCGCTGAAGACGACACGTCTCCATTCGTCCCTCCATTCACGCCTGTCGCGACACCACTGGAGGCGGGCTGCACGATGTTGGGGCGTGAGCTGAAGACGGCCTAACGGTGTGCGGGACCGTAGCCCAGCTTCATGGAGACGGTTGCGAATGGTCCTCGCCGATACCCCAGGAGCAACAGTGTCCCTAATTTGCTGGGAAGTGGCGGTGCGGTCCCCTACGGCACTGCGTAGGATCCTACGGTCTTGGCGTGCATCCGTGCGTCGCTGCGGTCCAGTCCCAGGTCGACGGGCACGTGCACCTTCCGCCGACCACTGGCGACAACATCGATGTACTGTGGAGACCTCACGCCCCACGTGTTGAGCAATTCGGCGGTACGTCCACCCGGCCTCCCGCATGCCCACTATACGCCCTCGCTCAAAGTCCGTCAACTGCACATACGGTTCACGTCCACGCTGTCGCGGCATGCTACCAGTGTTGAAGACTGCGATGGAGCTCCGTATGCCACGGCACACTGGCTGACACTGACGGCGGCGGTGCACAAATGCTGCGCAGCTAGCGCCATTCGACGGCCAACACCGCGGTTCCTGGTGTGTCCGCTGTGCCGTGCGTGTGATCATTGCTTGTACAGCCCTCTCGCAGTGTCCGGAGCAAGTATGGTGGGTCTGACACACCGGTGTCAATGTGTTCTTTTTTCCATTTCCAGGAGTGTAGGTATTTTGTTCGTGCGTTGTATCGTTTTGAGCAACCTGAGTCAGTGCCTACGGTCGGAAAAGGTTTCTCTTCCGAATTTATCAACATTACACACTTCATACTTCATGAGTAAAAAAATACATCTTGAACACGATTCGGAAATGTTACCAGTCGACTAACGCTGTTGTGCAACATGTGTCAACATAATAAAAAAATGATTGCCATCTCACTGCCGTATTTTGAAGCAAGGAAATGCATGTGTAATTTCAAGCTTAGACTACAGTGATTTTTGTTCATTGGGTGCGGTTAAAAGAAATTACCCTCATAAATTCCTCAATACGAGACAGATAGGTTCTTCAGGCAACGCACCCTTAAAACTTAATTTTATCGTAATTAATGTGCAGCACAACAAAAATATGTCTTTTATAGTTGAAGACCCAGCTTTTTAGTTAATATGCAGTTGTCTGACCTGACTCTCACATGCGTGTGCTGTATCAGTCAGTGAGCGCTTCGTGAACATCACGGATAACCCACTTTTGCCGTACTAAGGCTACGCCCTTGCCTTCTCGGACTATACTGGCAGTGAAGCAGAGCCAGTCCTAACAACGGAAACTCACTATCGCAACCCCCTCAGATTTAGTGGTAAGATGGCTCAGTGGATAGCCTGTCAAAAAGCGGACACAGATCAAGCACCAAAACAGAAAGAAAGTGTACTGAACCGTGAAAAAAGAAGCAAAATGGAAACAGCGAACGGTCAAAGCCCAAGATGTTCTACAGCGAGCGAGTTGGCAGAAATGTGGCGTCGTGGTTGGGTGGTCATGGTGTGGAACTGCAAAGCGGGAGATCCATATTCAAATCTCCCTCTTGCTCTTTTTTTTTTTTTTTTTCTTCAAGAAATTATGAATTGTCCGTCCGTTCATTGCCGTCTCTGTTCTCCTTCTGTAGTCTTCGCAATTCTCATACTCTACATTGGTTATAGACTATGAGTCATGGAATAAGAATATATAACCATCGCAGCTAAATATGATGAATAGTGAGAGCAGGCGAGATGCCGCATAGACCGCTCACAGAAATGAAAACAACAAACAAACGCTGCAACAAAGGAATTAAAGAGTCAAAACTTACAAATCGGAACGAGAGTCACAAAATGAGGTACTTCTGCAGAAAAGATACGAGGTACGCAGGTCTGGAGGTTCATTGCTGACACCTCTCAGTTGCAAGCGGACTTTACGCCACGATGCAGACACTAATTTGAATACAGCGAACAGACACTCAATGACCCGTCGGACAATTCATAATTTTGTGAGGGAGATGGAGATTCGAACACGAAGCTCCCCATCTGCACTCAAAGACCGTGACCACAGAACCACGACACCGGTGCTCTGCAAATCCCCTCGATGTTGCACACCTTTCGCTCGGACCGTTCACTGTTTCTATTTTTATTCTTTTTTCACAATTCAGTACACGTTCTTCCTGTTTTGATGCTGGATCTGTATTCAGTTTTTGAGCTGCTGCCCACTGGGCCATTTCACCGCAAAATCTCAGAGGGGTGCAATGGGGACTTCCCCTTGTAAGACAGCCTGCATTGTTGCCAAATCTCTCTTACCCTGCCACATGTGTACGGGTTTATCAGCAAATGACACGTAAGTGTTAAATTAGTGTACACTGTGACTGCAGTCTGAAAATGAGTAAGAAATGATTCAAAAGTCATGTTCCCTGTTCTACCAGTGATACAAATACTTCGTAATTTTTTTTACGGTCAAGTGTCGTTCGTGCCGTTCTTGCATACTGCATAGGTGGATAATGAATAATGTTTTTGTATTGAATTGTCCGTGACGGTTATTGGCTGCTGATGCGCTTATGATCGTTACAGTTCTTAATAAAGTCATCTTAGCCGCGTCATACACTGGGTCGTCAGAAACAGTCTGAAAAGTTCGTAAGGGTGCTGCATGGCAGGTTTTGCTGATAAATAAATCTTAAGAAAAATTTCGGTACGTTGCGCTGTTTCCGAGTTAATTAGCATTTGAAGTTGGACAATCAGACCGTTGCCCGCGCAAATTTAAGCGGCCCGCCAGATACAATTAGTGTTAGTTGTTCTTATAGCGTAGGCCGTAGAGGGTAGCAGCGGGCGAGACTGCTCAGCCTTTGGCTCACTTTCGATCCTTACTTCCGTTCAGTGTCAAATTTTTGTATCGCTCTCTTGTTCGACTTTAAGAAACCAAGCGAAGACCATGTTCGGCGACGCCGTCTCTGGAGGGCCGCTTGAAATTGCGCGCATAACGGCCTGATCGGCCAACTTCAGTGGTAATTAACTCGGAAACGGCGCAACGTGTCGAATTCTTTTCTTAACAATTATTTCTCTGCACATCCAACCCTCAAACACCCTTACAAGCTTTTCAGACTGTTTCTGACCACCCTGTATATAACTCCAAATCCGATTTCGAGGTATTAT
Source organism: Schistocerca americana (assembly GCF_021461395.2). Lineage (NCBI taxonomy): Eukaryota > Metazoa > Arthropoda > Insecta > Orthoptera > Acrididae > Schistocerca > Schistocerca americana. The sequence goes on from NC_060130.1 coordinate 296,128,610, forward strand.
ATTATTTCCAAGTGTAGTATATTACAAGCCGTGAACTGAACAAAGCAAAATCGTCATCGGCATTGTAATGTACGTGCACACGGTGAAACCGAAAATAAGAGTGCCGCACGGAACTGTTGAGGCTTTCGTGGGCACTTGCCGATATATTTATTGTTATGTTTCGTCTCTGGATTTGACCGACGTTTGTTTAATGATTTTTCTGAGTCTTGCCAGCACGAGTGGCGGGCATTCTCAAAGATTCACCATCCACAAAAATTACTAACCAAATGTCAGCCGAACATTCCGTGACGAATGCCAACAGCCAATAGGACAAAATACACTCCTGGAAATGGAAAAAAAAGAACACATTGACACCGGTGTGTCAGACCCACCATACTTGCTCCGGACACTGCGAGAGGGCTGTACAAGCAATGATCACACGCACGGCACAGCGGACACACCAGGAACCGCGGTGTTGGCCGTCGAATGGCGCTAGCTGCGCAGCATTTGTGCACCGCCGCCGTCAGTGTCAGCCAGTTTGCCGTGGCATACGGAGCTCCATCGCAGTCTTTAACACTGGTAGCATGCCGCGACAGCGTGGACGTGAACCGTATGTGCAGTTGACGGACTTCGAGCGAGGGCGTACAGTGGGCATGCGGGAGGCCGGGTGGACGTACCGCCGAATTGCTCAACATGTGGGGCGTGAGGTCTCCACAGTACATCGATGTTGTCGCCAGTGGTCGGCGGAAGGTGCGCGTGCCCGTCGACCTGGGACCGGACCGCAGCGACGCACGGATGCACTCCAAGACCGTAGGATCCTACGCAGTGCCGTAGGGGACCGCACCGCCACTTCCCAGCAAATTAGGGACACTGTTGCTCCTGGGGTATCGGCGAGGACCATTCGCAACCGTCTCCATGAAGCTGGGCTACGGTCCCGCACACCGTTAGGCCGTCTTCCGCTCACGCCCCAACATCGTGCAGCCCGCCTCCAGTGGTGTCGCGACAGGCGTGAATGGAGGGACGAATGGAGACGTGTCGTCTTCAGCGATGAGAGTTGCTTCTGCCTTGGTGCCAATGATGGTCGTATGCGTGTTTGGCGCTGTGCAGGTGAGCGCCACAATCAGGACTGCATACGACCGAGGCACACAGGGCCAACACCCGGCATCATGGTGTGGGGAGCGATCTCCTACACTGGCCGTACACCACTGGTGATCGTCGAGGGGACACTGAATAGTGCACGGTAAATCCAAACCGTCATCGAACCCATCGTTCTACCATTCCTAGACCGGCAAGGGAACTTGCTGTTCCAACAGGACAATGCACGTCCGCATGTATCCCGTGCCACCCAACGTGCTCTAGAAGGTGTAAGTCAACTACCCTGGCCAGCAAGATCTCCGGATCTGTCCCCCATTGAGCATGTTTGGGACTGGATGAAGTGTCGTCTCACGCGGTCTGCACGTCCAGCACGAACGCTGGTCCAACTGAGGCGCGAGGTGGAAATGGCATGGCAAGCCGTTCCACAGGACTACATCCAGCATCTCTACGATCGTCGCCATGGGAGAATAGCAGCCTGCATTGCTGCGAAAGGTGGATATACACTGTACTAGTGCCGACATTGTGCATGCTCTGTTTCCTGTGTCTATGTGCCTGTGGTTCTGTCAGTGGGATCATGTGATGTATCTGACCCCAGGAATGTGTCAATAAAGTTTCCCCTTCCTGGGACAATGAATTCACGGTGTTCTTATTTCAATTTCCAGGAGTGTATAATACATAACTATTAAGTATGCCAAAACACTAGACAAAGAACTGTCGTTGGACACACACTGCGTCTTACCCTCTAGCACGCAGTTGTCTGTCACGTAACGTCTTTTTCGAAATTTTAAAACAAGCGTGGGTCCCCTTTGTCTAGCACGCCCGATGAGAATAACTTTTCATTCTATTAGGAATCTACAAAGCTGGTCTCACGATTTGTACAGCTCTCTCTATTACCTCTGCATCGTTGTGTCCCGTTTTAGTTTTATTATTATTATTTTTTTTGTGAATAATGTTCCCTATTCTTAGATACAACTGTGAATTTTAATAGTAATCGATGAAACATTTATCCCATTAATTATTTGTTTGCAAGACGATGAAACTGCGCAGACGTTGAATAGTCTTCATCGACCAAAAAATACACAAATGGAAACCCGGCAGGGTAGCCGAGAGCGCTAACGCGCTGCTTACTGGACTCGGGTAGGCGCGCTGGCCCCGGATCGAATCCGCGCGGCGCACCAACGACGAGGCCCGGCGTGCCGGCCAGCCTGGATATGGTTTTTAGGTGGTTTTCCACATCCCACTAGGTGAATACTGGGCTGCTCCCCACGTTCTGTCTACACTGTACAACTCGTAACGACGCAGACATTTGAAACACGTTCGCACTATTCCCTTTCAGAGGTTGATCAGGCATGTTTTTGAGTGTTGCCCCATTTAGCTTCATATTTTTATTGCACTGTAACTAGTGCACAACAGTTCAAATGTCGACAGTAAGCGCTGTGTGTGTTTCCATTCGCTCACAGTATATGCTGCTGATGGTAGTTGTACCCATGTATTGACAGGTTTACTAATGAAGAGTTGGATGATATGCACTTCTTCAATGGGTTCACTGAGTGCAATGGAAGAGCGGCAAGGCGGCGCCATGCTGAGCTGATGCCTCAGTGCCGGCAACCACATCACCATGCTTCTGCATCTGAGGGTCGTAGCGTTACACTGTGTCGTGTGCTGCGTGTTGTACGTTTTGGTTATTGCTTATTATACGCTTCTCCTCTGTTGTAAAGTATTTTCATAGAAAAAAGGGTGATTGCGGCAACAAACTGAATAAATGGTGACTACGTTATTACTCTGTAACGAGCTGCCAGAGGCGGTGGGCCCCTTGTCTCTTAGGCCAAAATAATCAGAAGTTATCCTTGAACAACCTCTGAAAGAGTTTCGGTGTTATGGTTCACTCTGTATCTCGGTCTGCAAGCTATTGAGTCATGTTGAGAGAGGTGCCGTAGGGAGCACACTGACTGACATGCAGAGCAATGGCAGTTCAGATCCTCGTCTGGCCATCAATATTTAGGCTTCTTATAGTTTCCCTAGATCGCTTAAGGCACATGCCGGTATGGTTGCTTCAAAAGCTCACGGCAGACTACTTCTGCCACACCTTCCCGCTCGTAGCTTGTGCTGCCTGTGATAGCCTCGTCGTGAATGAGACGTTAAAACCGTCATCTTCCTTCGTTTTTCACGAGTCAGATGTGCTGACACTGTTAGCATGTGAACTACAGAAAGTGAATGATTTGGAACGCAGTGTCTTTACGAACAGAGTGTATACTACACTCAGGTGACAAAATTCATGGGATAGCGAAATGCACTTGTACATATGGTAGTAGTATCGTGTACACAAGGAATAAAAGGGCAATGCATTGGTGAAGCTGTCATTTGTACTCATGTGAAAAGGTTTCTGCCGTTATCATGGTATGGCCGCACGACGAGAAGTAACAGCCTTTGAATGCGGAATGGTTGGAGCTAGAGGCATGTGACATTCCATTTCATAATCTTTAGGGAATTCATTATTCCGAGATCCACAGCATCAAGAGTATGCCGAGAATACCACATTTCAGGCATTACCTCTCGCTATGGACAACAGAGCGGCCAACGGCCTTCACTTAACGACCGAGAGCAGCAGCGTTTCTGTAGAGTTATCAGACAAGCAACACTACATGAAATAACAGCCGAAGCCAGTGTGGGACGTACGACGAACGTAGGGCAGAGCAGCGAAATTTGGCTTTAAGGGGCTATGGCAGCAGACGACTGACGTGACTGCCTTTGCTAACAGCACGACATCACCTGCAGCGCCTCTCCTGGGTTCGTGACCATATCGGTTGGACCCTAGACTATTGGAAGACAGTGAACTGGTCATATGACACCCGATTTCAGTTGGTAAAAGCTGATGGAAGGGTTAGAGAGTGACGCAGACCCCACGTAGCCATAGACGCCAATAGTCAACAAGCCACTGTGCATGCCGATGGCGGCTCCGTTATGGTGTGAGCTGTGTTTACACTCAGTGGACTGGTTCTGGTTATATTAGGTGACTTGAGACCCTTTGCAGCCATTCATGGACTTCATGTTCATGAACAACTATGGAATTTATATGGATGTCATTGCATCACGCAACTGGGCGACAATTGTTCGCCGTTGGTTTGAAGAACATTCTGGACAATTCGCGCGAATAATTTGGCCACTCAGATTGTCCGACATGAATCCCATGGGACATTTATGGGACATAATTGAGAGGTTCGTTCGTGCACAAAATCCTGAACCGGCATCACCCTCGCATTAACGGACAACTATAGAGGCTGCATGGTTCAGTATTTCTGCAGGGCACTTCCATCGACTTGCAGAGACCATGTCACGCTGGGCAAAAGGTGGCCTGACACGATATTAGAAGGTACCCATGACTTCTGTCATCGGACACCTTAGCTCCAGTAAAACCAATATCTTGACCCAGAAGACATGCCCCTCGATGTGGGAGAGACCCATCGTCATAGCAGTGCCAAAACCGAGGAAACATCGTGCTGCTCCCGACGGCTACCCATCAGCATACTCGCCATGTTGCGTAAACTCTGTGGGCACATTTTGCTGACACGGCTCAACCTTCGACTGATCGACGATGATGTGCTGACTAATGATCAGTTCGGATTCTATGAAGGACACTCCACACTTCGCCGACTGCTACGGGTGGTAGAAGTTACATTTGCGTGATCTTACTGGATGGTTCGCGCGCATTTGATTGTAGGTATTGGTTTATAAACTCCTCATGCAGGAGCTCCTAAGCTCCTTTGTGCGCCTACTAACCAGCTGCCTAGAAGACCGCTCCTTTGCCTTTCGTGTCGTCGACGCCACATGGACGAGCGGAGTAGCCCTCGCAGGAGCGCCACAAGGCTTGGTGCGGGGCCCCGTCTTGTACGGCACCTTAACTCGTGTCAGCAAACACGTCTACGCTTATGATTCGGCATTGCTATGCAGGCACAGAAGCCCGAAGTGATCTGACGAAGACTCCAGGAGGGACGTAGGAAGATGGGTATTGGATTGGCGCATCAAGTTTAATGCTGCCAAAAGCCAGGCACCTCTCCTTACAAAGAGATGACCGGGAGCAATAGGAGATATCTCCCTGTTTCATGCTCACATCCCATGGACTCGGAAAGGAAAGTATCTATGCGTAAAGCTAGACCGCCACCTAACGTGACAACATTATGCAGACGACGTTTGGAAGAAAACTTTCGCCATAGTGGGTGCTCTGTTACCATTTCTTAATGAGCGATCTGCACGTTCTGAACATTGCGGCCGACGAATTCTATAGAAAATGTCGCCATTCGCCAAATTCTCTTATCCGACGTCTGCCGGCCGGTGTGGCCGTGCGGTTAAAGGCGCTTCAGTCTGGAACCGCGTGACCGCTACGGTCGCAGGTTCGAATCCTGCCTCGGGCATGGACGTGTGTGATGTCCGTAGGTTAGTTAGGTTTAATTAGTTCTAAGTTCTAGGCGACTGATGACCTCACAAGTTAAGTCGCATAGTGCTCAGAGCCATTTGAACCATTTTTTTATCCGACGTCTAGGACAGCGCAGCGAGGACACATATCGTTTTTAAGCAGCCCGTTATCCTGCTGGAAAGGCAGTAGTCTCATATTAGATCAGCTCCTAGCATCTAACATACAGCACTCCAAAAGATTCATTAAACACCAGCATGTGATATAGGCAATGCCTCCGGTTAGGATCCTGCACTATACGGACAATAGGTCAAAGTAAAACCACTCCTCCCCTGAGGAATGTCATTGTAAGACGACCGAAACGTGCGTTTTATAAATGATATTCTAAGTATTTTTTACTATGCCGCGGTACAACAATCGGAACAATTTTGAAAAGGTATCGCGTTATGTCGGTCTCTGTGGCCAATTTCATTGTGTTAACATTTACTTTCTTCCAGACGGAGGCATCACATTCGATCATACAGATTGTGTGGACAGATTTTAAAGAATGAAGTGTTTGGTCATGCGAACTGTATTAGTCAACCTAAATTCATCCGAATAGAAGTTTTAAGATCTTAAATGCTAAAAAATATTATGTCATCAGGAAGAACGCGCAGACTAATCAGACTTAGGACCAAAAGAAATTTTCATATCACCAGCGTTTACAGACACGAACTTTTTAAAAGGACGAATAACGTACTTAAAATTCGTGTAGTGGTCCTACTTTAAATAAAATTTCCAAGAATAATGTTGTCAGTTTAGGAGGGGTGTGTCGGCAGTGTTCAGAGGCAGATCTTTTGATCTAATTTTATCTTCATTTGTTTTATCAGATGGCAGCAGTTACTGCAATACAGTTGTATAATTTTCATATTAAAGAGCGCTACAATGTGCTAAAGTTATTGGCTTGATGTTTGATAACTGAAAGCTAACAAAATAAAAGCTATTCGATGAACTGAAATGCTATCTTGAAATTTAAGTGTAACATGTCGACACATTTCCCTAAAATTCGTTTGGGAATAAATATCATGATAGTAGATAAATAGTAAGTCAATAATTTGTATCATATGTTCTTAATTTTAGTATTCCGTATGTTAAGGGAGCGGAAAATAAAGTTCTCGAAGTGTTGGCCCTGACTCCCTGATGACCTTGAAGAGACTGAAAGTAATGGACTTCAAAGTCAGAATACATACGTAAGCTATCTGAACAATTCGTCACTCAAGGACAGCATCGTCGATCGATGGAGTACGAACGTTCTCTATTAACAGAATTGTAAAATCAGACATCGCAAACCATAATTCAAATCACTTAAGGTAGTCTTGGCAGGTTGGTAATCTATATCTTAAATAATGTAAAATTTATTCATGTGGAAGGTACCTTTTGTCAGAAACTACAGGGAATAAAAAGTTGTAAAAGATTTGGTTTTTGGGTTACACACTTCTGACCTCTTCAACACAAGGATTTCTAAAAATATTGGCTAGTTTTAAGATGATAATTATTTTTGTATAAAGTTAATATCAAAGTGGGAAACTGTCTACATTTTCCTATGTGCGTAAGGTTCTAACTGCTTTCAGATTTACAAAATAGAAAAACCCCGGTGTTAAAGTATGCACAATACTCAGATTAGTGTATCCTGTTGCTCTGAACAAATTATGGCAAATAGAAGCTTAGATAAAGTATACTTTATCCTTAAAAATCACAACTTACAGGAACAAACTTAAAAGGCCGTGCACTCCAGCTTCATAAGATGGATTGTCTGCATCTTCTTCCATCTCATTTCGCTGTGTCCTTTTTCCTGTTCGTCTGCCTTTTCTTGCCCTTGTTTTCAGGTCTGTAATAGCTCCCTCTGATGCCCTAACTCTTTCTTTATCGAAATTCAACATCAGTTTCAGCGTTAAACGACCAACAGTTTGTAGCAGTCTATTCAAGATTTCACGCCTTACAATATTTCCTTCGTTGAACGTTGCCACTGCATCGAAGTGCGGTGTACTAATTGACACACACCGCAACGGAAATTGTGGTGCAGATTACGCTGTTGATGGACTCGTTAGGATTCTGGGTGCGGTCCTGAAGACGTTTCTTCAATAGTGTTATATGTGACAAATCTCTGAAAATTTCTTTCAAGATCTCCACTGTCGAGCCGGTTTCTGAATGAATATCCCACCATTTTGCAGTGGTCTGTTAAATTTACACCATGAGTGGGTTTATCGTCTGTTGAAGAGAGGTGAAACAAAACTGCCCATACCGCTTTTCTTGTATCTTCTACGCTACTAACATTTTGCATGGTGTCCATGACATAATAATTTTGGATTTTATCTGTGATAGATTCTATGGCTATCTTCTTATCATTATCATCTAATCCTCTGACATCTTCCAATTTCTTTCCCTTGTATGCAGTTTTCAGTCGTTGGAGACTTGTACCCGTTCGCTTTTGTATGTGACCTGTGCACTCCAGTTTAGTGATAAGTTAAATTTTCTCCATATAACTCATCTTCCTCAGCTGCTTTGAAAACTTTTGAATCACCTTCTCCTAAATAAGTGACGAGTCTTACCTTCTTCGGCTGTTAAGATTCTTGGAAAATCTTGAACACCAGCCACCTCTATTCCTCAACTGCTGGCACTGCAGTTTGCAGTACAGGTCTCTGCACGTTCAGTCGTTTTTTTTTTTTTTTTTTGTTTTTTTTTTTGTTTTGTTTTTTTTTTTTTTTTTTTTTCCTCTTCAGTGTTTAGACATAACAGCAACATCTAGAACTTTCCCTCTGTCCACATTTATACTTGTTACTACACTGTTCAATGATGTAATGATGTATGGCCCCGTTTTGGCCAGGATCCGTCGAAGGCAGCTGAAATATTTTTGCTTTTGTTGTTTTCTGCTATAACATCTTCAACAACAGCAGTAATCTGTTCTACATTTTTCGCAAATCTAAGAGGTGGGGGGGATATTCGTTGGGCCAGTACTGCACTACCCCCTATACCTTTACCAGTTGCCCTTAGTACATAGACCAATCGTAGATTTATGTCATATACCTTCTATCTTGAATTATCATATTTCTGAGAAAAAGATGAGTTACAGAATGTGGTACTAAAATCATGTTTTTCAGATTTTAGCTTGAATGTAGTAGTCAGTCCAACCCTTCCTTCAGTGTCAAGTTGCAGACCACACTCGCCACACTGTTTACAAACAGTGTTATGTAAAAATATATCGCACAATATATCCATATTAATTATTTCATTTACATTATTTTCACTACTCTTCTTCAAATGTACTGTATTGCTGTATATCCACTTATTTTTTCCGAGAACTGGTACATCGACGTTGTGGTTGAACATGTGGTTTCCTAACGGTCATTCGCTTTTTAATAATTTTCAGATGATTCCTACACATTGCTTATATAATCGTAAACGGCTAAATTATATACTAATAACAGTAATAAGTTCAATGTATAGTGAAGAAAATTGGAGCTATACGCAAAACAAATAATAGTTCAAACCTTACTAAAAAAATAAAAAAACAAAGGAAAGTAACCAAATGAAGATCAAAAGGCGATCTTGTGCTTATAGATACCTATGCAGTATAGCTAACGCAGTAATGTCACTGGTGCCCAAAAAATATGTCCTTGGAGGCGGGCGATTAAAAAATGTATTCTCAGTCTGAGAACTGTGAAATATACAACGTCACTCCCATACAGTGATCTGTTTAAATATGAGAATAAACCACAAATAAGACAATAATTATATGTATGTGTGTATTAATGTATGATTGGAAAGGGGAAATTCCGTATATTAAGAGCAATAAAAAAAAATTGAAAATTTCAAGATTTCATCTGGTACGGAGCCCCTTAAATCCATTCAGATAGAAAATATGTGGTGCATTTTACAAAAGATAATTACCAGGCAGATGATAGCATGTATCTGAGAGAAATGTGCCTTGAAAGTTGATCTGGGTAAAAAAGTGATGATCTGGACCGAGCGTGGTGGTTAGCACACTGGACTCGCAATCAGGAAGACGACAGTTCGTCCTCACTTAGTTTCACTGCGATGTCCATAAGTCACTTAATGCAAATTCTGGGATGTTTCCTTTGAAAGGACACGACCGATATCCGTCCTCATTATTGGTGGCTCTTGGCAAAAGACGTGCTTTGTTGGTGCTGCGCAAGTTTCGCAATTTTGACTATGAGAAACTGACGCTGCACTGTTCAAATTCGGCATGCCAGTGTAGAAGTTATCACCGAATCAGCTAAGTATAAAAAGTATGTGCGTTTCGGAGATTTATTTCCGTATAAGAATTTTTCTTTGTGTGAGACCACGTGTGGTTTGTTCGTGAGGCGATTCGAAATTATAGATTGTAATATTTTAGTGTTCGCGTCTTTTCTTAATCATCTTCCACTGACTGTGTAAATAAGCGTTCGTATCATAACACATTGCGAAATTTTGAACACTTGCAAGTGTCGCTGTAACTTCAAAGTATTATCGTTAATTGTAGACCTAAACTAAAATTGTGTTCCTTTAGAAATTCTTGACAATAATAGGCCAATCATCGTTCAAAATCGATCGTTCCCTAATATCATTCTACAATTATGGGAGAAATAGGTTTGATTTGGGAATTTTCATATATTTAAAAAAGTATATTTTTGAAAATTTTCTTAAGTAAGGAGTGTTGTGGATAACTTACTTCATAGTAAATCAGAGTTTGTGATTTGTAACAAATATATCGTGTTAATTCTAGTTTTCCATTTCAAGAAGAGTGTATATTACCTACATTCATCGCAAGTTATCGCCACTTTAGAGTTTGTTAGCCACTATGACCTTAAAATTTTTAGAGGTTAGTAATTTTTACCACAAGTTTTTCTGTTTCGTTTATATAAACCACGTGTTGTGTGTTAATTGCTTCAGTTCTTAAACGGAATTAGTAGTATTATTAGCTCAATTGGTAAAAAGATAATGAGCAGGATTAGTTTGAAATTATTTGTTTACTGTCCTGTTAAACAATACACGAGCCACAATGCAGCCCCACTGTGAATGCTGCTGTCAAACACTAAATGAGTTAGTTGACGCTCGTAAGCAGCTGGAAATCGCCCTGGCTACGGTCAAACGATAGTCAGCTGCTGCAAATCGGTATGGTGGGAGAGCCGCCAGGAGGCTTGTACCACTATCTCCAGTACTGTCCTCTCTCTGAATCCTCTCCCCTCTGCAGGAAGCATTGGATCTGCCACTGCTCGTCCACTTGATTACGAGTGGCGTGTCAGTGGTAGGTCTAGGCGTCCTGTACCCGGTAGGCAAGGATCAGGGAGGACTCAGGGTGTGTCCCCAACCAACAGGTTCGAGGTGCTGTATTCCACTGAAACTGAAACTGAGCCAGTAGGTCTCACTTCACCTGTTACGAAACCTGCTGTGCCCTGTGCCGAGAGAAGGCTAACGCAAAGGCTAGGATCTATTAATCGTTGGCACTTCAAACGTACGATGAATTAGAGTAACCTTTAGCGAAACTGCAGCAAGGGACAGGAACAAATACCAGGTGGTGTCAGTGTGTATACCTGGGGCCTCATTCAACGCTATGGAGAGGTTATTCCGGCAGCCATTGAAGGAACAATGGTGCAACCAACTGCAGATTGTGGCGCTCGTTGGAACAAACGATGCTTGTCATCTGGGCTCGGTGGTCATACTTGGACCATACCGGCGATTGGCAGAGAAGGTTGAGAAGACCAGACTCACCTCTTGATGTAACGGCGTTTGTGATTTAGCATCGGTAGGACGCACTGTAATCCAACAGTCGTTTTGGAAAATTACACACAAGACATCATGTTAAACATTGCTAAATGCCGTTCTCTGAAAAGTAGTTAGAACAGGAAGTTCGGAACCCGATTCATGATATGTATTAGATCTGATATCAACAAATAAATGGCACGTCTTTGTGCACGTCCACTTCAGTCAGTGACCATGTGTCAGGTGTGGCAACAACGATTACCAAATTACAAATGGAAACTAAGGAAGGTAGAAAGACTTATGTGTTCAATAAACTATAAAAAAGCGGTAGTTTTATCTCTCAGAGACGAATTTGAAACGTATATCACAGCTAGTAGCAAAGCTCGGTTTTAAAAGAATAGTTCACCATGCACTGGCTAGATATGTACCCAGAACAACAGTTAATAATTGGAGGTACCATCCATGGTGTACACTTATTGTAAAGAAACTTCTAAAGAAACAGACACCGCTGCATAATAAGTGTAGAACAAAGCATAGAGTTACGGATAGAGAGAAGCTAAATGAAATGCATTTGGCTCTCAAGAGAGCAATGCGCGAAGCCTTCAGTAATTACAACAGCAGAATGTTGTCAGTTGATGTTTCACAAAACCCAAAGAAATTCTGGTTGTCTGTAAAGGCTGTTAATGGCAACGAAGTTAGTGTCCTCTCAATCATGGGTGAGGCAGCAACTGAAATTGAGGTAGAGAAGTAAAAGCAGAAATGCTTAACTCAGTTTTCAAATGTTCCTTTACAAAGCCAGGAGCATTGTGCCAACTGAATCCTCGTACCACTGAAAAATTAAGTGAAAAAAATTAGTTGTATTTAGAAACAGCTGAAATCGTTAAAATTGGACAAAGCTATGGGGCCTGACGGAATGCCTATCAGATTCTATATTGAATTTGCGGATCAGTGAACCCTTCTTTCGACTATAAACTATCGTAGATCACTCGAACAAAAAACCGTGCCCAGTAGCTGGAAGAAAGCACATATCACACCCATTTACAATAGTTGTAGTAGTAGAAATAATCCACAAAACAACCGTTCAGTATCCTTGACATCGATTTGTTGTAAAATCTTAGAACATTCTCTGAGCTCAAACATAATGAGGTACCTCGAACAGAATGACTTCCTCCATGCCAGCCATCATGGATTACGAAAACATACATCATGTGAAACCCAACTTGCACTTTTCTCATGTGACGTAACGAAAGCTTTGAAACAAGGCATTCATGTAGGCTCAGTATTTCTTGATATCCGAAAAGCGTTTGACTCAGTAAGACATCCAAGCTTGTTATCGAAAGTCCAATCGTATGATATGAAGCGAAATTTGTGATTTGACTGAGGATTTTTTGATGAGGAGGACGCAGCAAGTTATCCTGGATGTAGAGTCACAATACGTATAGAAGTAACTTCGGGTGTGCCCCAGGGATGTGTGTTGGGATCCGTGCCGTTCACGTTGTATATTAACCCCTTTACCTACAACCATATGTGAGACTCGTGGTCCGGTATTCGGGCTAAATGTGGCTATCACGAGCCTGGCCCCTGGTACGCCGGTCAGGCAAAATGTAAACCGAACGGTCCTGGCCCGTGGTACGTCGGTCTGGTAAAATCTGCACAAAATAAAAAAAAAAACACCTAGAGAAACAACGCGGGACTGCAAAAGATACGAAGTTCCATTACATGTACCTGTATGTATCGAAACATATCACACCATTGAAGATTATTGATTTGTGTTTCTGCTTTTTGTAAGTGTACTAGGTATGTGAACTGTGTTTTCAGGAGCTGTATATAAATGGTATTGATTTATATAATATTGTATTATATTGATTAGTAATAAATCTTTTGTGGTATTTGTAACAGAATTATTATATGAGCTTATGATTATTTATGAACTATTTCACAAAATTAAACAGGCTAGATCTCACACATGTACTTAAATTCCGTAAGTCGTACGTGACTGCTACAACGTTGAACCGATTTTCCGAACCGTAGAATGGCTCGAAGGCCGGGCGCCGGCCGGTGTGGCCGAGCGGTTCTAGGCGCTAGTCTGGAACCGCGCGACCGCTACGGTCACAGGTTCGAATCCTACCTCGGGCATGGATGTGTGTGATGTCCTTAGGTTAATTAAGTTCAAGTAGTTCTAAGTTCTAGGGGACTGATGACCTCAGCAGTTAAGACCCATAGTGCTCAGAGCCATTTGAACCATTTTTTTTTAAGCTCGGGCATCGTGTTTACATTTTCGGCTCGGGCCGTTCGAACTTAAATTGTAAGTCAAGGAGTTACGACCTTACGGTCAATATTAATACAGACTTTTGGCAGATTATTCAGTTACCTATGATGAAGTGTACTGTCTGAGAGAAGCTTCATAAATATCCAGTCAGATCTGAATAAGATTTGAAAGTGTACAAAGATCGGTAACTTGCACATAGGCTAAGACGTGGGTAGAGCAGGTGGTAGAATTCGGTTTATTTGTAAAATACTGGGGAAATGCAATCAGTCTACAAAGGAGACTGCTTACAAAGCGTTCCTGAAACACATATTAGAATATTGTTAAACTGTGTGGGACCCGTACCAAAATGGGACTAACAGGGGATGTTGAATATATACAGAGAAGGGGAGCACGAAGAAAGTGAACCGACAGAGATAGAAGTACACTATCCCGAGGGAGCCTACTACCAAAATTTCAAGAATCGGCTGTTAATGGGGACGCTACGGTACAGCCACCTACATATTGCTCCTGTAGAGATTGTGAAGGCAAGTGAAGATTAGATTAATTGCAGCAAGCACAGAGACATTTAAATAATCATACTTCCTGCGCTCCATACGCAAATTGAACGGGAACAAACCCTAATAACTAGTATAGTGGGAAGTACCCTCTACCATGCACTTAAATGGTTTGCAGAGCGTGGATGTAGATTGCAGTCGCCTAAAATTATACACGAAAATTACTTCGTATTTATATATGAAGGATGACATCGATGCGTATGGAAACGTCGTCCTCAGGAAGTGATTTTTATTTGGAGACGAAAATTCCTCTTACATTCTGTTTTGTTTAGCTAACGATTTGTCAATAATTAACATCTGAAGTGTTTTGTTTGGAAACGGCCTGTGCCCGGAGAAGGCAGCCTCGTGGATATCTGAACAAGCGGCTGGAGGGGAAACTTCGTGGTTCATGTTGACAATCTGCAGAGGATATGTTCTTCAGACTTCTGGTTTCTTAGCTACAGAAAAGTGGTGATACCTCGTAAATATAACTTTGCTTGAAAATGGTGCATAACTTTTGTATTTCATTTCCTGTAGACATCGATACACCATTCTTGGTACAGGGTTAGCAGATAGGTTGCTTGCCATAGTTCTGTACAGTGGTGATCTTGCTGTGATTGGAGAAGCTCTACACATGTTAGCTCGGAAATTTAGAGCGGTTCCTCTGGTGACGAGGAGAATTTAGGTCGGTCCAAGATGCTTTGCTGTGATGGTCTGGTTAATGTTTTCTTGATGAAATGGAAGAGATCCTAGCTAAAGTCTTGCTTCTGGCACACATTTTTATGTATTACTTCCGGTGTATATCGTTAGTCACTTCAGTAAGAGACAAGGCATGAAGTTCTTATTTCATGTTCATAGTTATGGTATCGAGTGGTAAATCTCGCATATATGAAACTTTAGTGCCGCTTCACGTCCCCCCCCCCCCCCCCCCCGCCCACACACACACCACCACCACCAATATGCTAGAATCTCAGATATATTTTCTCTAGCGTTTAAATTTCGAATTCTTGGTAGCCAGATTAGACGGATTTTTTTTGCACAGCCACTTCTTTGTCTCATAGGACGTGAGTGTCTGCATAATCGTTGGGTCTCGCCTAACCCTTCTTACATACAAATCAGTTCAGATTGCGGCGTATCTATACAAGGATCAGCAGTGATACAGCTGTGCACCTACGCCGAGTCTGATTTTCGTAACAGGTAAATGCTTAATACTGCCCGAGTCGTAACACTTTTCAGAACGTTCAAGGCCTACTTACTTAGACCCCTGTGACTTCAATTTTTGGTACGGACTGAATGGCTTTTTTGTTCCGTTTTTGGTTTTCTACTAGGTACTTTCAGTAAGTCAAGTGACAAGTGATCGAAATAGAACAGATCGACACATGAGCTGTATCTTACTTCAGCCAGTGAGCCAAACAAGACCTCACTTCTAACAGAATTTTATGTGTACATAAGAGTACTCCTTTCAACAGCTGTGTCAAAGAATCATATATTTTGTAAGAAGAAACTATGAAGGGAAAAACTTGGATTTTGCACCGAAATTTGAATCCATGTAGTCGAAGCTCACAGACAAGTAAGTTGATTTTACCCTGTTAACGATAGCATAACGTATGTATACTGTGGATCTGAATCACGTACCAGATTTCTCGAAATCTGTTAGGATGTGTACTCCACATGTTCAAGCAACATATATTTAATTTTGAGTGTTTTATTGATTACATGTGGTCGTTTTAAACAAGTTACTTGTGAGTGCCTCTCGACTGATGTGTTGAAGCTCGTTGAAATCGCCGGGACGCAGAATGGCCTCCCCCTTGCAAGCCCCTGCGAACTCTGCAACCCGCACATCCGCCGAATGGTGCTACGTAGCGAGGGGGCAGACGAACAAATGCTCTTCCCTGCTGCAGAATGATATACAGATATCTTCTGCAAATCATCAAGTTTATTCAGATTCACAAGTGAGTTACCCACTTCAGCGTCTAAAATTATCGATTTAGAACTTGTCACAGCTCCATTGCAACAGACGGGCCCGACGTTCGTGATTTCAGTTTATAGTGCTCATGATCATACACTAAATTTCCACGAATTATGAAAAAGATAGTAGTTATACGTGGAGAAGGAGAAATCCTGTCCTATTTGGATTATCATTAGTTAGTTCTCCATCGTATACATTAAAATTTGATTAAATTGCAAATACTCGTACTCTGTTACCGAGAATGAGTAGGTAAATTAGCTACACAATTTTTACGTTTTGTGGTTAGTTCATATCTCATTTCGAGATGCTCCGTTCTCATCTGCTGGTCTACAATAATTTATTTCGGCTTACGATGTCTTGGTGTGTTCCTCGTTACAAGTCGTTTTAATGCGCATTGTATTCATTCGCCTCAATTGATACAAAGCAACAACGGAAACATAATTCCGTTTAGTTGGTCGTTGATCAGAACCCTCGCCTCCCGAATGTATGGCCAGTGTGTCAACCGCAATAGCTCAGTAGTATTTTGTGCGATCGGTAGAAAACCAGGATATTAGGAGCGCAGGGCGTACAGTTCCTGTTGACTTAGGCAGCCATCGGGCGATCAACCTGCGTTGTGAGCAGAATAGAGATGCTATCATTCTGATGGGTGTCACTCTCCAATAATTTTCGCATATTATGGTTCGATTTTAGATTGACATGCTCTCAGGCGCTTCAAAAGCACTTCATGATGTTATACAACGGAAGTCGATTGTAAAATAAATTCGATTTCATATTCCTTACACCCGTCCGACAAAAATGTTGTCATATCGTAAGTATTGACGACTGTAACTTTTGCGTTTATTTTGTTCATCAAAACGAAGAATTACCGGTATTATAAAACTAGCACCTAATGTTCTATTGTAATGGGAGAGAACGAGCAGTAGCCACAGACCGGAAATAAGGAAGTTAATGAGTTAAAATTGGGTGCCGGACCTGGACCTGGACCTGGACCTGGACTTGGACTCTGATTACCGCCTTAAATGGTCAATAGACCTCAGCTTGAGAACAGTAATGCAAAGAGTAACAAATGTCATTTCTGTCATAAAAGATGTAGACGCACTCGCCTAAGCACGTGTTTTCGGTGGCTAATTTGCTTCAATAGAAGACGAAGTTTCTGACAATGCTTTGAGGTATTGATTCAAGAATACATATTTCATTCCCGATAACAACCCACTGTCACGTGCTCTGTTTCATTTATCGTCTTGACTGCAATACTGCCTTTTTGCTGATCTCAGCGAAAGAGCAGTTAACAAAGAACACTGTAATACAGTGTCTAAAACGTCAGTTATGTGAGGCAGTTAAACTGTGGAACTTTAAATATGGGTTGACTGGAGTTGCGCTCAAACAGGTGCTTCCCTATGCGCAGTTCCACCGGAGGAGCTATTATGATGAATAATTTTAGAACAACTCCCAACAACGGCGTCTCTTAAGCCCCTATTAAATGAGAGACGAGTGCAGTTAAAAACGTATAAAACCGCCTCGTATATTAATGAATTCGCTCCCCCCTCCCCCCCCCCCCCCCCCGCCCAAAACCTACGAATAGGCAAGGGCTCGTATTTTCCTCTGTTACTTCATACATAAATTACGCACTGTGGACATAAAGATAAGTGCTTCATCCGTATGGCGCTGTTGGCCACATGTATCTAACTGGGAGCTAAAAGACTGTGAAACGCGTCTTATTCGATTGCGGTTGTTTAACCCATGTTCGCAGATTTTGTAGCTCATTTAGTCGCGAATACTCCTGTTTAGTAGGAGATCATGTGCTCAGATACTCTTGTGGAGCAGTCGCTTTTATGAATGCCGCGTGGGACCTGGTGGCATAGGGGTAAAATTCCTACCTGGAAACCGGAAGGTCGCAGGATGTTTCAAAGTGTCTTTAAACTAGCCGTCAGCTCTCAGTGATGGGAAAATTCGCCAGCAGCGACAAGTGTTCCGGATTACGCGTTAAACTATAGGTTAGCTTTCCCCGATACGGTTACTGGTGTTGGAGACGCAAGTCGTCGAAATGGCGTCGTGTTGAAAGACTTGGACTAGACCGTTGAGTCATACGGAATTACTATTACATATTGTTATTGTTGCTGTTGTTGTTAATGCTTTTAGCGATGGTCACAACTGCAAGCTTCGCAGGGCGCCAAGAGGTAAGAATCTGACAGAGTGAGAATATTTATCTGATGGGCCAGCGACGGCGTTAGCGTTTCCTCCCGCTGTCCACTGAAGTTCAGCGACGTCGAGATGTACAAAGACGGACTGTGAAGCTGGAGGTTGGTATCTCTTCTCTTGTAACGATTCGCCCCTGTAAACCATCAACAACCACAATTAACTTTCTCGTGTGTAGTGTTGACAAGCGTTTCTCATTATTTTCTTTCCGAATGCCCGTTTGATGGATTAAGTTACAATCTAGTTGCAGGGTGATAGTGTAGTAGCGTGCTGAAATTAAAAATCGAATGCAGAATGTACCACACGACAATTGTGGAATACGTACGGGATTCTGTAGGTGTGTGTGTGTGTGTGTGTGTGTGTGTGTGTGTGTGTGTGTGTGTGTGTGTGTAGGTAAAAGGGAATTCTCAGAAATGCTTTCTTCCCCATGATTTGCACACTTACTTACTCGAACCATCTACCCAGAAAACCGTCTCTCATTTCATTCCGCTTGGCAGCTGTAGCAACCTTCACGTTTCAACACTATCGATAGGTTTTGAGGTTTGCCGAGTGATGGACACAATTTGTTCGAAAAACTAAAGAGCGAGAGAGAAACTGCATCAGGGATATGAGAAGTAGTTTAAATTACGCAGCAACGTTTGCTCTGAAATTCATATGTCAAAGGCCAGTATTCTTTACACATTTAACGCAATGAACTAAGAGACCACGACTTCGCCTTTTCGACATTACTGCAAAATCCAATAACAAATTATTCTACATCTATATAACTACTCCCAAACCCACCTGAGGTGAGTGGTTGGTTGGTTGGTTGGTTGGTTGGTTTGTTTGGGGAAGGAGACCAGACAGCGAGGTCATCGGTCTCATCGGATTAGGGAAGGACGGGGAAGGAAGTCGGCCATGCCCTTTGAAAGGAACCATCCCGGCATTTGCCTGGAGCGATTTAGGGAAATCACGGAAAACCTAAATCGGGATGGCCGGACGCGGGATTGAACCGTCGTCCTCCCGAATGCGAGTCCAGTGTCTAACCACTGCGCCACCTCGCTCGGTGAGCTGAGTGGTGGAGAGTACTTTTGGCACCACTAACAGATCTCCCGCCCCCTCCTTCCCTGTTCCATTCACGAATGGCGCGTGGGAAGAATGATTGTCGGCAAGCCTCTGTATTAGCCCTAATTTCTCGAATTTTCTCGTCGCGGCCATTTAGATAGATGTACACTATATGATCAAAAGTACCCGGACACTCCCAAAAACATACGCTTCTCATATTAGGTGAATTGTGCTGCCACCTACTGGCAGGTACTCCGTATCAACAACCTCAGCAGTCATTAGACATCGTGAGAGAGCAGAATGGGGCGCTCCGCGGAACTCAGACTTCGAACGTGGTCAGGTAACTGGGTGTCACTTCAGTCATACGTCTGTACGCGAGATTTCCACATTCCTAAACATCCCTAGGTCCACTGTTTCCGACGTGGTAGTGAAGAGCAAACGTGAAGGGACACATACAGCATAAAAGCGTGCAGGCCGACCTCGTCATTGACTGACAGATACCGCCATTTGAAGAGGGTCGTAATGTGTAGTAAGTAGGCATCTATCCAGACCATCGCACAGGAATTCCAAACTGCATCAGGATCCACTGCAAGTACCATGACAGTTAGGCGAGAGGTGAGAAAACTTCGATTTGATGGTCGAGCGGCTTCTCATAAGCCACACATCACGCCAGTAAATGCCAAACAACGCCTCGCTTGGTGTAAGGAGCGAAAACATTGGACGATTGAACAGTGAAAAAACGTTGTGTGGAGTGACGAATCACGATACACAACGTGGCGATCCTATGCAGGGTATGGCGAATACCCGGTGAACGTCATCTGCCAGCGTGTGTAGTGCCAGCAGTAAAATTCGGAGGCTGTGGTGTTATGCTGTGGTCGGGATGTTTTAAGCACTTTTTTGCGTAATTGACTGGCCTCCACAGAGTCCTGACCTGAATCCTACAGAACACCTTTGGGATGTTTTGGAACGCAGACTTTCGTGCCGGGCTTCACCGACAGACATCGATTCCTCTCCTAAGTGCAGCACTCCGTGAAGAATGGGCAGCTATTCCCCAGGAAACCCTCCAGCACCTGATTGAACGTATGCCTGCGAGAGTGTAAGCTGCCATCAAGGCTAAGGGTGGGCGAACACCATATTCAATTGCAACATTACCGATGGAGGGCGCCACGAACTTGTACGTCATTTTCAGCCAGGTGTGCGGATACTTTTGATCACATAGTATATGTCGGAGGAAGTAGTTCGTTGTCGGACTTCTTCCGGAATTTCAGTAGTAGGCATCTCCGTAATGCACAACGGCTCTCTTGCAGCGTCTGCCACAGAAGTTTCGTAGAGCATCTCTGTAACGCTCTCGCGCCGACTAAACGGATACGTGGCGAAACGCCCCGGTTTTCGTTAGTTATTATGTCTGTCGTCTATCAGTCCTACCTGGTAATAATCCCGTATTAATGAAAAATACTCAGTCTGTCAAACAAGCGTCCTGTATGCCACTTCTTCGTAGATGAGTTACATTACCTTAAGATTCTTCCTACTGGTCTGTCTGGCATCTGCTTTTCCTACTATTTCCTTTGTGCGGCCATTCCACCTAATGTCGCCCCGGATAGTCAGTCCTAGATATATTACGGTAGATAATGTTCATAGCAGTTGGTCGTCAATAGTGTAATTCTACAGTAGTGTTCTTTTCCTATGTATGCACAGTGTGCTACGTTTATTTATGTTGAGGGTTAACTGCCGGAGCCTGCACCACATATTAATCTTCTGCAAATAGATACTATCTTCTGGCGCTGTTACCTTCACATACATAACAGCATAATCTGCGAACTGTCTTAAAGTGCTTCCTACGCTACCTGCTAGATCACTTTTATACATTGTAAACAGTAATTGTCCTTTCACACTTTCTTGGGGTACTCTAGAAATTACCTTTGAATCTGTAGAATTTGTTCCCTGAAGAGCGACGTGTTGAGATGTGTTTGCTAGGAAGTCTTGTATCCAATCGCAGATCTGGTCTGATACTCGATGAGCCCGTATTTTTTCCACTAAACGGCAGTGAGGGACGGTGTCAAATGCCTTCCAGCAGTCAAGCAACACGGCATCAACCTGAGCGCCGTTGTCTATAGTCCTGCGGATCTCGTGGAGGTACAGAGCGAGCTGAATTTGAGAAGATTCCCGTCTGCAGAATTCATGTGGTTTTTTTATAGAGGATATTTTTGTCTCCAAAAGCGTCATAATTCTGGAGCATCAGGCATATTTCATGATTCTACAAAAAGCTGACGTCAACGATGTGGGCCTACGTAATTATGTGTGTCTGTCCTACGACCCTTCCTCAAAACGGGAATGATCTGCGCTTTGTTCCAGTCCCTAGGTACCCTTCGTTGCCACAGCGAACTGCGATAAACTGCTGCTAGAAAGGGAGCAAGATCTTTTGCATCATCTTTGTAGAGTCTTACAGGTACCTCATCTGGTCATGAAGATTTCCGACTACTAAGTGATCGTAGTTGTTTTGTATACCGCGATCGGTTATGTCAGTATCTGCCAGTCCGATGTTTGTACGATGGTTGAGAAGAGGGACTGTGCTACGATCTTTCGCGGTGAAATAACTTCGGAAGACCAAATTCGGCATGTCGTCGTCCTCTTCCCTATCAGCGCCTGTATGCTCATTGACTGACTGAATAAATGGTTTCGAACCGCTTACTGATTTTACATAAGCCGAAACCTGTTTGTAGTCTGATCGGGTGACAAAACCTTACTTCCAAAGTCACTGAACACTTCTCACATTGCTCTTCTTACGGTCATTTTCGCTTAGTTCATCTTTTGTTTGCCTTCTAGATTTTGATTTCTCTTGACTCCAAAGTGAAATCATTGAAAAATACTTATCCAAGTTTAAATGTAAGAAGTTTCCATTCCCCCCTCCCCCTGAACCGGTACTAAGTTTGGCACGATGCATTCATGTTTTTAATTTACCGTTATCGTTTTTTACACTTAAAAATTAATCTATATTAGGAAATTGGTGTTTTTTGGAATGTACTTTTTGAAAATTGTTTTACGTCTGGGTTGCATTATTACGAAATACAGAAATTTGAAGGAAACCATGGGGTTATTTGAATGTTTCGGAAATATTCCCTTTTATCCCATGAAGATGTAAAATCGTAATACAGCTATTGACGGTTCACATGTTATTATTCGTAAACGATGAAAAATTTTAGTTTTCAAAATATCACTGCTGTGTTTGTGGTCCGTTCTTAGACAACAATGGAACCTGCGAATCTGAACGTGGAATGCAAGGAGGAAAGTAAACATTTCGTCATCTAAATGAACTCCTGACGATAAATTTGTATTCGAGACGGGGGAAACGTCAAAACTGATTGCTCAGTAGATTAATTAAATGCACATTAGGTTCTACGAAATACTTCAAAATTTTACTTGGGTTACTGCCGGCCGGAGTGGCCGAGCGGTTAAAGGCGCTACAGTCTGGAACCGCACGACCGCAGGTTCGAATCCTCCTCGGGCATGGATGTGTGTGATGTCCTTAGGTTAGTTAGTTTTAAGTAGTTCTAAGTTCTCGGGGACTTATGACCACAGCAGTTGAGTCCCATAGTGCTCAGAGCCATTTTTGAACTTGGGTTACTGATGACACACCCTAATCTGAAGCATCCGGAGGCCCCTATATAATGCGGACTTCGGCATTCGATGTCAGGAGAGGCGAAGCCGGCAGTATATAAGGACATAATAAAATTTTATTCGCAGATATCGAATCTAAATTGACTTCAGCTGTGCTATTTATCGGTGATGTGTGAAACTTAGT
This sequence comes from Schistocerca americana, assembly GCF_021461395.2. NCBI lineage: Eukaryota > Metazoa > Arthropoda > Insecta > Orthoptera > Acrididae > Schistocerca > Schistocerca americana. The sequence continues at coordinate 296,151,641 of NC_060130.1, forward strand.
GCTGGACCGGAATTCGAACCCGGATTTTCGGCTTAACGGTAGCATTTGCAGTAGCCACTTCGGCTATCGACCCATACCTCCGTATGTCACACTTGCGCTCTCGCGCGCGCGCGCGCGCGCGCGCGCGCGCGCGCGCGCGCACACACACACACACACACACACACACACACACACACACACACACACACACACGATCTGAACGAACATTATAAAACGTGAAATGTCAACGTAGACGTTGTACAATAACATAAGAAGTATAAAAAGAGACGGGCGTGAGGACGCATTGCGTTCACAGTAGAGAAGCAGTACTCGCTGAATGGATCGGTCACGCGAGTTCAGTGACTTCGAATTTTTACCAGGCATTAGATGTCACCTGAGTAACAAACCCATTTCAACTTCTCCAAAGCTGCGCAAGTTGACAGTTGGTAATGCCATAATGAAATGGAAGGGGAAAGGGAGAACCATAGCTAAACCAAGACCAAGCAGACCTCATCTACTGAGAGGCAGGCGCCGACGAACATTGCAGAGAATGGTTGTAAAAAAATGGCTCGAAACCAGCAGAAAAAATCACTCGAGATCCAACGTGCTACCAGAAGTCTTATCTACCACAACGACTGTGTTTGGGCGCTAAGAAGAATGGGGTACAGTGGTCGGGCAGCTCATCGAAAGCCTCACGTTTCTTTAGCCAGTGCTAAGCGATGCTTGAAGCGTTCTAACGAGTGACGGCACTGGGCAGTGAATGACAGCAAACCAGTGATTCAGATTAAGAAAATGCTGAATGCGGAAACTTGTGAAAATATTTTACAGCATTATGAGGAGAAACAGTTCGGAGACGATAATTTTTTGTATCAGCTTGGCAGTACAGCGTGTTGTAAACAGCTTGTCTGAGTCAATGGTTTGTGGACAACAACATTGTTGAAATAGACTGACCTACCCAGAGTCCCGACGAAAATCCAATGGACCATCTTTTGGATGAAATAGAACGTGGGCTTCACAGCATACCCCAGCGTCGAACATCATTGCATTCTCTGGTTTTGCCGGCCGGAGTGGCCGTGCGGTTCTAGGCGCTTTAGTCTGGAACCGCGTGACCGCTACGGTCGCAGGTTCGAATCCTGCCTCGGGCATGGATGTGTGTGATGTCCTTAGGTTACTTAGGTTTAAGTAGTTCTAAGTTATAAGGAACTGATGACCTCAGATGTTAAGTCCCATAGTACTCAGAACCATTTGAACCATTTTTTGCAATAGGAAAAAAGAGTAAATTGCTCATTGTGACACATCGTTTTGAAAGTGTACAGCGATGTATTTACTTCATATAAAGAGTTTTTGCGATAAACATTCGTCGTCAATTGTAGAATGCGTGTCGCACTGATGTTAGCATTTTTGTGAGAGACCCACGCTGACTCAACGAAGCCGTTACGATTTACGCAGTTTGTCTGAGTCTCTCTCTCTCTCTCTCTCTCTCTCTCTCTCTCTCTCTCTCTATCTACCTACCTATCTTTTTCTCGTTCTCTTTTATTCTCTTCTCTATTCTTTCCTTTATTATTACAATTTGGGCCTCAGATCATCGAGAAAATACTCAGGACTTCGTCGAAGGAAAGTGGTGAATTACACTTTCTTGGCTAAGAGGTGGTGCCAAGCTGCAAAGTTTCGGGATTGAATCCCCGTCCACACGTTGCACGCCTCTCTGATTTGTCTGTGTGGTGCTGAGGTACTCATAGGTGCTCATGTGGGCAGCAAGATCCCCTGAATCGTCTCCGATGGAACCTGCATGGGTCCAGCTCGGACGTCATCTCCGTCCCAGCGTCAGTATCCAGGATATCAAGAACCAGTTGTGTTGGGCGGAAGTTTGCATCAGGAGAGAATAAATCGGCGGCTTTGACAACCTTTCCAACCGAATCAGGGCATGTATCCAGGTCAGAGGGGATGCAACGTCATTCTGATAAGTGTCAAGTTGTTCGTAGTTTTGTCTCGATTTTGTAATCACTATAATATCACATACACTTTCAGTCCATTAATGGGTTGCCTCCTCCCATTCTGGATGTTCCAAGTAGACTTTTTTTCCAAGTCCTGTATATCTTTATCGCACCTTTGCAGCGGTCGAAAATTAGAAACTGTGTTGCGATCTTCAGTTAAGCAATTTCCAAAGGCAAGATTTTGTATTTCATGCTTTGTTTTATCGTCTTCCGTTTCGGTGTCGTCATATTGAGCGAGTAGCTGGAGAGATGGTATTCCGTTGTTATGATTTAAGGTCGTTCAGAATTTTCAGTTTTCCGACAATCCGGCAGGTAAGGGCCTGATTTCCCATTCTCTTTGAACGCTTTTCGCACGCTATTCGTACCGTTGTTCTGGCTTTCTCGGCATTTTTCCGTTCAGCTAAGTTTCGGTTCCCCTTAAATCTGTCATGCAGCTTTTCATTTTAATAGTAACTTCCCAGTACTGTTACCTCATAGTGGGTCATTCCCCGCCATAAACTTACCTAGCCCACGTCCAACAACACGTCAGAATTTCCACATTCCCCTCTCCAGATCTGAAAATGATCGCTGCTGATTGCTCAATTTCCAGTAATATCCGTGTGGGACTTTTTAAGCAGAAATACTTTTGTACCATTCTTATCTGTTCTTTCAAGATCATACAACATTGATTTGATTAGGTATGTGCTCACTTACTTCTGTCTTTCCGTTTATCCAGTCGAAAAGTTCCTGCTGTTTTGTTGCCAGTAGATCTACAATGTTCCCTCACGGTTGTGTTGTCGTACCAGCTGCTGGGTAATTTTCGGAGACAGAGTTAACACGTTGTCACAAGATTCTTTGTCCATTTCTCACGTTCGAAACGCGCCCATCTGCCAGTCTACTAGGCAGAGCGAAATGTTCGCCTGTTCATGTGGTATGACGAGGATTTTACGCGTGATATTTTGCAAGCTGTTAGAAGCATTCAGAAACGTTGATACCTTATGTGGGTGCACAATAGAAAAACATCACTACTATTTTGTTCTCACCTTTGACACTTTGCATCTACCACATTATCTCACACTCAGACTTCATAATGTGTCACGAGAACAAAAATAGCGTTAATCCCGTTTTATGTGGCTGTAAGCACGTCCTTACCTTTGGTGACCAGTCTGTCCAGCTAGTACATACTCCATTCACATTTTGTCTCACTGCTCTTTATTTCTGGTTTCAACCAGTTGTTTCGGTCAAAGTGTTACGTGCACGTTGTTAACGATAGCGAGTGTGATTATTTTTAGGAAAAGACCCTGAACACTAGGACGAGGTTCACCCTCCCCGGCAGTCATACTACGCCCTCGCTGAACTTCCTTTCCGACCTAGCAACTCTTTCCCGGAGGCGCTCCGTAACTAGCGTAACACTAGAGCTGCTGATAACGAGCAGTCGTTCCTCTGTCCGAGTCTGGGGTCCGGTCCTAACAGGGAAGGCGGCTTCAGTCTCAAAAGGAGAAGTGGCTGATGTTACCTCAGTTTCACTTCCAGCAGTGGACATTACGTATACCTGTTGTTAACGCGCACAGAAACCGCCATCCTACCAGGTACTACACACATCAAAAAAAGTTTTGCATCACCGCGGTTTCCAGAATTCCTGAAGACAGATGCTGACTGTGGATATTGTATCACAGACACAATCCCTTTGACTGTTCAGAGATGTCACGAAACCCGCCCAAAGATGTAAACAACCATGCATGAGCAGCGCCTATTAGACGGGGGGGAAGGGGGGGGGTCCAACAGCCGATCAGTTAGTCATTCCACCAGGAATGAGGTACTCATATCGTGTTGTCTGTAGTTCAGCCATGCCTAGACGGTCAATGCCGCGGTTCGATCGCCTCCGCATTGTTGCTTTGTACCAAGAAGGGCTCTCAACAAGGAAAATATCCAGGCGTCTCGGAGTGAACCAAAGTGATGTTGTTCGGACATGGAGCAGATACAGAGACAGGAACTGTCGATGACATGTCTCGCTCAGGCCGCCCAAGGGCTACTACTGCAGTGGATGACCGCTACCTATGGATTATGGCTCGGAGGAACCCTGACAGCAACGCCACCATGTTGAATAATGCTTTTCTTGCAGCCACAGGACGTGTGCTTACGACTCAAACTGTCCGCAACAGATTGCACTTCACTCCCGACGTCCATGGCGAGGTTCATCTTTGCAACCAAGACACCATGCAGCGTGGTACAGATGGGCCCAACAACATGCCGAATGGACAGCTCAGGATTGGCATCCCGTTCTCTTCACCGATGAGTGTCGCATATGCCTTCAAGCAGACAATCGTCGGAGACGTGTTCGGAGGCAACCCGGTCAGGTTGAACGCCTTAGACACACTGTCCAGCGAGTGCATCAAGATGGAGATTCCCTGATGTTTTGGGGTGGCGTTATGTGGGGCCAACCTACGCCTCTGGTGGTCATGGAAGGCGCCGTAACGGCTGTAGGATACGTACCATCCTCCGACCCGCAGTGCAACGACATCGGCAGCATATTGGCGAGGCATTCGTCTTCATGGACGACAATTCGCGCCCCCATCTTGCACATCTTGTGAACGACGTTCTTAGGGATAACGACATCGCTTGACTAAAGTGGCCAGCATGTTCTCCAGACATGAACCCTATCGAACATGCCTGGGATAGATGGAAAAAACCGTTTATGGACGGCGTGACCCACCAACCACCCTGAGGGATCTACGCCGAATCGCCATTGAGGAGTGGGACAATCTGGACCAACAGTGCCTTGTGGATAGTACGCCACGACGAATACAGGCATCTATCAGTACAAGAGGATGTGCTACTGGGTGTTAGAGGTACCGGTGTATGCAGCAATCTGGACCACCACCTCTGAAGGTCTCGCTGTATGAGATACAACATGGAAAATGTGGTTTTCATAAGCAATAAAACGGGCGGAAATGGTTTTTATGTTGTTCTCTATTCAAATTTTCTCTACAGGTTCCGGAACTCTCGGAACCGAGGTGATGCAAAGCTTTTTTTGATGTGTGTATATTATCCAAGAGATAAGTGACTCTGTGGTTCACCTTTGCTTGACAAGGAACTAGCCAGTTCAAGCACACCGAAAGAAGAAACGACGTCAGGGATCTAAAACTGTCTTATTTGATACTTTGAAGATCTGAGACACCATAATTACAGCTAATGCTAGCCTATCCACTGTGCGCCATAAGATTTGATACGCGATCCTAATCCTCAGTAAATAACAAGTAATATATTAAAAATGTATTGCTCAACACACAAAAAGAAACAATAGCTGTTAACTTCCATATCGAAACACGCAATAAAACGGATGAACTAAACTCTCTGCTCAAACTGAATAAAGCAGCTACAGAATTGTGCTACCGTCTAGAAAGCTGGAATATTTATGGTCACTATTGCCACACTTACATAGACTCTCATCATGTAAACCTTTAATGAATACAATCAAAGATTGCATCACATATGCACAACCTGCTCCTCTACTATCGAACAAGCCTTCAAACGGATTAATAAATTGAGAGATAGCACAACATCTCTGTTAGAGAAGGCGCCTCTCTAGCACGGAAAACAGACTTAAATTGAGATAATCATCCTGCTGAAATATCATGAAGTGTTCGGAATCCAGAGCCATCGGACAGTATAATAAATCAGCTAGTGGGGCCGATGATCATTGAGATGAGTTGCATGTGGGTATTGAGATAGTTACAATGTTTCCAAAGGTAACAAATACGGTTAGGAACTTAATGGAAATACTCTTCACAGGTCATTCAGGACTTCCTTCTTCCGGTTGCTTTTTGTCAAAGATTATGTGGGAGTTGAATTGCAGTACGTTAACATTAATCAGGTGGAACTAGAGCTTTGGCTGACTTGTTGCCTCTCCAACGGAATTGTGCAACAGTCGTACAACATAGGTATTTTCAAACTCACCGACCTGTTCACAGTCTACATCGAAATGGAGAGTTTGTATAAGGTACAATGTCGTTTTGTGACCACTTATATATATATATAAGGAAGAGGATTGGGTCCGATAAACTTCTGTCCCGAACCGTGACGAGGCGCCCTGGACCGCGTGGCTACCCCGCGCGGCGGCTCCTGATTTATGATAGACGTAGTACACGGTAAGGCAGTAACTTGTCAATCATTAGCGAAAAGTTTAAAGTTGTCACTAAAACCAATTTAAAACAATTGATGTGACCTGGTGAAAGTAGGTGGTTTTACCGGTTTCAGGACAGACTGCATTGTTCAAATGGCTCTGAACACTATAGGACTTAATATCAGAGGTCATCAGTCCCCTAGAACTTAGTACTACTTAAACCTAACCAACCTAAGGACATCACACACATCCATACCCGAGGCAGGATTCGAACCTGCGACCGTAGCGGTCGCGCGCTTCCAGACTGAAGCGCCTAGAACCGCTCGGCCACACCGGCCGGCAGACTGCATTGTTCCCAGATCTCCCCCGCCCTCATCAACGATTTATGTCCCCACTCCCCCACCCCTATACCTTATTCAACGTTCCTTATCGCACCCACCTGTCACCTTTATCAGTGATTTATGCCCTGTACCCCTCTACCCATTCAGGGACAGTTACCCTATTGGTTGAGGATATGAAGACAGCCTGCATGCCAGATTTCCTTATATGGCGGAACGTTAAAAGGTCGCCACCATGCCTGCTCAAGATGACTACCTCCGGGAATTGTCGTAGAAGTCCGCCAGTCCAGTGAAGAAAAAAAAAAAAAAAAAAAAAAAAAAAGGCGGGAAATCCAAGTAAGATAGCTTGTTTAACAGTTACATACTACATGATCTACTTATTTAAACATACAGGAACATTTTTAACACACGGTGTCTTTTAAGGACACGTGTGTAGCACGTCGGACGGTCTGTTAATTCAGACGTTACGATCAATCGTTAGACAGCGTATTATGCGGACGCTAGGGATTGCGGCCGTGCCGTGTGCTTGGAGCGCCACGTGTGGTCTTCGGCGCGCCCACAGCCCTCCAGGCAGCAGCGACGGGTGTCTGACAGCTCTGAACACGCGACCCAGACGGCTGTGGCGGCTCTCCCCCCAGATGCCCTAGGCCATGACCCCGACGCCCCAGACGTCTGCAGAAGTTCACCACAGAATCTGATAATCCCACACAGCCTCTCCTTAGAATAGCGTAAAATATTGCATTTCACCCCATCTTGTCAATTTTTATTATACAACTTCATAAAGATCAGTAATCATTTTAGCTCTGTCGGTAAGGTAACTGATTCTTCAGCAGGGTTTATACAAATACGAGTTGCCGCACTGCTATCATACATCAGGTTGCCAACCTAAAATGATCGTGCATTTTGATAAGAATATTTTTTGGAGAAAATATTAATTTAGTTCCTGCTTCTTCACAACGCTCACACTACAGTTTAGTAGGAAGAGGTCCATCAGTTTGGCTTATAGCATTCAAATCATAATGTTTACAGCAATGTTCATACTTACAAAAAAGCGAATAACAAATACTTCTAACTTTTGGAAGCTGCATGAAATATCACAAAACGGGTATCACTTGTTAACTGAATAAATAATAGTCGATTGGATTCAAGTTATGACACTATTCTGTAAGTTTTTAAAAATTTCAAAAAGCATCTAATATATATTTTTAGTTTTAAGCTACTCGAATAACTGGTAAGCACAAACGTACTGTCTCGTCAATTCAAGTCTCCGAGTTACAGAATCGTGGCATATTTGGGAATAGTTTACCCCAGAATATTTAGGACGACAGCGCTCGGTAGATTTCGTTAAAATACTGACGTCTTGTTCTCTTTTAGCAGTGATTTACTGGATAAGTTCAAAGTACTGAGATGGCTCATTGTTCAGAACCTGTAGTGTACGTTCCTTCCCACCACTTAAATCAACAGCTGAAGCAAATCTGTTAAAGAGGCTGCCTGTTCTATGCATGTCAGTCACCTTCTAAAGTCATGCTATATTACGGTGTGGAATTCTTACCAGATAGGATTCATAGTTCGTTAGAGGAGGACACAACTATCCCCACCCCTCGTCCCTATCTACTGCGTGGTCGGGCTTTCTCTATGGATTACAAAAGATAACATTGGAAGCTTCATAGCTTTTCGTAATTTTTTATGAACAATGCACGTCTTCTAATTTTTAGTTATATTTTGCACGCGAAATTTCTGTTTTCATTTCAAATATAGATCCTCTAATATCGATATTTTATGGAAGACTGTTAATAAAGGTTGCTTAAATTAATAAAACATAACCATTTAATTTTTAAGGCAAAAATGAAATACTAAGTACTCTTTACTTGGACTCTGTCCATTGTTTTATACTACACATGTAGATATGTGTCGTAGAAATATGAAAAACAATAATTTTCACAGCATCGAGCACACCATTGAAATGCTGCATGTTTGCATTGGTCACTGTACCATTACAATATGAATCCAACAGAACTGATATGGAGCCAAGTTAAGGGATTTGGCACGAGAATTAACAAGACAGTTGAGCTGCCAGACGTACTGGAACTAACGTACTCAGCTTTTTCACATGTCACTGCCGAACATTGACGGAATATAGAACGTCACGTGATGAAAGAATAGGAGAAAATGCGGCGCCCGGATGGCTTCGTGGAGTCTGTTGTTGATCGACTCGTTATCAATGTAGCAGATGACAGTTCCAGTACTTAAATGTATTTCTTGGATTTGGATAAGGAAGGAGCTAAGAGATTACCAGGACGATTGACTGTAGTACCTTCAGTGGCTTCAGTACTCAACAGTATGCTTTTGCATCACTCAGCTCGCTCAGAAAATAGCCCCGTACCTACATGCCTCTTCCCACCATCACTCTACGCAGGACAAATCCGCCCCGCACGCCTTAACATAGAGGGCCAACATGATCAGCGATGAAGACCATCTTAAGACTGAACTACAAAACCACTGGACCATATCGCCATACCACCATATGTTCAAGGGGGTTAACAGAAAGTGTGGGATAAATGCACTGCCGAGCAGCTATCAAGCCAGTTTTTGGAGGCAGAAATAGAGTAAAGGATTATCTTGGCTCAAGGAAAGATGCAGTTGACATCCTGCACATTATCACTCAGTCTTTGTACGTGTAACACAGCACAAAACGTGTCACTATGATCGTACTTGACTGTACTGGTCACATCTTGGCTTCCGCTCCACGTTAAACGAAATCCAATGAGATGCAAGCAAACGCGGAAGAATACATGGCATATTGTTTACATCAGGTTTATTCTAATGATGAACAGAGTATAACTGGCGACGAGTGTGGAGATCACTTCCGCGTGCTTAGTCTATTTGGTTGTTCCTTCTGTTCTTCTGTCCATGGAGGCAGTGCTCTAATCTTTCCTCGAGTAGCAGCAATAAGCTCTTATGGTTGCAGTCGCGAACTTTTCGGCCACATTGACTGCGGACTTCCACGCTGCCTGCATAATCGCCATCCTTTCCCTCTTGCGACGATGCGGCACGAAGACTGGGAGGCTTAGGAGAAGCGACTTCGGCAACACTTCCTCGCTTTTGATGCCAAAACATGTGTAAGGCTTTGTTCCTTGGACTTCTCCTCGCGTCTATCAGTTGCTGTGCCAGTTAGCCCCGTTCCAAGAACCTGCGTCGCTTTCGTTAGACGAAGTCTGTAACTTACTGTCCAATTATAACTGCAGCGCATGTAGAGTTCTATCGTTGTCATAAACAGCCCTACCAGTCCTGTAGGGCTTGGGCTGCCGAACTCCATGGCCTCAGCCGCAAATGACAGTTTTTTGGCGATGGTGATCGTGATTCCTATACTGATACTGTGATCCGTGACGCCATCATTCGGGTGGCTCCGAACAAGGATGTGCATCAACGCACACTGCGAGAATCCATCACTGGCTAAAGTGTTACATAATGCTCAACTCTCGTACACATGATAATTTGATTAAGGCATGGTGTGACGTCGCCGCAGTGGCTCCTGTTCCTGGTCGTCGGGCGTCGGTCACTTTTCGGGGGAAGGACGACGTGGCAGTTTCATTCCCATCTTACCCCTACTGTTTCGTGATACATGACAGTGCCGCGCGCCCTAAGCGCTGGGAGACTTACAACCACTGTAGGAAAAAACTACAAACATAATGTGTGTGTGTGTGTGTGTGTGTGTGTGTGTGTGTGTGTGTGTGGGGGGGGGGGGGGGGGTTGTGTATGTGTGGTTCCCGGACGCCCTCCTACACACATGGAGATAGATGTTAATTGTATTGCCCGTGTTTACAAATCATAACAGATGACTGTCGAAAAGCGAGTGATGGACGAAGTGCAGCCGTGACTTTGCCGAACTTACAAACGTAAGTGGATTTGGGTTCTCTGACGTTGTCTCCGGTTACTTCACGTTTGGTGAGTTACAAGAAGCAGCATATTACAGTTTTGGGACAGTTTACGACTCCCACTATGTACAAACATGTGGTTCGTTCCTTGACTTCACTGGTTGTGTATGATACTGCTACCGCAATTTTGTTCGGTCTGGATACTTTCAATGCATTAGGTTCTCCATTTTGGGCACGGTGCGTCTCGTTTCCGACCAGGTCCCTTCCCAGCTATTAGATTCTGTGTTCAGAGTTCTCGTCACTTTTTCTTAGAGGAGTTAGGTTGTGCCACTAATTCTACGACTAACATTACCCTGAAACCTACGGCACTGCGGCCCTTTATCCGTGTACACCCCATTCCAGTGGCTTTGCGTGATCAAATGAAACCAGGATTGCACAGGCTAACGTCGTTGTGGATCATAGAGCCTATTATATAGAGTGAGTAATCTACCCGCCTTATGACTGTTAACAAACCCGACTGGTCAGCGTTGCCCCTATGGCGACTTTTAAAGTTTCAGTTAACACTCAGTCTATCATTGACACCGCCCAGATGAGTTATTGGCTAAACACGCAGGGGCGAGTTTTTATCCCCAATTGATTTATCTGACGCCTGATTACAGGTTCGTTGGATTAGGATTCTAAACAGCTCCTTGTCATTAATATCATCTTTGGATTGTGCAATTGTAAGCGCCTCCCTTTCAGTGTGGCTAGCGCCCTGGTGACTTTTCGGGGTTGGTTTGTAAAACAATTGAGTGTGTCTATTCTGGGCTACGTTAACTACCTCGATGACCTCATCGTGAGGGGTGCATCCACGGAAGAGCATTTACATAACTTACGAAGCTTATTCATGGTCTTCCATACTGCAGGGTTGAAATGCAGCTTGACAAAGTCGCACTTTTTTTCAGCATCCATTGTGTATTTGGGGTTTGATATTTCTCGGAATGGTGTTACCCCTTTGTCGCCATGTCGCCGTGGTCACAGCTCTATCTTGCCATACAAATGTCAAAGAACTCCAAGCATTTGTAGGTAAAATTACTTCCTGTCGCTGATTTATTTTGTGTGGCTGCATTGGCACGTCCACTCCATGAGTAGCTCAACAAGAACGTTCCTTTCCAGTGGACGCCTGCTTGCGAGCGCACATTCATGCTTTTGAAATCTAAATGATATTCTGCTGCTTGTTTGGCCACTTTCCATCCTGGCCACCATATGATTTTGGCTACAGAGGCCTCTCACTATGAACTAGGGGCCGTTGGCACTCATCGATTTGAGGATGGTTCCAAAAGTCTGATAGTTTACGTGTCAAAACCGCTCAACTCCACATAGTAGCGCTTCTCTACTTCTGTCGCCAACGCCCTCAATAAGTTTAGCGTGTTCTTGGCCGCGTGGGATTAGCCGAGCGGTCTAAGGCGCTGCAGTCATGGACTGTGCGGCTGATTCTGGCGGAGGTTTGAGTCCTCCCTCGGGCGTGCGTGCGTGCGTGCGTGCGTGCGTGCGTGCGTGTGTGTGTGTGTGTGTGTGTGTGTGTGTGTGTGTGTGTGTGTCCTTAGGATAATTATGGTTAAGTAGTGTGTAAGCTTGGGGACAGATACAGATGGCCTTAGCAGTTAAGTCCCATAAGATTTCACACACAGCGTGTTCTTGTATGGGTCTAAACTCCAACTCATTATTGACTACAAGCCCTTGGTTTCATTGTTTAATACTGCTTCGTTGCTCTACAAAGCAGCTAATCACCTCCAGTATTGGGCTTTGTTTCTGTCTCACTACAATTATGAAATACGTTTTCGGTCTACCACTGAACATGCCAACGCCAATGCGCTGTCCCGGCTTCCAATATGGACAGATCTTGCTTTTGATCAGTATGAAGTCCTTTGTTTTCACGTAGATGTGGAGGCGCAATGTACAGTGGAAGGCATTATTTTTACAGGCCCCCGGATTGTAGCTGCTGTCGCTGCCGATCCAGTTCTGCGTCAAGTTGTAACCTCGTTCAGCATGTTGGCTGGACGAGCCTCTGGGCAGGGCCTCGGATCCTTTGTGTAACTATTTCGCCCTCTGGCATGGCTTTTCGTTATTTGATGGTGGTGTTCTCTTTGCTACGGATGGGTTGTCGCCTAGGGTTGTCATCCTGGCCACCCTACGTCTACGTCTACATCTACATCTACATTTATACTCCGCAAGCCACCAAGAGGTGTGTGGCGGAGGGCACTTCACGTGCCACTGTCATTACCTCCCTCTCCTGTTTCAGTCGCGTATGGTTCGCGGGAAGAACGACTGCCGGAAAGCCTCTGTGCGCGCTCGAATCTGTCTAATTTTACATTCGTGATCTCCTCGGGAGGTATAAGTAAGAGGAAGCAATATATTAGATACCTCATCCAGAAACGCGCCCTCTCGAAACCTGGACAGCAAGCTACACCGCGATGCAGAGCGCCTTTCTTGCAGAGTCTGCCACTTGAGTTTGCTAAACATCTCCGTAACGATATCACGCTTACCAAATAATCCTGTGACGAAACGCGCCGCTCTTCTTTGGATCTTCTCTATCTCCTCTGGGGGACTGATGACCTTCGCTGTTTAGTCCCCCTTAAACATACCAACAACCACCACCACCACCACCTATCTCCTCGGTGGCCGTGCGGTTCTGGCGCTGCAGTCCGGAATCGCGAGGCTGCTACGGTCGCGGGTTCGAATCCTGCCTCGGGCATGGGTGTGTGTGATATCCTTAGGTTAGTTAGGTTTAAGTAGTTCTAAGTTCTAGGGGACTTATGACCTAAGATGTTGAGTCCCATAGTGCTCAGAGCCATTTGAACCAATCTATCTCCTCCGTCAACCCGACCTGGTACGGATCCCACACTGATGAGCAATACTCAAGTATAGGTCGAACGAGTGTTTTGTAAGCCACCTCCTTTGTTGATGGACTATATTTTCTAAGGACTCTGATGGTTCAGATGGCTCTGAGCACTATGGGACTTAACAGCTATGGTCATCAGTCCCCTAGAACTTAGAACTACTTAAACCTAACTAACCTAAGGACAGCACACAACACCCAGCCATCACGAGGCAGAGAAAATCCCTGACCCCGCCGGGAATCGAACCCGGGAACCCGGGTCTAAGGACTCTCCCAATGAATCTCAACCTGGTACCCGCCTTACCAACAATTACTTTTATATGATCATTCCACTTCAAATCGTTCCGCACGCATACTCCCAGATATTTTACAGAAGTAACTGCTACCAGTGTTTGTTCCGCTATCATATAATCATACAATAAAGGATCCTTCTTTCTATGTATTCGCAATACATTACATTTGTCTATGTTAGGGGTCAGTTGCCACTCCCTGCACCAAGTGCCTATCCGCTGCAGATCTCCCTGCATTTCGCTGCAATTTTCTAATGCTGCAGCTTCTCTGTATCCTACAGCATCATCCGCGAAAAGCCGCATGGAACTTCCGACACTATCTACTAGGTCATTTATATATGTTTTGAAAAGCAATGGTCCCATAACACTCCCCTGTGGCCCGCCAGAGGTTACCTTAACGTCTGTAGACGTCTTTCCATTGAGAACAACACGCTGTGTTCTGTTTGCTAAAAACTCTTCAATCCAGCCACACAGCTGGTCTGATATTCCGTAGGCTCTTACTTTATAAGGCGACAGTGCGGAACTGTATCGAACGCCTTCCGGAAGTCAAGGAAAATGGCATCTACCTGGGAGCCTGTATCTAATATTTTCTGGGTCTCATGAAGAAATAAAGCGAGTTGGGTCTCACACGACCGCTGTTTCCGGAATCCATGTTGATTCCTACAGAGTAGATTCTGGGTTTCCAAAAACGACATGGTACGCGAGCAAAAAACTAGTTCTAAAATTCTACAACAGATCAACGTCAGAGATATAGGTCTATAATTTTGCGCTTCTGCTCGACGACCCTTCTTAAAGACTGGGACTACCCTACGGTGGGATGTGCTTCATCTGCTACATCAGAGACATTGGGAGGTTTCACATACCAAGTTGTTGGCCTGTCGACGACACTCTCTTCATGGCCGTATTGCAGCGTCCACGAGAATTCGTCCATGGTGATTTTGCGGGACCCTTCATAAAGTGTTACTGGTTGTTGGTTGTCGATGGTTTCTCTAAATTTCCATTGCCCTTTGCTGTTGGCTGTCGCTATGATTCAGGCCTTATCCAAAATCTTTTCTTTTGAAGGACTGCCTTATACGCTTGTGATGGATAATGGTTCACAGTTTGTGTGTCAGGCTTTCTACGATTTTTTGCGCCCGTAAAGGCATTCGCCATGTGACTGCTCCTCCTCTCCACCTCCAGTTTAATGGAGCGATAGGTCTCTACCGCACGTTCAAGGTTTAAATGAAGAAGTACATCGGTGGTCCCCTCCATGGACGACGTATTGACACTCTTCTTGAGTTCCTACAGGATTATACTGGTGGGGAATCGGAGTCCGGCGATATGCTCGAAGGTCGCCAGCCGCGCACACTCCTCCATTCCGCCCCATCAACACCTGTTAGCAGAGACCTCGTTGCGGTTCGCTTCTGGCCCCGCAGTCTGGGCTCGGGGGTTCGGTTGTCGACTAAATCGGATTCTGGCCACAGTCGACAGCTGCCGAGGTCGCCGCCTCTGTGTAGTGCGCAACAGTGATGGGCTGGTGGCGCGCCGTCATGACCAGCTGCGTCCTCGCGCCACTCCGAAGGCCGCGAGTCCGCCCCCGCCCCCTCCCCCTCCCTCTCCCTCAGCAACTGTCCTACCTCACTTGACGTCGCTGCTGTGGGGGTGGACCCACCGTCCGTGAGGCTGTCGCCGCCTCCTGCCTCTTCTCGAGGGTCACGTTGCCCTGTGCCTGCTAGAACCCCACCGCGCCTTCCCGCGATGCTTAGCTGCCACCGACAGGTCCTCCGCAGGTGGGGGCGGCGCCTTCGGATTTTCAATACCGGTATACCCGGCACACAGATCTGTGATATCGCTTCTATCATTTATAATAATCCCGTAGTTTTGGCGTATTAGGGTTGCCACCCGTGAGCAGTATTATTCACGGGTTTTAGGAAAATAAACCAGTGTATCGAACGTTGCATGTGAAATGAATTACTTCTGCACGATCGGTTAACGTGTTATGCATATGCAAAATAAAACTGAGATATTATTGGGTCATAACTGCCATAAAGGAAAAATATAAACTGCTGGTGTAAAAATAACAAATTATTTAAACATGCAAATAAGGCTTACAAATTACTCAGCACACAGCATATGGCAAGATCCGGTTATGATTGGGCAATGGAAGATACTAGCTTTTACTGAGAATATCATGGAAAATCGTCATACATTTGAGTGCTCTCATAGGTAGTAAATTCAAGGATGTTTACTACATTAAAGGGTACATGAAAAATCTGTTTATAAACCCCGTGTCTCATTTAAATGTGCTTAAAAAGGATGGTTACCATTGTATTTAAATGTGCTGGGCTGGACACGTGTTCGATAGTAACATAGCTCCATTTTGTTAAAAATCCCAGCAAAATCTTGCATTACATCCGAGTTCATAAGGTAAGTCCTCTACATGAATCTGCTGCAATACAGGCAGTTCACCCATTAGTGCAGTCATTGCAGCATTGGCCATTTCCACTTTTATATGGTATCGCTACAGAATTTTTGTATTTCCTCGAAATGATTTCCAGTGCTTTTTTGCCAGTATTTCTTATCATACCTCTTGGTGTCATATAGACATTCCTATGTAGGAGAACGGTAGTTTTGGCTTGGTGTCATGTCACGGCAGAGATGAATTTGGAGAATTTCTCTCGTATGTAGATTTTTGAATGTACCATACATTTCTTTCTTAAACATTACAGACCATTCCTCGTCTAATTGTCCTTGACGGTCCACTTGATCACTGATTTTAACCACCAAAATAATGTCTCAAAACCGTTATGTAATGGGTGTAAGCAAATACAAATTTATCTTGCTAGGGAGTGTGCCATTTTGGGTGTAATTCATGTTAGCAACGTCAGTTACAAGATCGTCCAATTTCTCCAACAATAACTACACATATCAAACATTCACCGGTTGATCCCTTCTTCTTCCCTAATAGCTGATGGATATTCACCAGTTTGGGGCAAGGCTTGCTGACACCTTACACTGCCACAGAATACTATCATTTGGGGGTAATCAAGGCTTATTACGTACTCCAGAGTTCAAAGATTTTTGACACAACTGAGCAGATGATCATGTCACTTCCAGTTACACCTCCTCTGTTTAGAAAGCTGCTGTGTACTGTCTACTAGCTTCTAGTGTCACGCAGTTAAATATCTTTACACATTGTATAGTTACGCAAAAAGTATTTTTTAAACTGTTTAAACATGATTTTGCGAGAATTACATTGGCCGGCCGCGGTGGTCTAGCGGTTCTAGGCGCTCAGTCCGGAACCGCGCGACTGCTACGGTCGCAGGTTCGAATCCTGCCTCGGGCATGGATGTGTGTGGTGTCCTTAGGTTAGGTAGGTTTAAGTAGTTCTAAGTTCTAGGGGACTGATGACCACAGATGTTAAGTCCCATAGTGCTCAGAGCCATAGCCATTTGAATTACATTGTTTTCTTCCACGGAATACCAGTTCCTCAGGCATTTCCGTTACATTTTCGTATGGGGCTGTATCAACTTGAATGTTGTTCGTATGTCTGAGTTGTCTGTATTATTTTGTCAAAAACTCTTGTTAGTGCAGCTAAAACCAGCACCGAATTCATCCATGCATTATAGTTACCTCCATTCTAGGGTAGAAAACAATCAAGTAGAAACTATTTGTCGTCATATGCTGATAATCCTGGCGCGCAGTGGAGACTAAGTGACATTTTGCTATTTTATAGCAAAATTGAAAGAAATTGACCCTTACATTGTCAGGTACTAGACCACATGTAAGCATCAGACAAAATTGTAAAATATTGCTCCGTATATAACAATGTTACAGCAAATTAATAGCGCATTACCATACAGTATAGTTAGTGAACACTATGTTAGAGTAACTTCTGACAATATTTGTTTGGAATTAAGTATTTTACTTCAGTAGCTCTATACAGCTGGGACGTAATGTTCACTTAAGAGTGACAGCTCACTTCTGAAAGGACATTATGTGTAGGCAGTGTGGTAACAGAATCACGTATTTGCATCGTATTCATCACATTGAATAGTGATCGCTCGAGTTTTTTTTATTACTTGTTATGTTAGCAGAGTTTAATTTGCCGTGTACAAGTTGGCTCATTGAGCTTGACTCAATTGAATTCTTAATACTGCAGTATTCTTTCTCAGTATCAGCGAGCTGACATGTGTATTTCGAATATCTCACAACACACTTGTTTACATATGATAGTGAACTGTATAGTACTGGCCCAAATGTCTTAATAGTATTCTGCAAGGAATCAAAATGCAGATGGATGGTGTTTATTTAACCGTGTCTACATCCGGTAAAGTCTACAAGACCTAGTATTGTGTTGAGCTACCTCAGCAGACATGTGCCATCACCTGTCTGACAATACTATAATGCACACACTTTTTGGCATTCGAACATCTGAATGTTTTGTAGCAGAATACTACATCATCATCATCATCATCATCATCATTTAAGACTGATTATGCCTTTCAGCGTTCAGTACTACAACCTCTGCAAATTACAGTGATGTTTCTGTATGTTGCAATGGTAGAACTGGTAACTGTGGTTTTTTTTTTTTAAGTACTCACTCCCTTTCTTTAAGAATGGAGTCTTTATTTCTTTTCTAAGCAAAGAAATCAGTGGCAGGGTGGCAATGTTCTATAAATAATAATATGGGAATGATTTACGTCGACTCTTTTAACTACCACGGAAAAGACATTCTGCAGTGCACGTTTTAAATATGTTAAATAGTTCATAAGACAGATCCTTGGCCCGAAACTCCACACAATATATGTTTTATAACGATTACACAATCCGAGGAAATTTCGCCCATCAGTCAGCGATTCCAGTATGGGAGACATGTTTTGTAGTACTTCGTAATTGGACTTGGTTTTGTTGAGCATTAATCATCGTTCGCGAAATGTCAGCATTTGTTTCCTGATTTTATTGCCTCTATCTTTTTTTTTTGTATAGGTTGCCTGTTGACGTGCGTGTATGTTCGTATCCATGGAGTTGTGATGGCAAATTTCGCACGGCAATGAATTCTTTGTTCAGCAGTTTTTCGTTGTTATAGCCGCTTACATAGTCAGTGACGGGTTGAGGCCAAGCCTGCTTTCTGTCTAACGGAATGGTACTGTCGCGTAGTGATAGAAATTGCATGGCATGTGTCCTGTCCAACTGACACACATTTAGCCATTCTAAATTGAGTGCTAATGTATTTTTGTAGCATACTGCGGTTTCAGTTTGATTACAAACACGGTTACCTAACCCATGAGCCTGAAGAGCGCAGAACTGTGTTGCATCGTCTTTTTTTCACGTGATGAAAGTATGCGGCCACTGCCGCGATCCATGTAGCGTTGTCTGTATACGCATTTTACAGTTGATACAGCTTCCACTTGCAGATTTTTATACACAGTATGTCACATTTATTTACGTTCTGATGTCAGCTGCATCAATCTTCGAACCTCTGCAGGTCTTCTGCATTTCAATTCAGTCTCTGACGTTGCAATACTTTTTCCAGTTCATTCCGCCTTTGGTACAGCAAGCAGTATGTATGATACGAAGAAACAAGCAGTCTTGATTGCAATCAAGACTGCTTGTTTCTTCATATTTGACGCTCCAGCCTTCTTATGTACAATAGCTATGAAGCTTCCAATGCTACTTTTGTAATCCATAGAGGAATCCCGTAGTAGGTAAGGTCGGGGATGATAGTCAGTTGTGTCCTCTTCTGAGGAACCACGAATCGTATCTGGTAAGAATTCCGTACCATCCGGTAATACTGTAGAAGGGGACTGGCATGGTGTAGGCAGTCTCTTTACTAGATTTGCTACAGCTGTTGATTTAAGTGACGGTAAGGACGACGTACTAGGTTCTGAACAATGAGCCAACTCAGTACCTTGAATTCAGCCATTAAGTCACGGCTAAAGAAAAAAAATGACACTATGGGACTTAACATCTATCGTCATCAGTCCCCTAGAACTTAGAACTACTTAAACCTAACTAACTTAAGGACATCACACAACACCCAGTCATCACGAGGCAGAGAAAATCCCTGACCCCGCCGGGAATCGAACCCGGGAACCCGGGCGTGGGAAGCGAGAATGCTACCGCACGACCACGAGCTGCGGACTGTCATTTGTACTCAGGTGATTCGTGTGAAAAGGTTTCCGGCGTTATTATGGCCTAACTACAGGAATTACGACTTCGAAAGCGGAATGGTAGTTTCCATTTCGGAAGTCGCCAGGGAATTCAATATTCGGACATTCAGAGTGTCAAGAATGTGCCCAGAATACCAAATTTCAGGCAGTACCTTTCACCACGGGCAACGCGATGGCCGACTACTTTCACTTGACGAAAGAGAGCAGCAGCGTTTGCGTAAAGTTGTCAGTACTAACAGACAAACAGCACTGCGTGAAATAACCGCAGAAGTCAATGTGGGACGTACGACGAACGTATCCGTGAGGAGAGTGCGGCGAAATGTGACATTAATTGGCTGTGGCGGCAGACGACCGACCCGAGTGCCTTTGCTAACAGTAGGACATCGCGTGCAGCGTCTCTTCTAGGCTCGTGATCATATCGGTTGGACCCTAGAAGACAGAAAAACCGTGGCGTGGTCATATGAGTTCCGATTTCAGTTAGTAAGAGCTGATGGTACGGTTCGAGTGTGGTGCAGATCCCACGAAGCCAAGCACCCAGATTATCAACGAGGCACAGCAAGCTGGTGGTGGCTCCACAGGGGTTTTGGTCTGTGTTTACATGGAATGGGCTGGGTCCTGTGAAGGCTCGGCTACTTGGTGACCATTAGCAGCCGTTAACGGACGTCATGTTCCCAAACAACGATGGAATTTTTATGGATGACAATGCACCACGTCAGTGGTCCACAATTGTTCGCCGTTGATTTGAAGAACTTTCCGCACAATTCGAGCGAATGATTTGGCCACCCATATCGCCCTACATGAATCCCATCGGTCATTTATGGGACATAATCGAGAGGTTAAATCGTGCACAAAATCGTCACCGGCAACACTGCGGCAAATATGGACGGCTATAGAGGCAGCATGGCTCAATATTTCTGCAGGGGATTTGTTGAGTCCATGCCACGTAGAGTTTCTGCACTGCTCCGAGCAAAAAGAAGTCAGACATGATATTAGGAGGTATCCAATGACTTCCATCACCTCAGTGTGTAATGTACGTGTGTATGGTATCTTCAGGGGTAACAATCTTATTCTCATATCTTCATATTTCATTCTTATATGAATTCTTATATTAATTATTATATTTTATTCTTATGTTTATTGTTCAGGAAGATTTGGTGCTTTACCTGTAATGGTACCGATCGTAGAAACGTTCGAAACATAAAAATTACCAACACCACGAGCATCGCGCGATGGCAGGTTTGCCACAGTGACATTTCTTCCTATGAATCTTATTGGGGAAAGAAACGTCCAGACATTGCTGATGATTTCACGCGTTGGCAGTAATTTTGCGGCAAAGCGCGCTTAACCGATGAGTTTGTCGAAAACTTGGGGTTGCAATTGATTATGAATCAAGTACGATACAGTGATTTCACTGGAAACAATTTCAAATTTTTTCATATATTTGTTTTTTGTTTTTCTAATTCCTTCACAAGACACACATTTAGTAGACGAAGGAAGACCACGTTACTACAGTATACATTGAAAACATTCGTGTAGTAATCTGGTACGGTCATGGGTAGATAAATGAAAAACAAAAATAAAAATCGGCTTTCGAACACAGGGCGCAAAACTGTGAAACCACGACGCTGGTTTTGGTGCCACCACTTTGGTGGAAATGTTGACTCGCTAAAGGGCACATACAAGTATCTCGAAAACTTTGACCGTAGTTCCCTCGGAAACGGTGGAGCATCTGCGGATAAGCAGACTCATGTGTTCGCTTATTTGGCTCCCCCACCCTCACCCCCACCTCTCTCGCACTGAGAGCGAAGTTTTTGAAAAATTGAGTTATGGCACATGGCGTGTCCTCGTTGTTAGTCTTGAACTTTGCTTGTTGCTTACGAATCGAGGTCCGTGCGGATAAGTAAAACGCAATCAGCGCTCATCGGCCGGTCCCTTTGTCCGCATTCGCAACTCCCTTATCCGCGTCCGCGATATTAAATTTTTTAAAAATCCCTTTAATCCTTTCGGTGCACTTAAGGTATGACGTCAAGCTTGTGCTAACTTGATTTTTCATCTGCTGTAGTCTCGCTTCGTAATTTATATTTCACCGTCGAGGAACATAGAGGCTAATCGTGGCCACATCTTCATACAGTGTAGCCTGTCGTATTTGAATTCATGCCATAGGTTACAGTTTTATGTCGTAATTACTTCAACCGATTTTGTTTGTTTTTCCGTGTTTTATTTCAGCAACATTGGAAAGTCGGATGAAGTTGTCGCATATTGTAATGTAGTTCGCTTAATAAATCAATATAGAAGTAAAGATCGCAGTGTGTCCTTGCAAATATACTGAAGAAATTTAATGACTTCATACTGTGCGTTACACACTCTTAAGACAAAAAGAAAAAACGTCGCATCACGTAGGAATTATCCGAATTGGACGGAAATCGGTGGATGGGATGTACTTGTTCAGCCAAAGAAATGATTACAGTGTCAGAAAAATTGGATATTTATTCAAGAGAACGAGCTTCACAAATTTAGCAGAGCAATAACCTGTTGGTCCACCTCTGGCCCTCATGCAAGCATTTATTCGGCTTCGCATTGATTGACAGAAATATTGGTTGTTCTCCTGAGGAATATCGAGCCAAATTCTGTCCAGGTGGCGTGTTAGATCGTCAAAATCCCGATATGGCTGGAAGCCCCTGCCCACAATACTCCGGACGTTCTCAATTAGGGAGATATACTGCGGGCTTGCTGGACAAGGTACGGTTTGGCAAGCACGACAAGTAGCAGAAACTCTCGCCATGTGCGGCGGGCGTTAATTTGCGGAAATGTAAACACAGGATGACTTACGATCACTGTGCCGAAAGAGTGCCGTGGATGACAACGAAAGAGGTCCTGCTTTGAAGAGAAATGGCACCACAGAGCATCACTTATGGCTATCGGGCCGTATGGCGGGCGGAAGTTCGCTATCACACTGTTGCCCGGGGCATCTCCAGACACGCCTTCCCTGGTCATCGGGCCTCAGTACGAAGCAGGACTCATCAGTGAAGACAATTCTACTCCAGTCAATCAGATTCCAGGCCGAAGTCGTGTTTGGAGACGCCCCGGATATCTGTGGGGTACCAACCTGACAGTTGCCCGCCATACGGCCAGGCAGCCAGGAGTGATATTCTGTGGTGCAATTTCTTTTCACACCAGGACTCCTGTGGTTGTCATCCGCGGCACTCTTACAGCACAGCGGTACGTCGAAGATGTTCAACGCCCCGTTTTGTTGCTCTTCATGGCAAGCCGCCCTGGGCTTACATTTCAGCAAGATAATGCCCGCCCGCACACGGCGAGAGTTTCTATTGCTTGTCTTCGTGCTTGCCAAACCGTACATTAGCCAGCAGTGTCGCCTAATTTCTCCCCATTTGAGAACTTTTGGAGCTTTATGGACAGGTCCTTCCTACAATCTCGGGATTTTGGCGATTTAACGCGCCAATTGGACAGAATTTGATACAATGTGCCTCAGCAGGACATCTAACAACTGTGTCAATGCCAAGCCGAATAACTGCTTGCATCGTAGAAACGTTCGAAACATAAAAATTACCAACACCACGAGCATCGCGCGATGGCAGGTTTGCCACAGTGACATTTCTTCCTATGAATCTTATTGGGGAAAGAAACGTCCTGACATTGCTGATGATTTCACGCGTTGGCAGTAATTTTGCGGCAAAGCGCGCTTAACCGATGAGTTTGTCGAAAACTTGGGGTTACAACGCGTTAGTGACTTGCTGAATTTGAGAAGCTCTTTCTCTCGGATAAATGATCCAGTTTTTCTGATGTTGTAGTCATTTGTTTGTGGGTGTATATACATCTCAATAACAGATTTCCGTCCCATTCGGGTAACCCCTTCGTGGTGTGTCTTACTGTGTGTGTGTGTGTGTGTGTGTGTGTGTGTGTGTGTGTGTGTGTGTTTCAAAGCTTCACAGCTTCACAATTCGACACTCTTTATACAGCACCCTCATACATAAACGTATTTCCTCGTTTCTAACCGTAGAATAGTTTCCTTAGCGTAATAACATACAATACTTAAAGTGAACTTCGATATTGGAAGTGTATCCAGTCGAAACGCAGAGGTGAGACAATCAAAAATGGTAAAGCTTGGACATGTGCGTAGGTTTAACGAGCATTTATCTTCTTGTTACGTAGTCACAGCTCTATTTTGCTGAAAATGCCAACAGACTCTTGATTACAACATTAGCCAGCTTTACTTTATACTGAATAGGCATAGGCTCTTTACATTCCTTGTGAGTATTTCCCAGCAATTTCTTTTTCCGTGGTGCCTATTGCATATGCAAATACACCGATATCCTGCGTTAAATAGTTTTCGCAATGCATTATTGACAAATACATTCCTACTTTTTCCTTCTCGAAGCACAGTTACTAATGATGGCATCCGCCTACTATTGTTTACAAAAAAAAAAAAAAATGGTTCAAATGGCTCTGAGCACTATGGGACTTATCTATGGTCATCAGTCCCCTAGAACTTAGAACTACTTAAACCTAACTAACCTAAGAACATCACACAACACCCAGTCATCAATTTGTTTATAGTTTTGTCAGTTTTCCTTCAGCATTCAAAGAGCACAAGGTTATGATCCTTGATGCTAAACCAGCTAAATACAGAGCGGCAGTATCCGTTGTTAACATCATTGTTGCTTGTGTAAATCTGAAAATGCTATAACACAC
This sequence comes from Schistocerca americana, assembly GCF_021461395.2. Lineage (NCBI taxonomy): Eukaryota > Metazoa > Arthropoda > Insecta > Orthoptera > Acrididae > Schistocerca > Schistocerca americana. The sequence goes on from NC_060130.1 coordinate 296,175,959, forward strand.
TCCTTAAGTATTGATGGCAGACTTTATCGAAGACTTTCCCATAATCGATGTCCAGTAGCTTTAATGTTTGTGCCTCATGCTTACGTGAGGAGAAGGCTGTGAACAAATTACATTTATAATGCTTTATGTTGGGTACTCCACACCTGTGTTCCAGCCGGCCGCGGTGGCCGTGCGATTCTAGGCGCTTCAGTCCGCAACCGCGAGACTGCTACGGTCGCAGGTTCGAATCCTGCCTCGGGCATGGATGTGTGTCATGTCTTTAGGTTAGTTAGGTTTAAGTAGTTCTAAGTTCTAGGGGGCTGATGACCTCAGGAGTTAAGTCTCCTAGTGCTCAGAGCCATTTTTTTGAACCTGTGTTCCAAACTACGGATGTTTGAATTTCTTTAAGGTCGCATCACGAACCAATCAGCCACTTAAGGCGATTTTACTAGTTGTGTCTATATGTGTTCTAATTTTAGCAGTCATAAGAGGAAGCGATGTCATGATCACGTGATCAACTTATGATACATACACCGCAGTTTGTAAGGCTCGAGATATAATTGCTGGCATCCGTCTGCAAAGTAAGTTTATGACACGGTACTTCCCTGCAGTCTCATAGTACTCCCGGCGAGTATGGAGGTGGAATTCTGCAAAAGCTGTGACACCCATATACATTAATATCTTGATTTTTAGAGCTGCATAGGTGTTCTTTGCTTTCTCAGATCTACTGATATGTAGATGATGACTTTCACTAGATATGCCCATGTCCTTAACATTGCTTTTATCATGAAAACGTTTCTCTGGTATGTGTATTTCATACCTGTGAAAATCTGTCTCCATCTTGTCCTTAAACTTTGTGAACCTCGTAGTCTCTGTGGATTTTTCTACCATACAATGAAAATGACATCCTTCACATCTCCTCCTGAGAATATTTATACTTCTGACTCGTAAATGGTTACATATTGCACAGTTTTGTCCTTTGTATGTTAAATTTCTTTCAGGCTATGGATAGGAAGGTGCTCGTTTCGATCCTGCGTCAGTCAATATCTGTCGCTTTTCACGACTCTGTTAATATTCTCTTTGTATGTAGAGTCAAACACTGAAGCTATTAATCGAAACTTCATACTACCTTCTCTCCATCATTCGTCCATTCATCTTCCCGTGCTTGGAATGAATTTACCATAGCAATTTGATCAGTTTGTCTACTACCAGCAAATGCGGTTTTTTGTTGACTACGAATGTTCGTACCAGTATCAAAAACCTCTGGAAGGTACAGCTGTTCATCGCGCATCACAGTAACTTGTTACACACAGTTTCGGTTCGATTGATAATTTAGCGAGAATGCAACACCACTAAGTTGGCTACTGAAACATAAAAGGTGTTAATCTGTTTCCACTTAGTTCTCCACTCAACGGAAACAAATGCTCATTGGAAATAATTATTCCACATGTAAAAAAAGGACAACGAACTTACAGTGATCGTCAGTAAACCTAATATTAGCTGTAATTTCCTGTTACGAGATGTATGTTTTGTTGTCGTATAGATAATTTGCTTCTGACAATGATCCATACTTCAGCTGCCTAGTACAGCTGCATAAGCAACTAATAAACCCTTACTTCATACGCACCAAAATTATCCACACTAACGTCAGCCATTCGCCACGAATGTCCTGTACTGCGTACTCGTGATACGTGGTTATCGGCAGTGGCTCAACATAATATGAATAAGGCCTTTGTGATTTTACCTAGGATCGTCCTACATGATGAACGAACCTTGGATATACGAGAATTCCCTGGATTGAGAAAAAAATGGGGTTCTTCAGCTAGTATTGGTGCGTGTAGTACTGCCTCCTGCCATTAACAGCCGGCCGTTGTGACCGAGCGGTTCTAGGCACTTCAGTCCGGAGCCGCGCTGCTGCTACGGTCGCAGGTTCGAATCCTGCCTCGGGCATGGATGTGTGTGATGTCTTTCGGTTAGTTAGGTTTAAGTAGTTCTAAGTTCTAGGGGACTGATGACCTCAGATGTTACGTCCCATGGTGCTTAGAGCCATTCGAATCATTCGAGACATTAACAAATATTCCGTTAAAAAAATGCAGCCTTCTGCAGCATTATACCGTAGTTGCTTTCCGAACCGTGGTGTGTTGTAAACAGAGTCAAAAATATGTTTCTCCAGCTTTTCAATAATTTGGCTCTTACGGATAATACATGACTCGTCTACGTAATCTCTTACAGTACTCCATTAGAACACCCATTTTTATCGTCGACCAGTACCACTTTGTAGCAAGAGTATATTCGTTTATTTAAATAATAGTAATGCATGACCGTTAATGTTAAACCATGGGGCACCGCAAAGTATTAGGTGGCTGTTACCGCTTCAGATAGGAATGGCTCCGGCGATGTAACACCAGCGCCCTAACCTACCGTACAGCAGTATGATTAAGTGGGAGCATTTACGAGTGATGGAATATCACAACCCCCCGCCTCCATGAGGAAATGACTTTGGAATATGTGAAAGTACTCCTCTCACTACAATGTACAGACCTCAAATTACGAAATTCATGTAACTGGAAAAATAGTAAATTTAATGTGTTATTATTTTTAACAGATACCCACACGCTGATCACAAAAAAACCTGATGCTTCCATTATGGAGCACAGAACTCGAATGATGAGGCCCACCGATTTGTTGTCATAATGAAAGGGGGAAGAGAGAGCTTGAATGTTATTCGCAGAGAGAGAAGTGTTTCGATGATTGTTTTGGCTTGAACTGTCACTGCCCCTACTACTTTCATGTTGCCTTGTGGTAGCTTTCCGTAACTGCACAAGCGACAACTTTTCAAACAAACGGAAAAGGAATGTGTAGTGTTGGCAGAAGAGCCAACACTGTTTTTCTAGAGGAGGCCGAAATGCACGCGTTTAATTACACGCTGACTGGCGTGAGGTCTGGAACAGGACAATATCTTGAGAATTGCAAATAAAGTACGTAGTTGATATAATACTTATCTTTAATCCACAATTGTAGAACATCTCTCTTGATACATGCTTCACATAATAAATGTCAATTGAATACGGCGCCTTGCTAGGTCGTAGCAAATGTAACTGAAGGCTATGCTAACTATCGTCTCGGCAAATGAGAGCGTATTTGTCAGTGAACCATTGCTATGAACGTCGGCTGTACAACTGGGACGAGTGCTAGTACGTCTCTCTAGACCTGCCGTGTGGTGGCGCTCGGTCTGCTATCACTGACAGTGGCGACACGCGGGTCCGACGTAAACTAGCGGACCGCGGCCGATTTAAAGGCTACCACCTAGCAAGTGTGGTGTCTGGCGGTGACACCACAGAATGTCTCAGACACAAGGCAGCTGTTGGTGCGACAGAAATATGAAGTACGTGTAATTGTGTATAAAACCAGGAAGTGGGGGTTGCCACCTTCTTATTTCGTTGCCGATTTCAACAACGCATCGCTCCCCTGCCAGTACACTATGCATTCCAGCCAATACAGGGTGATGACAAAGGTTGCTACCAGGCTGAAGAAGGTGATAAAGAAGTTGAAGAGGAACTTGCGAACGTTGAAGGAATTCTGAGCCAATGAAAGATTTGAACTGTTAAGAACAATGACAGTGGAAGCACATAGGCATTAAGTTCAGCAAATACAATGTACTGCTTACTCGACCGTGTTACACGCCAGAGAAGGTGTTGAAAGTACCAAATACCACGTTAAATGCGGGCATAACTTCTTCGTAAAAAATTCTGGCGCACTCCATCAAGTACAGGCATAGTACAAATATCATCGGACAATGGCAGTGTCCTGGTGAGAAGCGATTCTTCGTCGGCAATGGTGTTAGGTACACGAGGCTTTTGATATGCCCATAAGAAGAAGGAAAAAATGGCGTCAGATTAGGGGAAGAGGTGGCCATGCAATTGGACGTCCTCTTTCCATCCAACGCTTGGGATTTATCTCGTTGAGTTCTTCGCGCACCGGCACAGAAAAGTGTGCAGGTATTCTATCTCGTTGCAGCTACAAGTGATGACTGATGACGTATGTTAACTCTTAACAGTTCTGGAAGAACTTGCGCGATGAACACCTTAAGTTTCGGTTTAGCTGACTCGCTTTCACTGGCTCAGGATTACTTTCAAGCCACAAAGTTCCTATTCCAAATTTGTCGTATTTCGACTCTTCCATTAGCTTCTTCAATTTGTGTGCAGCCTTTTTAATCATCCTGTATAGTGACATAACCTCATGAATGGGTAATAATAGAGAGTTAAAACAGTAAAAGTTATTACTATCGATCGTACTGAATCCAAACGGCGGAAAATTGTAACGTTGACACTATCCGGAAACTTTTAACCACTGAAAACTGTTCCTCTGGATATTCACAGCCGCGCAGACATTTACCCAAGACCTGATTTGCAGTATCACTGACTCAGAATTTCTAGGATCTTTGCTAACCTTATGGGATCAGTTCCTTATTGTTCTAACAAATAAACTGTGCCAAGTTATTAATACTAATACTTACAATTAGTGGAAAAGATAGCTTGAATCTAGGATTAAATCCTGTTTACAAAATGCACCACGTAATTTTTATTGGCCTCTAAATGTACTTCGTGCTGTTCGTCTTCCTTGAAACGTCTGCTGTTGCTCGCAGCTTGTAATGATGATGACAGCTCTGCTTTGCAGGTGGTCATAAGGCCATCTATGAAGAAAGTGGTGACAACTTTTTATATATGGATTGTTAACAATTGAGCGCTGCCGTTGCCCAGTTGAACGCCCCATGGCATAAGGCAGCCATTATGGACCCAAGTAGTACAAGAGAGTAAGTGGGAGAATTGTTCCGACTAGCAGTTGTCTAAGTATACAGAGGCAAGTGAAGCGTACAAACTCATTTTTTGTTAAATTAAGAACCCAACAAAACGTGTCAACTTTCTTCTGGTGAAGCATTCCAAAGTGATGTGCTGTAAACTGCTATTCGAGGGCAGAGGGTGGTAGCATGTTTCTTCCTAATTCCACAAGACGAAAGGATTGCGGAAAGATGCACAATTTGGCTGCATCGAATTTGAAAGAGAGAACCATATCCAATGAATCTACTAGACAATGTTCAAAAATGTTTCAAATGGCTCTGAGCACTATGGGACTTAACATCTGAGGTCATCAGTCCGCTAGAACTTAGAACTACTTGAACCTAACTAACCTAAGGACATCATACACATCCATGCCCGAGGTAGGATTCGAACCTGCGACCGTAGCGGTCGCGCGGTTCCAGACTGAAGCGCCTAGAACCACTCGGCCACACAGGCCAGCTAGACTGTGTGAAATAATAAATATTTCTCTCATTGAAGATTACTTAACAATGCACGTATATATCCCATTTCTTATCAAGATCACCATGTTATCGCGCTAGCATAATTGGTAGCGTTCTACAGTTCCAACGCAAGGTTCGCAAGAGTGGTCCTCAGTCAGAGCATAAAACTATTTAGTCTTCTTAAGTGTATTTCATTCTTACAGAGCTTCAAAGTCTGTATCATATCATCTCATAATATCTATTTTCATTTATCAGCTTCATTTCACGCATGATGTAGCTCACATTCTGAGGACTCTGAGAAACCATTTAACAGTTTCCGAGCATTATTCTTCCCAAACCAGTCGATGAAGACAATAGTTTCTTACTTCCAGTTGTCTGCATTGAAACTATTGCAAAACTGTATAACTGTGGCAAAGATAGAGAGGAAAAAAAAGACATTGCTTGGAACTGACGAGAAAATACACTCTAAGGCGCAAAAAAAAAAAAAAAAAAAAAAAAAAAAGCACCGTGAAGGAATTATTCAAATGGAACGGAAATTGGTAGATGTTACGTACGTGTACAGACAAACAAATGATTACAATTTCAGAAAAATTGATTCAAGCAAAGAGCTTTTCAAATTTAGTAAGCCATTAATGTGTTGGTTCACCTGTGGCCCTTCTGCAAGCATTGATTCGGCGTGACATTGATTGATACAATTGGTGGATGACCTCCTGAGAGATATTGCACCAAATTCTGTCCAACTGGTGCGCTAGATCGTAAAAATCCCTAGCTAGATGGAGGGCCTTGCCCATAATACCCCGAACGTTCTAAATTGGGGAGAGATATGGCAACTTTGCTGGCCAAACTAGGGTTTGGTAAACAAGAAGACAAGCAGGTGAAACTCTAGTCTTGTGCGGGTGGGCATTATCTTGCTGAAATGTAAGCCGAGAATGGCTTATATGAAACGTAAAAAATCTGGGCGCAAAATACCGTCGACATACCACTGTGTTGTAATCGTGCCCCAAGGAACAACCAGAGGAGTCCCGTGCTTTGAAAAGAAATGGCACCCCATACCATCACTCGTGGTCGCTGGGGCCGTATGGTGGGGGTCACTCAGGTTGGTACCCTACCGCTGTCCAGGGCATCTTCATATGACTTCGTGCCACGGATCCTCAACCGAGACACCTAGTGCAGCGGGCCACGGCAGTGGGGTCGACTGGCTCCACGTCCCTGTCGGTACCTTCCAGAATCTCATCGACTCTTTCTTCACGTCTCGCAGTGGTCCGTGCTACAAAAAGTGGTTATTCAGATTTTTGACAGTCACATTAATGACTGGACGGTGTATAACCTCCTGTTATCACTATACAGAAGTCCCAGCTAAATAAGTGTGGCGAACATTCCTGTCCAAAACAGCACCCTTTGTGAAGCTTGCGCCGAATGACAGCCATATCAGTGTTACCAGAGTTGATTAGTGAGCCTTACTTTCCTGATGATCTATCGTACAATATTTTTACTTTTCTGAACATTTTGCATATTGACGAAGTGACATGTTCCTGTTTAATTGGGTTGCTTCAAGTTACAAATCTCAACAGCGAAGCATGAGCAAACTAATGCTCTATGACCTCTAGATACATATAGGTCTTTTAGTGTAATATTTTTTATTCTTCAAGATCTAGGAATATGCAGTTGAGGTACAGTTAGTCTTCTTAATCCTGCCCCAATTAGAATTATTTCGTTGGTAATAGTAAACAGTTGACGGCGTTGTGCGATGGCGCTGATTTCGCGTCTAGGAGGCTCTATGGTTGATGTAAACTCTTGTCTTTGCATAGGTTTCCTCTAATTTTCTTGAATCACTACAAGCTTCTATTCGAGAGGTTTCTTCCACACAATCTGTCCACTCCCGCTGCAGTGTCACATGCCGACTGACATCCAAGAGTATGCCAGTTGGAATCCTGAGAGTGGAAGACATTTACAAAGCTGAGATTTGGGCGGTTATGTGACGGGTATAGAAATGAGAGGCATACGATGGATCGTGTGAACACTAAGGCAGCAATAGCACAAAATCTCGTATCGGATCTTAACTGCAGTGCAGTGTTATTCGTACGTGAACACCCCCTTTACTCTGCAACTGTGTACATGAATTAATCTTCACTTTTTACCGTTGTAATGGTACGAGGACGTGCTGAAAAGTAATGCCTCCGACTTTTTCATGTGAAAACCCTTCACACTTTTTAAATAAAAGAATGTTATTGACATTCTACATCTTTATTCTTCATGTCTATACATTTCTATTTCTCAACATAGTCACCCTGGTGACGAGCAAATTTCTCCCAACGAGAGACCAGTTTGTTGATACCGCCACTGTAAAATGTTCGAATTTGTTGACGGAGCGACAACCTCCCCTCTGCTCGCACAGCTTGATGGCTATCAAAGTGAAGTTCTCGAAGGTGTTCTTTTGATATTTTGAAACAGATAAAACTCGGATAGGGTAAAGTCGGGAGTGTAGTAGGTCGATCGATGGCAGTGAACCCAAGGCATCGAATTGTTTCAAATATCGCAGCGCTCGTGTGTGGTCTAGCAATATCGTGCTGAAGGATAGGATGCTCCATATGTGACGGGCTCTTGAAATTCGAAACACTTTACAGCACGCTGTTTCTCACGCACCGATATAGTTACGTTACACGCCGCCCTGTTACTCGCCACAATTCAATAGTAACGTTTGCTTTATGTAAAAAGCTTTAAAATTTTTCTTATAACAAATTCGGAGGCATTGTTTTGCAGCACGTCCTCGTAATTCAGGAGTAGATATGTCATTTGGGTTTCGTGCAGAGATACGAACTTCATGCTCGATCATGGTGAATATTATTTGAGAAAAAGGTGTGGAGGGACGAACGCGATGATTAACCAGTTCGGTTCCTTGGTTAGCAAAGAATAGCAATAGATGCGACCAGGCTGACATGTAACCCTCCACCGCTGACGTAAGTCATGGCAGTGCGCCAGTCCGTTGTCTGGAATCAGCGCAGTATGATCGGTCGACGTGGAAAAGTGACAGTGGCAGGAAGGAGCCATCATTTGGACTTCTCTGTGGCCACACTGTGAAAGATGTTGCAGCTGTATAACACAGCGCAAGAACAGTGATAGTAAACAGATCCAAACCCAAAGGAACCGGAGAGAAGAATCACGGCTTGTCAACGACAATCAGTTTCAAGCCGACATGAGTTGCCGCTGCCAGTGAATGCAGGTCCGTCCCAACTAACTTCCGGGCGAACGTTGGGAATGGAACTGCGTGTAATGAACATTAGAGTCAGGTACCTCGCAAAACGTCATTGCTCGCAACGAAACAGAACGCTGCCCGTCTGTGGGCCAAAAACACCCAAACTGGGCAGCAGCTGAATGTACACGTGTGATGCAGAACGTCGAGTACACCGACGGCCCGAAGAGACGTTTAACCCGCAGTGTGTGGAAGGTGCTGTTCAGGCCGGCGGCGGTTCTGTAATGTTTTGGGGGTATTTTTGCTACGATAATTTGGTCTTAGCATTCAGGCTACCGTGAACATGAATCAGTCTTTTTTTTTATCAAGTGTTGCCATTTCTCCTACACCTTCCTGTTTACTGTGCTATGAACACTCACACCTTCAAACATTACGAAACCTGTGTGCCCAGGACTACACGCATTCATTCCTGATTTGACGATCTCTCAGGCAGTCTATCGCATCTCGACTGGACCGCCGAGTCACCCAATCGCGATACCACAAAAAAAGTCTGAGACTGTTCGGAACAGCGGGCAAAGAGTAGCTACAACATCCAAACAGTTGGGTAACTCTGCAGGATATAATCATTAACGAATGGCCTTAGCCGTTTATGGCATACCTGAAGAAACTTGTAGATTATCGTCCTATCCGTAGTCAGACTACTGTCAAAGCGAGAGGCGTTGATAAGTGGCATTAGCGTGACGACTCTTGAGTGTGATTAGTATTTTGTCTGGGATACTTGGCATTCGGCTTTGGCTCTAGACGTAACTAAATGAGAAACTGCCATAACAATTGAACTAGCGTGTAGAGGACTGGCTAGAAGTGCTACAAGCAAACTCCGTGTTGAGTGAGAAGACAGTCAGTAAGAGAAACGCGCGGACTTGAATGAAGTGCCTAGCTGACTAACAGATCTCACTGTGCCTAACCTCCTTCCATTCACTCACGTAGCGCGAAGTTACCCTTACCCATCTTTGAGTGTGATATTGTCTTCTAAGACGTGACTTTTAAAGCTGGCGAGAGACGCTACCAGCTGCCAGTTTATGTATGTGACAGCACTGTGGCATTACGTCTATAAAACTTTAAGAAGAGTTGACCTTTATTTTAAATGAGGACAAACAAAGCCCAAAATTTGATTCCTGCTGTAAAAGAAAGGAATGTGGACCCGCAGTCTTTTGCATATTGTTTTTGGCAGAATTCTCAAGGGCAGCTGTTGCCTCAAGGCTCATTTTCTACTTGGTTGTAGAATAAGAGGGATTAAGGGGGTGCCGGCCGGTGTGGCCGAGCGGTTCTAGGCGCATCAGTCTGGAACCGCGCGACCGTTACGGTCGCAGGTTCCAATCCTGCCTCGGGCATGGATCTGTGTGATGTTCTTAGGTTAGTTAGGTTTAAGTAGTTCTAAATTCTAGAGGACTGATGACCTCATATGTGAAGTCCCATAGTGCCCAGAGCCATTTGAACCATTTGATTAAGGGGTGGACTACCGAAATCGTAATTAGAGAGAGAGAAAGTAAGAAAGAAAGCGAGAGAGAGAGAGAGAGAGAGAGAGAGAGAGAGAGAGAGAGAGAGAGAGAGAGAGAGAGAGAGAGAGGGGGGGGGGGCGGGGAGGGGGGGAGGGGGGGAGGAGATGATCAATCTTGTTTTGCCCGTCGCCCAATCTGGAAGAGCTAATGTAGAAGCGTTCGCTCGACGTTACTTTAATTGTGTGATTTGATAAGAACCGATAGAAGTTAAAGCTCGTAAACCACTTTGGTGTAGATCACGGGGGAAAGAAAAATACGTAAAAGCTTGAATGTCTCGTTGATATTGTAAGAGATGGTTCGCTACCTCAGACGACTTAAGTGTAAGAATGGAAATCCGCTGTGCCCTAGTTGAAAAAACAGTTGCGTCGCGCTCGAGTAATTTCGGTTGACTAAGAAAAAGCTGAAAGCTGGGGATCCAGACAAGGGTTTTTCTTGGACAGGCATGTTTCATTGGCGAGAGAGTTCAACTGAAATATTAGAAAATTCCAACTGGCGCAAACACTCATGTGCATCGCACAAGAAATTGCATAGAGAAATGACAGAACCCCCTTTCACTACAAAAACTATGAACATTCTTCAGTCCGACCCCCACCCACCATCTGCGTATCTAGCTCGTAGAGATCATGCAGATAAAACGAGGCAAATAACAACTCGCGGGGAAGCGCACAAACAGCGTGACTGGAACGGGAAGAAACCTACATATATATATTTAGCTTTCAGCTTTCTCTTAGTCAACCGAAATTACTCGAACGTAACTTATATATATACATACACTCCTGGAAATTGAAATAAGAACACCGTGAATTCATTGTCCCAGGAAGGGGAAACTTTATTGACACATTCCTGGGGTCAGATACATCACATGATCACAGGCAACAGAGCATGCACAATGTCGGCACTAGTACAGTGTATATCCACCTTTCGCAGCAATGCAGGCTGCTATTCTCCCATGGAGACGATCGTAGAGATGCTGGATGTAGTCCTGTGGAACGGCTTGCCATGCCATTTCCACCTGGCGCCTCAGTTGGACCAGCGTTCGTGCTGGACGTGCAGACCGCGTGAGACGACGCTTCATCCGGTTCCAAACATGCTCAATGGGGGACAAATCCGGAGATCTTGCTGGTCAGGGTAGTTGACGTACACCTTCTAGAGCACGTTGGGTGGCACGGGATACATGCGGACGTGCATTGTCCTGTTGGAACAGCAAGTTCCCTTGCCGGTCTAGGAATGGTAGAACGATGGGTTCGATGACGGTTTGGATGTACCGTGCACTATTCAGTGTCCCCTCGACGATCACCAGTGGTGTACGGCCAGTGTAGGAGATCGCTCCCCACACCATGATGCCGGGTGTTGGCCCTGTGTGCCTCGGTCGTATGCAGTCCTGATTGTGGCGCTCACCTGCACGGCGCCAAACACGCATACGACCATCATTGGCACCAAGGCAGAAGCGACTCTCATCGCTGAAGACGACACGTCTCCATTCGTCCCTCCATTCACGCCTGTCGCGACACCACTGGAGGCGGGCTGCACGATGTTGGGGCGTGAGCGGAAGACGGCCTAACGGTGTGCGGGACCGTAGCCCAGCTTCATGGAGGCGGTTGCGAATGGTCCTCGCCGATACCCCAGGAGCAACAGTGTCCCTAATTTGCTGGGAAGTGGCGGTGCGGTCCCCTACGGCACTGCGTAGGATCCTACGGTCTTGGCGTGCATCCGTGCGTCGCTGCGGTCCGGTCCCAGGTCGACGGGCACGTGCACCTTCCGCCGACCACTGGCGACAACATCGATGTACTGTGGAGACCTCACGCCCCACGTGTTGAGCAATTCGGCGGTACGTCCACCCGGCCTCCCGCATGCCCACTATACGCCCTCGCTCAAAGTCCGTCAACTGCACATACGGTTCACGTCCACGCTGTCGCGGCATGCTACCAGTGTTAAAGACTGCGATGGAGCTCCGTATGCCACGGCAAACTGGCTGACACTGACGGCGGCGGTGCACAAATGCTGCGCAGCTAGCGCCATTCTACGGCCAACACCGCGGTTCCTGGTGTGTCCGCTGTGCCGTGCGTGTGATCATTGCTTGTACAGCCCTCTCGCAGTGTCCGGAGCAAGTATGGTGGGTTTGACACACCGGTGTCAATGTGTTATTTTTTCCATTTCCAGGAGTATATATATATACATTTGACATCAAAAGGCGATGCGGCACCATTGGAGTTTCTCTCTCCAAACAATTTCACCGTGAGGTAAAACACACATCAGGAAGGAGTGTGTTGCTATTACGAGACTAAATATTCTCCTTTGGGTTTCTCATACTATACAAATGGACTTATGTACATCTTAATGTGAATAAAGACAGTGTAACTCGAGCAGCGCAGTTAGTTTCCGTGTCGCACAAAGACGACCCAGTGGTAAAGACAATGCTCTCTCATTCACTTGTAGCAAGATTAAAATCCTTGACCGACTACCCCGATTTATATTTCTGTGATTTATCTAAATCACATAAAGCGAGTACCGACATGGTTCCTCCAAAAAGTGACGGTCTGTTTTTTTACCGTATCCATCTCCAACACGGCCATTTCGTTTCCAGTGGTGTCGTGATCAAAGCCATGTCTTAATTTACTTCTTCGCTTCCATGCCACTCTTGTTGTTGTTGTTGTTGTTGTGGTCTTCAGTCCTAAGACTGGTTTGATGCAGCTCTGCATGCTACTCTATCCTGTGCAAGCTTCTTCATCTCCCAGTACCTACTGCAACCTACATCCTTCTGAATCTGCTTAGTGTATTCATCTCTTGGTCTCCCTCTACGCCGGCCGCGGTGGTCTAGCGGCTCTAGGCGCGCAGTCCGGAACCGCGCGACTGCTACGGTCGCAGGTTCGAATCCTGCCTCGGGCTGGATGTGTGTGATGTCCTTAGGTTAGTTACGTTTAAGTAGTTCTAAGTTCTAGGGGACTGATGACCTCAGATGTTAAGTCCCATAGTGCTCAGAGCCATTTGAACCATCTCCCTCTACGATTTTTACCCTCTACGCTGTCCTCCAGTACTAAATTGGCGATCCCCTGATGCCTCAGAACATGTCCTACCAACCGATCCTTTCTTCTAGTCAAGTTGTGCCACAAACTTCTCTTCTCCCCAATTCTATTCAGTACTTCCTCATTAGTTATGTGATCTACCCATCTAATCTTCAGCATTCTTCTGTAGCACCACATTTCAAAAGCTTCTATTCTCTTCTTGTCCAAACTATTTATCGTCCCTGTTTCACTTCCATAAATGGCTACACTCCATACAAATACTTTCAGAAATGACTTCCTGACACTTAAATCTATACTCGATGTAAACAAATTTCTCTTCTTCAGAAACGCTTTCCTTGCCATTGCCAGTCTACATTTTATATCCTCTCTACTTCGACCATCATCAGTTATTTTGCTCCCCAAATAGCAAAACTCCTTTACTACTTTAAGTGTCTAATTCCCTCAGCATCACCCGACTTAATTCGACTACATTCCATTATCCTCGTTTTCCTTTTGTTGATGTTCATCTTACATCCTCCTTTCAAGACACTTTCAATTCCATTCAGCTGCTCTTCCAAGTCCTTTGCTGTCTCTGAGAGAATTACAATGTCATCGGCGAACCTCAAAGTTTTTATTTCTTCTCCATGGATTTTAATACCTACTCCGAATTTTTCTTTTGTTTCCTTTACTGCTTGCTCAATATACAACTTGAATAACATTGGGGAGAGGCTACAACCCTGTCTTACTCCCTTCCCAACCACTGCTTCCATTTCATGTCCCTCGACTCTTATAACTGCCATCTGGTGTCTGTACAAATTGTAAATAGCCTTTCGCTCGCTGTATTTTACCCCTGCCACCTTTAGAATTTGAAAGAGAGTATTCTAGTCAAAATTGTCAAAAGCTTTCTCTTAGTCTACAAACGGTAGAAACGTAGGTTTGCCTTCCTTAATCTTTCTTCTAAGATAAGTCGTAAGGTCAGTATTGCCTCACGTGTTCCAGTATTTCTATGGAATCCAAACTGATCTTCCCCGAGGTCGGCTTCTACTAGTTTTTGCATTCGTCTGTAAAGAATTCGTGTTAGTATTTTGCAGCTGTGGCTTATTAAACTGATTGTTTGGTAATTTTTACATCTGTCAACACCTGCTTTCTTTGGGTTTGGAATTATTATATTCTTCTTGAAGTCTGAGGGTATTTCGCCTGTTTCATACATCTTGCTCACCAGATGGTAGAGTTTTGTCAGGACTGGCTCTCCCAAGGCTGTCAGTAGTTCCAATGGAATGTTGTCTACTCCGGGGGCCTTGTTTCTACTCGGGTCTTTCAGCGCTCTGTCAAACTCTTCACGCAGTAACGTATCTCCCACTTCATCTTCATCTACATCCATTTCAATAATATTGTCCTCAAGTACATCGTCCTTGTATAGACCCTCTATATACTCCTTCCACCTTTCTGCTTTCCCTTCTTTGATTAGAACTGGGTTTCCATCTGAGCTCTTGATGTTCGTGCAAGTGGCTCTCTTTTCTCCAAAGGTCTCTCTAATTTTCCTGTAGGCAGTATCTATCTTGCCCCTAGTGAGATAAGCCTCTACATCCTTACATTTGTCCTCTAGCCATCCCTGCTTAGCCATTTTGCACTTCCTGTCGATATCATTTTTGAGACGTTTGTATTCCTTTTTGCCTGCTTCATTTACTGCATTTTTATATTTTCTCCTTTCATCAATTAAATTCAATATTTCTTCTGTTACCCAAGGATTTCTACTAGCCCTCGTCTTTTTACCTACTTGATCCTCTGCTGCCTTCACTACTTCATCCCTCAAAGCTACCCATTCTTCTTCTACTGTATTTCTTTCCCCCATTCCTGTCAATTGTTCCCTTATGCTCTCCCTGAAACTCTGTACAACCTCTGGTTCTTTCAGTTTACCCAGGACCCATTTCCTTAAATTCCCACCTTTTTGCAGTTTTTTCAGTTTTAATATACAGGTCATAACCAATAGATTGTGGTCAGAGTCCACATCTGCCCCTGGAAATGTCTTACAATTTAAAACCTGGTTCCTAAATCTCTGTCTTACCATTATATAATCTATCTGATGCCTTTTAGTATCTCCAGGGTTTTTCCATGTATACAACCTTCTTTCATGATTCTTAAACCAAGTGTTAGCTATGATAAAGTTGTGCTCTGTGCAAAATTCTACCAGGCAGCTCCCTCTTTTATTTCTTCGCCCCAATCCATATTCACCTACTACGTTTCCTTCTCTCCCTTTTCCTACTACCGAATTCCAGTCACCCATGACTATTAAATTTTCGTCTCCCTTCACTATCTGAATAATTTCTTTTATTTCATCATACATTTCTTCAATTTCTTCGTCATCTGCAGAGCTAGTTGACATATAAACTTGTGCTACTGTACTAGGTGTGGGCTTCGTATCTATCTTGGCCACAATAATGCGTTCACTATGCTGTTTGTAGTAGCTTATACATCATAATTCTCCATGTATGATGCCCTCTTTGTCCGCTGTCTTACAGAGCGTTAAGCCGTTGCAAATAATAATAATAATAATAATAGACTACAGTCTCACATTTAGTGACGAAGAGAACGTTCTTGCGGCTCGTAACGATGTTGTATCCTGGTATTTTTATTCAAACGACTTTACCAAAGAACACACTTAATTCGATTATGCGCCCGTGGTAGCCGAAGTTGCTGTGTAATTACATAATATACTTTAAATCTGTCTGTGCAACTACTAGAACGTGTGTTCGTTACCGTACGAGTTTCGTTTTACTCATGTAAAACATCTTTAGTTACTACGTTTTTGCCGGGCTTCTGATTACTTTCACCGATGTCGTTTACATGCACATTTTTCAGGTATTCCTTCCTTTGGCTCTGCTTTTTGGTGTACATTCACTTTGACTTGCAGTACTGAACATCTCGCGACGTAAAACACAGAATAAATATTGAACAGTTGAGAAAGCCCAAAATGCTTATTTTGCAGATGTATTCATTGTAAAAAAACTGTTAAAATGCGCTGATCCTAAAGGTACTGTATCGATAAAAGAGCACTTTGGAGCAAGGAGCAAGGAGCACAGTTTTTCACTGCCCAACAGAAAAATTTACATCTTGCACTCTAAGCCAGATAATATTGGATGTTAATCCACCACTTACATAAATAATTTTGAGAAGTTCCGTAACCGTGCACTTACCGTCTAGTTTCAGATTATGAAGGCAGAGTTACACGTAGAGGGTTTCTGGCAGTTGAGTGACGTAAACGGGACGACAGGTTACTTGTAGCGTGGAAGACAACCAATTCGATTTGTCAGAGAGGTTACGAAACAGGAGTGAGCAGCTGTCTGTGGGAAAGCGGTGGGAGTAGTGGGCGGAGGGGATGGAGGAGGGCCGGCCCGGAGGGGGCCAAGCGCTAAAGGTAGTTTGGGTGGTGATGTGGTAGGCAGTTGCGGCGCATTTGACCGCGATGAGGTCTACCGGCCAGTGGACTTGCGCGTCGTGGCAGCAGCGTCTGGCGCTAGCTGTCCGCTGCGTTCCTCCCCGTAGGAAGGGCAGAAGCTTCTATGGATCTCGCATCTCTCCGAGCAGCAGCGAGGCAGAGTCTGACTGCGACTTCGAGGAGATCACGCTCGAGGTTAGCGCCCTCCTTTCTAGTGTTTCCAGGGGGAGGACAAGCCACGATGAACTCCTGAGAGTTCTCGTTTATAACTTGATTGGTTCCTATAGGCCTTTTTTGTGTTCCTGTATGGAGACCCTGTGCGATTCTAAATCCTACGCAGTACTATCCTTTTATATTTCTACATTTGTAGACTATCTCTGCATAACCGTTCGTGTATTTACTTTCGAGTTCGAACTCTTCAGATTCTGTATCTTTCGTTTCAGTACCTGTGCGAGATACTCCATTCAAACATAGTACTTAGTGTATATCTGAACGCTAATGTATCATCTGTTTTGTTTTTATTCCATTCTTTTGCTTCCTTCCTTTCTTCTGTAGTACACTAGTTAAAAGTGGAAATGATTCTTTCGTTTGAGAACTGATTTACGTAAGAGTATACATTCAGCACGATGAGAACGAATTTTCTGAATATAGAATGTACCCTGTCTTCATTTGGGTCCTTAAACTTAACTACCTTACTGGTTAATATGCTCTGAACAGTCCAGATAGTGTTTCTGACCAGTTATCTCGTAATGCAGAAGTGTTTTAGAAATGGTTTTGGTAATTATTTTTACCAGATCATCACATCCGCTTTTTATTTTTGTAAATCCACGATCGATCATAATTTATTAGACATTCGATATGCGTTCCTATTCAATAGAATATGTCTACTACATTTACAAGATAATTCGTCATGCGGACACTTTTCCACGCGTGCTTTCGAAACGCGATGTTCAAATGTGTGTGAAATCTTATGGGACTTAACTGCTAAGGTCATCAGTCCCTAAGCTTACACACTACTTAACCTAAATTGTCCTAAGGACAAACACACATACTCATGCCCGTGGGAGGACTCGAACCTCTGCCGGGACGAGCCGCACAGGCCATGACTGAAACGCGATGAATATTTATTGGAAATAACGGGATACATTTTGAAAACACGAGTATTTCAGGCATCATATTCGAGAACTACGTCGCTCAGAACAATTTGGGAACACTGTGAATGGGGGAGCATTGAGTGCAACCAGTCGGTACGTTACCAAACGAGAGGAAAAAGCCGTTTCACGCACCTACACACATCGATTAGTTACGTGGCTGATAAGCAGAAAGTTGCTTAAGCATTGAATCTTTAGGAGATGTCTGTTTTCTGTGCTGATGTTCCCTTTGAGTACAAAAAAAATTGAGGCAGACGATCTGTAAAATGGGTCGCCGTGCCAAACAGCATAAGATATCAGCTGTTATTAGAGTTGCCAAAATTTACTTTTACGAATGTCAAATCCATTTGAAATACAGGAAGTGTTAGAAGCAGCACAGAGTTGCAATGATCCAAGTGATTAATACCAGAGACTACCGTTATCTACTGCTTGCTCACAGCCCGTCCGAACGGGCTGAAAAAATGGTTCAAATGGCTCTGAGCACTATGGGACTCAACTGCTGAGGTCATTAGTCCCCTAGAACTTAGAACTAGTTAAACCTAACTAACCTAAGGACATCACAAACATCCATGCCCGAGGCAGGATTCGAACCTGCGACCGTAGCGGTCTTGCGGTTCCAGACTGTAGCGCCTTTAACCGCACGGCCACTTCGGCCGGCTCGGGCTGCAGAATGCACCTCAGCCACAACAAATGTTGTTACCCGTCCATTGAAGCAAAACCCAGCCAGATCGTTCGCAATCATTTTCATTAGCGTATCCAGTTAACACAACATCCTAGTACTCTAAGACGAAGGACTACACAACCTTGTTGATAGGACTATTATGAGTGCAACCGTGATGTTAGCTGAGAGGTTGTGCTCTTTTCTCGAGCACTAAAACCGACGCCTTTACGGCATGAGGGAACGTGGAACGAAAAACAACTCCATATCTGTACTCCAATAGCCCCAGTGTTGTAGTACACAGATGGATCGATTGTGCACTGCAAGCAGCCTTGGCGAACATGCGGGTTTCTACGTCACAGTAAATTGTTCTTTGGCGGTTCGATGGCATAAATGCGTGGCGCACTGACATTCTGTTGAGCCGCATGCTGCCGACATTGGTAATCGGTAAAGTTCTACTGACAAAATGATGAGTCCCCGTTGTACTTTTTGCTTTGACAAAGTTCCATAAGGTACTGGTTCATTCAAACGAAACAAACGTGTGTCTGATTTGCCTTCCAAATGCACTGCAGATAGCTTTTCAGAGCTCGAGGTTCATCGTCTTGAGAATTGTGGCATTCACAGATTTACCATTAATACGCCTGAATCGATGCGCCACTGGTAATGATTTTAGTTCTGTTTCGTACTGTAATTTAAAAAGTATGGAATGGTTAGTTATCTTTGTGCTAGGCACCCTTCATTAATTTTATCAGTCGATATAATTTACCTTTACTTACGTCCATCAAGATATTTTAGTAGCATGTAATCGGCTGTACATTAGTTCACAGACGTAAGAACTAATTCATCGGTTGAAGTGTTCTCCGTCGTCATTACGTATGCGATTGTTGGGTCTTTTTCATAGAGGACATGTTGTCCGTGCCCATTTACATGATGTAGCTGTGGCAACAGTCGCAAGCCTGCAAGGGCCAACTAGTGTTACGGTACTGAGTTCATGGAGAAACGTCTTTCTCTAAACACAATATTGTAATAGAACTTAAAATTAATAATAGAGAAAGCAGAACGAAATTGCATCTAATAAGCTCACTGCCACGAACTTCTCCCCACAGATTTGATTCATATTGACAGGGTATGTAGGGCACGACTAGGACTTAAACGTATGTTAAGAGAAAAACGCAACTCTCTGCCGTTGATGAGAAAATAGAGTTTGAATATTGTGGGCTCACTACTACGCTTGGAATGGGCCAATATTCAGGGAGTCTACAGCCGAGCGAGTAAGCTGTTGGTTTCATAAGCGCGAGGTCATTGGACGGAATCTCGCTGCCAGTACTCCCTTTTTTTTGTCGTTTCCCCGTGATTCTAACAACAGAATTATTATTTGCGTAATCTTGATCATATGCTCTACACGCCCTGTAGTGTGAATCAAATCGGTGGAGGAAAGTTCGTACGGTCTTCTTGTTAGCAGGCGTCTAGAGAACACAAAATCAAAGAGTTCAGTGCGTTAACAAAACATTTTGATATAGCTATTGCCGGAATAGGTGAGTGAATACAAAGAAGAGGATTCAGTGGCGTAGGGACCACAAACTCGCGACTACCGGCCGGTAGAAACATATAACACTAAACAATTCGGCTTTTCTATCGCAGGAGGCACCGATTTGTGGGGAAGATCGAGAGGAAAGTACAGTTCAAACATCTTTTATACAGTTCTGAAACATTACGCATCTTGTAAAACATCTTCGTCGTTTGTGCCCGTGTGTTTAAGTAGGACTTATGGTCACCCTGATAGGATGACTGACAATGCTTTTGAGACCACAATCAGCGTCCGTGTTTATTCAGTATCTGAGACATTGTTTGCAACATCGTAGTGCTTATTGTAAGATAGGCGTCTCGCTCTAAAACGTTGGAAATTGATTAGTTCTGTGAACATGACGAAGAGATAACGTCTTCACTTGCACTCCGCAATCGCCAAATTTAAGTACCATCGGGCAATTGTGTCCTATGTTAGAAAAACAAATAAGGCTATGTTACTTTCCGTAGCATCTCTGTAAGAACAAACTGCTTCTTCGCGAGGGATGGTATAAGGCTACATCGTCTACTATTAACAATTAGTATCCCTAGGAGAATGCACACTATTCTGAATGCCCATGGCGGTGCCCTGCGAAATAGTGATGAAAGAGTTTTATGTTATCATGTCCCACCTTTATAGCAACAGCAAAAATTGAAAATTGTAGGGCGGTTCTATTTCGATGATTCAGTTGAAAGCTTTCTTACTTCATTCGCCATAATGGGCACAGGATGCGAAATTTGCCGAAACATACCAGTTCAATTAATTCCATAACAGTTTTTAACAACCACCTGTATTTTCCAGAAATAGTATGTTACGTCGGCGAAGGAAATTCTTATCATCAAACAGCTTATTACTGCAACACAGTTTCAGCATTCCTCTGGACGTGATGCCGTGATGTGCCAACCAAGAACTGAAAACCCGAACGGTTCAGTAACACAGAAAAATAAACGTTAGCTAACTACAGCAAATAAATATAGCAAAGAATCAACCTTTACGAATATCATCATGCTAATAAACTAGCTTATTTTACTTGTCATAAACTGTAGCTTGGCTGTGCAGTATTTCGCTGCACGCAGTCGTCTCATGAGAAGTCACATGTTTACGACGTATGTCTAGCAGCAGCATCAATGAAAGTATTGTCAGGTCGTAGTCATTAGAACATTCGAAAATGCTTCTCACGCATTACGTTTTTGTAAACATGATTACAATGTATTTTCGAACCTGTCTGCATGGTTTGTTTCCATTTAAAAATACATGTTCAGTGTAGTGGTCGTGATTGTGATATTAAAGCGGACAGATTATTTTCCAGATATGAGCAATAAATGAAGACCACGAGTAATATTCTGCGTTGGCGTTAAGCAGCACAGAAAACCCATTCAATCCACTCTAATTAATACTGACTTTCTGTAAGGTGGATTCCCCTCATCGTATCGGTACACACATTTCGAACCTCCTTCCTTCATTATAAAATACGTTTCTAAGACTGCACAATCTGATTGTCTTGCTTGGCCAGTTTCTGAATAATCAGCGATGTGGAGGTTCTTGGGTTACTTAGTGTGTGGCGTTACTGACTGCGAGCGCTGTTCTGCGCTGCTGAAAGGCTTCTTTGGTCTAAGAATAACAAGGTAATTGGGTTACGTTAGCCGCGCCTAACTGGATTTATACTGCTCCGAACATTACATTGTACTGGCAGAGTTGCTTACGGCTGGCTGCGCTCTTATTGGTTTCATGCGCCCCTTCTCTTTTTTCTTTTGTTTGTTTCGTATAACTGAGACGTTAATCTCTAGTAATGGCAAACTTGAAGATCCAAATCTCATATCGAGGTAATTGTGTGCAAGTACGTCCACCTTGGGCGCTGACCTCGACCTCGATACTGAGCCGCTGACTTGTCGTGTCCCTGTTTAAACTAATCTGGGCACTGAACGTATATAGACGCAAAGGGACTGTTGTTGCCAAGTGAGATTTGTGTCGAAAGAGTTACTGCGCTACCCGATTTGTCAGAACCGATCATTTTTGTGTAACTGTTAAAGACGGATAGAACAAAGGCATCCACAAATGCAGACAATTGCAAAGACTGAGGATAAAAGGAACTATCACTGAAAACTGTGTATTTGGTGGATTTGAGAAATTCTCATATTTCTGCCCCTGATTTAGCAGCGCATCTATTACGCTCTATATTTAGTAATGCCTTTCTGGCTGATTTCATAGTGTTTTGCGGTTCTCTGATTCGCGGTGTCTTATGCCTGTTTCTGTTACTTACGATGCCCGTGATCTTAAGTATCTCCCGCAGGTCTTACCTGATGATACACCCTTTTGCTCTACTTATACGTCCATGTCCCACAAGTCACTGTCCTCTACAGGGCGGGAGAATTAGTTTTTTAGGAGTTGCTAGTATAAGCTAATTCGAATGAAACGTTCCATATAAAATGTCCAATTTTTATTGGTAACAGAGATACAGCTGTTAGAATGAAGCCCAAAAAAGTCACAGAAGGTGTTAAGTAAAGGCAAATTATTAGGTTCAGAGTTAATTTTCACAAATTCCACCTCTGATTTCAATGTACTTTCGAATTTTCGTGACAACTCTTATGTGTGAGTTTTGTAGGGTAGTCTTGGCGTTCTTTTATATGAACAACACTATTTATAAACGATCATTTCGTTGGTGTTCACTTATTGATTGTAGATTTAGTCCTCCAGCCGTCCACACAGGCCAAAATCAGACGTAGTGAGGTCCAGAGACCTCAGTGTCGAAGAGACTTGACCATTTCTGCCGATCGATGTTCCGGCCATGCTCAAAAAACCTACCCATCACTGTAGCCAAAGGAACGTCTTCCAATAATGCTGGAAGATCGTTTTCAAAAAAGTCTCTCTCTTTTCGTAGCAGTGTTCTACCACTGTCAGCTATGTTCCACTGCCACTGTGTCTTTCCCTTTCTCTCACACTACCTTTGTCTTCTTCGCTGTTTCTATACCACAATCACTGTTTAATATCTTTCAGTATTTGTACCTTCTCCATCTCTTTCCCACTGCCACCATCTCGTTTTCTTTCAGCATGAAAAAGCGGAAATATATTCGCATGGTAGAATGGGGCATCTAGTACCATACTTTTCAGTCAATCATTTAAAACAGGAGCATATTAGTTTTTTTGAGTCTCTGTAAGAGCATTTTTCCGCTGGTTCCCTTCTTTTCCCTGCTGTACCAGGCCATGTCACTAATATGAAAAGAGCTTTATGGGTCAGTAAAATTTTGATAGTTTACTTATGTGAAATTGAATTAACGCAAAACTAATTTTACACCTCAGACCGGATTCTACTTACACAAAAATTTTGAAGTGCTTCAGAACCACAACATCAGATTCCCAGAGCCCTTTTGATGGTAACGGAGACACTTCACAGTATCCAGAATGAGAGCTTCTGTAAAGTTTGGAAGGTAGGAGACGAGATACTGGCAGAAGTAAAGCTGTGAGTACTGGGCGTGAGTCGTGCTTCGGTAGCTCAGATGGTAGAGCACCTGCCCGCGAAAGGCAAAGGTCCCGAGTTCGAGTCGCGGTCGGGCACACAGTTTTAATCTGCTAGGAAGTTTCACTTCACAGTATATTTTTCCGTGCTACGTCAATTTATAAACCACGTTTTCGTCACACACTGTCTTTTACTTGTACAAGTAAGGTAACTTTGAATCTCTGTATTTCGGAAACTGATGAAGATTATCAGGAAATCGTAGGTAATCATAACGAAATTAACAGCAGATGAAGTCATGGTGCCACATATAATCGATTCTGCGCTGGAAAGATGCTCGTGTAGACTTTCTGGAAACAGTCGCTTCTTTCTGGCAGGATTACGAGATTAGAAGGCAATTTTGTGAAAAGAATTCAAACTACAGATTTCATTGATCTGCGGTAAGTGAGAGAAATTTTTAAGAAAGGTAGTACGATGCAGTGACTCCCTAGTTGATCAGTGTTGCAAGCTGTAAATCATTCCAAGTAACAGCGTAGAGGGTGGCTGAATCTTTTCTCGGCCATTCAAGAGACAGTGCAATTTTATATCCGGAATATAATTCTAATGTATATTAAGCTCCTGTTCATGAAAAACGAGGGAGCGCTATGTAGCCATTTCAGAAGGAAATTTTTTTCTCCTTTTTTATCCTCAAACGAGGTATGCAGTTCTGAAGTGCTATTGTAGCGTGAAATGACAGTCTAAAGTCACAGAAAGATGATATTATGCACGTCCCAATTTTTAATGATATATTCTACCTGTATTAGAATATATTAGTCCGCTGTATGACCGAAGCAGCACAATTGCAAAAGATGTAAATTCTCATCTGGACTTTTGCTTTCATCTTTGCGTTGGGAGGTGGTTCCATTATCACGCTGATTGTTGAGGTAGATACTTGGTTGACTTCTTACATCTTCGGGCACTCATTCTTTGCGTCAACACTTTCGGTTGAAATAGTTATCCTCGAATCGAATACTATACAGTTCATTCATGTCTCAGACAACATACCCCCAGGGGGCCACCACTCTCCCACTCTCTTGTAAAAAAAAATTTATATGTGCGTGGCGAGTATGGGACCCCAGGCTAATGCAGTACTTCTTCCTTTCAATGTGCTGCAGTTTTACTCTGACTATATAGTCTCTCAGACTAATTCTCTAGAACAGATTACCCACTGATAACCTAGCTTTGTAGGGCGTAGTTTATGGATTCTTCCCTTTCTCTCTGCTAAGCCTGTGTTCTTTGTGGAGAATATTGAAAACATATTTGGCGAACTCTCTTCCCTTAGTAAGTTACGAAGTGGTTCCAGCTTAATTAAGACGGCAAATCCTGCACAGTCCTGGGATTGCGTTAGTCCCTTCTAAACAATTCGGTGTCATATTGCATCGACGAAATCACGGGAGACATCTCCGACGCGCCCAACACCAACGCTGGAACTGCTATCCCCTTTTCCACAGGCTGCTTCCGCCGCCGACCGATGCCGTGGTGGACAAAAGACATTGCAACAGCTACTCAGGATCATAGAAGGGCACTGCAACGTCTCGAGCGTCATTTTTCACATACCACCCTCATCACTTTTATATGGCTTCATTCCAGGTGTGGGGAAAGCTCAGTTGCTGGGCCGTCAGAGATGTCCAGGGTCGCCTCATTCACGGTGGTATTTCCACCGAAGCGTCGGTTCTTGTTGAACACCTTGCGTCCCACCATGCAACAGTGTCGGCATCCTCTTCTTACCCAGCTACCTTTCACACACCCCTCCCCCCCCCCCCCCCCCCCCCCCGCCGACCAGTTACGCTGTATTATACAGTGAACATATCACTGACGGTAACTTCTTCAGGCTCTTGATTTGTCACATGATACACCCCCAGGCCCTCACTCGATTCATAATCACGTGATCAAACATCCGATTGTTACTCGAAGACTCCATCTACTTCGGGTCTTCAACAGTATTTGGCTAGAAGGTATTTTCCCTTCAGTATGACGATATAGTATCATCGTTCCAATCCTTAAAACAGGCAGAAAACCCACGTCTCTCGACAGCTACCGACCGATTACTCGTCCAAGTGCTCTGTAAACCGCTTTAAAGAATGATAGTCAGATGATTGTACTAGGTTATCGAATAGTGGGACTTATTGTCCTCCTATCTTCGTGGTTTCTGGGATGAACGATCCACAGTCAACAATCGGGTTAGATTAGAAACAGCAGTCGTTCGGGCTTTTTCTAAACGCTACATTTCATTGGTCAATTTTGACCTACATAAGGCCCTTGACACCATCACATTTTACTTGCCCTCCATGACGGGGGCATTCGAAGCTCGCTACCAATTTTTATTCGTCAAATGTTGTCTCACCGGTTGTTTCTGGTTAGATTTGGTGCATCACTCAGCCTCGCCCTCTTCCCCCACCACCCTACCCCAAGGCGTCCCTCAGGCCTGTGTGCTGTAACCTCGCAGAACACCAATTCCGAGACACCACTTTAAGAGCCTTCGCTTGTACCCTTCCCAATGGCTTCCAGTTCTTCGCCGCGGAAACGTGAGTCATGCATTTCTGTCGTCGTATTGAAGTCCATCCTAATCCAGAACTCGACTAGGGTATGCAACGCTTGCACAGTCCGAATTTTTGGGACTCCTCTTCCATGAAAAGCTGACGTGGCTGCCTCATATTCGTCGGCTAAATACGAGCTTTATGCTGTCTGCTTCCTTGTCCACACCTCTTGCGATGCGGATAATGCTACTCCACTTCATGGCGCCTTTCAGGCTAGAGCCCGTAGATCGTCTACTTGTCAAAAGAGGCATCTTCAGTTCTGACGGTGCCAACTCTTCCTCACTTACGCAGTCACCATCTGGCAATTTCTTAATCAACCAAATTCCAAATTATTTTTGCATACAAGGAATCGACAGCGTGACAACCGCCCTCAGGGGGGTTACCAATTGGAATACGCCTCGAGGCTCTCCGCTGGTACCTCTGCATAACCCCCTTATAATGTGCTCATCATGTTTTCCCGCCCCTCCCCCCACACACGCTCATCCTCTTGATTAGTACACAGACCCGAATTAGGATCGATCTGTTTCAAGGACCTGAACTTTGTCGCCCCAATGCCCTTTCGGCATCTGTTTCGCACAGTTATTCAGGAGATTCACGATGCTACTGTCATTTACACTTGTGACTCTAAAACCGTGGACAGGACATCACCCGCCGGTCAGAAACAATGTTTATTGCCGTGAACTAGTTTTGATTTTGCGGCGGAGCTGATAGATATCTATTAACAGAGCCCTGTGTTTTATTAAATAGACCTTCCTCGACCGCGTTTAAATTTGTAATGACTGACTGTGGAGTCTCCAGGCTATTGATCGCTGTCCTTTGATACCTTGTATTCGGGCCATTCCGTGTCAAATCACACATGTCATGTCACCCGTCGTTGCAAATTTGCTTGTAGCGTAAGAGCTTCTGCCTTTTTTTTTTTTTTTTGTCGCAGGCTAAAACTTCTGTTTATGTTGAATTTTCAATGAAGCTATGTTCTGATAATTTGGCTCTGCGAGAACGTGCTTGCAGAGTGGTACATCTTTACTGATGTACTCATAACTCAGGTCTTTGCGAAGCTTTTGATTTGAAATTCTTTTGGGAATTTATTTAAACTGCAAAGTCACAAAGAAAATTACGAAAAACATTAAAGTATTTCACTTTCCAATTTCTGTAAAAATTAAAAGGGCGTTGAAAAACGCTTCTATCATACTTCTCCAACCTGCTGGAAACCTAGTTTTCGTCTTCAGTTATTCCCAACATTGTAGGCTTCCTAACAAAATAAAAATATTAGCAGATTTTCTGCGAATGGGCACACAGATAAATCTGATATCAAAATACGTTTTCTGTAATGAATAAAGGGTCCGTCAAAGCAAATTCATCCAGGCCTGACACCCACGCCCACAGATTTTGATCAAACATTTTTTACTTGTTACTGCAGCCATGGCAACAAAAGGTGTAAAATAATGATTTTTGGCTCTGTACTTCTATTATTTTAACAAAACATGATACACATTTACTAAAGCTGTATTTCATATAGTTTTTGAGGGGGGGAAATGGTAAAATTTTCAAAAAACATACATAAAAGCCATGGATGAAATTTCTATTGGATTGCACTACTTTAAGAAAACATAAATTAAAAAATAAGAAAAGTAATTTGGCTTATTATCAATACGTTCTGTCAATTTTGTGAGATACCGAAAGAAGGATTTACCTTATGGGGAAAAAAAATTAATAACTCTGCTCGACTTCTGGGAATGTAGAAAATAAACCTAAAATGTAATGGCCCAAACAATGATTCCTTAAATATGCAAAATAAAGTATATCGTATCACTGTTCAGAAAGTCATTTAAAACACGTTTTGTTGAAATAATAGAAGTACAAAGCCGAAAATCATTATTTTAGTCGAAATGTTATTGTTGTCTTCAGTCCTGAGACTGGTTTGATGCAGCTCTCCATGCTACTCTATCCTGTGCAAGCTTCTTCATCTCCCAGTACTTACTGCAACCTACATCCTTCTGAATCTGCTTAGTGTATTCATCTCTTGGTCTCCCTCTACGATTTTTACCCTCCACGCTGCCCTCCAACGCTAAATTTGTGATCCCTGATGCCTCAGAACATGTCCTAATTTATCTATCTAATCGAAATATTTTTATTAAAAATATTAACTTTATTTAGGGGTATCAAGTGAATACATTTAAATAACGTATTCTAGGTAGACAAATGTTAAATTTAAAATGCGCATGTTAAGCATTGTACATCCTTGGAGTTCTCAACTGAAAGTTTTAATAGTATCTGTTTTTAATCTAATGTCCCAAGTTCTCAGCTTCATATCGTTTTCATTAAAGTAATGCATTCTTCCTAAAGCGCTGCATTCAGATGCAACATCAGTACATAAAATGTCTTCCAATTCCACAAGTGTGTTCATTCTCAGGCAAAAAAAAGACAGTTTGTTCACATGGGTGGAGAAAAAATAAAAAATAGTTCGGCATCTCCATCTTAATTACATACATTCTTGACGAAGACAAAGTCCCACCTGTCGTCATATACAGATCCTACGAAAGTGTTTTGTTGAGGTCGAGTGCATGTCCATTGAAAGGTATTTTCAGTGATTAGGACAAACAAAGAAGGTTTTACAGAACAAGTTACTCTTCAAATTTCTAATGAATTACAGAAAAGTGGTATGTAAATGTGAAAACTCCTGGTACCAGGGATTTTACAGGTTGCCAAAAATCTCTTAGCGAGTTTCATGTGTAGAAAATCTACTTGATTCGCTCTAAGACGTGGAGAAACATTTGTACGTGTTAACCTGGCAGAAACAGTAAACACTAGATGCAGTTGTTCTTTGTACATCATTTACACTGAACCTAAAATAGGCATGTGCATTCAAATACAAGGATACGTAAACAGGCAGAATACGTCACTGCTGGCGGCAACGTATATACAAGGTGGTCCACTGTTAGTGACCGGGGCAAATACCTCACGAAATAAGCATCAAACGAAAAAACAACAACTAACGAAACTCGTCTAGCTTGAAGGGGGAAACCAGATGGCGCTATGGTTGGCCCGCTAGATGGCGCTGCCACAGGTCAAACGGATATCAACTGCGGTTTTATTATTATTATTTTTTTTTTTTAATAGGAACCCCCATTTTTATTACATATTCGTGTAGTACGTAAAGAAATATGAATGTTTTAGTTGGACCACTTTTTTTCACTTTGATAGATGGCGCTGTAATAGTCACAAACATATAACGCTTAGTTAATTTACCTGCCTAGAGTATTTGATATTTAAGTACGCTGATTTGATACACCTCCATCTGAGGCAGTGGGTGTCAGGGCTGGATGAACTTACCTTGAATGGCAATTTTTCACTGTAGAGAAAGTATTTTGAGTTCCTATTTATTTGGCCACCCATTCTTAGAAAACCCATTAATATTTTTATTTCATTAGAAAGACTTGCAATCTGCGGAGTTATTTAAGACCAAAACTAGGTTCCCCGTGGGTTGGAGAGATGTGGTGTAAGCGTCTTGAGCCCCCTTATAGTTTCCCCAGCAATTGAAAAGTGCCCTACATTAATATTGTTTGTATTTTTCTTCGTAACTTTACTGCTTAAATAATTGCATTTCTGTTAACTATCTTAACTCTCAAAAAACTTCATAAAGACCTGAATTATGAGTATTTCATTGTAGAGGAATATCACTTTCCGTGGACATTCCCGCAGAACCAAATCGTGAGAACATCACTACACTGAAAATTCAATATAAGCAGAAATTTTAGTCTGAGACCAAAACAACATGCAGAAGTTTTGTGAAAATCTGACGTGGTTATAAATCATAGAATTATTGGATGATTTGACATGGAATGAACCATTCACGCTCTTCTGTCTAACCTCTGGCCTTGGTCATACGGGCTGCTCATTTGTCTTTCTCTGGATTGCAAGTCATGTGGGTAGCCTGGGGAATGAAGTGGCGGACCATTTGGCTAGAGAAGCGATTCCTCGCCCAACATTCGATTTTGCGATCATAGTTGCGGATGTGCGGGTGCAAATGGACATATCTCTCTCTCTCTCTCTCTCTCTCTCTCTCTCTCTCTCTCTCTCTCTTTTGGGGATGAAACTACATCTGGTTGGCTTCTGGCCCCCTGCTTCGAACTCCGCTGTATCAAGGAGACTATTGCTTTATGGCGGTCGACGTTCAGTTTCTCCCGGAAGAAATCCACCGTCCCATGTCGCCTCCGCAACGATCATACCAGGTTAAGCCATATTTAATATTACGTACTAAGTTACCACTCGTTGGAGTTGCGGAGCCTTGCAGACAGTAGCTCACATTCTGGTGAAATACCCCCTCCTGGTACTCCATGCTAAGCACGATCTTCCAGATCGTTCGCCTCTAATATTGGCGTATGATGTACAGACGGTCGAACTAGTTCTTCGTTTTCTGCGAGAAAGCTATTTTGATTCTTAGATACCACGTTTCAATTTACACTGTGGTTGAGGGTACGGTGACTGGGCCTGGGGGGCCTGGGGGATCCTTGACCAGCTCCTCTTCCAGCTGCCGTGGTCATTCCTATTGTACTCTATTTTAATTGCTTTTATACGCTGTTTTAGTTGTAGCACTCCGGTGAAGGCAAGATCTTAGAGGTTTCTTATTCTTGACACTAGCTGATGACGAAAGTATATTTGAACAGGTTTTTATACGTCCTCAGAGATAGCTGGTGCTGTTCCCATCTTTAACGCTTTGGCTACAACGGATCGGGTGTTGGGCGGCTGTCGGAGGGACGACTCCGTTCCATGCGTCCCACACGTCTACTGACCTGTTTATTTCCCTCACCTCGTTTTATTATTGTCGGTCCAACAGCTTTCCGTTACGTTTTCGTCCTCATCACTTCGACTATAACGAGATCTCCCGGTCTTCTTCCCTCCCTAAAGCCGTCAGCACACGGACCGTGCTGTCGAACGTTAACGTTGAGCGTGCCAAGTTCAATGTTCTGCTGAACGACCAGGAATGATGCGACTTGTGCATACGGTACGTGGGCCCCAACGTGGTATACGCGACCGCAACGCACTCCAGCGGCAGTTGAGGGATGTTTCTAGTTCGTAAACCACACTGTGTACTCAACGGGCGCGCGTAAAATTCCCACGTTAGCTCTATTAAAACACACATTTCCTCCATCGTCCACGAAAAGGAAAGTACCACGGCCAATCAGTAAGGACAGAGACATATAATAGTTCCATTATAAACAGTGCGGTACAAATTTGGAATACTTTTCCGCAGAAGATAAACATTATTTCATCATTCCCACATTTTAGTAAAACCCCAAGGTCAGTCTTATTTGATCACTGTTCCTACCCAGTAGCAGAATCTTTGCAACGCGTGAATTACGAAGCGTAAAAGAAAAAGGAGCAAAACAGCTTTACACAAGTAGCGCAAGGTGTCCTGTAGATCAAGCCAATCTAACAAAGTCATCCCTCAAAAAAAAAAAGTGAACTTGTATTTACATAACATCAAATATTATAGTCCATACTTATATTAAACTAATAATAAGGTATCAGAACCTAATAAAAACGCGAATGTTAGGGAAAAAATTGGTTGTCAGGACGCGAACCACCGCCCCAACAAAAAAAAAACTCAATATAGGACAGTGACGCTAATCATTACGCTAAATCAACATCACATCTTTCGTTGCAAATCATAGTATGTTACCACTTGCTAAAAACCTTAATCGTAGATATGTTACTAACTGGAATTTAATTATAACAAATTGTACCAAGAACAATGCGTTGTGGGTGGATCTTCAGTGTGTTGCTGTCTTTAAATAGCCTACTCTCATTATACGCAAGTTACAATAATTCTTTTGCCACGAATATGATGTTGCTCATTATTTTATTGGAACGAATCACACTGTTAACAACGGGTTTTGCAGTGATTCTCAATTTTCTGGTGCTCGGAACGGTATATATACATATAGGCTTGAAATGAATGCCAATATGGCGCCTCACAACTTTGTACCGAAGGGAGACGGCGTGCGTGTGACGTAGGTGGCGTTACGCCATCTCATTGGTCAACGCTCAGACGCACGCTCAGAATATCTGACATGCCAGATATTGCTCTGCACGTTCGGAAAGACAGCCGAACGTGCTATTCCACGCCATGACGTCAGAAACTCGGCACGCTCAACGCTCAACGTTCGGATGCACGGTCCGTGTGCCGACGGTTTAACTGTCACCCTTCATCGCAATGGCGGGGCCTCGGATGCGAGTGAGTTTCCTCTTTCCTCTGTTGAGTATTGGATGAGTCATCATATGCTGTCTGACCTGCATACCTGTCTGACCTATATACTTTCACCTCTCCAAATTATTTCTCCGCTCTAACTTCAATATTTCTTTCAGTGCCTGTATTTCATCAGCTCCCACATACTTCTGTTATTTGATAGAATTCCTTCATGACGTACCTAACTCCACAAACCCCAGATAACCCATCTCTTGGCCAAAAGGCTAATAACAGTATCGTAATAACAGTGTCGTAACCAGCCAATATCCGACAAGAGAGAAAGAACATAGCAGACGCTCTGTAGTGGAATGTGAGGCGGCTTCCGCCGGGCTTGTTGCTCGCAGTGCATTTGCCGGTCTTCAGAAGAACTATCCCTCAGTCTTTTACAGGGGTGTGGCTTCCACGTACGCTTGGTATGCATAGTTTACCACTGAGTGTGTCACGGCGAAATCTTACGTGCAAGCCAGAGGCATCTGAGGGGCTCCACTGGGAATATTATTCGATTTTACTGACCTATATATCAAAATACTTTTCCATTATTTTCTTTTCAAAGGTATACTTAACTAGCATATCGAGTTACTATTTCCATCTGATCCCCCCAGTTCCGGTACTGCGCGCACGCTGACGGAGAAACTCGAAAGAAACCACCCAGTGAGGCTAATTATGACTTTTACTCAAGCTGCATTTGAACAGTTTGATAGTGCCGAGGAATGACTAATTATATTACGATTATGATTAATTTTGGCATTGTAAAACTGTGATGAGTGCTTGCGTAGAGTCGTGTTATGGAGGAGTGCGGAACAAAAAGAAGGGAAAGGGTGAAATCTCCTCAGATTGACATCAAGGGAGACCGTCAACAGTGTCAGATGACGTTGCGTGAGAGACGACGGGGAGCTTAGGATTTTACCAACGAAGTTGACGCATTGTCTGTCGATATGGAACTTAACACCGTCGTTTCTCCTCCTCATGCCTGCGTATTACTGCTGATGACTATGTCTTTCATCACCAGATTTAGAATCGGGTACAGGCGTTAGCGACATGAACTGCAGGGACTAGTCAGCGATGGAAAAAGGCATATGGGTTACTGAAAAGTAGGAATAGATGGGAGCGCGATTTCGCGAGTTTTGAAGATTCGTAACAAATTAAAACTGTGTGCTGGGCCAGGAATTGAACCGGACTTTTTTCTTACCCTATTACCTTTCCCGGCACGCCTAACAGGAAAGACGTACTTAAAGATTGAAGTTTCGCGTCTGGCCACTTTCCACGTTCCAGTAAGGTTCTCTTGCTTACGCTGGTTGTTAGTCTCATATTAACCATCACGAACCACACGCCGAACGAGAATATCAGGGGAAGGAAGTTGTTTGTCTATCGAAGTTGTACTGTTCAAGACTGCATTCACAGCCGCACCAAAATGTACAGGGTGATTTTTAACCAGGGGGCAAATTTGGGTCTTTTCATGGCCGAAGCAAAATTCTTCTGCATGTGTGATAGCTTTATGTGTAATAAAATTATAGACGTCCCGAACGGTGTTGTAG
This sequence comes from Schistocerca americana, assembly GCF_021461395.2. NCBI lineage: Eukaryota > Metazoa > Arthropoda > Insecta > Orthoptera > Acrididae > Schistocerca > Schistocerca americana. The sequence goes on from NC_060130.1 coordinate 296,209,606, forward strand.
GCAGCCTGTATGAGGAAAGTACATTACTTAACCCCTGTTAAGTAACAAATAAAGTACTAAGAGGACATGGCCGGAGACACAGGGTTTTCACTGTGGAGGCTGTTTCATTCATTTCATGCAGCACCCTATACAGTGCATTCCACTGAAAGACAACCACTTCCAAAATACGTAACTGTGGGCTGTACACAATCCCCGTGGCGTGGGGAGGACGAACTGTCCGTACCTTTTCAGCCTCAACGTTTGGACGGTCATTATTGGCGACTTCCTCGGTTAACATGCCGTCTTTCCACGACGCTTCACAGGAGAGGGATATTTGCATTTTCTGCGTCATATGCTCCATTCCCTGTTAGAAGAAACGCCTTTGGTTGTATATAAGATCATGTGGCTGCTAGGCCTACACGGTGATAATCAAGCCCGTTTCCACGATTTTGGGCATATCGACAACGTACTCATTTATCGATGGATTAGACGATGTGACACAGTTGCATGACGCATCCTGTTACCGGAGCTGAAACATTGTACGTTCACCAGTACAGATGTGTAGGTCTATGCAGAGTCCGCCTGATGTGCAGATACACTGCTTTGCAGCCTACGACGCCATTCAGACGCGGGCTGATACGTTGAAAACTTTTAGCTTCAATTAATTACAAGATCTAATATGAGTGACACTGCCGCTGTGGTACTGATAATTCGATATCAGCATTGAAATAGGGACAGACTCACTACCTACAGCAGCTGGCAATGACCACCCAGCTACTATTTCACATCTGCTGTCGTACACCCAAATATGTTTCTCTGTGCTGGACAGGATTATGACATTACTGATACACTAGTGCTGCGTTTCTGTATATTTTTCACATTAAAAAGATTTACACAAAGTGTCAGTTTTGAATATCGTATCCATTGACCAGAACAAGTATATGGAGTGAACATCATCGAATGGGTCTGTACGGGGATAAAATCTGCTTCTGTGTTAACCATGTACGCCGTTCTATGAACTCTTAGCTAATGCATCATCCGTAGTTTAAAAGCACGTTGACTGTACTAGCTCTCGTTTCATGAAAAGGATACGTATTGTACCGTAACATTCAGTATGTACAATGTCTGATGTCAATGTGTATTCAGAAAGGTCTGAGTCGAATGACATGGACAACAGAGGGTTCCTACTGCCACCAGGCTGCAGCGTTTTTACTATAAGCTGGTAAGTGGTGCTTTCAAACCAGCTTCTTTCCTAGTATTTTTTTAAAATTGCTGAACCACCATTGCTTGCTTGAAATTTGGTTACTTAAAATGTCCACATTGCTTTCAAAATTTCAAATCCTGTCGTTTGCCAATTGTGTAAACTGATTCTTCTAAATAGGAGACTACTTAGGGCACTCAAAAAGTATGTTAACTCTTGTAAGTCTCTTTAAGTAAGAAAATGCAGTAATGCATAAAATCTTATTTCTCTTGAGCGGATGAGACTCCAGGAATTCGAAAAATTGTGTGTGGGGTCATCTTTTGTCAAAAACTTTCCACCGAGTATACACGGCCAAGAGTAATACAAAACTTTCGGGAACCCTCATTCAATCGTACAAGAAAAGGAACTAAGTACGCTGAGTGCTGTGGTTTTTTGTAATGTTAGCGAGATGAGCTGACAGATAAACCACATAGAGGGTCTTTGTAGGATACCTACCACAGACGCTCCTATACCAGTACGAGCCGCTAATGTACATTGCTTGTGGCAACATCCATTACACCTCATTTTACCAAGAGCGTATTTTCAGAGAACAACTAAATCGTTCAGCTTACCTAAAAGCCTGTCCTCTGAACTGTCAGCTCTTCCAGATAGAGTTGCATTTATGCAGTGGTGGTATTATTTGTTGTATAAGAACTACATGATTATATGTGGGGGGTATCTCATTGATTAAGTGCTCTATCGTTTACCTGATGATGATATGATGAATTTTTAAAAAATTTTGCTTCGCGACGGGTTTCCTTCTTAAGTTATTACGAAGCCATTATGTTCTGGCACATAACACAGACGAGATAATCTTGATAATGTTTTGCTTGCGTGTATGAGAATAAGGACGATACATAATACAGCCATTACTCTCAAACACTGTGACTGTACTCTTCCGTTCTCACAGCAGGCCAGTTACATCGACGATGGGCACGAGATAGCTCATAACTGTTTTACAGTACGTCAGCAAAACAATACGCAGAATTTAGCGCGTCGAATAGTCAGCTGTTACTCATGCCTCTTGTTTCACAAACTCCCATGCTGTCTTTTAAATACCCTTTTCGAACAAAGAATTTGCAGTTGTAATTAAGCTTATGTATCAGTGCAGAATGTGACATGAGATAGGCGTTGGAGTTATCGACGTGAACTGCGCTCCTATAAACACTTTGCCGTCCGCACGTCTCGTACTAATTTATTCGCTTGGCGCCGGCAGCGCTAATTCGGATTACTTTTGTCTCCGGCCGCTTGTCACCTTTCCGTTGATGGCAAGCTTCGCACACATTAACTTTTGCGCGCTTTGATTTTTCCGGGAATCCACTGTTTTTCCCTATCGTCCCACAAACTCGAATTTTCTTTTCAAGTAACTTTTCTGCAAGTGCTAGACTGTTATAATAATTACCCATGTAGAGGTGATGCCACTTTCCATAAGAAGGTGTCAATAATTCCATCACTATATTTTGCTGAAGGTTGTCCAGGTCGGAATATATCTTGAATGAGGAAATGTATCCCGTACTCGAATCACACAGCATCCGATATTTCGTACTTTTCGACGGATTATAAACTTTAAATTTTAACTGTCCGCGCCACGGTATCATTCCTTCATCAATTGAGATGTGTTGACTTAGATTAAACGTTTCTTTAAACTTTTTGAAAAAATAATCAATTACGAATTGCACTTTGAAAATCCGGTCGGCATTATTCGGTTTATTATTGCTGTCAGAAAAATGTAAAAATTGTAATATTTGTCTGAATCGGTTACGGGGCATGGTTTTGCGAAATATCGGTGTGTCTATCAACGGATTCGTTGACCAGTAATCATCGATCCTTGCTTTTCTTACAGTTCCAATACGGATAGCAAATTTATTATTGGTCCTCAGTAAATTATAGTCTGTCTTCTTCGTCTGATTCATCCGAATCAGTTGGCAACCGTAGCGTTCGCCGAATTCTTCTTGGACGTATTTCACTATCTTCCGGCGATTCTGCTTCACTTTTATTTTTTTGATATTCAGTGTCTTCTTCCCAATCGGCCAAGTCGTCCGGAACGTCACACAAGACGTCCGCGCATTCATCGTAAATAATCGTATCGTCTCTTTCGTCCTACCATGATGAAAATGCACAAGGATTTATAAAAACAAATAACTTGTTGACGTGTGTAAACTTGTTGACTGTTGACGTGTGTAACTTATTGTTACCTTAACGAAACACTAACAGAATGAAGAAAGTGCTGTCACCGGCCACTGTGCGATACTGTGCTCACACTACCACTGTGGTGTCGCCGGCCACTGAGCGATACTATGCACACGACACCACTGTGGCGTCGCCGGCCGTTGACCGCTATTTCGCGCACGACACCACTGTGGTGTCGTCGGACAACAAAATGTTAATGGCTCATTTGTAGAACATTATGGACATCATCACATTATAAAGGAACACAACAGCTTTTTCTGCGAAATGTTTATCACAGTACCCTACTGTCCGCGAACTATAAAATTCCGTAAGAAAATACCACATCTCGTAAAAACGCGTAGTTGCCTTAATATATAGGCAGGTGGAAAAATAGGGTCTCCAGTACTTACCATAGAGCAAAATAATGGTCTCTTGGCGTTCTGTCTTTCCACATGTAATAATAGAAGCTGTTAAAAAGTTATGTAAAACTCGCATGACGTGTACAGTTGGTGTTTTTTCTTTCCTCCCTTTTTTAAATCTGAAACTTCCTCAGTACCGTTTCGACCACAGAAATCTCTACCCGGTTTACCTATGTGACCCCTGTATTCCCACTGAAGTGCAGTCGTCCCCACTGGTGAGCGGGACAGAGCGCCTTGTGCGCAGTGTTCAGTCTGTCAGCATGGCTGGAAGGCTCATTTCAGGATTACACCATGCGCGCATTGTCTCTTTACGGCGAGAAGGCTTGCAATATGGGAAGGAGCTAGCCAAATTGACCTTTGCCACACAGACGTAATTCGAACATTCAGATGCTATCATGAGACAAAGCACCGGATACCTGCCTCGTGGACGCCAGCGGTCAGAGCCACCATATGCAAATTATAAGTCGCAGGTATCCCGCGAAGACTGCTCAAGAACTGAGAGTTGCCTTTTTGGAGGTAACTGGGAAAGCTGTGTCGACCAAGGCAGTACCCAACCGTCGCCATACGATAAATTTGGCCTCCACGCCCACGAGGAACAACAGTACAAACCGTGCAGTATCGTGATGCGCGAAGGATGTGATCAGTGGAACATCTGGAACGAAACCTGGATCAGTTTCGTCGCAGCAGAGTGCGGAAACGGCTAGGTATCAGTGCACATCTCGAGCATGCGTTCAGACAGGTCCAGCAGGGAGGTGGAAATAGGACGACTGTAAGCTATATCGGGGGTAATTAGGGAGCTGTGCAGCGTCAGGTCAGTATCCTACAGTCTGCTGTCCAGCCCGACAGCCAACATTTCAGTGATGTGTTTGTCTTTAGAGACGATAGTGCAGGAGCATGCAGCGACCATCTCGTGAACACCTTTCTCGCGGAAGCAGAAATTAATCGAATAGAATGGCTTGCGCTATATGCGGACATGAAGCCGATTCAGCATGCTTGGGACGAGTTGAAAATTACATCGCGTCGTAGGAGGAACCCTGATTTCACAGACGTGCAAAGATATGCGCTTTCGATGGGCGTCCTTTTGAGTTTTTGTGATGATGTATTTTACAGTAAAGGTCTCTCAGTTTCATAAGGCTTATTCTTGCATCCTCTTGTCCTCATGAACGTAAGCTCGCATACCTTAGCAGATATGCAAGTGGCGCAATACCTTTTGTGTTTTATTGGTGGATTCGCTCTGACAAAATGTTACACGTGATGCTGTGTGCCAACAGAAAAAAAAATCGTTTTGGTTCTAATTACAAAGAAGAGATTGTCTAAATTGTAATGTCTTCTGCCCAATCGATAGAAAAACCACAACTAAGCCTGGGCGATATTTGATTCAGTGTACTTGTTGACAAGGTACCCGCCTGAATGGCCGTGCTTGTTAAGGGGCAACGGCTTAAGAGAAGCGTTTCCTTGAATTTATTTTTATATTATTTATTTCTATTTATTTAATTTTGTTTTGACAGAACGAAAGGTGATAGAGAAATAATACTTGGGGTGTGTAACCAGCATATATTTCAGAATATTACAAACAATTTCTGTCACAAAATATTACAAAATGGTGACACTGCAACAATTCTCCAGAGGCATGTTTGAATTTGAGGCTATCTGCTGCACGCACTAGGACTGATGCCAGTTTGAACCTGAAAACAAATCTATGTAATCTACAAGAGTGTCGGAAGTGAACCACGTAATCGATCTTAGAAATACTTATCTTTGTGTAATTGCCAAGTGTTTAAATGAAGTTGATCAGTTTTCACAAAAAACGACGGTCATTTATTAATAAATGTTGTTTAAATTAACCAATTGAAAATCCCCTACGAAGTTTACTTTCGAATGTTATTTCAAAGTTGTGGTCAAATTATCAAATAAAAAGGCTGAAAATTGTTGGTTAGGCTGTGTGCCGTTTTGAAAAATCAGATTTCGAGAAAAAACGCGTATGAAGTTTAGAAATGCATTAGTCATGAACAAATGAAAACATTTTGCTTTTAGAAATCTCTTCCCATTAATCTGCTGTGCTAGGGCTAGCCTGTCGTACTGTTGCCGTTGCGATGGAAATCATATCCACTAGTTTATCACAGAACGAGTGAAATATCGGTCGTGGCAATTCCATGAACGTACAAAACGTAAAATTCCGTTTAGCTCTCCCGACGGTTGATTTCATATGCGTTCCGTACAAACTTAGTATAGCTGCATCTTGGCGGTTTGGACAAGCAATAATTATTGTGAAGGCTAAGCCTAGAGGACTTCGTTCTTGCAACGTGATGTCTGTAAAGCCCGTCTCACACGGAGCAAGATTCGCTGTAAGTTTCCTTGCTGGCTCGCGCGACGGTTACCTTGCGGGCTCCGTCGTCTGCTAGCGGGCTACTTTTCTGGGAATCTTGTAAGATTTCCAGGGTAGGTCCGGTGCTGTTTTTCTTGTAAGGTTCCCTGCGTGCTACCTGCGTTGGCCAATCATGAGACGTTTCGTTTCTGACGTCAGACGCGGAAAGCTTGGGCGGGAAGCGTTTGTTGATAGTCGCTTTTCTGCTGCTGTGAGGTGCGGTAGGAAATTCTTTTAATTATTAAATAATGGCACCGCAGTGGTCCAAGGAAGCGATTGAAGCATTGATATGTACTTATAGGGAAGAGCAGTGTCTGTACGTCGTGAAAAGCGCAAACTATTATAATAAACACTTGCGTGCAGAAGCACTCGAAAGAGTTGCAAGTGCCGTGTGTCTTGTTCGACCATATACGACGAGCAGGAAGTGCTATAGCAAAATGCACAATTTACGTACTCAATTTAAAGTGGAGTACGCCGTAATTGCCTGACGCATCACCCTGTCTTTCTTCTGAATCAGAGGCGCAATCATACAAAGCAGTTCTTCAAATACCAATACATCCATTCGTATAAAATTTGCAAAGGGTGTACGATCTTCTATCCTATAAAATAGTCGTATATAACAGTCATTATTGGTATATTTATAAAGTCAAACAGTAATGAAATGGTGATACTTTTCAAACAAAAGTAGGTGTTACGCGAACTAACCTCAACTCTTTATGAAGCATGGAGAGCACACCTTTTTCAGCGTTTCTCCTCTTAATACAGTTTTTCCTCCATTCTTTCTTTCTTCTTTTCTCATTAGCATGATTTCTGCATCGTGTAGCACCAAAACAGCTAATAACGCCAGTTTGCTCTGAACATCTGTACCTGAAGCAGCCATCTCCGTTCGATACAACATGCAGCCGATCACAACACAACTACCTGCCGATCTTGTACCGTGGGAGAGCTTCGGCATGGAAGATAGCCGGCTCCTTTCCCTGCAAGCCGGCAGGCATGCACGCCATCTCGCAAACTTCCGGCGAACCTTGCTCCGTGTGAGACGGGCTCAATGCACGTTTTACATTTTACGTGTTAAGAAGTAGTAGAGAAAACGGCAAGCTAATTCGTAATCCTATAGCTGAATCCGTAATTCACATCAAAATTCTGGTCACTACCTTTCAATTTCGTAGCAGTCACTGACTCCTTTCGAACTGCTCTCCGCCTCCTGTCTGTTCTTTGGACGCTTTGATAACATATTGATTCGACGCCGCGTTGGATACGATGTTTTCGTACGGTTTCCGCCCGAATACACTTTCTTACCAGTTATTCTTACATGAAAAACAAAACTGTATGCTATAAGATCACACACAAACTATCAAAACTCAGTAGTGCACTCAGTAATCAAGATTCGAAGCAGAATAATTTTCTTTTTCGTACACGTACTGACGCTTGCAAACGTATTGTTGTTTTGAAATGCTTCTAACTACAGGGGCAATAACACTACACGCAAATTGTCGGGGAACACACATTCCGTCCCGGGGGTAACGGGGTAGCGTCGGGAAGGGCATCTGGCCACCCCGTGAAATCCTTCTAACAATGCCGACCCTGCGCCGATGACGAACAAAGGAGCAAGAAAAATAAATATTTGTTGACAGTGTTAGCAAAATGTGGAGAGTAATCGGCGAGTTAAACAGCTCCTCCACTGACCAGAAGATTCCTGAAACTGAAAATTTCTCCGAACTACTAATTTTGTTTGTATTAGGCACATAAAATTACATTTCAGGCAACACGTTTTTGTAACTAGAGCCAAAACTATATTTGTTCTATGGACACTAGGAATCGTATGAAACACACCATGGAAAGATTTTGTTCAGCGTTGCTTCACCTACCCGTAATAAACCCAAATTTGAAAATATCTTCTGTAAAACCAGAAAAAATACATCTATATACATTTACGATCGCACTCAAAGCATGATATTCCTTCCTTCACCAGGCTCACTAAGATGAAGGTTCGCTGGTATCCGAAGATCATGAAACAATCAAAACAGATATCTAGTACCCTACACGTGGATGGCGTTGATAAGTTTCAATACTAATCGTACGGGCCTTACGTAACCACTAAAAAGAGGAAAAAATACGCTGCATACTCCGTGCACGACATAATAATCGTAAACTTAGTATTCTATTCCTACTACAAAACTGGCAACACCAGTCGGTGTCCTCCGGGCGAGTTGGAATGACGCTCTTGAAACTTCTTTGCCGCCAGACTGTTCCTGCGGCCTTATTGGCCCTAGAGGCGGGGTTGTGAGATTGCAACATCTGGTGTTTCCAAACTTGTCTTTAGTTCTTCTCATGCGATACCGGCTGTACTGTCGCTTTATAAGCCTTTGTTTGAACTCTGAAGCGACGAACGTGTATACGATGACAAGCATCACTAGAATTACTAGCTTTTGAGCACGCTTCAGTGTGTACCTGGGACCGCCGTCAACATGCGGTATTGAATGCCAGTTCACATGTGCTTCAGTCTTACAAGGGGACCGCACGAACTTCTCGTCACCGATATGATCCATAGTGACGGGGTGTGTAGCACTTCACCATGTGTAAATAGGAACATGTCAACCGTTCTCGAGAAAATAGTGTAAAAAATTTTAGGCATGCCTACACATTTTCAATGAGCGTAAATATTTAAGCAGCCCGCAGCTGGAACGTGTAAGCGCATAGTTTCATAAGCGCGAGGTCTCGGGATCGAATCTCGTTGTTGGTACTTTTTTTCATTCCCACGTGATTCTAACATATTTATTATGACTGTGCAGATTATCAGTATTAAATGATTCATTTATTATTTACGTAAAGTCATCCTCAGAAAAGAAGAAGAAAATTTCTTACTAAGTTGTTTGAAAATAAAAAAGGAATATATGAGAACTTTCAATCAAATAAGTATAGACAATTGATTTGTATTATTGCATGTACATTTGTGACAAATGTAATATGTAACCTATGGAGGACTGCACGAATTTCGGTAATACTGATCGTAGAAACAAACACCGACAGCAATAGCTGTTGCGGCATACACCACGCGTGATGGACCCAGAGTTTTTGCATGAGCATGATTTTTCAATGTGCTTATTGCAAAAAAAAAAAAAAAAAAAAAAAAAAAAAAAAAGTGATTTACTTTTATAAACGGTTCTGGGTCATTACACGACATAAGGGCGTACCACGCACGGAATATTGATATAGACGACTGACGATATAATATTGACAGAATATCTATGCTGTCTTCTCTAGAAGCTATCTCCATTCTGTCCGATGATGTACGCGCAATTTTGCAGTAATTTTATGAGGTTCGTCGCCTGCCTGTAAAAATAAACGTTGTAAGGCTGCACCAGCGGAGCACATTTGGGACGGGTTCTTTTAATACTGCTCGTTGCCAGAATGATGTGGGAAAGGGAAAAGCAAAATACCAGAAGTCACATTCGATCCGGGTACCTCACGGTTGCGTAACTAACCGCTTACTCGCTCAGCTGCGGGCTCCTTCCATGCTAGCGACCATATAAAGTATGTAAGCACCCCTAAAATTTTTAAACTCAGTTTTCTCGAAAACGGTTGAGAGTAGTCTCTCCCTGTTCACTTATGTTGAAGTCCTAGTTGTACCTGTCCGTATGATTCCGATCGAAGAGGGGAATTACGTATGGTCCTTTTTTTAGTGGATTGAAGGAAGACTCAGAGCACCACGATTTCTAGATACGGCTCTGTCAGCAGCTTGCTGCAGTCTGAGGTGATAAATTGAGTTTATCACGTAATCATCAAACGAACGGCCTAACGACTATTAGTATCTGAAGGAAAAAAACAGTAGCTTGTGTTTCTCGTCGTTCAGGTTATTCGTAACAGAAATAATGAAGATACAGGGGCTGTATCAGTCTTAAATGCTACTTTTACAACCCAGTACTAGTAGATATCTCACCTTCCAGAGGCATATTCTATAGTATTCTTACTGCTCGCTTTTGTACAGTCAATACTATCTTTCTGACTGGTGAGTTACCCCATATAATTATTCTGTAAGACATCATTGAGTTCAACAAAATATGTCAGGCCGTTGGTTAATTTTGTTTCCAAGACTAGTAATTACACGAAGAGCAAAAGTAGCTGAGCTTCATTGTTCGAGAAGCTCAACAATATGATTCTTCCAGTTCAAGTGCCGGCCGCGGTGGTCTAGCGGTTCTAGCTCAGTCCGGAGCCGCGCGACTGCTACGGTCGCAGGTTCGAATCCTGCCTCGGGCATGGATATGTGTGATGTTCTTAGGTTAGTTAGGTTTAAGTAGTTCTAAGTTATAGGGGACTAATGACTTCAGATGTTAAGTCTCATAGTTCTAAGAGCCATTTGAACACTGATGACATAGTGATATCTCTAAAACTGTGTGCATTATCTCTTTCTCCCTTTTTATAAATCGGCTTTACTACTGACAAGGGAACCTCCCCATCGCACCCCCCTCAGATTTAGTTATAAGTTGACACAGTGGATAGGCCTTGAAAAACTGAACACAGATCAATCGAGAAAACAGGAAGAAGTTGTGTGGAACTATGAAAAAAATAAGCAAAATATACAAACTGAGTAGTCCATACGCAAGATATGCAACATCAAGGAGAATGTGAGCTCAGGAGCGCCGTGGTCCCGTGGTTAACGTGAGCTGCTGCGTAATGAGAGGTCGTTGGTTCAAGTCTTCCCTCGAGTAAAAAGTTTAATTTTTTATTTTCAGACAATTATCAAAGTTCAGGCACTCACACATAATCAACTTCGCTCTCCAAAATTCCATGACATGTTCAGATTTGCTTGGAGATATGCAGGATTTGACGGTCTACACACGGAAAAATTTGAAAACGTTAAAAACATATGTTTTGACAGAGCACAGGGAAAACTGTGCGACTGTGAAACTGTTGCATTCATTTGTTGCAGTTTATGTGACACTCTTATGTTTTCATCACTTTTTTTGGGAGTGATTATCACAACCATAAGAAAACCTAAATCGGCCGAGGTAGAAGAATCTTTTTACCCATTCGCCAAGTGTACAAGTTAGGTGGGTCGACAATATATTTCTGTCATGTGACGCATATGCCGTCACTAGTGTCGTATATAAATCAGACGTGTTTTCCTGTGGAGGGATCGTTTGACCTATGACCTTGCGATCAAATGTTTTCGGTTCCCATTGGAGAGGCACGTCCTTTCGTCTACTAATCGCACTATTTTGCGGTGCGGTCGCAAAACACGGACACTAAACTGATTACAGTGAACACAGACGTCAATGAACGAACGGATAGATCATAACTTTGCGAAAATAAAGAAGGTAAATTTTTCACTCGAGGGAACACTTGAACCAAGGACCTCTCGTTCCGCAGCTGCTCACGCTAACCACGGGACCACGGCACTCATGGGCTCATACTGTCCTTCATGTTGCCTATCTTGCGTATGGGCTACTCAGTTTGTTAATTTTGCTTATTTTTTTCATAGTTCCACACAACTTCTTCCTGTTTTTTCGATTGATCTGTGTTCAGTTTTCAAGGCCTATCCACTGTGGCAACTTACAACTAAATCTGAGGGGGGTGCGATGGGGAGGTTCCCTTGTGAGTACTTTAATCGTTCAGGAAACTGACCATTCCTAAAGGAAAAAAATGTGTGACTGCCTTTGTGGTTTCTCGTAAGTCACTGAAATTTTCTACCTTTCCATTTGTCGGAAACCTCGTTTCGATGTCGTGAACTATTGACGAAATAAAAGGGGATGTTACAACCTTGTATTTTACTGTGAAGTACTTCATGATCTGCCTTTCCAGTAAAGGGGACTGCGAATAATACTGCTCTCATTCCTACACTTGTGTCATCTGCAAAACGGCTAAAATTTGTCTTCTCACAATGGTAAATCGTTTTCCTTTTGTTTAACAGAAAAATAACGCGCGAAAAAACAAAAAAATAAAAAACCCATCATCGTGCCCTTAATATATGTGATAAATAAAGCATTTAATTTATTATCTGATACTGCCGTGAAACCTTACCGCACTCGTTGGGGATAATCAAAATAGTCGCGCGTGGGTCTCTAAACGCTTCCGCGAAAGGAGAAATCTAGGATACAGTTTGATGCAAAATAATCTGGTGGAATCGAATGAAAACTTAAACATAATATAAAACACTAATGTTGCTTTTATAATCCAGGCTGCAACGCAAGTTTCGTAGCCTATCTCCGCTAGCATCTCTCACTGTTGTGACACGTATTCCGAGAAAACAACTGTAACAGGGCCGTTGATGCGTTGTTCGGTTTCCTTCCGCACTGTTGCACAAGACGGAACGAACTTTTTGTAACGGCCACACCTTTGTGCAACGCTTCAGTACTACAATCGCTTGAAGACAATAGCCGCATGATGTTTCATCAAGTATTTAGTAATCACTAACATTACTCAGATGTCTCTTTATTTAGGCACGTGTGAACACACCTATTGGAGACAGTTCTGTGTTAGACGTAATATTTTCGACATTTATTTCCGAAATCTCTCCACCATTTCATATTTTCCGTAATTATATGAAGTGACTGGATGATTACTGCATCTGCGTTATGTACAAAATGTTGGAAACATCAACTGCGTTCTAATCATTGTTTACCGACATAATTAGTTTTGCAAATTAATCATTACAAATCTTACTCCTGTAGTACTAATAAGTCAAATGTACTGTAATTGTATTAGTAGTATTAAGATTACATGCTTGTTAGTCTAATATTGCGTCATATAACAAATAGAATAAACATTAGCAGCAACTAATGACTGATTATCTAGATCTATGTTGTGCACCCTACTACTTAACTTTAAAGTACCACAACATACCGTGCTTACAACTGTTAACACCTTCTTAATAGACAGCTGTGCTAATTGTGGCAATCACTTGTGAGAATGTTTTTCTGTACAAAGACATGTTGATAAATCGTCCAATAGATTAAGAGTGTTCCCGAGTTTTTTATACTGGCAGTTCTGATGTGTATGTCTTTGCTATCGTAAATTTACCAATACTGCGTAACCCCAGCAAAACACTGCTTTCATTGACGGTGTGTTCTATTCCAGAACCATAATACACAAGAAAATCAAAACCAGCACAATAGCAGAGAAAATGATAATGGAGAAACTCACGAGTTTGAGTTGAAGGAAGTAGTAAAAGAAGGCCATGAGAAAGCCGACCCCAGTCAGTTCGAGCTCCTGAAAGTCCTTGGACAAGGATCGTTTGGAAAGGTACTTCCTGTGGTGAACCAAATGCCTCTTATGTTTAAACTTCCTTTTGGTTCAGAGTGATGATGTGTGTTTGTATTAAAGTCTATTTTTCAGTTAGTAGCCTTCTTTGGTAATATATTTGGGTAAATACACAGTCAGCCGCCGTTTTATTTATTTATTTTGTTACATATTTAGCTGCGATGTAATTTATTTTTTGTATTAATAACTAGATTTCAAGCCATTGCAGGTTCATTGTCAGGTAGAATTGTTACAGGGACATTTGTAGCTTGAAAACTTGCCAATGGTACAGAAAATAAATTGCATTATAAATTAAGAAACTGTGAAAAGTTGTATACTGTGCCAATAGAAATCACAGTTGCAGTTTACCATCCACAAAGAATATAGTGAATTCAGTAGTTTTCTATTTAGAAATATAATAACTTCTCTTTGAACAGTGTCTGAAATATTATCACCCTTACTGTCACAATTTAACAACTAAGATATTAGATACATTTATATCTCAGCTAATCATTCACCCCAAAGTGTCCTACATGGTTATGCTATAAAACTACTATGGGTGATTTTTTTGCAGGTGTTCCTTGTCAGGAAAGTTGTTGGAAAAGACACTGGAACTCTGTATGCAATGAAAGTACTAAAGAAAGCAACATTGAAAGGTAACCTGGTTTAATCAGTCCAGTTTCAGAAAAAAAAATGGCAGAACAGCAAAACAAAAAGTTTCTATTAAATTTTTTTTCTTTCTTTCTATCTTTCTTTGTTTCTAGTGAGGGACCGCATGCGCACAAAAACTGAAAGGAACATACTTGTGGATGTACGTCATCCTTTTATTGTTAGACTGCATTATGCATTTCAGACCGAAGGAAAACTGTACCTGATTTTGGACTTCCTGAGAGGGGGAGATCTTTTCACTAGACTGTCTAAAGAGGTCTGCTTTTTGTCTCTTCTCCTGCCTCATAAAACGTAGTATTTTCTTATACAAATTAAAATGTACATTTTAGAAGCAATAATATTATATGTCCCTCTTTGTAGGTGATGTTCACAGAAGAAGATGTCAAATTTTATTTAGCAGAATTAGCTCTTGCACTGGACCACATCCATAGCTTAGGGATAATTTATCGGGATCTAAAACCAGAGAAGTAAGTACTAGCAGCCAGTGCTTAAAGCTTCAAATAAAAGTGTGCATATCCTGTCATAATTAATAGTGAATATTTTTCAGCATATTGTTGGATGCAGATGGACACATATCACTGACCGACTTTGGGCTGAGTAAACTTCCTCTTGATGACCAAAAAGCATACTCTTTTTGTGGAACAGTGGAGTATATGGCTCCAGAAGTTGTCAATCGAAAGGGGCATTCATTTGCAGCCGACTGGTGGTCACTCGGAGTCCTTATGGTATTGTATAAGTTTTTATTTTAGTTATTGTAAATAATTTACTACAGCTGCAGGAACTTACTTGTTGAAACATACACTCCTGGAAATTGAAATAAGAACACCGTGAATTCATTGTCCCAGGAAGGGGAAACTTTATTGACACATTCCTGGGGTCAGATACATCACATGATCACACTGACAGAACCACAGGCACATAGACACAGGCAACAGAGCATGCACAATGTCGGCACTAGTACAGTGTATCCACCTTTCGCAGCAATGCAGGCTGCTATTCTCCCATGGAGACGATCGTAGAGATGCTGGATGTAGTCCTGTGGAACGGCTTGCCATGCCATTTCCACCTGGCGTCTCAGTTGGACCAGCGTTCGTGCTGGACGTGCAGACCGCGTGAGACGACGCTTCATCCAGTCCCAAACATGCTCAATGGGGGACAAATCCGGAGATCTTGCTGGCCAGGGTAGTTGACTTACACCTTCTAGAGCACGTTGGGTGGCACGGGATACATGCGGACGTGCATTGTCCTGTTGGAACAGCAAGTTCCCTTGCCGGTCTAGGAATGGTAGAACGATGGGTTCGATGACGGTTTGGATGTACCGTGCACTATTCAGTGTCCCCTCGACGATCACCAGTGGTGTACGGCCAGTGTAGGAGATCGCTCCCCACACCATGATGCCGGGTGTTGGCCCTGTGTGCCTCGGTCGTATGCAGTCCTGATTGTGGCGCTCACCTGCACGGCGCCAAACACGCATACGACCATCATTGACACCAAGGCAGAAGCGACTCTCATCGCTGAAGACGACACGTCTCCATTCGTCCCTCCATTCACGCCTGTCGCGACACCACTGGAGGCGGGCTGCTCGATGTTGGGACGTGAGCGGAAGACGGCCTAACGGTGTGCGGGACCGTAGCCCAGCTTCATGGAGACGGTTGCGAATGGTCCTCGCCGATACCCCAGGAGCAACAGTGTCCCTAATTTGCTGGGAAGTGGCGGTGCGGTCCCCTACGGCACTGCGTAGGATCCTACGGTCTTGGCGTGCATCCGTGCGTCGCTGCGGTCCGGTCCCAGGTCGACGGGCACATGCACCTTCCGCCGACCACTGGCGACAACATCGATGTACTGTGGAGACCTCACGCCCCACGTGTTGAGCAATTCGGCGGTACGTCCACCCGGCCTCCCGCATGCCCACTATACGCCCTCGCTCAAAGTCCGTCAACTGCACATACGGTTCACGTCCACGCTGTCGCGGCATGCTACCAGTGTTAAAGACTGCGATGGAGCTCCGTATGCCACGGCAAACTGGCTGACACTGACGGCGGCGGTGCACAAATGCTGCGCAGCTAGCGCCATTCGACGGCCAACACCGCGGTTCCTGGTGTGTCCGCTGTGCCGTGCGTGTGATCATTGCTTGTACAGCCCTCTCGCAGTGTCTGGAGCAAGTATGGTGGGTCTGACACACCGGTGTCAATGTGTTCTTTTTTCCATTTCCAGGAGTGTAGATAATCATGGGTCAACAGGAAGGTTTTAGATGAGTCGTCAGCTTTTAATGTATGTATTCACAGTTTTGTAGTTTGTTATCGAATTCAACAAGTATGAAAAAAAAAACTGGTTGTGGTGACAGATCTGTAACTTTGCCTGCTGTCTAGATTGGTTTGGAAGGTGGCAGTATGGTTGTGAGTTGGTTAAGCCAACGAATGTTGAACTAAAAAGAAACTTGGTTGTAGTGCCAGACTAATCTGTAGCTTAGCCCAGTTGAAAAAATTGCCAATAACTTCACCATATTGTTTATGGTATTTGTTACATGTCTTCTTTGTCACTGGTCAAAGCCAACAACTCGTATTGAACATTTCTCCATGTCCAATACCTATTGTTAATAAATATTTTGAAAATGACCAATTATTATTGGCTTGTGCATTATTCATGAAATGTTCACATAGACTTAGCTGTAAGTAAAACAGTTGCGTGGATTTGATTGACACTAGGTAACAGCAGTCGGTTTACTGAAAAAAATTGCATAACTCATTTTATGAGGAGAATGTACAAATATTCTTTAGACCAGTACGTACCACTATTGTAAGATTTGTGAAGCTAAAATCTTAATCTTGATAGCTTTCACGGACGCATATCAGCAGTTAATCTTTCCATGCCCAACCTTAGAGCTGAATTAGGGGAACTTTAATAAGTTTTCCGTAAAAAGTACCCCTTTGTGCTCCATACGGCGAGTTACGGAGTTTGAATGTAGGTATGTACATGATGGATAATACATAGCAAAAGCCGGCCGGTGTGGTCGAGCGGTTCTAGGCGCTACAGTCGAGGCACGTAGAACTTTGAATTCTTCCCGTGGTGTAATTTACACCAGGCTGCCTGACGGTCTAACCGAGGCTGAAATACTATCTTACCTATCTGATCAGGGTGTCATTGCCGTTCATCGTGTCATGACAAAGGTCGATTCCTCCTTGGTGCCACTATTTTCCTCACCTTTCATAGAGTGGTGCTGCCGTCCAAGATTAAAGCAGTGTCATCGGTTCAATCACATTAGAACGTCTTGTCGACACCTGGCTAAATGCGTAACCTGTGGCAGGGATGCACACGAGGGTGAATGTCTGCCTCCTCCTCCCCGCTGTATCAACTGCAGTGGCGGCGACGCCGCCTCCTCCCGGGATTGTCCCGTGTATCTCTATGAGCAGGCTGTTCTAGAGATTTGGGTAAAGGAAAAAGTGCCTTACCCAGTAGCTCGCAAGTTACTGGCTAGTCGCAAAGCCTGTGTTCTTCCGTCTGGCACTTACAGTTTAGTTCTTGTTACCCTCGCTCCATGAAGGACATGGCTACACATACATTCGACCTCAAATTTGGCTCTGAGGTTGTGAAGTCGCCCAGTGTCAAGGTAGCATCACCGTCCCCCCGTCCCACTGTGCAACAAACTGTCAAACTCTCACCTCAAGGGGCGAAGCTACCCACTACGCAACCGGCAGGCAGGAAAGGCCAGGAGTAGTACTCTCGAGAAGACTTCCTCTGTCCCTCCAGCCAAACAACACCCAAGTCTCCCTCTAAGCAGAAGGGCTCGAGGAAGTCCGCTAAAGACAAACGGTCTTCCCCTTCACCAACTCGAAGATCCTGCTTGACGGTGTCGCCACGTGGTCGCATAGTTCGGCCGGCCTCTGTCTCGCTGGTGCGCACCACCAACCGTTTCTCGGCGTCGGACTCCACCGACCAACCGCACAAGCACGCCGATGCTTGTATGGACCCCATGGAGCAGGATCCTCCTGCTTATGTGCCCTATAGTAGCGACTTTCCACCGGCTGCCCTCGGCGGACACTTGAGTTGACACCCCATACATCTCTTCCTCCGCATGACAGTCCTCCAATGGAACGTTGCGGACTTCGGTCCCATAAAGAGGATTTATGGCTGCTTCTAGCATCGCAGCATCGCCTCGTACTTTGCCTTCAGGAAACAAAATTGCGCCCTCAAGACCGCTTTGAGCTTCCACATTACATACCGATTCGTTTTGACCTTCCTCCTGGTGTTGGCAGCCCATCTCATGGGGGCGTCACGCTGCTCATACGGGATGACCTTCATAACCAACCCAACTCCCTGACTACCCGTCTTCAAGCTGTTGCCGTTCGCCTGCGCCGTCCCCACCTGACTTTCTCCCTCTGTGCCATTTATGTATCTCCGTCCTTCGATGTCA
The DNA here is from genome assembly GCF_021461395.2 of Schistocerca americana. NCBI lineage: Eukaryota > Metazoa > Arthropoda > Insecta > Orthoptera > Acrididae > Schistocerca > Schistocerca americana. The sequence continues at coordinate 296,228,097 of NC_060130.1, forward strand.
CGAGGGCAGACTTCCTTCAGCTTATTGGGCAGCTAACTCTACCGTTTTTGCTACTCGGTGACTTTAGTGCGCATCATCCCCTTTGGGGTTCACCCAGGACCTACCAGAGAGGTGCCCTCTTGGCCAACATTCTTAACCAACTCAACCTCTTCTGCCTTAACACTGAAGCACCCACTTTCCAACTCCTTGCACACCTATTCCCATTTGGACCTATCCTTTTGCACTGCCCAGCTTGCTCATTGTCGTGAGTGGTCCGTTCTTTCTGACGCCAACTTGAGCGACCATTTCCCGTGTGCTCTCCGTCTGCTGACTCCTACCCCATCCCCATGCATGCCCAAATGGTGGCTTACTAAGTTTGACTGGCAGCTGTACTCAAACGTTATCCTTACTGCTGCAGAACGTTCCATTCCTCGCACTTCCTCTTTACCACATCGTGTCCCAGTCCCTTGGTGGACTGAGGCGTGCCGCGACGCAATTCGCGCACGGAGACGTGCTCTCCGTGTGTTTAACCTCCAACCTACGCTGGAAAACTGCTTTCATTATAAACAGATGTGTGCAAAGTGTCGTTGAGTTCTTCGGGATAGCAAAAGAGCTAGTTGGATTTCGTTCACTAGTTCTTTTAACAGTTCCACACCTTCCTCTGGCCGGCCGCGGTGACCGAGCGATTCTCGGCGCTTCAGTCCGGAACCGCGCGGCTGCTACGGTCGCAGGTTCGAATCCTGCCTCGGGCATGGATGTGCGTGATGTCCTTAGGTTAGTTAGGTTTAAGTAGTTCTAAGTTCGAGGGGACTGATGACCTCAGATGTGAAGTCCCATAGTGCTCAGAGCCATTTTGAACCTTTGACCCTTCCTCTGTTGTGTGGGTCAACCTCCGACGGCTCTCTGGAACCAGGATCCATTCCCCCATTTCCTGCCTGACAGTAGGTGCCGATGTCATCGTGTATCCTGTTGCTATCTCCAACATCTTGGGCCGCCATTTTTGCGGAAGTTTCGAGCTTTATCTACTATCACCCTGTCGTTATCCTTAGGAAACGAGTGGAGGAGGCTCAGGCGATACCCTGCTTTTCTCCGAATCGTGAGTGCTACAATGCCGCCTTCACTATGAGGGAGCTAGATCATGCTCTCAGTTCATCCCGGGCCTCTGCCCCAGGGCCAGACGCTATCCGCATTCAAATGTTGCAGCACCTCCCTCTTGCGGGCAAGCTTTTTCTGCTTAACACATACAACCGCATCTGGGCTGAGGGCACAGTTCCTGGACGCTGGCGTGAAGCCACAGTCATACCCATAAATAAGCCCGGTAAGGACAGAAACCTTCCTTCTAGCTACCGCCCCATCTCTCTTAGCAGCTGCGTTTGCAATCTGATGGAACGTATGATTCATGCTTGGCTGGTGTGGTGGCTCGAATCTCGCCATTTACTCACGAATGCATAGTGTGGATTTCGGGTGAAACATTCTGCAGTGCCGGCCGGAGTGGCCGTGCGGTTCTAGGCGCTACAGTCTGGAGCCGAGTGACCGCTACGGTCGCAGGTTCGAATCCTGCCTCGGACACGGATGTGTGTGATGTCCTTAGGTTAGTTAGGTTTAATTAGTTCTAAGTTCTAGGCGACTGATGACCTCAGAAGTTAAGTCGCATAGTGCTCAGAGCCATTTTGAACATTCTTTAGTTGACAGTCTCTTGACTTTGCCCACGCATGTCATGAATGGTTTTCCGTGGAAATCCCAGACTGTGTCCGTGTTCTTCGATTTGGAGAAGGCCTAAGACACCTGCTGGAGAACTGGTATCCTTCGTACTCTCTACACGTGGGGCTTCTGTGGGCGCCTGCCCTGTTTTCTTCGGGCATTTTTACAAGACCGATTTTTCGAGGTGCGTGTGGTTTCTGCTTTGTCGGACACTCCTATTCAGGAAAATGGTGTGCCTCAAGGCTCCGTCCTGAGCGTCATTCTCTTTGCTATCACCATTAACCCTATCATGGCCTGTCTCATGCCGGATGTCTCCGACTCCCTTTTTGTCGATGATTTTGCCATCTGTTGCAGTTCTTCACGGACCTGTCTCACTGAGCTGCATGTTCAGCACTGTTTTGATGGTCTTCACTCCTGGAGCATAGCCAATGCCTTTCGCTTTTCCAATGACAAAACCGTCTGTATGAACTTCTGGCTGCACAAATGGTTTGTCCCACCATCTCTACATCTTGGGCCTGTTGCCCTTCCGTTTTTGTTGACACTACGAAATTCCTGGGTCTCACACTCGATAGGAAACTCTCTTGGTCCTCCCATGTCTCTTACCTTGTAGCCCACTGTACAGAGTCCCTCAGTGTCCTACATGTCCTCAATGGTACTTCTTGGGGTACCTATCAAACCACCCTCCTCCGTTTGTACGGGTCCCTTGTCCGTTCAAAACTCGACTATGGGTGCTTTATTTATGCATCTGCACGCCCATCCCTTTTACGCCGTCTCAACACTAGCCATCATTGTGGAATCTGTTTGGCCACAGGTGCCTTGTACACCCACCCAGTAGAGAGTTACTATGCTGAAGCTGCTGAACTACCACTGTCCTACCGCTGTGACTTCCTCCTCAGCAGGTGTGCGTGCCGTTTGTCTGCCATGCATGGCCACCCATCCTATGCCTCCTTCTTTGATGATTCCTTAGATCGTCAGTATGGGGCTTGTCCCTCTTCCCTGTTACCCCCTGGCATCCGCTTTCGCCATTTGCTACGGCGGCTTAACTTCACGCTACCTGCAACTTTCCCAGTGGGTGTGAACCCTTCACCACCTTGGCTTCGTGAATCGGCCCATGTTAACCTTGCCATTCATTCGCTTCCTAAGGACACTACTCCAGCCTCAGCCTATCGCCTCCAGTTTCACGATCTGCACATGGAACTTAGCGATAGTACCTTTGTATACACTGATGGCTCTCGGACTGACCATGGCACTCCTCAGTATTTACAGCCGAGCTTTTCACCTTGCATCAGGCTGCGGAGTGCATCCGGCATCACAGCCTTTCCTATTGTGTCCTCTGCTCAGACTCACTCTCCGCCCTCCAAAGTCTCTGTGTGCTGTACGCTGCTCATCCCTTAGTCCAGGAAAACTGTCTCTTGCTCACTCTTGGTGGAGCCGATAGCATGTTTTTGTGGATCCCTGGTCATGTCAGTCTGCCAGGATACGAAGCTGCTGACGCTGCTGCCAAGGCTGCAGTCCTCTTACCTCAGCCCATGAGTACCTCTATTCCCTCCGATGATCTTTGCATTGCCATCTGTCAGGCGGTTGTGTCTCTTCGGCACTGCCAATGGTCCTCTTTTCACGGGCATAAGCTTTGACTTGTTAAGCCTCTCTGGACGCGTTGGATGACCTCCTCTCAGCCCTCATGCCAGGTGGAGATTATTTTAACTCGGCTGAATATTGGGCACTGCCTTTTTAGCCATCATCATTTGCTCAATCGCGCTGCCCACTTTGTACAAATTGCACCCAAATGTTAACTGTCCACCACTACCTGCTAGGATGCCCTTTTTTTTACTAATTTATTTTCCATGTTGGGTTTGCCATCTGATTTATCAGCTGTTTTAGCGAATGACACGTGGGATGTCACCCTCGTTTTACTTTTTGTCTGCTGAAGAAATGTGGTGAAGGCAATTTAATTTTTAATTTTGGATCTCCATTTTTGTATGGTGTCTTTTTTAGCCCGTTTTCCACGTGCCTTGTTTAGATGCCTCTCATTGTTTCCATTAGGACAAACCATGGCCGGACAGACATTTTGACTACCATTCTCCCAAACGAGAGTCCAGTGTCTTGCTACTTTGTAGACTATGTTAATGCTTTGTGTTACAGTCCTGTAAGCAACTCATTTCCTGGGAGGATCAACAGTATGTTGCATATGGAATCCTAAGGCAAGGTTAAATTCGGTATGGTAGTGAAAGACTATTTCTAGTGCCCAAATGCCCATTTTTTTTTACTCTAGTTCCCTTTCTGGTGAATCAGTCTTGGCCGAAATATTTGTAGCGGGTTGACTCTGTCCTGAAGTTTAGTTCTGAGAAGTTTACGAAATACTCCTCTGCTGCTGCGTAATCTTTCCACTTGACTCGAACGTTTTTTTAGTCATAAATTTCTTTAGATATGAGACTAGGTGGAAGTCGGAGTGGATTAGGTGGAAGCCAGAATGTGCCTAATATGCTGAATATGGTTAAGTTGCAATAATCTGTACCTCAGATCCCCTCAGTTTCTCCAATCCAGATCACCTTTAGGTAAAGTGCATTGTCGTGATTAAAGTTTTTTTTTTTCCCTTTCTTTTGCAATTCATATTTTTTTCCATTCAGTCAATCTTCAAGATGCTCTTAGTTTTTGCCATTTAGTAGTTTACATGTTCCTAGATTACTGATAATCTTTCCAGCATATCAAATAGGCTATACAATTTTTGCTGCTCAGGCACTAGCTTGTACCTGTTGTTTTTGATTACTGTTCATTTCTGACATGAAGTTTTGGTCCCATGTATCATCCACAGTACAAATTGGAGCACAAAATCAGTTGATTTCTTTTTAAAATAATGGAAAAGTTGTTGAAAAATTTGTTCTTTTACTTTTGATCACCATTCTGTAAGTGTTAAGTGCATTAAGCCTTTGCGGCTACTTTCATAAACCAGTGACCATTTGCTGTTGCAGTTTACACCCAAGAATCATCTAGATTTTCAGATACAAACTACACATTCGTAGTGAGCGAGTGGATAATGGCCGTTCTGAACCATGTGCTGATTGAAATGCTATCTGATTTGATACGTCATGTCCTGTTAGTGCCGCATGAATGGTCTCATATAGTATCACTCCTAGAAATCTGATGAACTCTACAAAGACATTGGCTGCAGCGCAAACTGTTGTAGTTTGCAGCACACATAGATGACTTCCTTTCATGGACACTTCCATTTCTCTATTTAGTTGGTCACACACCTGCATTTATTAGTGTTTTAGTAATGAACATTGTCACTCTGCTTCCTGTAGTTACCCAATGTTCCATTCACAACTGAAAGGGCACAGCTGATTTTCTTCCCCAACCTCGACACAATCCGAGCTTGCTCTCCATCTCAAATGACCTCAATTTTGATAGGATGTTAAACCCAATCGTCCTTCATTCCATGTTCAACAATCCGAAGCCTTGGATTCTCACCCTCCATATAGTCCTGGCTTTGTCACATTCAATTTTCATCTGTATCAGAAACTTAAATAAAGCATTAGAGGACTTCATTTTGATAGTGATGAAGTGGTGCAAGCAGAGGTGAGGTTGCAGCTATATCAACAAAGTCAAACATTCTACAGTGACTGTATTGACAAACTGGTGTCTTGTTGGGAGGAATGTGTTTATTCGTCACCATGGTGGTGATGTTGAGAAATAAATATGTAAACATAAAGAATAAAGAGGTAAAATATGTAAAATGTTACTAATGTTTTTACTAATGTTTTTTCTTTATTTAGAAAAACCTTAAGAATTTTCATGTCTCTCTCTCTCGTTTTTACTAATGTTTTTTCTTTATTTAGAAAAACCTTAAGAATTTTCAGATATCTCTCTCTCTCTCTCTCTCTCTCTCTCTCTATCTCTCTCTCTCTCTCTCTCTTGCACACGCACATCTCTCTCTCTCTCTCTCTCTCTCTCTCTCTCTCTCTCTCTCTCTCTCTTTCTCTCTCTCTCTCTTTCTCTCTTGCACACGCACATGCACACATTTTAATGAAGTATGTAATACGTAAAAGGTGTATATACAGATCATATTTTTGTGACTTCAGTTCTCTACACATACTATTTAAATAATT